>NW_027327925.1:1200000-2400000 GCF_047675955.1 Chlorocebus sabaeus | reverse complement strand
CCTTCAAGAAGCCTTTCGCTAAGGCTGTTCTTGTGGAATTGGCAAAGGGATATTTGGAAGCCCATAGAGGGCTATGGTGAAAATGGAAATATCTTCCGTTCAAAACTGGAAAGAAGCTTTCTGAGAAACTGCTCTGTGTTCTGTTAATTCATCTCACAGAGTTACATCTTTCCCTTCAAGAAGCCTTTCGCTAAGGCTGTTCTTGTGGAATTGGCAAAGGGATATTTGGAAGCCCATAGAGGGCTATGGTGAAAAAGGAAATATCTTCCGTTCAAAACTGGAAAGAAGCTCTCTGAGAAACTGCTCTGTGTTCTGTTAATACATCTCACAGAGTTACATCTTTCCCTTCAAGAAGCCTTTTGCTAAGGCTGTTCTTGTGGAATTGGCAAAGGGATATTTGGAAGCCCATAGAGGGCTATGGTAAAAAGGAAATATCTTCCGTTGAAAACTGGAAAGCAGCTTTTTGAAAAACTGCTCTGTGTTCTGTTAATTCATCTCACAGAGTTACATCTTTCCCTTCAAGAAGCCTTTCGCTAAGGCTGTTCTTGTGCAATTGGCAAAGGGATATTTGGAAGCCCATAGAGGGCTATGGTGAAAAAGGAAATATCTTCCGTTCAAAACTGGAAAGAAGCTTTCTGAGAAACTGCTCTGTGTTCTGTTAATTCATCTCACAGAGTTACATCTTTCCCTTCAAGAAGCCTTTCTCTAAGGCTGTTCTTGTGGAATTGGCAAAGGGATATTTGGAAGCCCATAGAGGGCTATGGTAAAAAGGAAATATCTTCCGTTGAAAACTGGAAAGCAGCTTTTTGAGAAACTGCTCTGTGTTCTCTTAATTCATCTCACCGAGTTACATCTTTCCCTTCAAGAAGCCTTTCGCTAAGGCTGTTCTTGTGGAATTGGCAAAGGGATATTTGGAAGCCCATAGAGGGCTATGGTGAAAAAGGAAATATCTTCCGTTCAAAACTGGAAAGAAGCTTTCTGAGAAACTGCTCTGAGTTCTGTAAATTCATCTCACAGAGTTACATCTTTCCCTTCAAGAAGCCTTTCGCTAAGGCTGTTCTTGTGGAATTGGCAAAGGGATATTTGGAAGCCCATAGAGGGCTATGGTGAAAAAGGAAATATCTTCCGTTCAAAACTGGAAAGAAGCTTTCTGAGAAACTGCTCTGTGTTCTGTTAATTCATCTCACAGAGTTACATCTTTCCCTTCAAGAAGCCTTTCGCTAAGGCTGTTCTTGTGCAATTGGCAAAGGGATATTTGGAAGCCCATAGAGGGCTATGGTGAAAAAGGAAATATCTTCCGTTCAAAACCGGAAAGAAGCTTTCTGAGAAACTGCTCTGGGTTCTTTTAATTCATCTCACAGAGTTACATCTTTCCCTTCAAGAAGCCTTTCGCTAAGGCTGTTCTTGTGGAATTGGCAAAGGGATATTTGGAAGCCCATAGAGGGCTATTGTAAAAAGGAAATATCTTCCGTTGAAAACTGGAAAGCAGCTTTTTGAGAAACTGCTCTGGGTTCTGTTAATTCATCTCACAGAGTTACATCTTTCCCTTCAAGAAGCCTTTCGCTAAGGCTGTTCTTGTGGAATTGGCAAAGGGATATTTGGAAGCCCTTAGAGGGCTATGGTGAAAAAGGAAATATCTTCCGTTCAAAACTGGAAAGAAGCTTTCTGAGAAACTGCTCTGTGTTCTGTAAATTCATCTCACAGAGTTACATCTTTCCCTTCAAGAAGCCTTTCGCTAAGGCTGTTCTTGTGGAATTGGCAAAGGGATATTTGGAAGCCCATAGAGGGCTATGGTGAAAAAGGAAATATCTTCCGTTCACAACTGGAAAGAAGCTTTCTGAGAAACTGCTCTGTGTACTGTTAATTCATCTCACAGAATTACATCTTTCCCTTCAAGAAGCCTTTCGCTAAGGCTGTTCTTGTGGAATTGGTAAAGGGATATTTCAAAGCCCATAGAGGGCTATGGTGAAAAAAGAAATAACTTCCGTTCAAAACTGGAAAGAAGCTTTCTGAGAAACTGCTCTGTGTTCTGTTAATTCATCTCACAGAGTTACATCTTTCCCTTCAAGAAGTCTTTCGCTAAGGCTGTTCTTGTGGAATTGGTAAAGGGATATATGGAAGCCCAAAGAGGGCTATGGTGAAAAAGGAAATATCTTCCGTTGAAAACTGGAAACAAGCTTTCTGAGAAACTGCTCTGTGTTCTGTTAATTCATCTCACAGAGTTACATCTTTCCCTTCAAGAAGCCTTTCGCTAAGGCTGTTCTTGTGGAATTGGCAAAGGGATATTTGGAAGCCCATAGAGGGCTATGGTGAAAAAGGAAATATCATCCGTTCTAAACTGGAAAGAAGCTTTCTGAGAAACTGCTCTGTGTTCTGTTAATTCATCTCACAGAGTTACATCTTTCCCTTCAAGAAGCCTTTCGCTAAGGCTGTTCTTGTGGAATTGGCAAAGGGATATTTGGAAGCCCATAGAGGGCTATGGTGAAAAAGGAAATATCTTCCGTTCAAAACTGGAAAGAAGCTTTCTGAGAAACTGCTCTGTGTTCTGTTAATTCATCTCACAGAGTTACATCTTTCCCTTCAAGAAGCCTTTCGCTAAGGCTGCTCTTGTGGAATTGGAAAAGGGATATTTCGAAGCCCATAGAGGGCTATGGTGAAAAAGGAAATATCATCCGTTCAAAACTGGAAAGAAGCTTTCTGAGAAACTGCTCTGTGTTCTGTTAATTCATCTCACAGAGTTACATCTTTCCCTTCAAGAAGCCTTTCGCTAAGGCTGTTCTTGTGGAATTGGCAAAGGGATATTTGGAAGCCCATAGAGGGCTATGGTGAAAAAGGAAATATCTTCCGTTCAAAACTGGAAAAAAGCTTTCTGAGAAACTGCTCTGTGTTCTGTAAATTCATCTCACAGAGTTACATCTTTCCCTTCAAGAAGCCTTTCGCTAAGGCTGTTCTTGTGGAATTGGCAAAGGGATATTTGGAAGCCCAAAGAGGGCTATGGTGAAAAAGGAAATATCTTCCGTTCAAAACTGGAAAGAAGCTTTCTGAGAAACTGCTCTGTGTTCTGTTAATTCATCTCACAGAGTTACATCTTTCCCTTCAAGAAGCCTTTCGCTAAGGCTGTTCTTGTGGAATTGGAAAAGGGATATTTGGAAGCCCATAGAGGGCTATGGTGAAAAAGGAAATATCTTCCGTTCAAAACTGGAAAGAAGCTTTCTGAGAAACTGCTCTGTGTTCTGTAAATTCATCTCACAGAGTTACATCTTTCCCTTCAAGAAGCCTTTCGCTAAGGCTGTTCTTGTGGAATTGGCAAAGGGATATTTGGAAGCCCATAGAGGGCTATGGTGAAAAAGGAAATATCTTCCGTTCAAAACTGGAAAGAAGCTTTCTGAGAAACTGCTCTGTGTTCTGTAAATTCATCTCACAGAGTTACATCTTTCCCTTCAAGAAGCCTTTCGCTAAAGCTGTTCTTGTGGAATTGGCAAAGGGATATTTGGAAGCCCATAGAGGGCTATGGTGAAAAAGGAAATATCTTCCGTTCAAAACTGGAAAGAAGCTTTCTGAGAAACTGCTCTGTGTTCTGTAAATTCATCTCACAGAGTTACATCTTTCCCTTCAAGAAGCCTTTCGCTAAGGCTGTTCTTGTGGAATTGGCAAAGGGATATTTGGAAGCCCATAGTGGGCTATGGTAAAAAGGAAATATCTTCCGTTGAAAACTGGAAAGAAGCTTTCTGAGAAACTGCTCTGTGTTCTGTTAATTCATCTCACAGAGTTACATCTTTCCCTTCAAGAAGCCTTTTGCTAAGGCTGTTCTTGTGGAATTGGCAAAGGGATATTTGGAAGCCCATAGAGGGCTATGGTGAAAAAGGAAATATCTTCCGTTCAAAACTGGAAAGAAGCTTTCTGAGAAACTGCTCTGTGTTCTGTTAATTCATCTCACAGAGTTACATCTTTCCCTTCAAGAAGCCTTTCGCTAAGGCTGTTCTTGTGGAATTGGCAAAGGGATATTTGGAAGCCCATAGAGATCTATGGTGAAAAAGGAAATATCTTCCGTTCAAAACTGGAAAGAAGCTTTCTGAGAAACTGCTCTGTGTTCTGTTAATTCATCTCACAGAGTTACATCTTTCCCTTCAAGAAGCCTTTCGCTAAGGCTGTTCTTGTGGAATTGGCAAAGGGATATTTGGAAGCCCATAGAGGGCTATGGTAAAAAGGAAATATCTTCCGTTTAAAACTGGAAAGAAGCTTTCTGAGAAACTGCTCTGTGTTCTGTTAATTCATCTCACAGAGTTACATCTTTCCCTTCAAGAAGCCTTTCACTAAGGCTGTTCTTGTGGAATTGGCAAAGGGATATTTGGAAGCCCATAGAGGGCTATGGTGAAAAAGGAAATATCTTCCGTTCACAACTGGAAAGAAGCTTTCTGAGAAACTGCTCTGTGTACTGTTAATTCATCTCACAGAATTACATCTTTCCCTTCAAGAAGCCTTTCGCTAAGGCTGTTCTTCTTGAATTGGTAAAGGGATATTTCAAAGCCCATAGAGGGCTATGGTGAAAAAGGAAATAACTTCCGGTCAAAACTGGAAAGAAGCTTTCTGAGAAACTGCTCTGTGTTCTGTTAATTCATCTCACAGAGTTACATCTTTCCCTTCAAGAAGCCTTTCGCTAAGGCTGTTCTTGTGGAATTGGTAAAGGGATATTTGGAAGCCCAAAGAGGGCTATGGTGAAAAAGGAAATATCTTCCGTTGAAAACTGGAAACAAGCTTTCTGAGAAACTGCTCTGTGTTCTGTTTATTCATCTCACAGAGTTACATCTTTCCCTTCAAGAAGCCTTTCGCTAAGGCTGTTCTTGTGGAATTGGCAAAGGGATATTTGGAAGCCCATAGAGGGCTATGGTGAAAAAGGAAATATCTTCCGTTCAAAACTGGAAAGAAGCTTTCTGAGAAACTGCTCTGTGTTCTGTTAATTCATCTCACAGATTTACATCTTTCCCTTCAAGAAGCCTTTCGCTAAGGCTGTTCTTGTGAAATTGGCAAAGGGATATTTGGAAGCCCATAGAGGGCTATGGTGAAAAAGGAAATATCTTCCGTTCAAAACTGGAAAGAAGCTTTCTGAGAAACTGCTCTGTGTTCTGTTAATTAATCTCACAGAGTTACATCTTTCCCTTCAAGAAGCCTTTCGCTAAGTCTGTTCTTGTGGAATTGGCAAAGGGATATTCGGAAGCCCAGAGAGGGCTATGGTGAAAAAGGAAATATCATCCGTTCTATACTGGAAAGAAGCTTTCTGAGAAACTGCTCTGTGTTCTGTTAATTCTTCTCACAGAGTTACATCTTTCCCTTCAAGAAGCCTTTCGCTAAGGCTGTTCTTGTGGAATTGGCAAAGGGATATTTGGAAGCCCATAGAGGGCTATGGTGAAAAAGGAAATATCTTCCGTTCAAAACTTTAAAGAAGCTTTCTGAGAAACTGCTCTGTGTTCTGTTAATTCATCTCACAGAGTTACATCTTTCCCTTCAAGAAGCCTTTCGCTAAGGCTGTTCTTCTGGAATTGGAAAAGGGATATTTCGAAGCCCATAGAGGGCTATGGTGAAAAAGGAAATATCATCCGTTCAAAACTGGAAAGAAGCTTTCTGAGAAACTGCTCTGTGTTCTGTTAATTCATCTCACAGAGTTACATCTTTCCCTTAAAGAAGCCTTTCGCTAAGGCTGTTCTTGTGGAATTGGCAAAGGGATATTTGGAAGCCCATAGAGGGCTATGGTGAAAAAGGAAATATCTTCCTTTCAAAACTGGAAAGAAGCTTTCTGAGAAACTGCTCTGTGTTCTGTAAATTCATCTCACAGAGTTACATCTTTCCCTTCAAGAAGCCTTTCGCTAAGGCTGTTTTTGAGGAATTGGCAAAGGGATATTTGGAAGCCCAAAGAGGGCTATGGTGAAAAAGGAAATATCTTCCGTTCAAAACTGGAAAGAAGCTTTCTGAGAAACTGCTCTGTGTTCTGTTAATTCATCTCACAGAGTTACATCTTTCCCTTCAAGAAGCCTTTCGCTAAGGCTGTTCTTGTGGAATTGGCAAAGGGATATTTGGAAGCCCATAGAGGGCTATGGTGAAAAGGAAATATCTTCCGTTGAAAACTGGAAAGCAGCTTTTTGAGAAACTGCTCTGTGTTCTGTTAATTCATCTCACAGAGTTACATCTCTCCCTTCAAGAAGCCTTTCGCTAAGGCTGTTCTTCTGGAATTGGAAAAGGGATATTTCGAAGCCCATAGAGGGCTATGGTGAAAAAGGAAATATCATCCGTTCAAAACTGGAAAGAAGCTTTCTGAGAAACTGCTCTGTGTTCTGTTAATTCATCTCACAGTGTTACATCTTTCCCTTAAAGAAGGCTTTCGCTAAGGCTGTTCTTGTGGAATTGGCAAAGGGATATTTGGAAGCCCATAGAGGGCTATGGTGCAAAAGGAAATATCTTCCGTTCAAAACTGGAAAGAAGCTTTCTGAGAAACTGCTCTGTGTTCTGTAAATTCATCTCACAGAGTTACATCTTTCCCTTCAAGAAGACTTTCGCTAAGGCTGTTCTTGTGGAATTGGCAAAGGGATATTTGGAAGCCCATAGAGGGCTATGGTGAAAAAGGAAATATCTTCCGTTCAAAACTGGAAAGAAGCTTTCTGAGAAACTGCTCTGTGTTCTGTAAATTCATCTCACAGAGTTACATCTTTCCCTTCAAGAAGCCTTTCGCTAAGGCTGTTCTTGTGGAATTGGCAAAGGGATATTTGGAAGCCCATAGAGGGCTATGGTGAAAAAGGAAATATCTTCCGTTCAAAACTGGAAAGAAGCTTTCTGAGAAACTGCTCTGTGTTCTGTAAATTCATCTCACAGAGTTACATCTTTCCCTTCAAGAAGCCTTTCGCTAAAGCTGTTCTTGTGGAATTGGCAAAGGGATATTTGGAAGCCCATAGAGGGCTATGGTGAAAAAGGAAATATCTTCCGTTCAAAACTGGAAAGAAGCTTTCTGAGAAACTGCTCTGTGTTCTGTAAATTCATCTCACAGAGTTACATCTTTCCCTTCAAGAAGCCTTTCGCTAAGGCTGTTCTTGTGGAATTGGCAAAGGGATATTTGGAAGCCCATAGTGGGCTATGGTAAAAAGGAAATATCTTCCGTTGAAAACTGGAAAGAAGCTTTCTGAGAAACTGCTCTGTGTTCTGTTAATTCATCTCACAGAGTTACATCTTTCCCTTCAAGAAGCCTTTTGCTAAGGCTGTTCTTGTGGAATTGGCAAAGGGATATTTGGAAGCCCATAGTGGGCTATGGTAAAAAGGAAATATCTTCCGTTGAAAACTGGAAAGAAGCTTTCTGAGAAACTGCTCTGTGTTCTGTTAATTCATCTCACAGAGTTACATCTTTCCCTTCAAGAAGCCTTTTGCTAAGGCTGTTCTTGTGGAATTGGCAAAGGGATATTTGGAAGCCCATAGAGGGCTATGGTGAAAAAGGAAATATCTTCCGTTCAAAACTGGAAAGAAGCTTTCTGAGAAACTGCTCTGTGTTCTGTTAATTCATCTCACAGAGTTACATCTTTCCCTTCAAGAAGCCTTTCACTAAGGCTGTTCTTGTGGAATTGGCAAAGGGATATTTGGAAGCCCATAGAGGGCTATGGTGAAAAAGGAAATATCTTCCGTTCACAACTGGAAAGAAGCTTTCTGAGAAACTGCTCTGTGTACTGTTAATTCATCTCACAGAATTACATCTTTCCCTTCAAGAAGCCTTTCGCTAAGGCTGTTCTTCTTGAATTGGTAAAGGGATATTTCAAAGCCCATAGAGGGCTATGGTGAAAAAGGAAATAACTTCCGGTCAAAACTGGAAAGAAGCTTTCTGAGAAACTGCTCTGTGTTCTGTTAATTCATCTCACAGAGTTACATCTTTCCCTTCAAGAAGCCTTTCGCTAAGGCTGTTCTTGTGGAATTGGTAAAGGGATATTTGGAAGCCCAAAGAGGGCTATGGTGAAAAAGGAAATATCTTCCGTTGAAAACTGGAAACAAGCTTTCTGAGAAACTGCTCTGTGTTCTGTTTATTCATCTCACAGAGTTACATCTTTCCCTTCAAGAAGCCTTTCGCTAAGGCTGTTCTTGTGGAATTGGCAAAGGGATATTTGGAAGCCCATAGAGGGCTATGGTGAAAAAGGAAATATCTTCCGTTCAAAACTGGAAAGAAGCTTTCTTAGAAACTGCTCTGTGTTCTGTTAGTTCATCTCACAGATTTACATCTTTCCCTTCAAGAAGCCTTTCGCTAAGGCTGTTCTTGTGAAATTGGCAAAGGGATATTTGGAAGCCCATAGAGGGCTATGGTGAAAAAGGAAATATCTTCCGTTCAAAACTGGAAAGAAGCTTTCTGAGAAACTGCTCTGTGTTCTGTTAATTAATCTCACAGAGTTACATCTTTCCCTTCAAGAAGCCTTTCGCTAAGTCTGTTCTTGTGGAATTGGCAAAGGGATATTCGGAAGCCCAGAGAGGGCTATGGTGAAAAAGGAAATATCATCCGTTCTAAACTGGAAAGAAGCTTTCTGAGAAACTGCTCTGTGTTCTGTTAATTCTTCTCACAGAGTTACATCTTTCCCTTCAAGAAGCCTTTCGCTAAGGCTGTTCTTGTGGAATTGGCAAAGGGATATTTGGAAGCCCATAGAGGGCTATGGTGAAAAAGGAAATATCTTCCGTTCAAAACTTTAAAGAAGCTTTCTGAGAAACTGCTCTGTGTTCTGTTAATTCATCTCACAGAGTTACATCTTTCCCTTCAAGAAGCCTTTCGCTAAGGCTGTTCTTCTAGAATTGGAAAAGGGATATTTCGAAGCCCATAGAGGGCTATGGTGAAAAAGGAAATATCATCCGTTCAAAACTGGAAAGAAGCTTTCTGAGAAACTGCTCTGTGTTCTGTTAATTCATCTCACAGAGTTACATCTTTCCCTTAAAGAAGCCTTTCGCTAAGGCTGTTCTTGTGGAATTGGCAAAGGGATATTTGGAAGCCCATAGAGGGCTATGGTGAAAAAGGAAATATCTTCCGTTCAAAACTGGAAAGAAGCTTTCTGAGAAACTGCTCTGTGTTCTGTAAATTCATCTCACAGAGTTACATCTTTCCCTTCAAGAAGCCTTTCGCTAAGGCTGTTCTTGTGGAATTGGCAAAGGGATATTTGGAAGCCCAAAGAGGGCTATGGTGGAAAAGGAAATATCTTCCGTTCAAAACTGGAAAGAAGCTTTCTGAGAAACTGCTCTGTGTTCTGTTAATTCATCTCACAGAGTTACATCTTTCCCTTCAAGAAGACTTTCGCTAAGGCTGTTCTTGTGGAATTGGCAAAGGGTATTTGGAAGCCCATAGAGGGCTATGGTAAAAAGGAAATATCTTCCGTTGAAAACTGGAAAGCAGCTTTTTGAGAAACTGCTCTGTGTTCTGTTAATTCATCTCACAGAGTTACATCTTTCCCTTCAAGAAGCCTTTCGCTAACGCTGTTCTTGTGGAATTGGCAAAGGGATATTTGGAAGCCCATAGAGGGCTATGGTGAAAAAGGAAGTATCTTCCGTTCAAAACTGGAAAGAAGCTTTCTGAGAAACTGCTCTGTGTTCTATTAATTAATCTCACAGAGTTACATCTTTCCCTTCAAGAAGCCTTTCGCTAAGGCTGTTCTTGTGGAATTGGCAAAGGGATATTTGGAAGCCCATAGAGGGCTATGGTGAAAAAGGAAATATCATCCGTTCTAAACTGGAAAGAAGCTTTCTGAGAAACTGCTCTGTGTTCTGTAAATTCATCTCACAGAGTTACATCTTTCCTTTCAAGAAGCCTTTCGCTAAGGCTGTTCTTGTGGAATTGGCAAAGTCATATTTGGAAGCTCATAGAGGGCTATGGTGAAAAAGGAAATATCTTCCGTTCAAAACTGGAAACAAGCTTTCTGAGAAACTGCTCTGTGTTCGGTAAATTCATCTCACAGAGTTACATCTTTCCCTTCAAGAAGCCTTTCGCTAAGGCTGTTCTTGTGGAATTGGCAAAGGGATATTTGGAAGCCCATAGAGGGCTATGGTGAAAAAGGAAATATCTTCCGTTCAAAACTGGAAACAAGCTTTCTGAGAAACTTCTCTGTCTTCTGTTAATTCATCTCACAGAGTTACATCTTTCCCTTCAGGAAGCCTTTCGCTAAGGCTGTTCTTGTGGAATTGGCAAAGGGATATTTGGAAGCCCATAGAGGGCTATGGTGAAAAAGGAAATATCTTCCGTTCAAAACTGGAAAGAAGCTTTCTGAGAAACTGCTCTGTGTTCTGTTAATTCATCTCACAGAGTTACATCTTTCCCTTCAACAAGCCTTTCGCTAAGGCTGTTCTTGTGGAATTGGCAAAGGGATATTTGGAAGCAAATAGAGGGCTCTGGTGAAAAAGGAAATATCTTCCGTTCAAAACTGGAAAGAAGCTTTCTGAGAAACTGCTCTGTGTTCTGTTAATTAATCTCACAGAGTTACATCTTTCCCTTCAAGAAGCCTTTCGCAAAGGCTGTACTTGTGGAATTTGCAAAGGGATATTTCGAAGCCCATAGAGGGCTATGGTGAGAAAGGAAATATCATCCTTTCAATACTGGAAAGAAGCTTTCTGAGAAACTGCTCTGTGTTCTGTTAATTCATCTCACAGAGTTACATCTTTCCCTTCAAGAAGCCTTTCGCTAAGGCTGTTCTTGTGGAATTGGCAAAGGGATATTTGGAAGCCCTTAGAGGGCTATGGTGAAAAAGGAAATATCTTCCGTTCAAAACTGGAAAGAAGCTTTCTGAGAAACTGCTCTGTGTTCTGTTAATTCATCTCACAGAGTTACATCTTTCCCTTCAAGAAGCCTTTCGCTAAGGCTGTTCTTGTGGAATTGGAAAAGGGATATTTCGAAGCCCATAGAGGGCTATGGTGAAAAAGGAAATATCATCCGTTCAAAACTGGAAAGAAGCTTTCTGAGAAACTGCTCTGTGTTCTGTTAATTCATCTCACAGAGTTACATCTTTCCCTTCAAGAAGCCTTTCGCTAAGGCTGTTCTTGTGGAATTGGCAAAGGGATATTTGGAAGCCCATAGAGGGCTATGGTGAAAAAGGAAATATCTTCCGTTCAAAACTGGAAAAAAGCTTTCTGAGAAACTGCTCTGTGTTCTGTAAATTCATCTCACAGAGTTACATCTTTCCCTTCAAGAAGCCTTTCGCTAAGGCTGTTCTTGTGGAATTGGCAAAGGGATATTTGGAAGCCCAAAGAGGGCTATGGTGAAAAAGGAAATATCTTCCGTTCAAAACTGGAAAGAAGCTTTCTGAGAAACTGCTCTGTGTTCTGTTAATTCATCTCACAGAGTTACATCTTTCCCTTCAAGAAGCCTTTCGCTAAGGCTGTTCTTGTGGAATTGGAAAAGGGATATTTGGAAGCCCATAGAGGGCTATGGTGAAAAAGGAAATATCTTCCGTTCAAAACTGGAAAGAAGCTTTCTGAGAAACTGCTCTGTGTTCTGTAAATTCATCTCACAGAGTTACATCTTTCCCTTCAAGAAGCCTTTCGCTAAGGCTGTTCTTGTGGAATTGGCAAAGGGATATTTGGAAGCCCATAGAGGGCTATGGTGAAAAAGGAAATATCTTCCGTTCAAAACTGGAAAGAAGCTTTCTGAGAAACTGCTCTGTGTTCTGTAAATTCATCTCACAGAGTTACATCTTTCCCTTCAAGAAGCCTTTCGCTAAGGCTGTTCTTGTGGAATTGGCAAAGGGATATTTGGAAGCCCATAGAGGGCTATGGTGAAAAAGGAAATATCTTCCGTTCACAACTGGAAAGAAGCTTTCTGAGAATCTGCTCTGTGTACTGTTAATTCATCTCACAGAATTACATCTTTCCCTTCAAGAAGCCTTTCGCTAAGGCTGTTCTTGTGGAATTGGTAAAGGGATATTTCAAAGCCCATAGAGGGCTATGGTGAAAAAGGAAATAACTTCCGTTCAAAACTGGAAAGAAGCTTTCTGAGAAACTGCTCTGTGTTCTGTTAATTCATCTCACAGAGTTACATCTTTCCCTTCAAGAAGCCTTTCGCTAAGGCTGTTCTTGTGGAATTGGTAAAGGGATATATGGAAGCCCAAAGAGGGCTATGGTGAAAAAGGAAATATCTTCCGTTGAAAACTGGAAACAAGCTTTCTGAGAAACTGCTCTGTGTTCTGTTAATTCATCTCACAGAGTTACATCTTTCCCTTCAAGAAGCCTTTCGCTAAGGCTGTTCTTGTGGAATTGGCAAAGGGATATTTGAAGCCCATAGAGGGCTATGGTGAAAAAGGAAATATCATCCGTTCTAAACTGGAAAGAAGCTTTCTGAGAAACTGCTCTGTGTTCTGTTAATTCATCTCACAGAGTTACATCTTTCCCTTCAAGAAGCCTTTCGCTAAGGCTGTTCTTGTGGAATTGGCAAAGGGATATTTGGAAGCCCATAGAGGGCTATGGTGAAAAAGGAAATATCTTCCGTTCAAAACTGGAAAGAAGCTTTCTGAGAAACTGCTCTGTGTTCTGTTAATTCATCTCACAGAGTTACATCTTTCCCTTCAAGAAGCCTTTCGCTAAGGCTGTTCTTGTGGAATTGGAAAAGGGATATTTCGAAGCCCATAGAGGGCTATGGTGAAAAAGGAAATATCATCCGTTCAAAACTGGAAAGAAGCTTTCTGAGAAACTGCTCTGTGTTCTGTTAATTCATCTCACAGAGTTACATCTTTCCCTTCAAGAAGCCTTTCGCTAAGGCTGTTCTTGTGGAATTGGCAAAGGGATATTTGGAAGCCCATAGAGGGCTATGGTGAAAAAGGAAATATCTTCCGTTCAAAACTGGAAAAAAGCTTTCTGAGAAACTGCTCTGTGTTCTGTAAATTCATCTCACAGAGTTACATCTTTCCCTTCAAGAAGCCTTTCGCTAAGGCTGTTCTTGTGGAATTGGCAAAGGGATATTTGGAAGCCCAAAGAGGGCTATGGTGAAAAAGGAAATATCTTCCGTTCAAAACTGGAAAGAAGCTTTCTGAGAAACTGCTCTGTGTTCTGTTAATTCATCTCACAGAGTTACATCTTTCCCTTCAAGAAGCCTTTCGCTAAGGCTGTTCTTGTGGAATTGGAAAAGGGATATTTGGAAGCCCATAGAGGGCTATGGTGAAAAAGGAAATATCTTCCGTTCAAAACTGGAAAGAAGCTTTCTGAGAAACTGCTCTGTGTTCTGTAAATTCATCTCACAGAGTTACATCTTTCCCTTCAAGAAGCCTTTCGCTAAGGCTGTTCTTGTGGAATTGGCAAAGGGATATTTGGAAGCCCATAGAGGGCTATGGTGAAAAAGGAAATATCTTCCGTTCAAAACTGGAAAGAAGCTTTCTGAGAAACTGCTCTGTGTTCTGTAAATTCATCTCACAGAGTTACATCTTTCCCTTCAAGAAGCCTTTCGCTAAAGCTGTTCTTGTGGAATTGGCAAAGGGATATTTGGAAGCCCATAGAGGGCTATGGTGAAAAAGGAAATATCTTCCGTTCAAAACTGGAAAGAAGCTTTCTGAGAAACTGCTCTGTGTTCTGTAAATTCATCTCACAGAGTTACATCTTTCCCTTCAAGAAGCCTTTCGCTAAGGCTGTTCTTGTGGAATTGGCAAAGGGATATTTGGAAGCCCATAGTGGGCTTTGGTAAAAAGGAAATATCTTCCGTTGAAAACTGGAAAGAAGCTTTCTGAGAAACTGCTCTGTGTTCTGTTAATTCATCTCACAGAGTTACATCTTTCCCTTCAAGAAGCCTTTTGCTAAGGCTGTTCTTGTGGAATTGGCAAAGGGATATTTGGAAGCCCATAGAGGGCTATGGTGAAAAAGTTAATATCTTCCGTTCAAAACTGGAAAGAAGCTTTCTGAGAAACTGCTCTGTGTTCTGTTAATTCATCTCACAGAGTTACATCTTTCCCTTCAAGAAGCCTTTCGCTAAGGCTGTTCTTGTGGAATTGGCAAAGGGATATTTGGAAGCCCATAGAGATCTATGGTGAAAAAGGAAATATCTTCCGTTCAAAACTGGAAAGAAGCTTTCTGAGAAACTGCTCTGTGTTCTGTTAATTCATCTCACAGAGTTACATCTTTCCCTTCAAGAAGCCTTTCGCTAAGGCTGTTCTTGTGGAATTGGCAAAGGGATATTTGGAAGCCCATAGAGGGCTATGGTAAAAAGGAAATATCTTCCGTTTAAAACTGGAAAGAAGCTTTCTGAGAAACTGCTCTGTGTTCTGTTAATTCATCTCACAGAGTTACATCTTTCCCTTCAAGAAGCCTTTCACTAAGGCTGTTCTTGTGGAATTGGCAAAGGGATATTTGGAAGCCCATAGAGGGCTATGGTGAAAAAGGAAATATCTTCCGTTCACAACTGGAAAGAAGCTTTCTGAGAAACTGCTCTGTGTACTGTTAATTCATCTCACAGAATTACATCTTTCCCTTCAAGAAGCCTTTCGCTAAGGCTGTTCTTCTTGAATTGGTAAAGGGATATTTCAAAGCCCATAGAGGGCTATGGTGAAAAAGGAAATAACTTCCGGTCAAAACTGGAAAGAAGCTTTCTGAGAAACTGCTCTGTGTTCTGTTAATTCATCTCACAGAGTTACATCTTTCCCTTCAAGAAGCCTTTCGCTAAGGCTGTTCTTGTGGAATTGGTAAAGGGATATTTGGAAGCCCAAAGAGGGCTATGGTGAAAAAGGAAATATCTTCCGCTGAAAACTGGAAACAAGCTTTCTGAGAAACTGCTCTGTGTTCTGTTTATTCATCTCACAGAGTTACATCTTTCCCTTCAAGAAGCCTTTCGCTAAGGCTGTTCTTGTGGAATTGGCAAAGGGATATTTGGAAGCCCATAGAGGGCTATGGTGAAAAAGGAAATATCTTCCGTTCAAAACTGGAAAGAAGCTTTCTGAGAAACTGCTCTGTGTTCTGTAAATTCATCTCACAGAGTTACATCTTTCCCTTCAAGAAGCCTTTCGCTAAGGCTGTTCTTGTGGAATTGGCAAAGGGATATTTGGAAGCCCATAGAGGGCTATGGTGAAAAAGGAAATA
This sequence comes from Chlorocebus sabaeus, assembly GCF_047675955.1. Classification (NCBI taxonomy): domain Eukaryota; kingdom Metazoa; phylum Chordata; class Mammalia; order Primates; family Cercopithecidae; genus Chlorocebus; species Chlorocebus sabaeus. The sequence goes on along the minus strand of NW_027327925.1, from coordinate 2,384,958 downwards.
TCTTCCGTTCAAAACTGGAAAGAAGCTTTCTGAGAAACTGCTCTGTGTTCTGTAAATTCATCTCACAGAGTTACATCTTTCCCTTCAAGAAGCCTTTCGCTAAAGCTGTTCTTGTGGAATTGGCCAAGGGATATTTGGAAGCCCATAGAGGGCTATGGTGAAAAAGGAAATATCTTCCGTTCAAAACTGGAAAGAAGCTTTCTGAGAAACTGCTCTGTGTTCTGTAAATTCATCTCACAGAGTTACATCTTTCCCTTCAAGAAGCCTTTCGCTAAGGCTGTTCTTGTGGAATTGGCAAAGGGATATTTGGAAGCCCATAGTGGGCTATGGTAAAAAGGAAATATCTTCCGATGAAAACTGGAAAGAAGCTTTCTGAGAAACTGCTCTGTGTTCTGTTAATTCATCTCACAGAGTTACATCTTTCCCTTCAAGAAGCCTTTTGCTAAGGCTGTTCTTGTGGAATTGGCAAAGGGATATTTGGAAGCCCATAGTGGGCTATGGTAAAAAGGAAATATCTTCCGTTGAAAACTGGAAAGAAGCTTTCTGAGAAACTGCTCTGTGTTCTGTTAATTCATCTCACAGAGTTACATCTTTCCCTTCAAGAAGCCTTTTGCTAAGGCTGTTCTTGTGGAATTGGCAAAGGGATATTTGGAAGCCCATAGAGGGCTATGGTGAAAAAGGAAATATCTTCCGTTCAAAACTGGAAAGAAGCTTTCTGAGAAACTGCTCTGTGTTCTGTTAATTCATCTCACAGAGTTACATCTTTCCCTTAAAGAAGCCTTTCACTAAGGCTGTTCTTGTGGAATTGGCAAAGGGATATTTGGAAGCCCATAGAGGGCTATGGTGAAAAAGGAAATATCTTCCGTTCACAACTGGAAAGAAGCTTTCTGAGAAACTGCTCTGTGTACTGTTAATTCATCTCACAGAATTACATCTTTCCCTTCAAGAAGCCTTTCGCTAAGGCTGTTCTTCTTGAATTGGTAAAGGGATATTTCAAAGCCCATAGAGGGCTATGGTGAAAAAGGAAATAACTTCCGGTCAAAACTGGAAAGAAGCTTTCTGAGAAACTGCTCTGTGTTCTGTTAATTCATCTCACAGAGTTACATCTTTCCCTTCAAGAAGCCTTTCGCTAAGGCTGTTCTTGTGGAATTGGTAAAGGGATATTTGGAAGCCCAAAGAGGGCTATGGTGAAAAAGGAAATATCTTCCGTTGAAAACTGGAAACAAGCTTTCTGAGAAACTGCTCTGTGTTCTGTTTATTCATCTCACAGAGTTACATCTTTCCCTTCAAGAAGCCTTTCGCTAAGGCTGTTCTTGTGGAATTGGCAAAGGGATATTTGGAAGCCCATAGAGGGCTATGGTGAAAAAGGAAATATCTTCCGTTCAAAACTGGAAAGAAGCTTTCTGAGAAACTGCTCTGTGTTCTGTTAATTAATCTCACAGAGTTACATCTTTCCCTTCAAGAAGCCTTTCGCTAAGTCTGTTCTTGTGGAATTGGCAAAGGGATATTCGGAAGCCCAGAGAGGGCTATGGTGAAAAAGGAAATATCATCCGTTCTAAACTGGAAAGAAGCTTTCTGAGAAACTGCTCTGTGTTCTGTTAATTCTTCTCACAGAGTTACATCTTTCCCTTCAAGAAGCCTTTCGCTAAGGCTGTTCTTGTGGAATTGGCAAAGGGATATTTGGAAGCCCATAGAGGGCTATGGTGAAAAAGGAAATATCTTCCGTTCAAAACTTTAAAGAAGCTTTCTGAGAAACTGCTCTGTGTTCTGTTAATTCATCTCACAGAGTTACATCTTTCCCTTCAAGAAGCCTTTCGCTAAGGCTGTTCTTCTGGAATTGGAAAAGGGATATTTCGAAGCCCATAGAGGGCTATGGTGAAAAAGGAAATATCATCCGTTCAAAACTGGAAAGAAGCTTTCTGAGAAACTGCTCTGTGTTCTGTTAATTCATCTCACAGAGTTACATCTTTCCCTTCAAGAAGCCTTTCGCTAAGGCTGTTCTTGTGGAATTGGCAAAGGGATATTTGGAAGCCCATAGAGGGCTATGGTGAAAAAGGAAATATCTTCCGTTCAAAACTGGAAAGAAGCTTTCTGAGAAACTGCTCTGTGTTCTGTAAATTCATCTCACAGAGTTACATCTTTCCCTTCAAGAAGCCTTTCGCTAAGGCTGTTCTTGTGGAATTGGCAAAGGGATATTTGGAAGCCCAAAGAGGGCTATGGTGGAAAAGGAAATATCTTCCGTTCAAAACTGGAAAGAAGCTTTCTGAGAAACTGCTCTGTGTTCTGTTAATTCATCTCACAGAGTTACATCTTTCCCTTCAAGAAGACTTTCGCTAAGGCTGTTCTTGTGGAATTGGCAAAGGGTATTTGGAAGCCCATAGAGGGCTATGGTAAAAAGGAAATATCTTCCGTTGAAAACTGGAAAGCAGCTTTTTGAGAAACTGCTCTGTGTTCTGTTAATTCATCTCACAGAGTTACATCTTTCCCTTCAAGAAGCCTTTCGCTAACGCTGTTCTTGTGGAATTGGCAAAGGGATATTTGGAAGCCCATAGAGGGCTATGGTGAAAAAGGAAGTATCTTCCGTTCAAAACTGGAAAGAAGCTTTCTGAGAAACTGCTCTGTGTTCTATTAATTAATCTCACAGAGTTACATCTTTCCCTTCAAGAAGCCTTTCGCTAAGGCTGTTCTTGTGGAATTGGCAAAGGGATATTTGGAAGCCCATAGAGGGCTATGGTGAAAAAGGAAATATCATCCGTTCTAAACTGGAAAGAAGCTTTCTGAGAAACTGCTCTGTGTTCTGTAAATTCATCTCACAGAGTTACATCTTTCCTTTCAAGAAGCCTTTCGCTAAGGCTGTTCTTGTGGAATTGGCAAAGTCATATTTGGAAGCTCATAGAGGGCTATGGTGAAAAAGGAAATATCTTCCGTTCAAAACTGGAAACAAGCTTTCTGAGAAACTGCTCTGTGTTCGGTAAATTCATCTCACAGAGTTACATCTTTCCCTTCAAGAAGCCTTTCGCTAAGGCTGTTCTTGTGGAATTGGCAAAGGGATATTTGGAAGCCCATAGAGGGCTATGGTGAAAAAGGAAATATCTTCCGTTCAAAACTGGAAACAAGCTTTCTGAGAAACTTCTCTGTCTTCTGTTAATTCATCTCACAGACTTACATCTTTCCCTTCAGGAAGCCTTTCGCTAAGGCTGTTCTTGTGGAATTGGCAAAGGGATATTTGGAAGCCCATAGAGGGCTATGGTGAAAAAGGAAATATCTTCCGTTCAAAACTGGAAAGAAGCTTTCTGAGAAACTGCTCTGTGTTCTGTTAATTCATCTCACAGAGTTACATCTTTCCCTTCAACAAGCCTTTCGCTAAGGCTGTTCTTGTGGAATTGGCAAAGGGATATTTGGAAGCAAATAGAGGGCTCTGGTGAAAAAGGAAATATCTTCCGTTCAAAACTGGAAAGAAGCTTTCTGAGAAACTGCTCTGTGTTCTGTTAATTAATCTCACAGAGTTACATCTTTCCCTTCAAGAAGCCTTTCGCAAAGGCTGTTCTTGTGGAATTTGCAAAGGGATATTTCGAAGCCCATAGAGGGCTATGGTGAGAAAGGAAATATCATCCTTTCAATACTGGAAAGAAGCTTTCTGAGAAACTGCTCTGTGTTCTGTAAATTCATCTCACAGAGTTACATTTTTCCCTTCAAGAAGCCTTTCGCTAAGGCTGTTCTTGTGGAATTGGCAAAGGGATATTTGGAAGCCCATAGATGGCTATGGTGAAAAAGGAAGTATCTTCCGTTCAAAACTGGAAAGAAGCTTTCTGAGAAACTGCTCTGTGTTCTGTTAATTCATCTCACAGAGTTACATCTTTCCCTTCAAGAAGCCTTTCGCTAAGGCTGTTCTTCTGGAATTGGAAAAGGGATATTTCGAAGCCCATAGAGGGCTATGGTGAAAAAGGAAATATCATCCGTTCAAAACTGGAAAGAAGCTTTCTGAGAAACTGCTCTGTGTTCTGTTAATTCATCTCACAGAGTTACATCTTTCCCTTAAAGAAGGCTTTCGCTAAGGCTGTTCTTGTGGAATTGGCAAAGGGATATTTGGAAGCCCATAGAGGGCTACGGTGAAAAAGGAAATATCTTCCGTTCAAAACTGGAAAGAAGCTTTCTGAGAAACTGCTCTGTGTTCTGTTAATTCATCTCACAGAGTTACATCTTTCCCTTCAAGAAGCCTTTCGCTAAGGCTGTTCTTGTGGAATTGGCAAAGGGATATTTGGAAGCCCATAGAGGGCTATGGTAAAAAGGAAATATCTTCCGTTGAAAACTGGAAAGAAGCTTTCTGAGAAACTGCTCTGTGTTCTGTTAATACATCTCACAGAGTTACATCTTTCCCTTCAAGAAGCCTTTTGCTAAGGCTGTTCTTGTGGAATTGGCAAAGGGATATTTGGAAGCCCATAGAGGGCTATGGTGAAAAAGGAAATATCTTCCGTTCAAAACTGGAAAGAAGCTTTCTGAGAAACTGCTCTGTGTTCTGTTAATTCATCTCACAGAGTTACATCTTTCCCTTCAAGAAGCCTTTCGCTAAGGCTGTTCTTGTGCAATTGGCAAAGGGATATTTGGAAGCCCATAGAGGGCTATGGTGAAAAAGGAAATATCTTCCGTTCAAAACCGGAAAGAAGCTTTCTGAGAAACTGCTCTGTGTTCTGTTAATTCATCTCACAGAGTTACATCTTTCCCTTCAAGAAGCCTTTCGCTAAGGCTGTTCTTGTGGAATTGGCAAAGGGATATTTGGAAGCCCATAGAGGGCTATGGTAAAAAGGAAATATCTTCCGTTGAAAACTGGAAAGCAGCTTTTTGAGAAACTGCTCTGGGTTCTGTTAATTCATCTCACAGAGTTACATCTTTCCCTTCAAGAAGCCTTTCGCTAAGGCTGTTCTTGTGGAATTGGCAAAGGGATATTTGGAAGCCCTTAGAGGGCTATGGTGAAAAAGGAAATATCTTCCGTTCAAAACTGGAAAGAAGCTTTCTGAGAAACTGCTCTGTGTTCTGTAAATTCATCTCACAGAGTTACATCTTTCCCTTCAAGAAGCCTTTCACTAAGGCTGTTCTTGTGGAATTGGCAAAGGGATATTTGGAAGCCCATAGAGGGCTATGGTGAAAAAGGAAATATCTTCCGTTCACAACTGGAAAGAAGCTTTCTGAGAAACTGCTCTGTGTACTGTTAATTCATCTCACAGAATTACATCTTTCCCTTCAAGAAGCCTTTCGCTAAGGCTGTTCTTGTGGAATTGGTAAAGGGATATTTCAAAGCCCATAGAGGGCTATGGTGAAAAAGGAAATAACTTCCGGTCAAAACTGGAAAGAAGCTTTCTGAGAAACTGCTCTGTGTTCTGTTAATTCATCTCACAGAGTTACATCTTTCCCTTCAAGAAGCCTTTCGCTAAGGCTGTTCTTGTGGAATTGGTAAAGGGATATTTGGAAGCCCAAAGAGGGCTATGGTGAAAAAGGAAATATCTTCCGTTGAAAACTGGAAACAAGCTTTCTGAGAAACTGCTCTGTGTTCTGTTTATTCATCTCACAGAGTTACATCTTTCCCTTCAAGAAGCCTTTCGCTAAGGCTGTTCTTGTGGAATTGGCAAAGGGATATTTGGAAGCCCATAGAGGGCTATGGTGAAAAAGGAAATATCTTCCGTTCAAAACTGGAAAGAAGCTTTCTTAGAAACTGCTCTGTGTTCTGTTAGTTCATCTCACAGATTTACATCTTTCCCTTCAAGAAGCCTTTCGCTAAGGCTGTTCTTGTGAAATTGGCAAAGGGATATTTGGAAGCCCATAGAGGGCTATGGTGAAAAAGGAAATATCTTCCGTTCAAAACTGGAAAGAAGCTTTCTGAGAAACTGCTCTGTGTTCTGTTAATTAATCTCACAGAGTTACATCTTTCCCTTCAAGAAGCCTTTCGCTAAGTCTGTTCTTGTGGAATTGGCAAAGGGATATTCGGAAGCCCAGAGAGGGCTATGGTGAAAAAGGAAATATCATCCGTTCTAAACCGGAAAGAAGCTTTCTGAGAAACTGCTCTGTGTTCTGTTAATTCTTCTCACAGAGTTACATCTTTCCCTTCAAGAAGCCTTTCGCTAAGGCTGTTCTTGTGGAATTGGCAAAGGGATATTTGGAAGCCCATAGAGGGCTATGGTGAAAAAGGAAATATCTTCCGTTCAAAACTTTAAAGAAGCTTTCTGAGAAACTGCTCTGTGTTCTGTTAATTCATCTCACAGAGTTACATCTTTCCCTTCAAGAAGCCTTTCGCTAAGGCTGTTCTTCTGGAATAGGAAAAGGGATATTTCGAAGCCCATAGAGGGCTATGGTGAAAAAGGAAATATCATCCGTTCAAAACTGGAAAGAAGCTTTCTGAGAAACTGCTCTGTGTTCTGTTAATTCATCTCACAGAGTTACATCTTTCCCTTCAAGAAGCCTTTCGCTAAGGCTGTTCTTGTGGAATTGGCAAAGGGATATTTGGAAGCCCATAGAGGGCTATGGTGAAAAAGGAAATATCTTCCGTTCAAAACTGGAAAGAAGCTTTGTGAGAAACTGCTCTGTGTTCTGTTAATTCATCTCACAGAGTTACATCTTTCCCTTCAAGAAGCCTTTCGCTAAGGCTGTTCTTGTGGAATTGGAAAAGGGATATTTCGAAGCCCATAGAGGGCTATGGTGAAAAAGGAAATATCATCCGTTCAAAACTGGAAAGAAGCTTTCTGAGAAACTGCTCTGTGTTCTGTTAATTCATCTCACAGAGTTACATCTTTCCCTTCAAGAAGCCTTTCGCTAAGGCTGTTCTTGTGGAATTGGCAAAGGGATATTTGGAAGCCCATAGAGGGCTATGGTGAAAAAGGAAATATCTTCCGTTCAAAACTGGAAAGAAGCTTTCTGAGAAACTGCTCTGTGTTCTGTTAATTCATCTCACAGAGTTACATCTTTCCCTTCAAGAAGCCTTTCGCTAAGGCTGTTCTTGTGGAATTGGTAAAGGGATATTTGGAAGCCCAAAGAGGGCTATGGTGAAAAAGGAAATATCTTCCGTTGAAAACTGGAAACAAGCTTTCTGAGAAACTGCTCTGTGTTCTGTTTATTCATCTCACAGAGTTACATCTTTCCCTTCAAGAAGCCTTTCGCTAAGGCTGTTCTTGTGGAATTGGCAAAGGGATATTTGGAAGCCCATAGAGGGCTATGGTGAAAAAGGAAATATCTTCCGTTCAAAACTGGAAAGAAGCTTTCTTAGAAACTGCTCTGTGTTCTGTTAGTTCATCTCACAGATTTACATCTTTCCCTTCAAGAAGCCTTTCGCTAAGGCTGTTCTTGTGAAATTGGCAAAGGGATATTTGGAAGCCCATAGAGGGCTATGGTGAAAAAGGAAATATCTTCCGTTCAAAACTGGAAAGAAGCTTTCTGAGAAACTGCTCTGTGTTCTGTTAATTAATCTCACAGAGTTACATCTTTCCCTTCAAGAAGCCTTTCGCTAAGTCTGTTCTTGTGGAATTGGCAAAGGGATATTCGGAAGCCCAGAGAGGGCTATGGTGAAAAAGGAAATATCATCCGTTCTAAACCGGAAAGAAGCTTTCTGAGAAACTGCTCTGTGTTCTGTTAATTCTTCTCACAGAGTTACATCTTTCCCTTCAAGAAGCCTTTCGCTAAGGCTGTCCTTGTGGAATTGGCAAAGGGATATTTGGAAGCCCATAGAGGGCTATGGTGAAAAAGGAAATATCTTCCGTTCAAAACTTTAAAGAAGCTTTCTGAGAAACTGCTCTGTGTTCTGTTAATTCATCTCACAGAGTTACATCTTTCCCTTCAAGAAGCCTTTCGCTAAGGCTGTTCTTCTGGAATAGGAAAAGGGATATTTCGAAGCCCATAGAGGGCTATGGTGAAAAAGGAAATATCATCCGTTCAAAACTGGAAAGAAGCTTTCTGAGAAACTGCTCTGTGTTCTGTTAATTCATCTCACAGAGTTACATCTTTCCCTTCAAGAAGCCTTTCGCTAAGGCTGTTCTTGTGGAATTGGCAAAGGGATATTTGGAAGCCCATAGAGGGCTATGGTGAAAAAGGAAATATCTTCCGTTCAAAACTGGAAAGAAGCTTTGTGAGAAACTGCTCTGTGTTCTGTTAATTCATCTCACAGAGTTACATCTTTCCCTTCAAGAAGCCTTTCGCTAAGGCTGTTCTTGTCGAATTGGAAAAGGGATATTTCGAAGCCCATAGAGGGCTATGGTGAAAAAGGAAATATCATCCGTTCAAAACTGGAAAGAAGCTTTCTGAGAAACTGCTCTGTGTTCTGTTAATTCATCTCACAGAGTTACATCTTTCCCTTCAAGAAGCCTTTCGCTAAGGCTGTTCTTGTGGAATTGGCAAAGGGATATTTGGAAGCCCATAGAGGGCTATGGTGAAAAAGGAAATATCTTCCGTTCAAAACTGGAAAGAAGCTTTCTGAGAAACTGCTCTGTGTTCTGTAAATTCATCTCACAGAGTTACATCTTTCCCTTCAAGAAGCCTTTCGCTAAGGCTGTTCTTGTGGAATTGGCAAAGGGATATTTGGAAGCCCAAAGAGGGCTATGGTGAAAAAGGAAATATCTACCGTTCAAAACTGGAAAGAAGCTTTCTGAGAAACTGCTCTGTGTTCTGTTAATTCATCTCACAGAGTTACATCTTTCCCTTCAAGAAGCCTTTCGCTAAGGCTGTTCTTGTGGAATTGGCAAAGGGATATTTGGAAGCCCATAGAGGGCTATGGTGAAAAAGGAAATATCTTACGTTAAAAACCGGAAAGAAGCTTTCTGAGAAACTGCTCTGTGTTCTGTTAATTCATCTCACAGAGTTACATCTTTCCCTTCAAGAAGCCTTTCGCTAAGGCTGTTCTTGTGGAATTGGCAAAGGGATATTTGGAAGCCCATAGAGGGCTATGGTAAAAAGGAAATATCTTCCGTTGAAAACTGGAAAGAAGCTTTCTGAGAAACTGCTCTGTGTTCTGTTAATTCATCTCACAGAGTTACATCTTTCCCTTCAAGAAGCCTTTTGCTAAGGCTGTTCTTGTGGAATTGGCAAAGGGATATTTGGAAGCCCATAGAGGGCTATGGTGAAAAAGGAAATATCTTCCGTTCAAAACTGGAAAGAAGCTTTCTGAGAAACTGCTCTGTGTTTTGTTAATTCATCTCACAGAGTTACATCTTTCCCTTCAAGAAGCCTTTCGCTAAGGCTGTTCTTGTGCAATTGGCAAAGGGATATTTGGAAGCCCATAGAGGGCTATGGTGAAAAAGGAAATATCTTCCGTTCAAAACTGGAAAGAAGCTTTCTGAGAAACTGCTCTGTGTTCTGTTAATTCATCTCACAGAGTTACATCTTTCCCTTCAAGAAGCCTTTCGCTAAGGCTGTTCTTGTGGAATTGGCAAAGGGATATTTGGAAGCCCATAGAGGGCTATGGTGAAAAAGGAAATATCTTCCGTTCAAAACTGGAAAGAAGCTTTCTGAGAAACTGCTCTGTGTTCTGTAAATTCATCTCACAGAGTTACATCTTTCCCTTCAAGAAGCCTTTCGCTAAAGCTGTTCTTGTGGAATTGGCAAAGGGATATTTGGAAGCCCATAGAGGGCTATGGTGAAAAAGGAAATATCTTCCGTTCAAAACTGGAAAGAAGCTTTCTGAGAAACTGCTCTGTGTTCTGTAAATTCATCTCACAGAGTTACATCTTTCCCTTCAAGAAGCCTTTCGCTAAGGCTGTTCTTGTGGAATTGGCAAAGGGATATTTGGAAGCCCATAGTGGGCTATGGTAAAAAGGAAATATCTTCCGTTGAAAACTGGAAAGAAGCTTTCTGAGAAACTGCTCTGTGTTCTGTTAATTCATCTCACAGAGTTACATCTTTCCCTTCAAGAAGCCTTTTGCTAAGGCTGTTCTTGTGGAATTGGCAAAGGGATATTTGGAAGCCCATAGAGGGCTATGGTGAAAAAGGAAATATCTTCCGTTCAAAACTGGAAAGAAGCTTTCTGAGAAACTGCTCTGTGTTCTGTTAATTCATCTCACAGAGTTACATCTTTCCCTTCAAGAAGCCTTTCGCTAAGGCTGTTCTTGTGGAATTGGCAAAGGGATATTTGGAAGCCCATAGAGATCTATGGTGAAAAAGGAAATATCTTCCGTTCAAAACTGGAAAGAAGCTTTCTGAGAAACTGCTCTGTGTTCTGTTAATTCATCTCACAGAGTTACATCTTTCCCTTCAAGAAGCCTTTCGCTAAGGCTGTTCTTGTGGAATTGGCAAAGGGATATTTGGAAGCCCATAGAGGGCTATGGGAAAAAGGAAATATCATCCGTTGAAAACTGGAAACAAGCTTTCTGAGAAACTGCTCTGTGTTCTGTTAATTCATCTCACAGAGTTACATCTTTCCCTTCAAGAAGCCTTTCGCTAAGGCTGTTCTTGTGGAATTGGCAAAGGGATATTTGGAAGCCCATAGAGGGCTACGGTGAAAAAGGAAATATCTTCCGTTCAAAACTGGAAAGAAGCTTTCTGAGAAACTGCTCTGTGTTCTGTTAATTCATCTCACAGAGTTACATCTTTCCCTTCAAGAAGCCTTTCGCTAAGGCTGTTCTTCTTGAATTGGTAAAGGGATATTTCAAAGCCCATAGAGGGCTATGGTGAAAAAGGAAATAACTTCCGGTCAAAACTGGAAAGAAGCTTTCTGAGAAACTGCTCTGTGTTCTGTTAATTCATCTCACAGAGTTACATCTTTCCCTTCAAGAAGCCTTTCGCTAAGGCTGTTCTTGTGGAATTGGTAAAGGGATATTTGGAAGCCCAAAGAGGGCTATGGTGAAAAAGGAAATATCTTCCGTTGAAAACTGGAAACAAGCTTTCTGAGAAACTGCTCTGTGTTCTGTTTATTCATCTCACAGAGTTACATCTTTCCCTTCAAGAAGCCTTTCGCTAAGGCTGTTCTTGTGGAATTGGCAAAGGGATATTTGGAAGCCCATAGAGGGCTATGGTGAAAAAGGAAATATCTTCCGTTCAAAACTGGAAAGAAGCTTTCTTAGAAACTGCTCTGTGTTCTGTTAGTTCATCTCACAGATTTACATCTTTCCCTTCAAGAAGCCTTTCGCTAAGGCTGTTCTTGTGAAATTGGCAAAGGGATATTTGGAAGCCCATAGAGGGCTATGGTGAAAAAGGAAATATCTTCCGTTCAAAACTGGAAAGAAGCTTTCTGAGAAACTGCTCTGTGTTCTGTTAATTAATCTCTCAGAGTTACATCTTTCCCTTCAAGAAGCCTTTCGCTAAGTCTGTTCTTGTGGAATTGGCAAAGGGATATTCGGAAGCCCAGAGAGGGCTATGGTGAAAAAGGAAATATCATCCGTTCTAAACTGGAAAGAAGCTTTCTGAGAAACTGCTCTGTGTTCTGTTAATTCTTCTCACAGAGTTACATCTTTCCCTTCAAGAAGCCTTTCGCTAAGGCTGTTCTTGTGGAATTGGCAAAGGGATATTTGGAAGCCCATAGAGGGCTATGGTGAAAAAGGAAATATCTTCCGTTCAAAACTTTAAAGAAGCTTTCTGAGAAACTGCTCTGTGTTCTGTTAATTCATCTCACAGAGTTACATCTTTCCCTTCAAGAAGCCTTTCGCTAAGGCTGTTCTTCTGGAATTGGAAAAGGGATATTTCGAAGCCCATAGAGGGCTATGGTGAAAAAGGAAATATCATCCGTTCAAAACTGGAAAGAAGCTTTCTGAGAAACTGCTCTGTGTTCTGTTAATTCATCTCACAGAGTTACATCTTTCCCTTAAAGAAGCCTTTCGCTAAGGCTGTTCTTGTGGAATTGGCAAAGGGATATTTGGAAGCCCATAGAGGGCTATGGTGAAAAAGGAAATATCTTCCGTTCAAAACTGGAAAGAAGCTTTCTGAGAAACTGCTCTGTGTTCTGTAAATTCATCTCACAGAGTTACATCTTTCCCTTCAAGAAGCCTTTCGCTAAGGCTGTTCTTGTGGAATTGGCAAAGGGATATTTGGAAGCCCAAAGAGGGCTATGGTGGAAAAGGAAATATCTTCCGTTCAAAACTGGAAAGAAGCTTTCTGAGAAACTGCTCTGTGTTCTGTTAATTCATCTCACAGAGTTACATCTTTCCCTTCAAAAGACTTTCGCTAAGGCTGTTCTTGTGGAATTGGCAAAGGGATATTTGGAAGCCCATAGAGGGCTATGGTAAAAAGGAAATATCTTCCGTTGAAAACTGGAAAGCAGCTTTTTGAGAAACTGCTCTGTGTTCTGTTAATTCATCTCACAGAGTTACATCTTTCCCTTCAAGAAGCCTTTCGCTAAGGCTGTTCTTGTGGAATTGGCAAAGGGATATTTGGAAGCCCATAGAGGGCTATGGTGAAAAAGGAAGTATCTTCCGTTCAAAACTGGAAAGAAGCTTTCTGAGAAACTGCTCTGTGTTCTATTAATTAATCTCACAGAGTTACATCTTTCCCTTCAAGAAGCCTTTCGCTAAGGCTGTTCTTGTGGAATTGGCAAAGGGATATTTGGAAGCCCATAGAGGGCTATGGTGAAAAAGGAAATATCATCCGTTCTAAACTGGAAAGAAGCTTTCTGAGAAACTGCTCTGTGTTCTGTAAATTCATCTCACAGAGTTACATCTTTCCTTTCAAGAAGCCTTTCGCTAAGGCTGTTCTTGTGTAATTGGCAAAGTCATATTTGGAAGCCCATAGAGGGCTATGGTGAAAAAGGAAATATCTTCCGTTCAAAACTGGAAACAAGCTTTCTGAGAAACTTCTCTGTCTTCTGTTAATTCATCTCACAGAGTTACATCTTTCCCTTCAGGAAGCCTTTCGCTAAGGCTGTTCTTGTGGAATTGGCAAAGGGATATTTGGAAGCCCATAGAGGGCTATGGTGAAAAAGGAAATATCTTCCGTTCAAAACTGGAAAGAAGCTTTCTGAGAAACTGCTCTGTGTTCTGTTAATTCATCTCACAGAGTTACATCTTTCCCTTCAAGAAGCCTTTCGCTAAGGCTGTTCTTGTGGAATTGGCAAAGGGATATTTGGAAGCAAATAGAGGGCTCTGGTGAAAAAGGAAATATCTTCCGTTCAAAACTGGAAAGAAGCTTTCTGAGAAACTGCTCTGTGTTCTGTTAATTAATCTCACAGAGTTACATCTTTCCCTTCAAGAAGCCTTTCGCAAAGGCTGTTCTTGTGGAATTTGCAAAGGGATATTTCGAAGCCCATAGAGGGCTATGGTGAGAAAGGAAATATCATCCTTTCAATACTGGAAAGAAGCTTTCTGAGAAACTGCTCTGTGTTCTGTTAATTCATCTCACAGAGTTACATCTTTCCCTTAAAGAAGGCTTTCGCTAAGGCTGTTCTTGTGGAATTGGCAAAGGGATATTTGGAAGCCCATAGAGGGCTATGGTGCAAAAGGAAATATCTTCCGTTCAAAACTGGAAAGAAGCTTTCTTAGAAACTGCTCTGTGTTCTGTTAGTTCATCTCACGGATTTACATCTTTCCCTTCAAGAAGCCTTTCGCTAAGGCTGTTCTTGTGAAATTGGCAAAGGGATATTTGGAAGCCCATAGAGGGCTATGGTGAAAAAGGAAATATCTTCCGTTCAAAACTGGAAAGAAGCTTTCTGAGAAACTGCTCTGTGTTCTGTTAATTAATCTCACAGAGTTACATCTTTCCCTTCAAGAAGCCTTTCGCTAAGTCTGTTCTTGTGGAATTGGCAAAGGGATATTCGGAAGCCCAGAGAGGGCTATGGTGAAAAAGGAAATATCATCCGTTCTAAACTGGAAAGAAGCTTTCTGAGAAACTGCTCTGTGTTCTGTTAATTCTTCTCACAGAGTTACATCTTTCCCTTCAAGAAGCCTTTCGCTAAGGCTGTTCTTGTGGAATTGGCAAAGGGATATTTGGAAGCCCATAGAGGGCTATGGTGAAAAAGGAAATATCTTCCGTTCAAAACTTTAAAGAAGCTTTCTGAGAAACTGCTCTGTGTTCTGTTAATTCATCTCACAGAGTTACATCTTTCCCTTCAAGAAGCCTTTCGCTAAGGCTGTTCTTCTGGAATTGGAAAAGGGATATTTCGAAGCCCATAGAGGGCTATGGTGAAAAAGGAAATATCATCCGTTCAAAACTGGAAAGAAGCTTTCTGAGAAACTGCTCTGTGTTCTGTTAATTCATCTCACAGAGTTACATCTTTCCCTTCAAGAAGACTTTCGCTAAGGCTGTTCTTGTGGAATTGGCAAAGGGTATTTGGAAGCCCATAGAGGGCTATGGTAAAAAGGAAATATCTTCCGTTGAAAACTGGAAAGCAGCTTTTTGAGAAACTGCTCTGTGTTCTGTTAATTCATCTCACAGAGTTACATCTTTCCCTTCAAGAAGCCTTTCGCTAACGCTGTTCTTGTGGAATTGGCAAAGGGATATTTGGAAGCCCATAGAGGGCTATGGTGAAAAAGGAAGTATCTTCCGTTCAAAACTGGAAAGAAGCTTTCTGAGAAACTGCTCTGTGTTCTATTAATTAATCTCACAGAGTTACATCTTTCCCTTCAAGAAGCCTTTCGCTAAGGCTGTTCTTGTGGAATTGGCAAAGGGATATTTGGAAGCCCATAGAGGGCTATGGTGAAAAAGGAAATATCATCCGTTCTAAACTGGAAAGAAGCTTTCTGAGAAACTGCTCTGTGTTCTGTAAATTCATCTCACAGAGTTACATCTTTCCTTTCAAGAAGCCTTTCGCTAAGGCTGTTCTTGTGGAATTGGCAAAGTCATATTTGGAAGCTCATAGAGGGCTATGGTGAAAAAGGAAATATCTTCCGTTCAAAACTGGAAACAAGCTTTCTGAGAAACTGCTCTGTGTTCGGTAAATTCATCTCACAGAGTTACATCTTTCCCTTCAAGAAGCCTTTCGCTAAGGCTGTTCTTGTGGAATTGGCAAAGGGATATTTGGAAGCCCATAGAGGGCTATGGTGAAAAAGGAAATATCTTCCGTTCAAAACTGGAAACAAGCTTTCTGAGAAACTTCTCTGTCTTCTGTTAATTCATCTCACAGACTTACATCTTTCCCTTCAGGAAGCCTTTCGCTAAGGCTGTTCTTGTGGAATTGGCAAAGGGATATTTGGAAGCCCATAGAGGGCTATGGTGAAAAAGGAAATATCTTCCGTTCAAAACTGGAAAGAAGCTTTCTGAGAAACTGCTCTGTGTTCTGTTAATTCATCTCACAGAGTTACATCTTTCCCTTCAACAAGCCTTTCGCTAAGGCTGTTCTTGTGGAATTGGCAAAGGGATATTTGGAAGCAAATAGAGGGCTCTGGTGAAAAAGGAAATATCTTCCGTTCAAAACTGGAAAGAAGCTTTCTGAGAAACTGCTCTGTGTTCTGTTAATTAATCTCACAGAGTTACATCTTTCCCTTCAAGAAGCCTTTCGCAAAGGCTGTTCTTGTGGAATTTGCAAAGGGATATTTCGAAGCCCATAGAGGGCTATGGTGAGAAAGGAAATATCATCCTTTCAATACTGGAAAGAAGCTTTCTGAGAAACTGCTCTGTGTTCTGTAAATTCATCTCACAGAGTTACATTTTTCCCTTCAAGAAGCCTTTCGCTAAGGCTGTTCTTGTGGAATTGGCAAAGGGATATTTGGAAGCCCATAGATGGCTATGGTGAAAAAGGAAGTATCTTCCGTTCAAAACTGGAAAGAAGCTTTCTGAGAAACTGCTCTGTGTTCTGTTAATTCATCTCACAGAGTTACATCTTTCCCTTCAAGAAGCCTTTCGCTAAGGCTGTTCTTCTGGAATTGGAAAAGGGATATTTCGAAGCCCATAGAGGGCTATGGTGAAAAAGGAAATATCATCCGTTCAAAACTGGAAAGAAGCTTTCTGAGAAACTGCTCTGTGTTCTGTCAATTCATCTCACAGAGTTACATCTTTCCCTTAAAGAAGGCTTTCGCTAAGGCTGTTCTTGTGGAATTGGCAAAGGGATATTTGGAAGCCCATAGAGGGCTACGGTGAAAAAGGAAATATCTTCCGTTCAAAACTGGAAAGAAGCTTTCTGAGAAACTGCTCTGTGTTCTGTTAATTCATCTCACAGAGTTACATCTTTCCCTTCAAGAAGCCTTTCGCTAAGGCTGTTCTTGTGGAATTGGCAAAGGGATATTTGGAAGCCCATAGAGGGCTATGGTAAAAAGGAAATATCTTCCGTTGAAAACTGGAAAGAAGCTTTCTGAGAAACTGCTCTGTGTTCTGTTAATACATCTCACAGAGTTACATCTTTCCCTTCAAGAAGCCTTTTGCTAAGGCTGTTCTTGTGGAATTGGCAAAGGGATATTTGGAAGCCCATAGAGGGCTATGGTGAAAAAGGAAATATCTTCCGTTCAAAACTGGAAAGAAGCTTTCTGAGAAACTGCTCTGTGTTCTGTTAATTCATCTCACAGAGTTACATCTTTCCCTTCAAGAAGCCTTTCGCTAAGGCTGTTCTTGTGCAATTGGCAAAGGGATATTTGGAAGCCCATAGAGGGCTATGGTGAAAAAGGAAATATCTTCCGTTCAAAACCGGAAAGAAGCTTTCTGAGAAACTGCTCTGTGTTCTGTTAATTCATCTCACAGAGTTACATCTTTCCCTTCAAGAAGCCTTTCGCTAAGGCTGTTCTTGTGGAATTGGCAAAGGGATATTTGGAAGCCCATAGAGGGCTATGGTAAAAAGGAAATATCTTCCGTTGAAAACTGGAAAGCAGCTTTTTGAGAAACTGCTCTGGGTTCTGTTAATTCATCTCACAGAGTTACATCTTTCCCTTCAAGAAGCCTTTCGCTAAGGCTGTTCTTGTGGAATTGGCAAAGGGATATTTGGAAGCCCTTAGAGGGCTATGGTGAAAAAGGAAATATCTTCCGTTCAAAACTGGAAAGAAGCTTTCTGAGAAACTGCTCTGTGTTCTGTAAATTCATCTCACAGAGTTACATCTTTCCCTTCAAGAAGCCTTTCGCTAAGGCTGTTCTTGTGGAATTGGCAAAGGGATATTTGGAAGCCCATAGAGGGCTATGGTGAAAAAGGAAATATCTTCCGTTCACAACTGGAAAGAAGCTTTCTGAGAAACTGCTCTGTGTACTGTTAATTCATCTCACAGAATTACATCTTTCCCTTCAAGAAGCCTTTCGCTAAGGCTGTTCTTGTGGAATTGGTAAAGGGATATTTCAAAGCCCATAGAGGGCTATGGTGAAAAAGGAAATAACTTCCGGTCAAAACTGGAAAGAAGCTTTCTGAGAAACTGCTCTGTGTTCTGTTAATTCATCTCACAGAGTTACATCTTTCCCTTCAAGAAGCCTTTCGCTAAGGCTGTTCTTGTGGAATTGGTAAAGGGATATTTGGAAGCCCAAAGAGGGCTATGGTGAAAAAGGAAATATCTTCCGTTGAAAACTGGAAACAAGCTTTCTGAGAAACTGCTCTGTGTTCTGTTTATTCATCTCACAGAGTTACATCTTTCCCTTCAAGAAGCCTTTCGCTAAGGCTGTTCTTGTGGAATTGGCAAAGGGATATTTGGAAGCCCATAGAGGGCTATGGTGAAAAAGGAAATATCTTCCGTTCAAAACTGGAAAGAAGCTTTCTGAGAAACTGCTCTGTGTTCTGTTAATTAATCTCACAGAGTTACATCTTTCCCTTCAAGAAGCCTTTCGCTAAGTCTGTTCTTGTGGAATTGGCAAAGGGATATTCGGAAGCCCAGAGAGGGCTATGGTGAAAAAGGAAATATCATCCGTTCTAAACTGGAAAGAAGCTTTCTGAGAAACTGCTCTGTGTTCTGTTAATTCTTCTCACAGAGTTACATCTTTCCCTTCAAGAAGCCTTTCGCTAAGGCTGTTCTTGTGGAATTGGCAAAGGGATATTTGGAAGCCCATAGAGGGCTATGGTGAAAAAGGAAATATCTTCCGTTCAAAACTTTAAAGAAGCTTTCTGAGAAACTGCTCTGTGTTCTGTTAATTCATCTCACAGAGTTACATCTTTCCCTTCAAGAAGCCTTTCGCTAAGGCTGTTCTTCTGGAATTGGAAAAGGGATATTTCGAAGCCCATAGAGGGCTATGGTGAAAAAGGAAATATCATCCGTTCAAAACTGGAAAGAAGCTTTCTGAGAAACTGCTCTGTGTTCTGTTAATTCATCTCACAGAGTTACATCTTTCCCTTAAAGAAGCCTTTCGCTAAGGCTGTTCTTGTGGAATTGGCAAAGGGATATTTGGAAGCCCATAGAGGGCTATGGTGAAAAAGGAAATATCTTCCGTTCAAAACTGGAAAGAAGCTTTCTGAGAAACTGCTCTGTGTTCTGTAAATTCATCTCACAGAGTTACATCTTTCCCTTCAAGAAGCCTTTCGCTAAGGCTGTTCTTGTGGAATTGGCAAAGGGATATTTGGAAGCCCAAAGAGGGCTATGGTGGAAAAGGAAATATCTTCCGTTCAAAACTGGAAAGAAGCTTTCTGAGAAACTGCTCTGTGTTCTGTTAATTCATCTCACAGAGTTACATCTTTCCCTTCAAGAAGACTTTCGCTAAGGCTGTTCTTGTGGAATTGGCAAAGGGTATTTGGAAGCCCATAGAGGGCTATGGTAAAAAGGAAATATCTTCCGTTGAAAACTGGAAAGCAGCTTTTTGAGAAACTGCTCTGTGTTCTGTTAATTCATCTCACAGAGTTACATCTTTCCCTTCAAGAAGCCTTTCGCTAACGCTGTTCTTGTGGAATTGGCAAAGGGATATTTGGAAGCCCATAGAGGGCTATGGTGAAAAAGGAAGTATCTTCCGTTCAAAACTGGAAAGAAGCTTTCTGAGAAACTGCTCTGTGTTCTATTAATTAATCTCACAGAGTTACATCTTTCCCTTCAAGAAGCCTTTCGCTAAGGCTGTTCTTGTGGAATTGGCAAAGGGATATTTGGAAGCCCATAGAGGGCTATGGTGAAAAAGGAAATATCATCCGTTCTAAACTGGAAAGAAGCTTTCTGAGAAACTGCTCTGTGTTCTGTAAATTCATCTCACAGAGTTACATCTTTCCTTTCAAGAAGCCTTTCGCTAAGGCTGTTCTTGTGGAATTGGCAAAGTCATATTTGGAAGCTCATAGAGGGCTATGGTGAAAAAGGAAATATCTTCCGTTCAAAACTGGAAACAAGCTTTCTGAGAAACTGCTCTGTGTTCGGTAAATTCATCTCACAGAGTTACATCTTTCCCTTCAAGAAGCCTTTCGCTAAGGCTGTTCTTGTGGAATTGGCAAAGGGATATTTGGAAGCCCATAGAGGGCTATGGTGAAAAAGGAAATATCTTCCGTTCAAAACTGGAAACAAGCTTTCTGAGAAACTTCTCTGTCTTCTGTTAATTCATCTCACAGACTTACATCTTTCCCTTCAGGAAGCCTTTCGCTAAGGCTGTTCTTGTGGAATTGGCAAAGGGATATTTGGAAGCCCATAGAGGGCTATGGTGAAAAAGGAAATATCTTCCGTTCAAAACTGGAAAGAAGCTTTCTGAGAAACTGCTCTGTGTTCTGTTAATTCATCTCACAGAGTTACATCTTTCCCTTCAACAAGCCTTTCGCTAAGGCTGTTCTTGTGGAATTGGCAAAGGGATATTTGGAAGCAAATAGAGGGCTCTGGTGAAAAAGGAAATATCTTCCGTTCAAAACTGGAAAGAAGCTTTCTGAGAAACTGCTCTGTGTTCTGTTAATTAATCTCACAGAGTTACATCTTTCCCTTCAAGAAGCCTTTCGAAAAGGCTGTTCTTGTGGAATTTGCAAAGGGATATTTCGAAGCCCATAGAGGGCTATGGTGAGAAAGGAAATATCATCCTTTCAATACTGGAAAGAAGCTTTCTGAGAAACTGCTCTGTGTTCTGTAAATTCATCTCACAGAGTTACATTTTTCCCTTCAAGAAGCCTTTCGCTAAGGCTGTTCTTGTGGAATTGGCAAAGGGATATTTGGAAGCCCATAGATGGCTATGGTGAAAAAGGAAGTATCTTCCGTTCAAAACTGGAAAGAAGCTTTCTGAGAAACTGCTCTGTGTTCTGTTAATTCATCTCACAGAGTTACATCTTTCCCTTCAAGAAGCCTTTCGCTAAGGCTGTTCTTCTGGAATTGGAAAAGGGATATTTCGAAGCCCATAGAGGGCTATGGTGAAAAAGGAAATATCATCCGTTCAAAACTGGAAAGAAGCTTTCTGAGAAACTGCTCTGTGTTCTGTTAATTCATCTCACAGAGTTACATCTTTCCCTTAAAGAAGGCTTTCGCTAAGGCTGTTCTTGTGGAATTGGCAAAGGGATATTTGGAAGCCCATAGAGGGCTACGGTGAAAAAGGAAATATCTTCCGTTCAAAACTGGAAAGAAGCTTTCTGAGAAACTGCTCTGTGTTCTGTTAATTCATCTCACAGAGTTACATCTTTCCCTTCAAGAAGCCTTTCGCTAAGGCTGTTCTTGTGGAATTGGCAAAGGGATATTTGGAAGCCCATAGAGGGCTATGGTAAAAAGGAAATATCTTCCGTTGAAAACTGGAAAGAAGCTTTCTGAGAAACTGCTCTGTGTTCTGTTAATACATCTCACAGAGTTACATCTTTCCCTTCAAGAAGCCTTTTGCTAAGGCTGTTCTTGTGGAATTGGCAAAGGGATATTTGGAAGCCCATAGAGGGCTATGGTGAAAAAGGAAATATCTTCCGTTCAAAACTGGAAAGAAGCTTTCTGAGAAACTGCTCTGTGTTCTGTTAATTCATCTCACAGAGTTACATCTTTCCCTTCAAGAAGCCTTTCGCTAAGGCTGTTCTTGTGCAATTGGCAAAGGGATATTTGGAAGCCCATAGAGGGCTATGGTGAAAAAGGAAATATCTTCCGTTCAAAACCGGAAAGAAGCTTTCTGAGAAACTGCTCTGTGTTCTGTTAATTCATCTCACAGAGTTACATCTTTCCCTTCAAGAAGCCTTTCGCTAAGGCTGTTCTTGTGGAATTGGCAAAGGGATATTTGGAAGCCCATAGAGGGCTATGGTAAAAAGGAAATATCTTCCGTTGAAAACTGGAAAGCAGCTTTTTGAGAAACTGCTCTGGGTTCTGTTAATTCATCTCACAGAGTTACATCTTTCCCTTCAAGAAGCCTTTCGCTAAGGCTGTTCTTGTGGAATTGGCAAAGGGATATTTGGAAGCCCTTAGAGGGCTATGGTGAAAAAGGAAATATCTTCCGTTCAAAACTGGAAAGAAGCTTTCTGAGAAACTGCTCTGTGTTCTGTAAATTCATCTCACAGAGTTACATCTTTCCCTTCAAGAAGCCTTTCGCTAAGGCTGTTCTTGTGGAATTGGCAAAGGGATATTTGGAAGCCCATAGAGGGCTATGGTGAAAAAGGAAATATCTTCCGTTCACAACTGGAAAGAAGCTTTCTGAGAAACTGCTCTGTGTACTGTTAATTCATCTCACAGAATTACATCTTTCCCTTCAAGAAGCCTTTCGCTAAGGCTGTTCTTGTGGAATTGGTAAAGGGATATTTCAAAGCCCATAGAGGGCTATGGTGAAAAAGGAAATAACTTCCGGTCAAAACTGGAAAGAAGCTTTCTGAGAAACTGCTCTGTGTTCTGTTAATTCATCTCACAGAGTTACATCTTTCCCTTCAAGAAGCCTTTCGCTAAGGCTGTTCTTGTGGAATTGGTAAAGGGATATTTGGAAGCCCAAAGAGGGCTATGGTGAAAAAGGAAATATCTTCCGTTGAAAACTGGAAACAAGCTTTCTGAGAAACTGCTCTGTGTTCTGTTTATTCATCTCACAGAGTTACATCTTTCCCTTCAAGAAGCCTTTCGCTAAGGCTGTTCTTGTGGAATTGGCAAAGGGATATTTGGAAGCCCATAGAGGGCTATGGTGAAAAAGGAAATATCTTCCGTTCAAAACTGGAAAGAAGCTTTCTTAGAAACTGCTCTGTGTTCTGTTAGTTCATCTCACAGATTTACATCTTTCCCTTCAAGAAGCCTTTCGCTAAGGCTGTTCTTGTGAAATTGGCAAAGGGATATTTGGAAGCCCATAGAGGGCTATGGTGAAAAATTAAATATCTTCCGTTCAAAACTGGAAAGAAGCTTTCTGAGAAACTGCTCTGTGTTCTGTTAATTAATCTCACAGAGTTACATCTTTCCCTTCAAGAAGCCTTTCGCTAAGTCTGTTCTTGTGGAATTGGCAAAGGGATATTCGGAAGCCCAGAGAGGGCTATGGTGAAAAAGGAAATATCATCCGTTCTAAACCGGAAAGAAGCTTTCTGAGAAACTGCTCTGTGTTCTGTTAATTCTTCTCACAGAGTTACATCTTTCCCTTCAAGAAGCCTTTCGCTAAGGCTGTTCTTGTGGAATTGGCAAAGGGATATTTGGAAGCCCATAGAGGGCTATGGTGAAAAAGGAAATATCTTCCGTTCAAAACTTTAAAGAAGCTTTCTGAGAAACTGCTCTGTGTTCTGTTAATTCATCTCACAGAGTTACATCTTTCCCTTCAAGAAGCCTTTCGCTAAGGCTGTTCTTCTGGAATAGGAAAAGGGATATTTCGAAGCCCATAGAGGGCTATGGTGAAAAAGGAAATATCATCCGTTCAAAACTGGAAAGAAGCTTTCTGAGAAACTGCTCTGTGTTCTGTTAATTCATCTCACAGAGTTACATCTTTCCCTTCAAGAAGCCTTTCGCTAAGGCTGTTCTTGTGGAATTGGCAAAGGGATATTTGGAAGCCCATAGAGGGCTATGGTGAAAAAGGAAATATCTTCCGTTCAAAACTGGAAAGAAGCTTTGTGAGAAACTGCTCTGTGTTCTGTTAATTCATCTCACAGAGTTACATCTTTCCCTTCAAGAAGCCTTTCGCTAAGGCTGTTCTTGTGGAATTGGAAAAGGGATATTTCGAAGCCCATAGAGGGCTATGGTGAAAAAGGAAATATCATCCGTTCAAAACTGGAAAGAAGCTTTCTGAGAAACTGCTCTGTGTTCTGTTAATTCATCTCACAGAGTTACATCTTTCCCTTCAAGAAGCCTTTCGCTAAGGCTGTTCTTGTGGAATTGGCAAAGGGATATTTGGAAGCCCATAGAGGGCTATGGTGAAAAAGGAAATATCTTCCGTTCAAAACTGGAAAGAAGCTTTCTGAGAAACTGCTCTGTGTTCTGTAAATTCATCTCACAGAGTTACATCTTTCCCTTCAAGAAGCCTTTCGCTAAGGCTGTTCTTGTGGAATTGGCAAAGGGATATTTGGAAGCCCAAAGAGGGCTATGGTGAAAAAGGAAATATCTACCGTTCAAAACTGGAAAGAAGCTTTCTGAGAAACTGCTCTGTGTTCTGTTAATTCATCTCACAGAGTTACATCTTTCCCTTCAAGAAGCCTTTCGCTAAGGCTGTTCTTGTGGAATTGGCAAAGGGATATTTGGAAGCCCATAGAGGGCTATGGTGAAAAAGGAAATATCTTCCGTTAAAAACCGGAAAGAAGCTTTCTGAGAAACTGCTCTGTGTTCTGTTAATTCATCTCACAGAGTTACATCTTTCCCTTCAAGAAGCCTTTCGCTAAGGCTGTTCTTGTGGAATTGGCAAAGGGATATTTGGAAGCCCATAGAGGGCTATGGTAAAAAGGAAATATCTTCCGTTGAAAACTGGAAAGAAGCTTTCTGAGAAACTGCTCTGTGTTCTGTTAATTCATCTCACAGAGTTACATCTTTCCCTTCAAGAAGCCTTTTGCTAAGGCTGTTCTTGTGGAATTGGCAAAGGGATATTTGGAAGCCCATAGAGGGCTATGGTGAAAAAGGAAATATCTTCCGTTCAAAACTGGAAAGAAGCTTTCTGAGAAACTGCTCTGTGTTTTGTTAATTCATCTCACAGAGTTACATCTTTCCCTTCAAGAAGCCTTTCGCTAAGGCTGTTCTTGTGCAATTGGCAAAGGGATATTTGGAAGCCCATAGAGGGCTATGGTGAAAAAGGAAATATCTTCCGTTCAAAACTGGAAAGAAGCTTTCTGAGAAACTGCTCTGTGTTCTGTTAATTCATCTCACAGAGTTACATCTTTCCCTTCAAGAAGCCTTTCGCTAAGGCTGTTCTTGTGGAATTGGCAAAGGGATATTTGGAAGCCCATAGAGGGCTATGGTGAAAAAGGAAATATCTTCCGTTCAAAACTGGAAAGAAGCTTTCTGAGAAACTGCTCTGTGTTCTGTAAATTCATCTCACAGAGTTACATCTTTCCCTTCAAGAAGCCTTTCGCTAAAGCTGTTCTTGTGGAATTGGCAAAGGGATATTTGGAAGCCCATAGAGGGCTATGGTGAAAAAGGAAATATCTTCCGTTCAAAACTGGAAAGAAGCTTTCTGAGAAACTGCTCTGTGTTCTGTAAATTCATCTCACAGAGTTACATCTTTCCCTTCAAGAAGCCTTTCGCTAAGGCTGTTCTTGTGGAATTGGCAAAGGGATATTTGGAAGCCCATAGTGGGCTATGGTAAAAAGGAAATATCTTCCGTTGAAAACTGGAAAGAAGCTTTCTGAGAAACTGCTCTGTGTTCTGTTAATTCATCTCACAGAGTTACATCTTTCCCTTCAAGAAGCCTTTCGCTAAGGCTGTTCTTGTGGAATTGGCAAAGGGATATTTGGAAGCCCATAGAGGGCTATGGGAAAAAGGAAATATCATCCGTTGAAAACTGGAAACAAGCTTTCTGAGAAACTGCTCTGTGTTCTGTTAATTCATCTCACAGAGTTACATCTTTCCCTTCAAGAAGCCTTTCGCTAAGGCTGTTCTTGTGGAATTGGCAAAGGGATATTTGGAAGCCCATAGAGGGCTACGGTGAAAAAGGAAATATCTTCCGTTCAAAACTGGAAAGAAGCTTTCTGAGAAACTGCTCTGTGTTCTGTTAATTCATCTCACAGAGTTACATCTTTCCCTTCAAGAAGCCTTTCACTAAGGCTGTTCTTGTGGAATTGGCAAAGGGATATTTGGAAGCCCATAGAGGGCTATGGTGAAAAAGGAAATATCTTCCGTTCACAACTGGAAAGAAGCTTTCTGAGAAACTGCTCTGTGTACTGTTAATTCATCTCACAGAATTACATCTTTCCCTTCAAGAAGCCTTTCGCTAAGGCTGTTCTTCTTGAATTGGTAAAGGGATATTTCAAAGCCCATAGAGGGCTATGGTGAAAAAGGAAATAACTTCCGGTCAAAACTGGAAAGAAGCTTTCTGAGAAACTGCTCTGTGTTCTGTTAATTCATCTCACAGAGTTACATCTTTCCCTTCAAGAAGCCTTTCGCTAAGGCTGTTCTTGTGGAATTGGTAAAGGGATATTTGGAAGCCCAAAGAGGGCTATGGTGAAAAAGGAAATATCTTCCGTTGAAAACTGGAAACAAGCTTTCTGAGAAACTGCTCTGTGTTCTGTTTATTCATCTCACAGAGTTACATCTTTCCCTTCAAGAAGCCTTTCGCTAAGGCTGTTCTTGTGGAATTGGCAAAGGGATATTTGGAAGCCCATAGAGGGCTATGGTGAAAAAGGAAATATCTTCCGTTCAAAACTGGAAAGAAGCTTTCTTAGAAACTGCTCTGTGTTCTGTTAGTTCATCTCACAGATTTACATCTTTCCCTTCAAGAAGCCTTTCGCTAAGGCTGTTCTTGTGAAATTGGCAAAGGGATATTTGGAAGCCCATAGAGGGCTATGGTGAAAAAGGAAATATCTTCCGTTCAAAACTGGAAAGAAGCTTTCTGAGAAACTGCTCTGTGTTCTGTTAATTTATCTCTCAGAGTTACATCTTTCCCTTCAAGAAGCCTTTCGCTAAGTCTGTTCTTGTGGAATTGGCAAAGGGATATTCGGAAGCCCAGAGAGGGCTATGGTGAAAAAGGAAATATCATCCGTTCTAAACTGGAAAGAAGCTTTCTGAGAAACTGCTCTGTGTTCTGTTAATTCTTCTCACAGAGTTACATCTTTCCCTTCAAGAAGCCTTTCGCTAAGGCTGTTCTTGTGGAATTGGCAAAGGGATATTTGGAAGCCCATAGAGGGCTATGGTGAAAAAGGAAATATCTTCCGTTCAAAACTTTAAAGAAGCTTTCTGAGAAACTGCTCTGTGTTCTGTTAATTCATCTCACAGAGTTACATCTTTCCCTTAAAGAAGCCTTTCGCTAAGGCTGTTCTTGTGGAATTGGCAAAGGGATATTTGGAAGCCCATAGAGGGCTATGGTGAAAAAGGAAATATCTTCCGTTCAAAACTGGAAAGAAGCTTTCTGAGAAACTGCTCTGTGTTCTGTAAATTCATCTCACAGAGTTACATCTTTCCCTTCAAGAAGCCTTTCGCTAAGGCTGTTCTTGTGGAATTGGCAAAGGGATATTTGGAAGCCCAAAGAGGGCTATGGTGGAAAAGGAAATATCTTCCGTTCAAAACTGGAAAGAAGCTTTCTGAGAAACTGCTCTGTGTTCTGTTAATTCATCTCACAGAGTTACATCTTTCCCTTCAAGAAGACTTTCGCTAAGGCTGTTCTTGTGGAATTGGCAAAGGGATATTTGGAAGCCCATAGAGGGCTATGGTGAAAAAGGAAATATCTTCCGTTCAAAACTGGAAAGAAGCTTTCTGAGAAACTGCTCTGTGTTCTGTAAATTCATCTCACAGAGTTACATCTTTCCCTTCAAGAAGCCTTTCGCTAAAGCTGTTCTTGTGGAATTGGCAAAGGGATATTTGGAAGCCCATAGAGGGCTATGGTGAAAAAGGAAATATCTTCCGTTGAAAACTGGAAAGAAGCTTTCTGAGAAACTGCTCTGTGTTCTGTAAATTCATCTCACAGAGTTACATCTTTCCCTTCAAGAAGCCTTTCGCTAAGGCTGTTCTTGTGGAATTGGCAAAGGGATATTTGGAAGCCCATAGTGGGCTATGGTAAAAAGGAAATATCTTCCGTTGAAAACTGGAAAGAAGCTTTCTGAGAAACTGCTCTGTGTTCTGTTAATTCATCTCACAGAGTTACATCTTTCCCTTCAAGAAGCCTTTTGCTAAGGCTGTTCTTGTGGAATTGGCAAAGGGATATTTGGAAGCCCATAGAGGGCTATGGTGAAAAAGGAAATATCTTCCGTTCAAAACTGGAAAGAAGCTTTCTGAGAAACTGCTCTGTGTTCTGTTAATTCATCTCACAGAGTTACATCTTTCCCTTCAAGAAGCCTTTCGCTAAGGCTGTTCTTGTGGAATTGGCAAAGGGATATTTGGAAGCCCATAGAGATCTATGGTGAAAAAGGAAATATCTTCCGTTCAAAACTGGAAAGAAGCTTTCTGAGAAACTGCTCTGTGTTCTGTTAATTCATCTCACAGAGTTACATCTTTCCCTTCAAGAAGCCTTTCGCTAAGGCTGTTCTTGTGGAATTGGCAAAGGGATATTTGGAAGCCCATAGAGGGCTATGGGAAAAAGGAAATATCATCCGTTGAAAACTGGAAACAAGCTTTCTGAGAAACTGCTCTGTGTTCTGTTAATTCATCTCACAGAGTTACATCTTTCCCTTCAAGAAGCCTTTCGCTAAGGCTGTTCTTGTGGAATTGGCAAAGGGATATTTGGAAGCCCATAGAGGGCTACGGTGAAAAAGGAAATATCTTCCGTTCAAAACTGGAAAGAAGCTTTCTGAGAAACTGCTCTGTGTTCTGTTAATTCATCTCACAGAGTTACATCTTTCCCTTCAAGAAGCCTTTCACTAAGGCTGTTCTTGTGGAATTGGCAAAGGGATATTTGGAAGCCCATAGAGGGCTATGGTGAAAAAGGAAATATCTTCCGTTCACAACTGGAAAGAAGCTTTCTGAGAAACTGCTCTGTGTACTGTTAATTCATCTCACAGAATTACATCTTTCCCTTCAAGAAGCCTTTCGCTAAGGCTGTTCTTCTTGAATTGGTAAAGGGATATTTCAAAGCCCATAGAGGGCTATGGTGAAAAAGGAAATAACTTCCGGTCAAAACTGGAAAGAAGCTTTCTGAGAAACTGCTCTGTGTTCTGTTAATTCATCTCACAGAGTTACATCTTTCCCTTCAAGAAGCCTTTCGCTAAGGCTGTTCTTGTGGAATTGGTAAAGGGATATTTGGAAGCCCAAAGAGGGCTATGGTGAAAAAGGAAATATCTTCCGTTGAAAACTGGAAACAAGCTTTCTGAGAAACTGCTCTGTGTTCTGTTTATTCATCTCACAGAGTTACATCTTTCCCTTCAAGAAGCCTTTCGCTAAGGCTGTTCTTGTGGAATTGGCAAAGGGATATTTGGAAGCCCATAGAGGGCTATGGTGAAAAAGGAAATATCTTCCGTTCAAAACTGGAAAGAAGCTTTCTTAGAAACTGCTCTGTGTTCTGTTAGTTCATCTCACAGATTTACATCTTTCCCTTCAAGAAGCCTTTCGCTAAGGCTGTTCTTGTGAAATTGGCAAAGGGATATTTGGAAGCCCATAGAGGGCTATGGTGAAAAAGGAAATATCTTCCGTTCAAAACTGGAAAGAAGCTTTCTGAGAAACTGCTCTGTGTTCTGTTAATTAATCTCTCAGAGTTACATCTTTCCCTTCAAGAAGCCTTTCGCTAAGTCTGTTCTTGTGGAATTGGCAAAGGGATATTCGGAAGCCCAGAGAGGGCTATGGTGAAAAAGGAAATATCATCCGTTCTAAACTGGAAAGAAGCTTTCTGAGAAACTGCTCTGTGTTCTGTTAATTCTTCTCACAGAGTTACATCTTTCCCTTCAAGAAGCCTTTCGCTAAGGCTGTTCTTGTGGAATTGGCAAAGGGATATTTGGAAGCCCATAGAGGGCTATGGTGAAAAAGGAAATATCTTCCGTTCAAAACTTTAAAGAAGCTTTCTGAGAAACTGCTCTGTGTTCTGTTAATTCATCTCACAGAGTTACATCTTTCCCTTCAAGAAGCCTTTCGCTAAGGCTGTTCTTCTGGAATTGGAAAAGGGATATTTCGAAGCCCATAGAGGGCTATGGTGAAAAAGGAAATATCATCCGTTCAAAACTGGAAAGAAGCTTTCTGAGAAACTGCTCTGTGTTCTGTTAATTCATCTCACAGAGTTACATCTTTCCCTTAAAGAAGCCTTTCGCTAAGGCTGTTCTTGTGGAATTGGCAAAGGGATATTTGGAAGCCCATAGAGGGCTATGGTGAAAAAGGAAATATCTTCCGTTCAAAACTGGAAAGAAGCTTTCTGAGAAACTGCTCTGTGTTCTGTAAATTCATCTCACAGAGTTACATCTTTCCCTTCAAGAAGCCTTTCGCTAAGGCTGTTCTTGTGGAATTGGCAAAGGGATATTTGGAAGCCCAAAGAGGGCTATGGTGGAAAAGGAAATATCTTCCGTTCAAAACTGGAAAGAAGCTTTCTGAGAAACTGCTCTGTGTTCTGTTAATTCATCTCACAGAGTTACATCTTTCCCTTCAAGAAGACTTTCGCTAAGGCTGTTCTTGTGGAATTGGCAAAGGGATATTTGGAAGCCCATAGAGGGCTATGGTAAAAAGGAAATATCTTCCGTTGAAAACTGGAAAGCAGCTTTTTGAGAAACTGCTCTGTGTTCTGTTAATTCATCTCACAGAGTTACATCTTTCCCTTCAAGAAGCCTTTCGCTAAGGCTGTTCTTGTGGAATTGGCAAAGGGATATTTGGAAGCCCATAGAGGGCTATGGTGAAAAAGGAAGTATCTTCCGTTCAAAACTGGAAAGAAGCTTTCTGAGAAACTGCTCTGTGTTCTATTAATTAATCTCACAGAGTTACATCTTTCCCTTCAAGAAGCCTTTCGCTAAGGCTGTTCTTGTGGAATTGGCAAAGGGATATTTGGAAGCCCATAGAGGGCTATGGTGAAAAAGGAAATATCATCCGTTCTAAACTGGAAAGAAGCTTTCTGAGAAACTGCTCTGTGTTCTGTAAATTCATCTCACAGAGTTACATCTTTCCTTTCAAGAAGCCTTTCGCTAAGGCTGTTCTTGTGTAATTGGCAAAGTCATATTTGGAAGCCCATAGAGGGCTATGGTGAAAAAGGAAATATCTTCCGTTCAAAACTGGAAACAAGCTTTCTGAGAAACTTCTCTGTCTTCTGTTAATTCATCTCACAGAGTTACATCTTTCCCTTCAGGAAGCCTTTCGCTAAGGCTGTTCTTGTGGAATTGGCAAAGGGATATTTGGAAGCCCATAGAGGGCTATGGTGAAAAAGGAAATATCTTCCGTTCAAAACTGGAAAGAAGCTTTCTGAGAAACTGCTCTGTGTTCTGTTAATTCATCTCACAGAGTTACATCTTTCCCTTCAAGAAGCCTTTCGCTAAGGCTGTTCTTGTGGAATTGGCAAAGGGATATTTGGAAGCAAATAGAGGGCTCTGGTGAAAAAGGAAATATCTTCCGTTCAAAACTGGAAAGAAGCTTTCTGAGAAACTGCTCTGTGTTCTGTTAATTAATCTCACAGAGTTACATCTTTCCCTTCAAGAAGCCTTTCGCAAAGGCTGTTCTTGTGGAATTTGCAAAGGGATATTTCGAAGCCCATAGAGGGCTATGGTGAGAAAGGAAATATCATCCTTTCAATACTGGAAAGAAGCTTTCTGAGAAACTGCTCTGTGTTCTGTTAATTCATCTCACAGAGTTACATCTTTCCCTTCAAGAAGCCTTTCGCTAAGGCTGTTCTTGTGGAATTGGCAAAGGGATATTTGGAAGCCCATAGAGGGCTATGGTGCAAAAGGAAATATCTTCCGTTCAAAACTGGAAAGAAGCTTTCTGAGAAACTGCTCTGTGTTCTGTAAATTCATCTCACAGAGTTACATCTTTCCCTTCAAGAAGACTTTCGCTAAGGCTGTTCTTGTGGAATTGGCAAAGGGATATTTGGAAGCCCAAAGAGGGCTATGGTGAAAAAGGAAATATCTTCCGTTCAAAACTGGAAAGAAGCTTTCTGAGAAACTGCTCTGTGTTCTGTTAATTCATCTCACAGAGTTACATCTTTCCCTTCAAGAAGCCTTTTGCTAAGGCTGTTCTTGTGGAATTGGCAAAGGGATATTTGGAAGCCCATAGAGGGCTATGGTGAAAAAGGAAATATCTTCCGTTCAAAACTGGAAAGAAGCTTTCTGAGAAACTGCTCTGTGTTCTGTTAATTCATCTCACAGAGTTACATCTTTCCCTTCAAGAAGCCTTTCGCTAAGGCTGTTCTTGTGGAATTGGCAAAGGGATATTTGGAAGCCCATAGAGGGCTATGGTGAAACAGGAAATATCATACGTTCTAAACTGGAAATAAGCTTTCTGAGAAACTGCTCTGTGTTCTGTTAATTCATCTCACAGAGTTACATCTTTCCCTTCAAGAAGCCTTTCGCTAAGGCTGTTCTTGTGGAATTGGCAAAGGGATATTTGGAAGCCCATAGAGGGCTATGGTGAAAAAGGAAATATCTTCCGTTCAAAACTGGAAAGAAGCTTTGTGAGAAACTGCTCTGTGTTCTGTTAATTCATCTCACAGAGTTACATCTTTCCCTTCAAGAAGCCTTTCGCTAAGGCTGTTCTTGTGGAATTGGAAAAGGGATATTTCGAAGCCCATAGAGGGCTATGGTGAAAAAGGAAATATCATCCGTTCAAAACTGGAAAGAAGCTTTCTGAGAAACTGCTCTGTGTTCTGTTAATTCATCTCACAGAGTTACATCTTTCCCTTCAAGAAGCCTTTCGCTAAGGCTGTTCTTGTGGAATTGGCAAAGGGATATTTGGAAGCCCATAGAGGGCTATGGTGAAAAAGGAAATATCTTCCGTTCAAAACTGGAAAGAAGCTTTCTGAGAAACTGCTCTGTGTTCTGTAAATTCATCTCACAGAGTTACATCTTTCCCTTCAAGAAGCCTTTCGCTAAGGCTGTTCTTGTGGAATTGGCAAAGGGATATTTGGAAGCCCAAAGAGGGCTATGGTGAAAAAGGAAATATCTACCGTTCAAAACTGGAAAGAAGCTTTCTGAGAAACTGCTCTGTGTTCTGTTAATTCATCTCACAGAGTTACATCTTTCCCTTCAAGAAGCCTTTCGCTAAGGCTGTTCTTGTGGAATTGGCAAAGGGATATTTGGAAGCCCATAGAGGGCTATGGTGAAAAAGGAAATATCTTCCGTTAAAAACCGGAAAGAAGCTTTCTGAGAAACTGCTCTGTGTTCTGTTAATTCATCTCACAGAGTTACATCTTTCCCTTCAAGAAGCCTTTCACTAAGGCTGTTCTTGTGGAATTGGCAAAGGGATATTTGGAAGCCCATAGAGGGCTATGGTAAAAAGGAAATATCTTCCGTTGAAAACTGGAAAGAAGCTTTCTGAGAAACTGCTCTGTGTTCTGTTAATTCATCTCACAGAGTTACATCTTTCCCTTCAAGAAGCCTTTTGCTAAGGCTGTTCTTGTGGAATTGGCAAAGGGATATTTGGAAGCCCATAGAGGGCTATGGTGAAAAAGGAAATATCTTCCGTTCAAAACTGGAAAGAAGCTTTCTGAGAAACTGCTCTGTGTTTTGTTAATTCATCTCACAGAGTTACATCTTTCCCTTCAAGAAGCCTTTCGCTAAGGCTGTTCTTGTGCAATTGGCAAAGGGATATTTGGAAGCCCATAGAGGGCTATGGTGAAAAAGGAAATATCTTCCGTTCAAAACTGGAAAGAAGCTTTCTGAGAAACTGCTCTGTGTTCTGTTAATTCATCTCACAGAGTTACATCTTTCCCTTCAAGAAGCCTTTCGCTAAGGCTGTTCTTGTGGAATTGGCAAAGGGATATTTGGAAGCCCATAGAGGGCTATGGTGAAAAAGGAAATATCTTCCGTTCAAAACTGGAAAGAAGCTTTCTGAGAAACTGCTCTGTGTTCTGTAAATTCATCTCACAGAGTTACATCTTTCCCTTCAAGAAGCCTTTTGCTAAGGCTGTTCTTGTGGAATTGGCAAAGGGATATTTGGAAGCCCATAGAGGGCTATGGTGAAAAAGGAAATATCTTCCGTTCAAAACTGGAAAGAAGCTTTCTGAGAAACTGCTCTGTGTTCTGTTAATTCATCTCACAGAGTTACATCTTTCCCTTCAAGAAGCCTTTCGCTAAGGCTGTTCTTGTGGAATTGGCAAAGGGATATTTGGAAGCCCATAGAGATCTATGGTGAAAAAGGAAATATCTTCCGTTCAAAACTGGAAAGAAGCTTTCTGAGAAACTGCTCTGTGTTCTGTTAATTCATCTCACAGAGTTACATCTTTCCCTTCAAGAAGCCTTTCGCTAAGGCTGTTCTTGTGGAATTGGCAAAGGGATATTTGGAAGCCCATAGAGGGCTATGGGAAAAAGGAAATATCATCCGTTGAAAACTGGAAACAAGCTTTCTGAGAAACTGCTCTGTGTTCTGTTAATTCATCTCACAGAGTTACATCTTTCCCTTCAAGAAGCCTTTCGCTAAGGCTGTTCTTGTGGAATTGGCAAAGGGATATTTGGAAGCCCATAGAGGGCTACGGTGAAAAAGGAAATATCTTCCGTTCAAAACTGGAAAGAAGCTTTCTGAGAAACTGCTCTGTGTTCTGTTAATTCATCTCACAGAGTTACATCTTTCCCTTCAAGAAGCCTTTCACTAAGGCTGTTCTTGTGGAATTGGCAAAGGGATATTTGGAAGCCCATAGAGGGCTATGGTGAAAAAGGAAATATCTTCCGTTCACAACTGGAAAGAAGCTTTCTGATAAACTGCTCTGTGTACTGTTAATTCATCTCACAGAATTACATCTTTCCCTTCAAGAAGCCTTTCGCTAAGGCTGTTCTTCTTGAATTGGTAAAGGGATATTTCAAAGCCCATAGAGGGCTATGGTGAAAAAGGAAATAACTTCCGGTCAAAACTGGAAAGAAGCTTTCTGAGAAACTGCTCTGTGTTCTGTTAATTCATCTCACAGAGTTACATCTTTCCCTTCAAGAAGCCTTTCGCTAAGGCTGTTCTTGTGGAATTGGTAAAGGGATATTTGGAAGCCCAAAGAGGGCTATGGTGAAAAAGGAAATATCTTCCGTTGAAAACTGGAAACAAGCTTTCTGAGAAACTGCTCTGTGTTCTGTTTATTCATCTCACAGAGTTACATCTTTCCCTTCAAGAAGCCTTTCGCTAAGGCTGTTCTTGTGGAATTGGCAAAGGGATATTTGGAAGCCCATAGAGGGCTATGGTGAAAAAGGAAGTATCTTCCGTTCAAAACTGGAAAGAAGCTTTCTGAGAAACTGCTCTGTGTTCTATTAATTAATCTCACAGAGTTACATCTTTCCCTTCAAGAAGCCTTTCGCTAAGGCTGTTCTTGTGGAATTGGCAAAGGGATATTTGGAAGCCCATAGAGGGCTATGGTGAAAAAGGAAATATCATCCGTTCTAAACTGGAAAGAAGCTTTCTGAGAAACTGCTCTGTGTTCTGTAAATTCATCTCACAGAGTTACATCTTTCCTTTCAAGAAGCCTTTCGCTAAGGCTGTTCTTGTGGAATTGGCAAAGTCATATTTGGAAGCTCATAGAGGGCTATGGTGAAAAAGGAAATATCTTCCGTTCAAAACTGGAAACAAGCTTTCTGAGAAACTGCTCTGTGTTCGGTAAATTCATCTCACAGAGTTACATCTTTCCCTTCAAGAAGCCTTTCGCTAAGGCTGTTCTTGTGGAATTGGCAAAGGGATATTTGGAAGCCCATAGAGGGCTATGGTGAAAAAGGAAATATCTTCCGTTCAAAACTGGAAACAAGCTTTCTGAGAAACTTCTCTGTCTTCTGTTAATTCATCTCACAGAGTTACATCTTTCCCTTCAGGAAGCCTTTCGCTAAGGCTGTTCTTGTGGAATTGGCAAAGGGATATTTGGAAGCCCATAGAGGGCTATGGTGAAAAAGGAAATATCTTCCGTTCAAAACTGGAAAGAAGCTTTCTGAGAAACTGCTCTGTGTTCTGTTAATTTATCTCACAGAGTTACATCTTTCCCTTCAAGAAGCCTTTCGCTAAGGCTGTTCTTGTGGAATTGGCAAAGGGATATTTGGAAGCAAATAGAGGGCTCTGGTGAAAAAGGAAATATCTTCCGTTCAAAACTGGAAAGAAGCTTTCTGAGAAACTGCTCTGTGTTCTGTTAATTAATCTCACAGAGTTACATCTTTCCCTTCAAGAAGCCTTTCGCAAAGGCTGTTCTTGTGGAATTTGCAAAGGGATATTTCGAAGCCCATAGAGGGCTATGGTGAGAAAGGAAATATCATCCTTTCAATACTGGAAAGAAGCTTTCTGAGAAACTGCTCTGTGTTCTGTTAATTCATCTCACAGAGTTACATCTTTCCCTTAAAGAAGGCTTTCGCTAAGGCTGTTCTTGTGGAATTGGCAAAGGGATATTTGGAAGCCCATAGAGGGCTATGGTGCAAAAGGAAATATCTTCCGTTCAAAACTGGAAAGAAGCTTTCTGAGAAACTGCTCTGTGTTCTGTAAATTCATCTCACAGAGTTACATCTTTCCCTTCAAGAAGCCTTTCGCTAAGGCTGTTCTTGTGGAATTGGCAAAGGGATATTTGGAAGCCCAAAGAGGGCTATGGTGAAAAAGGAAATATCTTCCGTTCAAAAATGGAAAGAAGCTTTCTGAGAAACTGCTCTGTGTTCTGTTAATTCATCTCACAGAGTTACATCTTTCCCTTCAAGAAGCCTTTCGCTAAGGCTGTTCTTGTGGAATTGGCAAAGGGATATTTGGAAACACATAGAGGGCTATGGTGAAAAAGGAAATATCTTCCGTTCAAAACTGGAAAGAAGCTTTCTGAGAAACTGCTCTGTGTTCTGTTAATTCATCTCACAGAGTTACATCTTTCCCTTCAAGAAGCCTTTCGCTAAGGCTGTTCTTGTGGAATTGGCAAAGGGATATTTGGAAGCCCATAGAGGGCTATGGTGAAAATGGAAATATCTTCCGTTCAAAACTGGAAAGAAGCTTTCTGAGAAACTGCTCTGTGTTCTGTTAATTCATCTCACAGAGTTACATCTTTCCCTTCAAGAAGCCTTTCGCTAAGGCTGTTCTTGTGGAATTGGCAAAGGGATATTTGGAAGCCCATAGAGGGCTATGGTGAAAAAGGAAATATCTTCCGTTCAAAACTGGAAAGAAGCTCTCTGAGAAACTGCTCTGTGTTCTGTTAATACATCTCACAGAGTTACATCTTTCCCTTCAAGAAGCCTTTTGCTAAGGCTGTTCTTGTGGAATTGGCAAAGGGATATTTGGAAGCCCATAGAGGGCTATGGTGAAAAGGAAATATCTTCCGTTGAAAACTGGAAAGAAGCTTTCTGAGAAACTGCTCTGTGTTCTGTTAATTCATCTCACAGAGTTACATCTTTCCCTTCAAGAAGCCTTTTGCTAAGGCTGTTCTTGTGGAATTGGCAAAGGGATATTTGGAAGCCCATAGAGGGCTATGGTGAAAAAGGAAATATCTTCCGTTCAAAACTGGAAAGAAGCTTTCTGAGAAACTGCTCTGTGTTCTGTTAATTCATCTCACAGAGTTACATCTTTCCCTTCAAGAAGTCTTTCGTTAAGGCTGTTCTTGTGCAATTGGCAAAGGGATATTTGGAAGCCCATAGAGGGCTATGGTGAAAAAGGAAATATCTTCCGTTCAAAACTGGAAAGAAGCTTTCTGAGAAAATGCTCTGTGTTCTGTTAATTCATCTCACAGTGTTACATCTTTCCCTTCAAGAAGCCTTTCGCTAAGGCTGTTCTTGTGGAATTGGCAAAGGGATATTTGGAAGCCCATAGAGGGCTATGGTAAAAAGGAAATATCTTCCGTTGAAAACTGGAAAGCAGCTTTTTGAAAAACTGCTCTGTGTTCTGTTAATTCATCTCACAGAGTTACATCTTTCCCTTCAAGAAGCCTTTCGCTAAGGCTGTTCTTGTGCAATTGGCAAAGGGATATTTGGAAGCCCATAGAGGGCTATGGTGAAAAAGGAATATCTTCCGTTCAAAACTGGAAAGAAGCTTTCTGAGAAACTGCTCTGTGTTCTGTTAATTCATCTCACAGAGTTACATCTTTCCCTTCAAGAAGCCTTTCTCTAAGGCTGTTCTTGTGGAATTGGCAAAGGGATATTTGGAAGCCCATAGAGGGCTATGGTAAAAAGGAAATATCTTCCGTTGAAAACTGGAAAGCAGCTTTTTGAGAAACTGCTCTGTGTTCTCTTAATTCATCTCACAGAGTTACATCTTTCCCTTCAAGAAGCCTTTCGCTAAGGCTGTTCTTGTGGAATTGGCAAAGGGATATTTGGAAGCCCATAGAGGGCTATGGTGAAAAAGGAAATATCTTCCGTTCAAAACTGGAAAGAAGCTTTCTGAGAAACTGCTCTGAGTTCTGTAAATTCATCTCACAGAGTTACATCTTTCCCTTCAAGAAGCCTTTCGCTAAGGCTGTTCTTGTGGAATTGGCAAAGGGATATTTGGAAGCCCATAGAGGGCTATGGTGAAAAAGGAAATATCTTCCGTTCAAAACTGGAAAGAAGCTTTCTGAGAAACTGCTCTGTGTTCTGTTAATTCATCTCACAGAGTTACATCTTTCCCTTCAAGAAGCCTTTCGCTAAGGCTGTTCTTGTGGAATTGGCAAAGGGATATTTGGAAGCCCATAGAGGGCTATGGTGAAAATGGAAATATCTTCCGTTCAAAACTGGAAAGAAGCTTTCTGAGAAACTGCTCTGTGTTCTGTTAATTCATCTCACAGAGTTACATCTTTCCCTTCAAGAAGCCTTTCGCTAAGGCTGTTCTTGTGGAATTGGCAAAGGGATATTTGGAAGCCCATAGAGGGCTATGGTGAAAAAGGAAATATCTTCCGTTCAAAACTGGAAAGAAGCTCTCTGAGAAACTGCTCTGTGTTCTGTTAATACATCTCACAGAGTTACATCTTTCCCTTCAAGAAGCCTTTTGCTAAGGCTGTTCTTGTGGAATTGGCAAAGGGATATTTGGAAGCCCATAGAGGGCTATGGTGAAAAGGAAATATCTTCCGTTGAAAACTGGAAAGAAGCTTTCTGAGAAACTGCTCTGTGTTCTGTTAATTCATCTCACAGAGTTACATCTTTCCCTTCAAGAAGCCTTTTGCTAAGGCTGTTCTTGTGGAATTGGCAAAGGGATATTTGGAAGCCCATAGAAGGCTATGGTGAAAAAGGAAATATCTTCCGTTCAAAACTGGAAAGAAGCTTTCTGAGAAACTGCTCTGTGTTCTGTTAATTCATCTCACAGAGTTACAACTTTCCCTTCAAGAAGTCTTTCGTTAAGGCTGTTCTTGTGCAATTGGCAAAGGGATATTTGGAAGCCCATAGAGGGCTATGGTGAAAAAGGAAATATCTTCCGTTCAAAACTGGAAAGAAGCTTTCTGAGAAAATGCTCTGTGTTCTGTTAATTCATCTCACAGAGTTACATCTTTCCCTTCAAGAAGCCTTTCGCTAAGGCTGTTCTTGTGGAATTGGCAAAGGGATATTTGGAAGCCCATAGAGGGCTATGGTAAAAAGGAAATATCTTCCGTTGAAAACTGGAAAGCAGCTTTTTGAAAAACTGCTCTGTGTTCTGTTAATTCATCTCACAGAGTTACATCTTTCCCTTCAAGAAGCCTTTCGCTAAGGCTGTTCTTGTGCAATTGGCAAAGGGATATTTGGAAGCCCATAGAGGGCTATGGTGAAAAAGGAAATATCTTACGTTCAAAACTGGAAAGAAGCTTTCTGAGAAACTGCTCTGAGTTCTGTTAATTCATCTCACAGAGTTACATCTTTCCCTTCAAGAAGCCTTTCTCTAAGGCTGTTCTTGTGGAATTGGCAAAGGGATATTTGGAAGCCCATAGAGGGCTATGGTGAAAAGGAAATATCTTCCGTTGAAAACTGGAAAGAAGCTTTCTGAGAAACTGCTCTGTGTTCTGTTAATTCATCTCACAGAGTTACATCTTTCCCTTCAAGAAGCCTTTTGCTAAGGCTGTTCTTGTGGAATTTGCAAAGGGATATTTGGAAGCCCATAGAGGGCTATGGTGAAAAAGGAAATATCTTCCGTTCAAAACTGGAAAGAAGCTTTCTGAGAAACTGCTCTGTGTTCTGTTAATTCATCTCACAGAGTTACATCTTTCCCTTCAAGAAGTCTTTCGCTAAGGCTGTTCTTGTGCAATTGGCAAAGGGATATTTGGAAGCCCATAGAGGGCTATGGTGAAAAGGAAATATCTTCCATTCAAAACTGGAAAGAAGCTTTCTGAGAAAATGCTCTGTGTTCTGTTAATTCATCTCACAGAGTTACATCTTTCCCTTCAAGAAGCCTTTCGCTAAGGCTGTTCTTGTGGAATTGGCAAATTGATATTTGGAAGCCCATAGAGGGCTATGGTAAAAAGGAAATATCTTCCGTTGAAAACTGGAAAGCAGCTTTTTGAAAAACTGCTCTGTGTTCTGTTAATTCATCTCACAGAGTTACATCTTTCCCTTCAAGAAGCCTTTCGCTAAGGCTGTTCTTGTGCAATTGGCAAAGGGATATTTGGAAGCCCATAGAGGGCTATGGTGAAAAAGGAAATATCTTCCGTTCAAAACTGGAAAGAAGCTTTCTGAGAAACTGCTCTGTGTTCTGTTAATTCATCTCACAGAGTTACATCTTTCCCTTCAAGAAGCCTTTCTCTAAGGCTGTTCTTGTGGAATTGGCAAAGGGATATTTGGAAGCCCATAGAGGGCTATGGTAAAAAGGAAATATCTTCCGTTGAAAACTGGAAAGCAGCTTTTTGAGAAACTGCTCTGTGTTCTCTTAATTCATCTCACAGAGTTACATCTTTCCCTTCAAGAAGCCTTTCGCTAAGGCTGTTCTTGTGGAATTGGCAAATTGATATTTGGAAGCCCATAGAGGGCTATGGTGAAAAAGGAAATATCTTCCGTTCAAAACTGGAAAGAAGCTTTCTGAGAAACTGCTCTGAGTTCTGTAAATTCATCTCACAGAGTTACATCTTTCCCTTCAAGAAGCCTTTCGCTAAGGCTGTTCTTGTGGAATTGGCAAAGGGATATTTGGAAGCCCATAGAGGGCTATGGTGAAAAAGGAAATATCTTCCGTTCAAAACTGGAAAGAAGCTTTCTGAGAAACTGCTCTGTGTTCTGTTAATTCATCTCACAGAGTTACATCTTTCCCTTCAAGAAGCCTTTCGCTAAGGCTGTTCTTGTGGAATTGGCAAAGGGATATTTGGAAGCCCATAGAGATCTATGGTGAAAAAGGAAATATCTTCCGTTCAAAACTGGAAAGAAGCTTTCTGAGAAACTGCTCTGTGTTCTGTTAATTCATCTCACAGAGTTACATCTTTCCCTTCAAGAAGCCTTTCGCTAAGGCTGTTCTTGTGGAATTGGCAAAGGGATATTTGGAAGCCCATAGAGGGCTACGGTGAAAAAGGAAATATCTTCCGTTCAAAACTGGAAAGAAGCTTTCTGAGAAACTGCTCTGTGTTCTGTTAATTCATCTCACAGAGTTACATCTTTCCCTTCAAGAAGCCTTTCGCTAAGGCTGTTCTTGTGGAATTGGCAAAGGGATATTTGGAAGCCCATAGAGGGCTATGGTAAAAAGGAAATATCTTCCGTTGAAAACTGGAAAGAAGCTTTCTGAGAAACTGCTCTGTGTTCTGTTAATTCATCTCACAGAGTTACATCTTTCCCTTCAAGAAGCCTTTTGCTAAGGCTGTTCTTGTGGAATTGGCAAAGGGATATTTGGAAGCCCATAGAGGGCTATGGTGAAAAAGGAAATATCTTCCGTTCAAAACTGGAAAGAAGCTTTCTGAGAAACTGCTCTGTGTTCTGTTAATTCATCTCACAGAGTTACATCTTTCCCTTCAAGAAGCCTTTCGCTAAGGCTGTTCTTGTGCAATTGGCAAAGGGATATTTGGAAGCCCATAGAGGGCTATGGTGAAAAAGGAAATATCTTCCGTTCAAAACCGGAAAGAAGCTTTCTGAGAAACTGCTCTGTGTTCTGTTAATTCATCTCACAGAGTTACATCTTTCCCTTCAAGAAGCCTTTCGCTAAGGCTGTTCTTGTGGAATTGGCAAAGGGATATTTGGAAGCCCATAGAGGGCTATGGTAAAAAGGAAATATCTTCCGTTGAAAACTGGAAAGCAGCTTTTTGAGAAACTGCTCTGGGTTCTGTTAATTCATCTCACAGAGTTACATCTTTCCCTTCAAGAAGCCTTTCGCTAAGGCTGTTCTTGTGGAATTGGCAAAGGGATATTTGGAAGCCCTTAGAGGGCTATGGTGAAAAAGGAAATATCTTCCGTTCAAAACTGGAAAGAAGCTTTCTGAGAAACTGCTCTGTGTTCTGTAAATTCATCTCACAGAGTTACATCTTTCCCTTCAAGAAGCCTTTCGCTAAGGCTGTTCTTGTGGAATTGGCAAAGGGATATTTGGAAGCCCATAGAGGGCTATGGTGAAAAAGGAAATATCTTCCGTTCACAACTGGAAAGAAGCTTTCTGAGAAACTGCTCTGTGTACTGTTAATTCATCTCACAGAATTACATCTTTCCCTTCAAGAAGCCTTTCGCTAAGGCTGTTCTTGTGGAATTGGTAAAGGGATATTTGGAAGCCCATAGAGGGCTATGGTGAAAAAGGAAATAACTTCCGTTCAAAACTGGAAAGAAGCTTTCTGAGAAACTGCTCTGTGTTCTGTTAATTCATCTCACAGAGTTATATCTTTCCCTTCAAGAAGCCTTTCGCTAAGGCTGTTCTTGTGGAATTGGTAAAGGGATATATGGAAGCCCAAAGAGGGCTATGGTGAAAAAGGAAATATCTTCCGTTGAAAACTGGAAACAAGCTTTCTGAGAAACTGCTCTGTGTTCTGTTAATTCATCTCACAGAGTTACATCTTTCCCTTCAAGAAGCCTTTCGCTAAGGCTGTTCTTGTGGAATTGGCAAAGGGATATTTGGAAGCCCATAGAGGGCTATGGTGAAAAAGGAAATATCATCCGTTCTAAACTGGAAAGAAGCTTTCTGAGAAACTGCTCTGTGTTCTGTTAATTCATCTCACAGAGTTACATCTTTCCCTTCAAGAAGCCTTTCGCTAAGGCTGTTCTTGTGGAATTGGCAAAGGGATATTTGGAAGCCCATAGAGGGCTATGGTGAAAAAGGAAATATCTTCCGTTCAAAACTGGAAAGAAGCTTTCTGAGAAACTGCTCTGTGTTCTGTTAATTCATCTCACAGAGTTACATCTTTCCCTTCAAGAAGCCTTTCGCTAAGGCTGTTCTTGTGGAATTGGAAAAGGGATATTTCGAAGCCCATAGAGGGCTATGGTGAAAAAGGAAATATCATCCGTTCAAAACTGGAAAGAAGCTTTCTGAGAAACTGCTCTGTGTTCTGTTAATTCATCTCACAGAGTTACATCTTTCCCTTCAAGAAGCCTTTCGCTAAGGCTGTTCTTGTGGAATTGGCAAAGGGATATTTGGAAGCCCATAGAGGGCTATGGTGAAAAAGGAAATATCTTCCGTTCAAAACTGGAAAAAAGCTTTCTGAGAAACTGCTCTGTGTTCTGTAAATTCATCTCACAGAGTTACATCTTTCCCTTCAAGAAGCCTTTCGCTAAGGCTGTTCTTGTGGAATTGGCAAAGGGATATTTGGAAGCCCAAAGAGGGCTATGGTGAAAAAGGAAATATCTTCCGTTCAAAACTGGAAAGAAGCTTTCTGAGAAACTGCTCTGTGTTCTGTTAATTCATCTCACAGAGTTACATCTTTCCCTTCAAGAAGCCTTTCGCTAAGGCTGTTCTTGTGGAATTGGAAAAGGGATATTTGGAAGCCCATAGAGGGCTATGGTGAAAAAGGAAATATCTTCCGTTCAAAACTGGAAAGAAGCTTTCTGAGAAACTGCTCTGTGTTCTGTAAATTCATCTCACAGAGTTACATCTTTCCCTTCAAGAAGCCTTTCGCTAAAGCTGTTCTTATGGAATTGGCAAAGGGATATTTGGAAGCCCATAGAGGGCTATGGTGAAAAAGGAAATATCTTCCGTTCAAAACTGGAAAGAAGCTTTCTGAGAAACTGCTCTGTGTTCTGTAAATTCATCTCACAGAGTTACATCTTTCCCTTCAAGAAGCCTTTCGCTAAGGCTGTTCTTGTGGAATTGGCAAAGGGATATTTGGAAGCCCATAGTGGGCTATGGTAAAAAGGAAATATCTTCCGTTGAAAACTGGAAAGAAGCTTTCTGAGAAACTGCTCTGTGTTCTGTTAATTCATCTCACAGAGTTACATCTTTCCCTTCAAGAAGCCTTTTGCTAAGGCTGTTCTTGTGGAATTGGCAAAGGGATATTTGGAAGCCCATAGAGGGCTATGGTGAAAAAGGAAATATCTTCCGTTCAAAACTGGAAAGAAGCTTTCTGAGAAACTGCTCTGTGTTCTGTTAATTCATCTCACAGAGTTACATCTTT
The DNA here is from genome assembly GCF_047675955.1 of Chlorocebus sabaeus. NCBI lineage: Eukaryota > Metazoa > Chordata > Mammalia > Primates > Cercopithecidae > Chlorocebus > Chlorocebus sabaeus. The sequence goes on along the minus strand of NW_027327925.1, from coordinate 2,341,746 downwards.
CCCTTCAAGAAGCCTTTCGCTAAGGCTGTTCTTGTGGAATTGGCAAAGGGATATTTGGAAGCCCATAGAGATCTATGGTGAAAAAGGAAATATCTTCCGTTCAAAACTGGAAAGAAGCTTTCTGAGAAACTGCTCTGTGTTCTGTTAATTCATCTCACAGAGTTACATCTCTCCCTTCAAGAAGCCTTTCGCTAAGGCTGTTCTTGTGGAATTGGCAAAGGGATATTTGGAAGCCCATAGAGGGCTATGGTAAAAAGGAAATATCTTCCGTTGAAAACTGGAAAGAAGCTTTCTGAGAAACTGCTCTGTGTTCTGTTAATTCATCTCACAGAGTTACATCTTTCCCTTCAAGAAGCCTTTTGCTAAGGCTGTTCTTGTGGAATTGGCAAAGGGATATTTGGAAGCCCATAGAGGGCTATGGTGAAAAAGGAAATATCTTCCGTTCAAAACTGGAAAGAAGCTTTCTGAGAAACTGCTCTGTGTTCTGTTAATTCATCTCACAGAGTTACATCTTTCCCTTCAAGAAGCCTTTCGCTAAGGCTGTTCTTGTGCAATTGGCAAAGGGATATTTGGAAGCCCATAGAGGGCTATGGTGAAAAAGGAAATATCTTCCGTTCAAAACCGGAAAGAAGCTTTCTGAGAAACTGCTCTGTGTTCTGTTAATTCATCTCACAGAGTTACATCTTTCCCTTCAAGAAGCCTTTCGCTAAGGCTGTTCTTGTGGAATTGGCAAAGGGATATTTGGAAGCCCATAGAGGGCTATGGTAAAAAGGAAATATCTTCCGTTGAAAACTGGAAAGCAGCTTTTTGAGAAACTGCTCTGGGTTCTGTTAATTCATCTCACAGAGTTACATCTTTCCCTTCAAGAAGCCTTTCGCTAAGGCTGTTCTTGTGGAATTGGCAAAGGGATATTTGGAAGCCCTTAGAGGGCTATGGTGAAAAAGGAAATATCTTCCGTTCAAAACTGGAAAGAAGCTTTCTGAGAAACTGCTCTGTGTTCTGTAAATTCATCTCACAGAGTTACATCTTTCCCTTCAAGAAGCCTTTCGCTAAGGCTGTTCTTGTGGAATTGGCAAAGGGATATTTGGAAGCCCATAGAGGGCTATGGTGAAAAAGGAAATATCTTCCGTTCACAACTGGAAAGAAGCTTTCTGAGAAACTGCTCTGTGTACTGTTAATTCATCTCACAGAATTACATCTTTCCCTTCAAGAAGCCTTTCGCTAAGGCTGTTCTTGTGGAATTGGTAAAGGGATATTTCAAAGCCCATAGAGGGCTATGGTGAAAAAGGAAATAACTTCCGTTCAAAACTGGAAAGAAGCTTTCTGAGAAACTGCTCTGTGTTCTGTTAATTCATCTCACAGAGTTATATCTTTCCCTTCAAGAAGCCTTTCGCTAAGGCTGTTCTTGTGGAATTGGTAAAGGGATATATGGAAGCCCAAAGAGGGCTATGGTGAAAAAGGAAATATCTTCCGTTGAAAACTGGAAACAAGCTTTCTGAGAAACTGCTCTGTGTTCTGTTAATTCATCTCACAGAGTTACATCTTTCCCTTCAAGAAGCCTTTCGCTAAGGCTGTTCTTGTGGAATTGGCAAAGGGATATTTGGAAGCCCATAGAGGGCTATGGTGAAAAAGGAAATATCATCCGTTCTAAACTGGAAAGAAGCTTTCTGAGAAACTGCTCTGTGTTCTGTTAATTCATCTCACAGAGTTACATCTTTCCCTTCAAGAAGCCTTTCGCTAAGGCTGTTCTTGTGGAATTGGCAAAGGGATATTTGGAAGCCCATAGAGGGCTATGGTGAAAAAGGAAATATCTTCCGTTCAAAACTGGAAAGAAGCTTTCTGAGAAACTGCTCTGTGTTCTGTTAATTCATCTCACAGAGTTACATCTTTCCCTTCAAGAAGCCTTTCGCTAAGGCTGTTCTTGTGGAATTGGAAAAGGGATATTTCGAAGCCCATAGAGGGCTATGGTGAAAAAGGAAATATCATCCGTTCAAAACTGGAAAGAAGCTTTCTGAGAAACTGCTCTGTGTTCTGTTAATTCATCTCACAGAGTTACATCTTTCCCTTCAAGAAGCCTTTCGCTAAGGCTGTTCTTGTGGAATTGGCAAAGGGATATTTGGAAGCCCATAGAGGGCTATGGTGAAAAAGGAAATATCTTCCGTTCAAAACTGGAAAAAAGCTTTCTGAGAAACTGCTCTGTGTTCTGTAAATTCATCTCACAGAGTTACATCTTTCCCTTCAAGAAGCCTTTCGCTAAGGCTGTTCTTGTGGAATTGGCAAAGGGATATTTGGAAGCCCAAAGAGGGCTATGGTGAAAAAGGAAATATCTTCCGTTCAAAACTGGAAAGAAGCTTTCTGAGAAACTGCTCTGTGTTCTGTTAATTCATCTCACAGAGTTACATCTTTCCCTTCAAGAAGCCTTTCGCTAAGGCTGTTCCTGTGGAATTGGAAAAGGGATATTTGGAAGCCCATAGATGGCTATGGTGAAAAAGGAAATATCTTCCGTTCAAAACTGGAAAGAAGCTTTCTGAGAAACTGCTCTGTGTTCTGTAAATTCATCTCACAGAGTTACATCTTTCCCTTCAAGAAGCCTTTCGCTAAGGCTGTTCTTGTGGAATTGGCAAAGGGATATTAGGAAGCCCATAGAGGGCTATGGTGAAAAAGGAAATATCTTCCGTTCAAAACTGGAAAGAAGCTTTCTGAGAAACTGCTCTGTGTTCTGTAAATTCATCTCACAGAGTTACATCTTTCCCTTCAAGAAGCCTTTCGCTAAAGCTGTTCTTATGGAATTGGCAAAGGGATATTTGGAAGCCCATAGAGGGCTATGGTGAAAAAGGAAATATCTTCCGTTCAAAACTGGAAAGAAGCTTTCTGAGAAACTGCTCTGTGTTCTGTAAATTCATCTCACAGAGTTACATCTTTCCCTTCAAGAAGCCTTTCGCTAAGGCTGTTCTTGTGGAATTGGCAAAGGGATATTTGGAAGCCCATAGTGGGCTATGGTAAAAAGGAAATATCTTCCGTTGAAAACTGGAAAGAAGCTTTCTGAGAAACTGCTCTGTGTTCTGTTAATTCATCTCACAGAGTTACATCTTTCCCTTCAAGAAGCCTTTTGCTAAGGCTGTTCTTGTGGAATTGGCAAAGGGATATTTGGAAGCCCATAGAGGGCTATGGTGAAAAAGGAAATATCTTCCGTTCAAAACTGGAAAGAAGCTTTCTGAGAAACTGCTCTGTGTTCTGTTAATTCATCTCACAGAGTTACATCTTTCCCTTCAAGAAGCCTTTCGCTAAGGCTGTTCTTGTGGAATTGGCAAAGGGATATTTGGAAGCCCATAGAGATCTATGGTGAAAAAGGAAATATCTTCCGTTCAAAACTGGAAAGAAGCTTTCTGAGAAACTGCTCTGTGTTCTGTTAATTCATCTCACAGAGTTACATCTCTCCCTTCAAGAAGCCTTTCGCTAAGGCTGTTCTTGTGGAATTGGCAAAGGGATATTTGGAAGCCCATAGAGGGCTATGGTAAAAAGGAAATATCTTCCGTTTAAAACTGGAAAGAAGCTTTCTGAGAAACTGCTCTGTGTTCTGTTAATTCATCTCACAGAGTTACATCTTTCCCTTCAAGAAGCCTTTCGCTAAGGCTGTTCTTGTGGAACTGGCAAAGGGATATTTGGAAGCCCATACAGGGCTACGGTGAAAAAGGAAATATCTTCCGTTCAAAACTGGAAAGAAGCTTTCTGAGAAACTGCTCTGTGTTCTGTTAATTCATCTCACAGAGTTACATCTTTCCCTTCAAGAAGCCTTTCACTAAGGCTGTTCTTGTGGAATTGGCAAAGGGATATTTGGAAGCCCATAGAGGGCTATGGTGAAAAAGGAAATATCTTCCGTTCACAACTGGAAAGAAGCTTTCTGAGAACCTGCTCTGTGTACTGTTAATTCATCTCACAGAATTACATCTTTCCCTTCAAGAAGCCTTTCGCTAAGGCTGTTCTTCTTGAATTGGTAAAGGGATATTTCAAAGCCCATAGAGGGCTATGGTGAAAAAGGAAATAACTTCCGGTCAAAACTGGAAAGAAGCTTTCTGAGAAACTGCTCTGTGTTCTGTTAATTCATCTCACAGAGTTACATCTTTCCCTTCAAGAAGCCTTTCGCTAAGGCTGTTCTTGTGGAATTGGTAAAGGGATATTTGGAAGCCCAAAGAGGGCTATGGTGAAAAAGGAAATATCTTCCGTTGAAAACTGGAAACAAGCTTTCTGAGAAACTGCTCTGTGTTCTGTTTATTCATCTCACAGAGTTACATCTTTCCCTTCAAGAAGCCTTTCGCTAAGGCTGTTCTTGTGGAATTGGCAAAGGGATATTTGGAAGCCCATAGAGGGCTATGGTGAAAAAGGAAATATCTTCCGTTCAAAACTGGAAAGAAGCTTTCTGAGAAACTGCTCTGTGTTCTGTTAATTCATCTCACAGATTTACATCTTTCCCTTCAAGAAGCCTTTCGCTAAGGCTGTTCTTGTGAAATTGGCAAAGGGATATTTGGAAGCCCATAGAGGGCTATGGTGAAAAAGGAAATATCTTCCGTTCAAAACTGGAAAGAAGCTTTCTGAGAAACTGCTCTGTGTTCTGTTAATTAATCTCACAGAGTTACATCTTTCCCTTCAAGAAGCCTTTCGCTAAGTCTGTTCTTGTGGAATTGGCAAAGGGATATTCGGAAGCCCAGAGAGGGCTATGGTGAAAAAGGAAATATCATCCGTTCTAAACTGGAAAGAAGCTTTCTGAGAAACTGCTCTGTGTTCTGTTAATTCTTCTCACAGAGTTACATCTTTCCCTTCAAGAAGCCTTTCGCTAAGGCTGTTCTTGTGGAATTGGCAAAGGGATATTTGGAAGCCCATAGAGGGCTATGGTGAAAAAGGAAATATCTTCCGTTCAAAACTTTAAAGAAGCTTTCTGAGAAACTGCCCTGTGTTCTGTTAATTCATCTCACAGAGTTACATCTTTCCCTTCAAGAAGCCTTTCGCTAAGGCTGTTCTTCTGGAATTGGAAAAGGGATATTTCGAAGCCCATAGAGGGCTATGGTGAAAAAGGAAATATCATCCGTTCAAAACTGGAAAGAAGCTTTCTGAGAAACTGCTCTGTGTTCTGTTAATTCATCTCACAGAGTTACATCTTTCCCTTCAAGAAGCCTTTCGCTAAGGCTGTTCTTGTGGAATTGGCAAAGGGATATTTGGAAGCCCATAGAGGGCTATGGTGAAAAAGGAAATATCTTCCTTTCAAAACTGGAAAGAAGCTTTCTGAGAAACTGCTCTGTGTTCTGTAAATTCATCTCACAGAGTTACATCTTTCCCTTCAAGAAGCCTTTCGCTAAGGCTGTTCTTGTGGAATTGGCAAAGGGATATGTGGAAGCCCAAAGAGGGCTATGGTGAAAAAGGAAATATCTTCCGTTCAAAACTGGAAAGAAGCTTTCTGAGAAACTGCTCTGTGTTCTGTTAATTCATCTCACAGAGTTACATCTTTCCCTTCAAGAAGCCTTTCGCTAAGGCTGTTCTTGTGGAATTGGCAAAGGGATATTTGGAAGCCCATAGAGGGCTATGATAAAAAGGAAATATCTTCCGTTGAAAACTGGAAAGCAGCTTTTTGAGAAACTGCTCTGTGTTCTGTTAATTCATCTCACAGAGTTACATCTCTCCCTTCAAGAAGCCTTTCGCTAAGGCTGTTCTTCTGGAATTGGAAAAGGGATATTTCGAAGCCCATAGAGGGCTATGGTGAAAAAGGAAATATCATCCGTTCAAAAATGGAAAGAAGCTTTCTGAGAAACTGCTCTGTGTTCTGTAAATTCATCTCACAGAGTTACATCTTTCCCTTCAAGAAGACTTTCGCTAAGGCTGTTCTTGTGGAATTGGCAAAGGGATATTTGGAAGCCCAAAGAGGGCTATGGTGAAAAAGGAAATATCTTCCGTTCAAAACTGGAAAGAAGCTTTCTGAGAAACTGCTCTGTGTTCTGTTAATTCATCTCACAGAGTTACATCTTTCCCTTCAAGAAGCCTTTCGCTAAGGCTGTTCTTGTGGAATTGGCAAAGGGATATTTGGAAACACATAGAGGGCTATGGTGAAAAAGGAAATATCTTCCGTTCACAACTGGAAAGAAGCTTTCTGAGAAACTGCTCTGTGTTCTGTTAATTCATCTCACAGAGTTACATCTTTCCCTTCAAGAAGCCTTTCGCTAAGGCTGTTCTTGTGGAATTGGCAAAGGGATATTTGGAAGCCCATAGAGGGCTATGGTGAAAATGGAAATATCTTCCGTTCAAAACTGGAAAGAAGCTTTCTGAGAAACTGCTCTGTGTTCTGTTAATTCATCTCACAGAGTTACATCTTTCCCTTCAAGAAGCCTTTCGCTAAGGCTGTTCTTGTGGAATTGGCAAAGGGATATTTGGAAGCCCATAGAGGGCTATGGTGAAAAAGGAAATATCTTCCGTTCAAAACTGGAAAGAAGCTTTCTGAGAAACTGCTCTGTGTTCTGTTAATACATCTCACAGAGTTACATCTTTCCCTTCAAGAAGCCTTTTGCTAAGGCTGTTCTTGTGGAATTGGCAAAGGGATATTTGGAAGCCCATAGAGGGCTATGGTGAAAAGGAAATATCTTCCGTTGAAAACTGGAAAGAAGCTTTCTGAGAAACTGCTCTGTGTTCTGTTAATTCATCTCACAGAGTTACATCTTTCCCTTCAAGAAGCCTTTTGCTAAGGCTGTTCTTGTGGAATTGGCAAAGGGATATTTGGAAGCCCATAGAGGGCTATGGTGAAAAAGGAAATATCTTCCGTTCAAAACTGGAAAGAAGCTTTCTGAGAAACTGCTCTGTGTTCTGTTAATTCATCTCACAGATTTACATCTTTCCCTTCAAGAAGCCTTTCGCTAAGGCTGTTCTTGTGAAATTGGCAAAGGGATATTTGGAAGCCCATAGAGGGCTATGGTGAAAAAGGAAATATCTTCCGTTCAAAACTGGAAAGAAGCTTTCTGAGAAACTGCTCTGTGTTCTGTTAATTAATCTCACAGAGTTACATCTTTCCCTTCAAGAAGCCTTTCGCTAAGTCTGTTCTTGTGGAATTGGCAAAGGGATATTAGGAAGCCCAAAGAGGGCTATGGTGAAAAAGGAAATATCTTCCGTTCAAAACTGGAAAGAAGCTTTCTGAGAAACTGCTCTGTGTTCTGTTAATTCATCTCACAGAGTTACATCTTTCCCTTCAAGAAGCCTTTCGCTAAGGCTGTTCTTGTGGAATTGGCAAAGGGATATTTGGAAACACATAGAGGGCTATGGTGAAAAAGGAAATATCTTCCGTTCAAAACTGGAAAGAAGCTTTCTGAGAAACTGCTCTGTGTTCTGTTAATTCATCTCACAGAGTTACATCTTTCCCTTCAAGAAGCCTTTCGCTAAGGCTGTTCTTGTTGAATTGGCAAAGGGATATTTGGAAGCCCATAGAGGGCTATGGTGAAAATGGAAATATCTTCCGTTCAAAACTGGAAAGAAGCTTTCTGAGAAACTGCTCTGTGTTCTGTTAATTCATCTCACAGAGTTACATCTTTCCCTTCAAGAAGCCTTTCGCTAAGGCTGTTCTTGTGGAATTGGCAAAGGGATATTTGGAAGCCCATAGAGGGCTATGGTGAAAAAGGAAATATCTTCCGTTCAAAACTGGAAAGAAGCTTTCTGAGAAACTGCTCTGTGTTCTGTTAATACATCTCACAGAGTTACATCTTTCCCTTCAAGAAGCCTTTTGCTAAGGCTGTTCTTGTGGAATTGGCAAAGGGATATTTGGAAGCCCATAGAGGGCTATGGTGAAAAGGAAATATCTTCCGTTGAAAACTGGAAAGAAGCTTTCTGAGAAACTGCTCTGTGTTCTGTTAATTCATCTCACAGAGTTACATCTTTCCCTTCAAGAAGCCTTTTGCTAAGGCTGTTCTTGTGGAATTGGCAAAGGGATATTTGGAAGCCCATAGAGGGCTATGGTGAAAAAGGAAATATCTTCCGTTCAAAACTGGAAAGAAGCTTTCTGAGAAACTGCTCTGTGTTCTGTTAATTAATCTCACAGAGTTACATCTTTCCCTTCAAGAAGCCTTTCGCTAAGTCTGTTCTTGTGGAATTGGCAAAGGGATATTCGGAAGCCCAGAGAGGGCTATGGTGAAAAAGGAAATATCATCCGTTCTAAACTGGAAAGAAGCTTTCTGAGAAACTGCTCTGTGTTCTGTTAATTCTTCTCACAGAGTTACATCTTTCCCTTCAAGAAGCCTTTCGCTAAGGCTGTTCTTGTGGAATTGGCAAAGGGATATTTGGAAGCCCATAGAGGGCTATGGTGAAAAAGGAAATATCTTCCGTTCAAAACTTTAAAGAAGCTTTCTGAGAAACTGCTCTGTGTTCTGTTAATTCATCTCACAGAGTTACATCTTTCCCTTCAAGAAGCCTTTCGCTAAGGCTGTTCTTCTGGAATTGGAAAAGGGATATTTGGAAGCCCATAGAGGGCTATGGTGAAAAAGGAAATATCTTCCGTTCAAAACTGGAAAGAAGCTTTCTGAGAAACTGCTCTGTGTTCTGTTAATTCATCTCACAGATTTTCATCTTTCCCTTCAAGAAGCCTTTCGCTAAGGCTGTTCTTGTGGAATTGGCAAAGGGATATTTGGAAGCCCATAGAGGGCTATGGTGAAAAAGGAAATATCTTCCGTTCAAAACTGGAAAGAAGCTTTCTGAGAAACTGCTCTGTGTTCTGTTAATTCATCTCACAGAGTTACATCTTTCCCTTCAAGAAGCCTTTCGCTAAGGCTGTTCTTGTGGAATTGGCAAAGGGATATTTGGAAGCCCATAGAGGGCTATGGTGAAAAAGGAAATATCATATGTTCTAAACTGGAAATAAGCTTTCTGAGAAACTGCTCTGTGTTCTGTTAATTCATCTCACAGAGTTACATCTTTCCCTTCAAGAAGCCTTTCGCTAAGGCTGTTCTTGTGGAATTGGCAAAGGGATATTTGGAAGCCCATAGAGGGCTATGGTGAAAAAGGAAATATCTTCCGTTCAAAACTGGAAAGAAGCTTTGTGAGAAACTGCTCTGTGTTCTGTTAATTCATCTCACAGAGTTACATCTTTCCCTTCAAGAAGCCTTTCGCTAAGGCTGTTCTTGTGCAATTGGCAAAGGGATATTTGGAAGCCCATAGAGGGCTATGGTGAAAAAGGAAATATCTTCCGTTCAAAACTGGAAAGAAGCTTTCTGAGAAACTGCTCTGTGTTCTGTTAATTCATCTCACAGAGTTACATCTTTCCCTTCAAGAAGCCTTTCTCTAAGGCTGTTCTTGTGGAATTGGCAAAGGGATATTTGGAAGCCCATAGAGGGCTATGGTAAAAAGGAAATATCTTCCGTTGAAAACTGGAAAGCAGCTTTTTGAGAAACTGCTCTGTGTTCTGTTAATTCATCTCACAGAGTTACATCTTTCCCTTCAAGAAGCCTTTCGCTAAGGCTGTTCTTGTGGAATGGGCAAAGGGATATTTGGAAGCCCACAGAGGGCTACGGTGAAAAAGGAAATATCTTCCGTTCAAAACTGGAAAGAAGCTTTCTGAGAAACTGCTCTGTGTTCTGTTAATTCATCTCACAGAGTTACATCTTTCCCTTCAAGAAGCCTTTCGCTAAGGCTGTTCTTGTGGAATTGGCAAAGGGGTATTTGGAAGCCCATAGAGGGCTATGGTGAAAAAGGAAATATCTTCCGTTCAAAACTGGAAAGAAGCTTTCTGAGAAACTACTCTGTGTTCTGTTAATTCATCTCACAGAGTTACATCTTTCCCTTCATGAAGCCTTTCGCTAAGGCTGTTCTTGTGGAATTGGCAAAGGGATATTTGGAAGCCCATAGAGGGCTATGGTGAAAAAGGAAATATCTTCCGTTGAAAACTGGAAAGAAGCTTTCTGAGAAACTGCTCTGTGTTCTGTTAATTCATCTCACAGAGTTACATCTTTCCCTTCAAGAAGCCTTTTGCTAAGGCTGTTCTTGTGGAATTGGCAAAGGGATATTTGGAAGCCCATAGAGGGCTATGGTGAAAAAGGAAATAACTTCCGTTCAAAACTGGAAAGAAGCTTTCTGAGAAACTGCTCTGTGTTCTGTTAATTCATCTCACAGAGTTACATCTTTCCCTTCAAGAAGCCTTTCGCTAAGGCTGTTCTTGTGGAATTGGTAAAGGGATATATGGAAGCCCAAAGAGGGCTATGGTGAAAAAGGAAATTCCTTCCGTTGAAAACTGGAAACAAACTTTCTGAGAAACTGCTCTGTGTTCTGTTAATTCATCTCACAGAGTTACATCTTTCCCTTCAAGAAGCCTTTCGCTAAGGCTGTTCTTGTGGAATTGGCAAAGGGATATTTGGAAGCCCATAGAGGGCTATGGTGAAAAAGGAAATATCATCCGTTCTAAACTGGAAAGAAGCTTTCTGAGAAACTGCTCTGTGTTCTGTTAATTCATCTCACAGAGTTCCATCTTTCCCTTCAAGAAGCCTTTTGCTAAGGCTGTTCTTGTGGAATTGGCAAAGGGATATTTGGAAGCCCATAGAGGGCTTTGTTGAAAAAGGAAATATCTTCCGTTCAAAACTGGAAAGAAGCTTTCTGAGAAACTGCTCTGTGTTCTGTTAATTCATCTCACAGAGTTACATCTTTCCCTTCAAGAAGTCTTTCGCTAAGGCTGTTCTTGTGCAATTGGCAAAGGGATATTTGGAAGCCCATAGAGGGCTATGGTGAAAAAGGAAATATCTTCCGTTCAAAACTGGAAAGAAGCTTTCTGAGAAAATGCTCTGTGTTCTGTTAATTCATCTCACAGAGTTACATCTTTCCCTTCAAGAAGCCTTTCGCTAAGGATGTTCTTGTGGAATTGGCAAATTGATATTTGGAAGCCCATAGAGGGCTATGGTAAAAAGGAAATATCTTCCGTTGAAAACTGGAAAGCAGCTTTTTGAAAAACTGCTCTGTGTTCTGTTAATTCATCTCACAGAGTTACATCTTTCCCTTCAAGAAGCCTTTCGCTAAGGCTGTTCTTGTGCAATTGGCAAAGGGATATTTGGAAGCCCATAGAGGGCTATGGTGAAAAAGGAAATATCTTCCGTTCAAAACTGGAAAGAAGCTTTCTGAGAAACTGCTCTGTGTTCTGTTAATTCATCTCACAGAGTTACATCTTTCCCTTCAAGAAGCCTTTCTCTAAGGCTGTTCTTGTGGAATTGGCAAAGGGATATTTGGAAGCCCATAGAGGGCTATGGTAAAAAGGAAATATCTTCCGTTGAAAACTGGAAAGCAGCTTTTTGAGAAACTGCTCTGTGTTCTCTTAATTCATCTCACAGAGTTACATCTTTCCCTTCAAGAAGCCTTTCGCTAAGGCTGTTCTTGTGGAATTGGCAAAGGGATATTTGGAAGCCCATAGAGGGCTATGGTGAAAAAGGAAATATCTTCCGTTCAAAACTGGAAAGAAGCTTTCTGAGAAACTGCTCTGAGTTCTGTAAATTCATCTCACAGAGTTACATCTTTCCCTTCAAGAAGCCTTTCGCTAAGGCTGTTCTTGTGGAATTGGCAAAGGGATATTTAGAAGCCCATAGAGGGCTATGGTGAAAAAGGAAATATCTTCCGTTCAAAACTGGAAAGAAGCTTTCTGAGAAACTGCTCTGTGTTCTGTTAATTCATCTCACAGAGTTACATCTTTCACTTCAAGAAGCCTTTCGCTAAGGCTGTTCTTGTGGAATTGGCAAAGGGATATTTGGAAGCCCATAGAGGGCTATGGTGAAAAAGGAAATATCTTCCGTTCAAAACTGGAAAGAAGCTTTCTGAGAAACTGCTCTGTGTTCTGTTAATTCATCTCACAGAGTTACATCTTTCCCTTCAAGAAGCCTTTCGCTAAGGCTGTTCTTGTGGAATTGGCAAAGGGATATTTGGAATCCCATAGAGGGCTACGGTGAAAAAGGAAATATCTTCCGTTCAAAACTGGAAAGAAGCTTTCTGAGAAACTGCTCTGTGTTCTGTTAATTCATCTCACAGAGTTACATCTTTCCCTTCAAGAAGCCTTTCGCTAAGGCTGTTCTTGTGGAATTGGCAAAGGGATATTTGGAAGCCCATAGAGGGCTATGGTAAAAAGGAAATATCTTCCGTTGAAAACTGGAAAGAAGCTTTCTGAGAAACTGCTCTGTGTTCTGTTAATTCATCTCACAGAGTTACATCTTTCCCTTCAAGAAGCCTTTTGCTAAGGCTGTTCTTGTGGAATTGGCAAAGGGATATTTGGAAGCCCATAGAGGGCTATGGTGAAAAAGGAAATATCTTCCGTTCAAAACTGGAAAGAAGCTTTCTGAGAAACTGCTCTGTGTTCTGTTAATTCATCTCACAGAGTTACATCTTTCCCTTCAAGAAGCCTTTCGCTAAGGCTGTTCTTGTGCAATTGGCAAAGGGATATTTGGAAGCCCATAGAGGGCTATGGTGAAAAAGGAAATATCTTCCGTTCAAAACCGGAAAGAAGCTTTCTGAGAAACTGCTCTGTGTTCTGTTAATTCATCTCACAGAGTTACATCTTTCCCTTCAAGAAGCCTTTCGCTAAGGCTGTTCTTGTGGAATTGGCAAAGGGATATTTGGAAGCCCATAGAGGGCTATGGTAAAAAGGAAATATCTTCCGTTGAAAACTGGAAAGCAGCTTTTTGAGAAACTGCTCTGGGTTCTGTTAATTCATCTCACAGAGTTACATCTTTCCCTTCAAGAAGCCTTTCGCTAAGGCTGTTCTTGTGGAATTGGCAAAGGGATATTTGGAAGCCCTTAGAGGGCTATGGTGAAAAAGGAAATATCTTCCGTTCAAAACTGGAAAGAAGCTTTCTGAGAAACTGCTCTGTGTTCTGTAAATTCATCTCACAGAGTTACATCTTTCCCTTCAAGAAGCCTTTCGCTAAGGCTGTTCTTGTGGAATTGGCAAAGGGATATTTGGAAGCCCATAGAGGGCTATGGTGAAAAAGGAAATATCTTCCGTTCACAACTGGAAAGAAGCTTTCTGAGAAACTGCTCTGTGTACTGTTAATTCATCTCACAGAATTACATCTTTCCCTTCAAGAAGCCTTTCGCTAAGGCTGTTCTTGTGGAATTGGTAAAGGGATATTTCAAAGCCCATAGAGGGCTATGGTGAAAAAGGAAATAACTTCCGTTCAAAACTGGAAAGAAGCTTTCTGAGAAACTGCTCTGTGTTCTGTTAATTCATCTCACAGAGTTACATCTTTCCCTTCAAGAAGCCTTTCGCTAAGTCTGTTCTTGTGGAATTGGCAAAGGGATATTCGGAAGCCCAGAGAGGGCTATGGTGAAAAAGGAAATATCATCCGTTCTAAACTGGAAAGAAGCTTTCTGAGAAACTGCTCTGTGTTCTGTTAATTCTTCTCACAGAGTTACATCTTTCCCTTCAAGAAGCCTTTCGCTAAGGCTGTTCTTGTGGAATTGGCAAAGGGATATTTGGAAGCCCATAGAGGGCTATGGTGAAAAAGGAAATATCTTCCGTTCAAAACTTTAAAGAAGCTTTCTGAGAAACTGCTCTGTGTTCTGTTAATTCATCTCACAGAGTTACATCTTTCCCTTCAAGAAGCCTTTCGCTAAGGCTGTTCTTCTGGAATTGGAAAAGGGATATTTCGAAGCCCATAGAGGGCTATGGTGAAAAAGGAAATATCATCCGTTCAAAACTGGAAAGAAGCTTTCTGAGAAACTGCTCTGTGTTCTGTTAATTCATCTCACAGAGTTACATCTTTCCCTTAAAGAAGCCTTTCGCTAAGGCTGTTCTTGTGGAATTGGCAAAGGGATATTTGGAAGCCCATAGAGGGCTATGGTGAAAAAGGAAATATCTTCCTTTCAAAACTGGAAAGAAGCTTTCTGAGAAACTGCTCTGTGTTCTGTAAATTCATCTCACAGAGTTACATCTTTCCCTTCAAGAAGCCTTTCGCTAAGGCTGTTCTTGTGGAATTGGCAAAGGGATATTTGGAAGCCCAAAGAGGGCTATGGTGAAAAAGGAAATATCTTCCGTTCAAAACTGGAAAGAAGCTTTCTGAGAAACTGCTCTGTGTTCTGTTAATTCATCTCACAGAGTTACATCTTTCCCTTCAAGAAGCCTTTCGCTAAGGCTGTTCTTGTGGAATTGGCAAAGGGATATTTGGAAGCCCATAGAGGGCTATGATAAAAAGGAAATATCTTCCGTTGAAAACTGGAAAGCAGCTTTTTGAGAAACTGCTCTGTGTTCTGTTAATTCATCTCACAGAGTTACATCTCTCCCTTCAAGAAGCCTTTCGCTAAGGCTGTTCTTCTGGAATTGGAAAAGGGATATTTCGAAGCCCATAGAGGGCTATGGTGAAAAAGGAAATATCATCCGTTCAAAACTGGAATGAAGCTTTCTGAGAAACTGCTCTGTGTTCTGTTAATTCATCTCACAGAGTTACATCTTTCCCTTAAAGAAGGCTTTCGCTAAGGCTGTTCTTGTGGAATTGGCAAAGGGATATTTGGAAGCCCATAGAGGGCTATGGTGCAAAAGGAAATATCTTCCGTTCAAAACTGGAAAGAAGCTTTCTGAGAAACTGCTCTGTGTTCTGTAAATTCATCTCACAGAGTTACATCTTTCCCTTCAAGAAGCCTTTTGCTAAGGCTGTTCTTGTGGAATTGGCAAAGGGATATTTGGAAGCCCATAGAGGGCTATGGTGAAAAAGGAAATATCTTCCGTTCAAAATTGGAAAGAAGCTTTCTGAGAAACTGCTCTGTGTTCTGTAAATTCATCTCACAGAGTTACATCTTTCCCTTCAAGAAGCCTTTCGCTAAGTCTGTTCTTGTGGAATTGGCAAAGGGATATTTGGAAGCCCATAGTGGGCTATGGTAAAAAGGAAATATCTTCCGTTGAAAACTGGAAAGAAGCTTTCTGAGAAACTGCTCTATGTTCTGTTAATTCATCTCACAGAGTTACATCTTTCCCTTCAAGAAGCCTTTTGCTAAGGCTGTTCTTGTGGAATTGGCAAAGGGATATTTGGAAGCCCATAGAGGGCTATGGTGAAAAAGGAAATATCTTCCGTTCAAAACTGGAAAGAAGCTTTCTGAGAAACTGCTCTGTGTTCTGTTAATTCATCTCACAGAGTTACATCTTTCCCTTCAAGAAGCCTTTCGCTAAGGCTGTTCTTGTGGAATTGGCAAAGGGATATTTGGAAGCCCATAGAGATCTATGGTGAAAAAGGAAATATCTTCCGTTCAAAACTGGAAAGAAGCTTTCTGAGAAACTGCTCTGTGTTCTGTTAATTCATCTCACAGAGTTACATCTTTCCCTTCAAGAAGCCTTTCGCTAAGGCTGTTCTTGTGGAATTGGCAAAGGGATATTTGGAAGCCCATAGAGGGCTATGGGAAAAAGGAAATATCATCCGTTGAAAACTGGAAACAAGCTTTCTGAGAAACTGCTCTGTGTTCTGTTAATTCATCTCACAGAGTTACATCTTTCCCTTCAAGAAGCCTTTCGCTAAGGCTGTTCTTGTGGAATTGGCAAAGGGATATTTGGAAGCCCATAGAGGGCTACGGTGAAAAAGGAAATATCTTCCGTTCAAAACTGGAAAGAAGCTTTCTGAGAAACTGCTCTGTGTTCTGTTAATTCATCTCACAGAGTTACATCTTTCCCTTCAAGAAGCCTTTCACTAAGGCTGTTCTTGTGGAATTGGCAAAGGGATATTTGGAAGCCCATAGAGGGCTATGGTGAAAAAGGAAATATCTTCCGTTCACAACTGGAAAGAAGCTTTCTGAGAAACTGCTCTGTGTACTGTTAATTCATCTCACAGAATTACATCTTTCCCTTCAAGAAGCCTTTCGCTAAGGCTGTTCTTCTTGAATTGGTAAAGGGATATTTCAAAGCCCATAGAGGGCTATGGTGAAAAAGGAAATAACTTCCGGTCAAAACTGGAAAGAAGCTTTCTGAGAAACTGCTCTGTGTTCTGTTAATTCATCTCACAGAGTTACATCTTTCCCTTCAAGAAGCCTTTCGCTAAGGCTGTTCTTGTGGAATTGGTAAAGGGATATTTGGAAGCCCAAAGAGGGCTATGGTGAAAAAGGAAATATCTTCCGTTGAAAACTGGAAACAAGCTTTCTGAGAAACTGCTCTGTGTTCTGTTTATTCATCTCACAGAGTTACATCTTTCCCTTCAAGAAGCCTTTCGCTAAGGCTGTTCTTGTGGAATTGGCAAAGGGATATTTGGAAGCCCATAGAGGGCTATGGTGAAAAAGGAAATATCTTCCGTTCAAAACTGGAAAGAAGCTTTCTTAGAAACTGCTCTGTGTTCTGTTAGTTCATCTCACAGATTTACATCTTTCCCTTCAAGAAGCCTTTCGCTAAGGCTGTTCTTGTGAAATTGGCAAAGGGATATTTGGAAGCCCATAGAGGGCTATGGTGAAAAAGGAAATATCTTCCGTTCAAAACTGGAAAGAAGCTTTCTGAGAAACTGCTCTGTGTTCTGTTAATTCATCTCACAGAGTTACATCTTTCCCTTCAAGAAGCCTTTCGCTAAGTCTGTTCTTGTGGAATTGGCAAAGGGATATTCGGAAGCCCAGAGAGGGCTATGGTGAAAAAGGAAATATCATCCGTTCTAAACTGGAAAGAAGCTTTCTGAGAAACTGCTCTGTGTTCTGTTAATTCTTCTCACAGAGTTACATCTTTCCCTTCAAGAAGCCTTTCGCTAAGGCTGTTCTTGTGGAATTGGCAAAGGGATATTTGGAAGCCCATAGAGGGCTATGGTGAAAAAGGAAATATCTTCCGTTCAAAACTTTAAAGAAGCTTTCTGAGAAACTGCTCTGTGTTCTGTTAATTCATCTCACAGAGTTACATCTTTCCCTTCAAGAAGCCTTTCGCTAAGGCTGTTCTTCTGGAATTGGAAAAGGGATATTTCGAAGCCCATAGAGGGCTATGGTGAAAAAGGAAATATCATCCGTTCAAAACTGGAAAGAAGCTTTCTGAGAAACTGCTCTGTGTTCTGTTAATTCATCTCACAGAGTTACATCTTTCCCTTAAAGAAGCCTTTCGCTAAGGCTGTTCTTGTGGAATTGGCAAAGGGATATTTGGAAGCCCATAGAGGGCTATGGTGAAAAAGGAAATATCTTCCGTTCAAAACTGGAAACAAGCTTTCTGAGAAACTGCTCTGTGTTCTGTAAATTCATCTCACAGAGTTACATCTTTCCCTTCAAGAAGCCTTTCGCTAAGGCTGTTCTTGTGGAATTGGCAAAGGGATATTTGGAAGCCCAAAGAGGGCTATGGTGGAAAAGGAAATATCTTCCGTTCAAAACTGGAAAGAAGCTTTCTGAGAAACTGCTCTGTGTTCTGTTAATTCATCTCACAGAGTTACATCTTTCCCTTCAAGAAGACTTTCGCTAAGGCTGTTCTTGTGAAATTGGCAAAGGGATATTTGGAAGCCCATAGAGGGCTATGGTGAAAAAGGAAATATCTTCCGTTCAAAACTGGAAAGAAGCTTTCTGAGAAACTGCTCTGTGTTCTGTTAATTAATCTCACAGAGTTACATCTTTCCCTTCAAGAAGCCTTTCGCTAAGTCTGTTCTTGTGGAATTGGCAAAGGGATATTCGGAAGCCCAGAGAGGGCTATGGTGAAAAAGGAAATATCATCCGTTCTAAACTGGAAAGAAGCTTTCTGAGAAACTGCTCTGTGTTCTGTTAATTCTTCTCACAGAGTTACATCTTTCCCTTCAAGAAGCCTTTCGCTAAGGCTGTTCTTGTGGAATTGGCAAAGGGATATTTGGAAGCCCATAGAGGGCTATGGTGAAAAAGGAAATATCTTCCGTTCAAAACTTTAAAGAAGCTTTCTGAGAAACTGCTCTGTGTTCTGTTAATTCATCTCACAGAGTTACATCTTTCCCTTCAAGAAGCCTTTCGCTAAGGCTGTTCTTCTGGAATTGGAAAAGGGATATTTCGAAGCCCATAGAGGGCTATGGTGAAAAAGGAAATATCATCCGTTCAAAACTGGAAAGAAGCTTTCTGAGAAACTGCTCTGTGTTCTGTTAATTCATCTCACAGAGTTACATCTTTCCCTTAAAGAAGCCTTTCGCTAAGGCTGTTCTTGTGGAATTGGCAAAGGGATATTTGGAAGCCCATAGAGGGCTATGGTGAAAAAGGAAATATCTTCCGTTCAAAACTGGAAACAAGCTTTCTGAGAAACTGCTCTGTGTTCTGTAAATTCATCTCACAGAGTTACATCTTTCCCTTCAAGAAGCCTTTCGCTAAGGCTGTTCTTGTGGAATTGGCAAAGGGATATTTGGAAGCCCAAAGAGGGCTATGGTGGAAAAGGAAATATCTTCCGTTCAAAACTGGAAAGAAGCTTTCTGAGAAACTGCTCTGTGTTCTGTTAATTCATCTCACAGAGTTACATCTTTCCCTTCAAGAAGACTTTCGCTAAGGCTGTTCTTGTGGAATTGGCAAAGGGATATTTGGAAGCCCATAGAGGGCTATGGTAAAAAGGAAATATCTTCCGTTGAAAACTGGAAAGCAGCTTTTTGAGAAACTGCTCTGTGTTCTGTTAATTCATCTCACAGAGTTACATCTTTCCCTTCAAGAAGCCTTTCGCTAAGGCTGTTCTTGTGGAATTGGCAAAGGGATATTTGGAAGCCCATAGAGGGCTATGGTGAAAAAGGAAGTATCTTCCGTTCAAAACTGGAAAGAAGCTTTCTGAGAAACTGCTCTGTGTTCTATTAATTAATCTCACAGAGTTACATCTTTCCCTTCAAGAAGCCTTTCGCTAAGGCTGTTCTTGTGGAATTGGCAAAGGGATATTTGGAAGCCCATAGAGGGCTATGGTGAAAAAGGAAATATCATCCGTTCTAAACTGGAAAGAAGCTTTCTGAGAAACTGCTCTGTGTTCTGTAAATTCATCTCACAGAGTTACATCTTTCCTTTCAAGAAGCCTTTCGCTAAGGCTGTTCTTGTGGAATTGGCAAAGTCATATTTGGAAGCTCATAGAGGGCTATGGTGAAAAAGGAAATATCTTCCGTTCAAAACTGGAAACAAGCTTTCTGAGAAACTGCTCTGTGTTCGGTAAATTCATCTCACAGAGTTACATCTTTCCCTTCAAGAAGCCTTTCGCTAAGGCTGTTCTTGTGGAATTGGCAAAGGGATATTTGGAAGCCCATAGAGGGCTATGGTGAAAAAGGAAATATCTTCCGTTCAAAACTGGAAACAAGCTTTCTGAGAAACTTCTCTGTCTTCTGTTAATTCATCTCACAGAGTTACATCTTTCCCTTCAGGAAGCCTTTCGCTAAGGCTGTTCTTGTGGAATTGGCAAAGGGATATTTGGAAGCCCATAGAGGGCTATGGTGAAAAAGGAAATATCTTCCGTTCACAACTGGAAAGAAGCTTTCTGAGAAACTGCTCTGTGTACTGTTAATTCATCTCACAGAATTACATCTTTCCCTTCAAGAAGCCTTTCGCTAAGGCTGTTCTTCTTGAATTGGTAAAGGGATATTTCAAAGCCCATAGAGGGCTATGGTGAAAAAGGAAATAACTTCCGGTCAAAACTGGAAAGAAGCTTTCTGAGAAACTGCTCTGTGTTCTGTTAATTCATCTCACAGAGTTACATCTTTCCCTTCAAGAAGCCTTTCGCTAAGGCTGTTCTTGTGGAATTGGTAAAGGGATATTTGGAAGCCCAAAGAGGGCTATGGTGAAAAAGGAAATATCTTCCGTTGAAAACTGGAAACAAGCTTTCTGAGAAACTGCTCTGTGTTCTGTTTATTCATCTCACAGAGTTACATCTTTCCCTTCAAGAAGCCTTTCGCTAAGGCTGTTCTTGTGGAATTGGCAAAGGGATATTTGGAAGCCCATAGAGGGCTATGGTGAAAAAGGAAATATCTTCCGTTCAAAACTGGAAAGAAGCTTTCTTAGAAACTGCTCTGTGTTCTGTTAGTTCATCTCACAGATTTACATCTTTCCCTTCAAGAAGCCTTTCGCTAAGGCTGTTCTTGTGAAATTGGCAAAGGGATATTTGGAAGCCCATAGAGGGCTATGGTGAAAAAGGAAATATCTTCCGTTCAAAACTGGAAAGAAGCTTTCTGAGAAACTGCTCTGTGTTCTGTTAATTAATCTCACAGAGTTACATCTTTCCCTTCAAGAAGCCTTTCGCTAAGTCTGTTCTTGTGGAATTGGCAAAGGGATATTCGGAAGCCCAGAGAGGGCTATGGTGAAAAAGGAAATATCATCCGTTCTAAACTGGAAAGAAGCTTTCTGAGAAACTGCTCTGTGTTCTGTTAATTCTTCTCACAGAGTTACATCTTTCCCTTCAAGAAGCCTTTCGCTAAGGCTGTTCTTGTGGAATTGGCAAAGGGATATTTGGAAGCCCATAGAGGGCTATGGTGAAAAAGGAAATATCTTCCGTTCAAAACTTTAAAGAAGCTTTCTGAGAAACTGCTCTGTGTTCTGTTAATTCATCTCACAGAGTTACATCTTTCCCTTCAAGAAGCCTTTCGCTAAGGCTGTTCTTCTGGAATTGGAAAAGGGATATTTCGAAGCCCATAGAGGGCTATGGTGAAAAAGGAAATATCATCCGTTCAAAACTGGAAAGAAGCTTTCTGAGAAACTGCTCTGTGTTCTGTTAATTCATCTCACAGAGTTACATCTTTCCCTTAAAGAAGCCTTTCGCTAAGGCTGTTCTTGTGGAATTGGCAAAGGGATATTTGGAAGCCCATAGAGGGCTATGGTGAAAAAGGAAATATCTTCCGTTCAAAACTGGAAACAAGCTTTCTGAGAAACTGCTCTGTGTTCTGTAAATTCATCTCACAGAGTTACATCTTTCCCTTCAAGAAGCCTTTCGCTAAGGCTGTTCTTGTGGAATTGGCAAAGGGATATTTGGAAGCCCAAAGAGGGCTATGGTGGAAAAGGAAATATCTTCCGTTCAAAACTGGAAAGAAGCTTTCTGAGAAACTGCTCTGTGTTCTGTTAATTCATCTCACAGAGTTACATCTTTCCCTTCAAGAAGACTTTCGCTAAGGCTGTTCTTGTGGAATTGGCAAAGGGATATTTGGAAGCCCATAGAGGGCTATGGTGAAAAAGGAAATATCTTCCGTTCAAAACTGGAAAGAAGCTTTCTGAGAAACTGCTCTGTGTTCTGTTAATTCATCTCACAGAGTTACATCTTTCCCTTCAAGAAGCCTTTCGCTAAGGCTGTTCTTGTGGAATTGGCAAAGGGATATTTGGAAGCAAATAGAGGGCTCTGGTGAAAAAGGAAATATCTTCCGTTCAAAACTGGAAAGAAGCTTTCTGAGAAACTGCTCTGTGTTCTGTTAATTAATCTCACAGAGTTACATCTTTCCCTTCAAGAAGCCTTTCGCTAAGGCTGTTCTTCTGGAATTGGAAAAGGGATATTTCGAAGCCCATAGAGGGCTATGGTGAGAAAGGAAATATCATCCTTTCAATACTGGAAAGAAGCTTTCTGAGAAACTGCTCTGTGTTCTGTTAATTCATCTCACAGAGTTACATCTTTCCCTTAAAGAAGGCTTTCGCTAAGGCTGTTCTTGTGGAATTGGCAAAGGGATATTTGGAAGCCCATAGAGGGCTATGGTGCAAAAGGAAATATCTTCCGTTCAAAACTGGAAAGAAGCTTTCTGAGAAACTGCTCTGTGTTCTGTAAATTCATCTCACAGAGTTACATCTTTCCCTTCAAGAAGCCTTTCGCTAAGGCTGTTCTTGTGGAATTGGCAAAGGGATATTTGGAAGCCCAAAGAGGGCTATGGTGAAAAAGGAAATATCTTCCGTTCAAAAATGGAAAGAAGCTTTCTGAGAAACTGCTCTGTGTTCTGTTAATTCATCTCACAGAGTTACATCTTTCCCTTCAAGAAGCCTTTCGCTAAGGCTGTTCTTGTGGAATTGGCAAAGGGATATTTGGAAACACATAGAGGGCTATGGTGAAAAAGGAAATATCTTCCGTTCAAAACTGGAAAGAAGCTTTCTGAGAAACTGCTCTGTGTTCTGTTAATTCATCTCACAGAGTTACATCTTTCCCTTCAAGAAGCCTTTCGCTAAGGCTGTTCTTGTGGAATTGGCAAAGGGATATTTGGAAGCCCATAGAGGGCTATGGTAAAAATGGAAATATCTTCCGTTCAAAACTGGAAAGAAGCTTTCTGAGAAACTGCTCTGTGTTCTGTTAATTCATCTCACAGAGTTACATCTTTCCCTTCAAGAAGCCTTTCGCTAAGGCTGTTCTTGTGGAATTGGCAAAGGGATATTTGGAAGCCCATAGAGGGCTATGGTGAAAAAGGAAATATCTTCCGTTCAAAACTGGAAAGAAGCTCTCTGAGAAACTGCTCTGTGTTCTGTTAATACATCTCACAGAGTTACATCTTTCCCTTCAAGAAGCCTTTTGCTAAGGCTTTTCTTGTGGAATTGGCAAAGGGATATTTGGAAGCCCATAGAGGGCTATGGTGAAAAGGAAATATCTTCCGTTGAAAACTGGAAAGAAGCTTTCTGAGAAACTGCTCTGTGTTCTGTTAATTCATCTCACAGAGTTACATCTTTCCCTTCAAGAAGCCTTTTGCTAAGGCTGTTCTTGTGGAATTGGCAAAGGGATATTTGGAAGCCCATAGAGGGCTATGGTGAAAAAGGAAATATCTTCCGTTCAAAACTGGAAAGAAGCTTTCTGAGAAACTGCTCTGTGTTCTGTTAATTCATCTCACAGAGTTACATCTTTCCCTTCAAGAAGTCTTTCGTTAAGGCTGTTCTTGTGCAATTGGCAAAGGGATATTTGGAAGCCCATAGAGGGCTATGGTGAAAAAGGAAATATCTTCCGTTCAAAACTGGAAAGAAGCTTTCTGAGAAAATGCTCTGTGTTCTGTTAATTCATCTCACAGAGTTACATCTTTCCCTTCAAGAAGCCTTTCGCTAAGGCTGTTCTTGTGGAATTGGCAAAGGGATATTTGGAAGCCCATAGAGGGCTATGGTAAAAAGGAAATATCTTCCGTTGAAAACTGGAAAGCAGCTTTTTGAAAAACTGCTCTGTGTTCTGTTAATTCATCTCACAGAGTTACATCTTTCCCTTCAAGAAGCCTTTCGCTAAGGCTGTTCTTGTGCAATTGGCAAAGGGATATTTGGAAGCCCATAGAGGGCTATGGTGAAAAAGGAAATATCTACCGTTCAAAACTGGAAAGAAGCTTTCTGAGAAACTGCTCTGTGTTCTGTTAATTCATCTCACAGAGTTACATCTTTCCCTTCAAGAAGCCTTTCTCTAAGGCTGTTCTTGTGGAATTGGCAAAGGGATATTTGGAAGCCCATAGAGGGCTATGGTAAAAAGGAAATATCTTCCGTTGAAAACTGGAAAGCAGCTTTTTGAGAAACTGCTCTGTGTTCTCTTAATTCATCTCACAGAGTTACATCTTTCCCTTCAAGAAGCCTTTCGCTAAGGCTGTTCTTGTGGAATTGGCAAAGGGATATTTGGAAGCCCATAGAGGGCTATGGTGAAAAAGGAAATATCTTCCGTTCAAAACTGGAAAGAAGCTTTCTGAGAAACTGCTCTGAGTTCTGTAAATTCATCTCACAGAGTTACATCTTTCCCTTCAAGAAGCCTTTCGCTAAGGCTGTTCTTGTGGAATTGGCAAAGGGATATTTGGAAGCCCATAGAGGGCTATGGTGAAAAAGGAAATATCTTCCGTTCAAAACTGGAAACAAGCTTTCTGAGAAACTGCTCTGTGTTCTGTTAATTCATCTCACAGAGTTACATCTTTCCCTTCAAGAAGCCTTTCGCTAAGGCTGTTCTTGTGGAATTGGCAAAGGGATATTTGGAAGCCCATAGAGGGCTACGGTGAAAAAGGAAATATCTTCCGTTCAAAACTGGAAAGAAGCTTTCTGAGAAACTGCTCTGTGTTCTGTTAATTCATCTCACAGAGTTACATCTTTCCCTTCAAGAAGCCTTTCGCTAAGGCTGTTCTTGTGGAATTGGCAAAGGGATATTTGGAAGCCCATAGAGGGCTACGGTGAAAAAGGAAATATCTTCCGTTCAAAACTGGAAAGAAGCTTTCTGAGAAACTGCTCTGTGTTCTGTTAATTCATCTCACAGAGTTACATCTTTCCCTTCAAGAAGCCTTTCGCTAAGGCTGTTCTTGTGGAATTGGCAAAGGGATATTTGGAAGCCCATAGAGGGCTATGGTAAAAAGGAAATATCTTCCGTTGAAAACTGGAAAGAAGCTTTCTGAGAAACTGCTCTGTGTTCTGTTAATTAATCTCACAGAGTTACATCTTTCCCTTCAAGAAGCCTTTCGCAAAGGCTGTTCTTGTGGAATTTACAAAGGGATATTTCGAAGCCCATAGAGGGCTATGGTGAGAAAGGAAATATCTTCCGTTCAAAACTGGAAAGAAGCTTTCTGAGAAACTGCTCTGTGTTCTGTTAATTCATCTCACGGAGTTACATCTTTCCCTTCAAGAAGCCTTTCGCTAAGGCTGTTCTTCTGGAATTGGAAAAGGGATATTTCGAAGCCCATAGAGGGCTATGGTGAAAAAGGAAATATCTTCCGTTCAAAACTGGAAAGAAGCTTTCTGAGAAACTGCTCTGTGTTCTGCTAATTCATCTCACAGAGTTACATCTTTCCCTTA
This sequence comes from Chlorocebus sabaeus, assembly GCF_047675955.1. Taxonomy (NCBI): domain Eukaryota; kingdom Metazoa; phylum Chordata; class Mammalia; order Primates; family Cercopithecidae; genus Chlorocebus; species Chlorocebus sabaeus. The sequence goes on along the minus strand of NW_027327925.1, from coordinate 2,317,164 downwards.
AAGAAGGCTTTTGCTAAGGCTGTTCTTGTGGAATTGGCAAAGGGATATTTGGAAGCCCATAGAGGGCTATGGTGCAAAAGGAAATATCTTCCGTTCAAAACTGGAAAGAAGCTTTCTGAGAAACTGCTCTGTGTTCTGTAAATTCATCTCACAGAGTTACATCTTTCCCTTCAAGAAGCCTTTCGCTAAGGCTGTTCTTCTGGAATTGGCAAAGGGATATTTGGAAGCCCAAAGAGGGCTATGGTGAAAAAGGAAATATCTTCCGTTCAAAACTGGAAAGAAGCTTTCTGAGAAACTGCTCTGTGTTCTGTTAATTCATCTCACAGAGTTACATCTTTCCCTTCAAGAAGCCTTTCGCTAAGGCTGTTCTTGTGGAATTGGCAAAGGGATATTTGGAAACCCATAGAGGGCTATGGTGAAAAAGGAAATATCTTCCGTTCAAAACTGGAAAGAAGCTTTCTGAGAAACTGCTCTATGTTCTGTTAATTCATCTCACAGAGTTACATCTTTCCCTTCAAGAAGCCTTTCGCTAAGGCTGTTCTTGTGGAATTGGCAAAGGGATATTTGGAAGCCCATAGAGGGCTATGGTGAAAATGGAAATATCTTCCGTTCAAAACTGGAAAGAAGCTTTCTGAGAAACTGCTCTGTGTTCTGTTAATTCATCTCACAGAGTTACATCTTTCCCTTCAAGAAGCCTTTCGCTAAGGCTGTTCTTGTGGAATTGGCAAAGGGATATTTGGAAGCCCATAGAGGGCTATGGTGAAAAAGGAAATATCTTCCGTTCAAAACTGGAAAGAAGCTCTCTGAGAAACTGCTCTGTGTTCTGTTAATACATCTCACAGAGTTACATCTTTCCCTTCAAGAAGCCTTTTGCTAAGGCTGTTCTTGTGGAATTGGCAAAGGGATATTTGGAAGCCCATAGAGGGCTATGGTGAAAAGGAAATATCTTCCGTTGAAAACTGGAAAGAAGCTTTCTGAGAAACTGCTCTGTGTTCTGTTAATTCATCTCACAGAGTTACATCTTTCCCTTCAAGAAGCCTTTTGCTAAGGCTGTTCTTGTGGAATTGGCAAAGGGATATTTGGAAGCCCATAGAGGGCTATGGTGAAAAAGGAAATATCTTCCGTTCAAAACTGGAAAGAAGCTTTCTGAGAAACTGCTCTGTGTTCTGTTAATTCATCTCACAGAGTTACATCTTTCCCTTAAAGAAGGCTTTCGCTAAGGCTGTTCTTGTGGAATTGGCAAAGGGATATTTGGAAGCCCATAGAGGGCTATGGTGCAAAAGGAAATATCTTCCGTTCAAAACTGGAAACAAGCTTTCTGAGAAACTGCTCTGTGTTCTGTAAATTCATCTCACAGAGTTACATCTTTCCCTTCAAGAAGCCTTTCGCTAAGGCTGTTCTTCTGGAATTGGCAAAGGAATATTTGGAAGCCCAAAGAGGGCTATGGTGAAAAAGGAAATATCTTCCGTTCAAAACTGGAAAGAAGCTTTCTGAGAAACTGCTCTGTGTTCTGTTAATTCATCTCACAGAGTTACATCTTTCCCTTCAAGAAGCCTTTCGCTAAGGCTGTTCTTGTGGAATTGGCAAAGGGATATTTGGAAACACATAGAGGGCTATGGTGAAAAAGGAAATATCTTCCGTTCAAAACTGGAAAGAAGCTTTCTGAGAAACTGCTCTATGTTCTGTTAATTCATCTCACAGAGTTACATCTTTCCCTTCAAGAAGCCTTTCGCTAAGGCTGTTCTTGTGGAATTGGCAAAGGGATATTTGGAAGCCCATAGAGGGCTATGGTGAAAATGGAAATATCTTCCGTTCAAAACTGGAAAGAAGCTTTCTGAGAAACTGCTCTGTGTTCTGTTAATTCATCTCACAGAGTTACATCTTTCCCTTCAAGAAGCCTTTCGCTAAGGCTGTTCTTGTGGAATTGGCAAAGGGATATTTGGAAGCCCATAGAGGGCTATGGTGAAAAAGGAAATATCTTCCGTTCAAAACTGGAAAGAAGCTCTCTGAGAAACTGCTCTGTGTTCTGTTAATACATCTCACAGAGTTACATCTTTCCCTTCAAGAAGCCTTTTGCTAAGGCTGTTCTTGTGGAATTGGCAAAGGGATATTTGGAAGCCCATAGAGGGCTATGGTGAAAAGGAAATATCTTCCGTTGAAAACTGGAAAGAAGCTTTCTGAGAAACTGCTCTGTGTTCTGTTAATTCATCTCACAGAGTTACATCTTTCCCTTCTAGAAGCCTTTTGCTAAGGCTGTTCTTGTGGAATTGGCAAAGGGATATTTGGAAGCCCATAGAGGGCTATGGTGAAAAAGGAAATATCTTCCGTTCAAAACTGGAAAGAAGCTTTCTGAGAAACTGCTCTGTGTTCTGTTAATTCATCTCACAGAGTTACATCTTTCCCTTCAAGAAGTCTTTCGCTAAGGCTGTTCTTGTGCAATTGGCAAAGGGATATTTGGAAGCCCATAGAGGGCTATGGTGAAAAAGGAAATATCTTCCGTTCAAAACTGGAAAGAAGCTTTCTGAGAAAATGCTCTGTGTTCTGTTAATTCATCTCACAGAGTTACATCTTTCCCTTCAAGAAGCCTTTCGCTAAGGCTGTTCTTGTGGAATTGGCAAATTGATATTTGGAAGCCCATAGAGGGCTATGGTAAAAAGGAAATATCTTCCGTTCAAAACTGGAAAGCAGCTTTTTGAAAAACTGCTCTGTGTTCTGTTAATTCATCTCACAGAGTTACATCTTTCCCTTCAAGAAGCCTTTCGCTATGGCTGTTCTTGTGCAATTGGCAAAGGGATATTTGGAAGCCCATAGAGGGCTATGGTGAAAAAGGAAATATCTTCCGTTCAAAACTGGAAAGAAGCTTTCTGAGAAACTACTCTGTGTTCTGTTAATTCATCTCACAGAGTTACATCTTTCCCTTCAAGAAGCCTTTCTCTAAGGCTGTTCTTGTGGAATTGGCAAAGGGATATTTGGAAGCCCATAGAGGGCTATGGTAAAAAGGAAATATCTTCCGTTGAAAACTGGAAAGCAGCTTTTTGAGAAACTGCTCTGTGTTCTCTTAATTCATCTCACAGAGTTACATCTTTCCCTTCAAGAAGCCTTTCGCTAAGGCTGTTCTTGTGGAATTGGCAAAGGGATATTTGGAAGCCCATAGAGGGCTATGGTGAAAAAGGAAATATCTTCCGTTCACAACTGGAAAGAAGCTTTCTGAGAAACTGCTCTGTGTACTGTTAATTCATCTCACAGAATTACATCTTTCCCTTCAAGAAGCCTTTCGCTAAGGCTGTTCTTGTGGAATTGGTAAAGGGATATTTCAAAGCCCATAGAGGGCTATGGTGAAAAAGGAAATAACTTCCGTTCAAAACTGGAAAGAAGCTTTCTGAGAAACTGCTCTGTGTTCTGTTAATTCATCTCACAGAGTTACATCTTTCCCTTCAAGAAGCCTTTCGCTAAGGCTGTTCTTGTGGAATTGGTAAAGGGATATATGGAAGCCCAAAGAGGGCTATGGTGAAAAAGGAAATATCTTCCGTTGAAAACTGGAAACAAGCTTTCTGAGAAACTGCTCTGTGTTCTGTTAATTCATCTCACAGAGTTACATCTTTCCCTTCAAGAAGCCTTTCGCTAAGGCTGTTCTTGTGGAATTGGCAAAGGGATATTTGGAAGCCCATAGAGGGCTATGGTGAAAAAGGAAATATCTTCCGTTCTAAACTGGAAAGAAGCTTTCTGAGAAACTGCTCTGTGTTCTGTTAATTCATCTCACAGAGTTACATCTTTACCTTCAAGAAGCCTTTCGCTAAGGCTGTTCTTGTGGAATTGGAAAAGGGATATTTGGAAGCCCATAGAGGGCTATGGTGAAAAAGGAAATATCTTCCGTTCAAAACTGGAAAGAAGCTTTCTGAGAAACTGCTCTGTGTTCTGTAAATTCATCTCACAGAGTTACATCTTTCCCTTCAAGAAGCCTTTCGCTAAGGCTGTTCTTGTGGAATTGGCAAAGGGATATTAGGAAGCCCATAGAGGGCTATGGTGAAAAAGGAAATATCTTCCGTTCAAAACTGGAAAGAAGCTTTCTGAGAAACTGCTCTGTGTTCTGTAAATTCATCTCACAGAGTTACATCTTTCCCTTCAAGAAGCCTTTCGCTAAGGCTGTTCTTGTGGAATTGGCAAAGGGATATTTGGAAGCCCATAGAGGGCTATGGTGAAAAAGGAAATATCTTCCGTTCAAAACTGGAAAGAAGCTTTCTGAGAAACTGCTCTGTGTTCTGTAAATTCATCTCACAGAGTTACATCTTTCCCTTCAAGAAGCCTTTCGCTAAGGCTGTTCTTGTGGAATTGGCAAAGGGATATTTGGAAGCCCATAGTGGGCTATGGTAAAAAGGAAATATCTTCCGTTGAAAACTGGAAAGAAGCTTTCTGAGAAACTGCTCTGTGTTCTGTTAATTCATCTCACAGAGTTACATCTTTCCCTTCAAGAAGCCTTTTGCTAAGGCTGTTCTTGTGGAATTGGCAAAGGGATATTTGGAAGCCCATAGAGGGCTATGGTGAAAAAGGAAATATCTTCCGTTCAAAACTGGAAAGAAGCTTTCTGAGAAACTGCTCTGTGTTCTGTTAATTCATCTCACAGAGTTACATCTTTCCCTTCAAGAAGCCTTTCGCTAAGGCTGTTCTTGTGGAATTGGCAAAGGGATATTTGGAAGCCCATAGAGATCTATGGTGAAAAAGGAAATATCTTCCGTTCAAAACTGGAAAGAAGCTTTCTGAGAAACTGCTCTGTGTTCTGTTAATTCATCTCACAGAGTTACATCTTTCCCTTCAAGAAGCCTTTCGCTAAGGCTGTTCTTGTGGAATTGGCAAAGGGATATTTGGAAGCCCATAGAGGGCTATTGTAAAAAGGAAATATCTCCCGTTTAAAACTGGAAAGAAGCTTTCTGAGAAACTGCTCTGTGTTCTGTTAATTCATCTCACAGAGTTACATCTTTCCCTTCAAGAAGCCTTTCGCTAAGGCTGTTCTTGTGGAATTGGCAAAGGGATATTTGGAAGCCCATACAGGGCTACGGTGAAAAAGGAAATATCTTCCGTTCAAAACTGGAAAGAAGCTTTCTGAGAAACTGCTCTGTGTTCTGTTAATTCATCTCACAGAGTTACATCTTTCCCTTCAAGAAGCCTTTCACTAAGGCTGTTCTTGTGGAATTGGCAAAGGGATATTTGGAAGCCCATAGAGGGCTATGGTGAAAAAGGAAATATCTTCCGTTCACAACTGGAAAGAAGCTTTCTGAAGAACTGCTCTGTGTACTCTTAATTCATCTCACAGAATTACATCTTTCCCTTCAAGAAGCCTTTCGCTAAGGCTGTTCTTCTTGAATTGGTAAAGGGATATTTCAAAGCCCATAGAGGGCTATGGTGAAAAAGGAAATAACTTCCGGTCAAAACTGGAAAGAAGCTTTCTGAGAAACTGCTCTGTGTTCTGTTAATTCATCTCACAGAGTTACATCTTTCCCTTCAAGAAGCCTTTCGCTAAGGCTGTTCTTGTGGAATTGGTAAAGGGATATTTGGAAGCCCAAAGAGGGCTATGGTGAAAAAGGAAATATCTTCCGTTGAAAACTGGAAACAAGCTTTCTGAGAAACTGCTCTGTGTTCTGTTTATTCATCTCACAGAGTTACATCTTTCCCTTCAAGAAGCCTTTCGCTAAGGCTGTTCTTGTGGAATTGGCAAAGGGATATTTGGAAGCCCATAGAGGGCTATGGTGAAAAAGGAAATATCTTCCGTTCAAAACTGGAAAGAAGCTTTCTGAGAAACTGCTCTGTGTTCTGTTAATTCATCTCACAGATTTACATCTTTCCCTTCAAGAAGCCTTTCGCTAAGGCTGTTCTTGTGAAATTGGCAAAGGGATATTTGGAAGCCCATAGAGGGCTATGGTGAAAAAGGAAATATCTTCCGTTCAAAACTGGAAAGAAGCTTTCTGAGAAACTGCTCTGTGTTCTGTTAATTAATCTCACAGAGTTACATCTTTCCCTTCAAGAAGCCTTTCGCTAAGTCTGTTCTTGTGGAATTGGCAAAGGGATATTCGGAAGCCCAGAGAGGGCTATGGTGAAAAAGGAAATATCATCCGTTCTAAACTGGAAAGAAGCTTTCTGAGAAACTGCTCTGTGTTCTGTTAATTCTTCTCACAGAGTTACATCTTTCCCTTCAAGAAGCCTTTCGCTAAGGCTGTTCTTGTGGAATTGGCAAAGGGATATTTGGAAGCCCATAGAGGGCTATGGTGAAAAAGGAAATATCTTCCGTTCAAAACTTTAAAGAAGCTTTCTGAGAAACTGCTCTGTGTTCTGTTAATTCATCTCACAGAGTTACATCTTTCCCTTCAAGAAGCCTTTCGCTAAGGCTGTTCTTCTGGAATTGGAAAAGGGATATTTCGAAGCCCATAGAGGGCTATGGTGAAAAAGGAAATATCATCCGTTCAAAACTGGAAAGAAGCTTTCTGAGAAACTGCTCTGTGTTCTGTTAATTCATCTCACAGAGTTACATCTTTCCCTTAAAGAAGCCTTTCGCTAAGGCTGTTCTTGTGGAATTGGCAAAGGGATATTTGGAAGCCCATAGAGGGCTATGGTGAAAAAGGAAATATCTTCCTTTCAAAACTGGAAAGAAGCTTTCTGAGAAACTGCTCTGTGTTCTGTAAATTCATCTCACAGAGTTACATCTTTCCCTTCAAGAAGACTTTCGCTAAGGCTGTTCTTGTGGAATTGGCAAAGGGATATTTGGAAGCCCAAAGAGGGCTATGGTGAAAAAGGAAATATCTTCCGTTCAAAACTGGAAAGAAGCTTTCTGAGAAACTGCTCTGTGTTCTGTTAATTCATCTCACAGAGTTACATCTTTCCCTTCAAGAAGCCTTTCGCTAAGGCTGTTCTTGTGGAATTGGCAAAGGGATATTTGGAAGCCCATAGAGGGCTATGATAAAAAGGAAATATCTTCCGTTGAAAACTGGAAAGCAGCTTTTTGAGAAACTGCTCTGTGTTCTGTTAATTCATCTCACAGAGTTACATCTCTCCCTTCAAGAAGCCTTTCGCTAAGGCTGTTCTTCTGGAATTGGAAAAGGTATATTTCGAAGCCCATAGAGGGCTATGGTGAAAAAGGAAATATCATCCGTTCAAAACTGGAAAGAAGCTTTCTGAGAAACTGCTCTGTGTTCTGTTAATTCATCTCACAGAGTTACATCTTTCCCTTAAAGAAGGCTTTCGCTAAGGCTGTTCTTGTGGAATTGGCAAAGGGATATTTGGAAGCCCATAGAGGGCTATGGTGCAAAAGGAAATATCTTCCGTTCAAAACTGGAAAGAAGCTTTCTGAGAAACTGCTCTGTGTTCTGTAAATTCATCTCACAGAGTTACATCTTTCCCTTCAAGAAGACTTTCGCTAAGGCTGTTCTTGTGGAATTGGCAAAGGGATATTTGGAAGCCCAAAGAGGGCTATGGTGAAAAAGGAAATATCTTCCGTTCAAAACTGGAAAGAAGCTTTCTGAGAAACTGCTCTGTGTTCTGTTAATTCATCTCACAGAGTTACATCTTTCCCTTCAAGAAGCCTTTCGCTAAGGCTGTTCTTGTGGAATTGGCAAAGGGATATTTGGAAACACATAGAGGGCTATGGTGAAAAAGGAAATATCTTCCGTTCAAAACTGGAAAGAAGCTTTCTGAGAAACTGCTCTGTGTTCTGTTAATTCATCTCACAGAGTTACATCTTTCCCTTCAAGAAGCCTTTCGTTAAGGCTGTTCTTGTGGAATTGGCAAAGGGATATTTGGAAGCCCATAGAGGGCTATGGTGAAAATGGAAATATCTTCCGTTCAAAACTGGAAAGAAGCTTTCTGAGAAACTGCTCTGTGTTCTGTTAATTCATCTCACAGAGTTACATCTTTCCCTTCAAGAAGCCTTTCGCTAAGGCTGTTCTTGTGGAATTGGCAAAGGGATATTTGGAAGCCCATAGAGGGCTATGGTGAAAAAGGAAATATCTTCCGTTCAAAACTGGAAAGAAGCTTTCTGAGAAACTGCTCTGTGTTCTGTTAATACATCTCACAGAGTTACATCTTTCCCTTCAAGAAGCCTTTTGCTAAGGCTGTTCTTGTGGAATTGGCAAAGGGATATTTGGAAGCCCATAGAGGGCTATGGTGAAAAGGAAATATCTTCCGTTGAAAACTGGAAAGAAGCTTTCTGAGAAACTGCTCTGTGTTCTGTTAATTCATCTCACAGAGTTACATCTTTCCCTTCAAGAAGCCTTTTGCTAAGGCTGTTCTTGTGGAATTGGCAAAGGGATATTTGGAAGCCCATAGAGGGCTATGGTGAAAAAGGAAATATCTTCCGTTCAAAACTGGAAAGAAGCTTTCTGAGAAACTGCTCTGTGTTCTGTTAATTCATCTCACAGATTTACATCTTTCCCTTCAAGAAGCCTTTCGCTAAGGCTGTTCTTGTGAAATTGGCAAAGGGATATTTGGAAGCCCATAGAGGGCTATGGTGAAAAAGGAAATATCTTCCGTTCAAAACTGGAAAGAAGCTTTCTGAGAAACTGCTCTGTGTTCTGTTAATTAATCTCACAGAGTTACATCTTTCCCTTCAAGAAGCCTTTCGCTAAGTCTGTTCTTGTGGAATTGGCAAAGGGATATTAGGAAGCCCAAAGAGGGCTATGGTGAAAAAGGAAATATCTTCCGTTCAAAACTGGAAAGAAGCTTTCTGAGAAACTGCTCTGTGTTCTGTTAATTCATCTCACAGAGTTACATCTTTCCCTTCAAGAAGCCTTTCGCTAAGGCTGTTCTTGTGGAATTGGCAAAGGGATATTTGGAAGCCCATAGAGGGCTATGGTGAAAAAGGAAGTATCTTCCGTTCAAAACTGGAAAGAAGCTTTCTGAGAAACTGCTCTGTGTTCTATTAATTAATCTCACAGAGTTACATCTTTCCCTTCAAGAAGCCTTTCGCTAAGGCTGTTCTTGTGGAATTGGCAAAGGGATATTTGGAAGCCCATAGAGGGCTATGGTGAAAAAGGAAATATCATCCGTTCTAAACTGGAAAGAAGCTTTCTGAGAAACTGCTCTGTGTTCTGTAAATTCATCTCACAGAGTTACATCTTTCCTTTCAAGAAGCCTTTCGCTAAGGCTGTTCTTGTGGAATTGGCAAAGTCATATTTGGAAGCTCATAGAGGGCTATGGTGAAAAAGGAAATATCTTCCGTTCAAAACTGGAAACAAGCTTTCTGAGAAACTGCTCTGTGTTCGGTAAATTCATCTCACAGAGTTACATCTTTCCCTTCAAGAAGCCTTTCGCTAAGGCTGTTCTTGTGGAATTGGCAAAGGGATATTTGGAAGCCCATAGAGGGCTATGGTGAAAAAGGAAATATCTTCCGTTCAAAACTGGAAACAAGCTTTCTGAGAAACTTCTCTGTCTTCTGTTAATTCATCTCACAGAGTTACATCTTTCCCTTCAGGAAGCCTTTCGCTAAGGCTGTTCTTGTGGAATTGGCAAAGGGATATTTGGAAGCCCATAGAGGGCTATGGTGAAAAAGGAAATATCTTCCGTTCACAACTGGAAAGAAGCTTTCTGAGAAACTGCTCTGTGTACTGTTAATTCATCTCACAGAATTACATCTTTCCCTTCAAGAAGCCTTTCGCTAAGGCTGTTCTTCTTGAATTGGTAAAGGGATATTTCAAAGCCCATAGAGGGCTATGGTGAAAAAGGAAATAACTTCCGGTCAAAACTGGAAAGAAGCTTTCTGAGAAACTGCTCTGTGTTCTGTTAATTCATCTCACAGAGTTACATCTTTCCCTTCAAGAAGCCTTTCGCTAAGGCTGTTCTTGTGGAATTGGTAAAGGGATATTTGGAAGCCCAAAGAGGGCTATGGTGAAAAAGGAAATATCTTCCGTTGAAAACTGGAAACAAGCTTTCTGAGAAACTGCTCTGTGTTCTGTTTATTCATCTCACAGAGTTACATCTTTCCCTTCAAGAAGCCTTTCGCTAAGGCTGTTCTTGTGGAATTGGCAAAGGGATATTTGGAAGCCCATAGAGGGCTATGGTGAAAAAGGAAATATCTTCCGTTCAAAACTGGAAAGAAGCTTTCTTAGAAACTGCTCTGTGTTCTGTTAGTTCATCTCACAGATTTACATCTTTCCCTTCAAGAAGCCTTTCGCTAAGGCTGTTCTTGTGAAATTGGCAAAGGGATATTTGGAAGCCCATAGAGGGCTATGGTGAAAAAGGAAATATCTTCCGTTCAAAACTGGAAAGAAGCTTTCTGAGAAACTGCTCTGTGTTCTGTTAATTAATCTCACAGAGTTACATCTTTCCCTTCAAGAAGCCTTTCGCTAAGTCTGTTCTTGTGGAATTGGCAAAGGGATATTCGGAAGCCCAGAGAGGGCTATGGTGAAAAAGGAAATATCATCCGTTCTAAACTGGAAAGAAGCTTTCTGAGAAACTGCTCTGTGTTCTGTTAATTCTTCTCACAGAGTTACATCTTTCCCTTCAAGAAGCCTTTCGCTAAGGCTGTTCTTGTGGAATTGGCAAAGGGATATTTGGAAGCCCATAGAGGGCTATGGTGAAAAAGGAAATATCTTCCGTTCAAAACTTTAAAGAAGCTTTCTGAGAAACTGCTCTGTGTTCTGTTAATTCATCTCACAGAGTTACATCTTTCCCTTCAAGAAGCCTTTCGCTAAGGCTGTTCTTCTGGAATTGGAAAAGGGATATTTCGAAGCCCATAGAGGGCTATGGTGAAAAAGGAAATATCATCCGTTCAAAACTGGAAAGAAGCTTTCTGAGAAACTGCTCTGTGTTCTGTTAATTCATCTCACAGAGTTACATCTTTCCCTTAAAGAAGCCTTTCGCTAAGGCTGTTCTTGTGGAATTGGCAAAGGGATATTTGGAAGCCCATAGAGGGCTATGGTGAAAAAGGAAATATCTTCCGTTCAAAACTGGAAACAAGCTTTCTGAGAAACTGCTCTGTGTTCTGTAAATTCATCTCACAGAGTTACATCTTTCCCTTCAAGAAGCCTTTCGCTAAGGCTGTTCTTGTGGAATTGGCAAAGGGATATTTGGAAGCCCAAAGAGGGCTATGGTGGAAAAGGAAATATCTTCCGTTCAAAACTGGAAAGAAGCTTTCTGAGAAACTGCTCTGTGTTCTGTTAATTCATCTCACAGAGTTACATCTTTCCCTTCAAGAAGACTTTCGCTAAGGCTGTTCTTGTGGAATTGGCAAAGGGATATTTGGAAGCCCATAGAGGGCTATGGTGAAAAAGGAAATATCTTCCGTTCAAAACTGGAAAGAAGCTTTCTGAGAAACTGCTCTGTGTTCTGTTAATTCATCTCACAGAGTTACATCTTTCCCTTCAAGAAGCCTTTCGCTAAGGCTGTTCTTGTGGAATTGGCAAAGGGATATTTGGAAGCAAATAGAGGGCTCTGGTGAAAAAGGAAATATCTTCCGTTCAAAACTGGAAAGAAGCTTTCTGAGAAACTGCTCTGTGTTCTGTTAATTAATCTCACAGAGTTACATCTTTCCCTTCAAGAAGCCTTTCGCTAAGGCTGTTCTTCTGGAATTGGAAAAGGGATATTTCGAAGCCCATAGAGGGCTATGGTGAGAAAGGAAATATCATCCTTTCAATACTGGAAAGAAGCTTTCTGAGAAACTGCTCTGTGTTCTGTTAATTCATCTCACAGAGTTACATCTTTCCCTTAAAGAAGGCTTTCGCTAAGGCTGTTCTTGTGGAATTGGCAAAGGGATATTTGGAAGCCCATAGAGGGCTATGGTGCAAAAGGAAATATCTTCCGTTCAAAACTGGAAAGAAGCTTTCTGAGAAACTGCTCTGTGTTCTGTAAATTCATCTCACAGAGTTACATCTTTCCCTTCAAGAAGCCTTTCGCTAAGGCTGTTCTTGTGGAATTGGCAAAGGGATATTTGGAAGCCCAAAGAGGGCTATGGTGAAAAAGGAAATATCTTCCGTTCAAAAATGGAAAGAAGCTTTCTGAGAAACTGCTCTGTGTTCTGTTAATTCATCTCACAGAGTTACATCTTTCCCTTCAAGAAGCCTTTCGCTAAGGCTGTTCTTGTGGAATTGGCAAAGGGATATTTGGAAACACATAGAGGGCTATGGTGAAAAAGGAAATATCTTCCGTTCAAAACTGGAAAGAAGCTTTCTGAGAAACTGCTCTGTGTTCTGTTAATTCATCTCACAGAGTTACATCTTTCCCTTCAAGAAGCCTTTCGCTAAGGCTGTTCTTGTGGAATTGGCAAAGGGATATTTGGAAGCCCATAGAGGGCTATGGTAAAAATGGAAATATCTTCCGTTCAAAACTGGAAAGAAGCTTTCTGAGAAACTGCTCTGTGTTCTGTTAATTCATCTCACAGAGTTACATCTTTCCCTTCAAGAAGCCTTTCGCTAAGGCTGTTCTTGTGGAATTGGCAAAGGGATATTTGGAAGCCCATAGAGGGCTATGGTGAAAAAGGAAATATCTTCCGTTCAAAACTGGAAAGAAGCTCTCTGAGAAACTGCTCTGTGTTCTGTTAATACATCTCACAGAGTTACATCTTTCCCTTCAAGAAGCCTTTTGCTAAGGCTGTTCTTGTGGAATTGGCAAAGGGATATTTGGAAGCCCATAGAGGGCTATGGTGAAAAGGAAATATCTTCCGTTGAAAACTGGAAAGAAGCTTTCTGAGAAACTGCTCTGTGTTCTGTTAATTCATCTCACAGAGTTACATCTTTCCCTTCAAGAAGCCTTTTGCTAAGGCTGTTCTTGTGGAATTGGCAAAGGGATATTTGGAAGCCCATAGAGGGCTATGGTGAAAAAGGAAATATCTTCCGTTCAAAACTGGAAAGAAGCTTTCTGAGAAACTGCTCTGTGTTCTGTTAATTCATCTCACAGAGTTACATCTTTCCCTTCAAGAAGTCTTTCGTTAAGGCTGTTCTTGTGCAATTGGCAAAGGGATATTTGGAAGCCCATAGAGGGCTATGGTGAAAAAGGAAATATCTTCCGTTCAAAACTGGAAAGAAGCTTTCTGAGAAAATGCTCTGTGTTCTGTTAATTCATCTCACAGAGTTACATCTTTCCCTTCAAGAAGCCTTTCGCTAAGGCTGTTCTTGTGGAATTGGCAAAGGGATATTTGGAAGCCCATAGAGGGCTATGGTAAAAAGGAAATATCTTCCGTTGAAAACTGGAAAGCAGCTTTTTGAAAAACTGCTCTGTGTTCTGTTAATTCATCTCACAGAGTTACATCTTTCCCTTCAAGAAGCCTTTCGCTAAGGCTGTTCTTGTGCAATTGGCAAAGGGATATTTGGAAGCCCATAGAGGGCTATGGTGAAAAAGGAAATATCTTCCGTTCAAAACTGGAAAGAAGCTTTCTGAGAAACTGCTCTGTGTTCTGTTAATTCATCTCACAGAGTTACATCTTTCCCTTCAAGAAGCCTTTCTCTAAGGCTGTTCTTGTGGAATTGGCAAAGGGATATTTGGAAGCCCATAGAGGGCTATGGTAAAAAGGAAATATCTTCCGTTGAAAACTGGAAAGCAGCTTTTTGAGAAACTGCTCTGTGTTCTCTTAATTCATCTCACAGAGTTACATCTTTCCCTTCAAGAAGCCTTTCGCTAAGGCTGTTCTTGTGGAATTGGCAAAGGGATATTTGGAAGCCCATAGAGGGCTATGGTGAAAAAGGAAATATCTTCCGTTCAAAACTGGAAAGAAGCTTTCTGAGAAACTGCTCTGAGTTCTGTAAATTCATCTCACAGAGTTACATCTTTCCCTTCAAGAAGCCTTTCGCTAAGGCTGTTCTTGTGGAATTGGCAAAGGGATATTTGGAAGCCCATAGAGGGCTATGGTGAAAAAGGAAATATCTTCCGTTCAAAACTGGAAACAAGCTTTCTGAGAAACTGCTCTGTGTTCTGTTAATTCATCTCACAGAGTTACATCTTTCCCTTCAAGAAGCCTTTCGCTAAGGCTGTTCTTGTGGAATTGGCAAAGGGATATTTGGAAGCCCATAGAGGGCTACGGTGAAAAAGGAAATATCTTCCGTTCAAAACTGGAAAGAAGCTTTCTGAGAAACTGCTCTGTGTTCTGTTAATTCATCTCACAGAGTTACATCTTTCCCTTCAAGAAGCCTTTCGCTAAGGCTGTTCTTGTGGAATTGGCAAAGGGATATTTGGAAGCCCATAGAGGGCTACGGTGAAAAAGGAAATATCTTCCGTTCAAAACTGGAAAGAAGCTTTCTGAGAAACTGCTCTGTGTTCTGTTAATTCATCTCACAGAGTTACATCTTTCCCTTCAAGAAGCCTTTCGCTAAGGCTGTTCTTCTGGAATTGGAAAAGGGATATTTCGAAGCCCATAGAGGGCTATGGTGAAAAAGGAAATATCTTCCGTTCAAAACTGGAAAGAAGCTTTCTGAGAAACTGCTCTGTGTTCTGCTAATTCATCTCACAGAGTTACATCTTTCCCTTAAAGAAGGCTTTCGCTAAGGCTGTTCTTGTGGAATTGGCAAAGGGATATTTGGAAGCCCATAGAGGGCTATGGTGCAAAAGGAAATATCTTCCGTTCAAAACTGGAAAGAAGCTTTCTGAGAAACTGCTCTGTGTTCTGTAAATTCATCTCACAGAGTTACATCTTTCCCTTCAAGAAGCCTTTCGCTAAGGCTGTTCTTCTGGAATTGGCAAAGGGATATTTGGAAGCCCAAAGAGGGCTATGGTGAAAAAGGAAATATCTTCCGTTCAAAACTGGAAAGAAGCTTTCTGAGAAACTGCTCTGTGTTCTGTTAATTCATCTCACAGAGTTACATCTTTCCCTTCAAGAAGCCTTTCGCTAAGGCTGTTCTTGTGGAATTGGCAAAGGGATATTTGGAAACCCATAGAGGGCTATGGTGAAAAAGGAAATATCTTCCGTTCAAAACTGGAAAGAAGCTTTCTGAGAAACTGCTCTATGTTCTGTTAATTCATCTCACAGAGTTACATCTTTCCCTTCAAGAAGCCTTTCGCTAAGGCTGTTCTTGTGGAATTGGCAAAGGGATATTTGGAAGCCCATAGAGGGCTATGGTGAAAATGGAAATATCTTCCGTTCAAAACTGGAAAGAAGCTTTCTGAGAAACTGCTCTGTGTTCTGTTAATTCATCTCACAGAGTTACATCTTTCCCTTCAAGAAGCCTTTCGCTAAGGCTGTTCTTGTGGAATTGGCAAAGGGATATTTGGAAGCCCATAGAGGGCTATGGTGAAAAAGGAAATATCTTCCGTTCAAAACTGGAAAGAAGCTCTCTGAGAAACTGCTCTGTGTTCTGTTAATACATCTCACAGAGTTACATCTTTCCCTTCAAGAAGCCTTTTGCTAAGGCTGTTCTTGTGGAATTGGCAAAGGGATATTTGGAAGCCCATAGAGGGCTATGGTGAAAAGGAAATATCTTCCGTTGAAAACTGGAAAGAAGCTTTCTGAGAAACTGCTCTGTGTTCTGTTAATTCATCTCACAGAGTTACATCTTTCCCTTCAAGAAGCCTTTTGCTAAGGCTGTTCTTGTGGAATTGGCAAAGGGATATTTGGAAGCCCATAGAGGGCTATGGTGAAAAAGGAAATATCTTCCGTTCAAAACTGGAAAGAAGCTTTCTGAGAAACTGCTCTGTGTTCTGTTAATTCATCTCACAGAGTTACATCTTTCCCTTAAAGAAGGCTTTCGCTAAGGCTGTTCTTGTGGAATTGGCAAAGGGATATTTGGAAGCCCATAGAGGGCTATGGTGCAAAAGGAAATATCTTCCGTTCAAAACTGGAAACAAGCTTTCTGAGAAACTGCTCTGTGTTCTGTAAATTCATCTCACAGAGTTACATCTTTCCCTTCAAGAAGCCTTTCGCTAAGGCTGTTCTTCTGGAATTGGCAAAGGGATATTTGGAAGCCCAAAGAGGGCTATGGTGAAAAAGGAAATATCTTCCGTTCAAAACTGGAAAGAAGCTTTCTGAGAAACTGCTCTGTGTTCTGTTAATTCATCTCACAGAGTTACATCTTTCCCTTCAAGAAGCCTTTCGCTAAGGCTGTTCTTGTGGAATTGGCAAAGGGATATTTGGAAACACATAGAGGGCTATGGTGAAAAAGGAAATATCTTCCGTTCAAAACTGGAAAGAAGCTTTCTGAGAAACTGCTCTATGTTCTGTTAATTCATCTCACAGAGTTACATCTTTCCCTTCAAGAAGCCTTTCGCTAAGGCTGTTCTTGTGGAATTGGCAAAGGGATATTTGGAAGCCCATAGAGGGCTATGGTGAAAATGGAAATATCTTCCGTTCAAAACTGGAAAGAAGCTTTCTGAGAAACTGCTCTGTGTTCTGTTAATTCATCTCACAGAGTTACATCTTTCCCTTCAAGAAGCCTTTCGCTAAGGCTGTTCTTGTGGAATTGGCAAAGGGATATTTGGAAGCCCATAGAGGGCTATGGTGAAAAAGGAAATATCTTCCGTTCAAAACTGGAAAGAAGCTCTCTGAGAAACTGCTCTGTGTTCTGTTAATACATCTCACAGAGTTACATCTTTCCCTTCAAGAAGCCTTTTGCTAAGGCTGTTCTTGTGGAATTGGCAAAGGGATATTTGGAAGCCCATAGAGGGCTATGGTGAAAAGGAAATATCTTCCGTTGAAAACTGGAAAGAAGCTTTCTGAGAAACTGCTCTGTGTTCTGTTAATTCATCTCACAGAGTTACATCTTTCCCTTCTAGAAGCCTTTTGCTAAGGCTGTTCTTGTGGAATTGGCAAAGGGATATTTGGAAGCCCATAGAGGGCTATGGTGAAAAAGGAAATATCTTCCGTTCAAAACTGGAAAGAAGCTTTCTGAGAAACTGCTCTGTGTTCTGTTAATTCATCTCACAGAGTTACATCTTTCCCTTCAAGAAGTCTTTCGCTAAGGCTGTTCTTGTGCAATTGGCAAAGGGATATTTGGAAGCCCATAGAGGGCTATGGTGAAAAAGGAAATATCTTCCGTTCAAAACTGGAAAGAAGCTTTCTGAGAAAATGCTCTGTGTTCTGTTAATTCATCTCACAGAGTTACATCTTTCCCTTCAAGAAGCCTTTCGCTAAGGCTGTTCTTGTGGAATTGGCAAATTGATATTTGGAAGCCCATAGAGGGCTATGGTAAAAAGGAAATATCTTCCGTTCAAAACTGGAAAGCAGCTTTTTGAAAAACTGCTCTGTGTTCTGTTAATTCATCTCACAGAGTTACATCTTTCCCTTCAAGAAGCCTTTCGCTATGGCTGTTCTTGTGCAATTGGCAAAGGGATATTTGGAAGCCCATAGAGGGCTATGGTGAAAAAGGAAATATCTTCCGTTCAAAACTGGAAAGAAGCTTTCTGAGAAACTACTCTGTGTTCTGTTAATTCATCTCACAGAGTTACATCTTTCCCTTCAAGAAGCCTTTCTCTAAGGCTGTTCTTGTGGAATTGGCAAAGGGATATTTGGAAGCCCATAGAGGGCTATGGTAAAAAGGAAATATCTTCCGTTGAAAACTGGAAAGCAGCTTTTTGAGAAACTGCTCTGTGTTCTCTTAATTCATCTCACAGAGTTACATCTTTCCCTTCAAGAAGCCTTTCGCTAAGGCTGTTCTTGTGGAATTGGCAAAGGGATATTTGGAAGCCCATAGAGGGCTATGGTGAAAAAGGAAATATCTTCCGTTCAAAACTGGAAAGAAGCTTTCTGAGAAACTGCTCTGAGTTCTGTAAATTCATCTCACAGAGTTACATCTTTCCCTTCAAGAAGCCTTTCGCTAAGGCTGTTCTTGTGGAATTGGCAAAGGGATATTTGGAAGCCCATAGAGGGCTATGGTGAAAAAGGAAATATCTTCCGTTCAAAACTGGAAAGAAGCTTTCTGAGAAACTGCTCTGTGTTCTGTTAATTCATCTCACAGAGTTACATCTTTCCCTTCAAGAAGCCTTTCGCTAAGGCTGTTCTTGTGGAATTGGCAAAGGGATATTTGGAAGCCCATAGAGGGCTATGGTGAAAAAGGAAATATCTTCCGTTCAAAACTGGAAAGAAGCTTTCTGAGAAACTGCTCTGTGTTCTGTTAATTCATCTCACAGAGTTACATCTTTCCCTTCAAGAAGCCTTTCGCTAAGGCTGTTCTTGTGGAATTGGCAAAGGGATATTTGGAAGCCCATAGAGGGCTACGGTGAAAAAGGAAATATCTTCCGTTCAAAACTGGAAAGAAGCTTTCTGAGAAACTGCTCTGTGTTCTGTTAATTCATCTCACAGAGTTACATCTTTCCCTTCAAGAAGCCTTTCGCTAAGGCTGTTCTTGTGGAATTGGCAAAGGGATATTTGGAAGCCCATAGAGGGCTATGGTGAAAAAGGAAATATCATACGTTCTAAACTGGAAATAAGCTTTCTGAGAAACTGCTCTGTGTTCTGTTAATTCATCTCACAGAGTTACATCTTTCCCTTCAAGAAGCCTTTCGCTAAGGCTGTTCTTGTGGAATTGGCAAAGGGATATTTGGAAGCCCATAGAGGGCTATGGTGAAAAAGGAAATATCTTCCGTTCAAAACTGGAAAGAAGCTTTGTGAGAAACTGCTCTGTGTTCTGTTAATTCATCTCACAGAGTTACATCTTTCCCTTCAAGAAGCCTTTCGCTAAGGCTGTTCTTGTGGAATTGGAAAAGGGATATTTCGAAGCCCATAGAGGGCTATGGTGAAAAAGGAAATATCATCCGTTCAAAACTGGAAAGAAGCTTTCTGAGAAACTACTCTGTGTTCTGTTAATTCATCTCACAGAGTTACATCTTTCCCTTCAAGAAGCCTTTCGCTAAGGCTGTTCTTGTGGAATTGGCAAAGGGATATTTGGAAGCCCATAGAGGGCTATGGTGAAAAAGGAAATATCTTCCGTTCAAAACTGGAAAGAAGCTTTCTGAGAAACTGCTCTGTGTTCTGTAAATTCATCTCACAGAGTTACATCTTTCCCTTCAAGAAGCCTTTCGCTAAGGCTGTTCTTGTGGAATTGGCAAAGGGATATTTGGAAGCCCAAAGAGGGCTATGGTGAAAAAGGAAATATCTACCGTTCAAAACTGGAAAGAAGCTTTCTGAGAAACTGCTCTGTGTTCTGTTAATTCATCTCACAGAGTTACATCTTTCCCTTCAAGAAGCCTTTCGCTAAGGCTGTTCTTGTGGAATTGGCAAAGGGATATTTGGAAGCCCACAGAGGGCTATGGTAAAAAGGAAATATCTTCCGTTGAAAACTGGAAAGAAGCTTTCTGAGAAACTGCTCTGTGTTCTGTTAATTAATCTCACAGAGTTACATCTTTCCCTTCAAGAAGCCTTTCGCAAAGGCTGTTCTTGTGGAATTTACAAAGGGATATTTCGAAGCCCATAGAGGGCTATGGTGAGAAAGGAAATATCTTCCGTTCAAAACTGGAAAGAAGCTTTCTGAGAAACTGCTCTGTGTTCTGTTAATTCATCTCACGGAGTTACATCTTTCCCTTCAAGAAGCCTTTCGCTAAGGCTGTTCTTCTGGAATTGGAAAAGGGATATTTCGAAGCCCATAGAGGGCTATGGTGAAAAAGGAAATATCTTCCGTTCAAAACTGGAAAGAAGCTTTCTGAGAAACTGCTCTGTGTTCTGTTAATTCATCTCACAGAGTTACATCTTTCCCTTAAAGAAGGCTTTCGCTAAGGCTGTTCTTGTGGAATTGGCAAAGGGATATTTGGAAGCCCATAGAGGGCTATGGTGCAAAAGGAAATATCTTCCGTTCAAAACTGGAAAGAAGCTTTCTGAGAAACTGCTCTGTGTTCTGTAAATTCATCTCACAGAGTTACATCTTTCCCTTCAAGAAGCCTTTCGCTAAGGCTGTTCTTCTGGAATTGGCAAAGGGATATTTGGAAGCCCAAAGAGGGCTATGGTGAAAAAGGAAGTATCTTCCGTTCAAAACTGGAAAGAAGCTTTCTGAGAAACTGCTCTGTGTTCTGTTAATTCATCTCACAGAGTTACATCTTTCCCTTCAAGAAGCCTTTCGCTAAGGCTGTTCTTGTGGAATTGGCAAAGGGATATTTGGAAACACATAGAGGGCTATGGTGAAAAAGGAAATATCTTCCGTTCAAAACTGGAAAGAAGCTTTCTGAGAAACTGCTCTATGTTCTGTTAATTCATCTCACAGAGTTACATCTTTCCCTTCAAGAAGCCTTTCGCTAAGGCTGTTCTTGTGGAATTGGCAAAGGGATATTTGGAAGCCCATAGAGGGCTATGGTGAAAATGGAAATATCTTCCGTTCAAAACTGGAAAGAAGCTTTCTGAGAAACTGCTCTGTGTTCTGTTAATTCATCTCACAGAGTTACATCTTTCCCTTCAAGAAGCCTTTCGCTAAGGCTGTTCTTGTGGAATTGGCAAAGGGATATTTGGAAGCCCATAGAGGGCTATGGTGAAAAAGGAAATATCTTCCGTTCAAAACTGGAAAGAAGCTCTCTGAGAAACTGCTCTGTGTTCTGTTAATACATCTCACAGAGTTACATTTTTCCCTTCAAGAAGCCTTTTGCTAAGGCTGTTCTTGTGGAATTGGCAAAGGGATATTTGGAAGCCCATAGAGGGCTATGGTGAAAAGGAAATATCTTCCGTTGAAAACTGGAAAGAAGCTTTCTGAGAAACTGCTCTGTGTTCTGTTAATTCATCTCACAGAGTTACATCTTTCCCTTCAAGAAGCCTTTTGCTAAGGCTGTTCTTGTGGAATTGGCAAAGGGATATTTGGAAGCCCATAGAGGGCTATGGTGAAAAAGGAAATATCTTCCGTTCAAAACTGGAAAGAAGCTTTCTGAGAAACTGCTCTGTGTTCTGTTAATTCATCTCACAGAGTTACATCTTTCCCTTCAAGAAGTCTTTCGCTAAGGCTGTTCTTGTGCAATTGGCAAAGGGATATTTGGAAGCCCATAGAGGGCTATGGTGAAAAAGGAAATATCTTCCGTTCAAAACTGGAAAGAAGCTTTCTGAGAAAATGCTCTGTGTTCTGTTAATTCATCTCACAGAGTTACATCTTTCCCTTCAAGAAGCCTTTCGCTAAGGCTGTTCTTGTGGAATTGGCAAATTGATATTTGGAAGCCCATAGAGGGCTATGGTAAAAAGGAAATATCTTCCGTTGAAAA
The DNA here is from genome assembly GCF_047675955.1 of Chlorocebus sabaeus. Classification (NCBI taxonomy): domain Eukaryota; kingdom Metazoa; phylum Chordata; class Mammalia; order Primates; family Cercopithecidae; genus Chlorocebus; species Chlorocebus sabaeus. The sequence continues at coordinate 2,296,098 of NW_027327925.1, read as the reverse complement.
CTGGAAAGCAGCTTTTTGAAAAACTGCTCTGTGTTCTGTTAATTCATCTCACAGAGTTACATCTTTCCCTTCAAGAAGCCTTTCGCTATGGCTGTTCTTGTGCAATTGGCAAAGGGATATTTGGAAGCCCATAGAGGGCTATGGTGAAAAAGGAAATATCTTCCGTTCAAAACTGGAAAGAAGCTTTCTGAGAAACTGCTCTGTGTTCTGTTAATTCATCTCACAGAGTTACATCTTTCCCTTCAAGAAGCCTTTCTCTAAGGCTGTTCTTGTGGAATTGGCAAAGGGATATTTGGAAGCCCATAGAGGGCTATGGTAAAAAGGAAATATCTTCCGTTGAAAACTGGAAAGCAGCTTTTTGAGAAACTGCTCTGTGTTCTCTTAATTCATCTCACAGAGTTACATCTTTCCCTTCAAGAAGCCTTTCGCTAAGGCTGTTCTTGTGGAATTGGCAAAGGGATATTTGGAAGCCCATAGAGGGCTATGGTGAAAAAGGAAATATCTTCCGTTCAAAACTGGAAAGAAGCTTTCTGAGAAACTGCTCTGAGTTCTGTAAATTCATCTCACAGAGTTACATCTTTCCCTTCAAGAAGCCTTTCGCTAAGGCTGTTCTTGTGGAATTGGCAAAGGGATATTTGGAAGCCCATAGAGGGCTATGGTGAAAAAGAAAATATCTTCCGTTCAAAACTGGAAAGAAGCTTTCTGAGAAACTGCTCTGTGTTCTGTTAATTCATCTCACAGAGTTACATCTTTCCCTTCAAGAAGCCTTTCGCTAAGGCTGTTCTTGTGGAATTGGCAAAGGGATATTTGGAAGCCCATAGAGGGCTATGGTGAAAAAGGAAATATCTTCCGTTCAAAACTGGAAAGAAGCTTTCTGAGAAACTGCTCTGTGTTCTGTTAATTCATCTCACAGAGTTACATCTTTCCCTTCAAGAAGCCTTTCGCTAAGGCTGTTCTTGTGGAATTGGCAAAGGGATATTTGGAAGCCCTTAGAGGGCTATGGTCAAAAAGGAAATATCTTCCGTTCAAAACTGGAAAGAAGCTTTCTGAGAAACTGCTCTGTGTTCTTTAAATTCATCTCACAGAGTTACATCTTTCCCTTCAGGAAGCCTTTCGCTAAGGCTGTTCTTGTGGAATTGGCAAAGGGATATTTGGAAGCCCATAGAGGGCTATGGTGAAAAAGGAAATATCTTCCGTTCACAACTGGAAAGAAGCTTTCTGAGAAACTGCTCTGTGTACTGTTAATTCATCTCACAGAATTACATCTTTCCCTTCAAGAAGCCTTTCGCTAAGGCTGTTCTTGTGGAATTGGTAAAGGGATATTTCAAAGCCCATAGAGGGCTATGGTGAAAAAGGAAATAACTTCCGTTCAAAACTGGAAAGAAGCTTTCTGAGAAACTGCTCTGTGTTCTGTTAATTCATCTCACAGAGTTACATCTTTCCCTTCAAGAAGCCTTTCGCTAAGGCTGTTCTTGTGGAATTGGTAAAGGGATATATGGAAGCCCAAAGAGGGCTATGGTGAAAAAGGAAATATCTTCCGTTGAAAACTGGAAACAAGCTTTCTGAGAAACTGCTCTGTGTTCTGTTAATTCATCTCACAGAGTTACATCTTTCCCTTCAAGAAGCCTTTCGCTAAGGCTGTTCTTGTGGAATTGGCAAAGGGATATTTGGAAGCCCATAGAGGGCTATGGTGAAAAAGGAAATATCTTCCGTTCAAAACTGGAAAGAAGCTTTCTGAGAAACTGCTCTGTGTTCTGTTAATTCATCTCACAGAGTTACATCTTTACCTTCAAGAAGCCTTTCTCTAAGGCTGTTCTTGTGGAATTGGCAAAGGGATATTTGGAAGCCCATAGAGGGCTATGGTAAAAAGGAAATATCTTCCGTTGAAAACTGGAAAGCAGCTTTTTGAGAAACTGCTCTGTGTTCTCTTAATTCATCTCACAGAGTTACATCTTTCCCTTCAAGAAGCCTTTCGCTAAGGCTGTTCTTGTGGAATTGGCAAAGGGATATTTGGAAGCCCATAGAGGGCTATGGTGAAAAAGGAAATATCTTCCGTTCAAAACTGGAAAGAAGCTTTCTGAGAAACTGCTCTGAGTTCTGTAAATTCATCTCACAGAGTTACATCTTTCCCTTCAAGAAGCCTTTCGCTAAGGCTGTTCTTGTGGAATTGGCAAAGGGATATTTGGAAGCCCATAGAGGGCTATGGTGAAAAAGGAAATATCTTCCGTTCAAAACTGGAAACAAGCTTTCTGAGAAACTGCTCTGTGTTCTGTTAATTCATCTCACAGAGTTACATCTTTCCCTTCAAGAAGCCTTTCGCTAAGGCTGTTCTTGTGGAATTGGCAAAGGGATATTTGGAAGCCCATAGAGGGCTACGGTGAAAAAGGAAATATCTTCCGTTCAAAACTGGAAAGAAGCTTTCTGAGAAACTGCTCTGTGTTCTGTTAATTCATCTCACAGAGTTACATCTTTCCCTTCAAGAAGCCTTTCGCTAAGGCTGTTCTTGTGGAATTGGCAAAGGGATATTTGGAAGCCCATAGAGGGCTACGGTGAAAAAGGAAATATCTTCCGTTCAAAACTGGAAAGAAGCTTTCTGAGAAACTGCTCTGTGTTCTGTTAATTCATCTCACAGAGTTACATCTTTCCCTTCAAGAAGCCTTTCGCTAAGGCTGTTCTTGTGGAATTGGCAAAGGGATATTTGGAAGCCCATAGAGGGCTATGGTAAAAAGGAAATATCTTCCGTTGAAAACTGGAAAGAAGCTTTCTGAGAAACTGCTCTGTGTTCTGTTAATTAATCTCACAGAGTTACATCTTTCCCTTCAAGAAGCCTTTCGCAAAGGCTGTTCTTGTGGAATTTACAAAGGGATATTTCGAAGCCCATAGAGGGCTATGGTGAGAAAGGAAATATCTTCCGTTCAAAACTGGAAAGAAGCTTTCTGAGAAACTGCTCTGTGTTCTGTTAATTCATCTCACGGAGTTACATCTTTCCCTTCAAGAAGCCTTTCGCTAAGGCTGTTCTTCTGGAATTGGAAAAGGGATATTTCGAAGCCCATAGAGGGCTATGGTGAAAAAGGAAATATCTTCCGTTCAAAACTGGAAAGAAGCTTTCTGAGAAACTGCTCTGTGTTCTGCTAATTCATCTCACAGAGTTACATCTTTCCCTTAAAGAAGGCTTTCGCTAAGGCTGTTCTTGTGGAATTGGCAAAGGGATATTTGGAAGCCCATAGAGGGCTATGGTGCAAAAGGAAATATCTTCCGTTCAAAACTGGAAAGAAGCTTTCTGAGAAACTGCTCTGTGTTCTGTAAATTCATCTCACAGAGTTACATCTTTCCCTTCAAGAAGCCTTTCGCTAAGGCTGTTCTTCTGGAATTGGCAAAGGGATATTTGGAAGCCCAAAGAGGGCTATGGTGAAAAAGGAAATATCTTCCGTTCAAAACTGGAAAGAAGCTTTCTGAGAAACTGCTCTGTGTTCTGTTAATTCATCTCACAGAGTTACATCTTTCCCTTCAAGAAGCCTTTCGCTAAGGCTGTTCTTGTGGAATTGGCAAAGGGATATTTGGAAACCCATAGAGGGCTATGGTGAAAAAGGAAATATCTTCCGTTCAAAACTGGAAAGAAGCTTTCTGAGAAACTGCTCTATGTTCTGTTAATTCATCTCACAGAGTTACATCTTTCCCTTCAAGAAGCCTTTCGCTAAGGCTGTTCTTGTGGAATTGGCAAAGGGATATTTGGAAGCCCATAGAGGGCTATGGTGAAAATGGAAATATCTTCCGTTCAAAACTGGAAAGAAGCTTTCTGAGAAACTGCTCTGTGTTCTGTTAATTCATCTCACAGAGTTACATCTTTCCCTTCAAGAAGCCTTTCGCTAAGGCTGTTCTTGTGGAATTGGCAAAGGGATATTTGGAAGCCCATAGAGGGCTATGGTGAAAAAGGAAATATCTTCCGTTCAAAACTGGAAAGAAGCTCTCTGAGAAACTGCTCTGTGTTCTGTTAATACATCTCACAGAGTTACATCTTTCCCTTCAAGAAGCCTTTTGCTAAGGCTGTTCTTGTGGAATTGGCAAAGGGATATTTGGAAGCCCATAGAGGGCTATGGTGAAAAGGAAATATCTTCCGTTGAAAACTGGAAAGAAGCTTTCTGAGAAACTGCTCTGTGTTCTGTTAATTCATCTCACAGAGTTACATCTTTCCCTTCAAGAAGCCTTTTGCTAAGGCTGTTCTTGTGGAATTGGCAAAGGGATATTTGGAAGCCCATAGAGGGCTATGGTGAAAAAGGAAATATCTTCCGTTCAAAACTGGAAAGAAGCTTTCTGAGAAACTGCTCTGTGTTCTGTTAATTCATCTCACAGAGTTACATCTTTCCCTTAAAGAAGGCTTTCGCTAAGGCTGTTCTTGTGGAATTGGCAAAGGGATATTTGGAAGCCCATAGAGGGCTATGGTGCAAAAGGAAATATCTTCCGTTCAAAACTGGAAACAAGCTTTCTGAGAAACTGCTCTGTGTTCTGTAAATTCATCTCACAGAGTTACATCTTTCCCTTCAAGAAGCCTTTCGCTAAGGCTGTTCTTCTGGAATTGGCAAAGGGATATTTGGAAGCCCAAAGAGGGCTATGGTGAAAAAGGAAATATCTTCCGTTCAAAACTGGAAAGAAGCTTTCTGAGAAACTGCTCTGTGTTCTGTTAATTCATCTCACAGAGTTACATCTTTCCCTTCAAGAAGCCTTTCGCTAAGGCTGTTCTTGTGGAATTGGCAAAGGGATATTTGGAAACACATAGAGGGCTATGGTGAAAAAGGAAATATCTTCCGTTCAAAACTGGAAAGAAGCTTTCTGAGAAACTGCTCTATGTTCTGTTAATTCATCTCACAGAGTTACATCTTTCCCTTCAAGAAGCCTTTCGCTAAGGCTGTTCTTGTGGAATTGGCAAAGGGATATTTGGAAGCCCATAGAGGGCTATGGTGAAAATGGAAATATCTTCCGTTCAAAACTGGAAAGAAGCTTTCTGAGAAACTGCTCTGTGTTCTGTTAATTCATCTCACAGAGTTACATCTTTCCCTTCAAGAAGCCTTTCGCTAAGGCTGTTCTTGTGGAATTGGCAAAGGGATATTTGGAAGCCCATAGAGGGCTATGGTGAAAAAGGAAATATCTTCCGTTCAAAACTGGAAAGAAGCTCTCTGAGAAACTGCTCTGTGTTCTGTTAATACATCTCACAGAGTTACATCTTTCCCTTCAAGAAGCCTTTTGCTAAGGCTGTTCTTGTGGAATTGGCAAAGGGATATTTGGAAGCCCATAGAGGGCTATGGTGAAAAGGAAATATCTTCCGTTGAAAACTGGAAAGAAGCTTTCTGAGAAACTGCTCTGTGTTCTGTTAATTCATCTCACAGAGTTACATCTTTCCCTTCTAGAAGCCTTTTGCTAAGGCTGTTCTTGTGGAATTGGCAAAGGGATATTTGGAAGCCCATAGAGGGCTATGGTGAAAAAGGAAATATCTTCCGTTCAAAACTGGAAAGAAGCTTTCTGAGAAACTGCTCTGTGTTCTGTTAATTCATCTCACAGAGTTACATCTTTCCCTTCAAGAAGTCTTTCGCTAAGGCTGTTCTTGTGCAATTGGCAAAGGGATATTTGGAAGCCCATAGAGGGCTATGGTGAAAAAGGAAATATCTTCCGTTCAAAACTGGAAAGAAGCTTTCTGAGAAAATGCTCTGTGTTCTGTTAATTCATCTCACAGAGTTACATCTTTCCCTTCAAGAAGCCTTTCGCTAAGGCTGTTCTTGTGGAATTGGCAAATTGATATTTGGAAGCCCATAGAGGGCTATGGTAAAAAGGAAATATCTTCCGTTCAAAACTGGAAAGCAGCTTTTTGAAAAACTGCTCTGTGTTCTGTTAATTCATCTCACAGAGTTACATCTTTCCCTTCAAGAAGCCTTTCGCTATGGCTGTTCTTGTGCAATTGGCAAAGGGATATTTGGAAGCCCATAGAGGGCTATGGTGAAAAAGGAAATATCTTCCGTTCAAAACTGGAAAGAAGCTTTCTGAGAAACTACTCTGTGTTCTGTTAATTCATCTCACAGAGTTACATCTTTCCCTTCAAGAAGCCTTTCTCTAAGGCTGTTCTTGTGGAATTGGCAAAGGGATATTTGGAAGCCCATAGAGGGCTATGGTAAAAAGGAAATATCTTCCGTTGAAAACTGGAAAGCAGCTTTTTGAGAAACTGCTCTGTGTTCTCTTAATTCATCTCACAGAGTTACATCTTTCCCTTCAAGAAGCCTTTCGCTAAGGCTGTTCTTGTGGAATTGGCAAAGGGATATTTGGAAGCCCATAGAGGGCTATGGTGAAAAAGGAAATATCTTCCGTTCAAAACTGGAAAGAAGCTTTCTGAGAAACTGCTCTGAGTTCTGTAAATTCATCTCACAGAGTTACATCTTTCCCTTCAAGAAGCCTTTCGCTAAGGCTGTTCTTGTGGAATTGGCAAAGGGATATTTGGAAGCCCATAGAGGGCTATGGTGAAAAAGGAAATATCTTCCGTTCAAAACTGGAAAGAAGCTTTCTGAGAAACTGCTCTGTGTTCTGTTAATTCATCTCACAGAGTTACATCTTTCCCTTCAAGAAGCCTTTCGCTAAGGCTGTTCTTGTGGAATTGGCAAAGGGATATTTGGAAGCCCATAGAGGGCTATGGTGAAAAAGGAAATATCTTCCGTTCAAAACTGGAAAGAAGCTTTCTGAGAAACTGCTCTGTGTTCTGTTAATTCATCTCACAGAGTTACATCTTTCCCTTCAAGAAGCCTTTCGCTAAGGCTGTTCTTGTGGAATTGGCAAAGGGATATTTGGAAGCCCATAGAGGGCTACGGTGAAAAAGGAAATATCTTCCGTTCAAAACTGGAAAGAAGCTTTCTGAGAAACTGCTCTGTGTTCTGTTAATTCATCTCACAGAGTTACATCTTTCCCTTCAAGAAGCCTTTCGCTAAGGCTGTTCTTGTGGAATTGGCAAAGGGATATTTGGAAGCCCATAGAGGGCTATGGTGAAAAAGGAAATATCATACGTTCTAAACTGGAAATAAGCTTTCTGAGAAACTGCTCTGTGTTCTGTTAATTCATCTCACAGAGTTACATCTTTCCCTTCAAGAAGCCTTTCGCTAAGGCTGTTCTTGTGGAATTGGCAAAGGGATATTTGGAAGCCCATAGAGGGCTATGGTGAAAAAGGAAATATCTTCCGTTCAAAACTGGAAAGAAGCTTTGTGAGAAACTGCTCTGTGTTCTGTTAATTCATCTCACAGAGTTACATCTTTCCCTTCAAGAAGCCTTTCGCTAAGGCTGTTCTTGTGGAATTGGAAAAGGGATATTTCGAAGCCCATAGAGGGCTATGGTGAAAAAGGAAATATCATCCGTTCAAAACTGGAAAGAAGCTTTCTGAGAAACTACTCTGTGTTCTGTTAATTCATCTCACAGAGTTACATCTTTCCCTTCAAGAAGCCTTTCGCTAAGGCTGTTCTTGTGGAATTGGCAAAGGGATATTTGGAAGCCCATAGAGGGCTATGGTGAAAAAGGAAATATCTTCCGTTCAAAACTGGAAAGAAGCTTTCTGAGAAACTGCTCTGTGTTCTGTAAATTCATCTCACAGAGTTACATCTTTCCCTTCAAGAAGCCTTTCGCTAAGGCTGTTCTTGTGGAATTGGCAAAGGGATATTTGGAAGCCCAAAGAGGGCTATGGTGAAAAAGGAAATATCTACCGTTCAAAACTGGAAAGAAGCTTTCTGAGAAACTGCTCTGTGTTCTGTTAATTCATCTCACAGAGTTACATCTTTCCCTTCAAGAAGCCTTTCGCTAAGGCTGTTCTTGTGGAATTGGCAAAGGGATATTTGGAAGCCCACAGAGGGCTATGGTAAAAAGGAAATATCTTCCGTTGAAAACTGGAAAGAAGCTTTCTGAGAAACTGCTCTGTGTTCTGTTAATTAATCTCACAGAGTTACATCTTTCCCTTCAAGAAGCCTTTCGCAAAGGCTGTTCTTGTGGAATTTACAAAGGGATATTTCGAAGCCCATAGAGGGCTATGGTGAGAAAGGAAATATCTTCCGTTCAAAACGGGAAAGAAGCTTTCTGAGAAACTGCTCTGTGTTCTGTTAATTCATCTCACGGAGTTACATCTTTCCCTTCAAGAAGCCTTTCGCTAAGGCTGTTCTTCTGGAATTGGAAAAGGGATATTTCGAAGCCCATAGAGGGCTATGGTGAAAAAGGAAATATCTTCCGTTCAAAACTGGAAAGAAGCTTTCTGAGAAACTGCTCTGTGTTCTGTTAATTCATCTCACAGAGTTACATCTTTCCCTTAAAGAAGGCTTTCGCTAAGGCTGTTCTTGTGGAATTGGCAAAGGGATATTTGGAAGCCCATAGAGGGCTATGGTGCAAAAGGAAATATCTTCCGTTCAAAACTGGAAAGAAGCTTTCTGAGAAACTGCTCTGTGTTCTGTAAATTCATCTCACAGAGTTACATCTTTCCCTTCAAGAAGCCTTTCGCTAAGGCTGTTCTTCTGGAATTGGCAAAGGGATATTTGGAAGCCCAAAGAGGGCTATGGTGAAAAAGGAAGTATCTTCCGTTCAAAACTGGAAAGAAGCTTTCTGAGAAACTGCTCTGTGTTCTGTTAATTCATCTCACAGAGTTACATCTTTCCCTTCAAGAAGCCTTTCGCTAAGGCTGTTCTTGTGGAATTGGCAAAGGGATATTTGGAAACACATAGAGGGCTATGGTGAAAAAGGAAATATCTTCCGTTCAAAACTGGAAAGAAGCTTTCTGAGAAACTGCTCTATGTTCTGTTAATTCATCTCACAGAGTTACATCTTTCCCTTCAAGAAGCCTTTCGCTAAGGCTGTTCTTGTGGAATTGGCAAAGGGATATTTGGAAGCCCATAGAGGGCTATGGTGAAAATGGAAATATCTTCCGTTCAAAACTGGAAAGAAGCTTTCTGAGAAACTGCTCTGTGTTCTGTTAATTCATCTCACAGAGTTACATCTTTCCCTTCAAGAAGCCTTTCGCTAAGGCTGTTCTTGTGGAATTGGCAAAGGGATATTTGGAAGCCCATAGAGGGCTATGGTGAAAAAGGAAATATCTTCCGTTCAAAACTGGAAAGAAGCTCTCTGAGAAACTGCTCTGTGTTCTGTTAATACATCTCACAGAGTTACATTTTTCCCTTCAAGAAGCCTTTTGCTAAGGCTGTTCTTGTGGAATTGGCAAAGGGATATTTGGAAGCCCATAGAGGGCTATGGTGAAAAGGAAATATCTTCCGTTGAAAACTGGAAAGAAGCTTTCTGAGAAACTGCTCTGTGTTCTGTTAATTCATCTCACAGAGTTACATCTTTCCCTTCAAGAAGCCTTTTGCTAAGGCTGTTCTTGTGGAATTGGCAAAGGGATATTTGGAAGCCCATAGAGGGCTATGGTGAAAAAGGAAATATCTTCCGTTCAAAACTGGAAAGAAGCTTTCTGAGAAACTGCTCTGTGTTCTGTTAATTCATCTCACAGAGTTACATCTTTCCCTTCAAGAAGTCTTTCGCTAAGGCTGTTCTTGTGCAATTGGCAAAGGGATATTTGGAAGCCCATAGAGGGCTATGGTGAAAAAGGAAATATCTTCCGTTCAAAACTGGAAAGAAGCTTTCTGAGAAAATGCTCTGTGTTCTGTTAATTCATCTCACAGAGTTACATCTTTCCCTTCAAGAAGCCTTTCGCTAAGGCTGTTCTTGTGGAATTGGCAAATTGATATTTGGAAGCCCATAGAGGGCTATGGTAAAAAGGAAATATCTTCCGTTGAAAACTGGAAAGCAGCTTTTTGAAAAACTGCTCTGTGTTCTGTTAATTCATCTCACAGAGTTACATCTTTCCCTTCAAGAAGCCTTTCGCTATGGCTGTTCTTGTGCAATTGGCAAAGGGATATTTGGAAGCCCATAGAGGGCTATGGTGAAAAAGGAAATATCTTCCGTTCAAAACTGGAAAGAAGCTTTCTGAGAAACTGCTCTGTGTTCTGTTAATTCATCTCACAGAGTTACATCTTTCCCTTCAAGAAGCCTTTCTCTAAGGCTGTTCTTGTGGAATTGGCAAAGGGATATTTGGAAGCCCATAGAGGGCTATGGTAAAAAGGAAATATCTTCCGTTGAAAACTGGAAAGCAGCTTTTTGAGAAACTGCTCTGTGTTCTCTTAATTCATCTCACAGAGTTACATCTTTCCCTTCAAGAAGCCTTTCGCTAAGGCTGTTCTTGTGGAATTGGCAAAGGGATATTTGGAAGCCCATAGAGGGCTATGGTGAAAAAGGAAATATCTTCCGTTCAAAACTGGAAAGAAGCTTTCTGAGAAACTGCTCTGAGTTCTGTAAATTCATCTCACAGAGTTACATCTTTCCCTTCAAGAAGCCTTTCGCTAAGGCTGTTCTTGTGGAATTGGCAAAGGGATATTTGGAAGCCCATAGAGGGCTATGGTGAAAAAGAAAATATCTTCCGTTCAAAACTGGAAAGAAGCTTTCTGAGAAACTGCTCTGTGTTCTGTTAATTCATCTCACAGAGTTACATCTTTCCCTTCAAGAAGCCTTTCGCTAAGGCTGTTCTTGTGGAATTGGCAAAGGGATATTTGGAAGCCCATAGAGGGCTATGGTGAAAAAGGAAATATCTTCCGTTCAAAACTGGAAAGAAGCTTTCTGAGAAACTGCTCTGTGTTCTGTTAATTCATCTCACAGAGTTACATCTTTCCCTTCAAGAAGCCTTTCGCTAAGGCTGTTCTTGTGGAATTGGCAAAGGGATATTTGGAAGCCCTTAGAGGGCTATGGTCAAAAAGGAAATATCTTCCGTTCAAAACTGGAAAGAAGCTTTCTGAGAAACTGCTCTGTGTTCTTTAAATTCATCTCACAGAGTTACATCTTTCCCTTCAGGAAGCCTTTCGCTAAGGCTGTTCTTGTGGAATTGGCAAAGGGATATTTGGAAGCCCATAGAGGGCTATGGTGAAAAAGGAAATATCTTCCGTTCACAACTGGAAAGAAGCTTTCTGAGAAACTGCTCTGTGTACTGTTAATTCATCTCACAGAATTACATCTTTCCCTTCAAGAAGCCTTTCGCTAAGGCTGTTCTTGTGGAATTGGTAAAGGGATATTTCAAAGCCCATAGAGGGCTATGGTGAAAAAGGAAATAACTTCCGTTCAAAACTGGAAAGAAGCTTTCTGAGAAACTGCTCTGTGTTCTGTTAATTCATCTCACAGAGTTACATCTTTCCCTTCAAGAAGCCTTTCGCTAAGGCTGTTCTTGTGGAATTGGTAAAGGGATATATGGAAGCCCAAAGAGGGCTATGGTGAAAAAGGAAATATCTTCCGTTGAAAACTGGAAACAAGCTTTCTGAGAAACTGCTCTGTGTTCTGTTAATTCATCTCACAGAGTTACATCTTTCCCTTCAAGAAGCCTTTCGCTAAGGCTGTTCTTGTGGAATTGGCAAAGGGATATTTGGAAGCCCATAGAGGGCTATGGTGAAAAAGGAAATATCTTCCGTTCTAAACTGGAAAGAAGCTTTCTGAGAAACTGCTCTGTGTTCTGTTAATTCATCTCACAGAGTTACATCTTTACCTTCAAGAAGCCTTTCGCTAAGGCTGTTCTTGTGGAATTGGAAAAGGGATATTTGGAAGCCCATAGAGGGCTATGGTGAAAAAGGAAATATCTTCCGTTCAAAACTGGAAAGAAGCTTTCTGAGAAACTGCTCTGTGTTCTGTAAATTCATCTCACAGAGTTACATCTTTCCCTTCAAGAAGCCTTTCGCTAAGGCTGTTCTTGTGGAATTGGCAAAGGGATATTAGGAAGCCCATAGAGGGCTATGGTGAAAAAGGAAATATCTTCCGTTCAAAACTGGAAAGAAGCTTTCTGAGAAACTGCTCTGTGTTCTGTAAATTCATCTCACAGAGTTACATCTTTCCCTTCAAGAAGCCTTTCGCTAAGGCTGTTCTTGTGGAATTGGCAAAGGGATATTTGGAAGCCCATAGAGGGCTATGGTGAAAAAGGAAATATCTTCCGTTCAAAACTGGAAAGAAGCTTTCTGAGAAACTGCTCTGTGTTCTGTAAATTCATCTCACAGAGTTACATCTTTCCCTTCAAGAAGCCTTTCGCTAAGGCTGTTCTTGTGGAATTGGCAAAGGGATATTTGGAAGCCCATAGTGGGCTATGGTAAAAAGGAAATATCTTCCGTTGAAAACTGGAAAGAAGCTTTCTGAGAAACTGCTCTGTGTTCTGTTAATTCATCTCACAGAGTTACATCTTTCCCTTCAAGAAGCCTTTTGCTAAGGCTGTTCTTGTGGAATTGGCAAAGGGATATTTGGAAGCCCATAGAGGGCTATGGTGAAAAAGGAAATATCTTCCGTTCAAAACTGGAAAGAAGCTTTCTGAGAAACTGCTCTGTGTTCTGTTAATTCATCTCACAGAGTTACATCTTTCCCTTCAAGAAGCCTTTCGCTAAGGCTGTTCTTGTGGAATTGGCAAAGGGATATTTGGAAGCCCATAGAGATCTATGGTGAAAAAGGAAATATCTTCCGTTCAAAACTGGAAAGAAGCTTTCTGAGAAACTGCTCTGTGTTCTGTTAATTCATCTCACAGAGTTACATCTTTCCCTTCAAGAAGCCTTTCGCTAAGGCTGTTCTTGTGGAATTGGCAAAGGGATATTTGGAAGCCCATAGAGGGCTATTGTAAAAAGGAAATATCTCCCGTTTAAAACTGGAAAGAAGCTTTCTGAGAAACTGCTCTGTGTTCTGTTAATTCATCTCACAGAGTTACATCTTTCCCTTCAAGAAGCCTTTCGCTAAGGCTGTTCTTGTGGAATTGGCAAAGGGATATTTGGAAGCCCATACAGGGCTACGGTGAAAAAGGAAATATCTTCCGTTCAAAACTGGAAAGAAGCTTTCTGAGAAACTGCTCTGTGTTCTGTTAATTCATCTCACAGAGTTACATCTTTCCCTTCAAGAAGCCTTTCACTAAGGCTGTTCTTGTGGAATTGGCAAAGGGATATTTGGAAGCCCATAGAGGGCTATGGTGAAAAAGGAAATATCTTCCGTTCACAACTGGAAAGAAGCTTTCTGAAGAACTGCTCTGTGTACTGTTAATTCATCTCACAGAATTACATCTTTCCCTTCAAGAAGCCTTTCGCTAAGGCTGTTCTTCTTGAATTGGTAAAGGGATATTTCAAAGCCCATAGAGGGCTATGGTGAAAAAGGAAATAACTTCCGGTCAAAACTGGAAAGAAGCTTTCTGAGAAACTGCTCTGTGTTCTGTTAATTCATCTCACAGAGTTACATCTTTCCCTTCAAGAAGCCTTTCGCTAAGGCTGTTCTTGTGGAATTGGTAAAGGGATATTTGGAAGCCCAAAGAGGGCTATGGTGAAAAAGGAAATATCTTCCGTTGAAAACTGGAAACAAGCTTTCTGAGAAACTGCTCTGTGTTCTGTTTATTCATCTCACAGAGTTACATCTTTCCCTTCAAGAAGCCTTTCGCTAAGGCTGTTCTTGTGGAATTGGCAAAGGGATATTTGGAAGCCCATAGAGGGCTATGGTGAAAAAGGAAATATCTTCCGTTCAAAACTGGAAAGAAGCTTTCTGAGAAACTGCTCTGTGTTCTGTTAATTCATCTCACAGATTTACATCTTTCCCTTCAAGAAGCCTTTCGCTAAGGCTGTTCTTGTGAAATTGGCAAAGGGATATTTGGAAGCCCATAGAGGGCTATGGTGAAAAAGGAAATATCTTCCGTTCAAAACTGGAAAGAAGCTTTCTGAGAAACTGCTCTGTGTTCTGTTAATTAATCTCACAGAGTTACATCTTTCCCTTCAAGAAGCCTTTCGCTAAGTCTGTTCTTGTGGAATTGGCAAAGGGATATTCGGAAGCCCAGAGAGGGCTATGGTGAAAAAGGAAATATCATCCGTTCTAAACTGGAAAGAAGCTTTCTGAGAAACTGCTCTGTGTTCTGTTAATTCTTCTCACAGAGTTACATCTTTCCCTTCAAGAAGCCTTTCGCTAAGGCTGTTCTTGTGGAATTGGCAAAGGGATATTTGGAAGCCCATAGAGGGCTATGGTGAAAAAGGAAATATCTTCCGTTCAAAACTTTAAAGAAGCTTTCTGAGAAACTGCTCTGTGTTCTGTTAATTCATCTCACAGAGTTACATCTTTCCCTTCAAGAAGCCTTTCGCTAAGGCTGTTCTTCTGGAATTGGAAAAGGGATATTTCGAAGCCCATAGAGGGCTATGGTGAAAAAGGAAATATCATCCGTTCAAAACTGGAAAGAAGCTTTCTGAGAAACTGCTCTGTGTTCTGTTAATTCATCTCACAGAGTTACATCTTTCCCTTAAAGAAGCCTTTCGCTAAGGCTGTTCTTGTGGAATTGGCAAAGGGATATTTGGAAGCCCATAGAGGGCTATGGTGAAAAAGGAAATATCTTCCTTTCAAAACTGGAAAGAAGCTTTCTGAGAAACTGCTCTGTGTTCTGTAAATTCATCTCACAGAGTTACATCTTTCCCTTCAAGAAGACTTTCGCTAAGGCTGTTCTTGTGGAATTGGCAAAGGGATATTTGGAAGCCCAAAGAGGGCTATGGTGAAAAAGGAAATATCTTCCGTTCAAAACTGGAAAGAAGCTTTCTGAGAAACTGCTCTGTGTTCTGTTAATTCATCTCACAGAGTTACATCTTTCCCTTCAAGAAGCCTTTCGCTAAGGCTGTTCTTGTGGAATTGGCAAAGGGATATTTGGAAGCCCATAGAGGGCTATGATAAAAAGGAAATATCTTCCGTTGAAAACTGGAAAGCAGCTTTTTGAGAAACTGCTCTGTGTTCTGTTAATTCATCTCACAGAGTTACATCTCTCCCTTCAAGAAGCCTTTCGCTAAGGCTGTTCTTCTGGAATTGGAAAAGGGATATTTCGAAGCCCATAGAGGGCTATGGTGAAAAAGGAAATATCATCCGTTCAAAACTGGAAAGAAGCTTTCTGAGAAACTGCTCTGTGTTCTGTTAATTCATCTCACAGAGTTACATCTTTCCCTTAAAGAAGGCTTTCGCTAAGGCTGTTCTTGTGGAATTGGCAAAGGGATATTTGGAAGCCCATAGAGGGCTATGGTGCAAAAGGAAATATCTTCCGTTCAAAACTGGAAAGAAGCTTTCTGAGAAACTGCTCTGTGTTCTGTAAATTCATCTCACAGAGTTACATCTTTCCCTTCAAGAAGACTTTCGCTAAGGCTGTTCTTGTGGAATTGGCAAAGGGATATTTGGAAGCCCAAAGAGGGCTATGGTGAAAAAGGAAATATCTTCCGTTCAAAACTGGAAAGAAGCTTTCTGAGAAACTGCTCTGTGTTCTGTTAATTCATCTCACAGAGTTACATCTTTCCCTTCAAGAAGCCTTTCGCTAAGGCTGTTCTTGTGGAATTGGCAAAGGGATATTTGGAAACACATAGAGGGCTATGGTGAAAAAGGAAATATCTTCCGTTCAAAACTGGAAAGAAGCTTTCTGAGAAACTGCTCTGTGTTCTGTTAATTCATCTCACAGAGTTACATCTTTCCCTTCAAGAAGCCTTTCGTTAAGGCTGTTCTTGTGGAATTGGCAAAGGGATATTTGGAAGCCCATAGAGGGCTATGGTGAAAATGGAAATATCTTCCGTTCAAAACTGGAAAGAAGCTTTCTGAGAAACTGCTCTGTGTTCTGTTAATTCATCTCACAGAGTTACATCTTTCCCTTCAAGAAGCCTTTCGCTAAGGCTGTTCTTGTGGAATTGGCAAAGGGATATTTGGAAGCCCATAGAGGGCTATGGTGAAAAAGGAAATATCTTCCGTTCAAAACTGGAAAGAAGCTTTCTGAGAAACTGCTCTGTGTTCTGTTAATACATCTCACAGAGTTACATCTTTCCCTTCAAGAAGCCTTTTGCTAAGGCTGTTCTTGTGGAATTGGCAAAGGGATATTTGGAAGCCCATAGAGGGCTATGGTGAAAAGGAAATATCTTCCGTTGAAAACTGGAAAGAAGCTTTCTGAGAAACTGCTCTGTGTTCTGTTAATTCATCTCACAGAGTTACATCTTTCCCTTCAAGAAGCCTTTTGCTAAGGCTGTTCTTGTGGAATTGGCAAAGGGATATTTGGAAGCCCATAGAGGGCTATGGTGAAAAAGGAAATATCTTCCGTTCAAAACTGGAAAGAAGCTTTCTGAGAAACTGCTCTGTGTTCTGTTAATTCATCTCACAGATTTACATCTTTCCCTTCAAGAAGCCTTTCGCTAAGGCTGTTCTTGTGAAATTGGCAAAGGGATATTTGGAAGCCCATAGAGGGCTATGGTGAAAAAGGAAATATCTTCCGTTCAAAACTGGAAAGAAGCTTTCTGAGAAACTGCTCTGTGTTCTGTTAATTAATCTCACAGAGTTACATCTTTCCCTTCAAGAAGCCTTTCGCTAAGTCTGTTCTTGTGGAATTGGCAAAGGGATATTAGGAAGCCCAAAGAGGGCTATGGTGAAAAAGGAAATATCTTCCGTTCAAAACTGGAAAGAAGCTTTCTGAGAAACTGCTCTGTGTTCTGTTAATTCATCTCACAGAGTTACATCTTTCCCTTCAAGAAGCCTTTCGCTAAGGCTGTTCTTGTGGAATTGGCAAAGGGATATTTGGAAACACATAGAGGGCTATGGTGAAAAAGGAAATATCTTCCGTTCAAAACTGGAAAGAAGCTTTCTGAGAAACTGCTCTGTGTTCTGTTAATTCATCTCACAGAGTTACATCTTTCCCTTCAAGAAGCCTTTCGCTAAGGCTGTTCTTGTGGAATTGGCAAAGGGATATTTGGAAGCCCATAGAGGGCTATGGTGAAAATGGAAATATCTTCCGTTCAAAACTGGAAAGAAGCTTTCTGAGAAACTGCTCTGTGTTCTGTTAATTCATCTCACAGAGTTACATCTTTCCCTTCAAGAAGCCTTTCGCTAAGGCTGTTCTTGTGGAATTGGCAAAGGGATATTTGGAAGCCCATAGAGGGCTATGGTGAAAAAGAAAATATCTTCCGTTCAAAACTGGAAAGAAGCTTTCTGAGAAACTGCTCTGTGTTCTGTTAATACATCTCACAGAGTTACATCTTTCCCTTCAAGAAGCCTTTTGCTAAGGCTGTTCTTGTGGATTTGGCAAAGGGATATTTGGAAGCCCATAGAGGGCTATGGTGAAAAGGAAATATCTTCCGTTGAAAACTGGAAAGAAGCTTTCTGAGAAACTGCTCTGTGTTCTGTTAATTCATCTCACAGAGTTACATCTTTCCCTTCAAGAAGCCTTTTGCTAAGGCTGTTCTTGTGGAATTGGCAAAGGGATATTTGGAAGCCCATAGAGGGCTATGGTGAAAAAGGAAATATCTTCCGTTCAAAACTGGAAAGAAGCTTTCTGAGAAACTGCTCTGTGTTCTGTTAATTCATCTCACAGAGTTACATCTTTCCCTTAAAGAAGGCTTTCGCTAAGGCTGTTCTTGTGGAATTGGCAAAGGGATATTTGGAAGCCCATAGAGGGCTATGGTGCAAAAGGAAATATCTTCCGTTCAAAACTGGAAAGAAGCTTTCTGAGAAACTGCTCTGTGTTCTGTAAATTCATCTCACAGAGTTACATCTTTCCCTTCAAGAAGACTTTCGCTAAGGCTGTTCTTGTGGAATTGGCAAAGGGATATTTGGAAGCCCAAAGAGGGCTATGGTGAAAAAGGAAATATCTTCCGTTCAAAACTGGAAAGAAGCTTTCTGAGAAACTGCTCTGTGTTCTGTTAATTCATCTCACAGAGTTACATCTTTCCCTTCAAGAAGCCTTTCGCTAAGGCTGTTCTTGTGGAATTGGCAAAGGGATATTTGGAAACACATAGAGGGCTATGGTGAAAAAGGAAATATCTTCCGTTCAAAACTGGAAAGAAGCTTTCTGAGAAACTGCTCTGTGTTCTGTTAATTCATCTCACAGAGTTACATCTTTCCCTTCAAGAAGCCTTTCGCTAAGGCTGTTCTTGTGGAATTGGCAAAGGGATATTTGGAAGCCCATAGAGGGCTATGGTGAAAATGGAAATATCTTCCGTTCAAAACTGGAAAGAAGCTTTCTGAGAAACTGCTCTGTGTTCTGTTAATTCATCTCACAGAGTTACATCTTTCCCTTCAAGAAGCCTTTCGCTAAGGCTGTTCTTGTGGAATTGGCAAAGGGATATTTGGAAGCCCATAGAGGGCTATGGTGAAAAAGGAAATATCTTCCGTTCAAAACTGGAAAGAAGCTTTCTGAGAAACTGCTCTGTGTTCTGTTAATACATCTCACAGAGTTACATCTTTCCCTTCAAGAAGCCTTTTGCTAAGGCTGTTCTTGTGGAATTGGCAAAGGGATATTTGGAAGCCCATAGAGGGCTATGGTGAAAAGGAAATATCTTCCGTTGAAAACTGGAAAGAAGCTTTCTGAGAAACTGCTCTGTGTTCTGTTAATTCATCTCACAGAGTTACATCTTTCCCTTCAAGAAGCCTTTTGCTAAGGCTGTTCTTGTGGAATTGGCAAAGGGATATTTGGAAGCCCATAGAGGGCTATGGTGAAAAAGGAAATATCTTCCGTTCAAAACTGGAAAGAAGCTTTCTGAGAAACTGCTCTGTGTTCTGTTAATTCATCTCACAGATTTACATCTTTCCCTTCAAGAAGCCTTTCGCTAAGGCTGTTCTTGTGAAATTGGCAAAGGGATATTTGGAAGCCCATAGAGGGCTATGGTGAAAAAGGAAATATCTTCCGTTCAAAACTGGAAAGAAGCTTTCTGAGAAATTGCTCTGTGTTCTGTTAATTAATCTCACAGAGTTACATCTTTCCCTTCAAGAAGCCTTTCGCTAAGTCTGTTCTTGTGGAATTGGCAAAGGGATATTCGGAAGCCCAGAGAGGGCTATGGTGAAAAAGGAAATATCATCCGTTCTAAACTGGAAAGAAGCTTTCTGAGAAACTGCTCTGTGTTCTGTTAATTCTTCTCACAGAGTTACATCTTTCCCTTCAAGAAGCCTTTCGCTAAGGCTGTTCTTGTGGAATTGGCAAAGGGATATTTGGAAGCCCATAGAGGGCTATGGTGAAAAAGGAAATATCTTCCGTTCAAAACTTTAAAGAAGCTTTCTGAGAAACTGCTCTGTGTTCTTTTAATTCATCTCACAGAGTTACATCTTTCCCTTCAAGAAGCCTTTCGCTAAGGCTGTTCTTCTGGAATTGGAAAAGGGATATTTCGAAGCCCATAGAGGGCTATGGTGAAAAAGGAAATATCTTCCGTTCAAAACTGGAAAGAAGCTTTCTGAGAAACTGCTCTGTGTTCTGTTAATTCATCTCACAGATGTTCATCTTTCCCTTCAAGAAGCCTTTCGCTAAGGCTGTTCTTGTGGAATTGGCAAAGGGATATTTGGAAGCCCATAGAGGGCTATGGTGAAAAAGGAAATATCTTCCGTTCAAAACTGGAAAGAAGCTTTCTGAGAAACTGCTCTGTGTTCTGTTAATTCATCTCACAGAGTTACATCTTTCCCTTCAAGAAGCCTTTCGCTAAGGCTGTTCTTGTGGAATTGGCAAAGGGATATTTGGAAGCCCAAAGAGGGCTATGGTGAAAAAGGAAATATCTACCGTTCAAAACTGGAAAGAAGCTTTCTGAGAAACTGCTCTGTGTTCTGTTAATTCATCTCACAGAGTTACATCTTTCCCTTCAAGAAGCCTTTCGCTAAGGCTGTTCTTGTGGAATTGGCAAAGGGATATTTGGAAGCCCATAGAGGGCTATGGTGAAAAAGGAAATATCTTCCGTTAAAAACCGGAAAGAAGGTTTCTGAGAAACTGCTCTGTGTTCTGTTAATTCATCTCACAGAGTTACATCTTTCCCTTCAAGAAGCCTTTCGCTAAGGCTGTTCTTGTGGAATTGGCAAAGGGATATTTGGAAGCCCCTAGAGGGCTATGGTAAAAAGGAAATATCTTCCGTTGAAAACTGGAAAGAAGCTTTCTGAGAAACTGCTCTGTGTTCTGTTAATTCATCTCACAGAGTTACATCTTTCCCTTCAAGAAGCCTTTTGCTAAGGCTGTTCTTGTGGAATTGGCAAAGGGATATTTGGAAGCCCATAGAGGGCTATGGTGAAAAAGGAAATATCTTCCGTTCAAAACTGGAAAGAAGCTTTCTGAGAAACTGCTCTGTGTTTTGTTAATTCATCTCACAGAGTTACATCTTTCCCTTCAAGAAGCCTTTCGCTAAGGCTGTTCTTGTGCAATTGGCAAAGGGATATTTGGAAGCCCATAGAGGGCTATGGTGAAAAAGGAAATATCTTCCGTTCAAAACTGGAAAGAAGCTTTCTGAGAAACTGCTCTGTGTTCTGTTAATTCATCTCACAGAGTTACATCTTTCCCTTCAAGAAGCCTTTCTCTAAGGCTGTTCTTGTGGAATTGGCAAAGGGATATTTGGAAGCCCATAGAGGGCTATGGTAAAAAGGAAATATCTTCCGTTGAAAACTGGAAAGCAGCTTTTTGAGAAACTGCTCTGTGTTCTGTTAATTCATCTCACAGAGTTACATCTTTCCCTTCAAGAAGCCTTTCGCTAAGGCTGTTCTTGTGGAATTGGCAAAGGGATATTTGGAAGCCCACAGAGGGCTACGGTGAAAAAGGAAATATCTTCCGTTCAAAACTGGAAAGAAGCTTTCTGAGAAACTGCTCTGTGTTCTGTTAATTCATCTCACAGAGTTACATCTTTCCCTTCATGAAGCCTTTCGCTAAGGCTGTTCTTGTGGAATTGGCAAAGGGATATTTGGAAGCCCATAGAGGGCTATGGTAAAAAGGAAATATCTTCCGTTGAAAACTGGAAAGAAGCTTTCTGAGAAACTGCTCTGTGTTCTGTTAATTCATCTCACAGAGTTACATCTTTCCCTTCAAGAAGCCTTTTGCTAAGGCTGTTCTTGTGGAATTGGCAAAGGGATATTTGGAAGCCCATAGAGGGCTATGGTGAAAAAGGAAATAACTTCCGTTCAAAACTGGAAAGAAGCTTTCTGAGAAACTGCTCTGTGTTCTGTTAATTCATCTCACAGAGTTACATCTTTCCCTTCAAGAAGCCTTTCGCTAAGGCTGTTCTTGTGGAATTGGTAAAGGGATATATGGAAGCCCAAAGAGGGCTATGGTGAAAAAGGAAATACCTTCCGTTGAAAACTGGAAACAAACTTTCTGAGAAACTGCTCTGTGTTCTGTTAATTCATCTCACAGAGTTACATCTTTCCCTTCAAGAAGCCTTTCGCTAAGGCTGTTCTTGTGGAATTGGCAAAGGGATATTTGGAAGCCCATAGAGGGCTATGGTGAAAAAGGAAATATCATCCGTTCTAAACTGGAAAGAAGCTTTCTGAGAAGCTGCTCTGTGTTCTGTTAATTCATCTCACAGAGTTACATCTTTCCCTTCAAGAAGCCTTTCGCTAAGGCTGTTCTTGTGGAATTGGCAAAGGGATATTTGGAAGCCCATAGAGGGCTATGGTGAAAAAGGAAATATCTTCCGTTCAAAACTGGAAAGAAGCTTTCTGAGAAACTGCTCTGTGTTCTGTTAATTCATCTCACAGAGTTACATCTTTCCCTTCAAGAAGCCTTTCGCTAAGGCTGTTCTTGTGGAATTGGAAAAGGGATATTTCGAAGCCCATAGAGGGCTATGGTGAAAAAGGAAATATCATCCGTTCAAAACTGGAAAGAAGCTTTCTGAGAAACTGCTCTGTGTTCTGTTAATTCATCTCACAGAGTTACATCTTTCCCTTCAAGAAGCCTTTCGCTAAGGCTGTTCTTGTGGAATTGGCAAAGGGATATTTGGAAGCCCATAGAGGGCTATGGTGAAAAAGGAAATATCTCCCGTTCAAAACTGGAAAAAAGCTTTCTGAGAAACTGCTCTGTGTTCTGTAAATTCATCTCACAGAGTTACATCTTTCCCTTCAAGAAGCCTTTCGCTAAGGCTGTTCTTGTGGAATTGGCAAAGGGATATTTGGAAGCCCAAAGAGGGCTATGGTGAAAAAGGAAATATCTTCCGTTCAAAACTGGAAAGAAGCTTTCTGAGAAACTGCTCTGTGTTCTGTTAATTCATCTCACAGAGTTACATCTTTCCCTTCAAGAAGCCTTTCGCTAAGGCTGTTCTTGTGGAATTGGAAAAGGGATATTTGGAAGCCCATAGAGGGCTATGGTGAAAAAGGAAATATCTTCCGTTCAAAACTGGAAAGAAGCTTTCTGAGAAACTGCTCTGTGTTCTGTAAATTCATCTCACAGAGTTACATCTTTCCCTTCAAGAAGCCTTTCGCTAAGGCTGTTCTTGTGGAATTGGCAAAGGGATATTTGGAAGCCCATAGAGGGCTATGGTGAAAAAGGAAATATCTTCCGTTCAAAACTGGAGAGAAGCTTTCTGAGAAACTGCTCTGTGTTCTGTAAATTCATCTCACAGAGTTACATCTTTCCCTTCAAGAAGCCTTTCGCTAAAGCTGTTCTTGTGGAATTGGCAAAGGGATATTTGGAAGCCCATAGAGGGCTATGGTGAAAAAGGAAATATCTTCCGTTCAAAACTGGAAAGAAGCTTTCTGAGAAACTGCTCTGTGTTCTCTAAATTCATCTCACAGAGTTACATCTTTCCCTTCAAGAAGCCTATCGCTAAGGCTGTTCTTGTGGAATTGGCAAAGGGATATTTGGAAGCCCATAGTGGGCTATGGTAAAAAGGAAATATCTTCCGTTGAAAACTGGAAAGAAGCTTTCTGAGAAACTGCTCTGTGTTCTGTTAATTCATCTCACAGAGTTACATCTTTCCCTTCAAGAAGCCTTTCGCTAAGGCTGTTCTTGTGGAATTGGCAAAGGGATATTTGGAAGCCCATAGAGGGCTATGGTGAAAAAGGAAATATCTTCCGTTCAAAACTGGAAAGAAGCTTTCTGAGAAACTGCTCTGTGTTCTGTTAATTCATCTCACAGAGTTACATCTTTCCCTTCAAGAAGCCTTTCGCTAAGGCTGTTCTTGTGGAATTGGCAAAGGGATATTTGGAAGCCCATAGAGGGCTACGGTGAAAAAGGAAATATCTTCCGTTCAAAACTGGAAAGAAGCTTTCTGAGAAACTGCTCTGTGTTCTGTTAATTCATCTCACAGAGTTACATCTTTCCCTTCAAGAAGCCTTTCGCTAAGGCTGTTCTTGTGGAATTGGCAAAGGGATATTTGGAAGCCCATAGAGGGCTATGGTAAAAAGGAAATATCTTCCGTTGAAAACTGGAAAGAAGCTTTCTGAGAAACTGCTCTGTGTTCTGTTAATTCATCTCACAGAGTTACATCTTTCCCTTCAAGAAGCCTTTTGCTAAGGCTGTTCTTGTGGAATTGGCAAAGGGATATTTGGAAGCCCATAGAGGGCTATGGTGAAAAAGGAAATATCTTCCGTTCAAAACTGGAAAGAAGCTTTCTGAGAAACTGCTCTGTGTTCTGTTAATTCATCTCACAGAGTTACATCTTTCCCTGCAAGAAGCCTTTCGCTAAGGCTGTTCTTGTGCAATTGGCAAAGGGATATTTGGAAGCCCATAGAGGGCTATGGTGAAAAAGGAAATATCTTCCGTTCAAAACCGGAAAGAAGCTTTCTGAGAAACTGTTCTGTGTTCTGTTAATTCATCTCACAGAGTTACATCTTTCCCTTCAAGAAGCCTTTCGCTAAGGCTGTTCTTGTGGAATTGGCAAAGGGATATTTGGAAGCCCATAGAGGGCTATGGTAAAAAGGAAATATCTTCCGTTGAAAACTGGAAAGCAGCTTTTTGAGAAACTGCTCTGGGTTCTGTTAATTCATCTCACAGAGTTACATCTTTCCCTTCAAGAAGCCTTTCGCTAAGGCTGTTCTTGTGGAATTGGCAAAGGGATATTTGGAAGCCCTTAGAGGGCTATGGTCAAAAAGGAAATATCTTCCGTTCAAAACTGGAAAGAAGCTTTCTGAGAAACTGCTCTGTGTTCTTTAAATTCATCTCACAGAGTTACATCTTTCCCTTCAGGAAGCCTTTCGCTAAGGCTGTTCTTGTGGAATTGGCAAAGGGATATTTTGAAGCCCATAGAGGGCTATGGTGAAAAAGGAAATATCTTCCGTTCACAACTGGAAAGAAGCTTTCTGAGAAACTGCTCTGTGTACTGTTAATTCATCTCACAGAATTACATCTTTCCCTTCAAGAAGCCTTTCGCTAAGGCTGTTCTTGTGGAATTGGTAAAGGGATATTTCAAAGCCCATAGAGGGCTATGGTGAAAAAGGAAATAACTTCCGTTCAAAACTGGAAAGAAGCTTTCTGAGAAACTGCTCTGTGTTCTGTTAATTCATCTCACAGAGTTACATCTTTCCCTTCAAGAAGCCTTTCGCTAAGGCTGTTCTTGTGGAATTGGTAAAGGGATATATGGAAGCCCAAAGAGGGCTATGGTGAAAAAGGAAATATCTTCCGTTGAAAACTGGAAACAAGCTTTCTGAGAAACTGCTCTGTGTTCTGTTAATTCATCTCACAGAGTTACATCTTTCCCTTCAAGAAGCCTTTCGCTAAGGCTGTTCTTGTGGAATTGGCAAAGGGATATTTGGAAGCCCATAGAGGGCTATGGTGAAAAAGGAAATATCATCCGTTCTAAACTGGAAAGAAGCTTTCTGAGAAACTGCTCTGTGTTCTGTTAATTCATCTCACAGAGTTACATCTTTCCCTTCAAGAAGCCTTTCGCTAAGGCTGTTCTTGTGGAATTGGCAAAGGGATATTTGGAAGCCCATAGAGGGCTATGGTGAAAAAGGAAATATCTTCCGTTCAAAACTGGAAAGAAGCTTTCTGAGAAACTGCTCTGTGTTCTGTTAATTCATCTCACAGAGTTACATCTTTCCCTTCAAGAAGCCTTTCGCTAAGGCTGTTCTTGTGGAATTGGAAAAGGGATATTTCGAAGCCCATAGAGGGCTATGGTGAAAAAGGAAATATCATCCGTTCAAAACTGGAAAGAAGCTTTCTGAGAAACTGCTCTGTGTTCTGTTAATTCATCTCACAGAGTTACATCTTTCCCTTCAAGAAGCCTTTCGCTAAGGCTGTTCTTGTGGAATTGGCAAAGGGATATTTGGAAGCCCATAGAGGGCTATGGTGAAAAAGGAAATATCTTCCGTTCAAAACTGGAAAAAAGCTTTCTGAGAAACTGCTCTGTGTTCTGTAAATTCATCTCACAGAGTTACATCTTTCCCTTCAAGAAGCCTTTCGCTAAGGCTGTTCTTGTGGAATTGGCAAAGGGATATTTGGAAGCCCAAAGAGGGCTATGGTGAAAAAGGAAATATCTTCCGTTCAAAACTGGAAAGAAGCTTTCTGAGAAACTGCTCTGTGTTCTGTTAATTCATCTCACAGAGTTACATCTTTCCCTTCAAGAAGCCTTTCGCTAAGGCTGTTCTTGTGGAATTGGCAAAGGGATATTTGGAAGCCCTTAGAGGGCTATGGTCAAAAAGGAAATATCTTCCGTTCAAAACTGGAAAGAAGCTTTCTGAGAAACTGCTCTGTGTTCTTTAAATTCATCTCACAGAGTTACATCTTTCCCTTCAGGAAGCCTTTCGCTAAGGCTGTTCTTGTGGAATTGGCAAAGGGATATTTTGAAGCCCATAGAGGGCTATGGTGAAAAAGGAAATATCTTCCGTTCACAACTGGAAAGAAGCTTTCTGAGAAACTGCTCTGTGTACTGTTAATTCATCTCACAGAATTACATCTTTCCCTTCAAGAAGCCTTTCGCTAAGGCTGTTCTTGTGGAATTGGTAAAGGGATATTTCAAAGCCCATAGAGGGCTATGGTGAAAAAGGAAATAACTTCCGTTCAAAACTGGAAAGAAGCTTTCTGAGAAACTGCTCTGTGTTCTGTTAATTCATCTCACAGAGTTACATCTTTCCCTTCAAGAAGCCTTTCGCTAAGGCTGTTCTTGTGGAATTGGTAAAGGGATATATGGAAGCCCAAAGAGGGCTATGGTGAAAAAGGAAATATCTTCCGTTGAAAACTGGAAACAAGCTTTCTGAGAAACTGCTCTGTGTTCTGTTAATTCATCTCACAGAGTTACATCTTTCCCTTCAAGAAGCCTTTCGCTAAGGCTGTTCTTGTGGAATTGGCAAAGGGATATTTGGAAGCCCATAGAGGGCTATGGTGAAAAAGGAAATATCATCCGTTCTAAACTGGAAAGAAGCTTTCTGAGAAACTGCTCTGTGTTCTGTTAATTCATCTCACAGAGTTACATCTTTCCCTTCAAGAAGCCTTTCGCTAAGGCTGTTCTTGTGGAATTGGCAAAGGGATATTTGGAAGCCCATAGAGGGCTATGGTGAAAAAGGAAATATCTTCCGTTCAAAACTGGAAAGAAGCTTTCTGAGAAACTGCTCTGTGTTCTGTTAATTCATCTCACAGAGTTACATCTTTCCCTTCAAGAAGCCTTTCGCTAAGGCTGTTCTTGTGGAATTGGAAAAGGGATATTTCGAAGCCCATAGAGGGCTATGGTGAAAAAGGAAATATCATCCGTTCAAAACTGGAAAGAAGCTTTCTGAGAAACTGCTCTGTGTTCTGTTAATTCATCTCACAGAGTTACATCTTTCCCTTCAAGAAGCCTTTCGCTAAGGCTGTTCTTGTGGAATTGGCAAAGGGATATTTGGAAGCCCATAGAGGGCTATGGTGAAAAAGGAAATATCTTCCGTTCAAAACTGGAAAAAAGCTTTCTGAGAAACTGCTCTGTGTTCTGTAAATTCATCTCACAGAGTTACATCTTTCCCTTCAAGAAGCCTTTCGCTAAGGCTGTTCTTGTGGAATTGGCAAAGGGATATTTGGAAGCCCAAAGAGGGCTATGGTGAAAAAGGAAATATCTTCCGTTCAAAACTGGAAAGAAGCTTTCTGAGAAACTGCTCTGTGTTCTGTTAATTCATCTCACAGAGTTACATCTTTCCCTTCAAGAAGCCTTTCGCTAAGGCTGTTCTTGTGGAATTGGAAAAGGGATATTTGGAAGCCCATAGAGGGCTATGGTGAAAAAGGAAATATCTTCCGTTCAAAACTGGAAAGAAGCTTTCTGAGAAACTGCTCTGTGTTCTGTAAATTCATCTCACAGAGTTACATCTTTCCCTTCAAGAAGCCTTTCGCTAAGGCTGTTCTTGTGGAATTGGCAAAGGGATATTAGGAAGCCCATAGAGGGCTATGGTGAAAAAGGAAATATCTTCCGTTCAAAACTGGAAAGAAGCTTTCTGAGAAACTGCTCTGTGTTCTGTAAATTCATCTCACAGAGTTACATCTTTCCCTTCAAGCAGCCTTTCGCTAAAGCTGTTCTTGTGGAATTGGCAAAGGGATATTTGGAAGCCCATAGAGGGCTATGGTGAAAAAGGAAATATCTTCCGTTCAAAACTGGAAAGAAGCTTTCTGAGAAACTGCTCTGTGTTCTGTAAATTCATCTCACAGAGTTACATCTTTCCCTTCAAGAAGCCTTTCGCTAAGGCTGTTCTTGTGGAATTGGCAAAGGGATATTTGGAAGCCCATAGTGGGCTATGGTAAAAAGGAAATATCTTCCGTTGAAAACTGGAAAGAAGCTTTCTGAGAAACTGCTCTGTGTTCTGTTAATTCATCTCACAGAGTTACATCTTTCCCTTCAAGAAGCCTTTTGCTAAGGCTGTTCTTGTGGAATTGGCAAAGGGATATTTGGAAGCCCATAGAGGGCTATGGTGAAAAAGGAAATATCTTCCGTTCAAAACTGGAAAGAAGCTTTCTGAGAAACTGCTCTGTGTTCTGTTAATTCATCTCACAGAGTTACATCTTTCCCTTCAAGAAGCCTTTCGCTAAGGCTGTTCTTGTGGAATTGGCAAAGGGATATTTGGAAGCCCATAGAGATCTATGGTGAAAAAGGAAATATCTTCCGTTCAAAACTGGAAAGAAGCTTTCTGAGAAACTGCTCTGTGTTCTGTTAATTCATCTCACAGAGTTACATCTTTCCCTTCAAGAAGCCTTTCGCTAAGGCTGTTCTTGTGGAATTGGCAAAGGGATATTTGGAAGCCCATAGAGGGCTATTGTAAAAAGGAAATATCTCCCGTTTAAAACTGGAAAGAAGCTTTCTGAGAAACTGCTCTGTGTTCTGTTAATTCATCTCACAGAGTTACATCTTTCCCTTCAAGAAGCCTTTCGCTAAGGCTGTTCTTGTGGAATTGGCAAAGGGATATTTGGAAGCCCATACAGGGCTACGGTGAAAAAGGAAATATCTTCCGTTCAAAACTGGAAAGAAGCTTTCTGAGAAACTGCTCTGTGTTCTGTTAATTCATCTCACAGAGTTACATCTTTCCCTTCAAGAAGCCTTTCACTAAGGCTGTTCTTGTGGAATTGGCAAAGGGATATTTGGAAGCCCATAGAGGGCTATGGTGAAAAAGGAAATATCTTCCGTTCACAACTGGAAAGAAGCTTTCTGAAGAACTGCTCTGTGTACTGTTAATTCATCTCACAGAATTACATCTTTCCCTTCAAGAAGCCTTTCGCTAAGGCTGTTCTTCTTGAATTGGTAAAGGGATATTTCAAAGCCCATAGAGGGCTATGGTGAAAAAGGAAATAACTTCCGGTCAAAACTGGAAAGAAGCTTTCTGAGAAACTGCTCTGTGTTCTGTTAATTCATCTCACAGAGTTACATCTTTCCCTTCAAGAAGCCTTTCGCTAAGGCTGTTCTTGTGGAATTGGTAAAGGGATATTTGGAAGCCCAAAGAGGGCTATGGTGAAAAAGGAAATATCTTCCGTTGAAAACTGGAAACAAGCTTTCTGAGAAACTGCTCTGTGTTCTGTTTATTCATCTCACAGAGTTACATCTTTCCCTTCAAGAAGCCTTTCGCTAAGGCTGTTCTTGTGGAATTGGCAAAGGGATATTTGGAAGCCCATAGAGGGCTATGGTGAAAAAGGAAATATCTTCCGTTCAAAACTGGAAAGAAGCTTTCTGAGAAACTGCTCTGTGTTCTGTTAATTCATCTCACAGATTTACATCTTTCCCTTCAAGAAGCCTTTCGCTAAGGCTGTTCTTGTGAAATTGGCAAAGGGATATTTGGAAGCCCATAGAGGGCTATGGTGAAAAAGGAAATATCTTCCGTTCAAAACTGGAAAGAAGCTTTCTGAGAAACTGCTCTGTGTTCTGTTAATTAATCTCACAGAGTTACATCTTTCCCTTCAAGAAGCCTTTCGCTAAGTCTGTTCTTGTGGAATTGGCAAAGGGATATTCGGAAGCCCAGAGAGGGCTATGGTGAAAAAGGAAATATCATCCGTTCTAAACTGGAAAGAAGCTTTCTGAGAAACTGCTCTGTGTTCTGTTAATTCTTCTCACAGAGTTACATCTTTCCCTTCAAGAAGCCTTTCGCTAAGGCTGTTCTTGTGGAATTGGCAAAGGGATATTTGGAAGCCCATAGAGGGCTATGGTGAAAAAGGAAATATCTTCCGTTCAAAACTTTAAAGAAGCTTTCTGAGAAACTGCTCTCTGTTCTGTTAATTCATCTCACAGAGTTACATCTTTCCCTTCAAGAAGCCTTTCGCTAAGGCTGTTCTTCTGGAATTGGAAAAGGGATATTTCGAAGCCCATAGAGGGCTATGGTGAAAAAGGAAATATCATCCGTTCAAAACTGGAAAGAAGCTTTCTGAGAAACTGCTCTGTGTTCTGTTAATTCATCTCACAGAGTTACATCTTTCCCTTAAAGAAGCCTTTCGCTAAGGCTGTTCTTGTGGAATTGGCAAAGGGATATTTGGAAGCCCATAGAGGGCTATGGTGAAAAAGGAAATATCTTCCTTTCAAAACTGGAAAGAAGCTTTCTGAGAAACTGCTCTGTGTTCTGTAAATTCATCTCACAGAGTTACATCTTTCCCTTCAAGAAGCCTTTCGCTAAGGCTGTTCTTGTGGAATTGGCAAAGGGATATTTGGAAGCCCAAAGAGGGCTATGGTGAAAAAGGAAATATCTTCCGTTCAAAACTGGAAAGAAGCTTTCTGAGAAACTGCTCTGTGTTCTGTTAATTCATCTCACAGAGTTACATCTTTCCCTTCAAGAAGACTTTCGCTAAGGCTGTTCTTGTGGAAT
Source organism: Chlorocebus sabaeus (assembly GCF_047675955.1). Taxonomy (NCBI): domain Eukaryota; kingdom Metazoa; phylum Chordata; class Mammalia; order Primates; family Cercopithecidae; genus Chlorocebus; species Chlorocebus sabaeus. The sequence continues at coordinate 2,266,089 of NW_027327925.1, read as the reverse complement.
TGGCAAAGGGATATTTGGAAGCCCATAGAGGGCTATGATAAAAAGGAAATATCTTCCGTTGAAAACTGGAAAGCAGCTTTTTGAGAAACTGCTCTGTGTTCTGTTAATTCATCTCACAGAGTTACATCTCTCCCTTCAAGAAGCCTTTCGCTAAGGCTGTTCTTCTGGAATTGGAAAAGGGATATTTCGAAGCCCATAGAGGGCTATGGTGAAAAAGGAAATATCATCCGTTCAAAACTGGAAAGAAGCTTTCTGAGAAACTGCTCTGTGTTCTGTTAATTCATCTCACAGAGTTACATCTTTCCCTTAAAGAAGGCTTTCGCTAAGGCTGTTCTTGTGGAATTGGCAAAGGGATATTTGGAAGCCCATAGAGGGCTATGGTGCAAAAGGAAATATCTTCCGTTCAAAACTGGAAAGAAGCTTTCTGAGAAACTGCTCTGTGTTCTGTAAATTCATCTCACAGAGTTACATCTTTCCCTTCAAGAAGACTTTCGCTAAGGCTGTTCTTGTGGAATTGGCAAAGGGATATTTGGAAGCCCAAAGAGGGCTATGGTGAAAAAGGAAATATCTTCCGTTCAAAACTGGAAAGAAGCTTTCTGAGAAACTGCTCTGTGTTCTGTGAATTCATCTCACAGAGTTACATCTTTCCCTTCAAGAAGCCTTTCGCTAAGGCTGTTCTTGTGGAATTGGCAAAGGGATATTTGGAAGCCCATAGAGGGCTATGGTGAAAAAGGAAATATCTTCCGTTCAAAACTGGAAAGAAGCTTTCTGAGAAACTGCTCTGTGTTCTGTTAATTCATCTCACAGATTTACATCTTTCCCTTCAAGAAGCCTTTCGCTAAGGCTGTTCTTGTGAAATTGGCAAAGGGATATTTGGAAGCCCATAGAGGGCTATGGTGAAAAAGGAAATATCTTCCGTTCAAAACTGGAAAGAAGCTTTCTGAGAAACTGCTCTGTGTTCTGTTAATTAATCTCACAGAGTTACATCTTTCCCTTCAAGAAGCCTTTCGCTAAGTCTGTTCTTGTGGAATTGGCAAAGGGATATAAGGAAGCCCAAAGAGGGCTATGGTGAAAAAGGAAATATCTTCCGTTCAAAACTGGAAAGAAGCTTTCTGAGAAACTGCTCTGTGTTCTGTTAATTCATCTCACAGAGTTACATCTTTCCCTTCAAGAAGCCTTTCGCTAAGGCTGTTCTTGTGGAATTGGCAAAGGGATATTTGGAAACACATAGAGGGCTATGGTGAAAAAGGAAATATCTTCCGTTCAAAACTGGAAAGAAGCTTTCTGAGAAACTGCTCTGTGTTCTGTTAATTCATCTCACAGAGTTACATCATTCCCTTCAAGAAGCCTTTCGCTAAGGCTGTTCTTGTGGAATTGGCAAAGGGATATTTGGAAGCCCATAGAGGGCTATGGTGAAAATGGAAATATCTTCCGTTCAAAACTGGAAAGAAGCTTTCTGAGAAACTGCTCTGTGTTCTGTTAATTCATCTCACAGAGTTACATCTTTCCCTTCAAGAAGCCTTTCGCTAAGGCTGTTCTTGTGGAATTGGCAAAGGGATATTTGGAAGCCCATAGAGGGCTATGGTGAAAAAGGAAATATCTTCCGTTCAAAACTGGAAAGAAGCTTTCTGAGAAAATGCTCTGTGTTCTGTTAATACATCTCACAGAGTTACATCTTTCCCTTCAAGAAGCCTTTTGCTAAGGCTGTTCTTGTGGAATTGGCAAAGGGATATTTGGAAGCCCATAGAGGGCTATGGTGAAAAGGAAATATCTTCCGTTGAAAACTGGAAAGAAGCTTTCTGAGAAACTGCTCTGTGTTCTGTTAATTCATCTCACAGAGTTACATCTTTCCCTTCAAGAAGCCTTTCGCTAAGGCTGTTCTTGTGAAATTGGCAAAGGGATATTTGGAAGCCCATAGAGGGCTATGGTGAAAAAGGAAATATCTTCCGTTCAAAACTGGAAAGAAGCTTTCTGAGAAATTGCTCTGTGTTCTGTTAATTAATCTCACAGAGTTACATCTTTCCCTTCAAGAAGCCTTTCGCTAAGTCTGTTCTTGTGGAATTGGCAAAGGGATATTCGGAAGCCCAGAGAGGGCTATGGTGAAAAAGGAAATATCATCCGTTCTAAACTGGAAAGAAGCTTTCTGAGAAACTGCTCTGTGTTCTGTTAATTCTTCTCACAGAGTTACATCTTTCCCTTCAAGAAGCCTTTCGCTAAGGCTGTTCTTGTGGAATTGGCAAAGGGATATTTGGAAGCCCATAGAGGGCTATGGTGAAAAAGGAAATATCTTCCGTTCAAAACTTTAAAGAAGCTTTCTGAGAAACTGCTCTGTGTTCTGTTAATTCATCTCACAGAGTTACATCTTTCCCTTCAAGAAGCCTTTCGCTAAGGCTGTTCTTCTGGAATTGGAAAAGGGATATTTCGAAGCCCATAGAGGGCTATGGTGAAAAAGGAAATATCTTCCGTTCAAAACTGGAAAGAAGCTTTCTGAGAAACTGCTCTGTGTTCTGTTAATTCATCTCACAGATTTTCATCTTTCCCTTCAAGAAGCCTTTCGCTAAGGCTGTTCTTGTGGAATTGGCAAAGGGATATTTGGAAGCCCATAGAGGGCTATGGTGAAAAAGGAAATATCATCCGTTCAAAACTGGAAAGAAGCTTTCTGAGAAACTGCTCTGTGTTCTGTTAATTCATCTCACAGAGTTACATCTTTCCCTTCAAGAAGCCTTTCGCTAAGGCTGTTCTTGTGGAATTGGCAAAGGGATATTTGGAAGCCCAAAGAGGGCTATGGTGAAAAAGGAAATATCTACCGTTCAAAACTGGAAAGAAGCTTTCTGAGAAACTGCTCTGTGTTCTGTTAATTCATCTCACAGAGTTACATCTTTCCCTTCAAGAAGCCTTTCGCTAAGGCTGTTCTTGTGGAATTGGCAAAGGGATATTTGGAAGCCCATAGAGGGCTATGGTGAAAAAGGAAATATCTTCCGTTAAAAACCGGAAAGAAGGTTTCTGAGAAACTGCTCTGTGTTCTGTTAATTCATCTCACAGAGTTACATCTTTCCCTTCAAGAAGCCTTTCGCTAAGGCTGTTCTTGTGGAATTGGCAAAGGGATATTTGGAAGCCCATAGAGGGCTATGGTAAAAAGGAAATATCTTCCGTTGAAAACTGGAAAGAAGCTTTATGAGAAACTGCTCTGTGTTCTGTTAATTCATCTCACAGAGTTACATCTTTCCCTTCAAGAAGCCTTTTGCTAAGGCTGTTCTTGTGGAATTGGCAAAGGGATATTTGGAAGCCCATAGAGGGCTATGGTGAAAAAGGAAATATCTTCCGTTCAAAACTGGAAAGAAGCTTTCTGAGAAACTGCTCTGTGTTTTGTTAATTCATCTCACAGAGTTACATCTTTCCCTTCAAGAAGCCTTTCGCTAAGGCTGTTCTTGTGCAGTTGGCAAAGGGATATTTGGAAGCCCATAGAGGGCTATGGTGAAAAAGGAAATATCTTCCGTTCAAAACTGGAAAGAAGCTTTCTGAGAAACTGCTCTGTGTTCTGTTAATTCATCTCACAGAGTTACATCTTTCCCTTCAAGAAGCCTTTCTCTAAGGCTGTTCTTGTGGAATTGGCAAAGGGATATTTGGAAGCCCATAGAGGGCTACGGTAAAAAGGAAATATCTTCCGTTGAAAACTGGAAAGCAGCTTTTTGAGAAACTGCTCTGTGTTCTGTTAATTCATCTCACAGAGTTACATCTTTCCCTTCAAGAAGCCTTTCGCTAAGGCTGTTCTTGTGGAATTGGCAAAGGGATATTTGGAAGCCCACAGAGGGCTACGGTGAAAAAGGAAATATCTTCCGTTCAAAACTGGAAAGAAGCTTTCTGAGAAACTGCTCTGTGTTCTGTTAATTCATCTCACAGAGTTACATCTTTCCCTTCATGAAGCCTTTCGCTAAGGCTGTTCTTGTGGAATTGGCAAAGGGATATTTGGAAGCCCATAGAGGGCTATGGTAAAAAGGAAATATCTTCCGTTGAAAACTGGAAAGAAGCTTTCTGAGAAACTGCTCTGTGTTCTGTTAATTCATCTCACAGAGTTACATCTTTCCCTTCAAGAAGCCTTTTGCTAAGGCTGTTCTTGTGGAATTGGCAAAGGGATATTTGGAAGCCCATAGAGGGCTATGGTGAAAAAGGAAATAACTTCCGTTCAAAACTGGAAAGAAGCTTTCTGAGAAACTGCTCTGTGTTCTGTTAATTCATCTCACAGAGTTACATCTTTCCCTTCAAGAAGCCTTTCGCTAAGGCTGTTCTTGTGGAATTGGTAAAGGGATATATGGAAGCCCAAAGAGGTCTATGGTGAAAAAGGAAATACCTTCCGTTGAAAACTGGAAACAAACTTTCTGAGAAACTGCTCTGTGTTCTGTTAATTCATCTCACAGAGTTACATCTTTCCCTTCAAGAAGCCTTTCGCTAAGGCTGTTCTTGTGGAATTGGCAAAGGGATATTTGGAAGCCCATAGAGGGCTATGGTGAAAAAGGAAATATCATCCGTTCTAAACTGGAAAGAAGCTTTCTGAGAAACTGCTCTGTGTTCTGTTAATTCATCTCACAGAGTTACATCTTTCCCTTCAAGAAGCCTTTCGCTAAGGCTGTTCTTGTGGAATTGGCAAAGGGATATTTGGAAGCCCATAGAGGGCTATGGTGAAAAAGGAAATATCTTCCGTTCAAAACTGGAAAGAAGCTTTCTGAGAAACTGCTCTGTGTTCTGTTAATTCATCTCACAGAGTTACATCTTTCCCTTCAAGAAGCCTTTCGCTAAGGCTGTTCTTGTGGAATTGGAAAAGGGATATTTCGAAGCCCATAGAGGGCTATGGTGAAAAAGGAAATATCATCCGTTCAAAACTGGAAAGAAGCTTTCTGAGAAACTGCTCTGTGTTCTGTTAATTCATCTCACAGAGTTACATCTTTCCCTTCAAGAAGCCTTTCGCTAAGGCTGTTCTTGTGGAATTGGCAAAGGGATATTTGGAAGCCCATAGAGGGCTATGGTGAAAAAGGAAATATCTCCCGTTCAAAACTGGAAAAAAGCTTTCTGAGAAACTGCTCTGTGTTCTGTAAATTCATCTCACAGAGTTACATCTTTCCCTTCAAGAAGCCTTTCGCTAAGGCTGTTCTTGTGGAATTGGCAAAGGGATATTTGGAAGCCCAAAGAGGGCTATGGTGAAAAAGGAAATATCTTCCGTTCAAAACTGGAAAGAAGCTTTCTGAGAAACTGCTCTGTGTTCTGTTAATTCATCTCACAGAGTTACATCTTTCCCTTCAAGAAGCCTTTCGCTAAGGCTGTTCTTGTGGAATTGGAAAAGGGATATTTGGAAGCCCATAGAGGGCTATGGTGAAAAAGGAAATATCTTCCGTTCAAAACTGGAAAGAAGCTTTCTGAGAAACTGCTCTGTGTTCTGTAAATTCATCTCACAGAGTTACATCTTTCCCTTCAAGAAGCCTTTCGCTAAGGCTGTTCTTGTGGAATTGGCAAAGGGATATTTGGAAGCCCATAGAGGGCTATGGTGAAAAAGGAAATATCTTCCGTTCAAAACTGGAAAGAAGCTTTCTGAGAAACTGCTCTGTGTTCTGTAAATTCATCTCACAGAGTTACATCTTTCCCTTCAAGAAGCCTTTCGCTAAAGCTGTTCTTGTGGAATTGGCAAAGGGATATTTGGAAGCCCATAGAGGGCTATGGTGAAAAAGGAAATATCTTCCGTTCAAAACTGGAAAGAAGCTTTCTGAGAAACTGCTCTGTGTTCTCTAAATTCATCTCACAGAGTTACATCTTTCCCTTCAAGAAGCCTATCGCTAAGGCTGTTCTTGTGGAATTGGCAAAGGGATATTTGGAAGCCCATAGTGGGCTATGGTAAAAAGGAAATATCTTCCGTTGAAAACTGGAAAGAAGCTTTCTGAGAAACTGCTCTGTGTTCTGTTAATTCATCTCACAGAGTTACATCTTTCCCTTCAAGAAGCCTTTTGCTAAGGCTGTTCTTGTGGAATTGGCAAAGGGATATTTGGAAGCCCATAGAGGGCTATGGTGAAAAAGGAAATATCTTCCGTTCAAAACTGGAAAGAAGCTTTCTGAGAAACTGCTCTGTGTTCTGTTAATTCATCTCACAGAGTTACATCTTTCCCTTCAAGAAGCCTTTCGCTAAGGCTGTTCTTGTGGAATTGGCAAAGGGATATTTGGAAGCCCATAGAGATCTATGGTGAAAAAGGAAATATCTTCTGTTCAAAACTGGAAAGAAGCTTTCTGAGAAACTGCTCTGTGTTCTGTTAATTCATCTCACAGAGTTACATCTTTCCCTTCAAGAAGCCTTTCGCTAAGGCTGTTCTTGTGGAATTGGCAAAGGGATATTTGGAAGCCCATAGAGGGCTATGGTAAAAAGGAAATATCTTCCGTTTAAAACTGGAAAGAAGCTTTCTGAGAAACTGCTCTGTGTTCTGTTAATTCATCTCACAGAGTTACATCTTTCCCTTCAAGAAGCCTTTCGCTAAGGCTGTTCTTGTGGAATTGGCAAAGGGATATTTGGAAGCCCATACAGGGCTACGGTGAAAAAGGAAATATCTTCCGTTCAAAACTGGAAAGAAGCTTTCTGAGAAACTGCTCTGTGTTCTGTTAATTCATCTCACAGAGTTACATCTTTCCCTTCAAGAAGCCTTTCACTAAGGCTGTTCTTGTGGAATTGGCAAAGGGATATTTGGAAGCCCATAGAGGGCTATGGTGAAAAAGGAAATATCTTCCGTTCACAACTGGAAAGAAGCTTTCTGAGAAACTGCTCTGTGTACTGTTAATTCATCTCACAGAATTACATCTTTCCCTTCAAGAAGCCTTTCGCTAAGGCTGTTCTTCTTGAATTGGTAAAGGGATATTTCAAAGCCCATAGAGGGCTATGGTGAAAAAGGAAATAACTTCCGGTCAAAACTGGAAAGAAGCTTTCTGAGAAACTGCTCTGTGTTCTGTTAATTCATCTCACAGAGTTACATCTTTCCCTTCAAGAAGCCTTTCGCTAAGGCTGTTCTTGTGGAATTGGTAAAGGGATATTTGGAAGCCCAAAGAGGGCTATGGTGAAAAAGGAAATATCTTCCGTTGAAAACTGGAAACAAGCTTTCTGAGAAACTGCTCTGTGTTCTGTTTATTCATCTCACAGAGTTACATCTTTCCCTTCAAGAAGCCTTTCGCTAAGGCTGTTCTTGTGGAATTGGCAAAGGGATATTTGGAAGCCCTTAGAGGGCTATGGTGAAAACGGAAATATCTTCCGTTCAAAACTGGAAAGAAGCTTTCTGAGAAACTGCTCTGTGTTCTGTTAATTCATCTCACAGATCTACATCTTTCCCTTCAAGAAGCCTTTCGCTAAGGCTGTTCTTGTGAAATTGGCAAAGGGATATTTGGAAGCCCATAGAGGGCTATGGTGAAAAAGGAAATATCTTCCGTTCAAAACTGGAAAGAAGCTTTCTGAGAAACTGCTCTGTGTTCTGTTAATTAATCTCACAGAGTAACATCTTTCCCTTCAAGAAGCCTTTCGCTAAGTCTGTTCTTGTGGAATTGGCAAAGGGATATTTGGAAGCCCAAAGAGGGCTATGGTGAAAAAGGAAATATCTTCCGTTCAAAACTGGAAAGAAGCTTTCTGAGAAACTGCTCTGTGTTCTGTTAATTCATCTCACAGAGTTACATCTTTCCCTTCAAGAAGCCTTTCGCTAAGGCTGTTCTTGTGGAATTGGCAAAGGGATATTTGGAAGCCCATAGAGGGCTACGGTGAAAAAGGAAATATCTTCCGTTCAAAACTGGAAAGAAGCTTTCTGAGAAACTGCTCTGTGTTCTGTTAATTCATCTCACAGAGTTACATCTTTCCCTTCAAGAAGCCTTTCGCTAAGGCTGTTCTTGTGGAATTGGCAAAGGGATATTTGGAAGCCCATAGAGGGCTATGGTGAAAAAGGAAATATCTTCCGTACAAAACTGGAAAGAAGCTTTCTGAGAAACTGTTCTATGTTCTGTTAATTCATCTCACAGAGTTACAACTTTCCCTTCAAGAAGCCTTTCGCTAAGGCAGTTCTTGTGGAATTGGCAAAGGGATATTTGGAAGCCCATAGAGGGCTATGGTGAAAAAGGAAATATCTTCCGTTCAAAACTGGAAAGAAGCTTTCTGAGAAACTGCTCTGTGTTCTGTTAATTCATCTCACAGAGTTACATCTTTCCCTTCAAGAAGCCTTTCGCTAAGGCTGTTCTTGTGGAATTGGCAAAGGGATATTTGGAAGCCCATAGAGGGCTATGGTGAAAAAGGAAATATCTTCCGTTCAATATTGGAAAGAACCTTTCTGAGAAACTGCTCTGTGTTCTGTTAATTCATCTCACAGAGTTACATCTTTCCCTTCAAGAAGCCTTTCGCTAAGGCTGTTCTTGTGGAATTGGCAAAGGGATATTTGGAAGCCCATAGAGGGCTATGGTGAAAAAGGAGATATTTTCCGTTCAAAACTGAAAGAAGCTTTCTGAGAAACTGCTCTGTGTTCTGTTAATTCATCTCAGAGAGTTACATCTTTCCCTTCAAGAAGCCTTTCGCTAAGGCTGTTCTTGTGGAATTGGCAAAGGGATATTTGGAAGCCCATAGAGGGCTATGGTGAAAAAGGAAATATCTTCCGTTCAAAACTGGAAAGAACCTTTCTGAGAAACTGCTCTGTGTTCTGTTAATTCATCTCACAGAGTTACATCTTTCCCTTCAAGAAGCCTTTCGCTAAGGCTGTTCTTGTGGAATTGGCAAAGGGATATTAGGAAGCCCAAAGAGGGCTATGGTGAAAAAGGAAATATCTTCCGTTCAAAACTGGAAAGAAGCTTTCTGAGAAACTGCTCTGTGTTCTGTTAATTCATCTCACAGAGTTACATCTTTCCCTTCAAGAAGCCTTTCGCTAAGGCTGTTCTTGTGGAATTGGCAAAGGGATATTTGGAAACACATAGAGGGCTATGGTGAAAAAGGAAATATCTTCCGTTCAAAACTGGAAAGAAGCTTTCTGAGAAACTGCTCTGTGTTCTGTTAATTCATCTCACAGAGTTACATCTTTCCCTTCAAGAAGCCTTTCGCTAAGGCTGTTCTTGTGGAATTGGCAAAGGGATATTTGGAAGCCCATAGAGGGCTATGGTGAAAATGGAAATATCTTCCGTTCAAAACTGGAAAGAAGCTTTCTGAGAAACTGCTCTGTGTTCTGTTAATTCATCTCACAGAGTTACATCTTTCCCTTCAAGAAGCCTTTCGCTAAGGCTGTTCTTGTGGAATTGGCAAAGGGATATTTGGAAGCCCATAGAGGGCTATGGTGAAAAAGGAAATATCTTCCGTTCAAAACTGGAAAGAAGCTTTCTGAGAAACTGCTCTGTGTTCTGTTAATACATCTCACAGAGTTACATCTTTCCCTTCAAGAAGCCTTTTGCTAAGGCTGTTCTTGTGGAATTGGCAAAGGGATATTTGGAAGCCCATAGAGGGCTATGGTGAAAAGGAAATATCTTCCGTTGAAAACTGGAAAGAAGCTTTCTGAGAAACTGCTCTGTGTTCTGTTAATTCATCTCACAGAGTTACATCTTTCCCTTCAAGAAGCCTTTTGCTAAGGCTGTTCTTGTGGAATTGGCAAAGGGATATTTGGAAGCCCATAGAGGGCTATGGTGAAAAAGGAAATATCTTCCGTTCAAAACTGGAAAGAAGCTTTCTGAGAAACTGCTCTGTGTTCTGTTAATTCATCTCACAGATTTACATCATTCCCTTCAAGAAGCCTTTCGCTAAGGCTGTTCTTGTGAAATTGGCAAAGGGATATTTGGAAGCCCATAGAGGGCTATGGTGAAAAAGGAAATATCTTCCGTTCAAAACTGGAAAGAAGCTTTCTGAGAAATTGCTCTGTGTTCTGTTAATTAATCTCACAGAGTTACATCTTTCCCTTCAAGAAGCCTTTCGCTAAGTCTGTTCTTGTGGAATTGGCAAAGGGATATTCGGAAGCCCAGAGAGGGCTATGGTGAAAAAGGAAATATCATCCGTTCTAAACTGGAAAGAAGCTTTCTGAGAAACTGCTCTGTGTTCTGTTAATTCTTTTCACAGAGTTACATCTTTCCCTTCAAGAAGCCTTTCGCTAAGGCTGTTCTTGTGGAATTGGCAAAGGGATATTTGGAAGCCCATAGAGGGCTATGGTGAAAAAGGAAATATCTTCCGTTCAAAACTTTAAAGAAGCTTTCTGAGAAACTGCTCTGTGTTCTGTTAATTCATCTCACAGAGTTACATATTTCCCTTCAAGAAGCCTTTCGCTAAGGCTGTTCTTCTGGAATTGGAAAAGGGATATTTCTAAGCCCATAGAGGGCTATGGTGAAAAAGGAAATATCTTCCGTTCAAAACTGGAAAGAAGCTTTCTGAGAAACTGCTCTGTGTTCTGTTAATTCATCTCACAGATTTTCATCTTTCCCTTCAAGAAGCCTTTCGCTAAGGCTGTTCTTGTGGAATTGGCAAAGGGATATTTGGAAGCCCATAGAGGGCTATGGTGAAAAAGGAAATATCATACGTTCTAAACTGGAAATAAGCTTTCTGAGAAACTGCTCTGTGTTCTGTTAATTCATCTCACAGAGTTACATCTTTCCCTTCAAGAAGCCTTTCGCTAAGGCTGTTCTTGTGGAATTGGCAAAGGGATATTTGGAAGCCCATAGAGGGCTATGGTGAAAAAGGAAATATCTTCCGTTCAACACTGGAAAGAAGCTTTGTGAGAAACTGCTCTGTGTTCTGTTAATTCATCTCACAGAGTTACATCTTTCCCTTCAAGAAGCCTTTCGCTAAGGCTGTTCTTGTGGAATTGGAAAAGGGATATTTCGAAGCCCATAGAGGGCTATGGTGAAAAAGGAAATATCATCCGTTCAAAACTGGAAAGAAGCTTTCTGAGAAACTGCTCTGTGTTCTGTTAATTCATCTCACAGAGTTACATCTTTCCCTTCAAGAAGCCTTTTGCTAAGGCTGTTCTTGTGGAATTGGCAAAGGGATATTTGGAAGCCCATAGAGGGCTATGGTGAAAAAGGAAATATCTTCCGTTCAAAACCGGAAAGAAGCTTTCTGAGAAACTGCTCTGTGTTCTGTTAATTCATCTCACAGAGTTACATCTTTCCCTTCAAGAAGCCTTTCGCAAAGGCTGTTCTTGTGGAATTGGCAAAGGGATATTTGGAAGCCCATAGAGGGCTATGGTAAAAAGGAAATATCTTCCGTTGAAAACTGGAAAGCAGCTTTTTGAGAAACTGCTCTGGGTTCTGTAAATTCATCTCACAGAGTTACATCTTTCCCTTCAAGAAGCCTTTCGCTAAGGCTGTTCTTGTGGAATTGGCAAAGGGATATTTGGAAGCCCATAGAGGGCTATGGTGAAAAAGGAAATATCTTCCGTTCAAAACTGGAAAGAAGCTTTCTGAGAAACTGCTCTGTGTTCTGTAAATTCATCTCACAGAGTTACATCTTTCCCTTCAAGAAGCCTTTCGCTAAGGCTGTTCTTGTGGAATTGGCAAAGGGATATTTGGAAGCCCATAGAGGGCTATGGTGAAAAAGGAAATATCTTCCGTTCACAACTGGAAAGAAGCTTTCTGAGAAACTGCTCTGTGTACTGTTAATTCATCTCACAGAATTACATCTTTCCCTTCAAGAAGCCTTTCGCTAAGGCTGTTCTTGTGGAATTGGTAAAGGGATATTTCAAAGCCCATAGAGGGCTATGGTGAAAAAGGAAATAACTTCCGTTCAAAACTGGAAAGAAGCTTTCTGAGAAACTGCTCTGTGTTCTGTTAATTCATCTCACAGAGTTACATCTTTCCCTTCAAGAAGCTTTTCGCTAAGGCTGTTCTTGTGGAATTGGTAAAGGGATATATGGAAGCCCAAAGAGGGCTATGGTGAAAAAGGAAATATCTTCCGTTGAAAACTGGAAACAAGCTTTCTGAGAAACTGCTCTGTGTTCTGTTTATTCATCTCACAGAGTTACATCTTTCCCTTCAAGAAGCCTTTCGCTAAGGCTGTTCTTGTGGAATTGGCAAAGGGATATTTGGAAGCCCATAGAGGGCTATGGTGAAAAAGGAAATATCATCCGTTCTAAACTGGAAAGAAGCTTTCTGAGAAACTGCTCTGTGTTCTGTTAATTCATCTCACAGAGTTACATCTTTCCCTTCAAGAAGCCTTTCGCTAAGGCTGTTCTTGTGGAATTGGCAAAGGGATATTTGGAAGCCCATAGAGGGCTATGGTGAAAAAGGAAATATCTTCCGTTCAAAACTGGAAAGAAGCTTTCTGAGAAACTGCTCTGTGTTCTGTTAATTCATCTCACAGAGTTACATCTTTCCCTTCAAGAAGCCTTTCGCTAAGGCTGTTCTTGTGGAATTGGAAAAGGGATATTTCGAAGCCCATAGAGGGCTATGGTGAAAAAGGAAATATCATCCGTTCAAAACTGGAAAGAAGCTTTCTGAGAAACTGCTCTGTGTTCTGTTAATTCATCTCACAGAGTTACATCTTTCCCTTCAAGAAGCCTTTCGCTAAGGCTGTTCTTGTGGAATTGGCAAAGGGATATTTGGAAGCCCATAGAGGGCTATGGTAAAAAGGAAATATCTTCCGTTCAAAACTGGAAAGAAGCTTTCTGAGAAACTGCTCTGTGTTCTGTAAATTCATCTCACAGAGTTACATCTTTCCCTTCAAGAAGCCTTTCGCTAAGGCTGTTCTTGTGGAATTGGCAAAGGGATATTTGGAAGCCCAAAGAGGTCTATGGTGAAAAAGGAAATATCTTCCGTTCAAAACTGGAAAGAAGCTTTCTGAGAAACTGCTCTGTGTTCTGTTAATTCATCTCACAGAGTTACATCTTTCCCTTCAAGAAGCCTTTCGCTAAGGCTGTTCTTGTGGAATTGGAAAAGGGATATTTGGAAGCCCATAGAGGGCTATGGTGAAAAAGGAAATATCTTCCGTTCAAAACTGGAAAGAAGCTTTCTGAGAAACTGCTCTGTGTTCTGTTAATTCATCTCACAGAGTTACATCTTTCCCTTCAAGAAGCCTTTCGCTAAGGCTGTTCTTGTGGAATTGGAAAAGGGATATTTCGAAGCCCATAGAGGGCTATGGTGAAAAAGGAAATATCATCCGTTCAAAACTGGAAAGAAGCTTTCTGAGAAACTGCTCTGTGTTCTGTTAATTCATCTCACAGAGTTACATCTTTCCCTTCAAGAAGCCTTTCGCTAAGGCTGTTCTTGTGGAATTGGCAAAGGGATATTTGGAAGCCCATAGAGGGCTATGGTAAAAAGGAAATATCTTCCGTTCAAAACTGGAAACAAGCTTTCTGAGAAACTGCTCTGTGTTCTGTAAATTCATCTCACAGAGTTACATCTTTCCCTTCAAGAAGCCTTTCGCTAAGGCTGTTCTTGTGGAATTGGCAAAGGGATATTTGGAAGCCCAAAGAGGTCTATGGTGAAAAAGGAAATATCTTCCGTTCAAAACTGGAAAGAAGCTTTCTGAGAAACTGCTCTGTGTTCTGTTAATTCATCTCACAGAGTTACATCTTTCCCTTCAAGAAGCCTTTCGCTAAGGCTGTTCTTGTGGAATTGGAAAAGGGATATTTGGAAGCCCATAGAGGGCTATGGTGAAAAAGGAAATATCTTCCGTTCAAAACTGGAAAGAAGCTTTCTGAGAAACTGCTCTGTGTTCTGTTAATTCATCTCACAGAGTTACATCTTTCCCTTCAAGAAGCCTTTTGCTAAGGCTGTTCTTGTGGAATTGGCAAAGGGATATTTGGAAGCCCATAGAGGGCTACGGTGAAAAAGGAAATATCTTCCGTTCAAAACTGGAAAGAAGCTTTCTGAGAAACTGCTCTGTGTTCTGTTAATTCATCTCACAGAGTTACATCTTTCCCTTCAAGAAGCCTTTCGCTAAGGCTGTTCTTGTGGAATTGGCAAAGGGATATTTGGAAGCCCATAGAGATCTATGGTGAAAAAGGAAATATCTTCCGTTCAAAACTGGAAAGAAGCTTTCTGAGAAACTGCTCTGTGTTCTGTTAATTCATCTCACAGAGTTACATCTTTCCCTTCAAGAAGCCTTTCGCTAAGGCTGTTCTTGTGGAATTGGCAAAGGGATATTTGGAAGCCCATAGAGGGCTATGGTAAAAAGGAAATATCTTCCGTTTAAAACTGGAAAGAAGATTTCTGAGAAACTGCTCTGTGTTCTGTTAATTCATCTCACAGAGTTACATCTTTCCCTTCAAGAAGCCTTTCGCTAAGGCTGTTCTTGTGGAATTGGCAAAGGGATATTTGAAAGCCCATAGAGGGCTACGGTGAAAAAGGAAATATCTTCCGTTCAAAACTGGAAAGAAGCTTTCTGAGAAACTGCTCTGTGTTCTGTTAATTCATCTCACAGAGTTACATCTTTCCCTTCAAGAAGCCTTTCACTAAGGCTGTTCTTGTGGAATTGGCAAAGGGATATTTGGAAGCCCATAGAGGGCTATGGTGAAAAAGGAAATATCTTCCGTTCACAACTGGAAAGAAGCTTTCTGAGAAACTGCTCTGTGTACTGTTAATTCATCTCACAGAATTACATCTTTCCCTTCAAGAAGCCTTTCGCTAAGGCTGTTCTTCTTGAATTGGTAAAGGGATATTTCAAAGCCCATAGAGGGCTATGTTGAAAAAGGAAATAACTTCCGGTCAAAACTGGAAAGAAGCTTTCTGAGAAACTGCTCTGTGTTCTGTTAATTCATCTCACAGATTTACATCTTTCCCTTCAAGAAGCCTTTCGCTAACGCTGTTCTTGCGGAATTGGTAAAGGGATATTTGGAAGCCCAAAGAGGGCTATGGTGAAAAAGGAAATATCTTCCGTTGAAAACTGGAAACAAGCTTTCTGAGAAACTGCTCTGTGTTCTGTTTATTCATCTCACAGAGTTACATCTTTCCCTTCAAGAAGCCTTTCGCTAAGGCTGTTCTTGTGGAATTGGCAAAGGGATATTTGGAAGCAAATAGAGGGCTCTGGTGAAAAAGGAAATATCTTCCGTTCAAAACTGGAAAGAAGCTTTCTGAGAAACTGCTCTGTGTTCTGTTAATTAATCTCACAGAGTTACATCTTTCCCTTCAAGAAGCCTTTCGCAAAGGCTGTTCTTGTGGAATTTGCAAAGGGATATTTCGAAGCCCATAGAGGGCTATGGTGAAAAAGGAAATATCATCCGTTCAAAACTGGAAAGAAGCTTTCTGAGATACTGCTCTGTGTTCTGTTAATTCATCTCACAGAGTTACATCTTTCCCTTCAAGAAGCCTTTCGCTAAGGCTGTTCTTGTGGAATTGGCAAAGGGATATTTGGAAGCCCATAGAGGGCTATGGTGAAAAAGGAGATATCTTCCGTTCAAAACTGAAAGAAGCTTTCTGAGAAACTGCTCTGTGTTCTGTTAATTCATCTCAGAGAGTTACATCTTTCCCTTCAAGAAGCCTTTCGCTAAGGCTGTTCTTGTGGAATTGGCAAAGGGATATTTGGAAGCCCATAGAGGGCTATGGTGAAAAAGGAAATATCTTCCGTTCAAAACTGGAAAGAAGCTTTCTGAGAAACTGCTCTGTGTTCTGTTAATTCATCTCACAGAGTTACATCTTTCCCTTCAAGAAGCCTTTCGCTAAGGCTGTTCTTGTGAAATTGGCAAAGGGATATTTGGAAGCCCATAGAGGGCTATGGTGAAAAAGGAAATATCTTCCGTTCAAAACTGGAAAGAAGCTTTCTGAGAAACTGCTCTGTGTTCTGTTAATTAATCTCACAGAGTTACATCTTTCCCTTCAAGAAGCCTTTCGCTAAGTCTGTTCTTGTGGAATTGGCAAAGGGATATTAGGAAGCCCAAAGAGGGCTATGGTGAAAAAGGAAATATCTTCCGTTCAAAACTGGAAAGAAGCTTTCTGAGAAACTGCTCTGTGTTCTGTTAATTCATCTCACAGAGTTACATCTTTCCCTTCAAGAAGCCTTTCGCTAAGGCTGTTCTTGTGGAATTGGCAAAGGGATATTTGGAAACACATAGAGGGCTATGGTGAAAAAGGAAATATCTTCCGTTCAAAACTGGAAAGAAGCTTTCTGAGAAACTGCTCTGTGTTCTGTTAATTCATCTCACAGAGTTACATCTTTCCCTTCAAGAAGCCTTTCGCTAAGGCTGTTCTTGTGGAATTGGCAAAGGGATATATGGAAGCCCAAAGAGGGCTATGGTGAAAAAGGAAATATCTTCCGTTGAAAACTGGAAACAAGCTTTCTGAGAAACTGCTCTGTGTTCTGTTAATTCATCTCACAGAGTTACATCTTTCCCTTCAAGAAGCCTTTCGCTAAGGCTGTTCTTGTGGAATTGGAAAAGGGATATTTCGAAGCCCATAGAGGGCTATGGTGAAAAAGGAAATATCATCCGTTCAAAACTGGAAAGAAGCTTTCTGAGAAACTGCTCTGTGTTCTGTTAATTCATCTCACAGAGTTACATCTTTCCCTTCAAGAAGCCTTTCGCTAAGGCTGTTCTTGTGGAATTGGCAAAGGGATATTTGGAAGCCCATAGAGGGCTATGGTAAAAAGGAAATATCTTCCGTTCAAAGCTGGAAAGAAGCTTTCTGAGAAACTGCTCTGTGTTCTGTAAATTCATCTCACAGAGTTACATCTTTCCCTTCAAGAAGCCTTTCGCTAAGGCTGTTCTTGTGGAATTGGCAAAGGGATATTTGGAAGCCCAAAGAGGTCTATGGTGAAAAAGGAAATATCTTCCGTTCAAAACTGGAAAGAAGCTTTCTGAGAAACTGCTCTGTGTTCTGTTAATTCATCTCACAGAGTTACATCTTTCCCTTCAAGAAGCCTTTCGCTAAGGCTGTTCTTGTGGAATTGGCAAAGGGATATTTGGAAGCCCATAGAGGGCTATGGTGAAAAAGGAAATATCTTCCGTTCAAAACTGGAAAGAAGCTTTCTGAGAAACTGCTCTGTGTTCTGTTAATTCATCTCACAGAGTTACATCTTTCCCTTCAAGAAGCCTTTTGCTAAGGCTGTTCTTGTGGAATTGGCAAAGGGATATTTGGAAGCCCATAGAGGGCTACGGTGAAAAAGGAAATATCTTCCGTTCAAAACTGGAAAGAAGCTTTCTGAGAAACTGCTCTGTGTTCTGTTAATTCATCTCACAGAGTTACATCTTTCCCTTCAAGAAGCCTTTCGCTAAGGCTGTTCTTGTGGAATTGGCAAAGGGATATTTGGAAGCCCATAGAGATCTATGGTGAAAAAGGAAATATCTTCCGTTCAAAACTGGAAAGAAGCTTTCTGAGAAACTGCTCTGTGTTCTGTTAATTCATCTCACAGAGTTACATCTTTCCCTTCAAGAAGCCTTTCGCTAAGGCTGTTCTTGTGGAATTGGCAAAGGGATATTTGGAAGCCCATAGAGGGCTATGGTAAAAAGGAAATATCTTCCGTTTAAAACTGGAAAGAAGATTTCTGAGAAACTGCTCTGTGTTCTGTTAATTCATCTCACAGAGTTACATCTTTCCCTTCAAGAAGCCTTTCGCTAAGGCTGTTCTTGTGGAATTGGCAAAGGGATATTTGGAAGCCCATAGAGGGCTACGGTGAAAAAGGAAATATCTTCCGTTCAAAACTGGAAAGAAGCTTTCTGAGAAACTGCTCTGTGTTCTGTTAATTCATCTCACCGAGTTACATCTTTCCCTTCAAGAAGCCTTTCACTAAGGCTGTTCTTGTGGAATTGGCAAAGGGATATTTGGAAGCCCATAGAGGGCTATGGTGGAAAAGGAAATATCTTCCGTTCACAACTGGAAAGAAGCTTTCTGAGAAACTGCTCTGTGTACTGTTAATTCATCTCACAGAATTACATCTTTCCCTTCAAGAAGCCTTTCGCTAAGGCTGTTCTTCTTGAATTGGTAAAGGGATATTTCAAAGCCCATAGAGGGCTATGGTGAAAAAGGAAATAACTTCCGGTCAAAACTGGAAAGAAGCTTTCTGAGAAACTGCTCTGTGTTCTGTTAATTCATCTCACAGATTTACATCTTTCCCTTCAAGAAGCCTTTCGCTAAGGCTGTTCTTGCGGAATTGGTAAAGGGATATTTGGAAGCCCAAAGAGGGCTATGGTGAAAAAGGAAATATCTTCCGTTGTAAACTGGAAACAAGCTTTCTGAGAAACTGCTCTGTGTTCTGTTTATTCATCTCACAGAGTTACATCTTTCCCTTCAAGAAGCCTTTCGCTAAGGCTGTTCTTGTGGAATTGGCAAAGGGATATTTGGAAGTAAATAGAGGGCTCTGGTGAAAAAGGAAATATCTTCCGTTCAAAACTGGAAAGAAGCTTTCTGAGAAACTGCTCTGTGTTCTGTTAATTAATCTCACAGAGTTACATCTTTCCCTTCAAGAAGCCTTTCGCAAAGGCTGTTCTTGTGGAATTTGCAAAGGGATATTTCGAAGCCCATAGAGGGCTATGGTGAGAAAGGAAATATCATCCGTTCAAAACTGGAAAGAAGCTTTCTGAGAAACTGCTATGTGTTCTGTTAATTCATCTCACAGAGTTACATCTTTCCCTTCAAGAAGCCTTTCGCTAAGGCTGTTCTTGTGGAATTGGCAAAGGGATATTTGGAAGCCCATAGAGAGCTATGGTGAAAAAGGAAATATCTTCCGTTCAAAACTGGAAAGAAGCTTTCTGAGAAACTGCTCTGTGTTCTGTTAATTCATCTCACAGAGTTACATCTTTCCCTTCAAGAAGCCTTTCGCTAAGGCTGTTCTTCTGGAATTGGAAAAGGGATATTTCGAAGCCCATAGAGGGCTATGGTGAAAAAGGAAATATCATCCGTTCAAAACTGGAAAGAAGCTTTCTGAGATACTGCTCTGTGTTCTGTTAATTCATCTCACAGAGTTACATCTTTCCCTTAAAGAAGGCTTTCGCTAAGGCTGTTCTTGTGGAATTGGCAAAGGGATATTTGGAAGCCCATAGAGGGCTATGGTGAAAAAGGAAATATCTTCCGTTCAAAACTGGAAAGAAGCTTTCTGAGAAACTGCTCTGTGTTCTGTAAATTCATCTCACAGAGTTACATCTTTCCCTTCAAGAAGCCTTTCGCTAAGGCTGTTCTTGTGGATTTGGCAAAGGGATATTTGGAAGCCCAAAGAGGGCTATGGTGAAAAAGGAAATATCTTCCGTTCAAAACTGGAAAGAAGCTTTCTGAGAAACTGCTCTGTGTTCTGTTAATTCATCTCACAGAGTTACATCTTTCCCTTCAAGAAGTCTTTCGCTAAGGCTGTTCTTGTGCAATTGGCAAAGGGATATTTGGAAGACCATAGAGGGCTATGGTGAAAAAGGAAATATCTTCCGTTCAAAACTGGAAAGAAGCTTTCTGAGAAACTGCTCTGTGTTCTGTTAATTCATCTCACAGAGTTACATCTTTCCCTTCAAGAAGCCTTTCGCTAAGGCTGTTCTTGTGGAATTGGCAAAGGGATATTTGGAAGCCCATAGAGGGCTATGGTAAAAAGGAAATATCTTCCGTTGAAAACTGGAAAGCAGCTTTTTGAAAAACTGCTCTGTGTTCTGTTAATTCATCTCACAGAGTTACATCTTTCCCTTCAAGAAGCCTTTCGCTAAGGCTGTTCTTGTGGAATTGGCAAAGGGATATTTGGAAGCCCATAGAGGGCTATGGTGAAAAAGGAAGTATCTTCCGTTCAAAACTGGAAAGAAGCTTTCTGAGAAACTGCTCTGTGTTCTGTTAATTCATCTCACAGAGTTACATCTTTCCCTTCAAGAAGCATTTCTCTAAGGCTGTTCTTGTGGAATTGGCAAAGGGATATTTGGAAGCCCATAGAGGGCTATGGTAAAAAGGAAATATCTTCCGTTGAAAACTGGAAAGCAGCTTTTTGAGAAACTGCTCTGTGTTCTCTTAATTCATCTCACAGAGTTACATCTTTCCCTTCAAGAAGCCTTTCGCTAAGGCTGTTCTTGTGCAATTGACAAAGGGATATTTGGAAGCCCATAGAGGGCTATGGTGAAAAAGGAAATATCTTCCGTTCAAAACTGGAAAGAAGCTTTCTGAGAAACTGCTCTGAGTTCTGTAAATTCATCTCACAGAGTTACATCTTTCCCTTCAAGAAGCCTTTCGCTAAGGCTGTTCTTGTGGAATTGGCAAAGGGATATTTGGAAGCCCATAGAGGGCTATGGTGAAAAAGGAAATATCTTCAGTTCAAAACTGGAAAGAAGCTTTCTGAGAAACTGCTCTGTGTTCTGTTAATTCATCTCACAGAGTTACATCTTTCCCTTCAAGAAGCCTTTCTCTAAGGCTGTTCTTGTGGAATTGGCAAAGGGATATTTGGAAGCCCATAGAGGGCTATGGTAAAAAGGAAATATCTTCCGTTGAAAACTGGAAAGCAGCTTTTTGAGAAACTGCTCTGTGTTCTCTTAATTCATCTCACAGAGTTACATCTTTCCCTTCAAGAAGCCTTTCGCTAAGGCTGTTCTTGTGCAATTGACAAAGGGATATTTGGAAACCCATAGAGGGCTATGGTGAAAAAGGAAATATCTTCCGTTCAAAACTGGAAAGAAGCTTTCTGAGAAACTGCTCTGAGTTCTGTAAATTCACCTCACAGAGTTACATCTTTCCCTTCAAGAAGCCTTTCGCTAAGGCTGTTCTTGTGGAATTGGCAAAGGGATATTTGGAAGCCCATAGAGGGCTATGGTGAAAAAGGAAATATCTTCAGTTCAAAACTGGAAAGAAGCTTTCTGAGAAACTGCTCTGTGTTCTGTTAATTCATCTCACAGAGTTACATCTTTCCCTTCAAGAAGCCTTTCGCTAAGGCTGTTCTTGTGGAATTGGCAAAGGGATATTTGGAAGCCCATAGAGGGCTATGGTGAAAAAGGAAATATCTTCCGTTCAAAACTGGAAAGAAGCTTTCTGAGAAACTGCTCTGTGTTCTGTTAATTCATCTCACAGAGTTACATCTTTCCCTTCAAGAAGCCTTTCGCTAAGGCTGTTCTTGTGGAATTGGCAAAGGGATATTTGGAAGCCCATAGAGGGCTATGGTAAAAAGGAAATATCTTCCGTTGAAAACTGGAAAGAAGCTTTCTGAGAAACTGCTCTGTGTTCTGTTAATTAATCTCACAGAGTTACATCTTTCCCTTCAAGAAGCCTTTCGCAAAGGCTGTTCTTGTGGAATTGGCAAAGGGATATTTGGAAGCCCAAAGAGGGCTATGGTGAAAAAGGAAATATCTTCCGTTCAAAACTGGAAAGAAGCTTTCTGAGAAACTGCTCTGTGTTCTGTTAATTCATCTCACAGAGTTACATCTTTCCCTTCAAGAAGACTTTCGCTAAGGCTGTTCTTGTGGAATTGGCAAAGGGATATTTGGAAGCCCATAGAGGGCTATGATAAAAAGGAAATATCTTCCGTTGAAAACTGGAAAGCAGCTTTTTGAGAAACTGCTCTGTGTTCTGTTAATTCATCTCACAGAGTTACATCTCTCCCTTCAAGAAGCCTTTCGCTAAGGCTGTTCTTCTGGAATTGGAAAAGGGATATTTCGAAGCCCATAGAGGGCTATGGTGAAAAAGGAAATATCATCCGTTCAAAACTGGAAAGAAGCTTTCTGAGAAACTGCTCTGTGTTCTGTTAATTCATCTCACAGAGTTACATCTTTCCCTTAAAGAAGGCTTTCGCTAAGGCTGTTCTTGTGGAATTGGCAAAGGGATATTTGGAAGCCCATAGAGGGCTATGGTGCAAAAGGAAATATCTTCCGTTCAAAACTGGAAAGAAGCTTTCTGAGAAACTGCTCTGTGTTCTGTAAATTCATCTCACAGAGTTACATCTTTCCCTTCAAGAAGACTTTCGCTAAGGCTGTTCTTGTGGAATTGGCAAAGGGATATTTGGAAGCCCAAAGAGGGCTATGGTGAAAAAGGAAATATCTTCCGTTCAAAACTGGAAAGAAGCTTTCTGAGAAACTGCTCTGTGTTCTGTGAATTCATCTCACAGAGTTACATCTTTCCCTTCAAGAAGCCTTTCGCTAAGGCTGTTCTTGTGGAATTGGCAAAGGGATATTTGGAAGCCCATAGAGGGCTATGGTGAAAAAGGAAATATCTTCCGTTCAAAACTGGAAAGAAGCTTTCTGAGAAACTGCTCTGTGTTCTGTTAATTCATCTCACAGATTTACATCTTTCCCTTCAAGAAGCCTTTCGCTAAGGCTGTTCTTGTGAAATTGGCAAAGGGATATTTGGAAGCCCATAGAGGGCTATGGTGAAAAAGGAAATATCTTCCGTTCAAAACTGGAAAGAAGCTTTCTGAGAAACTGCTCTGTGTTCTGTTAATTAATCTCACAGAGTTACATCTTTCCCTTCAAGAAGCCTTTCGCTAAGTCTGTTCTTGTGGAATTGGCAAAGGGATATTAGGAAGCCCAAAGAGGGCTATGGTGAAAAAGGAAATATCTTCCGTTCAAAACTGGAAAGAAGCTTTCTGAGAAACTGCTCTGTGTTCTGTTAATTCATCTCACAGAGTTACATCTTTCCCTTCAAGAAGCCTTTCGCTAAGGCTGTTCTTGTGGAATTGGCAAAGGGATATTTGGAAACACATAGAGGGCTATGGTGAAAAAGGAAATATCTTCCGTTCAAAACTGGAAAGAAGCTTTCTGAGAAACTGCTCTGTGTTCTGTTAATTCATCTCACAGAGTTACATCATTCCCTTCAAGAAGCCTTTCGCTAAGGCTGTTCTTGTGGAATTGGCAAAGGGATATTTGGAAGCCCATAGAGGGCTATGGTGAAAATGGAAATATCTTCCGTTCAAAACTGGAAAGAAGCTTTCTGAGAAACTGCTCTGTGTTCTGTTAATTCATCTCACAGAGTTACATCTTTCCCTTCAAGAAGCCTTTCGCTAAGGCTGTTCTTGTGGAATTGGCAAAGGGATATTTGGAAGCCCATAGAGGGCTATGGTGAAAAAGGAAATATCTTCCGTTCAAAACTGGAAAGAAGCTTTCTGAGAAAATGCTCTGTGTTCTGTTAATACATCTCACAGAGTTACATCTTTCCCTTCAAGAAGCCTTTTGCTAAGGCTGTTCTTGTGGAATTGGCAAAGGGATATTTGGAAGCCCATAGAGGGCTATGGTGAAAAGGAAATATCTTCCGTTGAAAACTGGAAAGAAGCTTTCTGAGAAACTGCTCTGTGTTCTGTTAATTCATCTCACAGAGTTACATCTTTCCCTTCAAGAAGCCTTTCGCTAAGGCTGTTCTTGTGAAATTGGCAAAGGGATATTTGGAAGCCCATAGAGGGCTATGGTGAAAAAGGAAATATCTTCCGTTCAAAACTGGAAAGAAGCTTTCTGAGAAATTGCTCTGTGTTCTGTTAATTAATCTCACAGAGTTACATCTTTCCCTTCAAGAAGCCTTTCGCTAAGTCTGTTCTTGTGGAATTGGCAAAGGGATATTCGGAAGCCCAGAGAGGGCTATGGTGAAAAAGGAAATATCATCCGTTCTAAACTGGAAAGAAGCTTTCTGAGAAACTGCTCTGTGTTCTGTTAATTCTTCTCACAGAGTTACATCTTTCCCTTCAAGAAGCCTTTCGCTAAGGCTGTTCTTGTGGAATTGGCAAAGGGATATTTGGAAGCCCATAGAGGGCTATGGTGAAAAAGGAAATATCTTCCGTTCAAAACTTTAAAGAAGCTTTCTGAGAAACTGCTCTGTGTTCTGTTAATTCATCTCACAGAGTTACATCTTTCCCTTCAAGAAGCCTTTCGCTAAGGCTGTTCTTCTGGAATTGGAAAAGGGATATTTCGAAGCCCATAGAGGGCTATGGTGAAAAAGGAAATATCTTCCGTTCAAAACTGGAAAGAAGCTTTCTGAGAAACTGCTCTGTGTTCTGTTAATTCATCTCACAGATTTTCATCTTTCCCTTCAAGAAGCCTTTCGCTAAGGCTGTTCTTGTGGAATTGGCAAAGGGATATTTGGAAGCCCATAGAGGGCTATGGTGAAAAAGGAAATATCATCCGTTCAAAACTGGAAAGAAGCTTTCTGAGAAACTGCTCTGTGTTCTGTTAATTCATCTCACAGAGTTACATCTTTCCCTTCAAGAAGCCTTTCGCTAAGGCTGTTCTTGTGGAATTGGCAAAGGGATATTTGGAAGCCCAAAGAGGGCTATGGTGAAAAAGGAAATATCTACCGTTCAAAACTGGAAAGAAGCTTTCTGAGAAACTGCTCTGTGTTCTGTTAATTCATCTCACAGAGTTACATCTTTCCCTTCAAGAAGCCTTTCGCTAAGGCTGTTCTTGTGGAATTGGCAAAGGGATATTTGGAAGCCCATAGAGGGCTATGGTGAAAAAGGAAATATCTTCCGTTAAAAACCGGAAAGAAGGTTTCTGAGAAACTGCTCTGTGTTCTGTTAATTCATCTCACAGAGTTACATCTTTCCCTTCAAGAAGCCTTTCGCTAAGGCTGTTCTTGTGGAATTGGCAAAGGGATATTTGGAAGCCCATAGAGGGCTATGGTAAAAAGGAAATATCTTCCGTTGAAAACTGGAAAGAAGCTTTATGAGAAACTGCTCTGTGTTCTGTTAATTCATCTCACAGAGTTACATCTTTCCCTTCAAGAAGCCTTTTGCTAAGGCTGTTCTTGTGGAATTGGCAAAGGGATATTTGGAAGCCCATAGAGGGCTATGGTGAAAAAGGAAATATCTTCCGTTCAAAACTGGAAAGAAGCTTTCTGAGAAACTGCTCTGTGTTTTGTTAATTCATCTCACAGAGTTACATCTTTCCCTTCAAGAAGCCTTTCGCTAAGGCTGTTCTTGTGCAGTTGGCAAAGGGATATTTGGAAGCCCATAGAGGGCTATGGTGAAAAAGGAAATATCTTCCGTTCAAAACTGGAAAGAAGCTTTCTGAGAAACTGCTCTGTGTTCTGTTAATTCATCTCACAGAGTTACATCTTTCCCTTCAAGAAGCCTTTCTCTAAGGCTGTTCTTGTGGAATTGGCAAAGGGATATTTGGAAGCCCATAGAGGGCTACAGTAAAAAGGAAATATCTTCCGTTGAAAACTGGAAAGCAGCTTTTTGAGAAACTGCTCTGTGTTCTGTTAATTCATCTCACAGAGTTACATCTTTCCCTTCAAGAAGCCTTTCGCTAAGGCTGTTCTTGTGGAATTGGCAAAGGGATATTTGGAAGCCCACAGAGGGCTACGGTGAAAAAGGAAATATCTTCCGTTCAAAACTGGAAAGAAGCTTTCTGAGAAACTGCTCTGTGTTCTGTTAATTCATCTCACAGAGTTACATCTTTCCCTTCATGAAGCCTTTCGCTAAGGCTGTTCTTGTGGAATTGGCAAAGGGATATTTGGAAGCCCATAGAGGGCTATGGTAAAAAGGAAATATCTTCCGTTGAAAACTGGAAAGAAGCTTTCTGAGAAACTGCTCTGTGTTCTGTTAATTCATCTCACAGAGTTACATCTTTCCCTTCAAGAAGCCTTTTGCTAAGGCTGTTCTTGTGGAATTGGCAAAGGGATATTTGGAAGCCCATAGAGGGCTATGGTGAAAAAGGAAATAACTTCCGTTCAAAACTGGAAAGAAGCTTTCTGAGAAACTGCTCTGTGTTCTGTTAATTCATCTCACAGAGTTACATCTTTCCCTTCAAGAAGCCTTTCGCTAAGGCTGTTCTTGTGGAATTGGTAAAGGGATATATGGAAGCCCAAAGAGGTCTATGGTGAAAAAGGAAATACCTTCCGTTGAAAACTGGAAACAAACTTTCTGAGAAACTGCTCTGTGTTCTGTTAATTCATCTCACAGAGTTACATCTTTCCCTTCAAGAAGCCTTTCGCTAAGGCTGTTCTTGTGGAATTGGCAAAGGGATATTTGGAAGCCCATAGAGGGCTATGGTGAAAAAGGAAATATCATCCGTTCTAAACTGGAAAGAAGCTTTCTGAGAAACTGCTCTGTGTTCTGTTAATTCATCTCACAGAGTTACATCTTTCCCTTCAAGAAGCCTTTCGCTAAGGCTGTTCTTGTGGAATTGGCAAAGGGATATTTGGAAGCCCATAGAGGGCTATGGTGAAAAAGGAAATATCTTCCGTTCAAAACTGGAAAGAAGCTTTCTGAGAAACTGCTCTGTGTTCTGTTAATTCATCTCACAGAGTTACATCTTTCCCTTCAAGAAGCCTTTCGCTAAGGCTGTTCTTGTGGAATTGGAAAAGGGATATTTCGAAGCCCATAGAGGGCTATGGTGAAAAAGGAAATATCATCCGTTCAAAACTGGAAAGAAGCTTTCTGAGAAACTGCTCTGTGTTCTGTTAATTCATCTCACAGAGTTACATCTTTCCCTTCAAGAAGCCTTTCGCTAAGGCTGTTCTTGTGGAATTGGCAAAGGGATATTTGGAAGCCCATAGAGGGCTATGGTGAAAAAGGAAATATCTCCCGTTCAAAACTGGAAAAAAGCTTTCTGAGAAACTGCTCTGTGTTCTGTAAATTCATCTCACAGAGTTACATCTTTCCCTTCAAGAAGCCTTTCGCTAAGGCTGTTCTTGTGGAATTGGCAAAGGGATATTTGGAAGCCCAAAGAGGGCTATGGTGAAAAAGGAAATATCTTCCGTTCAAAACTGGAAAGAAGCTTTCTGAGAAACTGCTCTGTGTTCTGTTAATTCATCTCACAGAGTTACATCTTTCCCTTCAAGAAGCCTTTCGCTAAGGCTGTTCTTGTGGAATTGGAAAAGGGATATTTGGAAGCCCATAGAGGGCTATGGTGAAAAAGGAAATATCTTCCGTTCAAAACTGGAAAGAAGCTTTCTGAGAAACTGCTCTGTGTTCTGTAAATTCATCTCACAGAGTTACATCTTTCCCTTCAAGAAGCCTTTCGCTAAGGCTGTTCTTGTGGAATTGGCAAAGGGATATTTGGAAGCCCATAGAGGGCTATGGTGAAAAAGGAAATATCTTCCGTTCAAAACTGGAAAGAAGCTTTCTGAGAAACTGCTCTGTGTTCTGTAAATTCATCTCACAGAGTTACATCTTTCCCTTCAAGAAGCCTTTCGCTAAAGCTGTTCTTGTGGAATTGGCAAAGGGATATTTGGAAGCCCATAGAGGGCTATGGTGAAAAAGGAAATATCTTCCGTTCAAAACTGGAAAGAAGCTTTCTGAGAAACTGCTCTGTGTTCTCTAAATTCATCTCACAGAGTTACATCTTTCCCTTCAAGAAGCCTATCGCTAAGGCTGTTCTTGTGGAATTGGCAAAGGGATATTTGGAAGCCCATAGTGGGCTATGGTAAAAAGGAAATATCTTCCGTTGAAAACTGGAAAGAAGCTTTCTGAGAAACTGCTCTGTGTTCTGTTAATTCATCTCACAGAGTTACATCTTTCCCTTCAAGAAGCCTTTTGCTAAGGCTGTTCTTGTGGAATTGGCAAAGGGATATTTGGAAGCCCATAGAGGGCTATGGTGAAAAAGGAAATATCTTCCGTTCAAAACTGGAAAGAAGCTTTCTGAGAAACTGCTCTGTGTTCTGTTAATTCATCTCACAGAGTTACATCTTTCCCTTCAAGAAGCCTTTCGCTAAGGCTGTTCTTGTGGAATTGGCAAAGGGATATTTGGAAGCCCATAGAGATCTATGGTGAAAAAGGAAATATCTTCTGTTCAAAACTGGAAAGAAGCTTTCTGAGAAACTGCTCTGTGTTCTGTTAATTCATCTCACAGAGTTACATCTTTCCCTTCAAGAAGCCTTTCGCTAAGGCTGTTCTTGTGGAATTGGCAAAGGGATATTTGGAAGCCCATAGAGGGCTATGGTAAAAAGGAAATATCTTCCGTTTAAAACTGGAAAGAAGCTTTCTGAGAAACTGCTCTGTGTTCTGTTAATTCATCTCACAGAGTTACATCTTTCCCTTCAAGAAGCCTTTCGCTAAGGCTGTTCTTGTGGAATTGGCAAAGGGATATTTGGAAGCCCATACAGGGCTACGGTGAAAAAGGAAATATCTTCCGTTCAAAACTGGAAAGAAGCTTTCTGAGAAACTGCTCTGTGTTCTGTTAATTCATCTCACAGAGTTACATCTTTCCCTTCAAGAAGCCTTTCACTAAGGCTGTTCTTGTGGAATTGGCAAAGGGATATTTGGAAGCCCATAGAGGGCTATGGTGAAAAAGGAAATATCTTCCGTTCACAACTGGAAAGAAGCTTTCTGAGAAACTGCTCTGTGTACTGTTAATTCATCTCACAGAATTACATCTTTCCCTTCAAGAAGCCTTTCGCTAAGGCTGTTCTTCTTGAATTGGTAAAGGGATATTTCAAAGCCCATAGAGGGCTATGGTGAAAAAGGAAATAACTTCCGGTCAAAACTGGAAAGAAGCTTTCTGAGAAACTGCTCTGTGTTCTGTTAATTCATCTCACAGAGTTACATCTTTCCCTTCAAGAAGCCTTTCGCTAAGGCTGTTCTTGTGGAATTGGTAAAGGGATATTTGGAAGCCCAAAGAGGGCTATGGTGAAAAAGGAAATATCTTCCGTTGAAAACTGGAAACAAGCTTTCTGAGAAACTGCTCTGTGTTCTGTTTATTCATCTCACAGAGTTACATCTTTCCCTTCAAGAAGCCTTTCGCTAAGGCTGTTCTTGTGGAATTGGCAAAGGGATATTTGGAAGCCCTTAGAGGGCTATGGTGAAAACGGAAATATCTTCCGTTCAAAACTGGAAAGAAGCTTTCTGAGAAACTGCTCTGTGTTCTGTTAATTCATCTCACAGATCTACATCTTTCCCTTCAAGAAGCCTTTCGCTAAGGCTGTTCTTGTGAAATTGGCAAAGGGATATTTGGAAGCCCATAGAGGGCTATGGTGAAAAAGGAAATATCTTCCGTTCAAAACTGGAAAGAAGCTTTCTGAGAAACTGCTCTGTGTTCTGTTAATTAATCTCACAGAGTAACATCTTTCCCTTCAAGAAGCCTTTCGCTAAGTCTGTTCTTGTGGAATTGGCAAAGGGATATTTGGAAGCCCAAAGAGGGCTATGGTGAAAAAGGAAATATCTTCCGTTCAAAACTGGAAAGAAGCTTTCTGAGAAACTGCTCTGTGTTCTGTTAATTCATCTCACAGAGTTACATCTTTCCCTTCAAGAAGCCTTTCGCTAAGGCTGTTCTTGTGGAATTGGCAAAGGGATATTTGGAAGCCCATAGAGGGCTACGGTGAAAAAGGAAATATCTTCCGTTCAAAACTGGAAAGAAGCTTTCTGAGAAACTGCTCTGTGTTCTGTTAATTCATCTCACAGAGTTACATCTTTCCCTTCAAGAAGCCTTTCGCTAAGGCTGTTCTTGTGGAATTGGCAAAGGGATATTTGGAAGCCCATAGAGGGCTATGGTGAAAAAGGAAATATCTTCCGTACAAAACTGGAAAGAAGCTTTCTGAGAAACTGTTCTATGTTCTGTTAATTCATCTCACAGAGTTACAACTTTCCCTTCAAGAAGCCTTTCGCTAAGGCAGTTCTTGTGGAATTGGCAAAGGGATATTTGGAAGCCCATAGAGGGCTATGGTGAAAAAGGAAATATCTTCCGTTCAAAACTGGAAAGAAGCTTTCTGAGAAACTGCTCTGTGTTCTGTTAATTCATCTCACAGAGTTACATCTTTCCCTTCAAGAAGCCTTTCGCTAAGGCTGTTCTTGTGGAATTGGCAAAGGGATATTTGGAAGCCCATAGAGGGCTATGGTGAAAAAGGAAATATCTTCCGTTCAATATTGGAAAGAACCTTTCTGAGAAACTGCTCTGTGTTCTGTTAATTCATCTCACAGAGTTACATCTTTCCCTTCAAGAAGCCTTTCGCTAAGGCTGTTCTTGTGGAATTGGCAAAGGGATATTTGGAAGCCCATAGAGGGCTATGGTGAAAAAGGAGATATCTTCCGTTCAAAACTGAAAGAAGCTTTCTGAGAAACTGCTCTGTGTTCTGTTAATTCATCTCAGAGAGTTACATCTTTCCCTTCAAGAAGCCTTTCGCTAAGGCTGTTCTTGTGGAATTGGCAAAGGGATATTTGGAAGCCCATAGAGGGCTATGGTGAAAAAGGAAATATCTTCCGTTCAAAACTGGAAAGAACCTTTCTGAGAAACTGCTCTGTGTTCTGTTAATTCATCTCACAGAGTTACATCTTTCCCTTCAAGAAGCCTTTCGCTAAGGCTGTTCTTGTGGAATTGGCAAAGGGATATTAGGAAGCCCAAAGAGGGCTATGGTGAAAAAGGAAATATCTTCCGTTCAAAACTGGAAAGAAGCTTTCTGAGAAACTGCTCTGTGTTCTGTTAATTCATCTCACAGAGTTACATCTTTCCCTTCAAGAAGCCTTTCGCTAAGGCTGTTCTTGTGGAATTGGCAAAGGGATATTTGGAAACACATAGAGGGCTATGGTGAAAAAGGAAATATCTTCCGTTCAAAACTGGAAAGAAGCTTTCTGAGAAACTGCTCTGTGTTCTGTTAATTCATCTCACAGAGTTACATCTTTCCCTTCAAGAAGCCTTTCGCTAAGGCTGTTCTTGTGGAATTGGCAAAGGGATATTTGGAAGCCCATAGAGGGCTATGGTGAAAATGGAAATATCTTCCGTTCAAAACTGGAAAGAAGCTTTCTGAGAAACTGCTCTGTGTTCTGTTAATTCATCTCACAGAGTTACATCTTTCCCTTCAAGAAGCCTTTCGCTAAGGCTGTTCTTGTGGAATTGGCAAAGGGATATTTGGAAGCCCATAGAGGGCTATGGTGAAAAAGGAAATATCTTCCGTTCAAAACTGGAAAGAAGCTTTCTGAGAAACTGCTCTGTGTTCTGTTAATACATCTCACAGAGTTACATCTTTCCCTTCAAGAAGCCTTTTGCTAAGGCTGTTCTTGTGGAATTGGCAAAGGGATATTTGGAAGCCCATAGAGGGCTATGGTGAAAAGGAAATATCTTCCGTTGAAAACTGGAAAGAAGCTTTCTGAGAAACTGCTCTGTGTTCTGTTAATTCATCTCACAGAGTTACATCTTTCCCTTCAAGAAGCCTTTTGCTAAGGCTGTTCTTGTGGAATTGGCAAAGGGATATTTGGAAGCCCATAGAGGGCTATGGTGAAAAAGGAAATATCTTCCGTTCAAAACTGGAAAGAAGCTTTCTGAGAAACTGCTCTGTGTTCTGTTAATTCATCTCACAGATTTACATCATTCCCTTCAAGAAGCCTTTCGCTAAGGCTGTTCTTGTGAAATTGGCAAAGGGATATTTGGAAGCCCATAGAGGGCTATGGTGAAAAAGGAAATATCTTCCGTTCAAAACTGGAAAGAAGCTTTCTGAGAAATTGCTCTGTGTTCTGTTAATTAATCTCACAGAGTTACATCTTTCCCTTCAAGAAGCCTTTCGCTAAGTCTGTTCTTGTGGAATTGGCAAAGGGATATTCGGAAGCCCAGAGAGGGCTATGGTGAAAAAGGAAATATCATCCGTTCTAAACTGGAAAGAAGCTTTCTGAGAAACTGCTCTGTGTTCTGTTAATTCTTTTCACAGAGTTACATCTTTCCCTTCAAGAAGCCTTTCGCTAAGGCTGTTCTTGTGGAATTGGCAAAGGGATATTTGGAAGCCCATAGAGGGCTATGGTGAAAAAGGAAATATCTTCCGTTCAAAACTTTAAAGAAGCTTTCTGAGAAACTGCTCTGTGTTCTGTTAATTCATCTCACAGAGTTACATCTTTCCCTTCAAGAAGCCTTTCGCTAAGGCTGTTCTTCTGGAATTGGAAAAGGGATATTTCGAAGCCCATAGAGGGCTATGGTGAAAAAGGAAATATCTTCCGTTCAAAACTGGAAAGAAGCTTTCTGAGAAACTGCTCTGTGTTCTGTTAATTCATCTCACAGATTTTCATCTTTCCCTTCAAGAAGCCTTTCGCTAAGGCTGTTCTTGTGGAATTGGCAAAGGGATATTTGGAAGCCCATAGAGGGCTATGGTGAAAAAGGAAATATCATACGTTCTAAACTGGAAATAAGCTTTCTGAGAAACTGCTCTGTGTTCTGTTAATTCATCTCACAGAGTTACATCTTTCCCTTCAAGAAGCCTTTCGCTAAGGCTGTTCTTGTGGAATTGGCAAAGGGATATTTGGAAGCCCATAGAGGGCTATGGTGAAAAAGGAAATATCTTCCGTTCAACACTGGAAAGAAGCTTTGTGAGAAACTGCTCTGTGTTCTGTTAATTCATCTCACAGAGTTACATCTTTCCCTTCAAGAAGCCTTTCGCTAAGGCTGTTCTTGTGGAATTGGAAAAGGGATATTTCGAAGCCCATAGAGGGCTATGGTGAAAAAGGAAATATCATCCGTTCAAAACTGGAAAGAAGCTTTCTGAGAAACTGCTCTGTGTTCTGTTAATTCATCTCACAGAGTTACATCTTTCCCTTCAAGAAGCCTTTTGCTAAGGCTGTTCTTGTGGAATTGGCAAAGGGATATTTGGAAGCCCATAGAGGGCTATGGTGAAAAAGGAAATATCTTCCGTTCAAAACCGGAAAGAAGCTTTCTGAGAAACTGCTCTGTGTTCTGTTAATTCATCTCACAGAGTTACATCTTTCCCTTCAAGAAGCCTTTCGCAAAGGCTGTTCTTGTGGAATTGGCAAAGGGATATTTGGAAGCCCATAGAGGGCTATGGTAAAAAGGAAATATCTTCCGTTGAAAACTGGAAAGCAGCTTTTTGAGAAACTGCTCTGGGTTCTGTAAATTCATCTCACAGAGTTACATCTTTCCCTTCAAGAAGCCTTTCGCTAAGGCTGTTCTTGTGGAATTGGCAAAGGGATATTTGGAAGCCCATAGAGGGCTATGGTGAAAAAGGAAATATCTTCCGTTCAAAACTGGAAAGAAGCTTTCTGAGAAACTGCTCTGTGTTCTGTAAATTCATCTCACAGAGTTACATCTTTCCCTTCAAGAAGCCTTTCGCTAAGGCTGTTCTTGTGGAATTGGCAAAGGGATATTTGGAAGCCCATAGAGGGCTATGGTGAAAAAGGAAATATCTTCCGTTCACAACTGGAAAGAAGCTTTCTGAGAAACTGCTCTGTGTACTGTTAATTCATCTCACAGAATTACATCTTTCCCTTCAAGAAGCCTTTCGCTAAGGCTGTTCTTGTGGAATTGGTAAAGGGATATTTCAAAGCCCATAGAGGGCTATGGTGAAAAAGGAAATAACTTCCGTTCAAAACTGGAAAGAAGCTTTCTGAGAAACTGCTCTGTGTTCTGTTAATTCATCTCACAGAGTTACATCTTTCCCTTCAAGAAGCTTTTCGCTAAGGCTGTTCTTGTGGAATTGGTAAAGGGATATATGGAAGCCCAAAGAGGGCTATGGTGAAAAAGGAAATATCTTCCGTTGAAAACTGGAAACAAGCTTTCTGAGAAACTGCTCTGTGTTCTGTTTATTCAACTCACAGAGTTACATCTTTCCCTTCAAGAAGCCTTTCGCTAAGGCTGTTCTTGTGGAATTGGCAAAGGGATATTTGGAAGCCCATAGAGGGCTATGGTGAAAAAGGAAATATCATCCGTTCTAAACTGGAAAGAAGCTTTCTGAGAAACTGCTCTGTGTTCTGTTAATTCATCTCACAGAGTTACATCTTTCCCTTCAAGAAGCCTTTCGCTAAGGCTGTTCTTGTGGAATTGGCAAAGGGATATTTGGAAGCCCATAGAGGGCTATGGTGAAAAAGGAAATATCTTCCGTTCAAAACTGGAAAGAAGCTTTCTGAGAAACTGCTCTGTGTTCTGTTAATTCATCTCACAGAGTTACATCTTTCCCTTCAAGAAGCCTTTCGCTAAGGCTGTTCTTGTGGAATTGGAAAAGGGATATTTCGAAGCCCATAGAGGGCTATGGTGAAAAAGGAAATATCATCCGTTCAAAACTGGAAAGAAGCTTTCTGAGAAACTGCTCTGTGTTCTGTTAATTCATCTCACAGAGTTACATCTTTCCCTTCAAGAAGCCTTTCGCTAAGGCTGTTCTTGTGGAATTGGCAAAGGGATATTTGGAAGCCCATAGAGGGCTATGGTAAAAAGGAAATATCTTCCGTTCAAAACTGGAAAGAAGCTTTCTGAGAAACTGCTCTGTGTTCTGTAAATTCATCTCACAGAGTTACATCTTTCCCTTCAAGAAGCCTTTCGCTAAGGCTGTTCTTGTGGAATTGGCAAAGGGATATTTGGAAGCCCAAAGAGGTCTATGGTGAAAAAGGAAATATCTTCCGTTCAAAACTGGAAAGAAGCTTTCTGAGAAACTGCTCTGTGTTCTGTTAATTCATCTCACAGAGTTACATCTTTCCCTTCAAGAAGCCTTTCGCTAAGGCTGTTCTTGTGGAATTGGAAAAGGGATATTTGGAAGCCCATAGAGGGCTATGGTGAAAAAGGAAATATCTTCCGTTCAAAACTGGAAAGAAGCTTTCTGAGAAACTGCTCTGTGTTCTGTTAATTCATCTCACAGAGTTACATCTTTCCCTTCAAGAAGCCTTTTGCTAAGGCTGTTCTTGTGGAATTGGCAAAGGGATATTTGGAAGCCCATAGAGGGCTACGGTGAAAAAGGAAATATCTTCCGTTCAAAACTGGAAAGAAGCTTTCTGAGAAACTGCTCTGTGTTCTGTTAATTCATCTCACAGAGTTACATCTTTCCCTTCAAGAAGCCTTTCGCTAAGGCTGTTCTTGTGGAATTGGCAAAGGGATATTTGGAAGCCCATAGAGATCTATGGTGAAAAAGGAAATATCTTCCGTTCAAAACTGGAAAGAAGCTTTCTGAGAAACTGCTCTGTGTTCTGTTAATTCATCTCACAGAGTTACATCTTTCCCTTCAAGAAGCCTTTCGCTAAGGCTGTTCTTGTGGAATTGGAAAAGGGATATTTCGAAGCCCATAGAGGGCTATGGTGAAAAAGGAAATATCATCCGTTCAAAACTGGAAAGAAGCTTTCTGAGAAACTGCTCTGTGTTCTGTTAATTCATCTCACAGAGTTACATCTTTCCCTTCAAGAAGCCTTTCGCTAAGGCTGTTCTTGTGGAATTGGCAAAGGGATATTTGGAAGCCCATAGAGGGCTATGGTAAAAAGGAAATATCTTCCGTTCAAAACTGGAAAGAAGCTTTCTGAGAAACTGCTCTGTGTTCTGTAAATTCATCTCACAGAGTTACATCTTTCCCTTCAAGAAGCCTTTCGCTAAGGCTGTTCTTGTGGAATTGGCAAAGGGATATTTGGAAGCCCAAAGAGGTCTATGGTGAAAAAGGAAATATCTTCCGTTCAAAACTGGAAAGAAGCTTTCTGAGAAACTGCTCTGTGTTCTGTTAATTCATCTCACAGAGTTACATCTTTCCCTTCAAGAAGCCTTTCGCTAAGGCTGTTCTTGTGGAATTGGAAAAGGGATATTTGGAAGCCCATAGAGGGCTATGGTGAAAAAGGAAATATCTTCCGTTCAAAACTGGAAAGAAGCTTTCTGAGAAACTGCTCTGTGTTCTGTTAATTCATCTCACAGAGTTACATCTTTCCCTTCAAGAAGCCTTTTGCTAAGGCTGTTCTTGTGGAATTGGCAAATGGATATTTGGAAGCCCATAGAGGGCTACGGTGAAAAAGGAAATATCTTCCGTTCAAAACTGGAAAGAAGCTTTCTGAGAAACTGCTCTGTGTTCTGTTAATTCATCTCACAGAGTTACATCTTTCCCTTCAAGAAGCCTTTCGCTAAGGCTGTTCTTGTGGAATTGGCAAAGGGATATTTGGAAGCCCATAGAGATCTATGGTGAAAAAGGAAATATCTTCCGTTCAAAACTGGAAAGAAGCTTTCTGAGAAACTGCTCTGTGTTCTGTTAATTCATCTCACAGAGTTACATCTTTCCCTTCAAGAAGCCTTTCGCTAAGGCTGTTCTTGTGGAATTGGCAAAGGGATATTTGGAAGCCCATAGAGGGCTATGGTAAAAAGGAAATATCTTCCGTTTAAAACTGGAAAGAAGATTTCTGAGAAACTGCTCTGTGTTCTGTTAATTCATCTCACAGAGTTACATCTTTCCCTTCAAGAAGCCTTTCGCTAAGGCTGTTCTTGTGGAATTGGCAAAGGGATATTTGAAAGCCCATAGAGGGCTACGGTGAAAAAGGAAATATCTTCCGTTCAAAACTGGAAAGAAGCTTTCTGAGAAACTGCTCTGTGTTCTGTTAATTCATCTCACAGAGTTACATCTTTCCCTTCAAGAAACCTTTCACTAAGGCTGTTCTTGTGGAATTGGCAAAGGGATATTTGGAAGCCCATAGAGGGCTATGGTGAAAAAGGAAATATCTTCCGTTCACAACTGGAAAGAAGCTTTCTGAGAAACTGCTCTGTGTACTGTTAATTCATCTCACAGAATTACATCTTTCCCTTCAAGAAGCCTTTCGCTAAGGCTGTTCTTCTTGAATTGGTAAAGGGATATTTCAAAGCCCATAGAGGGCTATGTTGAAAAAGGAAATAACTTCCGGTCAAAACTGGAAAGAAGCTTTCTGAGAAACTGCTCTGTGTTCTGTTAATTCATCTCACAGATTTACATCTTTCCCTTCAAGAAGCCTTTCGCTAAGGCTGTTCTTGCGGAATTGGTAAAGGGATATTTGGAAGCCCAAAGAGGGCTATGGTGAAAAAGGAAATATCTTCCGTTGAAAACTGGAAACAAGCTTTCTGAGAAACTGCTCTGTGTTCTGTTTATTCATCTCACAGAGTTACATCTTTCCCTTCAAGAAGCCTTTCGCTAAGGCTGTTCTTGTGGAATTGGCAAAGGGATATTTGGAAGCAAATAGAGGGCTCTGGTGAAAAAGGAAATATCTTCCGTTCAAAACTGGAAAGAAGCTTTCTGAGAAACTGCTCTGTGTTCTGTTAATTAATCTCACAGAGTTACATCTTTCCCTTCAAGAAGCCTTTCGCAAAGGCTGTTCTTGTGGAATTTGCAAAGGGATATTTCGAAGCCCATAGAGGGCTATGGTGAAAAAGGAAATATCATCCGTTCAAAACTGGAAAGAAGCTTTCTGAGATACTGCTCTGTGTTCTGTTAATTCATCTCACAGAGTTACATCTTTCCCTTCAAGAAGCCTTTCGCTAAGGCTGTTCTTGTGGAATTGGCAAAGGGATATTTGGAAGCCCATAGAGGGCTATGGTGAAAAAGGAGATATCTTCCGTTCAAAACTGAAAGAAGCTTTCTGAGAAACTGCTCTGTGTTCTGTTAATTCATCTCAGAGAGTTACATCTTTCCCTTCAAGAAGCCTTTCGCTAAGGCTGTTCTTGTGGAATTGGCAAAGGGATATTTGGAAGCCCATAGAGGGCTATGGTGAAAAAGGAAATATCTTCCGTTCAAAACTGGAAAGAAGCTTTCTGAGAAACTGCTCTGTGTTCTGTTAATTCATCTCACAGAGTTACATCTTTCCCTTCAAGAAGCCTTTCGCTAAGGCTGTTCTTGTGAAATTGGCAAAGGGATATTTGGAAGCCCATAGAGGGCTATGGTGAAAAAGGAAATATCTTCCGTTCAAAACTGGAAAGAAGCTTTCTGAGAAACTGCTCTGTGTTCTGTTAATTAATCTCACAGAGTTACATCTTTCCCTTCAAGAAGCCTTTCGCTAAGTCTGTTCTTGTGGAATTGGCAAAGGGATATTAGGAAGCCCAAAGAGGGCTATGGTGAAAAAGGAAATATCTTCCGTTCAAAACTGGAAAGAAGCTTTCTGAGAAACTGCTCTGTGTTCTGTTAATTCATCTCACAGAGTTACATCTTTCCCTTCAAGAAGCCTTTCGCTAAGGCTGTTCTTGTGGAATTGGCAAAGGGATATTTGGAAACACATAGAGGGCTATGGTGAAAAAGGAAATATCTTCCGTTCAAAACTGGAAAGAAGCTTTCTGAGAAACTGCTCTGTGTTCTGTTAATTCATCTCACAGAGTTACATCTTTCCCTTCAAGAAGCCTTTCGCTAAGGCTGTTCTTGTGGAATTGGCAAAGGGATATATGGAAGCCCAAAGAGGGCTATGGTGAAAAAGGAAATATCTTCCGTTGAAAACTGGAAACAAGCTTTCTGAGAAACTGCTCTGTGTTCTGTTAATTCATCTCACAGAGTTACATCTTTCCCTTCAAGAAGCCTTTCGCTAAGGCTGTTCTTGTGGAATTGGAAAAGGGATATTTCGAAGCCCATAGAGGGCTATGGTGAAAAAGGAAATATCATCCGTTCAAAACTGGAAAGAAGCTTTCTGAGAAACTGCTCTGTGTTCTGTTAATTCATCTCACAGAGTTACATCTTTCCCTTCAAGAAGCCTTTCGCTAAGGCTGTTCTTGTGGAATTGGCAAAGGGATATTTGGAAGCCCATAGAGGGCTATGGTAAAAAGGAAATATCTTCCGTTCAAAGCTGGAAAGAAGCTTTCTGAGAAACTGCTCTGTGTTCTGTAAATTCATCTCACAGAGTTACATCTTTCCCTTCAAGAAGCCTTTCGCTAAGGCTGTTCTTGTGGAATTGGCAAAGGGATATTTGGAAGCCCAAAGAGGTCTATGGTGAAAAAGGAAATATCTTCCGTTCAAAACTGGAAAGAAGCTTTCTGAGAAACTGCTCTGTGTTCTGTTAATTCATCTCACAGAGTTACATCTTTCCCTTCAAGAAGCCTTTCGCTAAGGCTGTTCTTGTGGAATTGGCAAAGGGATATTTGGAAGCCCATAGAGGGCTATGGTGAAAAAGGAAATATCTTCCGTTCAAAACTGGAAAGAAGCTTTCTGAGAAACTGCTCTGTGTTCTGTTAATTCATCTCACAGAGTTACATCTTTCCCTTCAAGAAGCCTTTTGCTAAGGCTGTTCTTGTGGAATTGGCAAAGGGATATTTGGAAGCCCATAGAGGGCTACGGTGAAAAAGGAAATATCTTCCGTTCAAAACTGGAAAGAAGCTTTCTGAGAAACTGCTCTGTGTTCTGTTAATTCATCTCACAGAGTTACATCTTTCCCTTCAAGAAGCCTTTCGCTAAGGCTGTTCTTGTGGAATTGGCAAAGGGATATTTGGAAGCCCATAGAGATCTATGGTGAAAAAGGAAATATCTTCCGTTCAAAACTGGAAAGAAGCTTTCTGAGAAACTGCTCTGTGTTCTGTTAATTCATCTCACAGAGTTACATCTTTCCCTTCAAGAAGCCTTTCGCTAAGGCTGTTCTTGTGGAATTGGCAAAGGGATATTTGGAAGCCCATAGAGGGCTATGGTAAAAAGGAAATATCTTCCGTTTAAAACTGGAAAGAAGATTTCTGAGAAACTGCTCTGTGTTCTGTTAATTCATCTCACAGAGTTACATCTTTCCCTTCAAGAAGCCTTTCGCTAAGGCTGTTCTTGTGGAATTGGCAAAGGGATATTTGGAAGCCCATAGAGGGCTACGGTGAAAAAGGAAATATCTTCCGTTCAAAACTGGAAAGAAGCTTTCTGAGAAACTGCTCTGTGTTCTGTTAATTCATCTCACCGAGTTACATCTTTCCCTTCAAGAAGCCTTTCACTAAGGCTGTTCTTGTGGAATTGGCAAAGGGATATTTGGAAGCCCATAGAGGGCTATGGTGGAAAAGGAAATATCTTCCGTTCACAACTGGAAAGAAGCTTTCTGAGAAACTGCTCTGTGTACTGTTAATTCATCTCACAGAATTACATCTTTCCCTTCAAGAAGCCTTTCGCTAAGGCTGTTCTTCTTGAATTGGTAAAGGGATATTTCAAAGCCCATAGAGGGCTATGGTGAAAAAGGAAATAACTTCCGGTCAAAACTGGAAAGAAGCTTTCTGAGAAACTGCTCTGTGTTCTGTTAATTCATCTCACAGATTTACATCTTTCCCTTCAAGAAGCCTTTCGCTAAGGCTGTTCTTGCGGAATTGGTAAAGGGATATTTGGAAGCCCAAAGAGGGCTATGGTGAAAAAGGAAATATCTTCCGTTGTAAACTGGAAACAAGCTTTCTGAGAAACTGCTCTGTGTTCTGTTTATTCATCTCACAGAGTTACATCTTTCCCTTCAAGAAGCCTTTCGCTAAGGCTGTTCTTGTGGAATTGGCAAAGGGATATTTGGAAGTAAATAGAGGGCTCTGGTGAAAAAGGAAATATCTTCCGTTCAAAACTGGAAAGAAGCTTTCTGAGAAACTGCTCTGTGTTCTGTTAATTAATCTCACAGAGTTACATCTTTCCCTTCAAGAAGCCTTTCGCAAAGGCTGTTCTTGTGGAATTTGCAAAGGGATATTTCGAAGCCCATAGAGGGCTATGGTGAGAAAGGAAATATCATCCGTTCAAAACTGGAAAGAAGCTTTCTGAGAAACTGCTATGTGTTCTGTTAATTCATCTCACAGAGTTACATCTTTCCCTTCAAGAAGCCTTTCGCTAAGGCTGTTCTTGTGGAATTGGCAAAGGGATATTTGGAAGCCCATAGAGAGCTATGGTGAAAAAGGAAATATCTTCCGTTCAAAACTGGAAAGAAGCTTTCTGAGAAACTGCTCTGTGTTCTGTTAATTCATCTCACAGAGTTACATCTTTCCCTTCAAGAAGCCTTTCGCTAAGGCTGTTCTTCTGGAATTGGAAAAGGGATATTTCGAAGCCCATAGAGGGCTATGGTGAAAAAGGAAATATCATCCGTTCAAAACTGGAAGGAAGCTTTCTGAGATACTGCTCTGTGTTCTGTTAATTCATCTCACAGAGTTACATCTTTCCCTTAAAGAAGGCTTTCGCTAAGGCTGTTCTTGTGGAATTGGCAAAGGGATATTTGGAAGCCCATAGAGGGCTATGGTGAAAAAGGAAATATCTTCCGTTCAAAACTGGAAAGAAGCTTTCTGAGAAACTGCTCTGTGTTCTGTAAATTCATCTCACAGAGTTACATCTTTCCCTTCAAGAAGCCTTTCGCTAAGGCTGTTCTTGTGGATTTGGCAAAGGGATATTTGGAAGCCCAAAGAGGGCTATGGTGAAAAAGGAAATATCTTCCGTTCAAAACTGGAAAGAAGCTTTCTGAGAAACTGCTCTGTGTTCTGTTAATTCATCTCACAGAGTTACATCTTTCCCTTCAAGAAGTCTTTCGCTAAGGCTGTTCTTGTGCAATTGGCAAAGGGATATTTGGAAGACCATAGAGGGCTATGGTGAAAAAGGAAATATCTTCCGTTCAAAACTGGAAAGAAGCTTTCTGAGAAA
The DNA here is from genome assembly GCF_047675955.1 of Chlorocebus sabaeus. NCBI lineage: Eukaryota > Metazoa > Chordata > Mammalia > Primates > Cercopithecidae > Chlorocebus > Chlorocebus sabaeus. The sequence continues at coordinate 2,225,100 of NW_027327925.1, read as the reverse complement.
CTGCTCTGTGTTCTGTTAATTCATCTCACAGAGTTACATCTTTCCCTTCAAGAAGCCTTTCGCTAAGGCTGTTCTTGTGGAATTGGCAAAGGGATATTTGGAAGCCCATAGAGGGCTATGGTAAAAAGGAAATATCTTCCGTTGAAACCTGGAAAGCAGCTTTTTGAAAAACTGCTCTGTGTTCTGTTAATTCATCTCACAGAGTTACATCTTTCCCTTCAAGAAGCCTTTCGCTAAGGCTGTTCTTGTGGAATTGGCAAAGGGATATTTGGAAGCCCATAGAGGGCTATGGTGAAAAAGGAAGTATCTTCCGTTCAAAACTGGAAAGAAGCTTTCTGAGAAACTGCTCTGTGTTCTGTTAATTCATCTCACAGAGTTACATCTTTCCCTTCAAGAAGCATTTCTCTAAGGCTGTTCTTGTGGAATTGGCAAAGGGATATTTGGAAGCCCATAGAGGGCTATGGTAAAAAGGAAATATCTTCCGTTGAAAACTGGAAAGCAGCTTTTTGAGAAACTGCTCTGTGTTCTCTTAATTCATCTCACAGAGTTACATCTTTCCCTTCAAGAAGCCTTTCGCTAAGGCTGTTCTTGTGCAATTGACAAAGGGATATTTGGAAGCCCATAGAGGGCTATGGTGAAAAAGGAAATATCTTCCGTTCAAAACTGGAAAGAAGCTTTCTGAGAAACTGCTCTGAGTTCTGTAAATTCATCTCACAGAGTTACATCTTTCCCTTCAAGAAGCCTTTCGCTAAGGCTGTTCTTGTGGAATTGGCAAAGGGATATTTGGAAGCCCATAGAGGGCTATGGTGAAAAAGGAAATATCTTCAGTTCAAAACTGGAAAGAAGCTTTCTGAGAAACTGCTCTGTGTTCTGTTAATTCATCTCACAGAGTTACATCTTTCCCTTCAAGAAGCCTTTCTCTAAGGCTGTTCTTGTGGAATTGGCAAAGGGATATTTGGAAGCCCATAGAGGGCTATGGTAAAAAGGAAATATCTTCCGTTGAAAACTGGAAAGCAGCTTTTTGAGAAACTGCTCTGTGTTCTCTTAATTCATCTCACAGAGTTACATCTTTCCCTTCAAGAAGCCTTTCGCTAAGGCTGTTCTTGTGCAATTGACAAAGGGATATTTGGAAACCCATAGAGGGCTATGGTGAAAAAGGAAATATCTTCCGTTCAAAACTGGAAAGAAGCTTTCTGAGAAACTGCTCTGAGTTCTGTAAATTCACCTCACAGAGTTACATCTTTCCCTTCAAGAAGCCTTTCGCTAAGGCTGTTCTTGTGGAATTGGCAAAGGGATATTTGGAAGCCCATAGAGGGCTATGGTGAAAAAGGAAATATCTTCAGTTCAAAACTGGAAAGAAGCTTTCTGAGAAACTGCTCTGTGTTCTGTTAATTCATCTCACAGAGTTACATCTTTCCCTTCAAGAAGCCTTTCGCTAAGGCTGTTCTTGTGGAATTGGCAAAGGGATATTTGGAAGCCCATAGAGGGCTATGGTGAAAAAGGAAATATCTTCCGTTCAAAACTGGAAAGAAGCTTTCTGAGAAACTGCTCTGTGTTCTGTTAATTCATCTCACAGAGTTACATCTTTCCCTTCAAGAAGCCTTTCGCTAAGGCTGTTCTTGTGGAATTGGCAAAGGGATATTTGGAAGCCCATAGAGGGCTATGGTAAAAAGGAAATATCTTCCGTTGAAAACTGGAAAGAAGCTTTCTGAGAAACTGCTCTGTGTTCTGTTAATTAATCTCACAGAGTTACATCTTTCCCTTCAAGAAGCCTTTCGCAAAGGCTGTTCTTGTGGAATTTGCAAAGGGATATTTCGAAGCCCATAGAGGGCTATGGTGAGAAAGGAAATATCTTCCGTTCAAAACTGGAAAGAAGCTTTCTGAGAAACTGCTCTCTGTTCTGTAAATTCATCTCACAGAGTTACATCTTTCCCTTCAAGAAGCCTTTCGCTAAGGCTGTTCTTGTGGAATTGGCAAAGGGATATTTGGAAGCCCATAGAGGGCTATGGTGAAAAAGGAAGTATCTTCCGTTCAAAACTGGAAAGAAGCTTTCTGAGAAACTGCTCTGTGTTCTGTTAATTCATCTCACAGAGTTACATCTTTCCCTTCAAGAAGCCTTTCGCTAAGGCTGTTCTTCTGGAATTGGAAAAGGGATATTTCGAAGCCCATAGAGGGCTATGGTGAAAAAGGAAATATCTTCCGTTCAAAACTGGAAAGAAGCTTTCTGAGAAACTGCTCTGTGTTCTGTTAATTCATCTCACAGAGTTACATCTTTCCCTTAAAGAAGGCTTTCGCTAAGGCTGTTCTTGTGGAATTGGCAAAGGGATATTTGGAAGCCCATAGAGGGCTATGGTGCAAAAGGAAATATCTTCCGTTCAAAACTGGAAAGAAGCTTTCTGAGAAACTGCTCTGTGTTCTGTAAATTCATCTCACAGAGTTACATCTTTCCCTTCAAGAAGCCTTTAGCTAAGGCTGTTCTTGTGGAATTGGCAAAGGGATATTTGGAAGCCCATAGAGGGCTATGGTAAAAAGGAAATATCTTCCGTTGAAAACTGGAAAGCAGCTTTTTGAGAAAATGCTCTGTGTTCTCTTAATTCATCTCACAGAGTTACATCTTTCCCTTCAAGAAGCCTTTCGCTAAGGCTGTTCTTGTGGAATTGGCAAAGGGATATTTGGAAGCCCATAGAGGGCTATGGTGAAAAAGGAAATATCTTCCGTTCAAAACTGGAAAGAAGCTTTCTGAGAAACTGCTCTGAGTTCTGTAAATTCATCTCACAGAGTTACATCTTTCCCTTCAAGAAGCCTTTCGCTAAGGCTGTTCTTGTGGAATTGGCAAAGGGATATTTGGAAGCCCATAGAGGGCTATGGTGAAAAAGGAAATATCTTCCGTTCAAAACTGGAAAGAAGCTTTCTGAGAAACTGCTCTGTGTTCTGTTAATTCATCTCACAGGTTTACATCTTTCCCTTCAAGAAGCCTTTCGCTAAGGCTGTTCTTGTGGAATTGGCAAAGGGATATTTGGAAGCCCATAGAGGGCTATGGTGAAAAAGGAAATATCTTCCGTTCAAAACTGGAAAGAAGCTTTCTGAGAAACTGCTCTGTGTTCTGTTAATTCATCTCACAGAGTTACATCTTTCCCTTCAAGAAGCCTTTCGCTAAGGCTGTTCTTGTGGAATTGGCAAAGGGATATTTGGAAGCCCATAGAGGGCTACGGTGAAAAAGGAAATATCTTCCGTTCAAAACTGGAAAGAAGCTTTCTGAGAAACTGCTCTGTGTTCTGTTAATTCATCTCACAGAGTTACATCTTTCCCTTCAAGAAGCCTTTCGCTAAGGCTGTTCTTGTGGAATTGGCAAAGGGATATTTGGAAGCCCATAGAGGGCTATGGTAAAAAGGAAATATCTTCCGTTGAAAACTGGAAAGAAGCTTTCTGAGAAACTGCTCTGTGTTCTGTTAATTCATCTCACAGAGTTACATCTTTCCCTTCAAGAAGCCTTTTGCTAAGGCTGTTCTTGTGGAATTGGCAAAGGGATATTTGGAAGCCCATAGAGGGCTATGGTGAAAAAGGAAATATCTTCCGTTCAAAACTGGAAAGAAGCTTTCTGAGAAACTGCTCTGTGTTCTGTTAATTCATCTCACAGAGTTACATCTTTCCCTTCAAGAAGCCTTTCGCTAAGGCTGTTCTTGTGCAATTGGCAAAGGGATATTTGGAAGCCCATAGAGGGCTATGGTGAAAAAGGAAATATCTTCCGTTCAAAACCGGAAAGAAGCTTTCTGAGAAACTGCTCTGTGTTCTGTTAATTCATCTCACAGAGTTACATCTTTCCCTTCAAGAAGCCTTTCGCTAAGGCTGTTCTTCTGGAATTGGCAAAGGGATATTTGGAAGCCCATAGAGGGCTATGGTAAAAAGGAAATATCTTCCGTTGAAAACTGGAAAGCAGCTTTTTGGGAAACTGCTCTGGGTTCGGTTAATTCATCTCACAGAGTTACATCTTTCCCTTCAAGAAGCCTTTCGCTAAGGCTGTTCTTGTGGAATTGGCAAAGGGATATTTGGAAGCCCATAGAGGGCTATGGTGAAAAAGGAAATATCTTCCGTTCAAAACTGGAAAGAAGCTTTCTGAGAAACTGCTCTGTGTTCTGTAAATTCATCTCACAGAGTTACATCTTTCCCTTCAAGAAGCCTTTCGCTAAGGCTGTTCTTGTGGAATTGGCAAAGGGATATTTGGAAGCCCATAGAGGGCTACGGTGAAAAAGGAAATATCTTCCGTTCACAACTGGAAAGAAGCTTTCTGAGAAACTGCTCTGTGTACTGTTAATTCATCTCACAGAATTACATCTTTCCCTTCAAGAAGCCTTTCGCTAAGGCTGTTCTTGTGGAATTGGTAAAGGGATATTTCAAAGCCCATAGAGGGCTATGGTGAAAAAGGAAATAACTTCCGTTCAAAACTGGAAAGAAGCTTTCTGAGAAACTGCTCTGTGTTCTGTTAATTCATCTCACAGAGTTACATCTTTCCCTTCAAGAAGCCTTTCGCTAAGGCTGTTCTTGTGGAATTGGTAAAGGGATATATGGAAGCCCAAAGAGGGCTATGGTGAAAAAGGAAATAACTTCCGTTCAAAACTGGAAAGAAGCTTTCTGAGAAACTGCTCTGTGTTCTGTTAATTCATCTCACAGAGTTACATCTTTCCCTTCAAGAAGCCTTTCGCTAAGGCTGTTCTTGTGGAATTGGCAAAGGGATATTTGGAAGCCCATAGAGGGTTATGGTGAAAAAGGAAATATCATCCGTTCTAAACTGGAAAGAAGCTTTCTGAGAAACTGCTCTGTGTTCTGTTAATTCATCTCACAGAGTTACATCTTTCCCTTCAAGAAGCCTTTCGCTAAGGCTGTTCTTGTGGAATTGGCAAAGGGATATTTGGAAGCCCATAGAGTGCTATGGTGAAAAAGGAAATATCTTCCGTTCAAAACTGGAAAGAAGCTTTCTGAGAAACTGCTCTGTGTTCTGTTAATTCATCTCACAGAGTTACATCTTTCCCTTCAAGAAGCCTTTCGCTAAGTCTGTTCTTGTGGAATTGGAAAAGGGATATTTCGAAGCCCATAGAGGGCTATGGTGAAAAAGGAAATATCATCCGTTCAAAACTGGAAAGAAGCTTTCTGAGAAACTGCTCTGTGGTCTGTTAATTCATCTCACAGAGTTACATCTTTCCCTTCAAGAAGCCTTTCGCTAAGGCTGTTCTTGTGGAATTGGCAAAGGGATATTTGGAAGCCCATAGAGGGCTATGGTGAAAAAGGAAATATCTTCCGTTCAAAACTGGAAAAAAGCTTTCTGAGAAACTGCTCTGTGTTCTGTAAATTCATCTCACAGAGTTACATGTTTCCCTTCAAGAAGCCTTTCGCTAAGGCTGTTCTTGTGGAATTGGCAAAGGGATATTTGGAAGCCCAAAGAGGGCTATGGTGAAAAAGGAAATATCTTCCGTTCAAAACTGGAAAGAAGCTTTCTGAGAAACTGCTCTGTGTTCTGTAAATTCATCTCACAGAGTTACATCTTTCCCTTCAAGAAGCCTTTCGCTAAGGCTGTTCTTGTGGAATTGGCAAAGGGATATTTGGAAGCCCATAGTAGGTTATGGTAAAAAGGAAATATCTTCCGTTGAAAACTGGAAAGAAGCTTTCTGAGAAACTGCTCTGTGTTCTGTTAATTCATCTCACAGAGTTACATCTTTCCCTTCAAGAAGCCTTTTGCTAAGGCTGTTCTTGTGGAATTGGCAAAGGGATATTTGGAAGCCCATAGAGGGCTATGGTGAAAAAGGAAATATCTTCGGTTCAAAACTGGAAAGAAGCTTTCTGAGAAACTGCTCTGTGTTCTGTTAATTCATCTCACAGAGTTACATCTTTCCCTTCAAGAAGCCTTTCGCTAAGGCTGTTCTTGTGGAATTGGCAAAGGGATATTTGGAAGCCCATAGAGATCTATGGTGAAAAAGGAAATATCTTCCGTTCAAAACTGGAAAGAAGCCTTCTGAGAAACTGCTCTGTGTTCTGTTAATTCATCTCACAGAGTTACATCTTTCCCTTCAAGAAGCCTTTCGCTAAGGCTGTTCTTGTGGAATTGGCAAAGGGATATTTGGAAGCCCATAGAGGGCTATGGTAAAAAGGAAATATCTTCCGTTTAAAACTGGAAAGAAGCTTTCTGAGAAACTGCTCTGTGTTCTGTTAATTCATCTCACAGAGTTACATCTTTCCCTTCAAGAAGCCTTTCGCTAAGGCTGTTCTTGTGGAATTGGCAAAGGGATATTTGGAAGCCCACACAGGGCTACGGTGAAAAAGGAAATATCTTCCGTTCAAAACTGGAAAGAAGCTTTCTGAGAAACTGCTCTGTGTTCTGTTAATTCATCTCACAGAGTTACATCTTTCCCTTCAAGAAGCCTTTCACTAAGGCTGTTCTTGTGGAATTGGCAAAGGGATATTTGGAAGCCCATAGAGGGCTATGGTGAAAAAGGAAATATCTTCCGTTCACAACTGGAAAGAAGCTTTCTGAGAAACTGCTCTGTGTACTGTTAATTCATCTCACAGAATTACATCTTTCCCTTCAAGAAGCCTTTCGCTAAGGCTGTTCTTCTTGAATTGGTAAAGGGATATTTCAAAGCCCATAGAGGGCTATGGTGAAAAAGGAAATAACTTCCGGTCAAAACTGGAAAGAAGCTTTCTGAGAAACTGCTCTGTGTTCTGTTAATTCATCTCACAGAGTTACATCTTTCCCTTCAAGAAGCCTTTCGCTAAGGCTGTTCTTGTGGAATTGGTAAAGGGATATTTGGAAGCCCAAAGAGGGCTATGGTGAAAAAGGAAATATCTTCCGTTGAAAACTGGAAACAAGCTTTCTGAGAAACTGCTCTGTGTTCTGTTTATTCATCTCACAGAGTTACATCTTTCCCTTCAAGAAGCCTTTCGCTAAGGCTGTTCTTGTGGAATTGGCAAAGGGATATTTGGAAGCCCATAGAGGGCTATGGTGAAAAAGGAAATATCTTCCGTTCAAAACTGGAAAGAAGCTTTCTGAGAAACTGCTCTGTGTTCTGTTAATTCATCTCACAGATTTACATCTTTCCCTTCAAGAAGCCTTTCGCTAAGGCTGTTCTTGTGAAATTGGCAAAGGGATATTTGGAAGCCCATAGAGGGCTATGGTGAAAACGGAAATATCTTCCGTTCAAAACTGGAAAGAAGCTTTCTGAGAAACTGCTCTGTGTTCTGTTAATTAATCTCACAGAGTTACATCTTTCCCTTCAAGAAGCCTTTCGCTAAGTCTGTTCTTGTGGAATTGGCAAAGGGATATTCGGAAGCCCAGAGAGGGCTATGGTGAAAAAGGAAATATCATCCGTTCTAAACTGGAAAGAAGCTTTCTGAGAAACTCCTCTGTGTTCTGTTAATTCTTCTCACAGCGTTACATCTTTCCCTTCAAGAAGCCTTTCGCTAAGGCTGTTCTTGTGGAATTGGCAAAGGGATATTTGGAAGCCCATAGAGGGCTATGGTGAAAAAGGAAATATCTTCCGTTCAAAACTTTAAAGAAGCTTTCTGAGAAACTGCTCTGTGTTCTGTTAATTCATCTCACAGAGTTACATCTTTCCCTTAAAGAAGCCTTTCGCTAAGGCTGTTCTTGTGGAATTGGCAAAGGGATATTTGGAAGCCCATAGAGGGCTATGGTGAAAAAGGAAATATCTTCCGTTCAAAACTGGAAAGAAGCTTTCTGAGAAACTGCTCTGTGTTCTGTTAATTAATCTCACAGAGTTACATCTTTCCCTTGAAGAAGCCTTTCGCTAAGGCTGTTCTTGTGGAATTGGCAAAGGGATATTTGGAAGCCCATAGAGGGCTATGGTGAAAAAGGAAATATCATCCGTTCAAAACTGGAAAGAAGCTTTCTGAGAAACTGCTCTGTGTTCTGTAAATTCATCTCACAAAGTTACATCTTTCCTTTCAAGAAGCCTTTCGCTAAGGCTGTTCTTGTGGAATTGGCAAAGTCATATTTGGAAGCTCATAGAGGGCTATGGTGAAAAAGGAAATATCTTCCGTTCAAAACTGGAAACAAGCTTTGTGAGAAACTGCTCTGTGTTCGGTAAATTCATCTCACAGAGTTACATCTTTCCCTTCAAGAAGCCTTTCGCTAAGGCTGTTCTTGTGGAATTCGCAAAGGGATATTTGGAAGCCCATAGAGGGCTATGGTGAAAAAGGAAATATCTTCCGTTCAAAACTGGAATCAAGCTTTCTGAGAAACTTCTCTGTCTTCTGTTAATTCATCTCACAGAGTTACATCTTTCCCTTCAGGAAGCCTTTCGCTAAGGCTGTTCTTGTGGAATTGGCAAAGGGATATTTGGAAGCCCATAGAGGGCTATGGTGAAAAAGGAAATATCTTCCGTTCAAAACTGGAAAGAAGCTTTCTGAGAAACTGCTCTGTGTTCTGTTAATTCATCTCACAGAGTTACATCTTTCCCTTCAAGAAGCCTTTCGCTAAGGCTGTTCTTGTGGAATTGGCAAAGCGATAATTGGAAGCAAATAGAGGGCTCTGGTGAAAAAGGAAATATCTTCCGTTCAAAACTGGAAAGAAGCTTTCTGAGAAACTGCTCTGTGTTCTGTTAATTCATCTCACAGAGTTACATCTTTCCCTTCAAGAAGCCTTTCGCTAAGGCTGTTCTTGTGGAATTGGCAAAGGGATATTTGGAAGCCCATAGAGGGCTATGGTGAAAAAGGAAATATCTTCCGTTCAAAACTGGAAAGAAGCTTTCTGAGAAACTGCTCTGTGTTCTGTTAATTCATCTCACAGAGTTACATCTCTCCCTTCAAGAAGCCTTTCGCTAAGGCTGTTCTTCTGGAATTGGAAAAGGGATATTTCGAAGCCCATAGAGGGCTATGGTGAAAAAGGAAATATCATCCGTTCAATACTGGAAAGAAGCTTTCTGAGAAACTGCTCTGTGTTCTGTTAATTCATCTCACAGAGTTACATCTTTCCCTTAAAGAAGGCTTTCGCTAAGGCTGTTCTTGTGGAATTGGCAAAGGGATATTTGGAAGCCCATAGAGGGCTATGGTGCAAAAGGAAATATCTTCCGTTCAAAACTGGAAAGAAGCTTTCTGAGAAACTGCTCTGTGTTCTGTAAATTCATCTCACAGAGTTACATCTTTCCCTTCAAGAAGCCTTTCGCTAAGGCTGTTCTTGTGGAATTGGCAAAGGGATATTTGGAAGCCCAAAGAGGGCTATGGTGAAAAAGGAAATATCTTCCGTTCAAAACTGGAAAGAAGCTTTCTGAGAAACTGCTCTGTGTTCTGTTAATTCATCTCACAGAGTTACATCTTTCCCTTCAAGAAGCCTTTCGCTAAGGCTGTTCTTGTGGAATTGGCAAAGGGATATTTGGAAGCCCATAGAGGGCTATGGTGAAAATGGAAATATCTTCCGTTCAAAACTGGAAAGAAGCTTTCTGAGAAACTGCTCTGTGTTCTGTTAATTCATCTCACAGAGTTACATCTTTCCCTTCAAGAAGCCTTTCGCTAAGGCTGTTCTTGTGCAATTGGCAAAGGGATATTTGGAAGCCCATAGAGGGCTATGGTGAAAAAGGAAATATCTTCCGTTCAAAACTGGAAAGAAGCTTTCTGAGAAACTGCTCTGTGTTCTGTTAATACATCTCACAGAGTTACATCTTTCCCTTCAAGAAGCCTTTTGCTAAGGCTGTTCTTGTGGAATTGGCAAAGGGATATTTGGAAGCCCATAGAGGGCTATGGTGAAAAGGAAATATCTTCCGTTGAAAACTGGAAAGAAGCTTTCTGAGAAACTGCTCTGTGTTCTGTTAATTCATCTCACAGAGTTACATCTTTCCCTTCAAGAAGCCTTTTGCTAAGGCTGTTCTTGTGGAATTGGCAAAGGGATATTTGGAAGCCCATAGAGGGCTATGGTGAAAAAGGAAATATCTTCCGTTCAAAACTGGGAAGAAGCTTTCTGAGAAACTGCTCTGTGTTCTGTTAATTCATCTCACAGATTTACATCTTTCCCATCAAGGAGCCTTTCGCTAAGGCTGTTCTTGTGAAATTGGCAAAGGGATATTTGGAAGCTCATAGAGGGCTATGGTGAAAAAGGAAATATCTTCCGTTCAAAACTGGAAAGAAGCTTTCTGAGAAACTGCTCTGTGTTCTGTTAATTAATCTCACAGAGTTATATCTTTCCCTTCAAGAAGCCTTTCGCTAAGTCTGTTCTTGTGGAATTGGCAAAGGGATATTTGGAAGCCCAAAGAGGGCTATGGTGAAAAAGGAAATATCTTCCGTTCAAAACTGGAAAGAAGCTTTCTGAGAAACTGCTCTGTGTTCTGTTAATTCATCTCACAGAGTTACATCTTTCCCTTCAAGAAGCCTTTCGCTAAGGCTGTTCTTGTGGAATTGGCAAAGGGATATTTGGAAACACATAGAGAGCTATGGTGAAAAAGGAAATATCTTCCGTTCAAAACTGGAAAGAAGCTTTCTGAGAAACTGCTCTGTGTTCTGTTAATTCATCTCACAGAGTTACATCTTTCCCTTCAAGAAGCCTTTCGCTAAGTCTGTTCTTGTGGAATTGGCAAAGGGATATTCGGAAGCCCAGAGAGGGCTATGGTGAAAAAGGAAATATCATCCGTTCTAAACTGGAAAGAAGCTTTCTGAGAAACTGCTCTGTGTTCTGTTAATTCTTCTCACAGAGTTACATCTTTCCCTTCAAGAAGCCTTTCGCTAAGGCTGTTCTTGTGGAATTGGCAAAGGGATATTTGGAAGCCCATAGAGGGCTATGGTGAAAAAGGAAATATCTTCCGTTCAAAACTTTAAAGAAGCTTTCTGAGAAACTGCTCTGTGTTCTGTTAATTCATCTCACAGAGTTACATCTTTCCCTTCAAGAAGCCTTTCGCTAAGGCTGTTCTTCTGGAATTGGAAAAGGGATATTTCGAAGCCCTTAGAGGGCTATGGTGAAAAAGGAAATATCTTCCGTTCAAAACTGGAAAGAAGCTTTCTGAGAAACTGCTCTGTGTTCTGTTAATTCATCTCACAGATTTTCATCTTTCCCTTCAAGAAGCCTTTCGCTAAGGCTGTTCTTGTGGAATTGGCAAAGGGATATTTGGAAGCCCATAGAGGGCTATGGTGAAAAAGGAAATATCTTCCGTTCAAAACTGGAAAGAAGCTTTCTGAGAAACTGCTCTGTGTTCTGTTAATTCATCTCACAGAGTTACATCTTTCCCTTCAAGAAGCCTTTCGCTAAGGCTGTTCTTGTGGAATTGGCAAAGGGATATTTGGAAGCCCATAGAGGGCTATGGTGAAAAAGGAAATATCATAGGTTCTAAACTGGAAATAAGCTTTCTGAGAAACTGCTCTGTGTTCTGTTAATTCATCTCACAGAGTTACATCTTTCCCTTCAAGAAGCCTTTCGCTAAGGCTGTTCTTGTGGAATTGGCAAAGGGATATTTGGAAGCCCATAGAGGGCTATGGTGAAAAAGGAAATATCTTCCGTTCAAAACTGGAAAGAAGCTTTGTGAGAAACTGCTCTGTGTTCTGTTAATTCATCTCACAGAGTTACATCTTTCCCTTCAAGAAGCCTTTCGCTAAGGCTGTTCTTGTGGAATTGGAAAAGGGATATTTCGAAGCCCATAGAGGGCTATGGTGAAAAAGGAAATATCATCCGTTCAAAACTGGAAAGAAGCTTTCTGAGAAACTGCTCTGTGTTCTGTTAATTCATCTCACAGAGTTACATCTTTCCCTTCAAGAAGGCTTTCGCTAAGGCTGTTCTTGTGGAATTGGCAAAGGGATATTTGGAAGCCCATAGAGGGCTATGGTGAAAAAGGAAATATCTTCCGTTCAAAACTGGAAAGAAGCTTTCTGAGAAACTGCTCTGTGTTCTGTAAATTCATCTCACAGAGTTACATCTTTCCCTTCAAGAAGCCTTTCGCTAAGGCTATTCTTGTGGAATTGGCAAAGGGATATTTGGAAGCCCAAAGAGGGCTATGGTGAAAAAGGAAATATCTACCGTTCAAAACTGGAAAGAAGCTTTCTGAGAAACTGCTCTGTGTTCTGTTAATTCATCTCACAGAGTTACATCTTTCCCTTCAAGAAGCCTTTCGCTAAGGCTGTTCTTGTGGAATTGGCAAAGGGATATTTGGAAGCCCATAGAGGGCTATGGTGAAAAAGGAAATATCTTCCGTTCAAAACCGGAAAGAAGCTTTCTGAGAAACTGCTCTGTGTTCTGTTAATTCATCTCACAGAGTTACATCTTTCCCTTCAAGAAGCCTTTCGCTAAGGCTGTTCTTGTGGAATTGGCAAAGGGATATTTGGAAGCCCATAGAGGGCTATGGTAAAAAGGAAATATCTTCCGTTGAAAACTGGAAAGAAGCTTTCTGAGAAACTGCTCTGTGTTCTGTTAATTCATCTCACAGAGTTACATCTTTCCCTTCAAGAAGCCTTTTGCTAAGGCTGTTCTTGTGGAATTGGCAAAGGGATATTTGGAAGCCCATAGAGGGCTATGGTGAAAAAGGAAATATCTTCCGTTCAAAACTGGAAAGAAGCTTTCTGAGAAACTGCTCTGTGTTTTGTTAATTCATCTCACAGAGTTACATCTTTCCCTTCAAGAAGCCTTTCGCTAAGGCTGTTCTTATGCAATTGGCAAAGGGATATTTGGAAGCCCATAGAGGGCTATGGTGAAAAAGGAAATATCTTCCGTTCAAAACTGGAAAGAAGCTTTCTGAGAAACTGCTCTGTGTTCTGTTAATTCATCTCACAGAGTTACATCTTTCCCTTCAAGAAGCCTTTCTCTAAGGCTGTTCTTGTGGAATTGGCAAAGGGATATTTGGAAGCCCATAGAGGGCTATGGTAAAAAGGAAATATCTTCCGTTGAAAACTGGAAAGCAGTTTTTTGAGAAACTGCTCTGTGTTCTCTTAATTCATCTCACAGAGTTACATCTTTCCCTTAAAGAAGCCTTTCGCTAAGGCTGTTCTTGTGGAATTGGCAAAGGGATATTTGGAAGCCCATAGAGGGCTATGGTGAAAAAGGAAATATCTTCCGTTCAAAACTGGAAAGAAGCTTTCTGAGAAACTGCTCTGAGTTCTGTAAATTCATCTCACAGAGTTACATCTTTCCCTTCAAGAAGCCTTTCGCTAAGGCTGTTCTTGTGGAATTGGCAAAGGGATATTTGGAAGCCCATAGAGGGCTATGGTGAAAAAGGAAATATCTTCCGTTCAAAACTGGAAAGAAGCTTTCTGAGAAACTGCTCTGTGTTCTGTTAATTCATCTCACAGAGTTACATCTTTCCCTTCAAGAAGCCTTTCGCTAAGGCTGTTCTTGTGGAATTGGCAAAGGGATATTTGGAAGCCCATAGAGGGCTATGGTGAAAAAGGAAATATCTTCCGTTCAAAACTGGAAAGAAGCTTTCTGAGAAACTGCTCTGTGTTCTGTAAATTCATCTCACAGAGTTACATCTTTCCCTTCAAGAAGCCTTTCGCTAAGGCTGTTCTTGTGGAATTGGCAAAGGGATATTTGGAAGCCCACAGAGGGCTACGGTGAAAAAGGAAATATCTTCCGTTCAAAACTGGAAAGAAGCTTTCTGAGAAACTGCTCTGTGTTCTGTTAATTCATCTCACAGAGTTACATCTTTCCCTTCAAGAAGCCTTTCGCTAAGGCTGTTCTTGTGGAATTGGCAAAGGGATATTTGGAAGCCCATAGAGGGCTATGGTAAAAAGGAAATATCTTCCGTTGAAAACTGGAAAGAAGCTTTCTGAGAAACTGCTCTGTGTTCTGTTAATTCATCTCACAGAGCTACATCTTTCCCTTCAAGAAGCCTTTTGCTAAGGCTGTTCTTGTGGAATTGGCAAAGGGATATTTGGAAGCCCATAGAGGGCTATGGTGAAAAAGGAAATATCTTCCGTTCAAAACCGGAAAGAAGCTTTCTGAGAAACTGCTCTGTGTTCTGTTAATTCATCTCACAGAGTTACATCTTTCCCTTCAAGAAGCCTTTCGCTAAGGCTGTTCTTGTGGAATTGGCAAAGGGATATTTGGAAGCCCATAGAGGGCTATGGTGAAAAAGGAAATATCTTCCGTTCACAACTGGAAAGAAGCTTTCTGAGAAACTGCTCTGTGTACTGTTAATTTATCTCACAGAATTACATCTTTCCCTTCAAGAAGCCTTTCGCTAAGGCTGTTCTTGTGGAATTGGTAAAGGGATATTTCAAAGCCCATAGAGGGCTATGGTGAAAAAGGAAATAACTTCCGTTCAAAACTGGAAAGAAGCTTTCTGAGAAACTGCTCTGTGTTCTGTTAATTCATCTCACAGAGTTACATCTTTCCCTTCAAGAAGCCTTTCGCTAAGGCTGTTCTTGTGGAATTGGTAAAGGGATATATGGAAGCCCAAAGAGGGCTATGGTGAAAAAGGAAATATCTTCCGTTGAAAACTGGAAACAAGCTTTCTGAGAAACTGCTCTGTGTTCTGTTTATTCATCTCACAGAGTTACATCTTTCCCTTCAAGAAGCCTTTCGCTAAGGCTGTTCTTGTGGAATTGGCAAAGGGATATTTGGAAGCCCATAGAGGGCTATGGTGAAAAAGGAAATATCATCCGTTCTAAACTGGAAAAAGCTTTCTGAGAAACTGCTCTGTGTTCTGTTAATTCATCTCACAGAGTTACATCTGTCCCTTCAAGAAGCCTTTCGCTAAGGCTGTTCTTGTGGAATTGGCAAAGGGATATTTGGAAGCCCATAGAGGGCTATGGTGAAAAAGGAAATATCTTCCGTTCAAAACTTTAAAGAAGCTTTCTGAGAAACTGCTCTGTGTTCTGTTAATTCATCTCACAGAGTTACATCTTTCCCTTCAAGAAGCCTTTCGCTAAGGCTGTTCTTGTGGAATTGGAAAAGGGATATTTCGAAGCCCATAGAGGGCTATGGTGAAAAAGGAAATATCATCCGTTCAAAACTGGAAAGAAGCTTTCTGAGAAACTGCTCTGTGTTCTGTTAATTCATCTCACAGAGTTACATCTTTCCCTTCAAGAAGCCTTTCGCTAAGGCTGTTCTTGTGGAATTGGCAAAGGGATATTTGGAAGCCCAAAGAGGTCTATGGTGAAAAAGGAAATATCTTCCGTTCAAAACTGGAAAGAAGCTTTCTGAGAAACTGCTCTGTGTTCTGTTAATTCATCTCACAGAGTTACATCTTTCCCTTCAAGAAGCCTTTCGCTAAGGCTGTTCTTGTGGAATTGGAAAAGGGATATTTGGAAGCCCATAGAGGGCTATGGTGAAAAAGGAAATATCTTCCGTTCAAAACTGGAAAGAAGCTTTCTGAGAAACTGCTCTGTGTTCTGTTAATTCATCTCACAGAGTTACATCTTTCCCTTCAAGAAGCCTTTTGCTAAGTCTGTTCTTGGGGAATTGGCAAAGGGATATTTGGAAGCCCATAGAGGGCTACGGTGAAAAAGGAAATATCTTCCGTTCAAAACTGGAAAGAAGCTTTCTGAGAAACTGCTCTGTGTTCTGTTAATTCATCTCACAGAGTTACATCTTTCCCTTCAAGAAGCCTTTCGCTAAGGCTGTTCTTGTGGAATTGGCAAAGGGATATTTGGAAGCCCATAGAGATCTATGGTGAAAAAGGAAATATCTTCCGTTCAAAATTGGAAAGAAGCTTTCTGAGAAACTGCTCTGTGTTCTGTTAATTCATCTCACAGAGTTACATCTTTCCCTTCAAGAAGCCTTTCGCTAAGGCTGTTCTTGTGGAATTGGCAAAGGGATATTTGGAAGCCCATAGAGGGCTATGGTAAAAAGGAAATATCTTCCGTTTAAAACTGGAAAGAAGATTTCTTAGAAACTGCTCTGCGTTCTGTTAATTCATCTCACAGAGTTACATCTTTCCCTTCAAGAAGCCTTTCGCTAAGGCTGTTCTTGTGGAATTGGCAAAGGGATATTTGGAAGCCCATAGAGGGCTATGGTGAAAAAGGAAATATCTTCCGTTCAAAACTGGAAAGAAGCTTTCTGAGAAACTGCTCTGTGTTCTGTTAATTCATCTCACAGAGTTACATCTTTCCCTTCAAGAAGCCTTTCACTAAGGCTGTTCTTGTGGAATTGGCAAAGGGATATTTGGAAGCCCATAGAGGGCTATGGTGAAAAAGGAAATATCTTCCGTTCACAACTGGAAAGAAGCTTTCTGAGAAACTGCTCTGTGTACTGTTAATTCATCTCACAGAATTACATCTTTCCCTTCAAGAAGCCTTTCGCTAAGGCTGTTCTTCTTGAATTGGTAAAGGGATATTTCAAAGCCCATAGAGGGCTATGGTGAAAAAGGAAATAACTTCCGGTCAAAACTGGAAAGAAGCTTTCTGAGAAACTGCTCTGTGTTCCGTTAATTCATCTCACAGAGTTACATCTTTCCCTTCAAGAAGCCTTTCGCTAAGGCTGTTCTTGTGGAATTGGCAAAGGGATATTTGGAAGCCCATAGAGGGCTATGGTGAAAAAGGAAATATCTTCCGTTCAAAACTGGAAAGAAGCTTTCTGAGAAACTGCTCTGTGTTTTGTTAATTCATCTCACAGAGTTACATCTTTCCCTTCAAGAAGCCTTTCGCTAAGGCTGTTCTTGTGCAATTGGCAAAGGGATATTTGGAAGCCCATAGAGGGCTATGGTGAAAAAGGAAATATCTTCCGTTCAAAACTGGAAAGAAGCTTTCTGAGAAACTGCTCTGTGTTCTGTAAATTCATCTCACAGAGTTACATCTTTCCCTTCAAGAAGCCTTTCGCTAAGGCTGTTCTTGTGGAATTGGCAAAGGGATATTTGGAAGCCCAAAGAGGGCTATGGTGAAAAAGGAAATATCTACCGTTCAAAACTGGAAAGAAGCTTTCTGAGAAACTGCTCTGTGTTCTTTTAATTCATCTCACAGAGTTACATCTTTCCCTTCAAGAAGCCTTTCGCTAAGGCTGTTCTTGTGGAATTGGCAAAGGGATATTTGGAAGCCCATAGAGGGCTATGGTGAAAAAGGAAATATCTTCCGTTCAAAACCGGAAAGAAGCTTTCTGAGAAACTGCTCTGTGTTCTGTTAATTCATCTCACAGAGTTACATCTTTCCCTTCAAGAAGCCTTTCGCTAAGGCTGTTCTTGTGGAATTGGCAAAGGGATATTTGGAAGCCCATAGAGGGCTATGGTAAAAAGGAAATATCTTCCGTTGAAAACTGGAAAGAAGATTTCTGAGAAACTGCTCTGTGTTCTGTTAATTCATCTCACAGAGTTACATCTTTCCCTTCAAGAAGCCTTTTGCTAAGGCTGTTCTTGTGGAATTGGCAAAGGGATATTTGGAAGCCCATAGAGGGCTATGGTGAAAAAGGAAATATCTTCCGTTCAAAACTGGAAAGAAGCTTTCTGAGAAACTGCTCTGTGTTCCGTTAATTCATCTCACAGAGTTACATCTTTCCCTTCAAGAAGCCTTTCACTAAGGCTGTTCTTGTGGAATTGGCAAAGGGATATTTGGAAGCCCACAGAGGGCTACGGTGAAAAAGGAAATATCTTCCGTTCAAAACTGGAAAGAAGCTTTCTGAGAAACTGCTCTGTGTTCTGTTAATTCATCTCACAGAGTTACATCTTTCCCTTCAAGAAGCCTTTCGCTAAGGCTGTTCTTGTGGAATTGGTAAAGGGATATTTCAAAGCCCATAGAGGGCTATGGTGAAAAAGGAAATAACTTCCGTTCAAAACTGGAAAGAAGCTTTCTGAGAAACTGCTCTGTGTTCTGTTAATTCATCTCACAGAGTTACATCTTTCCCTTCAAGAAGCCTTTCGCTAAGGCTGTTCTTGTGGAATTGGTAAAGGGATATATGGAAGCCCAAAGAGGGCTATGGTGAAAAAGGAAATATCTTCCGTTGAAAACTGGAAACAAGCTTTCTGAGAAACTGCTCTGTGTTCTGTTTATTCATCTCACAGAGTTACATCTTTCCCTTCAAGAAGCCTTTCGCTAAGGCTGTTCTTGTGGAATTGGCAAAGGGATATTTGGAAGCCCATAGAGGGCTATGGTGAAAAAGGAAATATCATCCGTTCTAAACTGGAAAAAGCTTTCTGAGAAACTGCTCTGTGTTCTGTTAATTCATCTCACAGAGTTACATCTGTCCCTTCAAGAAGCCTTTCGCTAAGGCTGTTCTTGTGGAATTGGCAAAGGGATATTTGGAAGCCCATAGAGGGCTATGGTGAAATAGGAAATATCTTCCGTTCAAAACTTTAAAGAAGCTTTATGAGAAACTGCTCTGTGTTCTGTTAATTCATCTCACAGAGTTACATCTTTCCCTTCAAGAAGCCTTTCGCTAAGGCTGTTCTTGTGGAATTGGAAAAGGGATATTTCGAAGCCCATAGAGGGCTATGGTGAAAAAGGAAATATCATCCGTTCAAAACTGGAAAGAAGCTTTCTGAGAAACTGCTCTGTGTTCTGTTAATTCATCTCACAGAGTTACATCTTTCCCTTCAAGAAGCCTTTCGCTAAGGCTGTTCTTGTGGAATTGGCAAAGGGATATTTGGAAGCCCAAAGAGGTCTATGGTGAAAAAGGAAATATCTTCCGTTCAAAACTGGAAAGAAGCTTTCTGAGAAACTGCTCTGTGTTCTGTTAATTCATCTCACAGAGTTACATCTTTCCCTTCAAGAAGCCTTTCGCTAAGGCTGTTCTTGTGGAATTGGAAAAGGGATATTTGGAAGCCCATAGAGGGCTATGGTGAAAAAGGAAATATCTTCCGTTCAAAACTGGAAAGAAGCTTTCTGAGAAACTGCTCTGTGTTCTGTTAATTCATCTCACAGAGTTACATCTTTCCCTTCAAGAAGCCTTTTGCTAAGGCTGTTCTTGTGGAATTGGCAAAGGGATATTTGGAAGCCCATAGAGGGCTACGGTGAAAAAGGAAATATCTTCCGTTCAAAACTGGAAAGAAGCTTTCTGAGAAACTGCTCTGTGTTCTGTTAATTCATCTCACAGAGTTACATCTTTCCCTTCAAGAAGCCTTTCGCTAAGGCTGTTCTTGTGGAATTGGCAAAGGGATATTTGGAAGCCCATAGAGATCTATGGTGAAAAAGGAAATATCTTCCGTTCAAAATTGGAAAGAAGCTTTCTGAGAAACTGCTCTGTGTTCTGTTAATTCATCTCACAGAGTTACATCTTTCCCTTCAAGAAGCCTTTCGCTAAGGCTGTTCTTGTGGAATTGGCAAAGGGATATTTGGAAGCCCATAGAGGGCTATGGTAAAAAGGAAATATCTTCCGTTTAAAACTGGAAAGAAGATTTCTTAGAAACTGCTCTGTGTTCTGTTAATTCATCTCACAGAGTTACATCTTTCCCTTCAAGAAGCCTTTCGCTAAGGCTGTTCTTGTGGAATTGGCAAAGGGATATTTGGAAGCCCATAGAGGGCTACGGTGAAAAAGGAAATATCTTCCGTTCAAAACTGGAAAGAAGCTTTCTGAGAAACTGCTCTGTGTTCTGTTAATTCATCTCACAGAGTTACATCTTTCCCTTCAAGAAGCCTTTCACTAAGGCTGTTCTTGTGGAATTGGCAAAGGGATATTTGGAAGCCCATAGAGGGCTATGGTGAAAAAGGAAATATCTTCCGTTCACAACTGGAAAGAAGCTTTCTGAGAAACTGCTCTGTGTACTGTTAATTCATCTCACAGAATTACATCTTTCCCTTCAAGAAGCCTTTCGCTAAGGCTGTTCTTCTTGAATTGGTAAAGGGATATTTCAAAGCCCATAGAGGGCTATGGTGAAAAAGGAAATAACTTCCGGTCAAAACTGGAAAGAAGCTTTCTGAGAAACTGCTCTGTGTTCTGTTAATTCATCTCACAGAGTTACATCTTTCCCTTCAAGAAGCCTTTCGCTAAGGCTGTTCTTGTGGAATTGGCAAAGGGATATTTGGAAGCCCATAGAGGGCTATGGTGAAAAAGGAAATATCTTCCGTTCAAAACTGGAAAGAAGCTTTCTGAGAAACTGCTCTGTGTTTTGTTAATTCATCTCACAGAGTTACATCTTTCCCTTCAAGAAGCCTTTCGCTAAGGCTGTTCTTGTGCAATTGGCAAAGGGATATTTGGAAGCCCATAGAGGGCTATGGTGAAAAAGGAAATATCTTCCGTTCAAAACTGGAAAGAAGCTTTCTGAGAAACTGCTCTGTGTTCTGTAAATTCATCTCACAGAGTTACATCTTTCCCTTCAAGAAGCCTTTCGCTAAGGCTGTTCTTGTGGAATTGGCAAAGGGATATTTGGAAGCCCAAAGAGGGCTATGGTGAAAAAGGAAATATCTACCGTTCAAAACTGGAAAGAAGCTTTCTGAGAAACTGCTCTGTGTTCTGTTAATTCATCTCACAGAGTTACATCTTTCCCTTCAAGAAGCCTTTCGCTAAGGCTGTTCTTGTGGAATTGGCAAAGGGATATTTGGAAGCCCATAGAGGGCTATGGTGAAAAAGGAAATATCTTCCGTTCAAAACCGGAAAGAAGCTTTCTGAGAAACTGCTCTGTGTTCTGTTAATTCATCTCACAGAGTTACATCTTTCCCTTCAAGAAGCCTTTCGCTAAGGCTGTTCTTGTGGAATTGGCAAAGGGATATTTGGAAGCCCATAGAGGGCTATGGTAAAAAGGAAATATCTTCCGTTGAAAACTGGAAAGAAGATTTCTGAGAAACTGCTCTGTGTTCTGTTAATTCATCTCACAGAGTTACATCTTTCCCTTCAAGAAGCCTTTTGCTAAGGCTGTTCTTGTGGAATTGGCAAAGGGATATTTGGAAGCCCATAGAGGGCTATGGTGAAAAAGGAAATATCTTCCGTTCAAAACTGGAAAGAAGCTTTCTGAGAAACTGCTCTGTGTTCCGTTAATTCATCTCACAGAGTTACATCTTTCCCTTCAAGAAGCCTTTCGCTAAGGCTGTTCTTGTGGAATTGGCAAAGGGATATTTGGAAGCCCACAGAGGGCTACGGTGAAAAAGGAAATATCTTCCGTTCAAAACTGGAAAGAAGCTTTCTGAGAAACTGCTCTGTGTTCTGTTAATTCATCTCACAGAGTTACATCTTTCCCTTCAAGAAGCCTTTCGCTAAGGCTGTTCTTGTGGAATTGGCAAAGGGATATTTGGAAGCCCATAGAGGGCTATGGTGAAAAAGGAAATATCTTCCGTTCACAACTGGAAAGAAGCTTTCTGAGAAACTGTTCTGTGTACTGTTAATTCATCTCACAGAATTACATCTTTCCCTTCAAGAAGCCTTTCGCTAAGGCTGTTCTTGTGGAATTGGTAAAGGGATATTTCAAAGCCCATAGAGGGCTATGGTGAAAAAGGAAATAACTTCCGTTCAAAACTGGAAAGAAGCTTTCTGAGAAACTGCTCTGTGTTCTGTTAATTCATCTCACAGAGTTACATCTTTCCCTTCAAGAAGCCTTTCGCTAAGGCTGTTCTTGTGGAATTGGTAAAGGGATATATGGAAGCCCAAAGAGGGCTATGGTGAAAAAGGAAATATCTTCCGTTGAAAACTGGAAACAAGCTTTCTGAGAAACTGCTCTGTGTTCTGTTTATTCATCTCACAGAGTTACATCTTTCCCTTCAAGAAGCCTTTCGCTAAGGCTGTTCTTGTGGAATTGGCAAAGGGATATTTGGAAGCCCATAGAGGGCTATGGTGAAAAAGGAAATATCATCCGTTCTAAACTGGAAAGAAGCTTTCTGAGAAACTGCTCTGTGTTCTGTTAATTCATCTCACAGAGTTACATCTGTCCCTTCAAGAAGCCTTTCGCTAAGGCTGTTCTTGTGGAATTGGCAAAGGGATATTTGGAAGCCCATAGAGGGCTATGGTGAAAAAGGAAATATCTTCCGTTCAAAACTGGAAAGAAGCTTTCTGAGAAACTGCTCTGTGTTCTGTTAATTCATCTCACAGAGTTACATCTTTCCCTTCAAGAAGCCTTTCGCTAAGGCTGTTCTTGTGGAATTGGAAAAGGGATATTTCGAAGCCCATAGAGGGCTATGGTGAAAAAGGAAATATCATCAGTTCAAAACTGGAAAGAAGCTTTCTGAGAAACTGCTCTGTGTTCTGTTAATTCATCTCACAGAGTTACATCTTTCCCTTCAAGAAGCCTTTCGCTAAGGCTGTTCTTGTGGAATTGGCAAAGGGATATTTGGAAGCCCAAAGAGGTCTATGGTGAAAAAGGAAATATCTTCCGTTCAAAACTGGAAAGAAGCTTTCTGAGAAACTGCTCTGTGTTCTGTTAATTCATCACACAGAGTTACATCTTTCCCTTCAAGAAGCCTTTCGCTAAGGCTGTTCTTGTGGAATTGGAAAAGGGATATTTGGAAGCCCATAGAGGGCTATGGTGAAAAAGGAAATATCTTCCGTTCAAAACTGGAAAGAAGCTTTCTGAGAAACTGCTCTGTGTTCTGTTAATTCATCTCACAGAGTTACATCTTTCCCTTCAAGAAGCCTTTTGCTAAGGCTGTTCTTGTGGAATTGGCAAAGGGATATTTGGAAGCCCATAGAGGGCTACGGTGAAAAAGGAAATATCTTCCGTTCAAAACTGGAAAGAAGCTTTCTGAGAAACTGCTCTGTGTTCTGTTAATTCATCTCACTGAGTTACATCTTTCCCTTCAAGAAGCCTTTCGCTAAGGCTGTTCTTGTGGAATTGGCAAAGGGATATTTGGAAGCCCATAGAGATCTATGGTGAAAAAGGAAATATCTTCCGTTCAAAACTGGAAAGAAGCTTTCTGAGAAACTGCTCTGTGTTCTGTTAATTCATCTCACAGAGTTACATCTTTCCCTTCAAGAAGCCTTTCGCTAAGGCTGTTCTTGTGGAATTGGCAAAGGGATATTTGGAAGCCCATAGAGGGCTATGGTAAAAAGGAAATATCTTCCGTTTAAAACTGGAAAGAAGATTTCTTAGAAACTGCTCTGTGTTCTGTTAATTCATCTCACAGAGTTACATCTTTCCCTTCAAGAAGCCTTTCGCTAAGGCTGTTCTTGTGGAATTGGCAAAGGGATATTTGGAAGCCCATAGAGGGCTACGGTGAAAAAGGAAATATATTCCGTTCAAAACTGGAAAGAAGCTTTCTGAGAAACTGCTCTGTGTTCTGTTAATTCATCTCACAGAGTTACATCTTTCCCTTCAAGAAGCCTTTCACTAAGGCTGTTCTTGTGGAATTGGCAAAGGGATATTTGGAAGCCCATAGAGGGCTATGGTGAAAAAGGAAATATCTTCCGTTCACAACTGGAAAGAAGCTTTCTGAGAAACTGCTCTGTGTACTGTTAATTCATCTCACAGAATTACATCTTTCCCTTCAAGAAGCCTTTCGCTAAGGCTGTTCTTCTTGAATTGGTAAAGGGATATTTCAAAGCCCATAGAGGGCTATGGTGAAAAAGGAAATAACTTCCGGTCAAAACTGGAAAGAAGCTTTCTGAGAAACTGCTCTGTGTTCTGTTAATTCATCTCACAGATTTACATCTTTCCCTTCAAGAAGCCTTTCGCTAAGGCTGTTCTTGCGGAATTGGTAAAGGGATATTTGGAAGCCCAAAGAGGGCTATGGTGAAAAAGGAAATATCTTCCGTTGAAAACTGGAAACAAGCTTTCTGAGAAACTGCTCTGTGTTCTGTTTATTCATCTCACAGAGTTACATCTTTCCCTTCAAGAAGCCTTTCGCTAAGGCTGTTCTTGTGGAATTGGCAAAGGGATATTTGGAAGCCCATAGAGGGCTATGGTGAAAAAGGAAATATCTTCCGTTCAAAACTGGAAAGAAGCTTTCTGAGAAACTGCTCTGTGTTCTGTTAATTCATCTCACAGATTTACATCTTTCCCTTCAAGAAGCCTTTCGCTAAGGCTGTTCTTGTGAAATTGGCAAAGGGATATTTGGAAGCCCATAGAGGGCTATGGTGAAAAAGGAAATATCTTCCGTTCAAAACTGGAAAGAAGCTTTCTGAGAAACTGCTCTGTGTTCTGTTAATTCATCTCACAGAGTTACATCTTTCCCTTCAAGAAGCCTTTCGCTAAGGCTGTTCTTGTGGAATTGGCAAAGGGATATTTGGAAGCCCATAGAGGGCTATGGTGAAAAAGGAAATATCTTCCGTTCAAAACTGGAAACAAGCTTTCTGAGAAACTTCTCTGTCTTCTGTTAATTCATCTCACAGAGTTACATCTTTCCCTTCAAGAAGCCTTTCGCTAAGGCTGTTCTTGTGGAATTGGCAAAGGGATATTTGGAAGCCCATAGAGGGCTATGGTGAAAAAGGAAATATCTTCCGTTCAGAACTGGAAAGAAGCTTTCTGAGAAACTGCTCTGTGTTCTGTTAATTCATCTCACAGAGTTACATCTTTCCCTTCAAGAAGCCTTTCGCTAAGGCTGTTCTTGTGGAATTGGCAAAGGGATATTTCGAAGCAAATAGAGGGCTCTGGTGAAAAAGGAAATATCTTCCGTTCAAAACTGGAAAGAAGCTTTCTGAGAAACTGCTCTGTGTTCTGTTAATTAATCTCACAGAGTTACATCTTTCCCTTCAAGAAGCCTTTCGCAAAGGCTGTTCTTGTGGAATTTGCAAAGGGATATTTCGAAGCCCATAGAGGGCTATGGTGAGAAAGGAAATATCATCCGTTCAAAACTGGAAAGAAGCTTTCTGAGAAACTGCTCTGTGTTCTGTTAATTCATCTCACAGAGTTACATCTTTCCCTTCAAGAAGCCTTTCGCTAAGGCTGTTCTTGTGGAATTGGCAAATTGATATTTGGAAGCCCATAGAGGGCTATGGTGAAAAAGGAAATATCTTCCGTTCAAAACTGGAAAGAAGCTTTCTGAGAAACTGCTCTGTGTTCTGTTAATTCATTTCACAGAGTTACATCTTTCCCTTCAAGAAGCCTTTCGCTAAGGCTGTTCTTGTGGAATTGGCAAAGGGATATTTGGAAGCCCATAGAGGGCTATGGTGAAAAAGAAATATCTTCCGTTCAAAACTGGAAAGAAGCTTTCTGAGAAACTGCTCTGTGTTCTGTAAATTCATCTCACAGAGTTACATCTTTCCCTTCAAGAAGCCTTTCGCTAAGGCTGTTCTTGTGGAATTGGCAAAGGGATATTTGGAAGCCCAAAGAGGGCTATGGTGAAAAAGGAAATATCTACCGTTCAAAACTGGAAAGAAGCTTTCTGAGAAACTGCTCTGTGTTCTGTTAATTCATCTCACAGGGTTACATCTTTCCCTTCAAGAAGCCTTTCGCTAAGGCTGTTCTTGTGGAATTGGCAAAGGGATATTTGGACGCCCATAGAGGGCTATGGTGAAAAAGGAAATATCTTCCGTTCAAAACCGGAAAGAAGCTTTCTGAGAAACTGCTCTGGGTTCTGTTAATTCATCTCACAGAGTTACATCTTTCCCTTCAAGAAGCCTTTCGCTAAGGCTGTTCTTGTGGAATTGGCAAAGGAATATTTGGAAGCCCATAGAGGGCTATGGTAAAAAGGAAATATCTTCCGTTGAAAACTGGAAAGAAGCTTTCTGAGAAACTGCTCTGTGTTCTGTTAATTCATCTCACAGAGTTACATCTTTCCCTTCAAGAAGCCTTTTGCTAAGGCTGTTCTTGTGGAATTGGCAAAGGGATATTTGGAAGCCCATAGAGGGCTATGGTGAAAAAGGAAATATCTTCCGTTCAAAACTGGAAAGAAGCTTTCTGAGAAACTGCTCTGTGTTCTGTTAATTCATCTCACAGAGTTACATCTTTCCCTTCAAGAAGCCTTTCGCTAAGGCTGTTCTTGTGCAATTGGCAAAGGGATATTTGGAAGCCCATAGAGGGCTATGGTGAAAAAGGAAATATCTTCCGTTCAAAACTGGAAAGAAGCTTTCTGAGAAACTGCTCTGTGTTCTGTTAATTCATCTCACAGAGTTACATCTTTCCCTTCAAGAAGCCTTTCTCTAAGGCTGTTCTTGTGGAATTGGCAAAGGGATATTTGGAAGCCCATAGAGGGCTATGGTAAAAAGGAAATATCTTCCGTTGAAAACTGGAAAGCAGCTTTTTGGGAAACTGCTCTGTGTTCTCTTAATTCATCTCACAGAGTTACATCTTTCCCTTCAAGAAGCCTTTCGCTAAGGCTGTTCTTGTGGAATTGGCAAAGGGATATTTGGAAGCCCATAGAGGGCTATGGTGAAAAAGGAAATATCTTCCGTTCAAAACTGGAAAGAAGCTTTCTGAGAAACTGCTCTGTGTTCTGTTAATTCATCTCACAGAGTTACATCTTTCCCTTCAAGAAGCCTTTCGCTAAGGCTGTTCTTGTGGAATTGGCAAAGGGATATTTGGAAGCCCATAGAGGGATACGGTGAAAAAGGAAATATCTTCCGTTCAAAACTGGAAAGAAGCTTTCTGAGAAACTGCTCTGTGTTCTGTTAATTCATCTCACAGAGTTACATCTTTTCCTTCAAGAAGCCTTTCGCTAAGGCTGTTCTTGTGGAATTGGTAAAGGGATATATGGAAGCCCAAAGAGGGCTATGGTGAAAAAGGAAATATCTTCCGTTGAAAACTGGAAACAAGCTTTCTGAGAAACTGCTCTGTGTTCTGTTAATTCATCTCACAGAGTTACATCTTTCCCTTCAAGAAGCCTTTCGCTAAGGCTGTTCTTGTGCAATTGGCAAAGGGATATTTGGAAGCCCATAGAGGGCTATGGTGAAAAAGGAAATATCTTCCGTTCAAAACTGGAAAGAAGCTTTCTGAGAAACTGCTCTGTGTTCTGTTAATTCATCTCACAGAGTTACATCTTTCCCTTCAAGAAGCCTTTCGCTAAGGCTGTTCTTGTGGAATTGGAAAAGGGATATTTCGAAGCCCATAGAGGGCTATGGTGAAAAAGGAAATATCATCCGTTCAAAACTGGAAAGAAGCTTTCTGAGAAACTGCTCTGTGTTCTGTTAATTCATCTCACAGAGTTACATCTTTCCCTTCAAGAAGCCTTTCGCTAAGGCTGTTCTTGTGGAATTGGCAAAGGGATATTTGGAAGCCCATAGAGGGCTATGGTAAAAAGGAAATATCTTCCGTTCAAAACTGGAAAGAAGCTTTCTGAGAAACTGCTCTGTGTTCTGTAAATTCATCTCACAGAGTTACATCTTTCCCTTCAAGAAGCCTTTCGCTAAGGCTGTTCTTGTGGAATTGGCAAAGGGATATTTGGAAGCCCAAAGAGGGCTATGGTGAAAAAGGAAATATCTTCCGTTCAAAACTGGAAAGAAGCTTTCTGAGAAACTGCTCTGTGTTCTGTTAATTCATCTCACAGAGTTACATCTTTCCCTTCAAGAAGCCTTTCGCTAAGGCTGTTCTTGTGGAATTGGTAAAGGGATATATGGAAGCCCAAAGAGGGCTATGGTGAAAAAGGAAATATCTTCCGTTGAAAACTGGAAACAAGCTTTCTGAGAAACTGCTCTGTGTTCTGTTAATTCATCTCACAGAGTTACATCTTTCCCTTCAAGAAGCCTTTCGCTAAGGCTGTTCTTGTGCAATTGGCAAAGGGATATTTGGAAGCCCATAGAGGGCTATGGTGAAAAAGGAAATATCATACGTTCTAAACTGGAAATAAGCTTTCTGAGAAACTGCTCTGTGTTCTGTTAATTCATCTCACAGAGTTACATCTTTCCCTTCAAGAAGCCTTTCGCTAAGGCTGTTCTTGTGGAATTGGCAAAGGGATATTTGGAAGCCCATAGAGGGCTATGGTGAAAAAGGAAATATCTTCCGTTCAAAACTGGAAAGAAGCTTTGTGAGAAACTGCTCTGTGTTCTGTTAATTCATCTCACAGAGTTACATCTTTCCCTTCAAGAAGCCTTTCGCTAAGGCTGTTCTTGTGGAATTGGAAAAGGGATATTTCGAAGCCCATAGAGGGCTATGGTGAAAAAGGAAATATCATCCGTTCAAAACTGGAAAGAAGCTTTCTGAGAAACTGCTCTGTGTTCTGTTAATTCATCTCACAGAGTTACATCTTTCCCTTCAAGAAGCCTTTCGCTAAGGCTGTTCTTGTGGAATTGGCAAAGGGATATTTGGAAGCCCATAGAGGGCTATGTTGAAAAAGGAAATATCTTCCGTTCAAAAATGGAAAGAAGCTTTCTGAGAAACTGCTCTGTGTTCTGTAAATTCATCTCACAGAGTTACATCTTTCCCTTCAAGAAGCCTTTCGCTAAGGCTGTTCTTGTGGAATTGGCAAAGGGATATTTGGAAGCCCAAAGAGGGCTATGGTGAAAAAGGAAATATCTACCGTTCAAAACTGGAAAGAAGCTTTCTGAGAAACTGCTCTGTGTTCTGTTAATTCATCTCACAGAGTTACATCTTTCCCTTCAAGAAGCCTTTCGCAAAGGCTGTTCTTGTGGAATTTGCATAGGGATATTTCGAAGCCCATAGAGGGCTATGGTGAGAAAGGAAATAACATCCGTTCAAAACTGGAAAGAAGCTTTCTGAGAAACTGCTCTGTGTTCTGTTAATTCATCTCACAGAGTTACATCTTTCCCTTCAAGAAGCCTTTCGCTAAGGCTGTTCTTGTGGAATTGGCAAAGGGATATTTGGAAGCCCATAGAGGGCTATGGTGAAAAAGGAAATATCTTCCGTTCAAAACTGGAAAGAAGTTTTCTGAGAAACTGCTCTGTGTTCTGTTAATTCATCTCACAGAGTTACATCTTTCCCTTCAAGAAGCCTTTCGCTAAGGCTGTTCTTGTGGAATTGGCAAAGGGATATTTGGAAGCCCATAGAGGGCTATGGTGAAAAAGGAAATATCATACGTTCTAAACTGGAAATAAGCTTTCTGAGAAACTGCTCTGTGTTCTGTTAATTCATCTCACAGAGTTACATCTTTCCCTTGAAGAAGCCTTTCGCTAAGGCTGTTCTTGTGGAATTGGCAAAGGGATATTTGGAAGCCCATAGAGGGCTATGGTGAAAAAGGAAATATCTTCCGTTCAAAACTGGAAAGAAGCTTTGTGAGAAACTGCTCTGTGTTCTGTTAATTCATCTCACAGAGTTACATCTTTCCCTTCAAGAAGCCTTTCGCTAAGGCTGTTCTTGTGGAATTGGAAAAGGGATATTTCGAAGCCCATAGAGGGCTATGGTGAAAAAGGAAATATCATCCGTTCAAAACTGGAAAGAAGCTTTCTGAGAAACTGCTCTGTGTTCTGTTAATTCATCTCACAGAGTTACATCTTTCCCTTCAAGAAGCCTTTCGCTAAGGCTGTTCTTGTGGAATTGGCAAAGGGATATTTGGAAGCCCATAGAGGGCTATGGTGAAAAAGGAAATATCTTCCGTTCAAAACCGGAAAGAAGCTTTCTGAGAAACTGCTCTGTGTTCTGTAAATTCATCTCACAGAGTTACATCTTTCCCTTCAAGAAGCCTTTCGCTAAGGCTGTTCTTGTGGAATTGGCAAAGGGATATTTGGAAGCCCAAAGAGGGCTATGGTGAAAAAGGAAATATCTACCGTTCAAAACTGGAAAGAAGCTTTCTGAGAAACTGCTCTGTGTTCTGTTAATTCATCTCACAGAGTTACATCTTTCCCTTCAAGAAGCCTTTCGCTAAGGCTGTTCTTGTGGAATTGGCAAAGGGATATTTGGAAGCCCATAGAGGGCTATGGTGAAAAAGGAAATATCTTCCGTTCAAAACCGGAAAGAAGCTTTCTGAGAAACTGCTCTGTGTTCTGTTAATTCATCTCACAGAGTTACATCTTTCCCTTCAAGAAGCCTTTCGCTAAGGCTGTTCTTGTGGAATTGGCAAAGGGATATTTGGAAGCCCATAGAGGGCTATGGTAAAAAGGAAATATCTTCCGTTGAAAACTGGAAAGAAGCTTTCTGAGAAACTGCTCTGTGTTCTGTTAATTCATCTCACAGAGTTACATCTTTCCCTTCAAGAAGCCTTTTGCTAAGGCTGTTCTTGTGGAATTGGCAAAGGGATATTTGGAAGCCCATAGAGGGCTATGGTGAAAAAGGAAATATCTTCCGTTCAAAACTGGAAAGAAGCTTTCTGAGAAACTGCTCTGTGTTCTGTTAATTCATCTCACAGAGTTACATCTTTCCCTTCAAGAAGACTTTCGCTAAGGCTGTTCTTGTGCAATTGGCAAAGGGATATTTGGAAGCCCTTAGAGGGCTATGGTGAAAAAGGAAATACCTTCCGTTCAAAACTGGAAAGAAGCTTTCTGAGAAACTGCTCTGTGTTCTGTTAATTCATCTCACAGAGTTACATCTTTCCCTTCAAGAAGCCTTTCTCTAAGGCTGTTCTTGTGGAATTGGCAAAGGGATATTTGGAAGCCCATAGAGGGCTATGGTAAAAAGGAAATATCTTCCGTTGAAAACTGGAAAGCAGCTTTTTGAGAAACTGCTCTGTGTTCTCTTAATTCATCTCACAGAGTTACATCTTTCCCTTCAAGAAGCCTTTCGCTAAGGCTGTTCTTGTGGAATTGGCAAAGGGATATTTGGAAGCCCGTAGAGGGCTATGGTGAAAAAGGAAATATCTTCCGTTCAAAACTGGAAAGAAGCTTTCTGAGAAACTGCTCTGAGTTCTGTAAATTCATCTCACAGAGTTACATCTTTCCCTTCAAGAAGCCTTTCGCCAAGGCTGTTCTTGTGGAATTGGCAAAGGGATATTTGGAAGCCCATAGAGGGCTATGGTGAAAAAGGAAATATCTTCCGTTCAAAACTGGAAAGAAGCTTTCTGAGAAACTGCTCTGTGTTCTGTTAATTCATCTCACAGAGTTACATCTTTCCCTTCAAGAAGCCTTTCGCTAAGGCTGTTCTTGTGGAATTGGCAAAGGGATATTTGGAAGCCCATAGAGGGCTATGGTGAAAAAGGAAATATCTTCCGTTCAAAACTGGAAAGAAGCTTTCTGAGAAACTGCTCTGTGTTCTGTTAATTCATCTCACAGAGTTACATCTTTCCCTTCAAGAAGCCTTTCGCTAAGGCTGTTCTTGTGGAATTGGCAAAGGGATATTTGGAAGCCCATAGAGGGCTACGGTGAAAAAGGAAATATCTTCCGTTCAAAACTGGAAAGAAGCTTTCTGAAAAACTGCTCTGTGTTCTGTTAATTCATCTCACAGAGTTACATCTTTCCCTTCAAGAAGCCTTTCGCTAAGGCTGTTCTTGTGGAATTGGCAAAGGGATATTTGGAAGCCCATAGAGGGCTATGGTAAAAAGGAAATATCTTCCGTTGAAAACTGGAAAAAGCTTTCTGAGAAACTGCTCTGTGTTCTGTTAATTCATCTCACAGAGTTACATCTTTCCCTTCAAGAAGCCTTTCGCTAAGGCTGTTCTTGTGGAATTGGCAAAGGGATATTTGGAAGCCCATAGAGGGCTATGGTGAAAAAGGAAATATCTTCCGTTCAAAACTGGAAAGAAGCTTTCTGAGAAACTGCTCTGTGTTCTGTTAATTCATCTCACAGAGTTACATCTTTCCCTTCAAGAAGCCTTTCGCTAAGGCTGTTCTTGTGCAATTGGCAAAGGGATATTTGGAAGCCCATAGAGGGCTATGGTGAAAAAGGAAATATCTTCCGTTCAAAACCGGAAAGAAGCTTTCTGAGAAACTGCTCTGTGTTCTGTTAATTCATCTCACAGAGTTACATCTTTCCCTTCAAGAAGCCTTTCGCTAAGGCTGTTCTTGAGGAATTGGCAAAGGGATATTTGGAAGCCCATAGAGGGCTATGGTAAAAAGGAAATATCTTCCGTTGAAAACTGGAAAGCAGCTTTTTGAGAAACTGCTCTGGGTTCTGTTAATTCATCTCACAGAGTTACATCTTTCCCTTCAAGAAGCCTTTCGCTAAGGCTGTTCTTGTGGAACTGGCAAAGGGATATTTGGAAGCCCTTAGAGGGCTATGGTGAAAAAGGAAATATCTTCCGTTCAAAACTGGAAAGAAGCTTTCTGAGAAACTGCTCTGTGTTCTGTTAATTCATCTCACAGAGTTACATCTTTCCCTTCAAGAAGCCTTTCTCTAAGGCTGTTCTTGTGGAATTGGCAAAGGGATATTTGGAAGCCCATAGAGGGCTATGGTAAAAAGGAAATATCTTCCGTTGAAAACTGGAAAGCAGCTTTTTGAGAAACTGCTCTGTGTTCTCTTAATTCATCTCACAGAGTTACATCTTTCCCTTCAAGAAGCCTTTCGCTAAGGCTGTTCTTGTGGAATTGGCAAAGGGATATTTGGAAGCCCATAGAGGGCTATGGTGAAAAAGGAAATATCTTCCGTTCAAAACTGGAAAGAAGCTTTCTGAGAAACTGCTCTGAGTTCTGTAAATTCATCTCACAGAGTTACATCTTTCCCTTCAAGAAGCCTTTCGCCAAGGCTGTTCTTGTGGAATTGGCAAAGGGATATTTGGAAGCCCATAGAGGGCTATGGTGAAAAAGGAAATATCTTCCGTTCAAAACTGGAAAGAAGCTTTCTGAGAAACTGCTCTGTGTTCTGTTAATTCATCTCACAGAGTTACATCTTTCCCTTCAAGAAGCCTTTCGCTAAGGCTGTTCTTGTGGAATTGGCAAAGGGATATTTGGAAGCCCATAGTGGGCTATGGTGAAAAAGGAAATATCTTCCGTTCAAAACTGGAAAGAAGCTTTCTGAGAAACTGCTCTGTGTTCTGTTAATTCATCTCACAGAGTTACATCTTTCCCTTCAAGAAGCCTTTCGCTAAGGCTGTTCTTGTGGAATTGGAAAAGGGATATTTGGAAGCCCATAGAGGGCTACGGTGAAAAAGGAAATATCTTCCGTTCAAAACTGGAAAGAAGCTTTCTGAAAAACTGCTCTGTGTTCTGTTAATTCATCTCACAGAGTTACATCTTTCCCTTCAAGAAGCCTTTCGCTAAGGCTGTTCTTGTGGAATTGGCAAAGGGATATTTGGAAGCCCATAGAGGGCTATGGTAAAAAGGAAATATCTTCCGTTGAAAACTGGAAAGAAGCTTTCTGAGAAACTGCTCTGTGTTCTGTTAATTCATCTCACAGAGTTACATCTTTCCCTTCAAGAAGCCTTTCGCTAAGGCTGTTCTTGTGGAATTGGCAAAGGGATATTTGGAAGCCCATAGAGGGCTATGGTGAAAAAGGAAATATCTTCCGTTCAAAACTGGAAAGAAGCTTTCTGAGAAACTGCTCTGTGTTCTGTTAATTCATCTCACAGAGTTACATCTTTCCCTTCAAGAAGCCTTTCGCTAAGGCTGTTCTTGTGCAATTGGCAAAGGGATATTTGGAAGCCCATAGAGGGCTATGGTGAAAAAGGAAATATCTTCCGTTCAAAACCGGAAAGAAGCTTTCTGAGAAACTGCTCTGTGTTCTGTTAATTCATCTCACAGAGTTACATCTTTCCCTTCAAGAAGGCTTTCGCTAAGGCTGTTCTTGAGGAATTGGCAAAGGGATATTTGGAAGCCCATAGAGGGCTATGGTAAAAAGGAAATATCTTCCGTTGAAAACTGGAAAGCAGCTTTTTGAGAAACTGCTCTGGGTTCTGTTAATTCATCTCACAGAGTTACATCTTTCCCTTCAAGAAGCCTTTCGCTAAGGCTGTTCTTGTGGAACTGGCAAAGGGATATTTGGAAGCCCATAGAGGGCTATGGTGAAAAAGGAAATATCTTCCGTTCAAAACTGGAAAGAAGCTTTCTGAGAAACTGCTCTGTGTTCTGTAAATTCATCTCACAGAGTTACATCTTTCCCTTCAAGAAGCCTTTCGCTAAAGCTGTTCTTGTGGAATTGGCAAAGGGATATTTGGAAGCCCATAGAGGGCTATGGTGAAAAAGGAAATATCTTCCGTTCACAACTGGAAAGAAGCTTTCTGAGAAACTGCTCTGTGTACTGTTAATTCATCTCACAGAATTACATCTTTCCCTTCAAGAAGCCTTTCGCTAAGGCTGTTCTTGTGGAATTGGTAAAGGGATATTTCAAAGCCCATAGAGGGCTATGGTGAAAAAGGAAATAACTTCCGTTCAAAACTGGAAAGAAGCTTTCTGAGAAACTGCTCTGTGTTCTGTTAATTCATCTCACATAGTTACATCTTTCCCTTCAAGAAGCCTTTCGCTAAGGCTGTTCTTGTGGAATTGGTAAAGGGATATATGGAAGCCCAAAGAGGGCTATGGTGAAAAAGGAAATATCTTCCGTTGAAAACCGGAAGGAAGCTTTCTGAGAAACTGCTCTGTGTTCTGTTTATTCATCTCACAGAGTTACATCTTTCCCTTCAAGAAGCCTTTCGCTAAGGCTGTTCTTGTGGAATTGGCAAAGGGATATTTGGAAGCCCATAGAGGGCTATGGTGAAAAAGGAAATATCTTCCGTTGAAAACTGGAAAGCAGCTTTCTGAGAAACTGCTCTGTGTTCTGTTAATTCATCTCACAGAGTTACATCTTTCCCTTCAAGAAGCCTTTCGCTAAGGCTGTTCTTGTGGAATTGGCAAAGGGATATTTGGAAGCCCATAGAGGGCTATGGTGAAAAAGGAAATATCTTCCGTTCAAAACTGGAAAGAAGCTTTCTGAGAAACTGCTCTGAGTTCTGTAAATTCATCTCACAGAGTTACATCTTTCCCTTCAAGAAGCCTTTCGCTAAGGCTGTTCTTGTGGAATTGGAAAAGGGATATTTCGAAGCCCATAGAGGGCTATGGTGAAAAAGGAAATATCATCCGTTCAAAACTGGAAAGAAGCTTTCTGAGAAACTGCTCTGTGTTCTGTTAATTCATCTCACAGAGTTACATCTTTCCCTTCAAGAAGCCTTTCGCTAAGGCTGTTCTTGTGGAATTGGCAAAGGGATATTTGGAAGCCCATAGAGGGCTATGGTAAAAAGGAAATATCTTCCGTTCAAAACTGGAAAGAAGCTTTCTGAGAAACTGCTCTGTGTTCTGTAAATTCATCTCACAGAGTTACATCTTTCCCTTCAAGAAGCCTTTCGCTAAGGCTGTTCTTGTGGAATTGGCAAAGGGATATTTGGAAGCCCAAAGAGGGCTATGGTGAAAAAGGAAATATCTTAGGTTCAAAACTGGAAAGAAGCTTTCTGAGAAACTGCTCTGTGTTCTGTTAATTCATCTCACAGAGTTACATCTTTCCCTTCAAGAAGCCTTTCGCTAAGGCTGTTCTTCTGGAATTGGAAAAGGGATATTTGGAAGCCCATAGAGGGCTATGGTGAAAAAGGAAATATCTTCCGTTGAAAACTGGAAAGAAGCTTTCTGAGAAACTGCTCTGTGTTCTGTTAATTCATCTCACAGAGTTACATCTTTCCCTTCAAGAAGCCTTTCGCTATGGCTGTTCTTGTGGAATTGGCAAAGGGATATTTGGAAGCCCATAGAGGGCTATGGTGAAAAAGGAAATATCTTCCGTTCAAAACTGGAAAGAAGCTTTCTGAGAAACTGCTCTGTGTTCTGTTAATTCATCTCACAGAGTTACATCTTTCCCTTCAAGAAGCCTTTCTCTAAGGCTGTTCTTGTGGAATTGGCAAAGGGATATTTGGAAGCCCATAGAGGGCTATGGTAAAAAGGAAATATCTTCCGTTGAAAACTGGAAAGCAGCTTTTTGAGAAACTGCTCTGTGTTCTCTTAATTCATCTCACAGAGTTACATCTTTCCCTTCAAGAAGCCTTTCGCTAAGGCTGTTCTTGTGGAATTGGCAAAGGGATATTTGGAAGCCCATAGAGGGCTATGGTGAAAAAGGAAATATCTTCCGTTCAAAACTGGAAAGAAGCTTTCTGAGAAACTGCTCTGAGTTCTGTAAATTCATCTCACAGAGTTACATCTTTCCCTTCAAGAAGCCTTTCGCCAAGTCTGTTCTTGTGGAATTGGCAAAGGGATATTTGGAAGCCCATAGAGGGCTATGGTGAAAAAGGAAATATCTTCCGTTCAAAACTGGAAAGAAGTTTTCTGAGAAACTGCTCTGTGTTCTGTTAATTCATCTCACAGAGTTACATCTTTCCCTTCAAGAAGCCTTTCGCTAAGGCTGTTCTTGTGGAATTGGCAAAGGGATATTTGGAAGCCCATAGAGGGCTATGGTGAAAAAGGAAATATCTTCCGTTCAAAACTGGAAAGAAGCTTTCTGAGAAACTGCTCTGTGTTCTGTTAATTCATCTCACAGAGTTACATCTTTCCCTTCAAGAAGCCTTTCGCTAAGGCTGTTCTTGTGGAATTGGAAAAGGGATATTTGGAAGCCCATAGAGGGCTACGGTGAAAAAGGAAATATCTTCCGTTCAAAACTGGAAAGAAGCTTTCTGAAAAACTGCTCTGTGTTCTGTTAATTCATCTCACAGAGTTACATCTTTCCCTTCAAGAAGCCTTTCGCTAAGGCTGTTCTTGTGGAATTGGCAAAGGGATATTTGGAAGCCCATAGAGGGCTATGGTAAAAAGGAAATATCTTCCGTTGAAAACTGGAAAGAAGCTTTCTGAGAAACTGCTCTGTGTTCTGTTAATTCATCTCACAGAGTTACATCTTTCCCTTCAAGAAGCCTTTCGCTAAGGCTGTTCTTGTGGAATTGGCAAAGGGATATTTGGAAGCCCATAGAGGGCTATGGTGAAAAAGGAAATATCTTCCGTTCAAAACTGGAAAGAAGCTTTCTGAGAAACTGCTCTGTGTTCTGTTAATTCATCTCACAGAGTTACATCTTTCCCTTCAAGAAGCCTTTCGCTAAGGCTGTTCTTGTGCAATTGGCAAAGGGATATTTGGAAGCCCATAGAGGGCTATGGTGAAAAAGGAAATATCTTCCGTTCAAAACCGGAAAGAAGCTTTCTGAGAAACTGCTCTGTGTTCTGTTAATTCATCTCACAGAGTTACATCTTTCCCTTCAAGAAGCCTTTCGCTAAGGCTGTTCTTGAGGAATTGGCAAAGGGATATTTGGAAGCCCATAGAGGGCTATGGTAAAAAGGAAATATCTTCCGTTGAAAACTGGAAAGCAGCTTTTTGAGAAACTGCTCTGGGTTCTGTTAATTCATCTCACAGAGTTACATCTTTCCCTTCAAGAAGCCTTTCGCTAAGGCTGTTCTTGTGGAACTGGCAAAGGGATATTTGGAAGCCCTTAGAGGGCTATGGTGAAAAAGGAAATATCTTCCGTTCAAAACTGGAAAGAAGCTTTCTGAGAAACTGCTCTGTGTTCTGTTAATTCATCTCACAGAGTTACATCTTTCCCTTCAAGAAGCCTTTCGCTAAGGCTGTTCTTGTGGAATTGGTAAAGGGATATTTGGAAGCCCATAGAGGGCTATGGTGAAAAAGGAAATATCTTCCGTTCAAAACTGGAAAGAAGCTTTCTGAGAAACTGCTCTGAGTTCTGTAAATTCATCTCACAGAGTTACATCTTTCCCTTCAAGAAGCCTTTCGCTAAGGCTGTTCTTGTGGAATTGGAAAAGGGATATTTCGAAGCCCATAGAGGGCTATGGTGAAAAAGGAAATATCATCCGTTCAAAACTGGAAAGAAGCTTTCTGAGAAACTGCTCTGTGTTCTGTTAATTCATCTCACAGAGTTACATCTTTCCCTTCAAGAAGCCTTTCGCTAAGGCTGTTCTTGTGGAATTGGCAAAGGGATATTAGGAAGCCCATAGAGGGCTATGGTAAAAAGGAAATATCTTCCGTTCAAAACTGGAAAGAAGCTTTCTGAGAAACTGCTCTGTGTTCTGTAAATTCATCTCACAGAGTTACATCTTTCCCTTCAAGAAGCCTTTCGCTAAGGCTGTTCTTGTGGAATTGGCAAAGGGATATTTGGAAGCCCAAAGAGGGCTATGGTGAAAAAGGAAATATCTTAGGTTCAAAACTGGAAAGAAGCTTTCTGAGAAACTGCTCTGTGTTCTGTTAATTCATCTCACAGAGTTACATCTTTCCCTTCAAGAAGCCTTTCGCTAAGGCTGTTCTTCTGGAATTGGAAAAGGGATATTTCGAAGCCCATAGAGGGCTATGGTGAAAAAGGAAATATCTTCCGTTCAAAACTGGAAAGAAGCTTTCTGAGAAACTGCTCTGTGTTCTGTTAATTCATCTCACAGATTTTCATCTTTCCCTTCAAGAAGCCTTTCGCTATGGCTGTTCTTGTGGAATTGGCAAAGGGATATTTGGAAGCCCATAGAGGGCTATGGTGAAAAAGGAAATATCTTCCGTTCAAAACTGGAAAGAAGCTTTCTGAGAAACTGCTCTGTGTTCTGTTAATTCATCTCACAGAGTTACATCTTTCCCTTCAAGAAGCCTTTCGCTAAGGCTGTTCTTGTGGAATTGGCAAAGGGATATTTGGAAGCCCATAGAGGGCTATGGTGAAAAAGGAAATATCATACGTTCTAAACTGGAAAGAAGCTTTCTGAGAAACTGCTCTGTGTTCTGTTAATTCATCTCACAGAGTTACATCTTTCCCTTCAAGAAGCCTTTCGCTAAGGCTGTTCTTGTGGAATTGGCAAAGGGATATTTGGAAGCCCATAGAGGGCTATGGTGAAAAAGGAAATATCTTCCGTTCAAAACTGGAAAGAAGCTTTCTGAGAAACTGCTCTGTGTTCTGTAAATTCATCTCACAGAGTTACATCTTTCCCTTCAAGAAGCCTTTCGCTAAGGCTGTTCTTGTGGAATTGGCAAAGGGATATTTGGAAGCCCAAAGAGGGCTATGGTGAAAAAGGAAATATCTACCGTTCAAAACTGGAAAGAAGTTTTCTGAGAAACTGCTCTGTGTTCTGTTAATTCATCTCACAGAGTTACATCTTTCCCTTCAAGAAGCCTTTCGCTAAGGCTGTTCTTGTGGAATTGGCAAAGGGATATTTGGAAGCCCATAGAGGGCTATGGTGAAAAAGGAAATATCTTCCGTTCAAAACCGGAAAGAAGCTTTCTGAGAAACTGCTCTGTGTTCTGTTAATTCATCTCACATGGTTACATCTTTCCCTTCAAGAAGCCTTTCGCTAAGGCTGTTCTTGTGGAATTGGCAAAGGGATATTTGGAAGCCCATAGAGGGCTATGGTAAAAAGGAAATATCTTCGGTTGAAAACTGGAAAGAAGCTTTCTGAGAAACTGCTCTGTGTTCTGTTAATTCATCTCACAGAGTTACATCTTTCCCTTCAAGAAGCCTTTCCCTAAGGCTGTTCTTGTGGAATTGGCAAAGGGATATTTGGAAGCCCATAGAGGGCTATGGTAAAAAGGAAATATCTTCCGTTCAAAACTGGAAAGAAGCCTTCTGAGAAACTGCTCTGTGTTCTGTTAATTCATCTCACAGAGTTACATCTTTCCCTTCAAGAAGCCTTTCGCTAAGGCTGTTCTTGTGCAATTGGCAAAGGGATATTTGGAAGCCCATAGAGGGCTATGGTGAAAAAGGAAATATCCTCCGTTCAAAACTGGAAAGAAGCTTTCTGAGAAACTGCTCTGTGTTCTGTTAATTCATCTCACAGAGTTACATCTTTCCCTTCAAGAAGCCTTTCTCTAAGGCTGTTCTTGTGGAATTGGCAAAGGGATATTTGGAAGCCCATAGAGGGCTATGGTAAAAAGGAAATATCTTCCGTTGAAAACTGGAAAGCAGCTTTTTGAGAAACTGCTCTGTGTTCTCTTAATTCATCTCACAGAGTTACATCTTTCCCTTCAAGAAGCCTTTCGCTAAGGCTGTTCTTGTGGAATTGGCAAAGGGATATTTGGAAGCCCATAGAGGGCTATGGTGAGAAAGGAAATATCTTCCGTTCAAAACTGGAAAGAAACTTTCTGAGAAACTGCTCTGAGTTCTGTAAATTCATCTCACAGAGTTACATCTTTCCCTTCAAGAAGCCTTTCGCTAAGGCTGTTCTTGTGGAATTGGCAAAGGGATATTTGGAATCCCATAGAGGGCTATGGTGAAAAAGGAAATATCTTCCGTTCAAAACTGGAAAGAAGCTTTCTGAGAAACTGCTCTGTGTTCTGTTAATTCATCTCACAGAGTTACATCTTTCCCTTCAAGAAGCCTTTCGCTAAGGCTGTTCTTGTGGAATTGGCAAAGGGATATTTGGAAGCCCATAGAGGGCTATGGTGAAAAAGGAAATATCTTCCGTTCAAAACTGGAAAGAAGCTTTCTGAGAAACTGGTCTGTGTTCTGTTAATTCATCTCACAGAGTTACATCTTTCCCTTCAAGAAGCCTTTCGCTAAGGCTGTTCTTGTGGAATTGGCAAAGGGATATTTGGAAGCCCATAGAGGGCTATGGTAAAAAGGAAATATCTTCCGTTGAAAACTGGAAAGAAGCTTTCTGAGAAACTGCTCTGTGTTCTGTTAATTCATCTCACAGAGTTACATCTTTCCCTTCAAGAAGCCTTTTGCTAAGGCTGTTCTTGTGGAATTGGCAAAGGGATATTTGGAAGCCCATAGAGGGCTATGGTGAAAAAGGAAATATCTTCCGTTCAAAACTGGAAAGAAGCTTTCTGAGAAACTGCTCTGTGTTCTGTTAATTCATCTCACAGAGTTACATCTTTCCCTTCAAGAAGCCTTTCGCTAAGGCTGTTCTTGTGGAATTGGCAAAGGGATATTTGGAAGCCCATAGAGGGCTATGGTGAAAAAGGAAATATCTTCCGTTCACAACTGGAAAGAAGCTTTCTGAGAAACTGCTCTGTGTACTGTTAATTCATCTCACAGAATTACATCTTTCCCTTCAAGAAGCCTTTCGCTAAGGCTGTTCTTGTGGAATTGGTAAAGGGATATTTCAAAGCCCATAGAGGGCTATGGTGAAAAAGGAAATAACTTCCGTTCAAAACTGGAAAGAAGCTTTCTGAGAAACTGCTCTGTGTTCTGTTAATTCATCTCACAGAGTTACATCTTTCCCTTCAAGAAGCCTTTCGCTAAGGCTGTTCTTGTGGAATTGGTAAAGGGATATATGGAAGCCCAAAGAGGGCTATGGTGAAAAAGGAAATATCTTCCGTTGAAAACTGGAAACAAGCTTTCTGAGAAACTGCTCTGTGTTCTGTTTATTCATCTCACAGAGTTACATCTTTCCCTTCAAGAAGCCTTTCGCTAAGGCTGTTCTTGTGGAATTGGCAAAGGGATATTTGGAAGCCCATAGAGGGCTATGGTGAAAAAGGAAATATCATCCGTTCTAAACTGGAAAGAAGCTTTCTGAGAAACTGCTCTGTGTTCTGTTAATTCATCTCACAGAGTTACATCTTTCCCTTCAAGAAGCCTTTCGCTAAGGCTGTTCTTGTGGAATTGGCAAAGGGATATTTGGAAGCCCATAGAGGGCTATGGTGAAAAAGGAAATATCTTCCGTTCAAAACTTTAAAGAAGCTTTCTGAGAAACTGCTCTGTGTTCTGTTAATTCATCTCACAGAGTTACATCTTTCCCTTCAAGAAGCCTTTCGCTAAGGCTGTTCTTGTGGAATTGGAAAAGGGATATTTCGAAGCCCATAGAGGGCTATGGTGAAAAAGGAAATATCATCCTTTCAAAACTGGAAAGAAGCTTTCTGAGACACTGCTCTGTGTTCTGTTAATTCATCTCACAGAGTTACATCTTTCCCTTCAAGAAGCCTTTCGCTAAGGCTGTTCTTGTGGAATTGGCAAAGGGATATTTGGAAGCCCATAGAGGGCTATGGTAAAAAGGAAATATCTTCCGTTCAAAACTGGAAAGAAGCTTTCTGAGAAACTGCTCTGTGTTCTGTTAATTCATCTCACAGAGTTACATCTTTCCCTTCAAGAAGCGTTTCGCTAAGGCTGTTCTTGTGGAATTGGCAAAGGGATATTTGGAAGCCCAAAGAGGGCTATGGTGAAAAAGGAAATATCTTCCGTTCAAAACTGGAAAGAAGCTTTCTGAGAAACTGCTCTGTGTTCTGTTAATTCATCTCACAGAGTTACATCTTTCCCTTCAAGAAGCCTTTCGCTAAGGCTGTTCTTGTGGAATTGGAAAAGGGATATTTGGAAGCCCATAGAGGGCTATGGTGAAAAAGGAAATATCTTCCGTTCAAAACTGGAAAGAAGCTTTCTGAGAAACTGCTCTGTGTTCTGTAAATTCATCTCACAGAGTTACATCTTTCCCTTCAAGAAGCCTTTCGCTAAGGCTGTTCTTGTGGAATTGGCAAAGGGATATTTGGAAGCCCATAGAGGGCTATGGTGAAAAAGGAAATATCTTCCGTTCAAAACTGGAAAGAAGCTTTCTGAGAAACTGCTCTGTGTTCTGTAAATTCATCTCACAGAGTTACATCTTTCCCTTCAAGAAGCCTTTCGCTAAAGCTGTTCTTGTGGAATTGGCAAAGGGATATTTGGAAGCCCATAGAGGGCTATGGTGAAAAAGGAAATATCTTCCGTTCAAAACTGGAAAGAAGCTTTCTGAGAAAATGCTCTGTGTTCTGTTAATTCATCTCACAGAGTTACATCTTTCCCTTCAAGAAGCCTTTCGCTAAGGCTGTTCTTGTGGAATTGGCAAAGGGATATTTGGAAGCCCATAGAGGGCTATGGTAAAAAGGAAATATCTTCCGTTGAAAACTGGAAAGCAGCTTTTTGAGAAACTGCTCTGTGTTCTGTTAATTCATCTCACAGAGTTACATCTTTCCCTTCAAGAAGCCTTTCGCTAAGGCTGTTCTTGTGCAATTGGCAAAGGGATATTTGGAAGCCCATAGAGGGCTATGGTGAAAAAGGAAATATCTTCCGTTCAAAACTGGAAAGAAGCTTTCTGAGAAACTGCTCTGTGTTCTGTTAATTCATCTCACAGAGTTACATCTTTCCCTTCAAGAAGCCTTTTTCTAAGGCTGTTCTTGTGGAATTGGCAAAGGGATATTTGGAAGCCCATAGAGGGCTATGGTAAAAAGGAAATATCTTCCGTTGAAAACTGGAAAGCAGCTTTTTGAGAAACTGCTCTGTGTTCTCTTAATTCATCTCACAGAGTTACATCTTTCCCTTCAAGAAGATTTTCGCTAAGGCTGTTCTTGTGGAATTGGCAAAGGGATATTTGGAAGCCCATAGAGGGCTATGGTGAAAAAGGAAATATCTTCCGTTCAAAACTGGAAAG
Organism: Chlorocebus sabaeus; assembly: GCF_047675955.1. NCBI lineage: Eukaryota > Metazoa > Chordata > Mammalia > Primates > Cercopithecidae > Chlorocebus > Chlorocebus sabaeus. The sequence continues at coordinate 2,182,331 of NW_027327925.1, read as the reverse complement.
AAGCTTTCTGAGAAACTGCTCTGAGTTCTGTAAATTCATCTCACAGAGTTACATCTTTCCCTTCAAGAAGCCTTTCGCTAAGGCTGTTCTTGTGGAATTGGAAAAGGGATATTTCGAAGCCCATAGAGGGCTATGGTGAAAAAGGAAATATCATCCGTTCAAAACTGGAAAGAAGCTTTCTGAGAAACTGCTCTGTGTTCTGTTAATTCATCTCACAGAGTTACATCTTTCCCTTCAAGAAGCCTTTCGCTAAGGCTGTTCTTGTGGAATTGGCAAAGGGATATTTGGAAGCCCATAGAGGGCTATGGTAAAAAGGAAATATCTTCCGTTCAAAACTGGAAAGAAGCTTTCTGAGAAACTGCTCTGTGTTCTGTAAATTCATCTCACAGAGTTACATCTTTCCCTTCAAGAAGCCTTTCGCTAAGGCTGTTCTTGTGGAATTGGCAAAGGGATATTTGGAAGCCCAAAGAGGGCTATGGTGAAAAAGGAAATATCTTAGGTTCAAAACTGGAAAGAAGCTTTCTGAGAAACTGCTCTGTGTTCTGTTAATTCATCTCACAGAGTTACATCTTTCCCTTCAAGAAGCCTTTCGCTAAGGCTGTTCTTCTGGAATTGGAAAAGGGATATTTCGAAGCCCATAGAGGGCTATGGTGAAAAAGGAAATATCTTCCGTTCAAAACTGGAAAGAAGCTTTCTGAGAAACTGCTCTGTGTTCTGTTAATTCATCTCACAGATTTTCATCTTTCCCTTCAAGAAGCCTTTCGCTATGGCTGTTCTTGTGGAATTGGCAAAGGGATATTTGGAAGCCCATAGAGGGCTATGGTGAAAAAGGAAATATCTTCCGTTCAAAACTGGAAAGAAGCTTTCTGAGAAACTGCTCTGTGTTCTGTTAATTCATCTCACAGAGTTACATCTTTCCCTTCAAGAAGCCTTTCGCTAAGGCTGTTCTTGTGGAATTGGCAAAGGGATATTTGGAAGCCCATAGAGGGCTATGGTGAAAAAGGAAATATCATACGTTCTAAACTGGAAATAAGCTTTCTGAGAAACTGCTCTGTGTTCTGTTAATTCATCTCACAGAGTTACATCTTTCCCTTCAAGAAGCCTTTCGCTAAGGCTGTTCTTGTGGAATTGGCAAAGGGATATTTGGAAGCCCATAGAGGGCTATGGTGAAAAAGGAAATATCTTCCGTTCAAAACTGGAAAGAAGCGTTGTGAGAAACTGCTCTGTGTTCTGTTAATTGATCTCACAGAGTTACATCTTTCCCTTCAAGAAGCCTTTCGCTAAGGCTGTTCTTGTGGAATTGGAAAAGGGATATTTCGAAGCCCATAGAGGGCTATGGTGAAAAAGGAAATATCATCCGTTCAAAACTGGAAAGAAGCTTTCTGAGAAACTGCTCTGTGTTCTGTTAATTCATCTCACAGAGTTACATCTTTCCCTTCAAGAAGCCTTTCGCTAAGGCTGTTCTTGTGGAATTGGCAAAGGGATATTTGGAAGCCCATAGAGGGCTATGGTGAAAAAGGAAATATCTTCCGTTCAAAACTGGAAAGAAGCTTTCTGAGAAACTGCTCTGTGTTCTGTAAATTCATCTCACAGAGTTACATCTTTCCCTTCAAGAAGCCTTTCGCTAAGGCTGTTCTTGTGGAATTGGCAAAGGGATATTTGGAAGCCCAAAGAGGGCTATGGTGAAAAAGGAAATATCTTCCGTTCAAAACTGGAAAGAAGTTTTCTGAGAAACTGCTCTGTGTTCTGTTAATTCATCTCACAGAGTTACATCTTTCCCTTCAAGAAGCCTTTCGCTAAGGCTGTTCTTGTGGAATTGGCAAAGGGATATTTGGAAGCCCATAGAGGGCTATGGTGAAAAAGGAAATATCTTCCGTTCAAAACCGGAAAGAAGCTTTCTGAGAAACTGCTCTGTGTTCTGTTAATTCATCTCACAGAGTTACATCTTTCCCTTCAAGAAGCCTTTCGCTAAGGCTGTTCTTGTGGAATTGGCAAAGGGATATTTGGAAGCCCATAGAGGGCTATGGTAAAAAGGAAATATCTTCGGTTGAAAACTGGAAAGAAGCTTTCTGAGAAACTGCTCTGTGTTCTGTTAATTCATCTCACAGAGTTACATCTTTCCCTTCAAGAAGCCTTTCGCTAAGGCTGTTCTTGTGGAATTGGCAAAGGGATATTTGGAAGCCCATAGAGGGCTATGGTGAAAAAGGAAATATCTTCCGTTCAAAACTGGAAAGAAGCCTTCTGAGAAACTGCTCTGTGTTCTGTTAATTCATCTCACAGAGTTACATCTTTCCCTTCAAGAAGCCTTTCGCTAAGGCTGTTCTTGTGCAATTGGCAAAGGGATATTTGGAAGCCCATAGAGGGCTATGGTGAAAAAGGAAATATCTTCCGTTCAAAACTGGAAAGAAGCTTTCTGAGAAACTGCTCTGTGTTCTGTTAATTCATCTCACAGAGTTACATCTTTCCCTTCAAGAAGCCTTTCGCTAAGGCTGTTCTTGTGGAATTGGCAAAGGGATATTTGGAAGCCCATAGAGGGCTATGGTAAAAAGGAAATATCTTCCGTTGAAAACTGGAAAGCAGCTTTTTGAGAAACTGCTCTGTGTTCTCTTAATTCATCTCACAGAGTTACATCTTTCCCTTCAAGAAGCCTTTCGCTAAGGCTGTTCTTGTGGAATTGGCAAAGGGATATTTGGAAGCCCATAGAGGGCTATGGTGAGAAAGGAAATATCTTCCGTTCAAAACTGGAAAGAAACTTTCTGAGAAACTGCTCTGAGTTCTGTAAATTCATCTCACAGAGTTACATCTTTCCCTTCAAGAAGCCTTTCGCGAAGGCTGTTCTTGTGGAATTGGCAAAGGGATATTTGGAAGCCCATAGAGGGCTATGGTGAAAAAGGAAATATCTTCCGTTCAAAACTGGAAAGAAGCTTTCTGAGAAACTGCTCTGTGTTCTGTTAATTCATCTCACAGAGTTACATCTTTCCCTTCAAGAAGCCTTTCGCTAAGGCTGTTCTTGTGGATTTGGCAAAGGGATATTTGGAAGCCCATAGAGGGCTATGGTGAAAAAGGAAATATCTTCCGTTCAAAACTGGAAAGAAGCTTTCTGAGAAACTGCTCTGTGTTCTGTTAATTCATCTCACAGAGTTACATCTTTCCCTTCAAGAAGCCTTTCGCTAAGGCTGTTCTTGTGGAATTGGCAAAGTGATATTTGGAAGCCCATAGAGGGCTACGGTGAAAAAGGAAATATCTTCCGTTCAAAACTGGAAAGAAGCTTTCTGAGAAACTGCTCTGTGTTCTGTTAATTCATCTCACAGAGTTACATCTTTCCCTTCAAGAAGCCTTTCGCTAAGGCTGTTCTTGTGGAATTGGCAAAGGGATATTTGGAAGCCCATAGAGGGCTATGGTAAAAAGGAAATATCTTCCGTTGAAAACTGGAAAGAAGCTTTCTGAGAAACTGCTCTGTGTTCTGTTAATTCATCTCACAGAGTTACATCTTTCCCTTCAAGAAGCCTTTTGCTAAGGCTGTTCTTGTGGAATTGGCAAAGGGATATTTGGAAGCCCATAGAGGGCTATGGTGAAAAAGGAAATATCTTCCGTTCAAAACTGGAAAGAAGCTTTCTGAGAAACTGCTCTGTGTTCTGTTAATTCATCTCACAGAGTTACATCTTTCCCTTCAAGAAGCCTTTCGCTAAGGCTGTTCTTGTGGAATTGGCAAAGGGATATTTGGAAGCCCATAGAGGGCTATGGTGAAAAAGGAAATATCTTCCGTTCACAACTGGAAAGAAGCTTTCTGAGAAACTGCTCTGTGTACTGTTAATTCATCTCACAGAATTACATCTTTCCCTTCAAGAAGCCTTTCGCTAAGGCTGTTCTTGTGGAATTGGTAAAGGGATATTTCAAAGCCCATAGAGGGCTATGGTGAAAAAGGAAACAACTTCCGTTCAAAACTGGAAAGAAGCTTTCTGAGAAACTGCTCTGTGTTCTGTTAATTCATCTCACAGAGTTACATCTTTCCCTTCAAGAAGCCTTTCGCTAAGGCTGTTCTTGTGGAATTGGTAAAGGGATATATGGAAGCCCAAAGAGGGCTATGGTGAAAAAGGAAATATCTTCCGTTGAAAACTGGAAACAAGCTTTCTGAGAAACTGCTCTGTGTTCTGTTTATTCATCTCACAGAGTTACATCTTTCCCTTCAAGAAGCCTTTCGCTAAGGCTGTTCTTGTGGAATTGGCAAAGGGATATTTGGAAGCCCATAGAGGGCTATGGTGAAAAAGGAAATATCATCCGTTCTAAACTGGAAAGAAGCTTTCTGAGAAACTGCTCTGTGTTCTGTTAATTCATCTCACAGAGTTACATCTTTCCCTTCAAGAAGCCTTTCGCTAAGGCTGTTCTTGTGGAATTGGCAAAGGGATATTTGGAAGCCCATAGAGGGCTATGGTGAAAAAGGAAATATCTTCCGTTCAAAACTGGAAAGAAGCTTTCTGAGAAACTGCTCTGTGTTCTGTTAATTCATCTCACAGAGTTACATCTTTCCCTTCAAGAAGCCTTTCGCTAAGGCTGTTCTTGTGGAATTGGAAAAGGGATATTTCGAAGCCCATAGAGGGCTATGGTGAAAAAGGAAATATCATCCGTTCAAAACTGGAAAGAAGCTTTCTGAGAAACTGCTCTGTGTTCTGTTAATTCATCTCACAGAGTTACATCTATCCCTTCAAGAAGCCTTTCGCTAAGGCTGTTCTTGTGGAATTGGCAAAGGGATATTTCGAAGCCCATAGAGGGCTATGGTGAAAAAGGAAATATCTTCCGTTCAAAACTGGAAAGAAGCTTTCTGAGAAACTGCTCTGTGTTCTGTTAATTCATCTCACAGAGTTACATCTTTTCCTTCCAGAAGCCTTTCGCTAAGGCTGTTCTTGTGGAATTGGAAAAGGGATATTTCGAAGCCCATAGAGGGCTATGGTGAAAAAGGAAATATCATCCTTTCAAAACTGGAAAGAAGCTTCTGTGAAACTGCTCTGTGTTCTGTTAATTCATCTCACAGAGTTACATCTTTCCCTTCAAGAAGCCTTTCGCTAATGCTGTTCTTGTTGAATTGGCAAAGGGATATTTGGAAGCCCAAAGAGGGCTATGGTGAAAAAGGAAATATCTTCCGTTCAAAACTGGAAAGAAGCTTTCTGAGAAACTACTCTGTGTTCTGTTAATTCATCTCACAGAGTTACATCTTTCCCTTCAAGAAGCCTTTCGCTAAGGCTGTTCTTGTGGAATTGGCAAAGGGATATTTGGAAGCCCATAGAGGGCTATGGTGAAAAAGGAAATATCTTCCATTCAAAACTGGAAAGAAGCTCTCTGAGAAACTGCTCTGTGTTCTGTTAATTCATCTCACAGAGTTACATCTTTCCCTTCAAGAAGCCTTTCGCTAAGGCTGTTCTTGTGGAATTGGCAAAGGGATATTTGGAAGCCCATAGAGGGCTATGGTGATAAAGGAAATATCTTCCGTTCAAAACTGGAAAGAAGCTTTCTGAGAAACTGCTCTGTGTTCTGTTAATTCATCTCACAGAGTTACATCTTTCCCTTCAAGAAGCCATTCGCTAAGTCTGTTCTTGTGGAATTGGCAAAGGGATATTTGGAAGCCCATAGGGGGCTATGGTGAAAAAGGAAATATCTTCCGTTCAAAACTGGAAAGAAGCTTTCTGAGAAACTGCTCTGTGTTTTGTTAATTCATCTCACAGAGTTACATCTTTCCCTTCAAGAAGCCTTTCGCTAAGGCTGTTCTTGTGGAATTGGCAAAGGGATATTTGGAAGCAAATAGAGGGCTCTGGTGAAAAAGGAAATATCTTCCGTTCAAAACTGGAAAGAAGCTTTCTGAGAAACTGCTCTGTGTTCTGTTAATTAATCTCACAGAGTTACATCTTTCCCTTCAAGAAGCCTTTCGCAAAGGCTGTTCTTGTGGAATTTGCAAAGGGATATTTCGAAGCCCATAGAGGGCTATGGTGAAAAAGGAAATATCATCCGTTCAAAACTGGAAAGAAGCTTTCTGAGAAACTTCTCTGTGTTCTGTTAATTCATCTCACAGAGTTACATCTTTCCCTTCAAGAAGCCTTTCGCTAAGGCTGTTCTTGTGGAATTGGCAAAGGGATATTTGGAAGCCCATAGAGGGCTATGGTGAAAAAGGAAATATCTTCCGTTCAAAACTGGAAAGAAGCTTTCTGAGAAACTGCTCTATGTTCTGTTAATTAATCTCACAGAGTTACATCTTTCCCTTCAAGAAGCCTTTCGCTAAGGCTGTTCTTGTGGAATTGGCAAAGGGATATTTGGAAGCCCATAGAGGGCTATGGTGAAAAAGGAAATATCATCCGTTGAAAAGTGGAAAGAAGCTTTCTGAGAAACTGCTCTGTGTTCTGTTAATTCATCTCACAGAGTTACATCTTTCCCTTCAAGAAGCCTTTCACTAAGGCTGTTCTTGTGGAATTGGCAAAGGGATATTTGGAAGCCCATAGAGGGCTATGGTGAAAAAGGAAATATCTTCCGTTCAAAACTGGAAAGAAGCTTTCTGAGAAACTGCTCTGTGTACTGTTAATTCATCTCACAGAATTACATCTTTCCCTTCAAGAAGCCTTTCGCTAAGGCTGTTCTTCTTGAATTGGTAAAGGGATATTTCAAAACCCATAGAGGGCTATGGTGAAAAAGGAAATATCATCCGTTCTAAACTGGAAAGAAGCTTTCTGAGAAACTGCTCTGTGTTCTGTTAATTCTTCTCACAGAGTTACATCTTTCCCTTCAAGAAGCCTTTCGCTAAGGCTGTTCTTGTGGAATTGGCAAAGGGATATTTGGAAGCCCATAGAGGGCTATGGTGAAAAAGGAAATATCTTCCGATCAAAATTGGAAAGAAGCTTTCTGAGAAACTGCTCTGTGTTCTGTTAATTCATCTCACAGAGTTACATCTTTCCCTTCAAGAAGCCTTTCGCTAAGGCTGTTCTTCTGGAATTGGAAAAGGGATATTTCGAAGCCCATAGAGGGCTATGGTGAAAAAGGAAATATCATCCGTTCAAAACTGGAAAGAAGCTTTCTGAGAAACTGCTCTGTGTTCTGTTAATTCATCTCACAGAGTTACATCTTTCCCTTAAAGAAGCCTTTCGCTAAGGCTGTTCTTGTGGAATTGCCAAAGGAATATTTCTAAGCCCATAGAGGGCTAAGGTGAAAAAGGAAATATCTTCCGTTCAAAACTGGAAAGAAGCTTTCTGAGAAACTGCTCTGTGTTCTGTAAATTCATCTCACATAGTTACATCTTTCCCTTCTAGAAGCCTTTCGCTAAGGCTGTTCTTGTGGAATTGGCAAAGGGATATTTGGAAGCCCATAGAGGGCTATGGTGTAAAAGGAAATATCTTGCGTTCACAACTGGAAAGAAGCCTTCTGAGAAACTGCTCTGCGTTCTGTAAATTCATCTCACAGAATTACATCTTTCCCTTCAAGAAGCCTTTCGCTAAGGCTGTTCTTGTGGAATTGGTAAAGGGATATTTCAAAGCCCATAGAGGGCTATGGTGAAAAAGGAAATAACTTCCGTTCAAAACTGGAAAGAAGCTTTCTGAGAAACTGCTCTGTGTTCTGTTAATTCATCTCACAGAGTTACATCTTTCCCTTCAAGAAGCCTTTCGCTAAGGCTGTTCTTGTGGAATTGGTAAAGGGATATTTGGAAGCCCAAAGAGGGCTATGGTGAAAAAGGAAATATCTTCCGTTGAAAACTGGAAACAAGCTTTCTGAGAAACTGCTCTGTGTTCTGTTTATTCATCTCACAGAGTTACATCTTTCCCTTCAAGAAGCCTTTCGCTAAGGCTGTTCTTGTGGAATTGGCAAAGGGATATTTGGAAGCCCATAGAGGGCTATGGTGAAAAAGGAAATATCTTCCGTTCAAAACTGGAAAGAAGCTTTCTGACAAACTTCTCTGTGTTCTGTTAATTCATCTCACAGAGTTACATCTTTCCCTTCAAGAAGCCTTTCGCTAAGGCTGTTCTTGTGGAATTGGCAAAGGGATATTTGGAAGCCCATAGAGGGCTATGGTGAAAAAGGAAATATCATCCGTTCTAAACTGGAAAGAAGCTTTCTGAGAAACTGCTCTGTGTTCTGTTAATTCATCTCACAGAGTTACATCTATCCCTTCAAGAAGCCTTTCGCTAAGGCTGTTCTTGTGGAATTGGCAAAGGGATATTTCGAAGCCCATAGAGGGCTATGGTGAAAAAGGAAATATCTTCCGTTCAAAACTGGAAAGAAGCTTTCTGAGAAACTGCTCTGTGTTCTGTTAATTCATCTAACAGAGTTACATCTTTTCCTTCCAGAAGCCTTTCGCTAAGGCTGTTCTTGTGGAATTGGAAAAGGGATATTTCGAAGCCCATAGAGGGCTATGGTGAAAAAGGAAATATCATCCGTTCAAAACTGGAAAGAAGCTTTCTGAGAAACTGCTCTGTGTTCTGTTAATTCATCTCACAGAGTTACATCTTTCCCTTCAAGAAGCCTTTCGCTAAGGCTGTTCTTGTGGAATTGGCAAAGGGATATTTGGAAGCCCATAGAGGGCTATGGTAAAAAGGAAATATCTTCCGTTCAAAACTGGAAAGAAGCTTTCTGAGAAACTGCTCTGTGTTCTGTAAATTCATCTCACAGAGTTACATCTCTCCCTTCAAGAAGCGTTTCGCTAAGGCTGTTCTTGTAGAATTGGCAAAGGGATATTTGGAAGCCCAAAGAGGGCTATGGTGAAAAAGGAAATATCTTCCGTTCAAAACTGGAAAGAAGCTTTCTGAGAAACTGCTCTGTGTTCTGTTAATTCATCTCACAGAGTTACATCTTTCCCTTCAAGAAGCCTTTCGCTAAGGCTGTTCTTGTGGAATTGGAAAAGGGATATTTGGAAGCCCATAGAGGGCTATGGTGAAAAAGGAAATATCTTCCGTTCAAAACTGGAAAGAAGCTTTCTGAGAAACTGCTCTGTGTTCTGTAAATTCATCTCACAGAGTTACATCTTTCCCTTCAAGAAGCCTTTCGCTAAGGCTGTTCTTGTGGAATTGGCAAAGGGATATTTGGAAGCCCATAGAGGGCTATGGTGAAAAAGGAAATATCTTCCGTTCAAAACTGGAAAGAAGCTTTCTGAGAAACTGCTCTGTGTTCTGTAAATTCATCTCACAGAGTTACATCTTTCCCTTCAAGAAGCCTTTCGCTAAAGCTGTTCTTGTGGAATTGGCAAAGGGATATTTGGAAGCCCATAGAGGGCTATGGTGAAAAAGGAAATATCTTCCGTTCAAAACTGGAAAGAAGCTTTCTGAGAAAATGCTCTGTGTTCTGTTAATTCATCTCACAGAGTTACATCTTTCCCTTCAAGAAGCCTTTCGCTAAGGCTGTTCTTGTGGAATTGGCAAAGGGATATTTGGAAGCCCATAGAGGGCTATGGTAAAAAGGAAATATCTTCCGTTGAAAACTGGAAAGCAGCTTTTTGAGAAACTGCTCTGTGTTCTGTTAATTCATCTCACAGAGTTACATCTTTCCCTTCAAGAAGCCTTTCGCTAAGGCTGTTCTTGTGCAATTGGCAAAGGGATATTTGGAAGCCCATAGAGGGCTATGGTGAAAAAGGAAATATCTTCCGTTCAAAACTGGAAAGAAGCTTTCTGAGAAACTGCTCTGTGTTCTGTTAATTCATCTCACAGAGTTACATCTTTCCCTTCAAGAAGCCTTTCTCTAAGGCTGTTCTTGTGGAATTGGCAAAGGGATATTTGGAAGCCCATAGAGGGCTATGGTAAAAAGGAAATATCTTCCGTTGAAAACTGGAAAGCAGCTTTTTGAGAAACTGCTCTGTGTTCTCTTAATTCATCTCACAGAGTTACATCTTTCCCTTCAAGAAGATTTTCGCTAAGGCTGTTGTTGTGGAATTGGCAAAGGGATATTTGGAAGCCCATAGAGGGCTATGGTGAAAAAGGAAATATCTTCCGTTCAAAACTGGAAAGAAGCTTTCTGAGAAACTGCTCTGAGTTCTGTAAATTCATCTCACAGAGTTACATCTTTCCCTTCAAGAAGCCTTTCGCTAAGGCTGTTCTTGTGGAATTGGCAAAGGGATATTTGGAAGCCCATAGAGGGCTATGGGGAAAAAGGAAATATCTTCCGTTCAAAACTGGAAAGAAGCCTTCTGAGAAACTGCTCTGTGTTCTGTTAATTCATCTCACAGAGTTACATCTTTCCCTTCAAGAAGCCTTTCGCTAAGGCTGTTCTTGTGGAATTGGCAAAGGGATATTTGGAAGCCCATAGAGGGCTATGGTGAAAAAGGAAATATCTTCCGTTCAAAACTGGAAAGAAGCTTTCTGAGAAACTGCTCTGTGTTCTGTTAATTCATCTCACAGAGTTACATCTTTCCCTTCAAGAAGCCTTTCGCTAAGGCTGTTCTTGTGGAATTGGCAAAGGGATATTTGGAAGCCCATAGAGGGATATGGTGAAAAAGGAAATATCATCCGTTCTAAACTGGAAAGAAGCTTTCTGAGAAACTGCTCTGTGTTCTGTAAATTCATCTCACAGAGTTACATCTTTCCTTTCAAGAAGCCTTTCGCTAAGGCTGTTCTTGTAGAATTGGCAAAGTCATATTTGGAAGCTCATAGAGGGCTATGGTGAAAAAGGAAATATCTTCCGTTCAAAACTTGAAACAAGCTTTCTGAGAAACTGCTCTGTGTTCGGTAAATTCATCTCACAGAGTTACATCTTTCCCTTCAAGAAGCCTTTCGCTAAGGCTGTTCTTGTGGAATTGGCAAAGGGATATTTGGAAGCCCATAGAGGGCTATGGTGAAAAAGGAAATATCTTCCGTTCAAAACTGGAAACAAGCTTTCTGAGAAACTTCTCTGTCTTCTGTTAATTCATCTCACAGAGTTACATCTTTCCCTTCAGGAAGCCTTTCGCTAAGGCTGTTCTTGTGGAATTGGCAAAGGGATATTTGGAAGCCCATAGAGGGCTATGGTGAACAAGGAAATATCTTCCGTTCAAAACTGGAAAGAAGCTTTCTGAGAAACTGCTCTGTGTTCTGTTAATTCATCTCACAGAGTTACATCTTTCCCTTCAAGAAGCCTTTCGCTAAGGCTGTTCTTGTGGAATTGGCAAAGGGATATTTGGAAGCAAATAGAGGGCTCTGGTGAAAAAGGAAATATCTTCCGTTCAAAACTGGAAAGAAGCTTTCTGAGAAACTGCTCTGTGTTCTGTTAATTAATCTCACAGAGTTACATCTTTCCCTTCAAGAAGCCTTTCGCAAAGGCTGTTCTTGTGGAATTTGCAAAGGGATATTTCGAAGCCCATAGAGGGCTATGGTGAGAAAGGAAATATCATCCGTTCAAAACTGGAAAGAAGCTTTCTGAGAAACTGCTCTGTGTTCTGTTAATTCATCTCACAGAGTTACATCTTTCCCTTCAAGAAGCCTTTCGCTAAGGCTGTTCTTGTGGAATTGGCAAAGGGATATTTGGAAGCCCATAGAGGGCTATGGTGAAAAAGGAAATATCTTCCGTTCAAAACTGGAAAGAAGCTTTCTGAGAAACTGCTCTGTGTTCTGTTAATTCATCTCACAGAGTTACATCTTTCCCTTCAAGAAGCCTTTCGCTAAGGCTGTTCTTCTGGAATTGGAAAAGGGATATTTCGAAGCCCATAGAGGGCTATGGTGAAAAAGGAAATATCATCCGTTCAAAACTGGAAAGAAGCTTTCTGAGAAACTGCTCTGTGTTCTGTTAATTCATCTCACAGAGTTACATCTTTCCCTTCAAGAAGGCTTTCGCTAAGGCTGTTCTTGTGGAATTGGCAAAGGGATATTTGGAAGCCCATAGAGGGCTATGGTGCAAAAGGAAATATCTTCCGTTCAAAACTGGAAAGAAGCTTTCTGAGAAACTGCTCTGTGTTCTGTAAATTCATCTCACAGAGTTACATCTTTCCCTTCAAGAAGCCTTTCGCTAAGGCTGTTCTTGTGGAATTGGCAAAGGGATATTTGGAAGCCCAAAGAGGGCTATGGTGAAAAAGGAAATATCTTCCGTTCAAAACTGGAAAGAAGCTTTCTGAGAAACTGCTCTGTGTTCTGTTAATTCATCTCACAGAGTTACATCTTTCCCTTCAAGAAGCCTTTCGCTAAGGCTGTTCTTGTGGAATTGGAAAAGGGATATTTGGAAACACATAGAGGGCTATGGTGAAAAAGGAAATATCTTCCGTTCAAAACTGGAAAGAAGCTTTCTGAGAAACTGCTCTGTGTTCTGTTAATTCATCTCACAGAGTTACATCTTTCCCTTCAAGAAGCCTTTCGCTAAGGCTGTTCTTGTGGAATTGGCAAAGGGATATTTGGAAGCCCATAGAGGGCTATGGTGAAAATGGAAATATCTTCCGTTCAAAACTGGAAAGAAGCTTTCTGAGAAACTGCTCTGTGTTCTGTTAATTCATCTCACAGAGTTACATCTTTCCCTTCAAGAAGCCTTTCGCTAAGGCTGTTCTTGTGGAATTGGCAAAGGGATATTTGGAAGCCCATAGAGGGCTATGGTGAAAAAGGAAATATCTTCCGTTCAGAACTGGAAAGAAGCTTTCTGAGAAACTGCTCTGTGTTCTGTTAATACATCTCACAGAGTTACATCTTTCCCTTCAAGAAGCCTTTTGCTAAGGCTGTTCTTGTGGAATTGGCAAAGGGATATTTGGAAGCCCATAGAGGGCTATGGTGAAAAGGAAATATCTTCCGTTGAAAACTGGAAAGAAGCTTTCTGAGAAACTGCTCTGTGTTCTGTTAATTCATCTCACAGAGTTACATCTTTCCCTTCAAGAAGACTTTTGCTAAGGCTGTTCTTGTGGAATTGGCAAAGGGATATTTGGAAGCCCATAGAGGGCTATGGTGAAAAAGGAAATATCTTCCGTTCTAAACTGGAAAGAAGCTTTCTGAGAAACTGCTCTGTGTTCTGTTAATTCTTCTCACAGAGTTACATCTTTCCCTTCAAGAAGCCTTTCGCTAAGGCTGTTCTTTTGGAATTGGCAAAGGGATATTTGGAAGCCCATAGAGGGCTATGGTGAAAAAGGAAATATCTTCCGTTCAAAACTGGAAAGAAGCTTTCTGAGAAACTGCTCTGTGTTCTGTTAATTCATCTCACAGAGTTACATCTTTCCCTTCAAGAAGCCTTTCGCTAATGCTGTTCTTGTGGAATTGGCAAAGGGATATTTGGAAGCCCATAGAGGGCTATGGTGAAAAAGGAAATATCTTCCGTTCACAACTGGAAAGAAGCCTTCTGAGAAACTGCTCTGTGTACTGTTAATTCATCTCACAGAATTACATCTTTCCCTTCAAGAAGCCTTTCGCTAAGGCTGTTCTTGTGGAATTGGTAAAGGGATATTTCAAAGCCCATAGAGGGCTATGGTGAAAAAGGAAATAACTTCCGTTCAAAACTGGAAAGAAGCTTTCTGAGAAACTGCTCTGTGTTCTGTTAATTCATCTCACAGAGTTACATCTTTCCCTTCAAGAAGCCTTTCGCTAAGGCTGTTCTTGTGGAATTGGCAAAGGGATATTTGGAAGCCCATAGAGGGCTATGGTGAAAAAGGAAATATCTACCGTTCAAAACTGGAAAGAAGCTTTCTGAGAAACTGCTCTGTGTTCTGTTAATTCATCTCCCAGAGTTACATCTTTCCCTTCAAGAAGGCTTTCGCTAAGGCTGTTTTTGTGGAATTGGCAAAGGGATATTTGGAGGCCCATAGAGGCCTATGGTGAAAAAGGAAATATCTTCCGTTCAAAACTGGAAAGAAGCTTTCTGAGAAACTTCTCTGTGTTCTGTTAATTCATCTCACAGAGTTACATCTTTCCCTTCAAGAAGCCTTTCGCTAAGGCTGTTCTTGTGCAATTGGCAAACGGATATTGGGAAGCCCATAGAAGGCTACGGTGAAAAAGGAAATAGCTTCCTTTCAAAACTGGAAAGAAGCTTTCTGAGAAACTGCGCTGTGTTCTGTAAATTCATCTCACAGAGATACATCTTTCCCTTCAAGAAGCCTTTCGCTAAGGCTGTTCTTCTGGAATTGGTAAAGGGATATTTCGAAGCCCATAGAGGGCTAAGGTGAAAAAGGAAATATCTTCCGTTCAAAACTGGAAAGAAGCTTTCTGAGAAACTGCTCTGTGTTCTGTAAATTCATCTCACAGAGTTACATCTTTCCCTTCAAGAAGCCTTTCGCTAAGGCTGTTCTTGTGGAATTGGCAAAGGGATATTTGGAAGCCCATAGAGGGCTATGGTGTAAAAGGAAATATCTTCCGTTCACAACTGGAAAGAAGCCTTCTGAGAAACTGCTCTGTGTTCTGTAAATTCATCTCACAGAATTACATCTTTCCCTTCAAGAAGCCTTTCGCTAAGGCTGTTCTTGTGGAATTGGCAAAGGGATATTTGGAAGCCCATAGAGGGCTATGGTGAAAAAGGAAATATCTACCGTTCAAAACTGGAAAGAAGCTTTCTGAGAAACTGCTCTGTGTTCTGTTAATTCATCTCCCAGAGTTACATCTTTCCCTTCAAGAAGGCTTTCGCTAAGGCTGTTTTTGTGGAATTGGCAAAGGGATATTTGGAGGCCCATAGAGGCCTATGGTGAAAAAGGAAATATCTTCCGTTCAAAACTGGAAAGAAGCTTTCTGAGAAACTGCTCTGTGTTCTGTAAATTCATCTCACAGAGATACATCTTTCCCTTCAAGAAGCCTTTCGCTAAGGCTGTTCTTCTGGAATTGGTAAAGGGATATTTCGAAGCCCATAGAGGGCTAAGGTGAAAAAGGAAATATCTTCCGTTCAAAACTGGAAAGAAGCTTTCTGAGAAACTGCTCTGTGTTCTGTAAATTCATCTCACAGAGTTACATCTTTCCCTTCAAGAAGCCTTTCGCTAAGGCTGTTCTTGTGGAATTGGCAAAGGGATATTTGGAAGCCCATAGAGGGCTATGGTGTAAAAGGAAATATCTTCCGTTCACAACTGGAAAGAAGCCTTCTGAGAAACTGCTCTGTGTTCTGTAAATTCATCTCACAGACTTACATCTTTCCCTTCAAGAAGCCTTTCGCTAAGGCTGTTCTTGTGGAATTGGTAAAGGGATATTTCAAAGCCCATAGAGGGCTATGGTGAAAAAGGAAATAACTTCCGTTCAAAACTGGAAAGAAGCTTTCTGAGAAACTGCTCTGTGTTCTGTTAATTCATCTCACAGAGTTACATCTTTCCCTTCAAGAAGCCTTTCGCTAAGGCTGTTCTTGTGGAATTGGTAAAGGGATATTTGGAAGCCCAAAGAGGGCTATGGTGAAAAAGGAAATATCTTCCGTTGAAAACTGGAAACAAGCTTTCTGAGAAACTGCTCTGTGTTCTGTTTATTCATCTCACAGAGTTACATCTTTCCCTTCAAGAAGCCTTTCGCTAAGGCTGTTTTTGTGGAATTGGCAAAGGGATATTTGGAAGCCCATAGAGGGCTATGGTGAAAAAGGAAATATCTTCCGTTCAAAACTGGAAAGAAGCTTTCTGAGAAACTTCTCTGTGTTCTGTTAATTCATCTCACAGAGTTACATCTTTCCCTTCAAGAAGCCTTTCGCTAAGGCTGTTCTTGTGGAATTGGCAAAGGGATATTTGGAAGCCCATAGAGGGCTATGGTGAAAAAGGAAATATCATCCGTTCTAAACTGGAAAGAAGCTTTCTGAGAAACTGCTCTGTGTTCTGTTAATTCATCTCACAGAGTTACATCTATCCCTTCAAGAAGCCTTTCGCTAAGGCTGTTCTTGTGGAATTGGCAAAGGGATATTTCGAAGCCCATAGAGGGCTATGGTGAAAAAGGAAATATCATCCTTTCAAAACTGGAAAGAAGCTTCTGTGAAACTGCTCTGTGTTCTGTTAATTCATCTCACAGAGTTACATCTTTCCCTTCAAGAAGCCTTTCGCTAATGCTGTTCTTGTGGAATTGGCAAAGGGATATTTGGAAGCCCAAAGAGGGCTATGGTGAAAAAGGAAATATCTTCCGTTCAAAACTGGAAAGAAGCTTTCTGAGAAACTACTCTGTGTTCTGTTAATTCATCTCACAGAGTTACATCTTTCCCTTCAAGAAGCCTTTCGCTAAGGCTGTTCTTGTGGAATTGGCAAAGGGATATTTGGAAGCCCATAGAGGGCTATGGTGAAAAAGGAAATATCTTCCATTCAAAACTGGAAAGAAGCTTTCTGAGAAACTGCTCTGTGTTCTGTTAATTCATCTCACAGAGTTACATCTTTCCCTTCAAGAAGCCTTTCGCTAAGGCTGTTCTTGTGGAATTGGCAAAGGGATATTTGGAAGCCCATAGAGGGCTATGGTGATAAAGGAAATATCTTCCGTTCAAAACTGGAAAGAAGCTTTCTGAGAAACTGCTCTGTGTTCTGTTAATTCATCTCACAGAGTTACATCTTTCCCTTCAAGAAGCCATTCGCTAAGTCTGTTCTTGTGGAATTGGCAAAGGGATATTTGGAAGCCCATAGGGGGCTATGGTGAAAAAGGAAATATCTTCCGTTCAAAACTGGAAAGAAGCTTTCTGAGAAACTGCTCTGTGTTTTGTTAATTCATCTCACAGAGTTACATCTTTCCCTTCAAGAAGCCTTTCGCTAAGGCTGTTCTTGTGGAATTGGCAAAGGGATATTTGGAAGCAAATAGAGGGCTCTGGTGAAAAAGGAAATATCTTCCGTTCAAAACTGGAAAGAAGCTTTCTGAGAAACTGCTCTGTGTTCTGTTAATTAATCTCACAGAGTTACATCTTTCCCTTCAAGAAGCCTTTCGCAAAGGCTGTTCTTGTGGAATTTGCAAAGGCATATTTCGAAGCCCATAGAGGGCTATGGTGAAAAAGGAAATATCATCCGTTCAAAACTGGAAAGAAGCTTTCTGAGAAACTTCTCTGTGTTCTGTTAATTCATCTCACAGAGTTACATCTTTCCCTTCAAGAAGCCTTTCGCTAAGGCTGTTCTTGTGGAATTGGCAAAGGGATATTTGGAAGCCCATAGAGGGCTATGGTGAAAAAGGAAATATCTTCCGTTCAAAACTGGAAAGAAGCTTTCTGAGAAACTGCTCTATGTTCTGTTAATTAATCTCACAGAGTTACATCTTTCCCTTCAAGAAGCCTTTCGCTAAGGCTGTTCTTGTGGAATTGGCAAAGGGATATTTGGAAGCCCATAGAGGGCTATGGTGAAAAAGGAAATATCATCCGTTGAAAAGTGGAAAGAAGCTTTCTGAGAAACTGCTCTGTGTTCTGTTAATTCATCTCACAGAGTTACATCTTTCCCTTCAAGAAGCCTTTCACTAAGGCTGTTCTTGTGGAATTGGCAAAGGGATATTTGGAAGCCCATAGAGGGCTATGGTGAAAAAGGAAATATCTTCCGTTCAAAACTGGAAAGAAGCTTTCTGAGAAACTGCTCTGTGTACTGTTAATTCATCTCACAGAATTACATCTTTCCCTTCAAGAAGCCTTTCGCTAAGGCTGTTCTTCTTGAATTGGTAAAGGGATATTTCAAAACCCATAGAGGGCTATGGTGAAAAAGGAAATATCATCCGTTCTAAACTGGAAAGAAGCTTTCTGAGAAACTGCTCTGTGTACTGTTAATTCTTCTCACAGAGTTACATCTTTCCCTTCAAGAAGCCTTTCGCTAAGGCTGTTCTTGTGGAATTGGCAAAGGGATATTTGGAAGCCCATAGAGGGCTATGGTGAAAAAGGAAATATCTTCCGTTCAAAACTGGAAAGAAGCTTTCTGAGAAACTGCTCTGTGTTCTGTTAATTCATCTCACAGAGTTACATCTTTCCCTTCAAGAAGCCATTCGCTAAGTCTGTTCTTGTGGAATTGGCAAAGGGATATTTGGAAGCCCATAGGGGGCTATGGTGAAAAAGGAAATATCTTCCGTTCAAAACTGGAAAGAAGCTTTCTGAGAAACTGCTCTGTGTTGTGTTAATTCATCTCACAGAGTTACATCTTTCCCTTCAAGAAGCCTTTCGCTAAGGCTGTTCTTGTGGAATTGGCAAAGGGATATTTGGAAGCCCATAGAGGGCTATGATAAAAAGGAAATATCTTCCGTTGAAAACTGGAAAGAAGCTTTCTGAGAAACTGCTCTGTGTTCTGTTAATTCATCTCACAGAGTTACATCTTTCCCTTCAAGAAGCCTTTTGCTAAGGCTGTTCTTGTGGAATTGGCAAAGGGATATTTGGAAGCCCTTAGAGGGCTATGGTGAAAAAGGAAATATCTTCCATTCAAAACTGGAAAGAAGCTTTCTGAGAAACTGCTCTGTGTTCTGTTAATTCATCTCACAGAGTTACATCTTTCCCTTAAAGAAGCCTTTCGCTAAGGCTGTTCTTGTGGAATTGGCAAAGGGATATTTGGAAGCCCATAGAGGGCTATGGTGAAAAAGGAAATATCATCCGTTCAAAACTGGAAAGAAGCTTTCTGAGAAACTGCTCTGTGTTCTGTTAATTCATCTCACAGAGTTACATCTTTGCCTTCAAGAAGCCTTTCGCTAAGGCTGTTCTTGTGGAATTGGCAAAGGGATATTTGGAAGCCCATAGAGGGCTATGGTGAAAAAGGAAATATCTTCCGTTCAAAACTGGAAAGAAGCTTTCTGAGAAACTGCTCTGTGTTCTGTTAATTCATCTCACAGAGTTACATCTTTCCCTTCAAGAAGCCTTTCGCTAAGGCTGTTCTTGTGGAATTGGCAAAGTCATATTTGGAAGCTCATAGAGGGCTATGGTGAAAAACGAAATATCTTCCGTTCAAAATTGGAAAGAAGCTTTCTGAGAAACTGCTCTGTGTTCTGTAAATTCATCTCACAGAGTTACATCATTCCCTTCAAGAAGCCTTTCGCTAAGGCTGTTCTTGTGGAATTGGAAAAGGGATATTTAGAAGCCCATAGAGGGCTATGGTGAAAAAGGAAATATCTTCAGTTCAAAACTGGAAAGAAGCTTTCTGAGAAACTGCTCTGTGTTCTGTTAATTCATCTCACAGAGTTACAGCTTTCCCTTCAAGAAGTCTTTCGCTATGGCTGTTCTTGTGGAATTGGCAAAGGGATATTTGGAAGAACATAGAGGGTATGGTGAAAAAGGAAATATCTTCCGTTCAAAACTGTAAAGAAGCTTTCTGAGAAACTGCTCTGTGTTCTGTTAATTAATCTCACAGAGTTACATCTTTCCCTTCAAGAAGCCTTTCGCTAAGGCTGTTCTTGTGGACTTGGCAAAGGGATATATGGAAACCCATAGAGGGCTGTGGTGAAAAAGGAAATATCTTCCGTTCAAAACTGGAAAGAAGCTTTCTGAGAAACTGCTCTGTGTTCTCTTAATTCATCTCACAGAGTTACATCTTTCCCTTCAAGAAGCCTTTCGCTAAGGCTGTTCTTGTGGAATTGGCAAAGGGATATTTGGAAGCCCATAGAGGGCTATGGTGAAAAAGGAAATATCTTCCGTTCAAAACTGGAAAGAAGCTTTCTGAGAAACTGCTCTGTGTTCTGTTAATTCATCTCACAGAGTTACATCTTTCCCTTCAAGAAGCCTTTCGCTAAGGCTGTTCTTGTGCAATTGGCAAAGGGATATTTGGAAGCCCATAGAGGGCTATGGTGAAAAAGGAAATATCTTCCGTTCAAAACTGGAAGGAAGCTTTCTGAGAAACTGCTCTATGATCTATTAATTCATCTCACAGAGTTACATCTTTCCCTTCAAGAAGCCTTTCGCTAAGGCTGTTCTTGTGGAATTGGCAAAGGGATATTTGGAAGCCCATAGAGGGCTATGGTGAAAAAGGAAATATCTTCCGTTCAAAACTGGAAAGAAGCTTTCTGAGAAACTGCTCTGTGTTCTGTTAATTCATCTCACAGAGTTACATCTTTCCCTTCAAGAAGCCTTTCGCTAAGGCTGTTCTTGTGGAATTGGCAAAGGGATATTTGGAAGCCCATAGAGGGCTATGGTGAAAAAGGAAATATCTACCGTTCAAAACTGGAAAGAAGCTTTCTGAGAAACTGTTCTGTGTTCTGTTAATTCATCTCCCAGAGTTACATCTTTCCCTTCAAGAAGGCTTTCGCTAAGGCTGTTTTTGTGGAATTGGCAAAGGGATATTTGGAGGCCCATAGAGGGCTATGGTGAAAAAGGAAATATCTTCCGTTCAAAACAGGAAAGAAGCTTTCTGAGAAACTGCTCTGTGTTCTGTTAATTCATCTCACAGAGTTACATCTTTCCCTTCAAGAAGCCTTTCGCTAAGGCTGTTCTTGTGCAATTGGCAAACGGATATTGGGAAGCCCATAGAGGGCTACGGTGAAAAAGGAAATATCTTCCGTTCAAAACTGGAAGAAGCCTTTCGCTAAGGCTGTTCTTGTGGAATTGGAAAAGGGATATTTGGAAGCCCTTAGAGGGCTATGGTGAAAAAGGAAATATCTTCCGTTCAAAACTGGAAAGAAGCTTTCTGAGAAACTGCTCTGTGTTCTGTTAATTAATCTCACAGAGTTACATCTTTCCCTTCAAGAAGCCTTTCGCTAAGGCTGTTCTTGTGGAATTGGCAAAGGGATATTTGGAAGCCCATAGAGGGCTATGGTGAAAAAGGAAATATCTTCCGTTCAAAACTGGAAAGAAGCTTTCTGAGAAACTGCTCTGTGTTCTGTAAATTCATCTCACAGAGTTACATCTTTCCCTTCAAGAAGCCTTTCGCTAAGGCTGTTCTTGTGGAATTGGCAAAGGGATATTTTGAAGCCCATAGAGGGCTATGGTGAAAAAGGAAATACCTTCCGTTCAAAACTGGAAAGAAACTTTCTGAGAAACTGCTCTGTGTTCTGTTAATTCATCTCACAGAGTTACATGTTTCCCTTCAAGAAGCCTTTCGCTAAGGCTCTTCTTGTGGATTTGGCGAAGGGATATTTGGAAGCCCATAGAGGGCTATGGTGAAAAAGGAAATATCTTCCGTTCAAAACTGGAAAGAAGCTTTCTGAGAAACTGCTCCCTGTTCTGTTAATTCATCTCACAGAGTTACATCTTTCCCTTCAAGAAGCCTTTCGCTAAGGCTGTTCTTGTGGAATTGGCAAAGGGATATTTGGAATCCCATAGAGGGCTATGGTGAAAAAGTAAATATCTTCCGTTCAAAACTGGAAAGAAGCTTTCTGAGAAACTGCTCTGTGTTGTGTTAATTCATCTCGCAGAGTTACATCTTTCCCTTCAAGAAGCCTTTCGCTAAAGCTGTTCTTGTGGAATTGGCAAAGTCATATTTGGAAGCTCATAGAGGGCTACGGTGAAAAAGAAAATATCTTCCGTTCAAAACTGGAAAAAGCTTTCTGAGAAACTGCTCTGTGTTCTGTAAATTCATCTCACAGGGTTACATCTTTCCCTTCAAGAAGCCTTTCGCTAAGGCTGTTCTTGTGGAATTGGAAAAGGGATATTTGGAAGCCCATAGAGGGCTATGGTGAAAAAGGAAATATCTTCCGTTCAAAACTGGAAAGAAGCTTTCTGAGAAACTGCTCTGTGTTCTGTTAATTCATCTCACAGAGTTACATCTTTCCCTTCAAGAAGCCTTTCGCTAAGGCTGTTCTTGTGGAATTGGCAAAGGGATATTTGGAAGCCCATAGAGGGCTATGGTGAAAAAGGAAATACCTTCCGTTCAAAACTGGAAAGAAACTTTCTGAGAAACTGCTCTGTGTTCTGTTAATTCATCTCACAGAGTTACATGTTTCCCTTCAAGAAGCCTTTCGCTAAGGCTCTTCTTGTGGATTTGGCGAAGGGATATTTGGAAGCCCATAGAGGGCTATGGTGAAAAAGGAAATATCTTCCGTTCAAAACTGGAAAGAAGCTTTCTGAGAAACTGCTCCCTGTTCTGTTAATTCATCTCACAGAGTTACATCTTTCCCTTCAAGAAGCCTTTCGCTAAGGCTGTTCTTGTGGAATTGGCAAAGGGATATTTGGAATCCCATAGAGGGCTATGGTGAAAAAGTAAATATCTTCCGTTCAAAACTGGAAAGAAGCTTTCTGAGAAACTGCTCTGTGTTGTGTTAATTCATCTCACAGAGTTACATCTTTCCCTTCAAGAAGCCTTTCGCTAAGGCTGTTCTTGTGGAATTGGCAAAGTCATATTTGGAAGCTCATAGAGGGCTATGGTGAAAAAGAAAATATCTTCCGTTCAAAACTGGAAAAAGCTTTCTGAGAAACTGCTCTGTGTTCTGTAAATTCATCTCACAGGGTTACATCTTTCCCTTCAAGAAGCCTTTCGCTAAGGCTGTTCTTGTGGAATTGGAAAAGGGATATTTGGAAGCCCATAGAGGGCTATGGTG
This sequence comes from Chlorocebus sabaeus, assembly GCF_047675955.1. Lineage (NCBI taxonomy): Eukaryota > Metazoa > Chordata > Mammalia > Primates > Cercopithecidae > Chlorocebus > Chlorocebus sabaeus. Next base: position 2,160,087 of record NW_027327925.1, on the reverse strand, counting down.
AAAAAGGAAATATCTTCCGTTGAAAACTGGAAACAATCCTTCTGAGAAACTGCTCTGTGTTCTGTTAATTCATCTCACAGAGTTACATCTTTCCCTTCAAGAAGCCTTTCGCTAAGGCTGTTTTTGTGGAATTGGCAAAGGGATATTTGGAAGCCCATAGAGGGCTATGGTGAAAAAGGAAATATCTTCCGTTCAAAACTGGAAAGAAGCTTTCTGAGAAACTGCTCTGTGTTCTGTTAATTCATCCCACAGAGTTACATCTTTCCCTTCAAGAAGCCTTTCGCTAAGGCTGTTCTTGTGGAATTGGCAAAGGGATATTTGGAAGCCCTTAGAGGGCTATGGTGAAAAAGGAAATATCTTCCGTTCAAAACTGGAAAGAAGCTTTCTGAGAAACTGCTCTGTGTTCTGTTAATTAATCTCACAGAGTTACATCTTTCCCTTCAAGAAGCCTTTCGCTAAGGCTGTTCTTGTGGAATTGGCAAAGGGATATTTGGAAGCCCATAGAGGGCTATGGTGAAAAAGGAAATATCTTCCGTTCAAAACTGGAAAGACGCTTTCTGAGAATCTGCTCTGTGTTTTGTTAATTCATCTCACAGAGTTACATCTTGCCCTTCAAGAAGCCTTTCGCTAAGGCTGTTCTTGTGGAATTGGAAAAGGGATATTTGGAAGCCCATAGAGGGCTATGGTGAAAAAGGAAATATCTTCCGTTGAAAACTGGAAACAATCCTTCTGAGAAACTGCTCTGTGTTCTGTTAATTCATCTCACAGAGTTACATCTTTCCCTTCAAGAAGCCTTTCGCTAAGGCTGTTCTTGTGGAATTGGCAAAGGGATATTTGGAAGCCCTTAGAGGGCTATGGTGAAAAAGGAAATATCTTCCGTTCAAAACTGGAAAGAAGCTTTCTGAGAAAGTGCTCTGTGTTCTGTTAATTAATCTCACAGAGTTACATCTTTCCCTTCAAGAAGTCTTTCGCTAAGGCTGTTCTTGTGGAATTGGCAAAGGGATATTTGGAAGCCCATAGAGGGCTATGGTGAAAAAGGAAATATCTTCCGTTCAAAACTGGAAAGAAGCTTTCTGAGAAACTGCTCTGTGTTCTGTTAATTCATCTCACAGAGTTACATCTTTCCCTTCAAGAAGCCTTTCGCTAAGGCTCTTCTTGTAGATTTGGCGAAGGGATATTTGGAAGCCCATAGAGGGCTATGGTGAAAAAGGAAATATCTTCCGTTCAAAACTGGAAAGAAGCTTTCTGAGAAACTGCTCCCTGTTCTGTTAATTCATCTCACAGAGTTACATCTTTCCCTTCAAGAAGCCTTTCGCTAAGGCTGTTCTTGTGGAATTGGCAAAGGGATATTTGGAATCCCATAGAGGGCTATGGTGAAAAAGTAAATATCTTCCGTTCAAAACTGGAAAGAAGCTTTCTGAGAAACTGCTCTGTGTTGTGTTAATTCATCTCACAGAGTTACATCTTTCCCTTCAAGAAGCCTTTCGCTAAAGCTGTTCTTGTGGAATTGGCAAAGTCATATTTGGAAGCTCATAGAGGGCTATGGTGAAAAAGGAAATATCTTCCGTTCAAAACTGGAAAGAAGCTTTCTGAGAAACTGCTCTGTGTTCTGTAAATTCATCTCACAGAGGTACATCTTTCCCTTCAAGAAGCCTTTCGCTAAGGCTGTTCTTGTGGAATTGGAAAAGGGATATTTGGAAGCCCATAGAGGGCTATGGTGAAAAAGGAAATATCTTCCGTTGAAAACTGGAAACAATCCTTCTGAGAAACTGCTCTGTGTTCTGTAAATTCATCTCACAGAGTTATAACTTTCCCTTCAAGAAGCCTTTCGCTAAGGCTGTTTTTGTGGAATTGGCAAAGGGATATTTGGAAGCCCATAGAGGGCTATGGTGAAAAAGGAAATATCTTCCGTTCAAAACTGGAAAGAAGCTTTCTGAGAAACTGCTCTGTGTTCTGTTAATTCATCTCACAGAGTTACATCTTTCCCTTCAAGAAGTCTTTCGCTAACGCTGTTATTGTGGAATTGGCAAAGGGATATTTGGAAGCCCATAGAGGGCTATGGTGAAAAAGGAAATATCTTCCGTTCAAAACTGGAAAGAAGCTTTCTGAGAAACTGCTCTGTGTTCTGTTAATTCATCTCACAGAGTTACATCTTTCCCTTCAAGAAGCCTTTCGCTAAGGCTGTTCTTGTGGAATTGGCAAAGGGATATTTGGAAGCCCATAGAGGGATATGGTGAAAAAGGAAATATCTTCCGTTCAAAACTGGAAAGAAGCTTTCTGAGAAACTGCTCCCTGTTCTGTTAATTAATCTCACAGAGTTACATCTTTCCCTTCAAGAAGCCTTTCGCTAAGGCTGTTCTTGTGGAATTGGCAAAGGGATTTTTGGAAGCCCATAGAGGGCTATGGTGAAAAAGGAAATACCTTCCGTTCAAAACTGGAAAGAAACTTTCTGAGAAACTGCTCTGTGTTCTGTTAATTCATCTCACAGAGTTACATGTTTCCCTTCAAGAAGCCTTTCGCTAAGGCTCTTCTTGTGGATTTGGCGAAGGGATATTTGGAAGCCCATAGAGGGCTATGGTGAAAAAGGAAATATCTTCCGTTCAAAACTGGAAAGAAGCTTTCTGAGAAACTGCTCCCTGTTCTGTTAATTCATCTCACAGAGTTACATCTTTCCCTTCAAGAAGCCTTTCGCTAAGGCTGTTCTTGTGGAATTGGCAAAGGGATATTTGGAATCCCATAGAGGGCTATGGTGAAAAAGTAAACATCTTCCGTTCAAAACTGGAAAGAAGCTTTCTGAGAAACTGCTCTGTGTTGTGTTAATTCATCTCACAGAGTTACATCTTTCCCTTCAAGAAGCCTTTCGCTAAAGCTGTTCTTGTGGAATTGGCAAAGTCATATTTGGAAGCTCATAGAGGGCTATGGTGAAAAAGAAAATATCTTCCGTTCAAAACTGGAAAAAGCTTTCTGAGAAACTGCTCTGTGTTCTGTAAATTCATCTCACAGGGTTACATCTTTCCCTTCAAGAAGCCTTTCGCTAAGGCTGTTCTTGTGCAATTGGAAAAGGGATATTTGGAAGCCCATAGAGGGCTATGGTGAAAAAGGAAATATCTTCCGTTGAAAACTGGAAACAATCCTTCTGAGAAACTGCTCTGTGTTCTGTTAATTCATCTCACAGAGTTACATCTTTCCCTTCAAGAAGCCTTTCGCTAAGGCTGTTTTTGTGGAATTGGCAAAGGGATATTTGGAAGCCCATAGAGGGCTATGGTGAAAAAGGAAATATCTTCCGTTCAAAACTGGAAAGAAGCTTTCTGAGAAACTGCTCTGTGTTCTGTTAATTCATCCCACAGAGTTACATCTTTCCCTTCAAGAAGCCTTTCGCTAAGGCTGTTCTTGTGGAATTGGCAAAGGGATATTTGGAAGCCCTTAGAGGGCTATGGTGAAAAAGGAAATATCTTCCGTTCAAAACTGGAAAGAAGCTTTCTGAGAAACTGCTCTGTGTTCTGTTAATTAATCTCACAGAGATACATCTTTCCCTTCAAGAAGCCTTTCGCTAAGGCTGTTCTTGTGGAATTGGCAAAGGGATATTTGGAAGCCCATAGAGGGCTATGGTGAAAAAGGAAATATCTTCCGTTCAAAACTGGAAAGAAGCTTTCTGAGAATCTGCTCTGTGTTCTGTTAATTCATCTCACAGAGTTACATCTTTCCCTTCAAGAAGCCTTTCGCTAAGGCTGTTCTTGTGGAATTGGAAAAGGGATATTTGGAAGCCCATAGAGGGCTATGGTGAAAAAGGAAATATCTTCCGTTGAAAACTGGAAACAATCCTTCTGAGAAACTGCTCTGTGTTCTGTAAATTCATCTCACAGAGTTACATCTTTCCCTTCAAGAAGCCTTTCGCTAAGGCTGTTTTTGTGGAATTGGCAAAGGGATATTTGGAAGCCCATAGAGGGCTATGGTGAAAAAGGAAATATCTTCCGTTCAAAACTGGAAAGAAGCTTTCTGAGAAACTGCTCTGTGTTCTGTTAATTCATCTCACAGAGTTACATCTTTCCCTTCAAGAAGTCTTTCGCTAAGGCTGTTATTGTGGAATTGGCAAAGGGATATTTGGAAGCCCATAGAGGGCTATGGTGAAAAAGGAAATATCTTCCGTTCAAAACTGGAAAGAAGCTTTCTGAGAAACTGCTCTGTGTTCTGTTAATTCATCTCACAGAGTTACATCTTTCCCTTCAAGAAGCCTTTCGCTAAGGCTGTTCTTGTGGAATTGGCAAAGGGATATTTTGAAGCCCATAGAGGGTTATGGTGAAAAAGGAAATATCTTCCGTTCAAAACTGGAAAGAAGCTTTCTGAGAAACTTCTCTGTGTTCTGTTAATTAATCTCACAGAGTTACATCTTTCCCTTCAAGAAGCCTTTCGCTAAGGCTGTTCTTGTGGAATTGGCAAAGGGATATTTGGAATCCCATAGAGGGCTATGGTGAAAAAGTAAATATCTTCCGTTCAAAACTGGAAAGAAGCTTTCTGAGAAACTGCTCTGTGTTGTGTTAATTCATCTCACAGAGTTACATCTTTCCCTTTAAGAAGCCTTTCGCTAAAGCTGTTCTTGTGGAATTGGCAAAGTCATATTTGGAAGCTCATAGAGGGCTATGGTGAAAAAGAAAATATCTTCCGTTCAAAACTGGAAAAAGCTTTCTGAGAAACTGCTCTGTGTTCTGTAAATTCATCTCACAGGGTTACATCTTTCCCTTCAAGAAGCCTTTCGCTAAGGCTGTTCTTGTGGAATTGGAAAAGGGATATTTGGAAGCCCATAGAGGGCTATGGTGAAAAAGGAAATATCTTCCGTTCAAAACTGGAAAGAAGCTTTCTGAGAAACTGCTCTGTGTTCTGTTAATTCATCTCACAGAGTTACATCTTTCCCTTCAAGAAGCCTTTCGCTAAGGCTGTTCTTGTGGAATTGGCAAAGGGATATTTGGAAGCCCATAGAGGGCTATGGTGAAAAAGGAAATATCTTCCGTTCAAAACTGGAAAGAAGCTTTCTGAGAATCTGCTCTGTGTTCTGTTAATTCATCTCACAGAGTTACATCTTTCCCTTCAAGAAGCCTTTCGCTAAGGCTGTTCTTGTGGAATTGGAAAAGGGATATTTGGAAGCCCATAGAGGGCTATGGTGAAAAAGGAAATATCTTCCGTTGAAAACTGGAAACAATCCTTCTGAGAAACTGCTCTGTGTTCTGTTAATTCATCTCACAGAGTTACATCTTTCCCTTCAAGAAGCCTTTCGCTAAGGCTGTTCTTGTGGAATTGGCAAAGGGATATTTGGAAGCCCTTAGAGTGCTATGGTGAAAAAGGAAATATCTTCCGTTCAAAACTGGAAAGAAGCTTTCTGAGAAACTGCTCTGTGTTCTGTTAATTAATCCCACAGAGTTACATCTTTCCCTTCAAGAAGTCTTTCGCTAAGGCTGTTCTTGTGGAATTGGCAAAGGGATATTTGGAAGCCCATAGAGGGCTATGGTGAAAAAGGAAATATCTTCCGTTCAAAACTGGAAAGAAGCTTTCGGAGAATCTGCTCTGTGTTCTGTTAATTCATCTCACAGAGTTACATCTTTCCCTTCAAGAAGCCTTTCGCTAAGGCTGTTCTTGTGGAATTGGAAAAGGGATATTTGGAAGCCCATAGAGGGCTATGGTGAAAAAGGAAATATCTTCCGTTGAAAACTGGAAACAATCCTTCTGAGAAACTGCTCTGTGTTCTGTAAATTCATCTCACAGAGTTACATCTTTCCCTTCAAGAAGCCTTTCGCTAAGGCTGTTTTTGTGGAATTGGCAAAGGGATATTTGGAAGCCCATAGAGGGCTATGGTGAAAAAGGAAATATCTTCCGTTCAAAACTGGAAAGAAGCTTTCTGAGAAACTGCTCTGTGTTCTGTTAATTCATCTCACAGAGTTACATCTTTCCCTTCAAGAAGCCTTTCGCTAAGGCTGTTCTTGTGGAATTGGCAAAGGGATATTTGGAAGCCCATAGAGGGCTATGGTGAAAAAGGAAATATCTTCCGTTCAAAACTGGAAAGAAGCTTTCTGAGAATCTGCTCTGTGTTCTGTTAATTCATCTCACAGAGTTACATCTTTCCCTTCAAGAAGCCTTTCGCTAAGGCTGTTCTTGTGGAATTGGCAAAGGGATATTTGGAAGCCCATAGAGGGTTATGGTGAAAAAGGAAATATCTTCCGTTCAAAACTGGAAAGAAGCTTTCTGAGAAACTGCTCCCTGTTCCGTTAATTAATCTCACAGAGTTACATCTTTCCCTTCAAGAAGCCTTTCGCTAAGGCTTTTCTTGTGGAATTGGCAAAGGGATATTTGGAAGCCCATAGAGGGCTATGGTGAAAAAGGAAATACCTTCCGTTCAAAAGTGGAAAGAAACTTTCTGAGAAACTGCTCTGTGTTCTGTTAATTCATCTAACAGAGTTACATGTTTCCCTTCAAGAAGCCTTTCGCTAAGGCTCTTCTTGTGGATTTCGCGAAGGGATATTTGGAAGCCCATAGAGGGCTATGGTGAAAAAGGAAATATCTTCCGTTCAAAACTGGAAAGATGCTTTCTGAGAAACTGCTCCCTGTTCTGTTAATTCATCTCACAGAGTTACATCTTTCCCTTCAAGAAGCCTTTCGCTAAGGCTGTTCTTGTGGAATTGGCAAAGGGATATTAGGAATCCCATAGAGGGCTATGGTGAAAAAGTAAATATCTTCCGTTCAAAACTGGAAAGAAGCTTTCTGAGAAACTGCTCTGTGTTGTGTTAATTCATCTCACAGAGTTACATCTTTCCCTTCAAGAAGCCTTTCGCTAAAGCTGTTCTTGTGGAATTGGCAAAGTCATATTTGGAAGCTCATAGAGGGCTATGGTGAAAAAGGAAATATCTTCCGTTCAAAACTGGAAAGAAGCTTTCTGAGAAACTGCTCTGTGTTCTGTAAATTCATCTCACAGAGGTACATCTTTCCCTTCAAGAAGCCTTTCGCTAAGGCTGTTCTTGTGGAATTGGAAAAGGGATATTTGGAAGCCCATAGAGGGCTATGGTGAAAAAGGAAATATCTTCCGTTGAAAACTGGAAACAATCCTTCTGAGAAACTGCTCTGTGTTCTGTTAATTCATCTCACAGAGTTACATCTTTCCCTTCAAGAAGCCTTTCGCTAAGGCTGTTTTTGTGGAATAGGCAAAGGGATATTTGGAAGCCCATAGAGGGCTATGGTGAAAAAGGAAATATCTTCCGTTCAAAACTGGAAAGAAGCTTTCTGAGAAACTGCTCTGTGTTCTGTTAATTCATCTCACAGAGTTACATCTTTCCCTTCAAGAAGCCTTTCGCTAAGGCTGTTCTTGTGGAATTGGCAAAGGGATATTTGGAAGCCCATAGAGGGCTATGGTGAAAAAGGAAATATCTTCCGTTCAAAACTGGAAAGAAGCTTTCTGAGAAACTGCTCTGTGTTCTGTTAATTCATCTCACAGAGTTACATGTTTCCCTTCAAGAAGCCTTTCGCTAAGGCTCTTCTTGTGGATTTGGCGAAGGGATATTTGGAAGCCCATAGAGGGCTATGGTGAAAAAGGAAATATCTTCCGTTCAAAACTGGAAAGAAGCTTTCTGAGAAACTGCTCTGTGTTGTGTTAATTCATCTCACAGAGTTACATCTTTCCCTTCAAGAAGCCTTTCGCTAAAGCTGTTCTTGTGGAATTGGCAAAGTCATATTTGGAAGCTCATAGAGGGCTATGGTGAAAAAGAAAATATCTTCCGTTCAAAACTGGAAAAAGCTTTCTGAGAAACTGCTCTGTGTTCTGTAAATTCATCTCACAGGGTTACATCTTTCCCTTCAAGAAGCCTTTCGCTAAGGCTGGTCTTGTGGAATTGGCAAAGGGATATTTGGAAGCCCATAGAGGGCTATGGTGAAAAAGGAAATATCTTCCGTTCAAAACTGGAAAGAAGCTTTCTGAGAATCTGCTCTGTGTTCTGTTAATTCATCTCACAGAGTTACATCTTTCCCTTCAAGAAGCCTTTCGCTAAGGCTGTTTTTGTGGAATTGGCAAAGGGATATTTGGAAGCCCATAGAGGGCTATGGTGAAAAAGGAAATATCTTCCGTTCAAAACTGGAAAGAAGCTTTCTGAGAAACTGCTCTGTGTTCTGTTAATTCATCTCACAGAGTTACATCTTTCGCTTCAAGAAGTCTTTCGCTAACGCTGTTATTGTGGAATTGGCAAAGGGATATTTGGAAGCCCATAGAGGGCTATGGTGAAAAAGGAAATATCTTCCGTTGAAAACTGGAAAGAAGCTTTCTGAGAAACTGCTCTGTGTTCTGTAAATTCATCTCACAGAGGTACATCTTTCCCTTCAAGAAGCCTTTATCTAAGGCTGTTCTTGTGGAATTGGAAAAGGGATATTTGGAAGCCCATAGAGGGCTATGGTGAAAAAGGAAATATCTTCCGTTGAAAACTGGAAAAAATCCTTCTGAGAAACTGCTCTGTGTTCTGTTAATTCATCTCACAGAGTTACATCTTTCCCTTCAAGAAGCCTTTCGCTAAGGCTGTTTTTGTGGAATTGGCAAAGGGATATTTGGAAGCCCATAGAGGGCTATGGTGAAAAAGGAAATATCTTCCGTTCAAAACTGGAAAGAAGCTTTCTGAGAAACTGCTCTGTGTTCTGTTAATTCATCTCACAGAGTTACATCTTTCCCTTCAAGAAGCCTTTCGCTAAGGCTGTTCTTGTGGAATTGGCAAAGGGATATTTGGAAGCCCTTAGAGGGCTATGGTGAAAAAGGAAATATCTTCCGTTCAAAACTGGAAAGAAGCTTTCTGAGAAACTGCTCTGTGTTCTGTTAATTAATCTCACAGAGTTACATCTTTCCCTTCAAGAAGCCTTTCGCTAAGGCTCTTCTTGTGGAATTGGCAAAGGGATATTTGGAAGCCCATAGAGGGCTATGGTGAAAAAGGAAATATCTTCCGTTCAAAACTGGAAAGAAGCTTTCTGAGAATCTGCTCTGTGTTCTGTTAATTCATCTCACAGAGTTACATCTTTCCCTTCAAGAAGCCTTTCGCTAAGGCTGTTCTTGTGGAATTGGCAAAGGGATATTTGGAAGCCCATAGAGGGCTATGGTGAAAAAGGAAATATCTTCCGTTCAAAACTGGAAAGAAGCTTTCTGAGAAACTGCTCTGTGTTCTGTTAATTCATCTCACAGAGTTACATCTTTCCCTTCAAGAAGCCTTTCGCTAAGGCTGTTCTTGTATAATTGGCAAAGGGATATTTGGAAGCCCATAGAGGGTTATGGTGAAAAAGGAAATATCTTCCGTTCAAAACTGGAAAGAAGCTTTCTGAGAAACTTCTCTTTGTTCTGTTAATTAATCTCACAGAGTTACATCTTTCCCTTCAAGAAGCCTTTCGCTAAGGCTGTTCTTGTGGAATTGGCAAAGGGATATTTGGAAGCCCATAGAGGGCTATGGTGAAAAAGGAAATACCTTCCGTTCAAAACTGGAAAGAAGCTTTCTGAGAAACTGCTCTGTGTTGTGTTAATTCATCTCACAGAGTTACATCTTTCCCTTCAAGAAGCCTTTCGCTAAAGCTGTTCTTGTGGAACTGGCAAAGTCATATTTGGAAGCTCGTAGAGGGCTATGGTGAAAAAGAAAATATCTTCCGTTCAAAACTGGAAAAAGCTTTCTGAGAAACTGCTCTGTGTTCTGTAAATTCATCTCACAGGGTTACATCTTTCCCTTCAAGAAGCCTTTCGCTAAGGCTGTTCTTGTGGAATTGGAAAAGGGATATTTAGAAGCCCATAGAGGGCTATGGTGAAAAAGGAAATATCTTCCGTTCAAAACTGGAAAGAAGCTTTCTGAGAAACTGCTCTGTGTTCTGTTATTTCATCTCACAGTGTTACATCTTTCCCTTCAAGAAGCCTTTCGCTAAGGCTGTTCTTGTGGAATTGGCAAAGGGATATTTGGAAACCCATAGAGGGCTATGTTGAAAAAGGAAATATCTTCCGTTCAAAACTGGAAAGAAGCTTTCTGAGAAACTTCTCTGTGTTCTGTAAATTCATCTCACAGAGGTATATCTTTCCCTTCAAGAAGCCTTTCGCTAAGGCTGTTCTTGTGGAATTGGAAAAGGGATATTTGGAAGCCCATAGAGGGCTATGGTGAAAAAGGAAATATCTTCCGTTCAAAACTGGAAAGAAGCTTTCTGAGAATCTGCTCTGTGTTCTGTTAATTCATCTCACAGAGTTACATCTTTCCCTTCAAGAAGCCTTTCGCTAAGACTGTTCTTGTGGAATTGGAAAAGGGATATTTGGAAGCCCATAGAGGGCTATGGTGAAAAAGGAAATATCTTCCGTTGAAAACTGGAAACAATCCTTCTGAGAAACTGCTCTGTGTTCTGTTAATTCATCTCACAGAGTTACATCTTTCCCTTCAAGAAGCCTTTCGCTAAGGCTGTTCTTGTGGAATTGGCAAAGGGATATTTGGAAGCCCTTAGAGGGCTATGGTGAAAAAGGAAATATCTTCCGTTCAAAACTGGAAAGAAGCTTTCTGAGAAACTGCTCTGTGTTCTGTTAATTAATCTCACAGAGTTACATCTTTCCCTTCAAGAAGTCTTTCGCTAAGGCTGTTCTTGTGGAATTGGCAAAGGGATATTTGGAAGCCCATAGAGGGCTATGGTGAAAAAGGAAATATCTTCCGTTCAAAACTGGAAAGAAGCTTTCTGAGAATCTGCTCTGTGTTCTGTTAATTCATCTCACAGAGTTACATCTTTCCCTTCAAGAAGCCTTTCGCTAAGTCTGTTCTTGTGGAATTGGAAAAGGGATATTTGGAAGCCCATAGAGGGCTATGGTGAAAAAGGAAATATCTTCCGTCGAAAACTGGAAACAATCCTTCTGAGAAACTGCTCTGTGTTCTGTAAATTCATCTCACAGAGTTACATCTTTCCCTTCAAGAAGCCTTTCGCTAAGGCTGTTATTGTGGAATTGGCAAAGGGATATTTGGAATCCCATAGAGGGCTATGGTGAAAAAGGAAATATCTTCCGTTCAAAACTGGAAAGAAGCTTTCTGAGAAACTGCTCTGTGTTCTGTTAATTCATCTCACAGAGTTACATCTTTCCCTTCAAGAAGCCTTTCGCTAAGGCTGTTCTTGTGCAATTGGCAAAGGGATATTTGGAAGCCCATAGAGGGCTATGGTGAAAAAGGAAATATCTTCCGTTCAAAACTGGAAGGAAGCTTTCTGAGAAACTGCTCTATGATCTGTTAATTCATCTCACAGAGTTACATCTTTCCCTTCAAGAAGCCTTTCGCTAAGGCTGTTCTTGTGGAATTGGCAAAGGGATATTTGGAAGCCCATAGAGGGCTATGGTGAAAAAGGAAATATCTTCCGTTCAAAACTGGAAAGAAGCTTTCTGAGAAACTGCTCTGTGTTCTGTTAATTCATCTCACAGAGTTACATCTTTCCCTTCAAGAAGCCTTTCGCTAAGGCTGTTCTTGTGGAATTGGCAAAGGGATATTTGGAAGCCCATAGAGGGCTATGGTGAAAAAGGAAATATCTACCGTTCAAAACTGGAAAGAAGCTTTCTGAGAAACTGTTCTGTGTTCTGTTAATTCATCTCCCAGAGTTACATCTTTCCCTTCAAGAAGGCTTTCGCTAAGGCTGTTTTTGTGGAATTGGCAAAGGGATATTTGGAGGCCCATAGAGGGCTATGGTGAAAAAGGAAATATCTTCCGTTCAAAACAGGAAAGAAGCTTTCTGAGAAACTGCTCTGTGTTCTGTTAATTCATCTCACAGAGTTACATCTTTCCCTTCAAGAAGCCTTTCGCTAAGGCTGTTCTTGTGCAATTGGCAAACGGATATTGGGAAGCCCATAGAGGGCTACGGTGAAAAAGGAAATATCTTCCGTTCAAAACTGGTAGAAGCCTTTCGCTAAGGCTGTTCTTGTGGAATTGGAAAAGGGATATTTGGAAGCCCTTAGAGGGCTATGGTGAAAAAGGAAATATCTTCCGTTCAAAACTGGAAAGAAGCTTTCTGAGAAACTGCTCTGTGTTCTGTTAATTAATCTCACAGAGTTACATCTTTCCCTTCAAGAAGCCTTTCGCTAAGGCTGTTCTTGTGGAATTGGCAAAGGGATATTTGGAAGCCCATAGAGGGCTATGGTGAAAAAGGAAATATCTTCCGTTCAAAACTGGAAAGAAGCTTTCTGAGAAACTGCTCTGTGTTCTGTAAATTCATCTCACAGAGTTACATCTTTCCCTTCAAGAAGCCTTTCGCTAAGGCTGTTCTTGTGGAATTGGCAAAGGGATATTTTGAAGCCCATAGAGGGCTATGGTGAAAAAGGAAATACCTTCCGTTCAAAACTGGAAAGAAACTTTCTGAGAAACTGCTCTGTGTTCTGTTAATTCATCTCACAGAGTTACATGTTTCCCTTCAAGAAGCCTTTCGCTAAGGCTCTTCTTGTGGATTTGGCGAAGGGATATTTGGAAGCCCATAGAGGGCTATGGTGAAAAAGGAAATATCTTCCGTTCAAAACTGGAAAGAAGCTTTCTGAGAAACTGCTCCCTGTTCTGTTAATTCATCTCACAGAGTTACATCTTTCCCTTCAAGAAGCCTTTCGCTAAGGCTGTTCTTGTGGAATTGGCAAAGGGATATTTGGAATCCCATAGAGGGCTATGGTGAAAAAGTAAATATCTTCCGTTCAAAACTGGAAAGAAGCTTTCTGAGAAACTGCTCTGTGTTGTGTTAATTCATCTCACAGAGTTACATCTTTCCCTTCAAGAAGCCTTTCGCTAAAGCTGTTCTTGTGGAATTGGCAAAGTCATATTTGGAAGCTCATAGAGGGCTACGGTGAAAAAGAAAATATCTTCCGTTCAAAACTGGAAAAAGCTTTCTGAGAAACTGCTCTGTGTTCTGTAAATTCATCTCACAGGGTTACATCTTTCCCTTCAAGAAGCCTTTCGCTAAGGCTGTTCTTGTGGAATTGGAAAAGGGATATTTGGAAGCCCATAGAGGGCTATGGTGAAAAAGGAAATATCTTCCGTTCAAAACTGGAAAGAAGCTTTCTGAGAAACTGCTCTGTGTTCTGTTAATTCATCTCACAGAGTTACATCTTTCCCTTCAAGAAGCCTTTCGCTAAGGCTGTTCTTGTGGAATTGGCAAAGGGATATTTGGAAGCCCATAGAGGGCTATGGTGAAAAAGGAAATACCTTCCGTTCAAAACTGGAAAGAAGCTTTCTGAGAAACTGCTCTGTGTTCTGTTAATTCATCTCACAGAGTTACATGTTTCCCTTCAAGAAGCCTTTCGCTAAGGCTCTTCTTGTGGATTTGGCGAAGGGATATTTGGAAGCCCATAGAGGGCTATGGTGAAAAAGGAAATATCTTCCGTTCAAAACTGGAAAGAAGCTTTCTGAGAAACTGCTCCCTGTTCTGTTAATTCATCTCACAGAGTTACATCTTTCCCTTCAAGAAGCCTTTCGCTAAGGCTGTTCTTGTGGAATTGGCAAAGGGATATTTGGAATCCCATAGAGGGCTATGGTGAAAAAGTAAATATCTTCCGTTCAAAACTGGAAAGAAGCTTTCTGAGAAACTGCTCTGTGTTGTGTTAATTCATCTCACAGAGTTACATCTTTCCCTTCAAGAAGCCTTTCGCTAAGGCTGTTCTTGTGCAATTGGCAAAGTCATATTTGGAAGCTCATAGAGGGCTATGGTGAAAAAGAAAATATCTTCCGTTCAAAACTGGAAAAAGCTTTCTGAGAAACTGCTCTGTGTTCTGTAAATTCATCTCACAGGGTTACATCTTTCCCTTCAAGAAGCCTTTCGCTAAGGCTGTTCTTGTGGAATTGGAAAAGGGATATTTGGAAGCCCATAGAGGGCTATGGTGAAAAAGGAAATATCTTCCGTTGAAAACTGGAAACAATCCTTCTGAGAAACTGCTCTGTGTTCTGTTAATTCATCTCACAGAGTTACATCTTTCCCTTCAAGAAGCCTTTCGCTAAGGCTGTTTTTGTGGAATTGGCAAAGGGATATTTGGAAGCCCATAGAGGGCTATGGTGAAAAAGGAAATATCTTCCGTTCAAAACTGGAAAGAAGCTTTCTGAGAAACTGCTCTGTGTTCTGTTAATTCATCCCACAGAGTTACATCTTTCCCTTCAAGAAGCCTTTCGCTAAGGCTGTTCTTGTGGAATTGGCAAAGGGATATTTGGAAGCCCTTAGAGGGCTATGGTGAAAAAGGAAATATCTTCCGTTCAAAACTGGAAAGAAGCTTTCTGAGAAACTGCTCTGTGTTCTGTTAATTAATCTCACAGAGTTACATCTTTCCCTTCAAGAAGCCTTTCGCTAAGGCTGTTCTTGTGGAATTGGCAAAGGGATATTTGGAAGCCCATAGAGGGCTATGGTGAAAAAGGAAATATCTTCCGTTCAAAACTGGAAAGACGCTTTCTGAGAATCTGCTCTGTGTTTTGTTAATTCATCTCACAGAGTTACATCTTGCCCTTCAAGAAGCCTTTCGCTAAGGCTGTTCTTGTGGAATTGGAAAAGGGATATTTGGAAGCCCATAGAGGGCTATGGTGAAAAAGGAAATATCTTCCGTTGAAAACTGGAAACAATCCTTCTGAGAAACTGCTCTGTGTTCTGTTAATTCATCTCACAGAGTTACATCTTTCCCTTCAAGAAGCCTTTCGCTAAGGCTGTTCTTGTGGAATTGGCAAAGGGATATTTGGAAGCCCTTAGAGGGCTATGGTGAAAAAGGAAATATCTTCCGTTCAAAACTGGAAAGAAGCTTTCTGAGAAAGTGCTCTGTGTTCTGTTAATTAATCTCACAGAGTTACATCTTTCCCTTCAAGAAGTCTTTCGCTAAGGCTGTTCTTGTGGAATTGGCAAAGGGATATTTGGAAGCCCATAGAGGGCTATGGTGAAAAAGGAAATATCTTCCGTTCAAAACTGGAAAGAAGCTTTCTGAGAAACTGCTCTGTGTTCTGTTAATTCATCTCACAGAGTTACATCTTTCCCTTCAAGAAGCCTTTCGCTAAGGCTCTTCTTGTAGATTTGGCGAAGGGATATTTGGAAGCCCATAGAGGGCTATGGTGAAAAAGGAAATATCTTCCGTTCAAAACTGGAAAGAAGCTTTCTGAGAAACTGCTCCCTGTTCTGTTAATTCATCTCACAGAGTTACATCTTTCCCTTCAAGAAGCCTTTCGCTAAGGCTGTTCTTGTGGAATTGGCAAAGGGATATTTGGAATCCCATAGAGGGCTATGGTGAAAAAGTAAATATCTTCCGTTCAAAACTGGAAAGAAGCTTTCTGAGAAACTGCTCTGTGTTGTGTTAATTCATCTCACAGAGTTACATCTTTCCCTTCAAGAAGCCTTTCGCTAAAGCTGTTCTTGTGGAATTGGCAAAGTCATATTTGGAAGCTCATAGAGGGCTATGGTGAAAAAGGAAATATCTTCCGTTCAAAACTGGAAAGAAGCTTTCTGAGAAACTGCTCTGTGTTCTGTAAATTCATCTCACAGAGGTACATCTTTCCCTTCAAGAAGCCTTTCGCTAAGGCTGTTCTTGTGGAATTGGAAAAGGGATATTTGGAAGCCCATAGAGGGCTATGGTGAAAAAGGAAATATCTTCCGTTGAAAACTGGAAACAATCCTTCTGAGAAACTGCTCTGTGTTCTGTAAATTCATCTCACAGAGTTATAACTTTCCCTTCAAGAAGCCTTTCGCTAAGGCTGTTTTTGTGGAATTGGCAAAGGGATATTTGGAAGCCCATAGAGGGCTATGGTGAAAAAGGAAATATCTTCCGTTCAAAACTGGAAAGAAGCTTTCTGAGAAACTGCTCTGTGTTCTGTTAATTCATCTCACAGAGTTACATCTTTCCCTTCAAGAAGTCTTTCGCTAACGCTGTTATTGTGGAATTGGCAAAGGGATATTTGGAAGCCCATAGAGGGCTATGGTGAAAAAGGAAATATCTTCCGTTCAAAACTGGAAAGAAGCTTTCTGAGAAACTGCTCTGTGTTCTGTTAATTCATCTCACAGAGTTACATCTTTCCCTTCAAGAAGCCTTTCGCTAAGGCTGTTCTTGTGGAATTGGCAAAGGGATATTTGGAAGCCCATAGAGGGATATGGTGAAAAAGGAAATATCTTCCGTTCAAAACTGGAAAGAAGCTTTCTGAGAAACTGCTCCCTGTTCTGTTAATTAATCTCACAGAGTTACATCTTTCCCTTCAAGAAGCCTTTCGCTAAGGCTGTTCTTGTGGAATTGGCAAAGGGATTTTTGGAAGCCCATAGAGGGCTATGGTGAAAAAGGAAATACCTTCCGTTCAAAACTGGAAAGAAACTTTCTGAGAAACTGCTCTGTGTTCTGTTAATTCATCTCACAGAGTTACATGTTTCCCTTCAAGAAGCCTTTCGCTAAGGCTCTTCTTGTGGATTTGGCGAAGGGATATTTGGAAGCCCATAGAGGGCTATGGTGAAAAAGGAAATATCTTCCGTTCAAAACTGGAAAGAAGCTTTCTGAGAAACTGCTCCCTGTTCTGTTAATTCATCTCACAGAGTTACATCTTTCCCTTCAAGAAGCCTTTCGCTAAGGCTGTTCTTGTGGAATTGGCAAAGGGATATTTGGAATCCCATAGAGGGCTATGGTGAAAAAGTAAACATCTTCCGTTCAAAACTGGAAAGAAGCTTTCTGAGAAACTGCTCTGTGTTGTGTTAATTCATCTCACAGAGTTACATCTTTCCCTTCAAGAAGCCTTTCGCTAAAGCTGTTCTTGTGGAATTGGCAAAGTCATATTTGGAAGCTCATAGAGGGCTATGGTGAAAAAGAAAATATCTTCCGTTCAAAACTGGAAAAAGCTTTCTGAGAAACTGCTCTGTGTTCTGTAAATTCATCTCACAGGGTTACATCTTTCCCTTCAAGAAGCCTTTCGCTAAGGCTGTTCTTGTGCAATTGGAAAAGGGATATTTGGAAGCCCATAGAGGGCTATGGTGAAAAAGGAAATATCTTCCGTTGAAAACTGGAAACAATCCTTCTGAGAAACTGCTCTGTGTTCTGTTAATTCATCTCACAGAGTTACATCTTTCCCTTCAAGAAGCCTTTCGCTAAGGCTGTTTTTGTGGAATTGGCAAAGGGATATTTGGAAGCCCATAGAGGGCTATGGTGAAAAAGGAAATATCTTCCGTTCAAAACTGGAAAGAAGCTTTCTGAGAAACTGCTCTGTGTTCTGTTAATTCATCCCACAGAGTTACATCTTTCCCTTCAAGAAGCCTTTCGCTAAGGCTGTTCTTGTGGAATTGGCAAAGGGATATTTGGAAGCCCTTAGAGGGCTATGGTGAAAAAGGAAATATCTTCCGTTCAAAACTGGAAAGAAGCTTTCTGAGAAACTGCTCTGTGTTCTGTTAATTAATCTCACAGAGATACATCTTTCCCTTCAAGAAGCCTTTCGCTAAGGCTGTTCTTGTGGAATTGGCAAAGGGATATTTGGAAGCCCATAGAGGGCTATGGTGAAAAAGGAAATATCTTCCGTTCAAAACTGGAAAGAAGCTTTCTGAGAATCTGCTCTGTGTTCTGTTAATTCATCTCACAGAGTTACATCTTTCCCTTCAAGAAGCCTTTCGCTAAGGCTGTTCTTGTGGAATTGGAAAAGGGATATTTGGAAGCCCATAGAGGGCTATGGTGAAAAAGGAAATATCTTCCGTTGAAAACTGGAAACAATCCTTCTGAGAAACTGCTCTGTGTTCTGTAAATTCATCTCACAGAGTTACATCTTTCCCTTCAAGAAGCCTTTCGCTAAGGCTGTTTTTGTGGAATTGGCAAAGGGATATTTGGAAGCCCATAGAGGGCTATGGTGAAAAAGGAAATATCTTCCGTTCAAAACTGGAAAGAAGCTTTCTGAGAAACTGCTCTGTGTTCTGTTAATTCATCTCACAGAGTTACATCTTTCCCTTCAAGAAGTCTTTCGCTAAGGCTGTTATTGTGGAATTGGCAAAGGGATATTTGGAAGCCCATAGAGGGCTATGGTGAAAAAGGAAATATCTTCCGTTCAAAACTGGAAAGAAGCTTTCTGAGAAACTGCTCTGTGTTCTGTTAATTCATCTCACAGAGTTACATCTTTCCCTTCAAGAAGCCTTTCGCTAAGGCTGTTCTTGTGGAATTGGCAAAGGGATATTTTGAAGCCCATAGAGGGTTATGGTGAAAAAGGAAATATCTTCCGTTCAAAACTGGAAAGAAGCTTTCTGAGAAACTTCTCTGTGTTCTGTTAATTAATCTCACAGAGTTACATCTTTCCCTTCAAGAAGCCTTTCGCTAAGGCTGTTCTTGTGGAATTGGCAAAGGGATATTTGGAATCCCATAGAGGGCTATGGTGAAAAAGTAAATATCTTCCGTTCAAAACTGGAAAGAAGCTTTCTGAGAAACTGCTCTGTGTTGTGTTAATTCATCTCACAGAGTTACATCTTTCCCTTTAAGAAGCCTTTCGCTAAAGCTGTTCTTGTGGAATTGGCAAAGTCATATTTGGAAGCTCATAGAGGGCTATGGTGAAAAAGAAAATATCTTCCGTTCAAAACTGGAAAAAGCTTTCTGAGAAACTGCTCTGTGTTCTGTAAATTCATCTCACAGGGTTACATCTTTCCCTTCAAGAAGCCTTTCGCTAAGGCTGTTCTTGTGGAATTGGAAAAGGGATATTTGGAAGCCCATAGAGGGCTATGGTGAAAAAGGAAATATCTTCCGTTCAAAACTGGAAAGAAGCTTTCTGAGAAACTGCTCTGTGTTCTGTTAATTCATCTCACAGAGTTACATCTTTCCCTTCAAGAAGCCTTTCGCTAAGGCTGTTCTTGTGGAATTGGCAAAGGGATATTTGGAAGCCCATAGAGGGCTATGGTGAAAAAGGAAATATCTTCCGTTCAAAACTGGAAAGAAGCTTTCTGAGAATCTGCTCTGTGTTCTGTTAATTCATCTCACAGAGTTACATCTTTCCCTTCAAGAAGCCTTTCGCTAAGGCTGTTCTTGTGGAATTGGAAAAGGGATATTTGGAAGCCCATAGAGGGCTATGGTGAAAAAGGAAATATCTTCCGTTGAAAACTGGAAACAATCCTTCTGAGAAACTGCTCTGTGTTCTGTTAATTCATCTCACAGAGTTACATCTTTCCCTTCAAGAAGCCTTTCGCTAAGGCTGTTCTTGTGGAATTGGCAAAGGGATATTTGGAAGCCCTTAGAGTGCTATGGTGAAAAAGGAAATATCTTCCGTTCAAAACTGGAAAGAAGCTTTCTGAGAAACTGCTCTGTGTTCTGTTAATTAATCCCACAGAGTTACATCTTTCCCTTCAAGAAGTCTTTCGCTAAGGCTGTTCTTGTGGAATTGGCAAAGGGATATTTGGAAGCCCATAGAGGGCTATGGTGAAAAAGGAAATATCTTCCGTTCAAAACTGGAAAGAAGCTTTCGGAGAATCTGCTCTGTGTTCTGTTAATTCATCTCACAGAGTTACATCTTTCCCTTCAAGAAGCCTTTCGCTAAGGCTGTTCTTGTGGAATTGGAAAAGGGATATTTGGAAGCCCATAGAGGGCTATGGTGAAAAAGGAAATATCTTCCGTTGAAAACTGGAAACAATCCTTCTGAGAAACTGCTCTGTGTTCTGTAAATTCATCTCACAGAGTTACATCTTTCCCTTCAAGAAGCCTTTCGCTAAGGCTGTTTTTGTGGAATTGGCAAAGGGATATTTGGAAGCCCATAGAGGGCTATGGTGAAAAAGGAAATATCTTCCGTTCAAAACTGGAAAGAAGCTTTCTGAGAAACTGCTCTGTGTTCTGTTAATTCATCTCACAGAGTTACATCTTTCCCTTCAAGAAGCCTTTCGCTAAGGCTGTTCTTGTGGAATTGGCAAAGGGATATTTGGAAGCCCATAGAGGGCTATGGTGAAAAAGGAAATATCTTCCGTTCAAAACTGGAAAGAAGCTTTCTGAGAATCTGCTCTGTGTTCTGTTAATTCATCTCACAGAGTTACATCTTTCCCTTCAAGAAGCCTTTCGCTAAGGCTGTTCTTGTGGAATTGGCAAAGGGATATTTGGAAGCCCATAGAGGGTTATGGTGAAAAAGGAAATATCTTCCGTTCAAAACTGGAAAGAAGCTTTCTGAGAAACTGCTCCCTGTTCCGTTAATTAATCTCACAGAGTTACATCTTTCCCTTCAAGAAGCCTTTCGCTAAGGCTTTTCTTGTGGAATTGGCAAAGGGATATTTGGAAGCCCATAGAGGGCTATGGTGAAAAAGGAAATACCTTCCGTTCAAAAGTGGAAAGAAACTTTCTGAGAAACTGCTCTGTGTTCTGTTAATTCATCTCACAGAGTTACATGTTTCCCTTCAAGAAGCCTTTCGCTAAGGCTCTTCTTGTGGATTTCGCGAAGGGATATTTGGAAGCCCATAGAGGGCTATGGTGAAAAAGGAAATATCTTCCGTTCAAAACTGGAAAGATGCTTTCTGAGAAACTGCTCCCTGTTCTGTTAATTCATCTCACAGAGTTACATCTTTCCCTTCAAGAAGCCTTTCGCTAAGGCTGTTCTTGTGGAATTGGCAAAGGGATATTAGGAATCCCATAGAGGGCTATGGTGAAAAAGTAAATATCTTCCGTTCAAAACTGGAAAGAAGCTTTCTGAGAAACTGCTCTGTGTTGTGTTAATTCATCTCACAGAGTTACATCTTTCCCTTCAAGAAGCCTTTCGCTAAAGCTGTTCTTGTGGAATTGGCAAAGTCATATTTGGAAGCTCATAGAGGGCTATGGTGAAAAAGGAAATATCTTCCGTTCAAAACTGGAAAGAAGCTTTCTGAGAAACTGCTCTGTGTTCTGTAAATTCATCTCACAGAGGTACATCTTTCCCTTCAAGAAGCCTTTCGCTAAGGCTGTTCTTGTGGAATTGGAAAAGGGATATTTGGAAGCCCATAGAGGGCTATGGTGAAAAAGGAAATATCTTCCGTTGAAAACTGGAAACAATCCTTCTGAGAAACTGCTCTGTGTTCTGTTAATTCATCTCACAGAGTTACATCTTTCCCTTCAAGAAGCCTTTCGCTAAGGCTGTTTTTGTGGAATAGGCAAAGGGATATTTGGAAGCCCATAGAGGGCTATGGTGAAAAAGGAAATATCTTCCGTTCAAAACTGGAAAGAAGCTTTCTGAGAAACTGCTCTGTGTTCTGTTAATTCATCTCACAGAGTTACATCTTTCCCTTCAAGAAGCCTTTCGCTAAGGCTGTTCTTGTGGAATTGGCAAAGGGATATTTGGAAGCCCATAGAGGGCTATGGTGAAAAAGGAAATATCTTCCGTTCAAAACTGGAAAGAAGCTTTCTGAGAAGCTGCTCTGTGTTCTGTTAATTCATCTCACAGAGTTACATGTTTCCCTTCAAGAAGCCTTTCGCTAAGGCTCTTCTTGTGGATTTGGCGAAGGGATATTTGGAAGCCCATAGAGGGCTATGGTGAAAAAGGAAATATCTTCCGTTCAAAACTGGAAAGAAGCTTTCTGAGAAACTGCTCTGTGTTGTGTTAATTCATCTCACAGAGTTACATCTTTCCCTTCAAGAAGCCTTTCGCTAAAGCTGTTCTTGTGGAATTGGCAAAGTCATATTTGGAAGCTCATAGAGGGCTATGGTGAAAAAGAAAATATCTTCCGTTCAAAACTGGAAAAAGCTTTCTGAGAAACTGCTCTGTGTTCTGTAAATTCATCTCACAGGGTTACATCTTTCCCTTCAAGAAGCCTTTCGCTAAGGCTGGTCTTGTGGAATTGGCAAAGGGATATTTGGAAGCCCATAGAGGGCTATGGTGAAAAAGGAAATATCTTCCGTTCAAAACTGGAAAGAAGCTTTCTGAGAATCTGCTCTGTGTTCTGTTAATTCATCTCACAGAGTTACATCTTTCCCTTCAAGAAGCCTTTCGCTAAGGCTGTTTTTGTGGAATTGGCAAAGGGATATTTGGAAGCCCATAGAGGGCTATGGTGAAAAAGGAAATATCTTCCGTTCAAAACTGGAAAGAAGCTTTCTGAGAAACTGCTCTGTGTTCTGTTAATTCATCTCACAGAGTTACATCTTTCGCTTCAAGAAGTCTTTCGCTAACGCTGTTATTGTGGAATTGGCAAAGGGATATTTGGAAGCCCATAGAGGGCTATGGTGAAAAAGGAAATATCTTCCGTTGAAAACTGGAAAGAAGCTTTCTGAGAAACTGCTCTGTGTTCTGTAAATTCATCTCACAGAGGTACATCTTTCCCTTCAAGAAGCCTTTATCTAAGGCTGTTCTTGTGGAATTGGAAAAGGGATATTTGGAAGCCCATAGAGGGCTATGGTGAAAAAGGAAATATCTTCCGTTGAAAACTGGAAAAAATCCTTCTGAGAAACTGCTCTGTGTTCTGTTAATTCATCTCACAGAGTTACATCTTTCCCTTCAAGAAGCCTTTCGCTAAGGCTGTTTTTGTGGAATTGGCAAAGGGATATTTGGAAGCCCATAGAGGGCTATGGTGAAAAAGGAAATATCTTCCGTTCAAAACTGGAAAGAAGCTTTCTGAGAAACTGCTCTGTGTTCTGTTAATTCATCTCACAGAGTTACATCTTTCCCTTCAAGAAGCCTTTCGCTAAGGCTGTTCTTGTGGAATTGGCAAAGGGATATTTGGAAGCCCTTAGAGGGCTATGGTGAAAAAGGAAATATCTTCCGTTCAAAACTGGAAAGAAGCTTTCTGAGAAACTGCTCTGTGTTCTGTTAATTAATCTCACAGAGTTACATCTTTCCCTTCAAGAAGCCTTTCGCTAAGGCTCTTCTTGTGGAATTGGCAAAGGGATATTTGGAAGCCCATAGAGGGCTATGGTGAAAAAGGAAATATCTTCCGTTCAAAACTGGAAAGAAGCTTTCTGAGAATCTGCTCTGTGTTCTGTTAATTCATCTCACAGAGTTACATCTTTCCCTTCAAGAAGCCTTTCGCTAAGGCTGTTCTTGTGGAATTGGCAAAGGGATATTTGGAAGCCCATAGAGGGCTATGGTGAAAAAGGAAATATCTTCCGTTCAAAACTGGAAAGAAGCTTTCTGAGAAACTGCTCTGTGTTGTGTTAATTCATCTCACAGAGTTACATCTTTCCCTTCAAGAAGCCTTTCGCTAAAGCTGTTCTTGTGGAATTGGCAAAGTCATATTTGGAAGCTCATAGAGGACTATGGTGAAAAAGAAAATATCTTCCGTTCAAAACTGGAAAAAGCTTTCTGAGAAACTGCTCTGTGTTCTGTAAATTCATCTCACAGGGTTACATCTTTCCCTTCAAGAAGCCTTTCGCTAAGGCTGTTCTTGTGGAATTGGCAAAGGGATATTTGGAAGCCCATAGAGGGCTATGGTGAAAAAGGAAATATCTTCCGTTCAAAACTGGAAAGAAGCTTTCTGAGAATCTGCTCTGTGTTCTGTTAATTCATCTCACAGAGTTACATCTTTCCCTTCAAGAAGCCTTTCGCTAAGGCTGTTCTTGTGGAATTGGAAAAGGGATATTTGGAAGCCCGTAGAGGGCTATGGTGAAAAAGGAAATATCTTCCGTTGAAAACTGGAAACAATCCTTCTGAGAAACTGCTCTGTGTTCTGTTAATTCATCTCACAGAGTTACATCTTTCCCTTCAAGAAGCCTTTCGCTAAGGCTGTTTTGGTGGAATTGGCAAAGGGATATTTGGAAGCCCATAGAGGGCTATGGTGAAAAAGGAAATATCTTCCGTTCAAAACTGGAAAGAAGCTTTCTGAGAATCTGCTCTGTGTTCTGTTAATTCATCTCACAGAGTTACATCTTTCCCTTCAAGAAGCCTTTCGCTAAGGCTGTTCTTGTGGAATTGGCAAAGGGATATTTGGAAGCCCATAGAGGGCTATGGTGAAAAAGGAAATATCTTCCGTTGAAAACTGGAAACAATCCTTCTGAGAAACTGCTCTGTGTTCTGTAAATTCATCTCACAGAGTTACATCTTTCCCTTCAAGAAGCCTTTCGCTAAGGCTGTTTTTGTGAAATTGGCAAAGGGATATTTGGAAGCCCATAGAGGGCTATGGTGAAAAAGGAAATATCTTCCGTTCAAAACTGGAAAGAAGCTTTCTGAGAAACTGCTCTGTGTTCTGTTAATTCATCTCACAGAGTTACATCTTTCCCTTCAAGAAGTCTTTCGCTAACGCTGTTATTGTGGAATTGGCAAAGGGATATTTGGAAGCCCATAGAGGGCTATGGTGAAAAAGGAAATA
This sequence comes from Chlorocebus sabaeus, assembly GCF_047675955.1. Lineage (NCBI taxonomy): Eukaryota > Metazoa > Chordata > Mammalia > Primates > Cercopithecidae > Chlorocebus > Chlorocebus sabaeus. The sequence continues at coordinate 2,135,901 of NW_027327925.1, read as the reverse complement.
TCTTCCGTTCAAAACTGGAAAGAAGCTTTCTGAGAAACTGCTCTGTGTTCTGTTAATTCATCTCACAGAGTTACATCTTTCCCTTCAAGAAGCCTTTCGCTAAGGCTGTTATTGTATAATTGGCAAAGGGATATTTGGAAGCCCATAGAGGGTTATGGTGAAAAAGGAAATATCTTCCGTTCAAAACTGGAAAGAAGCTTTCTGAGAAACTTCTCTTTGTTCTGTTAATTAATCTCACAGAGTTACATCTTTCCCTTCAAGAAGCCTTTCGCTAAGGCTGTTCTTGTGGAATTGGCAAAGGGATATTTGGAAGCCCATAGAGGGCTATGGTGAAAAAGGAAATACCTTCCGTTCAAAACTGGAAAGAAGCTTTCTGAGAAACTGCTCTGTGTTGTGTTAATTCATCTCACAGAGTTACATCTTTCCCTTCAAGAAGCCTTTCGCTAAAGCTGTTCTTGTGGAACTGGCAAAGTCATATTTGGAAGCTCGTAGAGGGCTATGGTGAAAAAGAAAATATCTTCCGTTCAAAACTGGAAAAAGCTTTCTGAGAAACTGCTCTGTGTTCTGTAAATTCATCTCACAGGGTTACATCTTTCCCTTCAAGAAGCCTTTCGCTAAGGCTGTTCTTGTGGAATTGGAAAAGGGATATTTAGAAGCCCATAGAGGGCTATGGTGAAAAAGGAAATATCTTCCGTTCAAAACTGGAAAGAAGCTTTCTGAGAAACTGCTCTGTGTTCTGTTAATTCATCTCACAGTGTTACATCTTTCCCTTCAAGAAGCCTTTCGCTAAGGCTGTTCTTGTGGAATTGGCAAAGGGATATTTGGAAACCCATAGAGGGCTATGTTGAAAAAGGAAATATCTTCCGTTCAAAACTGGAAAGAAGCTTTCTGAGAAACTTCTCTGTGTTCTGTAAATTCATCTCACAGAGGTATATCTTTCCCTTCAAGAAGCCTTTCGCTAAGGCTGTTCTTGTGGAATTGGAAAAGGGATATTTGGAAGCCCATAGAGTGCTATGGTGAAAAAGGAAATATCTTCCGTTCAAAACTGGAAAGAAGCTTTCTGAGAATCTGCTCTGTGTTCTGTTAATTCATCTCACAGAGTTACATCTTTCCCTTCAAGAAGCCTTTCGCTAAGACTGTTCTTGTGGAATTGGAAAAGGGATATTTGGAAGCCCATAGAGGGCTATGGTGAAAAAGGAAATATCTTCCGTTGAAAACTGGAAACAATCCTTCTGAGAAACTGCTCTGTGTTCTGTTAATTCATCTCACAGAGTTACATCTTTCCCTTCAAGAAGCCTTTCGCTAAGGCTGTTCTTGTGGAATTGGCAAAGGGATATTTGGAAGCCCTTAGAGGGCTATGGTGAAAAAGGAAATATCTTCCGTTCAAAACTGGAAAGAAGCTTTCTGAGAAACTGCTCTGTGTTCTGTTAATTAATCTCACAGAGTTACATCTTTCCCTTCAAGAAGTCTTTCGCTAAGGCTGTTCTTGTGGAATTGGCAAAGGGATATTTGGAAGCCCATAGAGGGCTATGGTGAAAAAGGAAATATCTTCCGTTCAAAACTGGAAAGAAGCTTTCTGAGAATCTGCTCTGTGTTCTGTTAATTCATCTCACAGAGTTACATCTTTCCCTTCAAGAAGCCTTTCGCTAAGTCTGTTCTTGTGGAATTGGAAAAGGGATATTTGGAAGCCCATAGAGGGCTATGGTGAAAAAGGAAATATCTTCCGTCGAAAACTGGAAACAATCCTTCTGAGAAACTGCTCTGTGTTCTGTAAATTCATCTCACAGAGTTACATCTTTCCCTTCAAGAAGCCTTTCGCTAAGGCTGTTATTGTGGAATTGGCAAAGGGATATTTGGAATCCCATAGAGGGCTATGGTGAAAAAGGAAATATCTTCCGTTCAAAACTGGAAAGAAGGTTTCTGAGAAACTGCTCTGTGTTCTGTTAATTCATCTCACAGAGTTACATCTTTCCCTTCAAGAAGCCTTTCGCTAAGGCTGTTCTTGTGGAATTGGCAAAGGGATATTTGGAAGCCCATAGAGGGTTATGGTGAAAAAGGAAATATCTTCCGTTCAAAACTGGAAAGAAGCTTTCTGAGAAACTGCTCCCTGTTCTGTTAATTAATCTCACAGAGTTACATCTTTCCCTTCAAGAAGCCTTTCGCTAAGGCTGTTCTTGTGGAATTGGCAAAGGGATATTTGGAAGCCCATAGAGGGCTATGGTGAAAAAGGAAATACCTTCCGTTCAAAACTGGAAAGAAACTTTCTGAGAAACGGCTCTGTGTTCTGTTAATTCATCTCACAGAGTTACATATTGCCCTTCAAGAAGCCTTTCGCTAAGGCTCTTCTTGTGGATTTGGCGAAGGGATATTTGGAAGCCCATAGAGGGCTATGGTGAAAAAGGAAATATCTTCCGTTCAAAACTGGAAGGAAGCTTTCTGAGAAACTGCTCCCTGTTCTGTTAATTCATCTCACAGAGTTACATCTTTCCCTTCAAGAAGCCTTTCGCTAAGGCTGTTCTTGTGGAATTGGCAAAGGGATATTTGGAATCCCATGGAGGGCTATGGTGAAAAAGTAAATATCTTCCGTTCAAAACTGGAAAGAAGCTTTCTGAGAAACTGGTCTGTGTTCTGTTAATTCATCTCACAGAGTTACATCTTTCCCTTCAAGAAGCCTTTCGCTAAAGCTGTTCTTGTGGAATTGGGAAAGTCATATTTGGAAGCTCATAGAGGGCTATGGTGAAAAAGAAAATATCTTCCGTTCAAAACTGGAAAAAGCTTTCTGAGAAACTGCTCTGTGTTCTGTAAATTCATCTCACAGGGTTACATCTTTCCCTTCAAGAAGCCTTTCGCTAAGGCTGTTCTTGTGGAATTGGAAAAGGGATATTTAGAAGCCCATAGAGGGCTATGGTGAAAAAGGAAATATCTTCCGTTCAAAACTGGAAAGAAGCTTTCTGAGAAACTGCTCTGTGTTCTGTAAATTCATCTCACAGAGGTACATCTTTCCCTTCAAGAAGCCTTTCGCTAAGGCTGTTCTTATGGAATTGGAAAAGGGATATTTGGAAGCCCATAGAGGGCTATGGTGAAAAAGGAAATATCTTCCGTTGAAAACTGGAAACAATCCTTCTGAGAAACTGCTCTGTGTTCTGTTAATTCATCTCACAGAGTTACATCTTTCCCTTCAAGAAGCCTTACGCTAAGGATGTTTTTGTGGAATTGGCAAAGGGATATTTGGAAGCCCCTAGAGGGCTATGGTGAAAAAGGAAATATCTTCCGTTCAAAACTGGAAAGAAGCTTTCTGAGAAACTGCTCTGTGTTCTGTTAATTCATCTCACAGAGTTACATCTTTCCCTTCAAGAAGCCTTTCGCTAAGGCTGTTCTTGTGGAATTGGCAAAGGGATATTTGGAAGCCCTTAGAGGGCTATGGTGAAAAAGGAAATATCTTCCGTTCAAAACTGGAAAGAAGCTTTCTGAGAAACTGCTCTGTGTTCTGTTAATTCATCTCACAGAGTTACATGTTTCCCTTCAAGAAGCCTTTCGCTAAGGCTCTTCTTGTGGATTTGGCGAAGGGATATTTGGAAGCCCATAGAGGGCTATGGTGAAAAGGGAAATATCTTCCGTTCAAAACTGGAAAGAAGCTTTCTGAGAAACTGCTCCCTGTTCTGTTAATTCATCTCACAGAGTTACATCTTTCCCTTCAAGAAGCCTTTCGCTAAGGCTGTTCTTGTGGAATTGGCAAAGGGATATTTGGAATCCCATAGAGGGCTATGGTGAAAAAGTAAATATCTTCCGTTCAAAACTGGAAAGAAGCTTTCTGAGAAACTGCTCTGTGTTGTGTTAATTCATCTCACAGAGTTACATCTTTCCCTTCAAGAAGCCTTTCGCTAAAGCTGTTCTTGTGGAATTGGCAAAGTCATATTTGGAAGCTCATAGAGGGCTATGGTGAAAAAGAAAATATCTTCCGTTCAAAACTGGAAAAAGCTTTCTGAGAAACTGCTCTGTGTTCTGTAAATTCATCTCACTGGGTTACATCTTTCCCTTCAAGAAGCCTTTCGCTAAGGCTGTTCTTGTGGAATTGGAAAAGGGATATTTGGAAGCCCATAGAGGGCTATGGTGAAAAAGGAAATATCTTCCGTTGAAAACTGGAAACAATCCTTCTGAGAAACTGCTCTGTGTTCTGTTAATTCATCTCACAGAGTTACATCTTTCCCTTCAAGAAGCCTTTCGCTAAGGCTGTTTTTGTGGAATTGGCAAAGGGATATTTGGAAGCCCATAGAGGGCTATGGTGAAAAAGGAAATATCTTCCGTTCAAAACTGGAAAGAAGCTTTCTGAGAAACTGCTCTGTGTTCTGTTAATTCATCCCACAGAGTTACATCTTTCCCTTCAAGAAGCCTTTCGCTAAGGCTGTTCTTGTGGAATTGGCAAAGGGATATTTGGAAGCCCTTAGAGGGCTATGGTGAAAAAGGAAATATCTTCCGTTCAAAACTGGAAAGAAACTTTCTGAGAAACTGCTCTGTGTTCTGTTAATTAATCTCACAGAGATACATCTTTCCCTTCAAGAAGCCTTTCGCTAAGGCTGTTCTTGTGGAATTGTCAAAGGGATATTTGGAAGCCCATAGAGGGCTATGGTGAAAAAGGAAATATCTTCCGTTCAAAACTGGAAAGAAGCTTTCTGAGAATCTGCTCTGTGTTCTGTTAATTCATCTCACAGAGTTACATCTTTCCCTTCAAGAAGCCTTTCGCTAAGGCTGTTCTTGTGGAATTGGCAAAGGGATATTTGGAAGCCCATAGAGGGCTATGGTGAAAAAGGAAATATCTTCCGTTGAAAACTGGAAACAATCCTTCTGAGAAACTGCTCTGTGTTCTGTAAATTCATCTCACAGAGTTACATCTTTCCCTTCAAGAAGCCTTTCGCTAAGGCTGTTTTTGTGGAATTGGCAAAGGGATATTTGGAAGCCCATAGAGGGCTATGGTGAAAAAGGAAATATCTTCCGTTCAAAACTGGAAAGAAGCTTTCTGAGAAACTGCTCTGTGTTCTGTTAATTCATCTCACAGAGTTACATCTTTCCCTTCAAGAAGTCTATCGCTAAGGCTGTTATTGTGGAATTGGCAAAGGGATATTTGGAAGCCCATAGAGGGCTATGGTGAAAAAGGAAATATCTTCCGTTCAAAACTGGAAAGAAGCTTTCTGAGAAACTGCTCTGTGTTCTGTTAATTCATCTCACAGAGTTACATCTTTCCCTTCAAGAAGCCTTTCGCTAAGGCTGTTCTTGTGGAATTGGCAAAGGGATATTTTGAAGCCCATAGAGGGTTATGGTGAAAAAGGAAATATCTTCCGTTCAAAACTGGAAAGAAGCTTTCTGAGAAACTTCTCTGTGTTCTGTTAATTAATCTCACAGAGTTACATCTTTCCCTTCAAGAAGCCTTTCGCTAAGGCTGTTCTTGTGGAATTGGCAAAGGGATATTTGGAATCCCATAGAGGGCTATGGTGAAAAAGTAAATATCTTCCGTTCAAAACTGGAAAGAAGCTTTCTGAGAAACTGCTCTGTGTTGTGTTAATTCATCTCACAGAGTTACATCTTTCCCTTTAAGAAGCCTTTCGCTAAAGCTGTTCTTGTGGAATTGGCAAAGTCATATTTGGAAGCTCATAGAGGGCTATGGTGAAAAAGAAAATATCTTCCGTTCAAAACTGGAAAAAGCTTTCTGAGAAACTGCTCTGTGTTCTGTAAATTCATCTCACAGGGTTACATCTTTCCCTTCAAGAAGCCTTTCGCTAAGGCTGTTCTTGTGGAATTGGAAAAGGGATATTTGGAAGCCCATAGAGGGCTATGGTGAAAAAGGAAATATCTTCCGTTCAAAACTGGAAAGAAGCTTTCTGAGAAACTGCTCTGTGTTCTGTTAATTCATCTCACAGAGTTACATCTTTCCCTTCAAGAAGCCTTTCGCTAAGGCTGTTCTTGTGGAATTGGCAAAGGGATATTTGGAAGCCCATAGAGGGCTATGGTGAAAAAGGAAATATCTTCCGTTCAAAACTGGAAAGAAGCTTTCTGAGAATCTGCTCTGTGTTCTGTTAATTCATCTCACAGAGTTACATCTTTCCCTTCAAGAAGCCTTTCGCTAAGGCTGTTCTTGTGGAATTGGAAAAGGGATATTTGGAAGCCCATAGAGGGCTATGGTGAGAAAGGAAATATCTTCCGTTGAAAACTGGAAACAATCCTTCTGAGAAACTGCTCTGTGTTCTGTAAATTCATCTCACAGAGTTACATCTTTCCCTTCAAGAAGCCTTTCGCTAAGGCTGTTTTTGTGGAATTGGCAAAGGGATATTTGGAAGCCCATAGAGGGCTATGGTGAAAAAGGAAATATCTTCCGTTCAAAACTGGAAAGAAGCTTTCTGAGAAACTGCTCTGTGTTCTGTTAATTCATCTCACAGAGTTACATCTTTCCCTTCAAGAAGCCTTTCGCTAAGGCTGTTCTTGTGGAATTGGCAAAGGGATATTTGGAAGCCCATAGAGGGCTATGGTGAAAAAGGAAATATCTTCCGTTCAAAACTGGAAAGAAGCTTTCTGAGAATCTGCTCTGTGTTCTGTTAATTCATCTCACAGAGTAACATCTTTCCCTTCAAGAAGCCTTTCGCTAAGGCTGTTCTTGTGGAATTGGCAAAGGGATATTTGGAAGCCCATAGAGGGTTATGGTGAAAAAGGAAATATCTTCCGTTCAAAACTGGAAAGAAGCTTTCTGAGAAACTGCTCCCTGTTCTGTTAATTAATCTCACAGAGTTACATCTTTCCCTTCAAGAAGCCTTTCGCTAAGGCTTTTCTTGTGGAATTGGCAAAGGGATATTTGGAAGCCCATAGAGGGCTATGGTGAAAAAGGAAATACCTTCCGTTCAAAACTGGAAAGAAACTTTCTGAGAAACTGCTCTGTGTTCTGTTAATTCATCTAACAGAGTTACATGTTTCCCTTCAAGAAGCCTTTCGCTAAGGCTCTTCTTGTGGATTTGGCGAAGGGATATTTGGAAGCCCATAGAGGGCTATGGTGAAAAAGGAAATATCTTCCGTTCAAAACTGGAAAGATGCTTTCTGAGAAACTGCTCCCTGTTCTGTTAATTCATCTCACAGAGTTACATCTTTCCCTTCAAGAAGCCTTTCGCTAAGGCTGTTCTTGCGGAATTGGCAAAGGGATATTAGGAATCCCATAGAGGGCTATGGTGAAAAAGTAAATATCTTCCGTTCAAAACTGGAAAGAAGCTTTCTGAGAAACTGCTCTGTGTTGTGTTAATTCATCTCACAGAGTTACATCTTTCCCTTCAAGAAGCCTTTCGCTAAAGCTGTTCTTGTGGAATTGGCAAAGTCATATTTGGAAGCTCATAGAGGGCTATGGTGAAAAAGGAAATATCTTCCGTTCAAAACTGGAAAGAAGCTTTCTGAGAAACTGCTCTGTGTTCTGTAAATTCATCTCACAGAGGTACATCTTTCCCTTCAAGAAGCCTTTCGCTAAGGCTGTTCTTGTGGAATTGGAAAAGGGATATTTGGAAGCCCATAGAGGGCTATGGTGAAAAAGGAAATATCTTCCGTTCAAAACTGGAAAGAAGCTTTCTGAGAAACTGCTCTGTGTTCTGTTAATTCATCTCACAGAGTTACATCTTTCCCTTCAAGAAGCCTTTCGCTAAGGCTGTTCTTGTGGAATTGGCAAAGGGATATTTGGAAGCCCTTAGAGGGCTATGGTGAAAAAGGAAATATCTTCCGTTCAAAACTGGAAAGAAGCTTTCTGAGAAACTGCTCTGTGTTCTGTTAATTCATCTCACAGAGTTACATGTTTCCCTTCAAGAAGCCTTTCGCTAAGGCTCTTCTTGTGGATTTGGCGAAGGGATATTTGGAAGCCCATAGAGGGCTATGGTGAAAAAGGAAATATCTTCCGTTCAAAACTGGAAAGAAGCTTTCTGAGAAACTGCTCTGTGTTGTGTTAATTCATCTCACAGAGTTACATCTTTCCCTTCAAGAAGCCTTTCGCTAAAGCTGTTCTTGTGGAATTGGCAAAGTCATATTTGGAAGCTCATAGAGGGCTATGGTGAAAAAGAAAATATCTTCCGTTCAAAACTGGAAAAAGCTTTCTGAGAAACTGCTCTGTGTTCTGTAAATTCATCTCACAGGGTTACATCTTTCCCTTCAAGAAGCCTTTCGCTAAGGCTGGTCTTGTGGAATTGGCAAAGGGATATTTGGAAGCCCATAGAGGGCTATGGTGAAAAAGGAAATATCTTCCGTTCAAAACTGGAAAGAAGCTTTCTGAGAATCTGCTCTGTGTTCTGTTAATTCATCTCACAGAGTTACATCTTTCGCTTCAAGAAGTCTTTCGCTAACGCTGTTATTGTGGAATTGGCAAAGGGATATTTGGAAGCCCATAGAGGGCTATGGTGAAAAAGGAAATATCTTCCGTTGAAAACTGGAAAGAAGCTTTCTGAGAAACTGCTCTGTGTTCTGTAAATTCATCTCACAGAGGTACATCTTTCCCTTCAAGAAGCCTTTATCTAAGGCTGTTCTTGTGGAATTGGAAAAGGGATATTTGGAAGCCCTTAGAGGGCTATGGTGAAAAAGGAAATATCTTCCGTTGAAAACTGGAAAAAATCCTTCTGAGAAACTGCTCTGTGTTCTGTTAATTCATCTCACAGAGTTACATCTTTCCCTTCAAGAAGCCTTTCGCTAAGGCTGTTTTTGTGGAATTGGCAAAGGGATATTTGGAAGCCCATAGAGGGCTATGGTGAAAAAGGAAATATCTTCCGTTCAAAACTGGAAAGAAGCTTTCTGAGAAACTGCTCTGTGTTCTGTTAATTCATCTCACAGAGTTACATCTTTCCCTTCAAGAAGCCTTTCGCTAAGGCTGTTCTTGTGGAATTGGCAAAGGGATATTTGGAAGCCCTTAGAGGGCTATGGTGAAAAAGGAAATATCTTCCGTTCAAAACTGGAAAGAAGCTTTCTGAGAATCTGCTCTGTGTTCTGTTAATTCATCTCACAGAGTTACATCTTTCCCTTCAAGAAGCCTTTCGCTAAGGCTGTTCTTGTGGAATTGGAAAAGGGATATTTGGAAGCCCGTAGAGGGCTATGGTGAAAAAGGAAATATCTTCCGTTGAAAACTGGAAACAATCCTTCTGAGAAACTGCTCTGTGTTCTGTTAATTCATCTCACAGAGTTACATCTTTCCCTTCAAGAAGCCTTTCGCTAAGGCTGTTCTTGTGGAATTGGAAAAGGGATATTTGGAAGCCCATAGAGGGCTATGGTGAAAAAGGAAATATCTTCCGTTGAAAACTGGAAACAATCCTTCTGAGAAACTGCTCTGTGTTCTGTTAATTCATCTCACAGAGTTACATCTTTCCCTTCAAGAAGCCTTACGCTAAGGCTGTTTTTGTGGAATTGGCAAAGGGATATTTGGAAGCCCATAGAGGGCTATGGTGAAAAAGGAAATATCTTCCGTTCAAAACTGGAAAGAAGCTTTCTGAGAAACTGCTCTGTGTTCTGTTAATTCATCTCACAGAGTTACATCTTTCCCTTCAAGAAGCCTTTCGCTAAGGCTGTTCTTGTGGAATTGGCAAAGGGATATTTGGAAGCCCTTAGAGGGCTATGGTGAAAAAGGAAATATCTTCCGTTCAAAACTGGAAAGAAGCTTTCTGAGAAACTGCTCTGTGTTCTGTTAATTCATCTCACAGAGTTACATGTTTCCCTTCAAGAAGCCTTTCGCTAAGGCTCTTCTTGTGGATTTGGCGAAGGGATATTTGGAAGCCCATAGAGGGCTATGGTGAAAAGGGAAATATCTTCCGTTCAAAACTGGAAAGAAGCTTTCTGAGAAACTGCTCCCTGTTCTGTTAATTAATCTCACAGAGTTACATCTTTCCCTTCAAGAAGCCTTTCGCTAAGGCTGTTCTTGTGGAATTGGCAAAGGGATATTTGGAATCCCATAGAGGGCTATGGTGAAAAAGTAAATATCTTCCGTTCAAAACTGGAAAGAAGCTTTCTGAGAAACTGCTCTGTGTTGTGTTAATTCATCTCACAGAGTTACATCTTTCCCTTCAAGAAGCCTTTCGCTAAAGCTGTTCTTGTGGAATTGGCAAAGTCATATTTGGAAGCTCATAGAGGGCTATGGTGAAAAAGAAAATATCTTCCGTTCAAAACTGGAAAAAGCTTTCTGAGAAACTGCTCTGTGTTCTGTAAATTCATCTCACAGGGTTACATCTTTCCCTTCAAGAAGCCTTTCGCTAAGGCTGTTCTTGTGGAATTGGCAAAGGGATATTTGGAAGCCCATAGAGGGCTATGGTGAAAAAGGAAATATCTTCCGTTCAAAACTGGAAAGAAGCTTTCTGAGAATCTACTCTGTGTTCTGTTAATTCATCTCACAGAGTTACATCTTTCCCTTCAAGAAGCCTTTCGCTAAGGCTGTTCTTGTGGAATTGGAAAAGGGATATTTGGAAGCCCGTAGAGGGTTATGGTGAAAAAGGAAATATCTTCCGTTGAAAACTGGAAACAATCCTTCTGAGAAACTGCTCTGTGTTCTGTTAATTCATCTCACAGAGTTACATCTTTCCCTTCAAGAAGCCTTTCGCTAAGGCTGTTTTGGTGGAATTGGCAAAGGGATATTTGGAAGCCCATAGATGGCTATGGTGAAAAAGGAAATATCTTCCGTTCAAAACTGGAAAGAAACTTTCTGAGAATCTGCTCTGTGTTCTGTTAATTCATCTCACAGAGTTACATCTTTCCCTTCAAGAAGCCTTTCGCTAAGGCTCTTCTTGTGGAATTGGAAAAGGGATATTTGGAAGCCCATAGAGGGCTATGGTGAAAAAGGAAATATCTTCCGTTCAAAACTGGAAAGAAGCTTTCTGAGAATCTGCTCTGTGTTCTGTTAATTCATCTCACAGAGTTACATCTTTCCCTTCAAGAAGCCTTTCGCTAAGGCTGTTCTTGTGGAATTGGCAAAGGGATATTTGGAAGCCCATAGAGGGCTATGGTGAAAAAGGAAATACCTTCCGTTCAAAACTGGAAAGAAACTTTCTGAGAAACTGCTCTGTGTTCTGTTAATTCATCTCACAGAGTTACATGTTTCCCTTCAAGAAGCCTTTCGCTAAGGCTCTTCTTGTGGATTTGGCGAAGGGATATTTGGAAGCCCATAGAGGGCTATGGTGAAAAAGGAAATATCTTCCGTTCAAAACTGGAAAGAAGCTTTCTGAGAAACTGCTCCCTGTTCTGTTAATTCATCTCACAGAGTTACATCTTTCCCTTCAAGAAGCCTTTCGCTAAGGCTGTTCTTGTGGAATTGGCAAAGGGATATTTGGAATCCCATGGAGGGCTATGGTGAAAAAGTAAATATCTTCCGTTCAAAACTGGAAAGAAGCTTTCTGAGAAACTGGTCTGTGTTCTGTTAATTCATCTCACAGAGTTACATCTTTCCCTTCAAGAAGCCTTTCGCTAAAGCTGTTCTTGTGGAATTGGCAAAGTCATATTTGGAAGCTCATAGAGGGCTATGGTGAAAAAGAAAATATCTTCCGTTCAAAACTGGAAAAAGCTTTCTGAGAAACTGCTCTGTGTTCTGTAAATTCATCTCACAGGGTTACATCTTTCCCTTCAAGAAGCCTTTCGCTAAGGCTGTTCTTGTGGAATTGGAAAAGGGATATTTAGAAGCCCATAGAGGGCTATGGTGAAAAAGGAAATATCTTCCGTTCAAAACTGGAAAGAAGCTTTCTGAGAAACTGCTCTGTGTTCTGTAAATTCATCTCACAGAGGTACATCTTTCCCTTCAAGAAGCCTTTCGCTAAGGCTGTTCTTGTGGAATTGGAAAAGGGATATTTGGAAGCCCATAGAGGGCTATGGTGAAAAAGGAAATATCTTCCGTTGAAAACTGGAAACAATCCTTCTGAGAAACTGCTCTGTGTTCTGTTAATTCATCTCACAGAGTTACATCTTTCCCTTCAAGAAGCCTTACGCTAAGGCTGTTTTTGTGGAATTGGCAAAGGGATATTTGGAAGCCCATAGAGGGCTATGGTGAAAAAGGAAATATCTTCCGTTCAAAACTGGAAAGAAGCTTTCTGAGAAACTGCTCTGTGTTCTGTTAATTCATCTCACAGAGTTACATCTTTCCCTTCAAGAAGCCTTTCGCTAAGGCTGTTCTTGTGGAATTGGCAAAGGGATATTTGGAAGCCCTTAGAGGGCTATGGTGAAAAAGGAAATATCTTCCGTTCAAAACTGGAAAGAAGCTTTCTGAGAAACTGCTCTGTGTTCTGTTAATTCATCTCACAGAGTTACATGTTTCCCTTCAAGAAGCCTTTCGCTAAGGCTCTTCTTGTGGATTTGGCGAAGGGATATTTGGAAGCCCATAGAGGGCTATGGTGAAAAGGGAAATATCTTCCGTTCAAAACTGGAAAGAAGCTTTCTGAGAAACTGCTCCCTGTTCTGTTAATTCATCTCACAGAGTTACATCTTTCCCTTCAAGAAGCCTTTCGCTAAGGCTGTTCTTGTGGAATTGGCAAAGGGATATTTGGAATCCCATAGAGGGCTATGGTGAAAAAGTAAATATCTTCCGTTCAAAACTGGAAAGAAGCTTTCTGAGAAACTGCTCTGTGTTGTGTTAATTCATCTCACAGAGTTACATCTTTCCCTTCAAGAAGCCTTTCGCTAAAGCTGTTCTTGTGGAATTGGCAAAGTCATATTTGGAAGCTCATAGAGGGCTATGGTGAAAAAGAAAATATCTTCCGTTCAAAACTGGAAAAAGCTTTCTGAGAAACTGCTCTGTGTTCTGTAAATTCATCTCACAGGGTTACATCTTTCCCTTCAAGAAGCCTTTCGCTAAGGCTGTTCTTGTGGAATTGGCAAAGGGATATTTGGAAGCCCATAGAGGGCTATGGTGAAAAAGAAAATATCTTCCGTTCAAAACTGGAAAGAAGCTTTCTGAGAATCTGCTCTGTGTTCTGTTAATTCATCTCACAGAGTTACATCTTTCCCTTCAAGAAGCCTTTCGCTAAGGCTGTTCTTGTGGAATTGGAAAAGGGATATTTGGAAGCCCGTAGAGGGCTATGGTGAAAAAGGAAATATCTTCCGTTGAAAACTGGAAACAATCCTTCTGAGAAACTGCTCTGTGTTCTGTTAATTCATCTCACAGAGTTACATCTTTCCCTTCAAGAAGCCTTTCGCTAAGGCTGTTTTGGTGGAATTGGCAAAGGGATATTTGGAAGCCCATAGAGGGCTATGGTGAAAAAGGAAATATCTACCGTTCAAAACTGGAAAGAAGCTTTCTGAGAATCTGCTCTGTGTTCTGTTAATTCATCTCACAGAGTTACATCTTTCCCTTCAAGAAGCCTTTCGCTAAGGCTGTTCTTGTGGAATTGGAAAAGGGATATTTGGAAGCCCATAGAGGGCTATGGTGAAAAAGGAAATATCTTCCGTTGAAAACTGGAAACAATCCTTCTGAGAAACTGCTCTGTGTTCTGTAAATTCATCTCACAGAGTTACATCTTTCCCTTCAAGAAGCCTTTCGCTAAGGCTGTTTTTGTGGAATTGGCAAAGGGATATTTGGAAGCCCATAGAGGGCTATGGTGAAAAAGGAAATATCTTCCGTTCAAAACTGGAAAGAAGCTTTCTGAGAAACTGCTCTGTGTTCTGTTAATTCATCTCACAGAGTTACATCTTTCCCTTCAAGAAGTCTTTCGCTAATGCTGTTATTGTGGAATTGGCAAAGGGATATTTGGAAGCCCATAGAGGGCTATGGTGAAAAAGGAAATATCTTCCGTTCAAAAATGGAAAGAAGCTTTCTGAGAAACTGCTCTGTGTTCTGTTAATTCATCTCACAGAGTTACATCTTTCCCTTCAAGAAGCCTTTCGCTAAGGCTGTTCTTGTATAATTGGCAAAGGGATATTTGGAAGCCCATAGAGGGTTATGGTGAAAAAGGAAATATCTTCCGTTCAAAACAGGAAAGAAGCTTTCTGAGAAACTTCTCTTTGTTCTGTTAATTCATCTCACAGAGTTACATCTTTCCCTTCAAGAAGCCTTTCGCTAAGGCTGTTCTTGTGGAATTGGCAAAGGGATATTTGGAAGCCCATAGAGGGCTATGGTGAAAAAGGAAATACCTTCCGTTCAAAACTGGAAAGAAGCTTTCTGAGAAACTGCTCTGTGTTGTGTTAATTCATCTCACAGAGTTACATCTTTCCCTTCAAGAAGCCTTTCGCTAAAGCTGTTCTTGTGGAATTGGCAAAGTCATATTTGGAAGCTCGTAGAGGGCTATGGTGAAAAAGAAAATATCTTCCGTTCAAAACTGGAAAAAGCTTTCTGAGAAACTGCTCTGTGTTCTGTAAATTCATCTTACAGGGTTACATCTTTCCCTTCAAGAAGCCTTTCGCTAAGGCTGTTCTTGTGGAATTGGCAAAGGGATATTTGGAAGCCCATAGAGGGCTATGGTGAAAAAGGAAATATCTTCCGTTCAAAACTGGAAAGAAGCTTTCTGAGAAACTGCTCTGTGTTCTGTTAATTCATCTCACAGAGTTACATCTTTCCCTTCAAGAAGCCTTTCGCTAAGGCTGTTCTTGTGGAATTGGCAAAGGGATATTTGGAAGCCCATAGAGGGCTATGGTGAAAAAGGAAATATCTTCCGTTCAAAACTGGGAGGAAGCTTTCTGAGAAACTGCTCTGTGTTCTGCTATTTCAACTCACAGAGTTACATCTTTCCCTTCAAGAAGCCTTTCGCTAAGGCTGTTCTTGTGGAATTGGCAAAGAGATATTTTGAAGCCCATAGAGGGCTATGGTGAAAAAGGAAATATCTTTCGTTCAAAACTGGAAAGAAGCTTTCTGAGAAACTGCTCTGTGTTCTGTAAATTCATCTCACAGAGGTACATCTTTCCCTTCAAGAAGCCTTTCGCTAAGGCTGTTCTTGTGGAATTGGAAAAGGGATATTTGGAAGCCCATAGAGGGCTATGGTGAAAAAGGAAATATCTTCCGTTGAAAACTGGAAAAAATCCTTCTGAGAAACTGCTCTGTGTTCTGTTAATTCATCTCACAGAGTTACATCTTTCCCTTCAAGAAGCCTTTCGCTAAGGCTGTTTTTGTGGAATTGGCAAAGGGATATTTGGAAGCCCATAGAGGGCTATGGTGAAAAAGGAAATATCTTCCGTTCAAAACTGGAAAGAAGCTTTCTGAGAAACTGCTCTGTGTTCTGTTAATTCATCTCACAGAGTTACATCTTTCCCTTCAAGAAGCCTTTCACTAAGGCTGTTCTTGTGGAATTGGCAAAGGGATATTTGGAAGCCCTTAGAGGGCTATGGTGAAAAAGGAAATATCTTCCGTTCAAAACTGGAAAGAAGCTTTCTGAGAAACTGCTCTGTGTTCTGTTAATTAATCTCACAGAGTTACATCTTTCCCTTCAAGAAGCCTTTCGCTAAGGCTGTTCTTGTGGAATTGGCAAAGGGATATTTGGAAGCCCATAGAGGGCTATGGTGAAAAAGGAAATATCTTCCGTTCAAAACTGGAAAGAAGCTTTCTGAGAATCTGCTCTGTGTTCTGTTAATTCATCTCACAGAGTTACATCTTTCCCTTCAAGAAGCCTTTCGCTAAGGCTGTTCTTGTGGAATTGGCAAAGGGATATTTGGAATCCCATAGAGGGCTATGGTGAAAAAGTAAATATCTTCCGTTCAAAACTGGAAAGAAGCTTTCTGAGAAACTGCTCTGTGTTGTGTTAATTCATCTCACAGAGTTACATCTTTCCCTTCAAGAAGCCTTTCGCTAAAGCTGTTCTTGTGGAATTGGCAAAGTCATATTTGGAAGCTCATAGAGGGCTATGGTGAAAAAGAAAATATCTTCCGTTCAAAACTGGAAAAAGCTTTCTGAGAAACTGCTCTGTGTTCTGTAAATTCATCTCACAGGGTTACATCTTTCCCTTCAAGAAGCCTTTCGCTAAGGCTGTTCTTGTGGAATTGGCAAAGGGATATTTGGAAGCCCATAGAGGGCTATGGTGAAAAAGGAAATATCTTCCGTTCAAAACTGGAAAGAAGCTTTCTGAGAATCTGCTCTGTGTTCTGTTAATTCATCTCACAGAGTTACATCTTTCCCTTCAAGAAGCCTTTCGCTAAGGCTGTTCTTGTGGAATTGGAAAAGGGATATTTGGAAGCCCATAGAGGGCTATGGTGAAAAAGGAAATATCTTCCGTTGAAAACTGGAAACAATCCTTCTGAGAAACTGCTCTGTGTTCTGTTAATTCATCTCACAGAGTTACATCTTTCCCTTCAAGAAGCCTTTCGCTAAGGCTGTTCTTGTGGAATTGGCAAAGGGATATTTGGAAGCCCTTAGATGGCTATGGTGAAAAAGGAAATATCTTCCGTTCAAAACTGGAAAGAAGCTTTCTGAGAAACTGCTCCCTGTTCTGTTAATTAATCTCACAGAGTTACATCTTTCCCTTCAAGAAGCCTTTCGCTAAGGCTGTTCTTGTGGAATTGGCAAAGGGATATTTGGAAGCCCATAGAGGGCTATGGTGAAAAAGGAAATACCTTCAGTTCAAAACTGGAAAGAAACTTTCTGAGAAACTGCTCTGTGTTCTGTTAATTCATCTCACAGAGTTACATGTTTCCCTTCAAGAAGCCTTTCGCTAAGGCTGTTCTTGTGGATTTGGCGAAGGGATATTTGGAAGCCCATAGAGGGCTATGGTGAAAAAGGAAATATCTTCCGTTCAAAACTGGAAAGAAGCTTTCTGAGAAACTGCTCCCTGTTCTGTTAATTCATCTCACAGAGTTGCATCTTGCCCTTCAAGAAGCCTTTCGCTAAGGCTGTTCTTGTGGAATTGGCAAAGTCATATTTGGAAGCTCATAGAGGGCTATGGTGAAAAAGAAAATATCTTCCGTTCAAAACTGGAAAAAGCTTTCTGAGAAACTGCTCTGTGTTCTGTAAATTCATCTCACAGGGTTACATCTTTCCCTTCAAGAAGCCTTTCGCTAAGGCTGTTCTTGTGGAATTGGAAAAGGGATATTTAGAAGCCCATAGAGGGCTATGGTGAAAAAGGAAATATCTTCCGTTCAAAACTGGAAAGAAGCTTTCTGAGAAACTGCTCTGTGTTCTGTAAATTCATCTCACAGAGGTACATCTTTCCCTTCAA
Organism: Chlorocebus sabaeus; assembly: GCF_047675955.1. Lineage (NCBI taxonomy): Eukaryota > Metazoa > Chordata > Mammalia > Primates > Cercopithecidae > Chlorocebus > Chlorocebus sabaeus. The sequence continues at coordinate 2,118,796 of NW_027327925.1, read as the reverse complement.
GAAGCCTTTCGCTAAGGCTGTTCTTGTGGAATTGGAAAGGGATATTTGGAAGCCCATAGAGGGCTATGGTGAAAAAGGAAATATCTTCCGTTGAAAACTGGAAACAATCCTTCTGAGAAACTGCTCTGTGTTCTGTTAATTCATCTCACAGAGTTACATCTTTCCCTTCAAGAAGCCTTTCGCTAAGGCTGTTTTTGTGGAATTGGCAAAGGGATATTTGGAAGCCCATAGAGGGCTATGGTGAAAAAGGAAATATCTTCCGTTCAAAACTGGAAAGAAGCTTTCTGAGAAACTGCTCTGTGTTGTGCTAATTCATCTCACAGAGTTACATCTTTCCCTTCAAGAAGCCTTTCGCTAAAGCTGTTCTTGTGGAATTGGCAAAGTCATATTTGGAAGCTCATAGAGGGCTATGGTGAAAAAGAAAATATCTTCCGTTCAAAACTGGAAAAAGCTTTCTGAGAAACTGCTCTGTGTTCTGTAAATTCATCTCACAGGGTTACATCTTTCCCTTCAAGAAGCCTTTCGCTAAGGCTGTTCTTGTGGAATTGGAAAAGGGATATTTAGAAGCTCATAGAGGGCTATGGGGAAAAAGGAAATATCTTCCGTTCAAAACTGGAAAGAAGCTTTCTGAGAAACTGCTCTGTGTTCTGTTAATTCATCTCACAGAGTTACATCTTTCCCTTCAAGAAGCCTTTCGCTAAGGCTGTTTTTGTGGAATTGGCAAAGGGATATTTGGAAGCCCATAGAGGGCTATGGTGAAAAAGGAAATATCTTCCGTTCAAAACTGGAAAGAAGCTTTCTGAGAAACTGGTCTGTGTTCTGTTAATTCATCTCACAGAGTTATATCTTTCCCTTCAAGAAGCCTTTCGCTAAGGCTGTTCTGGTGGAATTGGCAAAGGGATATTTGGAAACCCGTAGAGGGCTATGGTGAAAAAGGAAATATCTTCCGTTCAAAACTGGAAAGAAGCTATCTGAGAAACTGCTCTGTGTTCTGTTAATTCATCTCACAGAGTTACATCTTTCCCTTCAAGAAGGCTTTCGCTAAGGCTGTTCTTGTGGAATTGGTAAAGGGATAATTGGAAGCCCATAGAGGGCTACGGTGAAAAAGGAAATATCTTCCGTTGAAAACTGGAAACAAGCCTTCTGAGAAATTGCTCTGTGTTCTGTTAATTCATCTCACAGAGTTACATCTTTCCCTTCAAGAAGCCTTTCGCTAAGGCTGTTCTTCTGGAATTGGCACAGGGATATTTCGAAGCCCATAGAGGGCTATGGTGAAAAAGGAAGTATCATCCGTTCAAAACTGGAAAGAAGCTTTCTGAGAAACTGCTCTGTGTTCTGTTAATTCATCTCACAGAGTTACATCTTTCCCTTCAAGAAGCCTTTCGCTAAGGCTGTTCTTGTGGAATTGGAAAAGGGATATTTAGAAGCCCGTAGAGGGCTATGGTGAAAAAGGAAATGTCTTCCGTTGAAAACTGGAAACAAGCCTTCTGAGAAACTGGTCTGTGTTCTGTTAATTCATCTCACAGAGTTACATCTTTCCCTTCAAGAAGCCTTTCGCTAAGGCTGTTCTTGTGGAATTGGTAAAGGGATATTTCGAAGCCCATAGAGGGCTTTGGTGAAAAAGGAAATATCTTCCGTTCAAAACTGGAAAGAAGCTTTCTGAGAAACTGTTCTGTGTTCGGTAAATTCACTTCACAGAGTTACATCTTTCCCTTCAAGAAGCCTTTCACTAAGGCTGTTCTTGTGGAATTGGCAAAGGGATATTTGGAAGCCCATAGAGGGCTATGGTGAAAAAGGAAATATCTTCCGTTCAAAACTGGAAAGAAGCTTTCTGAGAAACTGCTCTGTGTTCTGTTAATTCATCTCACAGAGTTACATCTTTCCCTTCAAGAAGCCTTTCGCTAAGGCTGTTCTTGTGGAATTGGCAAAGGGATATTTCGAAGCCCATAGAGGGCTATGGTGAAAAAGGAAATATCTTCCGTTCAAAACTGGAAAGAAGCTTTCTGAGAAACTGCTCTGTGTTCTGTTAATTCATCTCACAGAGTTACATCTTTCCCTTCAAAAAGCCTTTCGCTAAGGCTGTTCTGGTGGAATTGGCAAAGGGATATTTGGAAACCCACAGAGGGCTATGGTGAAAAAGGAAATATCTTCCGTTCAAAACTGGAAAGAAGCTTTCTGAGAAACTGCTCTGTGTTCTGTTAATTCATCTCACAGAGTTACGTCTTTCCCTTCAAGAAGCCTTTCGCTAAGGCTGTTCTTGTGGAATTGGCAAAGGGATATTTGGAAGCCCATAGAGGGCTATGGTGAAAAATGAAATAGCTTCCGTTCAAAACTGGAAAGAAGCTTTCTGAGAAACTGCTCTGTGTTCTGTTAATTCATCTCACAGAGTTACATCTTTCCCTTCAAGAAGCCTTACTCTAAGGCTGTTCTTGTGGAATTGGTAAAGGGATATTTGGAAGCCCATAGAGGGCTATGGTGAAAAAGGAAATAGCTTCCGTTGAAAACTGGAAACAAGCCTTCTGAGAAACTGCTCTGTGTTCTGTTAATTCATCTCACAGAGTTACATCTTTCCCTTCAAGAAGCCTTTCGCTAAGGCTGTTCTTGTGGAATTGGCAAAGGGATATTTCGAAGCCCATAGAGGGCTATGGTGAAAAAGGAAATATCTTCCGTTCAAAACTGGAAAGAAGCTTTCTGAGAAACTGTTCTGTGTTCGGTAAATTCACCTCACAGAGTTACATCTTTCCCTTCAAGAAGCCTTTCGTAAGGCTGTTCTTGTGGAATTGGCAAAGGGATATTTGGAAGCCCATAGAGGGCTATGGTGAAAAAGGAAATAACTTCCGTTGAAAACTGGAAACAATCCTTCTGAGAAACTGCTCTGTGTTCTGTAAATTCATCTCACAGAGTTACATCTTTCCCTTCAAGAAGCCTTTCGCTAAGGCTGTTTTTGTGGAATTGGCAAAGGGATATTTGGAAGCCCATAGAGGTCTATGGTGAAAAAGGAAATATCTTCCGTTCAAAACTGGAAAGAAGCTTTCTGAGAAACTGCTCTGTGTTCTGTTAATTCATCTCACAGAGTTACATCTTTCCCTTCAAGAAGTCTTTCGCTAAGGCTGTTATTGTGGAATTGGCAAAGGGATATTTGGAAGCCCATAGAGGGCTATGGTGAAAAAGGAAATATCTTCCGTTCAAAACTGGAAAGAAGCTTTCTGAGAATCTGCTCTGTGTTCTGTTAATTCATCTCACAGAGTTACATGTTTCCCTTCAAGAAGCCTTTCGCTAAGGCTCTTCTTGTGGATTTGGCGAAGGGATATTTGGAACCCCTAGAGGGCTATGGTGAAAAAGGAAATATCTTCCGTTCAAAACTGGAAAGAAGCTTTCTGAGAAACTGCTCCCCGTTCTGTTAATTCATCTCACAGAGTTACATCTTTCCCTTCAAGAAGCCTTTCGCTAAGGCTGTTCTTGTGGAATTGGGAAAGGGATATTTGGAATCCCATAGAGGGCTATGGTGAAAAAGTAAATATCTTCCGTTCAAAACTGGAAAGAAGCTTTCTGAGAAACTACTCTGTGTTGTGTTAATTCATCTCACAGAGTTACATCTTTCCCTTCAAGAAGCCTTTCGCTAAAGCTGTTCTTGTGGAATTGGCAAAGTCATATTTGGAAGCTCATAGAGGGCTATGGTGAAAAAGAAAATATCTTCCGTTCAAAACTGGAAAAAGCTTTCTGAGAAACTGCTCTGTGTTCTGTAAATTCATCTCACAGGGTTACATCTTTCCCTTCAAGAAGCCTTTCGCTAAGGTTGTTCTTGTGGAATTGGAAAAGGGATATTTAGAAGCCCATAGAGGGCTATGGTGAAAAAGGAAATATCTTCCGTTCAAAACTGGAAAGAAGCTTTCTGAGAAACTGCTCTGTGTTCTGTTAATTCATCTCACAGAGTTACATCTTTCCCTTCAAGAAGTCTTTCGCTAATGCTGTTATTGTGGAATTGGCAAAGGGATATTTGGAAGCCCATAGAGGGCTATGGTGAAAAAGGAAATATCTTCCGTTCAAAAATGGAAAGAAGCTTTCTGAGAAACTGCTCTGTGTTCTGTTAATTCATCTCACAGAGTTACATCTTTCCCTTCAAGAAGCCTTTCGCTAAGGCTGTTCTTGTATAATTGGCAAAGGGATATTTGGAAGCCCATAGAGGGTTATGGTGAAAAAGGAAATATCTTCCGTTCAAAACAGGAAAGAAGCTTTCTGAGAAACTTCTCTTTGTTCTGTTAATTCATCTCACAGAGTTACATCTTTCCCTTCAAGAAGCCTTTCGCTAAGGCTGTTCTTGTGGAATTGGCAAAGGGATATTTGGAAGCCCATAGAGGGCTATGGTGAAAAAGGAAATACCTTCCGTTCAAAACTGGAAAGAAGCTTTCTGAGAAACTGCTCTGTGTTGTGTTAATTCATCTCACAGAGTTACATCTTTCCCTTCAAGAAGCCTTTCGCTAAAGCTGTTCTTGTGGAATTGGCAAAGTCATATTTGGAAGCTCGTAGAGGGCTATGGTGAAAAAGAAAATATCTTCCGTTCAAAACTGGAAAAAGCTTTCTGAGAAACTGCTCTGTGTTCTGTAAATTCATCTTACAGGGTTACATCTTTCCCTTCAAGAAGCCTTTCGCTAAGGCTGTTCTTGTGGAATTGGCAAAGGGATATTTGGAAGCCCATAGAGGGCTATGGTGAAAAAGGAAATATCTTCCGTTCAAAACTGGAAAGAAGCTTTCTGAGAAACTGCTCTGTGTTCTGTTAATTCATCTCACAGAGTTACATCTTTCCCTTCAAGAAGCCTTTCGCTAAGGCTGTTCTTGTGGAATTGGCAAAGGGATATTTGGAAGCCCATAGAGGGCTATGGTGAAAAAGGAAATATCTTCCGTTCAAAACTGGGAGGAAGCTTTCTGAGAAACTGCTCTGTGTTCTGCTATTTCAACTCACAGAGTTACATCTTTCCCTTCAAGAAGCCTTTCGCTAAGGCTGTTCTTGTGGAATTGGCAAAGAGATATTTTGAAGCCCATAGAGGGCTATGGTGAAAAAGGAAATATCTTTCGTTCAAAACTGGAAAGAAGCTTTCTGAGAAACTGCTCTGTGTTCTGTTAATTCATCTCACAGAGTTACATCTTTCCCTTCAAGAAGCCTTTCGCTAAGGCTGTTCTTGTGGAATTGGCAAAGGGATATTTGGAAGCCCATAGAGGGCTATGGTGAAAAAGGAAATATCTTCCGTTCAAAACTGGAAAGAAGCTTTCTGAGAAACTGCTCTGTGTTCTGTTAATTCATCTCACAGAGTTACATCTTTCCCTTCAAGAAGCCTTTCACTAAGGCTGTTCTTGTGGAATTGGCAAAGGGATATTTGGAAGCCCTTAGAGGGCTATGGTGAAAAAGGAAATATCTTCCGTTCAAAACTGGAAAGAAGCTTTCTGAGAAACTGCTCTGTGTTCTGTTAATTAATCTCACAGAGTTACATCTTTCCCTTCAAGAAGCCTTTCGCTAAGGCTGTTCTTGTGGAATTGGCAAAGGGATATTTGGAAGCCCATAGAGGGCTATGGTGAAAAAGGAAATATCTTCCGTTCAAAACTGGAAAGAAGCTTTCTGAGAATCTGCTCTGTGTTCTGTTAATTCATCTCACAGAGTTACATCTTTCCCTTCAAGAAGCCTTTCGCTAAGGCTGTTCTTGTGGAATTGGCAAAGGGATATTTGGAATCCCATAGAGGGCTATGGTGAAAAAGTAAATATCTTCCGTTCAAAACTGGAAAGAAGCTTTCTGAGAAACTGCTCTGTGTTGTGTTAATTCATCTCACAGAGTTACATCTTTCCCTTCAAGAAGCCTTTCGCTAAAGCTGTTCTTGTGGAATTGGCAAAGTCATATTTGGAAGCTCATAGAGGGCTATGGTGAAAAAGAAAATATCTTCCGTTCAAAACTGGAAAAAGCTTTCTGAGAAACTGCTCTGTGTTCTGTAAATTCATCTCACAGGGTTACATCTTTCCCTTCAAGAAGCCTTTCGCTAAGGCTGTTCTTGTGGAATTGGCAAAGGGATATTTGGAAGCCCATAGAGGGCTATGGTGAAAAAGGAAATATCTTCCGTTCAAAACTGGAAAGAAGCTTTCTGAGAATCTGCTCTGTGTTCTGTTAATTCATCTCACAGAGTTACATCTTTCCCTTCAAGAAGCCTTTCGCTAAGGCTGTTCTTGTGGAATTGGAAAAGGGATATTTGGAAGCCCATAGAGGGCTATGGTGAAAAAGGAAATATCTTCCGTTGAAAACTGGAAACAATCCTTCTGAGAAACTGCTCTGTGTTCTGTTAATTCATCTCACAGAGTTACATCTTTCCCTTCAAGAAGCCTTTCGCTAAGGCTGTTCTTGTGGAATTGGCAAAGGGATATTTGGAAGCCCTTAGATGGCTATGGTGAAAAAGGAAATATCTTCCGTTCAAAACTGGAAAGAAGCTTTCTGAGAAACTGCTCCCTGTTCTGTTAATTAATCTCACAGAGTTACATCTTTCCCTTCAAGAAGCCTTTCGCTAAGGCTGTTCTTGTGGAATTGGCAAAGGGATATTTGGAAGCCCATAGAGGGCTATGGTGAAAAAGGAAATACCTTCAGTTCAAAACTGGAAAGAAACTTTCTGAGAAACTGCTCTGTGTTCTGTTAATTCATCTCACAGAGTTACATGTTTCCCTTCAAGAAGCCTTTCGCTAAGGCTGTTCTTGTGGATTTGGCGAAGGGATATTTGGAAGCCCATAGAGGGCTATGGTGAAAAAGGAAATATCTTCCGTTCAAAACTGGAAAGAAGCTTTCTGAGAAACTGCTCCCTGTTCTGTTAATTCATCTCACAGAGTTGCATCTTGCCCTTCAAGAAGCCTTTCGCTAAGGCTGTTCTTGTGGAATTGGCAAAGTCATATTTGGAAGCTCATAGAGGGCTATGTTGAAAAAGAAAATATCTTCCGTTCAAAACTGGAAAAAGCTTTCTGAGAAACTGCTCTGTGTTCTGTAAATTCATCTCACAGGGTTACATCTTTCCCTTCAAGAAGCCTTTCGCTAAGGCTGTTCTTGTGGAATTGGAAAAGGGATATTTAGAAGCCCATAGAGGGCTATCGTGAAAAAGGAAATATCTTCCGTTCAAAACTGGAAAGAAGCTTTCTGAGAAACTGCTCTGTGTTCTGTAAATTCATCTCACAGAGGTACATCTTTCCCTTCAAGAAGCCTTTCGCTAAGGCTGTTCTTGTGGAATTGGAAAAGGGATATTTGGAAGCCCATAGAGGGCTACGGTGAAAAAGGAAATATCTTCCGTTGAAAACTGGAAACAATCCTTCTGAGAAACTGCTCTGTGTTCTGTTAATTCATCTCACAGAGTTACATCTTTCCCTTCAAGAAGCCTTTCGCTAAGGCTGTTTTTGTGGAATTGGCAAAGGGATATTTGGAAGCCCATAGAGGGCTATGGTGAAAAAGGAAATATCTTCCGTTCAAAACTGGAAAGAAGCTTTCTGAGAAACTGCTCTGTGTTGTGTTAATTCATCTCACAGAGTTACATCTTTCCCTTCAAGAAGCCTTTCGCTAAAGCTGTTCTTGTGGAATTGGCAAAGTCATATTTGGAAGCTCATAGAGGGCTATGGTGAAAAAGAAAATATCTTCCGTTCAAAACTGGAAAAAGCTTTCTGAGAAACTGCTCTGTGTTCTGTAAATTCATCTCACAGGGTTACATCTTTCCCTTCAAGAAGCCTTTCGCTAAGGCTGTTCTTGTGGAATTGGCAAAGGGATATTTGGAAGCCCATAGAGGGCTATGGTGAAAAAGGAAATATCTTCCGTTCAAAACTGGAAAGAAGCTTTCTGAGAATCTGCTCTGTGTTCTGTTAATTCATCTCACAGAGTTACATCTTTCCCTTCAAGAAGCCTTTGGCTAAGTCTGTTCTTGTGGAATTGGAAAAGGGATATTTGGAAGCCCGTAGAGGGCTATGGTGAAAAAGGAAATATCTTCCGTTGAAAACTGGAAACAATCCTTCTGAGAAACTGCTCTGTGTTCTGTTAATTCATCTCACAGAGTTACATCTTTCCCTTCAAGAAGCCTTTCGCTAAGGCTGTTCTTGTGGAATTGGCAAAGGGATATTTGGAAACCCATAGAGGGCTATGTTGAAAAAGGAAATATCTTCCGTTCAAAACTGGAAAGAAGCTTTCTGAGAAACTGCTCTGTGTTCTGTAAATTCATCTCACAGAGGTACATCTTTCCCTTCAAGAAGCCTTTCGCTAAGGCTGTTCTTGTGGAATTGGAAAAGGGATATTTGGAAGCCCATAGAGGGCTATGGTGAAAAAGGTAATATCTTCCGTTGAAAACTGGAAAAAATCCTTCTGAGAAACTGCTCTGTGTTCTGTCAATTCATCTCACAGAGTTACATCTTTCCCTTCAAGAAGCCTTTCGCTAAGGCTGTTTTTGTGGAATTGGCAAAGGGATATTTGGAAGCCCATAGAGGGCTATGGTGAAAAAGGAAATATCTTAAGTTCAAAACTGGAAAGAAGCTTTCTGAGAAACTGCTCTGTGTTCTGTTAATTCATCTCACAGAGTTACATCTTTCCCTTCAAGAAGTCTTTCGCTAAGGCTGTTATTGTGGAATTGGCAAAGGGATATTTGGAAGCCCATAGAGGGCTATGGTGAAAAAGGAAATATCTTCCGTTCAAAACTGGAAAGAAGCTTTCTGAGAAACTGCTCTGTGTTCTGTTAATTCATCTCACAGAGTTACATCTTTCCCTTCAAGAAGCCTTTCGCTAAGGCTGTTCTTGTGGAATTGGCAAAGGGATATTTGGAAGCCCATAGAGGGTTATGGTGAAAAAGGAAATATCTTCCGTTCAAAACTGGAAAGAAGCTTTCTGAGAAACTTCTCTGTGTTCTGTTAATTAATCTCACAGAGTTACATCTTTCCCTTCAAGAAGCCTTTCGCTAAGGCTGTTCTTGTGGAATTGGCAAAGGGATATTTGGAAGCCCATAGAGGGCTATGGTGAAAAAGGAAATACCTTCCGGTCAAAACTGGAAAGAAACTTTCTGAGAAACTGCTCTGTGTTCTGTTAATTCATCTCACAGAGTTACATGTTTCCCTTCAAGAAGCCTTTCGCTAAGGCTCTTCTTGTGGATTTGGCGAAGGGATATTTGGAAGCCCATAGAGGGCTATGGTGAAAAAGGAAATATCTTCCGTTCAAAACTGGAAAGAAGCTTTCTGAGAAACTGCTCCCTGTTCTGTTAATTCATCTCACAGAGTTACATCTTTCCCTTCAAGAAGCCTTTCGCTAAGGCTGTTCTTGTGGAATTGGCAAAGGGATATTTGGAATCCCATAGAGGGCTATGGTGAAAAAGTAAATATCTTCCGTTCAAAACTGGAAAGAAGCTTTCTGAGAAACTGCTCTGTGTTGTGCTAATTCATCTCACAGAGTTACATCTTTCCCTTCAAGAAGCCTTTCGCTAAAGCTGTTCTTGTGGAATTGGCAAAGTCATATTTGGAAGCTCATAGAGGGCTATGGTGAAAAAGAAAATATCTTCCGTTCAAAACTGGAAAAAGCTTTCTGAGAAACTGCTCTGTGTTCTGTAAATTCATCTCACAGGGTTACATCTTTCCCTTCAAGAAGCCTTTCGCTAAGGCTGTTCTTGTGGAATTGGAAAAGGGATATTTAGAAGCCCATAGAGGGCTATGGGGAAAAAGGAAATATCTTCCGTTCAAAACTGGAAAGAAGCTTTCTGAGAAACTGCTCTGTGTTCTGTTAATTCATCTCACAGAGTTACATCTTTCCCTTCAAGAAGCCTTTCGCTAAGGCTGTTTTTGTGGAATTGGCAAAGGGATATTTGGAAGCCCATAGAGGGCTATGGTGAAAAAGGAAATATCTTCCGTTCAAAACTGGAAAGAAGCTTTCTGAGAAACTGGTCTGTGTTCTGTTAATTCATCTCACAGAGTTATATCTTTCCCTTCAAGAAGCCTTTCGCTAAGGCTGTTCTGGTGGAATTGGCAAAGGGATATTTGGAAACCCGTAGAGGGCTATGGTGAAAAAGGAAATATCTTCCGTTCAAAACTGGAAAGAAGCTATCTGAGAAACTGCTCTGTGTTCTGTTAATTCATCTCACAGAGTTACATCTTTCCCTTCAAGAAGGCTTTCGCTAAGGCTGTTCTTGTGGAATTGGTAAAGGGATAATTGGAAGCCCATAGTGGGCTACGGTGAAAAAGGAAATATCTTCCGTTGAAAACTGGAAACAAGCCTTCTGAGAAATTGCTCTGTGTTCTGTTAATTCATCTCACAGAGTTACATCTTTCCCTTCAAGAAGCCTTTCGCTAAGGCTGTTCTTCTGGAATTGGCACAGGGATATTTCGAAGCCCATAGAGGGCTATGGTGAAAAAGGAAGTATCATCCGTTCAAAACTGGAAAGAAGCTTTCTGAGAAACTGCTCTGTGTTCTGTTAATTCATCTCACAGAGTTACATCTTTCCCTTCAAGAAGCCTTTCGCTAAGGCTGTTCTTGTGGAATTGGAAAAGGGATATTTAGAAGCCCGTAGAGGGCTATGGTGAAAAAGGAAATGTCTTCCGTTGAAAACTGGAAACAAGCCTTCTGAGAAACTGGTCTGTGTTCTGTTAATTCATCTCACAGAGTTACATCTTTCCCTTCAAGAAGCCTTTCGCTAAGGCTGTTCTTGTGGAATTGGTAAAGGGATATTTCGAAGCCCATAGAGGGCTTTGGTGAAAAAGGAAATATCTTCCGTTCAAAACTGGAAAGAAGCTTTCTGAGAAACTGTTCTGTGTTCGGTAAATTCACTTCACAGAGTTACATCTTTCCCTTCAAGAAGCCTTTCACTAAGGCTGTTCTTGTGGAATTGGCAAAGGGATATTTGGAAGCCCATAGAGGGCTATGGTGAAAAAGGAAATATCTTCCGTTCAAAACTGGAAAGAAGCTTTCTGAGAAACTGCTCTGTGTTCTGTTAATTCATCTCACAGAGTTACATCTTTCCCTTCAAGAAGCCTTTCGCTAAGGCTGTTCTTGTGGAATTGGCAAAGGGATATTTCGAAGCCCATAGAGGGCTATGGTGAAAAAGGAAATATCTTCCGTTCAAAACTGGAAAGAAGCTTTCTGAGAAACTGCTCTGTGTTCTGTTAATTCATCTCACAGAGTTACATCTTTCCCTTCAAAAAGCCTTTCGCTAAGGCTGTTCTGGTGGAATTGGCAAAGGGATATTTGGAAACCCACAGAGGGCTATGGTGAAAAAGGAAATATCTTCCGTTCAAAACTGGAAAGAAGCTTTCTGAGAAACTGCTCTGTGTTCTGTTAATTCATCTCACAGAGTTACGTCTTTCCCTTCAAGAAGCCTTTCGCTAAGGCTGTTCTTGTGGAATTGGCAAAGGGATATTTGGAAGCCCATAGAGGGCTATGGTGAAAAATGAAATAGCTTCCGTTCAAAACTGGAAAGAAGCTTTCTGAGAAACTGCTCTGTGTTCTGTTAATTCATCTCACAGAGTTACATCTTTCCCTTCAAGAAGCCTTACTCTAAGGCTGTTCTTGTGGAATTGGTAAAGGGATATTTGGAAGCCCATAGAGGGCTATGGTGAAAAAGGAAATAGCTTCCGTTGAAAACTGGAAACAAGCCTTCTGAGAAACTGCTCTGTGTTCTGTTAATTCATCTCACAGAGTTACATCTTTCCCTTCAAGAAGCCTTTCGCTAAGGCTGTTCTTGTGGAATTGGCAAAGGGATATTTCGAAGCCCATAGAGGGCTATGGTGAAAAAGGAAATATCTTCCGTTCAAAACTGGAAAGAAGCTTTCTGAGAAACTGTTCTGTGTTCGGTAAATTCACCTCACAGAGTTACATCTTTCCCTTCAAGAAGCCTTTCGTAAGGCTGTTCTTGTGGAATTGGCAAAGGGATATTTGGAAGCCCATAGAGGGCTATGGTGAAAAAGGAAATATCTTCCGTTGAAAACTGGAAACAATCCTTCTGAGAAACTGCTCTGTGTTCTGTAAATTCATCTCACAGAGTTACATCTTTCCCTTCAAGAAGCCTTTCGCTAAGGCTGTTTTTGTGGAATTGGCAAAGGGATATTTGGAAGCCCATAGAGGTCTATGGTGAAAAAGGAAATATCTTCCGTTCAAAACTGGAAAGAAGCTTTCTGAGAAACTGCTCTGTGTTCTGTTAATTCATCTCACAGAGTTACATCTTTCCCTTCAAGAAGTCTTTCGCTAAGGCTGTTATTGTGGAATTGGCAAAGGGATATTTGGAAGCCCATAGAGGGCTATGGTGAAAAAGGAAATATCTTCCGTTCAAAACTGGAAAGAAGCTTTCTGAGAAACTGCTCTGTGTTCTGTTAATTCATCTCACAGAGTTACATGTTTCCCTTCAAGAAGCCTTTCGCTAAGGCTCTTCTTGTGGATTTGGCGAAGGGATATTTGGAACCCCTAGAGGGCTATGGTGAAAAAGGAAATATCTTCCGTTCAAAACTGGAAAGAAGCTTTCTGAGAAACTGCTCCCCGTTCTGTTAATTCATCTCACAGAGTTACATCTTTCCCTTCAAGAAGCCTTTCGCTAAGGCTGTTCTTGTGGAATTGGCAAAGGGATATTTGGAAGCCCATAGAGGGCTATGGTGAAAAAGGAAATATCTTCCGTTCAAAACTGGAAAGAAGCTTTCTGAGAAACTGCTCTGTGTTGTGTTAATTCATCTCACAGAGTTACATCTTTCCCTTCAAGAAGCCTTTCGCTAAGGCTGTTCTTGTGGAATTGGCAAAGTCGTATTTGGAAGCTCATAGAGGGCTATGGTGAAAAAGAAAATATCTTCCGTTCAAAACTGGAAAAACCTTTCTGAGAAACTGCTCTGTGTTCTGTAAATTCATCTCACAGGGTTACATCTTTCCCTTCAAGAAGCCTTTCGCTAAGGCTGTTCTTGTGGTATTGGAAAAGGGATATTTAGAAGCCCATAGAGGGCTATGGTGAAAAAGGAAATATCTTCCGTTCAAAACTGGAAAGAAGCTTTCTGAGAAACTGCTCTGTGTTCTGTTAATTCATCTCACAGAGTTACATCTTTCCCTTCAAGAAGCCTTTCGCTAAGGCTGTTCTTGTGGAATCGGCAAAGGGATATTTGGAAACCCATAGAGGGCTATGTTGAAAAAGGAAATATCTTCCGTTCAAAACTGGAAAGAAGCTTTCTGAGAAATTGCTCTGTGTTCTGTTAATTCACCTCACAGAGTTACATCTTTCCCTTCAAGAAGCCTTTCGCTAAGGCTGTTCTTGTGGAATTGGCAAAGGGATATTTGGAAGCCCATAGAGGGCTATGGTGAAAAAGGAAATATCTTCCGTTGAAAACTGGAAACAATCCTTCTGAGAAACTGCTCTGTGTTCTGTTAATTCATCTCACAGAGTTACATCTTTCCCTTCAAGAAGCCTTTCGCTAAGGCTGTTCTTGTGGAATTGGTAAAGGGATATTTGGAAGCCCATAGAGGGCTATGGTGAAAAAGGAAATATCTTCCGTTGAAAACTGGAAACAATCCTTCTGAGAATCCACTCTGTGTTCTGTTAATTCATCTCACAGAGTTACATCTTTCCCTTCAAGAAGCCTTTCGCTAAGGCTGTTCTTGTGGAATTGGCAAAGGGATATTTGTAAGCCCATAGAGGGCTATGGTGAAAAAGGAAATAGCTTCCGTTCAAAACTGGAAAGAAGCTTTCTGAGAAACTGGTCTGTGTTCTGTTAATTCATCTCACAGAGTTACATCTTTCCCTTCAAAAAGCCTTTCGCTAAGGCTGTTCTGGTGGAATTGGCAAAGGGATATTTGGAAACCCATAGAGGGCTATGGTGAAAAAGGAAATATCTTCCGTTCAAAACTGGAAAGAAGCTTTCTGAGAAACTGCTCTGTGTTCTGTTAATTCATCTCACAGAGTTACATCTTTCCCTTCAAGAAGGCTTTCGCTAAGGCTGTTCTTGTGGAATTGGTAAAGGGATATTTGGAAGCCCATAGAGGGCTACGGTGAAAAAGGAAATATCTTCCGTTGAAAACTGGAAACAAGCCTTCTGAGAAATTGCTCTGTGTTCTGTTAATTCATCTCACAGAGTTACATCTTTCCCTTCAAGAAGCCTTTCGCTAAGGCTGTTCTTCTGGAATTGGCACAGGGATATTTCGAAGCCCATAGAGGGCTATGGTGAAAAAGGAAGTATCATCCGTTCAAAACTGGAAAGAAGCTTTCTGAGAAACTGCTCTGTGTTCTGTTAATTCATCTCACAGAGTTATATCTTTCCCTTCAAGAAGCCTTTCGCTAAGGCTGTTCTTGTGGAATTGGCAAAGGGATATTTGGAAGCCCATAGAGGGCTATGGTGAAAAAGGAAATATCTTCCGTTCAAAACTGGAAAGAAGCTTTCTGAGAAACTGCTCTGTGTTCTGTTAATTCATCTCACAGAGTTACATCTTTCCCTTCAAGAAGCCTTTCGCTAAGGCTGTTCTTGTGGAATTGGCAAAGGGGTATATGGAAGCCCTTAGAGGGCTATGGTGAAAAAGGAAATATCTTCCGTTCAAAACTGGAAAGAAGCTTTCTGAGAAACTGGTCTGTGTTCTGTTAATTCATCTCACAGAGTTATATCTTTCCCTTCAAAAAGCCTTTCGCTAAGGCTGTTCTGGTGGAATTGGCAAAGGGATATTTGGAAACCCATAGAGGGCTATGGTGAAAAAGGAAATATCTTCCGTTCAAAACTGGAAAGAAGCTTTCTGAGAAACTGCTCTGTGTTCTGTTAATTCATCTCACAGAGTTACGTCTTTCCCTTCAAGAAGCCTTTCGCTAAGGCTGTTCTTGTGGAATTGGCAAAGGGATATTTGGAAGCCCATAGAGGGCTATGGTGAAAAATGAAATAGCTTCCGTTCAAAACTGGAAAGAAGCTTTCTGAGAAACTGCTCTGTGTTCTGTTAATTCATCTCACAGAGTTACATCTTTCCCTTCAAGAAGCCTTTCTCTAAGGCTGTTCCTGTGGAATTGGTAAAGGGATATTTGGAAGCCCATAGAGGGCTATGGTGAAAAAGGAAATATCTTCCGTTCAAAACTGGAAAGAAGCTTTCTGAGAAACTGCTCTGTGTTCTGTTAATTCATCTCACAGAGTTACATCTTTCCCTTCAAGAAGCCTTTCGCTAAGGCTGTTTTTGTGGAATTGGCAAAGGGATATTTGGAAGCCCATAGAGGGCTATGGTGAAAAAGGAAATATCTTCCGTTCAAAACTGGAAAGAATCTTTCTGAGAAACTGCTCTGTGTTCTGTTAATTCATCTCACAGAGTTACATCTTTCCCTTCAAGAAGCCTTTCGCTAAGGCTGTTATTGTGGAATTGGCAAAGGGATATTTGGAAGCCCATAGAGGGCTATGGTGAAAAAGGAAATATCTTCCGTTCAAAACTGGAAAGAAGCTTTCTGAGAAACTGCTCTGTGTTCTGTAAATTCATCTCACAGAGTTACATCTTTCCCTTCAAGAAGCCTTTCGCTAAGGCTGTTCTTGTGGAATTGGCAAAGTCATATTTGGAAGCTCATAGAGGGCTATGGTGAAAAAGGAATTATCTTCCGTTCAAAACTGGAAAAAGCTTTCTGAGAAACTGCTCTGTGTTCTGTAAATTCATCTCACAGAGTTACATCTTTCCCTTCAAGAAGCCTTTCGCTAAGGCTGTTCTTGTGGAATTGAAAAAGGGATATTTAGAAGCCTATAGAGGGCTATGGTGAAAAAGGAAATATCTTCCGTTCAAAACTGGAAAGAAGCTTTCTGAGAAACTGGTCTGTGTTCTGTTAATTCATCTCACAGAGTTATATCTTTCCCTTCAAAAAGCCTTTCGCTAAGGCTGTTCTGGTGGAATTGGCAAAGGGATATTTGGAAACCCATAGAGGGCTATGGTGAAAAAGGAAATATCTTCCGTTCAAAACTGGAAAGAAGCTTTCTGAGAAACTGCTCTGTGTTCTGTTAATTCATCTCACAGAGTTACGTCTTTCCCTTCAAGAAGCCTTTCGCTAAGGCTGTTCTTGTGGAATTGGCAAAGGGATATTTGGAAGCCCATAGAGGGCTATGGTGAAAAATGAAATAGCTTCCGTTCAAAACTGGAAAGAAGCTTTCTGAGAAACTGCTCTGTGTTCTGTTAATTCATCTCACAGAGTTACATCTTTCCCTTCAAGAAGCCTTTCTCTAAGGCTGTTCCTGTGGAATTGGTAAAGGGATATTTGGAAGCCCATAGAGGGCTATGGTGAAAAAGGAAATATCTTCCGTTCAAAACTGGAAAGAAGCTTTCTGAGAAACTGCTCTGTGTTCTGTTAATTCATCTCACAGAGTTACATCTTTCCCTTCAAGAAGCCTTTCGCTAAGGCTGTTTTTGTGGAATTGGCAAAGGGATATTTGGAAGCCCATAGAGGGCTATGGTGAAAAAGGAAATATCTTCCGTTCAAAACTGGAAAGAATCTTTCTGAGAAACTGCTCTGTGTTCTGTTAATTCATCTCACAGAGTTACATCTTTCCCTTCAAGAAGCCTTTCGCTAAGGCTGTTATTGTGGAATTGGCAAAGGGATATTTGGAAGCCCATAGAGGGCTATGGTGAAAAAGGAAATATCTTCCGTTCAAAACTGGAAAGAAGCTTTCTGAGAAACTGCTCTGTGTTCTGTAAATTCATCTCACAGAGTTACATCTTTCCCTTCAAGAAGCCTTTCGCTAAGGCTGTTCTTGTGGAATTGGCAAAGTCATATTTGGAAGCTCATAGAGGGCTATGGTGAAAAAGGAATTATCTTCCGTTCAAAACTGGAAAAAGCTTTCTGAGAAACTGCTCTGTGTTCTGTAAATTCATCTCACAGAGTTACATCTTTCCCTTCAAGAAGCCTTTCGCTAAGGCTGTTCTTGTGGAATTGGAAAAGGGATATTTAGAAGCCCATAGAGGGCTATGGTGAAAAAGGAAATATCTTCCGTTGAAAACTGGAAACAAGCCTTCTGAGAAACTGCTCTGTGTTCTGTTAATTCATCTCACAGAGTTACATCTTTCCCTTCAAGAAGCCTTTCGCTAAGGCTGTTCTTGTGGAATTGGCAAAGGGATATTTGGAAGCCCATAGAGGGCTATGGTGAAAAAGGAAATATCTTCCGTTCAAAACTGGAAAAAGCTTTCTGAGAAACTGCTCTGTGTTCTGTAAATTCATCTCACAGAGTTACATCTTTCCCTTCAAGAAGCCTTTCGCTAAGGCTGTTCTTGTGGAATTGGAAAAGGGATATTTAGAAGCCCATAGAGGGCTATGGTGAAAAAGGAAATATCTTCCGTTGAAAACTGGAAACAAGCCTTCTGAGAAACTGCTCTGTGTTCTGTTAATTCATCTCACAGAGTTACATCTTTCCCTTCAAGAAGCCTTTCGCTAAGGCTGTTCTTGTGGAATTGGTAAAGGGATATTTCGAAGCCCATAGAGGGCTTTGGTGAAAAAGGAAATATCTTCCGTTCAAAACTGGAAAGAAGCTTTCTGAGAAACTGTTCTGTGTTCGGTAAATTCACTTCACAGAGTTACATCTTTCCCTTCAAGAAGCCTTTCGCTAAGGCTGTTCTTGTGGAATTGGCAAAGGGATATTTGGAAGCCCATAGAGGGCTATGGTGAAAAAGGAAATATCTTCCGTTGAAAACTGGAAACAAGCCTTCTGAGAAACTGCTCTGTGTTCTGTTAATTCATCTCACAGAGTTACATCTTTCCCTTCAAGAAGCCTTTCGCTAAGGCTGTTCTTGTGGAATTGGCAAAGGGATATTTGGAAGCCCATAGAGGGCTATGGTGAAAAAGGAAATATCTTCCGTTCAAAACTGGAAAAAGCTTTATGAGAAACTGCTCTGTGTTCTGTAAATTCATCTCACAGAGTTACATCTTTCCCTTCAAGAAGCCTTTCGCTAAGGCTATTCTTGTGGAATTGGAAAAGGGATATTTAGAAGCCCATAGAGGGCTATGGTGAAAAAGGAAATATCTTCCGTTGAAAACAGGAAACAAGCCTTCTGAGAAACTGCTCTGTGTTCTGTTAATTCATCTCACAGAGTTACATCTTTCCCTTCAAGAAGCCTTTCGCTAAGGCTGTTCTTGTGGAATTGGCAAAGGGATATTTGGAAGCCCATAGAGGGCTATGGTGAAAAAGGAAATATCTTCCGTTCAAAACTGGAAAGAAGCTTTCTGAGAAACTGCTCTGTGTTCTGTTAATTCATCTCACAGAGTTACATCTTTCCCTTCAAGAAGCCTTTCGCTAAGGCTGTTCTTGTGGAATTGGCAAAGGGATATTTGGAAGCCCATAGAGGGCTATGGTGAAAAAGGAAATATCTTCCGTTCAAAACTGGAAAGAAGCTTTCTGAGAAACTGCTCTGTGTTCTGTTAATTCATCTCACAGAGTTACATCTTTCCCTTCAAGAAGCCTTTCGCTAAGGCTGTTCTTGTGGAATTGGCAAAGTCATATTTGGAAGCTCATAGAGGGCTATGGTGAAAAAGGAATTATCTTCCGTTCAAAACTGGAAAAAGCTTTCTGAGAAACTGCTCTGTGTTCTGTAAATTCATCTCACAGAGTTACATCTTTCCCTTCAAGAAGCCTTTCGCTAAGGCTGTTCTTGTGGAATTGGAAAAGGGATATTTAGAAGCCCATAGAGGGCTATGGTGAAAAAGGAAATATCTTCCGTTGAAAACTGGAAACAAGCCTTCTGAGAAACTGCTCTGTGTTCTGTTAATTCATCTCACAGAGTTACATCTTTCCCTTCAAGAAGCCTTTCGCTAAGGCTGTTCTTGTGGAATTGGCAAAGGGATATTTGGAAGCCCATAGAGGGCTATGGTGAAAAAGGAAATATCTTCCGTTCAAAACTGGAAAAAGCTTTCTGAGAAACTGCTCTGTGTTCTCTAAATTCATCTCACCGAGTTACATCTTTCCCTTCAAGAAGCCTTTCGCTAAGGCTGTTCTTGTGGAATTGGAAAAGGGATATTTAGAAGCCCATAGAGGGCTATGGTGAAAAAGGAAATATCTTCCGTTGAAAACTGGAAACAAGCCTTCTGAGAAACTGCTCTGTGTTCTGTTAATTCATCTCACAGAGTTACATCTTTCCCTTCAAGAAGCCTTTCGCTAAGGCTGTTCTTGTGGAATTGGCAAAGGGATATTTGGAAGCCCATAGAGGGCTATGGTGAAAAAGGAAATATCTTCCGTTGAAAACTGGAAACAAGCCTTCTGAGAAACTGCTCTGTGTTCTGTAAATTCATCTCACAGAGTTACATCTTTCCCTTCAAGAAGCCTTTCGCTAAGGCTGTTCTTGTGGAATTGGCAAAGGGATATTTGGAAGCCCATAGAGGGCTATGGTGAAAAAGGAAATATCTTCCGTTCAAAACTGGAAAGAAGCTTTCTGAGAAACTGCTCTGTGTTCTGTTAATTCATCTCACAGAGTTACATCTTTCCCTTCAAAAAGCCTTTCGCTAAGGCTGTTCTGGTGGAATTGGCAAAGGGATATTTGGAAACCCATAGAGGGCTATGGTGAAAAAGGAAATATCTTCCGTTCAAAACTGGAAAGAAGCTTTCTGAGAAACTGCTCTGTGTTCTGTTAATTCATCTCACAGAGTTACGTCTTTCCCTTCAAGAAGCCTTTCGCTAAGGCTGTTCTTGTGGAATTGGCAAAGGGATATTTGGAAGCCCATAGAGGGCTATGGTGAAAAATGAAATAGCTTCCGTTCAAAACTGGAAAGAAGCTTTCTGAGAAACTGCTCTGTGTTCTGTTAATTCATCTCACAGAGTTACATCTTTCCCTTCAAGAAGCCTTACTCTAAGGCTGTTCTTGTGGAATTGGTAAAGGGATATTTGGAAGCCCATAGAGGGCTATGGTGAAAAAGGAAATAGCTTCCGTTGAAAACTGGAAACAAGCCTTCTGAGAAACTGCTCTGTGTTCTGTTAATTCATCTCACAGAGTTACATCTTTCCCTTCAAGAAGCCTTTCGCTAAGGCTGTTCTTGGGGAATTGGCAAAGGGATATTTCGAAGCCCATAGAGGGCTTTGGTGAAAAAGGAAATATCTTCCGTTCAAAACTGGAAAGAAGCTTTCTGAGAAACTGTTCTGTGTTCGGTAAATTCACCTCACAGAGTTACATCTTTCCCTTCAAGAAGCCTTTCGTAAGGCTGTTCTTGTGGAATTGGCAAAGGGATATTTGGAAGCCCATAGAGGGCTATGGTGAAAAAGGAAATATCTTCCGTTGAAAACTGGAAACAATCCTTCTGAGAAACTGCTCTGTGTTCTGTAAATTCATCTCACAGAGTTACATCTTTCCCTTCAAGAAGCCTTTCGCTAAGGCTGTTTTTGTGGAATTGGCAAAGGGATATTTGGAAGCCCATAGAGGGCTATGGTGAAAAAGGAAATATCTTCCGTTCAAAACTGGAAAGAAGCTTTCTGAGAAACTGCTCTGTGTTCTGTTAATTCATCTCACAGAGTTACATCTTTCCCTTCAAGAAGTCTTTCGCTAAGGCTGTTATTGTGGAATTGGCAAAGGGATATTTGGAAGCCCATAGAGGGCTATGGTGAAAAAGGAAATATCTTCCGTTCAAAACTGGAAAGAAGCTTTCTGAGAAACTGCTCTGTGTTCTGTCAATTCATCTCACAGAGTTACATGTTTCCCTTCAAGAAGCCTTTCGCTAAGGCTCTTCTTGTGGATTTGGCGAAGGGATATTTGGAACCCCTAGAGGGCTATGGTGAAAAAGGAAATATCTTCCGTTCAAAACTGGAAAGAAGCTTTCTGAGAAACTGCTCCCTGTTCTGTTAATTCATCTCACAGAGTTACATCTTTCCCTTCAAGAAGCCTTTCGCTAAGGCTGTTCTTGTGGAATTGGGAAAGGGATATTTGGAATCCCATAGAGGGCTATGGTGAAAAAGTAAATATCTTCCGTTCAAAACTGGAAAGAAGCTTTCTGAGAAACTGCTCTGTGTTGTGTTAATTCATCTCACAGAGTTACATCTTTCCCTTCAAGAAGCCTTTCGCTAAAGCTGTTCTTGTGGAATTGGCAAAGTCATATTTGGAAGCTCATAGAGGGCTATGGTGAAAAAGAAAATATCTTCCGTTCAAAACTGGAAAAAGCTTTCTGAGAAACTGCTCTGTGTTCTGTAAATTCATCTCTCAGGGTTACATCTTTCCCTTCAAGAAGCCTTTCGCTAAGGCTGTTCTTGTGGAATTGGAAAAGGGATATTTAGAAGCCCATAGAGGGCTATGGTGAAAAAGGAAATATCTTCCGTTCAAAACTGGAAAGAAGCTTTCTGAGAAACTGCTCTGTGTTCTGTTAATTCATCTCACAGAGTTACATCTTTCCCTTCAAGAAGCCTTTCGCTAAGGCTGTTTTTGTGGAATTGGCAAAGGGATATTTGGAAGCCCATAGAGGGCTACGGTGAAAAAGTAAATATCTTCCGTTCAATACTGGAAAGAATCTTTCTGAGAAACTGCTCTGTGTTCTGTTAATTCATCTCATAGAGTTACATCTTTCCCTTCAAGAAGCCTTTCGCTAAGGCTGTTATTGTGGAATTGGCAAAGGGATATTTGGAAGCCCATAGAGGGCTATGGTGAAAAAGGAAATATCTTCCGTTCAAAACTGGAAAGAAGCTTTCTGAGAAACTGCTCTGTGTTCTGTTAATTCATCTCACAGAGTTACATCTTTCCCTTCAAGAAGCCTTTCGCTAAGGCTGTTCTTGTGGAATTGGCAAAGGGATATTTGGAAGCCCATAGAGGGTTATGGTGAAAAAGGAAATATCTTCCGTTCAAAACTGGAAAGAAGCTTTCTGAGAAACTTCTCTGTGTTCTGTTAATTCATCTCACAGAGTTACATCTTTCCCTTCAAGAAGCCTTTCGCTAAGGCTGTTCTTGTGGAATTGGCAAAGGGATATTTGGAAGCCCATAGAGGGCTATGGGGAAAAAGGAAATACCTTCCGTTCAAAACTGGAAAGAAACTTTCTGAGAAACTGCTCTGTGTTCTGTTAATTCATCTCACAGAGTTACATGTTTCCCTTCAAGGAGCCTTTCGCTAAGGCTCTTTTTGTGGATTTGGCGAAGGGATATTTGGAAGCCCATAGAGGGCTATGGTGAAAAAGGAAATATCTTCCGTTCAAAACTGGAAAGAAGCTTTCTGAGAAACTGCTCTGTGTTCTGTTAATTCATCTCACAGAGTTACATCTTTCCCTTCAAGAAGCCTTTCGCTAAGGCTGTTCTTGTGGAATTGGCAAAGGGATATTTGGAAGCCCATAGAGGGCTATGGTGAAAAAGGAAATATCTTCCGTTCAAAACTGGAAAGAAGCTTTCTGAGAAACTGCTCTGTGTTGTGTTAATTCATCTCACAGAGTTACATCTTTCCCTTCAAGAAGCCTTTCCCTAAGGCTGTTCTTGTGGAATTGGCAAAGTCATATTTGGAAGCTCATAGAGGGCTATGGTGAAAAAGGAAATATCTTCCGTTCAAAACTGGAAAAAGCTTTCTGAGAAACTGCTCTGTGTTCTGTAAATTCATCTCACAGGGTTACATCTTTCCCTTCAAGAAGCCTTTCGCTAAGGC
Source organism: Chlorocebus sabaeus (assembly GCF_047675955.1). NCBI lineage: Eukaryota > Metazoa > Chordata > Mammalia > Primates > Cercopithecidae > Chlorocebus > Chlorocebus sabaeus. Next base: position 2,096,269 of record NW_027327925.1, on the reverse strand, counting down.
TGTTCTTGTGGTATTGGAAAAGGGATATTTAGAAGCCCATAGAGGGCTATGGTGAAAAAGGAAATATCTTCCGTTCAAAACTGGAAAGAAGCTTTCTGAGAAACTGCTCTGTGTTCTGTTAATTCATCTCACAGAGTTACATCTTTCCCTTCAAGAAGCCTTTCGCTAAGGCTGTTCTTGTGGAATCGGCAAAGGGATATTTGGAAACCCATAGAGGGCTATGTTGAAAAAGGAAATATCTTCCGTTCAAAACTGGAAAGAAGCTTTCTGAGAAATTGCTCTGTGTTCTGTTAATTCATCTCACAGAGTTACATCTTTCCCTTCAAGAAGCCTTTCGCTAAGGCTGTTCTTGTGGAATTGGCAAAGGGATATTTGTAAGCCAATTGAGGGCTATGGTGAAAAAGAAAATATCTTCCGTTGAAAACTGGAAACAATCCTTCTGAGAAACTGCTCTGTGTTCTGTTAATTCATCTCACAGAGTTACATCTTTCCCTTCAAGAAGCCTTTCGCTAAGGCTGTTCTTGTGGAATTGGTAAAGGGATATTTGGAAGCCCATAGAGGGCTATGGTGAAAAAGGAAATATCTTCCGTTGAAAACTGGAAACAATCCTTCTGAGAATCTACTCTGTGTTCTGTTAATTCATCTCACAGAGTTACATCTTTCCCTTCAAGAAGCCTTTCGCTAAGGCTGTTCTTGTGGAATTGGCAAAGGGATATTTGTAAGCCCATAGAGGGTTATGGTGAAAAAGGAAATAGCTTCCGTTCAAAACTGGAAAGAAGCTTTCTGAGAAACTGCTCTGTGTTCTGTTAATTCATCTCACAGAGTTACATCTTTCCCTTGAAGAAGCCGTTCGCTAAGGCTGTTCTTGTGGAATTGGCAAAGTCATATTTGGAAGCTCATAGAGGGCTATGGTGAAAAAGGAAATATCTTCCGTTCAAAACTGGAAAAAGCTTTCTGAGAAACTGCTCTGTGTTCTGTAAATTCATCTCACCGAGTTACATCTTTCCCTTCAAGAAGCCTTTCGCTAAGGCTGTTCTTGTGGAATTGAAAAAGGGATATTTAGAAGCCCATAGAAGGCTATGGTGAAAAAGGAAATATCTTCCGTTCAAAACTGGAAAGAAGCTTTCTGAGAAACTGGTCTGTGTTCTGTTAATTCATCTCACAGAGTTACATCTTTCCCTTCAAAAAGCCTTTCGCTAAGGCTGTTCTGGTGGAATTGGCAAAGGGATATTTGGAAACCCATAGAGGGCTATGGTGAAAAAGGAAATATCTTCCGTTCAAAACTGGAAAGAAGCGTTCTGAGAAACTGCTCTGTGTTGTGTTAATTCATCTCACAGAGTTACATCTTTCCCTTCAAGAAGGCTTTCGCTAAGGCTGTTCTTGTGGAATTGGTAAAGGGATATTTGGAAGCCCATAGAGGGCTACGGTGAAAAAGGAAATATCTTCCGTTCAATACTGGAAAGAATCTTTCTGAGAAACTGTTCTGTGTTCTGTTAATTCATCTCACAGAGTTACATCTTTCCCTTCAAGAAGCCTTTCGCTAAGGCTGTTCTTGTGGAATTGGCAAAGGGATATTTGGAAGCCCATAGAGGGCTATGGTGAAAAAGGAAATATCTTCCGTTCAAAACTGGAAAGAAGCTTTCTGAGAAACTGCTCTGTGTTGTGTTAATTCATCTCACAGAGTTACATCTTTCCCTTCAAGAAGCCTTTCGCTAAGGCTGTTCTTGTGTAATTGGCAAAGTCATATTTGGAAGCTCATAGAGGGCTATGGTGAAAAAGAAAATATCTTCCGTTCAAAACTGGAAAAACCTTTCTGAGAAACTGCTCTGTGTTCTGTAAATTCATCTCACAGGGTTACATCTTTCCCTTCAAGAAGCCTTTCGCTAAGGCTGTTCTTGTGGTATTGGAAAAGGGATATTTAGAAGCCCATAGAGGGCTATGGTGAAAAAGGAAATATCTTCCGTTCAAAACTGGAAAGAAGCTTTCTGAGAAACTGCTCTGTGTTCTGTTAATTCATCTCACAGAGTTACATCTTTCCCTTCAAGAAGCCTTTCGCTAAGGCTGTTCTTGTGGAATCGGCAAAGGGATATTTGGAAACCCATAGAGGGCTATGTTGAAAAAGGAAATATCTTCCGTTGAAAACTGGAAACAAGCCTTCTGAGAAACTGCTCTGTGTTCTGTTAATTCATCTCACAGAGTTACATCTTTCCCTTCAAGAAGCCTTTCGCTAAGGCTGTTCTTGTGGAATTGGCAAAGGGATATTTGGAAGCCCATAGAGGGCTATGGTGAAAAAGGAAATATCTTCCGTTCAAAACTGGAAAAAGCTTTCTGAGAAACTGCTCTGTGTTCTGTAAATTCATCTCACAGAGTTACATCTTTCCCTTCAAGAAGCCTTTCGCTAAGGCTATTCTTGTGGAATTGGAAAAGGGATATTTAGAAGCCCATAGAGGGCTATGGTGAAAAAGGAAATATCTTCCGTTGAAAACAGGAAACAAGCCTTCTGAGAAACTGCTCTGTGTTCTGTTAATTCATCTCACAGAGTTACATCTTTCCCTTCAAGAAGCCTTTCGCTAAGGCTGTTCTTGTGGAATTGGTAAAGGGATATTTCGAAGCCCATAGAGGGCTTTGGTGAAAAAGGAAATATCTTCCGTTCAAAACTGGAAAGAAGCTTTCTGAGAAACTGTTCTGTGTTCGGTAAATTCACCTCACAGAGTTACATCTTTCCCTTCAAGAAGCCTTTCGCTAAGGCTGTTCTTGTGGAATTGGCAAAGGGATATTTGGAAGCCCATAGAGGGCTATGGTGAAAAAGGAAATATCTTCCGTTCAAAACTGGAAAGAAGCTTTCTGAGAAACTGCTCTGTGTTCTGTTAATTCATCTCACAGAGTTACATCTTTCCCTTCAAGAAGCCTTTCGCTAAGGCTGTTCTTGTGGAATTGGCAAAGGGATATTTGGAAGCCCATAGAGGGCTATGGTGAAAAAGGAAATATCTTCCGTTCAAAACTGGAAAGAAGCTTTCTGAGAAACTGCTCTGTGTTCTGTTAATTCATCTCACAGAGTTACATCTTTCCCTTCAAGAAGCCTTTCGCTAAGGCTGTTCTTGTGGAATTGGCAAAGTCATGTTTGGAAACTCATAGAGGGCTATGGTTAAAAAGGAAATATCTTCCGTTCAAAACTGGAAAAAGCTTTCTGAGAAACTGCTCTGTGTTCTGTAAATTCATCTCACAGAGTTACATCTTTCCCTTCAAGAAGCCTTTCGCTAAGGCTGTTCTTGTGGAATTGAAAAAGGGATATTTAGAAGCCCATAGAGGGCTATGGTGAAAAAGGAAATATCTTCCGTTCAAAACTGGAAAGAAGCTTTCTGAGAAACTGGTCTGTGTTCTGTTAATTCATCTCACAGAGTTATATCTTTCCCTTCAAAAAGCCTTTCGCTAAGGCTGTTCTGGTGGAATTGGCAAAGGGATATTTGGAAACCCATGGAGGGCTATGGTGAAAAAGGAAATATCTTCCGTTCAAAACTGGAAAGAAGCTTTCTGAGAAACTGCTCTGTGTTCTGTTAATTCATCTCACAGAGTTACGTCTTTCCCTTCAAGAAGCCTTTCGCTAAGGCTGTTCTTGTGGAATTGGCAAAGGGATATTTGGAAGCCCATAGAGGGCTATGGTGAAAAATGAAATAGCTTCCGTTCAAAACTGGAAAGAAGCTTTCTGAGAAACTGCTCTGTGTTCTGTTAATTCATCTCACAGAGTTACATCTTTCCCTTCAAGAAGCCTTTCTCTAAGGCTGTTCTTGTGGAATTGGTAAAGGGATATTTGGAAGCCCATAGAGGGCTATGGTGAAAAAGGAAATATCTTCCGTTCAAAACTGGAAAGAAGCTTTCTGAGAAACTGCTCTGTGTTCTGTTAATTCATCTCACAGAGTTACATCTTTCCCTTCAAGAAGCCTTTCGCTAAGGCTGTTTTTGTGGAATTGGCAAAGGGATATTTGGAAGCCCATAGAGGGCTATGGTGAAAAAGGAAATATCTTCCGTTCAAAACTGGAAAGAATCTTTCTGAGAAACTGCTCTGTGTTCTGTTAATTCATCTCACAGAGTTACATCTTTCCCTTCAAGAAGCCTTTCGCTAAGGCTGTTATTGTGGAATTGGCAAAGGGATATTTGGAAGCCCATAGAGGGCTATGGTGAAAAAGGAAATATCTTCCGTTGAAAACTGGAAAGAAGCTTTCTGAGAAACTGCTCTGTGTTCTGTTAATTCATCTCACAGAGTTACATCTTTCCCTTCAAGAAGCCTTTCGCTAAGGCTGTTCTTGTGGAATTGGCAAAGTCATATTTGGAAGCTCATAGAGGGCTATGGTGAAAAAGGAATTATCTTCCGTTCAAAACTGGAAAAAGCTTTCTGAGAAACTGCTCTGTGTTCTGTAAATTCATCTCACAGAGTTACATCTTTCCCTTCAAGAAGCCTTTCGCTAAGGCTGTTCTTGTGGAATTGGAAAAGGGATATTTAGAAGCCCATAGAGGGCTATGGTGAAAAAGGAAATATCTTCCGTTGAAAACTGGAAACAAGCCTTCTGAGAAACTGCTCTGTGTTCTGTTAATTCATCTCACAGAGTTACATCTTTCCCTTCAAGAAGCCTTTCGCTAAGGCTGTTCTTGTGGAATTGGCAAAGGGATATTTGGAAGCCCATAGAGGGCTATGGTGAAAAAGGAAATATCTTCCGTTCAAAACTGGAAAAAGCTTTCTGAGAAACTGCTCTGTGTTCTGTAAATTCATCTCACAGAGTTACATCTTTCCCTTCAAGAAGCCTTTCGCTAAGGCTGTTCTTGTGGAATTGGAAAAGGGATATTTAGAAGCCCATAGAGGGCTATGGTGAAAAAGGAAATATCTTCCGTTGAAAACTGGAAACAAGCCTTCTGAGAAACTGCTCTGTGTTCTGTTAATTCATCTCACAGAGTTACATCTTTCCCTTCAAGAAGCCTTTCGCTAAGGCTGTTCTTGTGGAATTGGTAAAGGGATATTTCGAAGCCCATAGAGGGCTTTGGTGAAAAAGGAAATATCTTCCGTTCAAAACTGGAAAGAAGCTTTCTGAGAAACTGTTCTGTGTTCGGTAAATTCACTTCACAGAGTTACATCTTTCCCTTCAAGAAGCCTTTCGCTAAGGCTGTTCTTGTGGAATTGGCAAAGGGATATTTGGAAGCCCATAGAGGGCTATGGTGAAAAAGGAAATATCTTCCGTTCAAAACTGGAAAGAAGCTTTCTGAGAAACTGCTCTGTGTTCTGTTAATTCATCTCACAGAGTTACATGTTTCCCTTCAAGAAGCCTTTCGCTAAGGCTGTTCTTGTGGAATTGGTAAAGGGATATTTGGAAGCCCATAGAGGGCTACGGTGAAAAAGGAAATATCTTCCGTTGAAAACTGGAAACAAGCCTTCTGAGAAATTGCTCTGTGTTCTGTTAATTCATCTCACAGAGTTACATCTTTCCCTTCAAGAAGCCTTTCGCTAAGGCTCTTCTTCTGGAATTGGCACAGGGATATTTCGAAGCCCATAGAGGGCTATGGTGAAAAAGGAAATATCTTCCGTTCAAAACTGGAAAGAAGCTTTCTGAGAAACTGCTCTGTGTTCTGTTAATTCATCTCACAGAGTTACATCATTCCCTTCAAGAAGCCTTTCGCTAAGGCTGTTCTTGTGGAATTGGCAAAGGGGTATATGGAAGCCCATAGAGGGCTATGGTGAAAAAGGAAATATCTTCCGTTCAAAACTGGAAAGAAGCTTTCTGAGAAACTGCTCTGTGTTCTGTTAATTCATCTCACAGAGTTACATCTTTCCCTTCAAGAAGCCTTTCGCTAAGGCTGTTCTTGTGGAATTGGCAAAGTCATATTTGGAAGCTCATAGAGGGCTATGGTGAAAAAGGAAATATCTTCCGTTCAAAACTGGAAAACGCTTTCTGAGAAACTACTCTGTGTTCTGTAAATTCATCTCACAGAGTTACATCTTTCCCTTCAAGAAGCCTTTCGCTAAGGCTGTTCTTGTGGAATTGGAAAAGGGATATTTAGAAGCCCATAGAGGGCTATGGTGAAAAAGGAAATATCTTCCGTTGAAAACTGGAAACAAGCCTTCTGAGAAACTGCTCTGTGTTCTGTTAATTCATCTCACAGAGTTACATCTTTCCCTTCAAGAAGCCTTTCGCTAAGGCTGTTCTTGTGGAATTGGCAAAGGGATATTTGGAAGCCCATAGAGGGCTATGGTGAAAAAGGAAATATCTTCCGTTCAAAACTGGAAAAAGCTTTCTGAGAAACTGCTCTGTGTTCTGTAAATTCATCTCACAGAGTTACATCTTTCCCTTCAAGAAGCCTTTCGCTAAGGCTATTCTTGTGGAATTGGAAAAGGGATATTTAGAAGCCCATAGAGGGCTATGGTGAAAAAGGAAATATCTTCCGTTGAAAACAGGAAACAAGCCTTCTGAGAAACTGCTCTGTGTTCTGTTAATTCATCTCACAGAGTTACATCTTTCCCTTCAAGAAGCCTTTCGCTAAGGCTGTTCTTGTGGAATTGGTAAAGGGATATTTCGAAGCCCATAGAGGGCTTTGGTGAAAAAGGAAATATCTTCCGTTCAAAACTGGAAAGAAGCTTTCTGAGAAACTGTTCTGTGTTCGGTAAATTCACCTCACAGAGTTACATCTTTCCCTTCAAGAAGCCTTTCGCTAAGGCTGTTCTTGTGGAATTGGCAAAGGGATATTTGGAAGCCCATAGAGGGCTATGGTGAAAAAGGAAATATCTTCCGTTCAAAACTGGAAAGAAGCTTTCTGAGAAACTGCTCTGTGTTCTGTTAATTCATCTCACAGAGTTACATCTTTCCCTTCAAGAAGCCTTTCGCTAAGGCTGTTCTTGTGGAATTGGCAAAGGGATATTTGGAAGCCCATAGAGGGCTATGGTGAAAAAGGAAATATCTTCCGTTCAAAACTGGAAAGAAGCTTTCTGAGAAACTGCTCTGTGTTCTGTTAATTCATCTCACAGAGTTACATCTTTCCCTTCAAGAAGCCTTTCGCTAAGGCTGTTCTTGTGGAATTGGCAAAGTCATGTTTGGAAACTCATAGAGGGCTATGGTTAAAAAGGAAATATCTTCCGTTCAAAACTGGAAAAAGCTTTCTGAGAAACTGCTCTGTGTTCTGTAAATTCATCTCACAGAGTTACATCTTTCCCTTCAAGAAGCCTTTCGCTAAGGCTGTTCTTGTGGAATTGAAAAAGGGATATTTAGAAGCCCAGAGAGGGCTATGGTGAAAAAGGAAATATCTTCCGTTCAAAACTGGAAAGAAGCTTTCTGAGAAACTGGTCTGTGTTCTGTTAATTCATCTCACAGAGTTATATCTTTCCCTTCAAAAAGCCTTTCGCTAAGGCTGTTCTGGTGGAATTGGCAAAGGGATATTTGGAAACCCATGGAGGGCTATGGTGAAAAAGGAAATATCTTCCGTTCAAAACTGGAAAGAAGCTTTCTGAGAAACTGCTCTGTGTTCTGTTAATTCATCTCACAGAGTTACGTCTTTCCCTTCAAGAAGCCTTTCGCTAAGGCTGTTCTTGTGGAATTGGCAAAGGGATATTTGGAAGCCCATAGAGGGCTATGGTGAAAAATGAAATAGCTTCCGTTCAAAACTGGAAAGAAGCTTTCTGAGAAACTGCTCTGTGTTCTGTTAATTCATCTCACAGAGTTACATCTTTCCCTTCAAGAAGCCTTTCTCTAAGGCTGTTCTTGTGGAACTGGTAAAGGGATATTTGGAAGCCCATAGAGGGCTATGGTGAAAAAGGAAATATCTTCCGTTCAAAACTGGAAAGAAGCTTTCTGAGAAACTGCTGTGTGTTCTGTTAATTCATCTCACAGAGTTACATCTTTCCCTTCAAGAAGCCTTTCGCTAAGGCTGTTTTTGTGGAATTGGCAAAGGGATATTTGGAAGCCCATAGAGGGCTATGGTGAAAAAGGAAATATCTTCCGTTCAAAACTGGAAAGAATCTTTCTGAGAAACTGCTCTGTGTTCTGTTAATTCATCTCACAGAGTTACATCTTTCCCTTCAAGAAGCCTTTCGCTAAGGCTGTTATTGTGGAATTGGCAAAGGGATATTTGGAAGCCCATAGAGGGCTATGGTGAAAAAGGAAATATCTTCCGTTGAAAACTGGAAAGAAGCTTTCTGAGAAACTGCTCTGTGTTCTGTTAATTCATCTCACAGAGTTACATCTTTCCCTTCAAGAAGCCTTTCGCTAAGGCGGTTCTTGTGGAATTGGCAAAGTCATATTTGGAAGCTCATAGAGGGCTATGGTGAAAAAGGAATTATCTTCCGTTCAAAACTGGAAAAAGCTTTCTGAGAAACTGCTCTGTGTTCTGTAAATTCATCTCACAGAGTTACATCTTTCCCTTCAAGAAGCCTTTCGCTAAGGCTGTTCTTGTGGAATTGGAAAAGGGATATTTAGAAGCCCATAGAGGGCTATGGTGAAAAAGGAAATATCTTCCGTTGAAAACTGGAAACAAGCCTTCTGAGAAACTGCTCTGTGTTCTGTTAATTCATCTCACAGAGTTACATCTTTCCCTTCAAGAAGCCTTTCGCTAAGGCTGTTCTTGTGGAATTGGCAAAGGGATATTTGGAAGCCCATAGAGGGCTATGGTGAAAAAGGAAATATCTTCCGTTCAAAACTGGAAAAAGCTTTCTGAGAAACTGCTCTGTGTTCTGTAAATTCATCTCACAGAGTTACATCTTTCCCTTCAAGAAGCCTTTCGCTAAGGCTGTTCTTGTGGAATTGGAAAAGGGATATTTAGAAGCCCATAGAGGGCTATGGTGAAAAAGGAAATATCTTCCGTTGAAAACTGGAAACAAGCCTTCTGAGAAACTGCTCTGTGTTCTGTTAATTCATCTCACAGAGTTACATCTTTCCCTTCAAGAAGCCTTTCGCTAAGGCTGTTCTTGTGGAATTGGTAAAGGGATATTTCGAAGCCCATAGAGGGCTTTGGTGAAAAAGGAAATATCTTCCGTTCAAAACTGGAAAGAAGCTTTCTGAGAAACTGTTCTGTGTTCGGTAAATTCACTTCACAGAGTTACATCTTTCCCTTCAAGAAGCCTTTCGCTAAGGCTGTTCTTGTGGAATTGGCAAAGGGATATTTGGAAGCCCATAGAGGGCTATGGTGAAAAAGGAAATATCTTCCGTTCAAAACTGGAAAGAAGCTTTCTGAGAAACTGCTCTGTGTTCTGTTAATTCATCTCACAGAGTTACATCTTTCCCTTCAAGAAGCCTTTCGCTAAGGCTGTTCTTGTGGAATTGGCAAAGGGATATTTCGAAGCCCATAGAGGGCTATGGTGAAAAAGGAAATATCTTGCGTTCAAAACTGGAAAGAATCTTTCTGAGAAACTGCTCTGTGTTCTGTTAATTCATCTCACAGAGTTACATCTTTCCCTTCAAGAAGCCTTTCGCTAAGGCTGTTCTTGTGGAATTGGCAAAGTCATATTTGGAAGCTCATAGAGGGCTATGGTGAAAAAGGAAATAGCTTCCGTTCAAAACTGGAAAGAAGGTTTCTGAGAAACTGCTCTGTGTTCTGTAAATTCATCTCACAGAGTTACATCTTTCCCTTCAAGAAGCCTTTCGCTAAGGCTGTTCTTGTGGAATTGGCAAAGGGATATTTGGAAGCCCATAGAGGGCTATGGTGAAAAAGGAAATATCTTCCGTTCAAAACTGGAAAGAAGCTTTCTGAGAAACTGCTCTGTGTTCTGTTGATTCATCTCACAGAGTTACATCTTTCCCTTCAAAAAGCCTTTCGCTAAGGCTGTTCTGGTGGAATTGGCAAAGGGATATTTGGAAACCCATAGAGGGCTATGGTGAAAAAGGAAATATCTTCCGTTCAAAACTGGAAAGAAGCTTTCTGAGAAACTGCTCTGTGTTCTGTTAATTCATCTCACAGAGTTACGTCTTTCCCTTCAAGAAGCCTTTCGCTAAGGCTGTTCTTGTGGAATTGGCAAAGGGATATTTGGAAGCCCATAGAGGGCTATGGTGAAAAATGAAATAGCTTCCGTTCAAAACTGGAAAGAAGCTTTCTGAGAAACTGCTCTGTGTTCTGTTAATTCATCTCACAGAGTTACATCTTTCCCTTCAAGAAGCCTTACTCTAAGGCTGTTCTTGTGGAATTGGTAAAGGGATATTTGGAAGCCCATAGAGGGCTATGGTGAAAAAGGAAATAGCTTCCGTTGAAAACTGGAAACAAGCCTTCTGAGAAACTGCTCTGTGTTCTGTTAATTCATCTCACAGAGTTACATCTTTCCCTTCAAGAAGCCTTTCGCTAAGGCTGTTCTTGGGGAATTGGCAAAGGGATATTTCGAAGCCCATAGAGGGCTTTGGTGAAAAAGGAAATATCTTCCGTTCAAAACTGGAAAGAAGCTTTCTGAGAAACTGTTCTGTGTTCGGTAAATTCACCTCACAGAGTTACATCTTTCCCTTCAAGAAGCCTTTCGTAAGGCTGTTCTTGTGGAATTGGCAAAGGGATATTTGGAAGCCCATAGAGGGCTATGGTGAAAAAGGAAATATCTTCCGTTGAAAACTGGAAACAATCCTTCTGAGAAACTGCTCTGTGTTCTGTAAATTCATCTCACAGAGTTACATCTTTCCTTTCAAGAAGCCTTTCGCTAAGGCTGTTTTTGTGGAATTGGCAAAGGGATATTTGGAAGCCCATAGAGGGCTATGGTGAAAAAGGAAATATCTTCCGTTCAAAACTGGAAAGAAGCTTTCTGAGAAACTGCTCTGTGTTCTGTTAATTCATCTCACAGAGTTACATCTTTCCCTTCAAGAAGTCTTTCGCTAAGGCTGTTATTGTGGAATTGGCAAAGGGATATTTGGAAGCCCATAGAGGGCTATGGTGAAAAAGGAAATATCTTCCGTTCAAAACTGGAAAGAAGCTTTCTGAGAAACTGCTCTGTGTTCTGTTAATTCATCTCACAGATTTACATGTTTCCCTTCAAGAAGCCTTTCGCTAAGGCTCTTCTTGTGGATTTGGCGAAGGGATATTTGGAACCCCTAGAGGGCTATGGTGAAAAAGGAAATATCTTCCGTTCAAAACTGGAAAGAAGCTTTCTGAGAAACTGCTCCCTGTTCTGTTAATTCATCTCACAGAGTTACATCTTTCCCTTCAAGAAGCCTTTCGCTAAGGCTGTTCTTGTGGAATTGGGAAAGGGATATTTGGAATCCCATAGAGGGCTATGGTGAAAAAGTAAATATCTTCCGTTCAAAACTGGAAAGAAGCTTTCTGAGAAACTGCTCTGTGTTCTGTTAATTCATCTCACAGAGTTACATCTTTCCCTTCAAGAAGCCTTTCGCTAAGGCTGTTCTTGTGGAATCGGCAAAGGGATATTTGGAAACCCATAGAGGGCTATGTTGAAAAAGGAAATATCTTCCGTTCAAAACTGGAAAGAAGCTTTCTGAGAAATTGCTCTGTGTTCTGTTAATTCATCTCACAGAGTTACATCTTTCCCTTCAAGAAGCCTTTCGCTAAGGCTGTTCTTGTGGAATTGGCAAAGGGATATTTGTAAGCCAATTGAGGGCTATGGTGAAAAAGAAAATATCTTCCGTTGAAAACTGGAAACAATCCTTCTGAGAAACTGCTCTGTGTTCTGTTAATTCATCTCACAGAGTTACATCTTTCCCTTCAAGAAGCCTTTCGCTAAGGCTGTTCTTGTGGAATTGGTAAAGGGATATTTGGAAGCCCATAGAGGGCTATGGTGAAAAAGGAAATATCTTCCGTTGAAAACTGGAAACAATCCTTCTGAGAATCTACTCTGTGTTCTGTTAATTCATCTCACAGAGTTACATCTTTCCCTTCAAGAAGCCTTTCGCTAAGGCTGTTCTTGTGGAATTGGCAAAGGGATATTTGTAAGCCCATAGAGGGCTATGGTGAAAAAGGAAATAGCTTCCGTTCAAAACTGGAAAGAAGCTTTCTGAGAAACTGCTCTGTGTTCTGTTAATTCATCTCACAGAGTTACATCTTTCCCTTCAAGAAGCCGTTCGCTAAGGCTGTTCTTGTGGAATTGGCAAAGTCATATTTGGAAGCTCATAGAGGGCTATGGTGAAAAAGGAAATATCTTCCGTTCAAAACTGGAAAAAGCTTTCTGAGAAACTGCTCTGTGTTCTGTTAATTCATCTCACCGAGTTACATCTTTCCCTTCAAGAAGCCTTTCGCTAAGGCTGTTCTTGTGGAATTGAAAAAGAGATATTTAGAAGCCCATAGAAGGCTATGGTGAAAAAGGAAATATCTTCCGTTCAAAACTGGAAAGAAGCTTTCTGAGAAACTGGTCTGTGTTCTGTTAATTCATCTCACAGAGTTACATCTTTCCCTTCAAAAAGCCTTTCGCTAAGGCTGTTCTGGTGGAATTGGCAAAGGGATATTTGGAAACCCATAGAGGGCTATGGTGAAAAAGGAAATATCTTCCGTTCAAAACTGGAAAGAAGCTTTCTGAGAAACTGCTCTGTGTTGTGTTAATTCATCTCACAGAGTTACATCTTTCCCTTCAAGAAGGCTTTCGCTAAGGCTGTTCTTGTGGAATTGGTAAAGGGATATTTGGAAGCCCATAGAGGGCTACGGTGAAAAAGGAAATATCTTCCGTTGAAAACTGGAAACAAGCCTTCTGAGAAATTGCTCTGTGTTCTGTTAATTCATCTCACAGAGTTACATCTTTCCCTTCAAGAAGCCTTTCGCTAAGGCTGTTCTTCTGGAATTGGCACAGGGATATTTCGAAGCCCATAGAGGGCTATGGTGAAAAAGGAAGTATCATCCGTTCAAAACTGGAAAGAAGCTTTCTGAGAAACTGCTCTGTGTTCTGTTAATTCATCTCACAGAGTTACATCTTTCCCTTCAAGAAGCCTTTCGCTAAGGCTGTTCTTGTGGAATTGGCAAAGGGATATTTGGAAGCCCATAGAGGGCTATGGTGAAAAAGGAAATATCTTCCGTTCAAAACTGGAAAGAAGCTTTCTGAGAAACTGCTCTGTGTTCTGTTAATTCATCTCACAGAGTTACATCTTTCCCTTCAAGAAGCCTTTCGCTAAGGCTGTTCTTGTGGAATTGGCAAAGGGATATTTGGAAGCCCATAGAGGGCTATGGTGAAAAAGGAAATATCTTCCGTTGAAAACTGGAAACAAGCCTTCTGAGAAACTGCTCTGTGTTCTGTTAATTCATCTCACAGAGTTACATCTTTCCCTTCAAGAAGCCTTTCGCTAAGGCTGTTCTTGTGGAATTGGCAAAGGGATATTTGGAAGCCCATAGAGGGCTATGGTGAAAAAGGAAATATCTTCCGTTCAAAACTGGAAAAAGCTTTCTGAGAAACTGCTCTGTGTTCTGTAAATTCATCTCACAGAGTTACATCTTTCCCTTCAAGAAGCCTTTCGCTAAGGCTGTTCTTGTGGAATTGGCAAAGTCATATTTGGAAGCTCATAGAGGGCTATGGTGAAAAAGGAATTATCTTCCGTTCAAAACTGGAAAAAGCTTTCTGAGAAACTGCTCTGTGTTCTGTAAATTCATCTCACAGAGTTACATCTTTCCCTTCAAGAAGCCTTTCGCTAAGGCTGTTCTTGTGGAATTGGAAAAGGGATATTTAGAAGCCCATAGAGGGCTATGGTGAAAAAGGAAATATCTTCCGTTGAAAACTGGAAACAAGCCTTCTGAGAAACTGCTCTGTGTTCTGTTAATTCATCTCACAGAGTTACATCTTTCCCTTCAAGAAGCCTTTCGCTAAGGCTGTTCTTGTGGAATTGGCAAAGGGATATTTGGAAGCCCATAGAGGGCTATGGTGAAAAAGGAAATATCTTCCGTTCAAAACTGGAAAAAGCTTTCTGAGAAACTGCTCTGTGTTCTGTAAATTCATCTCACAGAGTTACATCTTTCCCTTCAAGAAGCCTTTCGCTAAGGCTGTTCTTGTGGAATTGGAAAAGGGATATTTAGAAGCCCATAGAGGGCTATGGTGAAAAAGGAAATATCTTCCGTTGAAAACTGGAAACAAGCCTTCTGAGAAACTGCTCTGTGTTCTGTTAATTCATCTCACAGAGTTACATCTTTCCCTTCAAGAAGCCTTTCGCTAAGGCTGTTCTTGTGGAATTGGTAAAGGGATATTTCGAAGCCCATAGAGGGCTTTGGTGAAAAAGGAAATATCTTCCGTTCAAAACTGGAAAGAAGCTTTCTGAGAAACTGTTCTGTGTTCGGTAAATTCACTTCACAGAGTTACATCTTTCCCTTCAAGAAGCCTTTCGCTAAGGCTGTTCTTGTGGAATTGGCAAAGGGATATTTGGAAGCCCATAGAGGGCTATGGTGAAAAAGGAAATATCTTCCGTTCAAAACTGGAAAGAAGCTTTCTGAGAAACTGCTCTGTGTTCTGTTAATTCATCTTACAGAGTTACATCTTTCCCTTCAAGAAGCCTTTCGCTAAGGCTGTTCTTGTGGAATTGGCAAAGGGATATTTCGAAGCCCATAGAGGGCTATGGTGAAAAAGGAAATATCTTGCGTTCAAAACTGGAAAGAATCTTTCTGAGAAACTGCTCTGTGTTCTGTTAATTCATCTCACAGAGTTACATCTTTCCCTTCAAGAAGCCTTTCGCTAAGGCTGTTCTTGTGGAATTGGCAAAGTCATATTTGGAAGCTCATAGAGGGCTATGGTGAAAAAGGAAATAGCTTCCGTTCAAAACTGGAAAGAAGGTTTCTGAGAAACTGCTCTGTGTTCTGTAAATTCATCTCACAGAGTTACATCTTTCCCTTCAAGAAGCCTTTCGCTAAGGCTGTTCTTGTGGAATTGGCAAAGGGATATTTGGAAGCCCATAGAGGGCTATGGTGAAAAAGGAAATATCTTCCGTTCAAAACTGGAAAGAAGCTTTCTGAGAAACTGCTCTGTGTTCTGTTGATTCATCTCACAGAGTTACATCTTTCCCTTCAAAAAGCCTTTCGCTAAGGCTGTTCTGGTGGAATTGGCAAAGGGATATTTGGAAACCCATAGAGGGCTATGGTGAAAAAGGAAATATCTTCCGTTCAAAACTGGAAAGAAGCTTTCTGAGAAACTGCTCTGTGTTCTGTTAATTCATCTCACAGAGTTACGTCTTTCCCTTCAAGAAGCCTTTCGCTAAGGCTGTTCTTGTGGAATTGGCAAAGGGATATTTGGAAGCCCATAGAGGGCTATGGTGAAAAATGAAATAGCTTCCGTTCAAAACTGGAAAGAAGCTTTCTGAGAAACTGCTCTGTGTTCTGTTAATTCATCTCACAGAGTTACATCTTTCCCTTCAAGAAGCCTTACTCTAAGGCTGTTCTTGTGGAATTGGTAAAGGGATATTTGGAAGCCCATAGAGGGCTATGGTGAAAAAGGAAATAGCTTCCGTTGAAAACTGGAAACAAGCCTTCTGAGAAACTGCTCTGTGTTCTGTTAATTCATCTCACAGAGTTACATCTTTCCCTTCAAGAAGCCTTTCGCTAAGGCTGTTCTTGGGGAATTGGCAAAGGGATATTTCGAAGCCCATAGAGGGCTTTGGTGAAAAAGGAAATATCTTCCGTTCAAAACTGGAAAGAAGCTTTCTGAGAAACTGTTCTGTGTTCGGTAAATTCACCTCACAGAGTTACATCTTTCCCTTCAAGAAGCCTTTCGTAAGGCTGTTCTTGTGGAATTGGCAAAGGGATATTTGGAAGCCCATAGAGGGCTATGGTGAAAAAGGAAATATCTTCCGTTGAAAACTGGAAACAATCCTTCTGAGAAACTGCTCTGTGTTCTGTAAATTCATCTCACAGAGTTACATCTTTCCTTTCAAGAAGCCTTTCGCTAAGGCTGTTTTTGTGGAATTGGCAAAGGGATATTTGGAAGCCCATAGAGGGCTATGGTGAAAAAGGAAATATCTTCCGTTCAAAACTGGAAAGAAGCTTTCTGAGAAACTGCTCTGTGTTCTGTTAATTCATCTCACAGAGTTACATCTTTCCCTTCAAGAAGTCTTTCGCTAAGGCTGTTATTGTGGAATTGGCAAAGGGATATTTGGAAGCCCATAGAGGGCTATGGTGAAAAAGGAAATATCTTCCGTTCAAAACTGGAAAGAAGCTTTCTGAGAAACTGCTCTGTGTTCTGTTAATTCATCTCACAGATTTACATGTTTCCCTTCAAGAAGCCTTTCGCTAAGGCTCTTCTTGTGGATTTGGCGAAGGGATATTTGGAACCCCTAGAGGGCTATGGTGAAAAAGGAAATATCTTCCGTTCAAAACTGGAAAGAAGCTTTCTGAGAAACTGCTCCCTGTTCTGTTAATTCATCTCACAGAGTTACATCTTTCCCTTCAAGAAGCCTTTCGCTAAGGCTGTTCTTGTGGAATTGGGAAAGGGATATTTGGAATCCCATAGAGGGCTATGGTGAAAAAGTAAATATCTTCCGTTCAAAACTGGAAAGAAGCTTTCTGAGAAACTGCTCTGTGTTCTGTTAATTCATCTCACAGAGTTACATCTTTCCCTTCAAGAAGCCTTTCGCTAAGGCTGTTCTTGTGGAATCGGCAAAGGGATATTTGGAAACCCATAGAGGGCTATGTTGAAAAAGGAAATATCTTCCGTTCAAAACTGGAAAGAAGCTTTCTGAGAAATTGCTCTGTGTTCTGTTAATTCATCTCACAGAGTTACATCTTTCCCTTCAAGAAGCCTTTCGCTAAGGCTGTTCTTGTGGAATTGGCAAAGGGATATTTGTAAGCCAATTGAGGGCTATGGTGAAAAAGAAAATATCTTCCGTTGAAAACTGGAAACAATCCTTCTGAGAAACTGCTCTGTGTTCTGTTAATTCATCTCACAGAGTTACATCTTTCCCTTCAAGAAGCCTTTCGCTAAGGCTGTTCTTGTGGAATTGGTAAAGGGATATTTGGAAGCCCATAGAGGGCTATGGTGAAAAAGGAAATATCTTCCGTTGAAAACTGGAAACAATCCTTCTGAGAATCTACTCTGTGTTCTGTTAATTCATCTCACAGAGTTACATCTTTCCCTTCAAGAAGCCTTTCGCTAAGGCTGTTCTTGTGGAATTGGCAAAGGGATATTTGTAAGCCCATAGAGGGCTATGGTGAAAAAGGAAATAGCTTCCGTTCAAAACTGGAAAGAAGCTTTCTGAGAAACTGCTCTGTGTTCTGTTAATTCATCTCACAGAGTTACATCTTTCCCTTCAAGAAGCCGTTCGCTAAGGCTGTTCTTGTGGAATTGGCAAAGTCATATTTGGAAGCTCATAGAGGGCTATGGTGAAAAAGGAAATATCTTCCGTTCAAAACTGGAAAAAGCTTTCTGAGAAACTGCTCTGTGTTCTGTTAATTCATCTCACCGAGTTACATCTTTCCCTTCAAGAAGCCTTTCGCTAAGGCTGTTCTTGTGGAATTGAAAAAGAGATATTTAGAAGCCCATAGAAGGCTATGGTGAAAAAGGAAATATCTTCCGTTCAAAACTGGAAAGAAGCTTTCTGAGAAACTGGTCTGTTTTCTGTTAATTCATCTCACAGAGTTACATCTTTCCCTTCAAAAAGCCTTTCGCTAAGGCTGTTCTGGTGGAATTGGCAAAGGGATATTTGGAAACCCATAGAGGGCTATGGTGAAAAAGGAAATATCTTCCGTTCAAAACTGGAAAGAAGCTTTCTGAGAAACTGCTCTGTGTTGTGTTAATTCATCTCACAGAGTTACATCTTTCCCTTCAAGAAGGCTTTCGCTAAGGCTGTTCTTGTGGAATTGGTAAAGGGATATTTGGAAGCCCATAGAGGGCTACGGTGAAAAAGGAAATATCTTCCGTTGAAAACTGGAAACAAGCCTTCTGAGAAATTGCTCTGTGTTCTGTTAATTCATCTCACAGAGTTACATCTTTCCCTTCAAGAAGCCTTTCGCTAAGGCTGTTCTTCTGGAATTGGCACAGGGATATTTCGAAGCCCATAGAGGGCTATGGTGAAAAAGGAAGTATCATCCGTTCAAAACTGGAAAGAAGCTTTCTGAGAAACTGCTCTGTGTTCTGTTAATTCATCTCACAGAGTTACATCTTTCCCTTCAAGAAGCCTTTCGCTAAGGCTGTTCTTGTGGAATTGGCAAAGGGATATTTGGAAGCCCATAGAGGGCTATGGTGAAAAAGGAAATATCTTCCGTTCAAAACTGGAAAGAAGCTTTCTGAGAAACTGCTCTGTGTTCTGTTAATTCATCTCACAGAGTTACATCTTTCCCTTCAAGAAGCCTTTCGCTAAGGCTGTTCTTGTGGAATTGGCAAAGGGGTATATGGAAGCCCATAGAGGGCTATGGTGAAAAAGGAAATATCTTCCGTTCAAAACTGGAAAGAAGCTTTCTGAGAAACTGCTCTGTGTTCTGTTAATTCATCTCACAGAGTTACATCTTTCCCTTCAAGAAGCCTTTCGCTAAGGCTGTTCTTGTGGAATTGGCAAAGTCATATTTGGAAGCTCATAGAGGGCTATGGTGAAAAAGGAAATATCTTCCGTTCAAAACTGGAAAACGCTTTCTGAGAAACTACTCTGTGTTCTGTAAATTCATCTCACAGAGTTACATCTTTCCCTTCAAGAAGCCTTTCGCTAAGGCTGTTCTTGTGGAATTGGAAAAGGGATATTTAGAAACCCATAGAGGGCTATGGTGAAAAAGGAAATATCTTCCGTTGAAAACTGGAAACAAGCCTTCTGAGAAACTGCTCTGTGTTCTGTTAATTCATCTCACAGAGTTACATCTTTCCCTTCAAGAAGCCTTTCGCTAAGGCTGTTCTTGTGGAATTGGCAAAGGGATATTTGGAAGCCCATAGAGGGCTATGGTGAAAAAGGAAATATCTTCCGTTCAAAACTGGAAAAAGCTTTCTGAGAAACTGCTCTGTGTTCTGTAAATTCATCTCACAGAGTTACATCTTTCCCTTCAAGAAGCCTTTCGCTAAGGCTGTTCTTGTGGAATTGGAAAAGGGATATTTAGAAGCCCATAGAGGGCTATGGTGAAAAAGGAAATATCTTCCGTTGAAAACAGGAAACAAGCCTTATGAGAAACTGCTCTGTGTTCTGTTAATTCATCTCACAGAGTTACATCTTTCCCTTCAAGAAGCCTTTCGCTAAGGCTGTTCTTGTGGAATTGGTAAAGGGATATTTCGAAGCCCATAGAGGGCTTTGGTGAAAAAGGAAATATCTTCCGTTCAAAACTGGAAAGAAGCTTTCTGAGAAACTGTTCTGTGTTCGGTAAATTCACCTCACAGAGTTACATCTTTCCTTCAAGAAGCCTTTCGCTAAGGCTGTTCTTGTGGAATTGGCAAAGGGATATTTGGAAGCCCATAGAGGGCTATGGTGAAAAAGGAAATATCTTCCGTTCAAAACTGGAAAGAAGCTTTCTGAGAAACTGCTCTGTGTTCTGTTAATTCATCTCACAGAGTTACATCTTTCCCTTCAAGAAGCCTTTCGCTAAGGCTGTTCTTGTGGAATTGGCAAAGGGATATTTCGAAGCCCATAGAGGGCTATGGTGAAAAAGGAAATATCTTAAGTTCAAAACTGGAAAGAAGCTTTTTGAGAAACTGCTCTGTGTTCTGTTAATTCATCTCACAGAGTTACATCTTTCCCTTCAAGAAGCCTTTCGCTAAGGCTGTTCTTGTGGAATTGGCAAAGTCATATTTGGAAGTTCATAGAGGGCTATGGTGAAAAAGGAAATAGCTTCCGTTCAAAACTGGAAAGAAGGTTTCTGAGAAACTGCTCTGTGTTCTGTAAATTCATCTCACAGAGTTACATCTTTCCCTTCAAGAAGCCTTTCGCTAAGGCTGTTCTTGTGGAATTGGCAAAGGGATATTTGGAAGCCCATAGAGGGCTATGGTGAAAAAGGAAATATCTTCCGTTCAAAACTGGAAAGAAGCTTTCTGAGAAACTGCTCTGTGTTCTGTTAATTCATCTCACAGAGTTACATCTTTCCCTTCAAGAAGCCTTTCGCTAAGGCTGTTCTTGTGGAATTGGCAAAGTCATGTTTGGAAACTCATAGAGGGCTATGGTTAAAAAGGAAATATCTTCCTTTCAAAACTGGAAAAAGCTTTCTGAGAAACTGCTCTGTGTTCTGTAAATTCATCTCACAGAGTTACATCTTTCCCTTCAAGAAGCCTTTCGCTAAGGCTGTTCTTGTGGAATTGAAAAAGGGATATTTAGAAGCCCATAGAGGGCTATGGTGAAAAAGGAAATATCTTCCGTTCAAAACTGGAAAGAAGCTTTCTGAGAAACTGGTCTGTGTTCTGTTAATTCATCTCACAGAGTTATATCTTTCCCTTCAAAAAGCCTTTCGCTAAGGCTGTTCTGGTGGAATTGGCAAAGGGATATTTGGAAACCCATAGAGGGCTATGGTGAAAAAGGAAATATCTTCCGTTCAAAACTGGAAAGAAGCTTTCTGAGAAACTGCTCTGTGTTCTGTTAATTCATCTCACAGAGTTACGTCTTTCCCTTCAAGAAGCCTTTCGCTAAGGCTGTTCTTGTGGAATTGGCAAAGGGATATTTGGAAGCCCATAGAGGGCTATGTTGAAAAATGAAATAGCTTCCGTTCAAAACTGGAAAGAAGCTTTCTGAGAAACTGCTCTGTGTTCTGTTAATTCATCTCACAGAGTTACATCTTTCCCTTCAAGAAGCCTTTCTCTAAGGCTGTTCTTGTGGAATTGGTAAAGGGATATTTGGAAGCCCATAGAGGGCTATGGTGAAAAAGGAAATAGCTTCCGTTGAAAACTGGAAACAAGCCTTCTGAGAAACTGCTCTGTGTTCTGTTAATTCATCTCACAGAGTTACATCTTTCCCTTCAAGAAGCCTTTCGCTAAGGCTGTTCTTGTGGAATTGGCAAAGGGATATTTCGAAGCCCATAGAGGGCTTTGGTGAAAAAGGAAATATCTTCCGTTCAAAACTGGAAAGAAGCTTTCTGAGAAACTGTTCTGTGTTCGGTAAATTCACCTCACAGAGTTACATCTTTCCCTTCAAGAAGCCTTTCGCTAAGGCTGTTCTTGTGGAATTGGCAAAGGGATATTTGGAAGCCCATAGAGGGCTATGGTGAAAAAGGAAATATCTTCCGTTGAAAACTGGAAACAATCCTTCTGAGAAACTGCTCTGTGTTCTGTAAATTCATCTCACAGAGTTACATCTTTCCCTTCAAGAAGCCTTTCGCTAAGGCTGTTTTTGTGGAATTGGCAAAGGGATATTTGGAAGCCCATAGAGGGCTATGGTGAAAAAGGAAATATCTTCCGTTCAAAACTGGAAAGAAGCTTTCTGAGAAACTGCTCTGTGTTCTGTAAATTCATCTCACAGAGTTACATCTTTCCCTTCAAGAAGCCTTTCGCTAAGGCTGTTCTTGTGGAATTGGCAAAGGGATATTTGGAAGCCCATAGAGGGCTATGGTGAAAAAGGAAATATCTTCCGTTCAAAACTGGAAAGAAGCTTTCTGAGAAACTGCTCTGTGTTCTGTTAGTTCATGTCACAGAGTTACATCTTTCCCTTCAAGAAGCCTTTCGCTAAGGCTGTTCTTGTGGAATTGGCAAAGTCATGTTTGGAAACTCATAGAGGGCTATGGTTAAAAAGGAAATATCTTCCGTTCAAAACTGGAAAAAGCTTTCTGAGAAACTGCTCTGTGTTCTGTAAATTCATCTCACAGAGTTACATCTTTCCCTTCAAGAAGCCTTTCGCTAAGGCTGTTCTTGTGGAATTGAAAAAGGGATATTTAGAAGCCCATAGAGGGCTATGGTGAAAAAGGAAATATCTTCCGTTCAAAACTGGAAAGAAGCTTTCTGAGAAACTGGTCTGTGTTCTGTTAATTCATCTCACAGAGTTATATCTTTCCCTTCAAAAAGCCTTTCGCTAAGGCTGTTCTGGTGGAATTGGCAAAGGGATATTTGGAAACCCATAGAGGGCTATGGTGAAAAAGGAAATATCTTCCGTTCAAAACTGGAAAGAAGCTTTCTGAGAAACTGCTCTGTGTTCTGTTAATTCATGTCACAGAGTTACATCTTTCCCTTCAAGAAGTCTTTCGCTAAGGCTGTTATTGTGGAATTGGCAAAGGGATATTTGGAAGCCCATAGAGGGCTATGGTGAAAAAGGAAATATCTTCCGTTCAAAACTGGAAAGAAGCTTTCTGAGAAACTTCTCTGTGTTCTGTTAATTCATCTCACAGAGTTACATCTTTCCCTTCAAGAAGCCTTTCGCTAAGGCTGTTCTTGTGGAATTGGTAAAGGGATATTTGGAGTCCCATAGAGGGCTATGGTGAAAAAGTAAATATCTTCCGTTCAAAACTGGAAAGAAGCTTTCTGAGAAACTGCTCTGTGTTGTGTTAATTCATCTCACAGAGTTACATCTTTCCCTATAAGAAGCCTTTCGCTAAAGCTGTTCTTGTGGAATTGGCAAAGTCATATTTGGAAGCTCATAGAGGGCTATGGTGAAAAAGAAAATATCTTCCGTTCAAAACTGGAAAGAAGCTTTCTGATAAACTGCTCTGTGTTCTGTTAATTCATCTCACAGAGTTACATCTTTCCCTTCAAGAAGCCTTTCGCTAAGGCTGTTCTTTTGGAATTGGCAAAGGGATATTTGGAAGCCCATAGAGGGCTATGGTGAAAAAGGAAATATCTTCCGTTGAAAACTGGAAACAATCCTTCTGAGAAACTGCTCTGTGTTCTGTAAATTCATCTCACAGAGTTACATCTTTCCCTTCAAGAAGCCTTTCGCTAAGGCTGTTTTTGTGGAATTGGCAAAGGGATATTTGGAAGCCCATAGAGGGCTATGGTGAAAAAGGAAATATCTTCCGTTCAAAACTGGAAAGAAGCTTTCTGAGAAACTGCTCTGTGTTCTGTAAATTCATCTCACAGAGTTACATCTTTCCCTTCAAGAAGCCTTTCGCTAAGGCTGTTCTTGTGGAATTGGCAAAGGGATATTTCGAAGCCCATAGAGGGCTATGGTGAAAAAGGAAATATCTTCCGTTCAAAACTGGAAAGAAGCTTTCTGAGAAACTGCTCTGTGTTCTGTTAGTTCATGTCACAGAGTTACATCTTTCCCTTCAAGAAGCCTTTCGCTAAGGCTGTTCTTGTGGAATTGGCAAAGTCATGTTTGGAAACTCATAGAGGGCTATGGTTAAAAAGGAAATATCTTCCGTTCAAAACTGGAAAAAGCTTTCTGAGAAACTGCTCTGTGTTCTGTAAATTCATCTCACAGAGTTACATCTTTCCCTTCAAGAAGCCTTTCGCTAAGGCTGTTCTTGTGGAATTGAAAAAGGGATATTTAGAAGCCCATAGAGGGCTATGGTGAAAAAGGAAATATCTTCCGTTCAAAACTGGAAAGAAGCTTTCTGAGAAACTGGTCTGTGTTCTGTTAATTCATCTCACAGAGTTATATCTTTCCCTTCAAAAAGCCTTTCGCTAAGGCTGTTCTGGTGGAATTTGCAAAGGGATATTTGGAAACCCATAGAGGGCTATGGTGAAAAAGGAAATATCTTCCGTTCAAAACTGGAAAGAAGCTTTCTGAGAAACTGCTCTGTGTTCTGTTAATTCATCTCACAGAGTTACGTCTTTCCCTTCAAGAAGCCTTTCGCTAAGGCTGTTCTTGTGGAATTGGCAAAGGGATATTTGGAAGCCCATAGAGGGCTATGGTGAAAAATGAAATAGCTTCCGTTCAAAACTGGAAAGAAGCTTTCTGAGAAACTGCTCTGTGTTCTGTTAATTCATCTCACAGAGTTACATCTTTCCCTTCAAGAAGCCTTTCTCTAAGGCTGTTCTTGTGGAATTGGTAAAGGGATATTTGGAAGCCCATAGAGGGCTATGGTGAAAAAGGAAATAGCTTCCATTGAAAACTGGAAACAAGCCTTCTGAGAAACTGCTCTGTGTTCTGTTAATTCATCTCACAGAGTTACATCTTTCCCTTCAAGAAGCCTTTCGCTAAGGCTGTTCTTGTGGAATTGGCAAAGGGATATTTCGAAGCCCATAGAGGGCTTTGGTGAAAAAGGAAATATCTTCCGTTCAAAACTGGAAAGAAGCTTTCTGAGAAACTGTTCTGTGTTCGGTAAATTCACCTCACAGAGTTACATCTTTCCCTTCAAGAAGCCTTTCGCTAAGGCTGTTCTTGTGGAATTGGCAAAGGGATATTTGGAAGCCCATAGAGGGCTATGGTGAAAAAGGAAATATCTTCCGTTGAAAACTGGAAACAATCCTTCTGAGAAACTGCTCTGTGTTCTGTAAATTCATCTCACAGAGTTACATCTTTCCCTTCAAGAAGCCTTTCGCTAAGGCTGTTTTTGTGGAATTGGCAAAGGGATATTTGGAAGCCCATAGAGGGCTATGGTGAAAAAGGAAATATCTTCCGTTCAAAACTGGAAAGAAGCTTTCTGAGAAACTGCTCTGTGTTCTGTTAATTCATGTCACAGAGTTACATCTTTCCCTTCAAGAAGTCTTTCGCTAAGGCTGTTATTGTGGAATTGGCAAAGGGATATTTGGAAGCCCATAGAGGGCTATGGTGAAAAAGGAAATATCTTCCGTTCAAAACTGGAAAGAAGCTTTCTGAGAAACTGCTCTGTGTTCTGTTAATTCATCTCACAGAGTTACATCTTTCCCTTCAAGAAGCCTTTCGCTAAGGCTGTTCTTGTGGAATTGGTAAAGGGATATTTGGAATCCCATAGAGGGCTATGGTGAAAAAGTAAATATCTTCCGTTCAAAACTGGAAAGAAGCTTTCTGAGAAACTGCTCTGTGTTGTGTTAATTCATCTCACAGAGTTACATCTTTCCCTATAAGAAGCCTTTCGCTAAAGCTGTTCTTGTGGAATTGGCAAAGTCATATTTGGAAGCTCATAGAGGGCTATGGTGAAAAAGAAAATATCTTCCGTTCAAAACTGGAAAGAAGCTTTCTGAGAAACTGCTCTGTGTTCTGTTAATTCATCTCACAGAGTTACATCTTTCCCTTCAAGAAGCCTTTCGCTAAGGCTGTTCTTGTGGAATTGGCAAAGTCATATTTGGAAGCTCATAGAGGGCTATGGTGAAAAAGGAATTATCTTCCGTTCAAAACTGGAAAAAGCTTTCTGAGAAACTGCTCTGTGTTCTGTAAATTCATCTCACAGAGTTACATCTTTCCCTTCAAGAAGCCTTTCGCTAAGGCTGTTCTTGTGGAATTGGAAAAGGGATATTTAGAAGCCCATAGAGGGCTATGGTGAAAAAGGAAATATCTTCCGTTGAAAACTGGAAACAAGCCTTCTGAGAAACTGCTCTGTGTTCTGTTAATTCATCTCACAGAGTTACATCTTTCCCTTCAAGAAGCCTTTCGCTAAGGCTGTTCTTGTGGAATTGGCAAAGGGATATTTCGAAGCCCATAGAGGGCTATGGTGAAAAAGGAAATATCTTGCGTTCAAAACTGGAAAGAATCTTTCTGAGAAACTGCTCTGTGTTCTGTTAATTCATCTCACAGAGTTACATCTTTCCCTTCAAGAAGCCTTTCGCTAAGGCTGTTCTTGTGGAATTGGCAAAGTCATATTTGGAAGCTCATAGAGGGCTATGGTGAAAAAGGAAATAGCTTCCGTTCAAAACTGGAAAGAAGGTTTCTGAGAAACTGCTCTGTGTTCTGTAAATTCATCTCACAGAGTTACATCTTTCCCTTCAAGAAGCCTTTCGCTAAGGCTGTTCTTGTGGAATTGGCAAAGGGATATTTGGAAGCCCATAGAGGGCTATGGTGAAAAAGGAAATATCTTCCGTTCAAAACTGGAAAGAAGCTTTCTGAGAAACTGCTCTGTGTTCTGTTAATTCATCTCACAGAGTTACATCTTTCCCTTCAAAAAGCCTTTCGCTAAGGCTGTTCTGGTGGAATTGGCAAAGGGATATTTGGAAACCCATAGAGGGCTATGTTGAAAAAGGAAATATCTTCCGTTCAAAACTGGAAAGAAGCTTTCTGAGAAACTGCTCTGTGTTCTGTTAATTCATCTCACAGAGTTACGTCTTTCCCTTCAAGAAGCCTTTCGCTAAGGCTGTTCTTTTGGAATTGGCAAAGGGATATTTGGAAGCCCATAGAGGGCTATGGTGAAAAATGAAATAGCTTCCGTTCAAAACTGGAAAGAAGCTTTCTGAGAAACTGCTCTGTGTTCTGTTAATTCATCTCACAGAGTTACATCTTTCCCTTCAAGAAGCCTTACTCTAAGGCTGTTCTTGTGGAATTGGTAAAGGGATATTTGGAAGCCCATAGAGGGCTATGGTGAAAAAGGAAATAGCTTCCGTTGAAAACTGGAAACAAGCCTTCTGAGAAACTGCTCTGTGTTCTGTTAATTCATCTCACAGAGTTACATCTTTCCCTTCAAGAAGCCTTTCGCTAAGGCTGTTCTTGTGGAATTGGCAAAGGGATATTTCAAAGCCCATAGAGGGCTTTGGTGAAAAAGGAAATATCTTCCGTTCAAAACTGGAAAGAAGCTTTCTGAGAAACTGTTCTGTGTTCGGTAAATTCACCTCACAGAGTTACATCTTTCCCTTCAAGAAGCCTTTCGTAAGGCTGTTCTTGTGGAATTGGCAAAGGGATATTTGGAAGCCCATAGAGGGCTATGGTGAAAAAGGAAATATCTTCCGTTGAAAACTGGAAACAATCCTTCTGAGAAACTGCTCTGTGTTCTGTAAATTCATCTCACAGAGTTACATCTTTCCCTTCAAGAAGCCTTTCGCTAAGGCTGTTTTTGTGGAATTGGCAAAGGGATATTTGGAAGCCCATAGAGGGCTGTGGTGAAAAAGGAAATATCTTCCGTTCAAAACTGGAAAGAAGCTTTCTGAGAAACTGCTCTGTGTTCTGTTAATTCATCTCACAGAGTTACATCTTTCCCTTCAAGAAGTCTTTCGCTAAGGCTGTTATTGTGGAATTGGCAAAGGGATATTTGGAAGCCCATAGAGGGCTATGGTGAAAAAGGAAATATCTTCCGTTCAAAACTGGAAAGAAGCTTTCTGAGAAACTGCTCTGTGTTCTGTTAATTCATCTCACAGAGTTACATGTTTCCCTTCAAGAAGCCTTTCGCTAAGGCTCTTCTTGTGGATTTGGCGAAGGGATATTTGGAACCCCTAGAGGGCTATGGTGAAAAAGGAAATATCTTCCGTTCCAAACTGGAAAGAAGCTTTCTGAGAAACTGCTCCCTGTTCTGTTAATTCATCTCACAGAGTTACATCTTTCCCTTCAAGAAGCCTTTCGCTAAGGCTGTTCTTGTGGAATTGGGAAAGGGATATTTGGAATCCCATAGAGGGCTATGGTGAAAAAGTAAATATCTTCCGTTCAAAACTGGAAAGAAGCTTTCTGAGAAACTGCTCTGTGTTGTGTTAATTCATCTCACAGAGTTACATCTTTCCCTTCAAGAAGCCTTTCGCTAAAGCTGTTCTTGTGGAATTGGCAAAGTCATATTTGGAAGCTCATAGAGGGCTATGGTGAAAAATAAAATATCTTCCGTTCAAAACTGGAAAAAGCTTTCTGAGAAACTGCTCTGTGTTCTGTAAATTCATCTCACAGGGTTACATCTTTCCCTTCAAGAAGCCTTTCGCTAAGGCTGTTCTTCTGGAATTGGAAAAGGGATATTTAGAAGCCCATAGAGGGCTATGGTGAAAAAGGAAATATCTTCCGTTCAAAACTGGAAAGAAGCTTTCTGAGAAACTGCTCTGTGTTCTGTTAATTCATCTCACAGAGTTACATCTTTCCCTTCAAGAAGCCTTTCGCTAAGGCTGTTTTTGTGGAATTGGCAAAGGGATATTTGGAAGCCCATAGAGGGCTATGGTGAAAAAGGAAATATCTTCCGTTCAATACTGGAAAGAATCTTTCTGAGAAACTGCTCTGTGTTCTGTTAATTCATCTCACAGAGTTACATCTTTCCCTTCAAGAAGCCTTTCGCTAAGGCTGTTATTGTGGAATTGGCAAAGGGATATTTGGAAGCCCATAGAGGGCTATGGTGAAAAAGGAAATATCTTCCGTTCAAAACAGGAAAGAAGCTTTCTGAGAAACTGCTCTGTGTTCTGTTAATTCATCTCACAGAGTTACATCTTTCCCTTCAAGAAGCCTTTCGCTAAGGCTGTTCTTGTGGAATTGGCAAAGGGATATTTGGAAGCCCATAGAGGGTTATGGTGAAAAAGGAAATATCTTCCGTTCAAAACTGGAAAGAAGCTTTCTGAGAAACTTCTCTGTGTTCTGTTAATTCATCTCACAGAGTTACATCTTTCCCTTCAAGAAGCCTTTCGCTAAGGCTGTTCTTGTGGAATTGGCAAAGGGATATTTGGAAGCCCATAGAGGGCTATGGTGAAAAAGGAAATACCTTCCGTTCAAAACTGGAAAGAAACTTTCTGAGAAACTGCTCTGTGTTCTGTTAATTCATCTCACAGAGTTACATGTTTCCCTTCAAGGAGCCTTTCGCTAAGGCTCTTTTTGTGGATTTGGCGAAGGGATATTTGGAAGCCCATAGAGGGCTATGGTGAAAAAGGAAATATCTTCCGTTCAAAACTGGAAAGAAGCTTTCTGAGAAACTGCTCTGTGTTCTGTTAATTCATCTCACAGAGTTACATCTTTCCATTCAAGAAGCCTTTCGCTAAGGCTGTTCTTGTGGAATTGGCAAAGGGATATTTGGAAGCCCATAGAGGGCTATGGTGAAAAAGGAAATATCTTCCGTTCAAAACTGGAAAGAAGCTTTCTGAGAAACTGCTCTGTGTTGTGTTAATTCATCTCACAGAGTTACATCTTTCCCTTCAAGAAGCCTTTCGCTAAGGCTGTTCTTGTGGAATTGGCAAAGTCATATTTGGAAGCTCATAGAGGGCTATGTTGAAAAAGAAAATATCTTCCGTTCAAAACTGGAAAAAGCTTTCTGAGAAACTGCTCTGTGTTCTGTAAATTCATCTCACAGGGTTACATCTTTCCCTTCAAGAAGCCTTTCGCTAAGGCTGTTCTTGTGGTATTGGAAAAGGGATATTTAGAAGCCCATAGAGGGCTATGGTGAAAAAGGAAATATCTTCCGTTCAAAACTGGAAAGAAGCTTTCTGAGAAACTGGTCTGTGTTCTGTTAATTCATCTCACAGAGTTACATCTTTCCCTTCAAAAAGCCTTTCGCTAAGGCTGTTCTGGTGGAATTGGCAAAGGGATATTTGGAAACCCATAGAGGGCTATGGTGAAAAAGGAAATATCTTCCGTTCAAAACTGGAAAGAAGCTTTCTGAGAAACTGCTCTGTGTTCTGTTAATTCATCTCACAGAGTTACATCTTTCCCTTCAAGAAGGCTTTCGCTAAGGCTGTTCTTGTGGAATTGGTAAAGGGATATTTGGAAGCCCATAGAGGGCTACGGTGAAAAAGGAAATATCTTCCGTTGAAAACTGGAAACAAGCCTTCTGAGAAATTGCTCTGTGTTCTGTTAATTCATCTCACAGAGTTACATCTTTCCCTTCAAGAAGCCTTTCGCTAAGGCTGTTCTTCTGGAATTGGCACAGGGATATTTCGAAGCCCATAGAGGGCTATGGTGAAAAAGGAAGTATCATCCGTTCAAAACTGGAAAGAAGCTTTCTGAGAAACTGCTCTGTGTTCTGTTAATTCATCTCACAGAGTTACATCTTTCCCTTCAAGAAGCCTTTCGCTAAGGCTGTTCTTGTGGAATTGGCAAAGGGGTATATGGAAGCCCATAGAGGGCTATGGTGAAAAAGGAAATATCTTCCGTTCAAAACTGGAAAGAAGCTTTCTGAGAAACTGCTCTGTGTTCTGTTAATTCATCTCACAGAGTTACATCTTTCCCTTCAAGAAGCCTTTCGCTAAGGCTGTTCTTGTGGAATTGGCAAAGTCATATTTGGAAGCTCATAGAGGGCTATGGTGAAAAAGGAAATATCTTTCGTTCAAAACTGGAAAACGCTTTCTGAGAAACTACTCTGTGTTCTGTAAATTCATCTCACAGAGTTACATCTTTCCCTTCAAGAAGCCTTTCGCTAAGGCTGTTCTTGTGGAATTGGAAAAGGGATATTTAGAAGCCCATAGAGGGCTATGGTGAAAAAGGAAATATCTTCCGTTGAAAACTGGAAACAAGCCTTCTGAGAAACTGCTCTGTGTTCTGTTAATTCATCTCACAGAGTTACATCTTTCCCTTCAAGAAGCCTTTCGCTAAGGCTGTTCTTGTGGAATTGGCAAAGGGATATTTGGAAGCCCATAGAGGGCTATGGTGAAAAAGGAAATATCTTCCGTTCAAAACTGGAAAAATCTTTCTGAGAAACTGCTCTGTGTTCTGTAAATTCATCTCACAGAGTTACATCTTTCCCTTCAAGAAGCCTTTCGCTAAGGCTGTTCTTGTGGAATTGGAAAAGGGATATTTAGAAGCCCATAGAGGGCTATGGTGAAAAAGGAAATATCTTCCGTTGAAAACAGGAAACAAGCCTTCTGAGAAACTGCTCTGTGTTCTGTTAATTCATCTCACAGAGTTACATCTTTCCCTTCAAGAAGCCTTTCGCTAAGGCTGTTCTTGTGGAATTGGTAAAGGGATATTTCGAAGCCCATAGAGGGCTTTGGTGAAAAAGGAAATATCTTCCGTTCAAAACTGGAAAGAAGCTTTCTGAGAAACTGTTCTGTGTTCGGTAAATTCACCTCACAGAGTTACATCTTTCCCTTCAAGAAGCCTTTCGCTAAGGCTGTTCTTGTGGAATTGGCAAAGGGATATTTGGAAGCCCATAGAGGGCTATGGTGAAAAAGGAAATATCTTCCGTTCAAAACTGGAAAGAAGCTTTCTGAGAAACTGCTCTGTGTTCTGTTAATTCATCTCACAGAGTTACATCTTTCCCTTCAAGAAGCCTTTCGCTAAGGCTGTTCTTGTGGAATTGGCAAAGGGATATTTCGAAGCCCATAGAGGGCTATGGTGAAAAAGGAAATATCTTCCGTTCAAAACTGGAAAGAATCTTTCTGAGAAACTGCTCTGTGTTCTGTTAATTCATCTCACAGAGTTACATCTTTCCCTTACAGAAGCCTTTCGCTAAGGCTGTTCTTGTGGAATTGGCAAAGTCATATTTGGAAGTTCATAGAGGGCTATGGTGAAAAAGGAAATAGCTTCCGTTCAAAACTGGAAAGAAGGTTTCTGAGAAACTGCTCTGTATTCTGTAAATTCATCTCACAGAGTTACATCTTTCCCTTCAAGAAGCCTTTCGCTAAGGCTGTTCTTGTGGAATTGGCAAAGGGATATTTGGAAGCCCATAGAGGGCTATGGTGAAAAAGGAAATATCTTCCGTTCAAAACTGGAAAGAAGCTTTCTGAGAAACTGCTCTGTGTTCTGTTAATTCATCTCACAGAGTTACATCTTTCCCTTCAAGAAGCCTTTCGCTAAGGCTGTTCTTGTGGAATTGGCAAAGTCATGTTTGGAAACTCATAGAGGGCTATGGTGAAAAAGGAAATATCTTCCGTTCAAAACTGGAAAAAGCTTTCTGAGAAACTGCTCTGTGTTCTGTAAATTCATCTCACAGAGTTACATCTTTCCCTTCAAGAAGCCTTTCGCTAAGGCTGTTCTTGTGGAATTGAAAAAGGGATATTTAGAAGCCCATAGAGGGCTATGGTGAAAAAGGAAATATCTTCCGTTCAAAACTGGAAAGAAGCTTTCTGAGAAACTGCTCTGTGTTCTGTTAATTCATCTCACAGAGTTACATCTTTCCCTTCAAGAAGCCTTTCGCTAAGGCTGTTCTTGTGGAATTGGTAAAGGGATATTTGGAAGCCCATAGAGGGCTATGGTGAAAAAGGAAATATCTTCCGTTGAAAACTGGAAACAAGCCTTCTGAGAAACTGCTCTGTGTTCTGTTAATTCATCTCACAGAGTTACATCTTTCCCTTCAAGAAGCCTTTCGCTAAGGCTGTTCTTGTGGAATTGGCAAAGGGATATTTCGAAGCCCATAGAGGGCTTTGGTGAAAAAGGAAATATCTTCCGTTCAAAACTGGAAAGAAGCTTTCTGAGAAACTGTTCTGTGTTCGGTAAATTCACCTCACAGAGTTACATCTTTCCCTTCAAGAAGCCTTTCGCTAAGGCTGTTCTTGTGGAATTGGCAAAGGGATATTTGGAAGCCCATAGAGGGCTATGGTGAAAAAGGAAATATCTTCCGTTGAAAACTGGAAACAATCCTTCTGAGAAACTGCTCTGTGTTCTGTAAATTCATCTCACAGAGTTACATCTTTCCCTTCAAGAAGCCTTTCGCTAAGGCTGTTTTTGTGGAATTGGCAAAGGGATATTTGGAAGCCCATAGAGGGCTATGGTGAAAAAGGAAATATCTTCCGTTCAAAACTGGAAAGAAGCTTTCTGAGAAACTGCTCTGTGTTCTGTTAGTTCATGTCACAGAGTTACATCTTTCCCTTCAAGAAGTCTTTCGCTAAGGCTGTTATTGTGGAATTGGCAAAGGGATATTTGGAAGCCCATAGAGGGCTATGGTGAAAAAGGAAATATCTTCCGTTCAAAACTGGAAAGAAGCTTTCTGAGAAACTGCTCTGTGTTCTGTTAATTCATCTCACAGAGTTACATCTTTCCCTTCAAGAAGCCTTTCGCTAAGGCTGTTCTTGTGGAATTGGCAAAGGGATATTTGGAAGCCCATAGAGGGTTATGGTGAAAAAGGAAATATCTTCCGTTCAAAACTGGAAAGAAGCTTTCTGAGAAACTTCTCTGTGTTCTGTTAATTCATCTCACAGAGTTACATCTTTCCCTTCAAGAAGCCTTTCGCTAAGGCTGTTCTTGTGGAATTGGCAAAGGGATATTTGGAAGCCCATAGAGGGCTATGGTGAAAACGGAAATACCTTCCGTTCAAAACTGGAAAGAAACTTTCTGAGAAACTGCTCTGTGTTCTGTTAATTCATCTCACAGAGTTACATGTTTCCCTTCAAGGAGCCTTTCACTAAGGCTCTTTTTGTGGATTTGGCGAAGGGATATTTGGAAGCCCATAGAGGGCTATGGTGAAAAAGGAAATATCTTCCGTTCAAAACTGGAAAGAAGCTTTCTGAGAAACTGCTCCCTGTTCTGTTAATTCATCTCACAGAGTTACATCTTTCCCTTCAAGAAGCCTTTCGCTAAGGCTGTTCTTGTGGAATTGGCAAAGGGATATTTGGAAGCCCATAGAGGGCTATGGTGAAAAAGGAAATATCTTCCGTTCAAAACTGGAAAGAAGCTTTCTGAGAAACTGCTCTGTGTTGTGTTAATTCATCTCACAGAGTTACATCTTTCCCTTCAAGAAGCCTTTCGCTAAGGCTGTTCTTGTGGAATTGGCAAAGTCATATTTGGAAGCTCATAGAGGGCTATGGTGAAAAAGAAAATATCTTCCGTTCAAAACTGGAAAAAGCTTTCTGAGAAACTGCTCTGTGTTCTGTAAATTCATCTCAGAGGGTTACATCTTTCCCTTCAAGAAGCCTTTCGCTAAGGCTGTTCTTGTGGAATTGGAAAAGGGATATTTAGAAGCCCATAGAGGGCTATGTTGAAAAAGGAAATATCTTCCGTTCAAAACTGGAAAGAAGCTTTCTGAGAAACTGCTCTGTGTTCTGTTAATTCATCTCACAGAGTTACATCTTTCCCTTCAAGAAGCCTTTCGCTAAGGCTGTTCTTGTGGAATCGGCAAAGGGATATTTGGAAACCCATAGTGGGCTATGTTGAAAAAGGAAATATCTTCCGTTCAAAACTGGAAAGAAGCTTTCTGAGAAATTGCTCTGTGTTCTGTTAATTCATCTCACAGAGTTACATCTTTCCCTTCAAGAAGCCTTTCGCTAAGGCTGTTCTTGTGGAATTGGCAAAGGGATATTTGTAAGCCCATAGAGGGCTATGGTGAAAAAGAAAATATCTTCCGTTGAAAACTGGAAACAATCCTTCTGAGAAACTGCTCTGTGTTCTGTTAATTCATCTCACAGAGTTACATCTTTCCCTTCAAGAAGCCTTTCGCTAAGGCTGTTCTTGTGGAATTGGTAAAGAGATATTTGGAAGCCCATACAGGGCTATGGTGAAAAAGGAAATATCTTCCGTTGAAAACTGGAAACAAGCCTTCTGAGAAACTGCTCTGTGTTATGTTAATTCATCTCACAGAGTTACATCTTTCCCTTCAAGAAGCCTTTCGCTAAGGCTGTTCTTGTGGAATTGGCAAAGGGATATTTGGAAGCCCATAGAGGGCTATGGTGAAAAAGGAAATATCTTCCGTTCAAAACTAGAAAGAAGATTTCTGAGAAACTGTTCTGTGTTCGGTAAATTCACCTCACATAGTTACAACTTTCCCTTCAAGAAGCCTTTCGCTAAGGCTGTTCTTGTGGAATTGGCAAAGAGATATTTGGAAGCCCATAGAGGGCCATGGTGAAAAAGGAAATATCTTCCGTTCAAAACTGGAAACAAGCTTTCTGAGAAACTTCTCTGTGTTCTGTTAATTCATCTCACAGAGTTACATCTTTCCCTTCAAGAAGCCTTTCGCTAAGGCTGTTCTTGTGGAATTGGCAAAGGGATATTTGGAAGCCCATAGAGGGCTATGGTGAAAACGGAAATACCTTCCGTTCAAAACTGGAAAGAAACTTTCTGAGAAACTGCTCTGTGTTCTGTTAATTCATCTCACAGAGTTACATGTTTCCCTTCAAGGAGCCTTTCACTAAGGCTCTTTTTGTGGATTTGGCGAAGGGATATTTGGAAGCCCATAGAGGGCTATGGTGAAAAAGGAAATATCTTCCGTTCAAAACTGGAAAGAAGCTTTCTGAGAAACTGCTCCCTGTTCTGTTAATTCATCTCATAGAGTTACATCTTTCCCTTCAAGAAGCCTTTCGCTAAGGCTGTTCTTGTGGAATTGGCAAAGGGATATTTGGAAGCCCATAGAGGGCTATGGTGAAAAAGGAAATATCTTCCGTTCAAAACTGGAAAGAAGCTTTCTGAGAAACTGCTCTGTGTTGTGTTAATTCATCTCACAGAGTTACATCTTTCCCTTCAAGAAGCCTTTCGCTAAGGCTGTTCTTGTGGAATTGGCAAAGTCATATTTGGAAGCTCATAGAGGGCTATGGTGAAAAAGAAAATATCTTCCGTTCAAAACTGGAAAAAGCTTTCTGAGAAACTGCTCTGTGTTCTGTAAATTCATCTCAGAGGGTTACATCTTTCCCTTCAAGAAGCCTTTCGCTAAGGCTGTTCTTGTGGAATTGGAAAAGGGATATTTAGAAGCCCATAGAGGGCTATGTTGAAAAAGGAAATATCTTCCGTTCAAAACTGGAAAGAAGCTTTCTGAGAAACTGCTCTGTGTTCTGTTAATTCATCTCACAGAGTTACATCTTTCCCTTCAAGAAGCCTTTCGCTAAGGCTGTTCTTGTGGAATCGGCAAAGGGATATTTGGAAACCCATAGTGGGCTATGTTGAAAAAGGAAATATCTTCCGTTCAAAACTGGAAAGAAGCTTTCTGAGAAATTGCTCTGTGTTCTGTTAATTCATCTCACAGAGTTACATCTTTCCCTTCAAGAAGCCTTTCGCTAAGGCTGTTCTTGTGGAATTGGCAAAGGGATATTTGTAAGCCCATAGAGGGCTATGGTGAAAAAGAAAATATCTTCCGTTGAAAACTGGAAACAATCCTTCTGAGAAACTGCTCTGTGTTCTGTTAATTCATCTCACAGAGTTACATCTTTCCCTTCAAGAAGCCTTTCGCTAAGGCTGTTCTTGTGGAATTGGTAAAGAGATATTTGGAAGCCCATACAGGGCTATGGTGAAAAAGGAAATATCTTCCGTTGAAAACTGGAAACAAGCCTTCTGAGAAACTGCTCTGTGTTATGTTAATTCATCTCACAGAGTTACATCTTTCCCTTCAAGAAGCCTTTCGCTAAGGCTGTTCTTGTGGAATTGGCAAAGGGATATTTGGAAGCCCATAGAGGGCTATGGTGAAAAAGGAAATATCTTCCGTTCAAAACTGGAAAGAAGATTTCTGAGAAACTGTTCTGTGTTCGGTAAATTCACCTCACAGAGTTACAACTTTCCCTTCAAGAAGCCTTTCGCTAAGGCTGTTCTTGTGGAATTGGCAAAGAGATATTTGGAAGCCCATAGAGGGCCATGGTGAAAAAGGAAATATCTTCCGTTCAAAACTGGAAACAAGCTTTCTGAGAAACTGCTCTGTGTTCTGTTAATTAATCTCACAGAGTTACATCTTTCCCTTCAAGAAGCCTTTCGCTAAGGCTGTTCTTGTGGAATTGGAAAAGGGATATTTGGAAGCCCATAGAGGGCTATGGTGAAAAAGGAAATATCTTCCGTTGAAAACTGGAAACAATCCTTCTGAGAATCTGCTCTGTGTTCTGTTAATTCATCTCACAGAGTTACATCTTTCCCTTCAGGAAGTCTTTCGCTAAGGCTGTTATTGTGGAATTGGCAAAGGGATATTTGTAAGCCCATAGAGGGCTATGGTGAAAAAGGAAATATCTTCCGTTCTAAATTTGAAAGAAGCTTTCTGAGAAACTGCTCTGTGTTCTGTTAATTCATCTCACAGAGTTACATCTTTCCCTTCAAGAAGACTTTCGCTAAGGCTGTTCTTGTGGAATTGGCAAAGGGATATTTGGAAGCCCATAGAGGGCTATGGTGAAAAAGGAAGTATCTTCCGTTCAAAACTGGAAAGAAGCTTTCTGAGAAACTGCTCTGTGTTCTGTTAATTCATCTCACAGAGTTACATCTTTCCCTTCAAGAAGCCTTTCGCTAAGGCTGTTCTTGTGGAATCGGCAAAGGGATATTTGGAAACCCATAGAGGGCTATGTTGAAAAAGGAAATATCTTCCGTTCAAAACTGGAAAGAAGCTTTCTGAGAAATTGCTCTGTGTTCTGTTAATTCATCTCACAGAGTTACATCTTTCCCTTCAAGAAGCCTTTCGCTAAGGCTGTTCTTGTGGAATTGGCAAAGGGATATTTGTAAGCCCATAGAGGGCTATGGTGAAAAAGAAAATATCTTCCGTTGAAAACTGGAAACAATCCTTCTGAGAAACTGCTCTGTGTTCTGTTAATTCATCTCACAGAGTTACATCTTTCCCTTCAAGAAGCCTTTCGCTAAGGCTGTTCTTGTGGAATTGGTAAAGGGATATTTGGAAGCCCATAGAGGGCTATGGTGAAAAAGGAAATATCTTCCGTTGAAAACTGGAAACAAGCCTTCTGAGAAACTGCTCTGTGTTCTGTTAATTCATCTCACAGAGTTACATCTTTCCCTTCAAGAAGCCTTTCGCTAAGGCTGTTCTTGTGTAATTGGCAAAGGGATATTTGGAAGCCCATAGAGGGCTATGGTGAAAAAGGAAATATCTTCCGTTCAAAACTGGAAAGAAGCTTTCTGAGAAACTGTTCTGTGTTCGGTAAATTCACCTCACAGAGTTACAACTTTCCCTTCAAGAAGCCTTTCGCTAAGGCTGTTCTTGTGGAATTGGCAAAGAGATATTTGGAAGCCCATAGAGGGTCATGGTGAAAAAGGAAATATCTTCCGTTCAAAACTGGAAACAAGTTTCTGAGAAACTGCACTGTGTTCTGTTAATTAATCTCACAGAGTTACATCTTTCCCTTCAAGAAGCCTTTCGCTAAGGCTGTTCTTGTGGAATTGGAAAAGGGATATTTGGAAGCCCATAGAGGGCTATGGTGAAAAAGGAAATATCTTCCGTTGAAAACTGGAAACAATCCTTCTGAGAATCTGCTCTGTGTTCTGTTAATTCATCTCACAAAGTTACATCTTTCCCTTCAGGAAGTCTTTCGCTAAGGCTGTTATTGTGGAATTGGCAAAGGGATATTTGTAAGCCCATAGAGGGCTATGGTGAAAAAGGAAATATCTTCCGTTCTAAATTTGAAAGAAGCTTTCTGAGAAACTGCTCTGTGTTCTGTTAATTCATCTCACAGAGTTACATCTTTCCCTTCAAGAAGCCTTTCGCTAAGGCTGTTCTTGTGGAATTGGCAAAGTCATATTTGGAAGCTCATAGAGGGCTATGGTGAAAAAGAAAATATCTTCCGTTCAAAACTGGAAAAAGCTTTCTGAGAAACTGCTCTGTGTTCTGTAAATTCATCTCACAGGGTTACATCTTTCCCTTCAAGAAGCCTTTCGCTAAGGCTGTTCTTGTGGCATTGGAAAAGGGATATTTAGAAGCCCATAGAGGGCTATGGTGAAAAAGGAAATATCTTCCGTTCAAAACTGGAAAGAAGCTTTCTGAGAAACTGCTCTGTGTTCTGTTAATTCATCTCACAGAGTTACATCTTTCCCTTCAAGAAGCCTTTCGCTAAGGCTGTTTTTGTGGAATTGGCAAAGGGATATTTGGAAGCCCATAGAGGGCTATGGTGAAAAAGGAAATATCTTCCGTTCAAAACTGGAAAGAATCTTTCTGAGAAACTGCTCTGTGTTCTGTTAATTCATCTCACAGAGTTACATCTTTCCCTTCAAGAAGCCTTTCGCTAAGGCTGTTATTGTGGAATTGGCAAAGGGATATTTGGAAGCCCATAGAGGGCTATGGTGAAAAAGGAAATATCTTCCGTTCAAAACTGGAAAGAAGCTTTCTGAGAAACTGCTCTGTGTTCTGTTAATTCATCTCACAGAGTTACATCTTTCCCTTCAAGAAGCCTTTTGCTAAGGCTGTTCTTGCGGAATTGGCAAAGGGATATTTGGAAGCCCATAGAGGGTTATGGTGAAAAAGGAAATATCTTCCGTTCAAAACTGGAAAGAAGCTTTCTGAGAAACTTCTCTGTGTTCTGTTAATTCATCTCACAGAGTTACATCTTTCCCTTCAAGAAGCCTTTCGCTAAGGCTGTTCTTGTGGAATTGGCAAAGGGATATTTGGAAGCCCATAGAGGGCTATGGTGAAAACGGAAATACCTTCCGTTCAAAACTGGAAAGAAACTTTCTGAGAAACTGCTCTGTGTTCTGTTAATTCATCTCACAGAGTTACATGTTTCCCTTCAAGGAGCCTTTCACTAAGGCTCTTTTTGTGGATTTGGCGAAGGGATATTTGGAAGCCCATAGAGGGCTATGGTGAAAAAGGAAATATCTTCCGTTCAAAACTGGAAAGAAGCTTTCTGAGAAACTGCTCCCTGTTCTGTTAATTCATCTCACAGAGTTACATCTTTCCCTTCAAGAAGCCTTTCGCTAAGGCTGTTCTTGTGGAATTGGCAAAGGGATATTTGGAAGCCCATAGAGGGCTATGGTGAAAAAGGAAATATCTTCCGTTCAAAACTGGAAAGAAGCTTTCTGAGAAACTGCTCTGTGTTGTGTTAATTCATCTCACAGAGTTACATCTTTCCCTTCAAGAAGCCTTTCGCTAAGGCTGTTCTTGTGGAATTGGCAAAGTCATATTTGGAAGCTCATAGAGGGCTATGGTGAAAAAGAAAATATCTTCCGTTCAAAACTGGAAAAAGCTTTCTGAGAAACTGCTCTGTGTTCTGTAAATTCATCTCACAGGGTTACATCTTTCCCTTCAAGAAGCCTTTCGCTAAGGCTGTTCTTGTGGAATTGGAAAAGGGATATTTAGAAGCCCATAGAGGGCTATGTTGAAAAAGGAAATATCTTCCGTTCAAAACTGGAAAGAAGCTTTCTGAGAAACTGCTCTGTGTTCTGTTAATTCATCTCACAGAGTTACATCTTTCCCTTCAAGAAGCCTTTCGCTAAGGCTGTTCTTGTGGAATCGGCAAAGGGATATTTGGAAACCCATAGTGGGCTATGTTGAAAAAGGAAATATCTTCCGTTCAAAACTGGAAAGAAGCTTTCTGAGAAATTGCTCTGTGTTCTGTTAATTCATCTCACAGAGTTACATCTTTCCCTTCAAGAAGCCTTTCGCTAAGGCTGTTCTTGTGGAATTGGCAAAGGGATATTTGTAAGCCCATAGAGGGCTATGGTGAAAAAGAAAATATCTTCCGTTGAAAACTGGAAACAATCCTTCTGAGAAACTGCTCTGTGTTCTGTTAATTCATCTCACAGAGTTACATCTTTCCCTTCAAGAAGCCTTTCGCTAAGGCTGTTCTTGTGGAATTGGTAAAGGGATATTTGGAAGCCCATACAGGGCTATGGTGAAAAAGGAAATATCTTCCGTTGAAAACTGGAAACAAGCCTTCTGAGAAACTGCTCTGTGTTATGTTAATTCATCTCACAGAGTTACATCTTTCCCTTCAAGAAGCCTTTCGCTAAGGCTGTTCTTGTGGAATTGGCAAAGGGATATTTGGAAGCCCATAGAGGGCTATGGTGAAAAAGGAAATATCTTCCGTTCAAAACTGGAAAGAAGATTTCTGAGAAACTGTTCTGTGTTCGGTAAATTCACCTCACAGAGTTACAACTTTCCCTTCAAGAAGCCTTTCGCTAAGGCTGTTCTTGTGGAATTGGCAAAGAGATATTTGGAAGCCCATAGAGGGCCATGGTGAAAAAGGAAATATCTTCCGTTCAAAACTGGAAACAAGCTTTCTGAGAAACTGCTCTGTGTTCTGTTAATTAATCTCACAGAGTTACATCTTTCCCTTCAAGAAGCCTTTCGCTAAGGCTGTTCTTGTGGAATTGGAAAAGGGATATTTGGAAGCCCATAGAGGGCTATGGTGAAAAAGGAAATATCTTCCGTTGAAAACTGGAAACAATCCTTCTGAGAATCTGCTCTGTGTTCTGTTAATTCATCTCACAGAGTTACATCTTTCCCTTCAGGAAGTCTTTCGCTAAGGCTGTTATTGTGGAATTGGCAAAGGGATATTTGTAAGCCCATAGAGGGCTATGGTGAAAAAGGAAATATCTTCCGTTCTAAATTTGAAAGAAGCTTTCTGAGAAACTGCTCTGTGTTCTGTTAATTCATCTCACAGAGTTACATCTTTCCCTTCAAGAAGACTTTCGCTAAGGCTGTTCTTGTGGAATTGGCAAAGGGATATTTGGAAGCCCATAGAGGGCTATGGTGAAAAAGGAAGTATCTTCCGTTCAAAACTGGAAAGAAGCTTTCTGAGAAACTGCTCTGTGTTCTGTTAATTCATCTCACAGAGTTACATCTTTCCCTTCAAGAAGCCTTTCGCTAAGGCTGTTCTTGTGGAATCGGCAAAGGGATATTTGGAAACCCATAGAGGGCTATGTTGAAAAAGGAAATATCTTCCGTTCAAAACTGGAAAGAAGCTTTCTGAGAAATTGCTCTGTGTTCTGTTAATTCATCTCACAGAGTTACATCTTTCCCTTCAAGAAGCCTTTCGCTAAGGCTGTTCTTGTGGAATTGGCAAAGGGATATTTGTAAGCCCATAGAGGGCTATGGTGAAAAAGAAAATATCTTCCGTTGAAAACTGGAAACAATCCTTCTGAGAAACTGCTCTGTGTTCTGTTAATTCATCTCACAGAGTTACATCTTTCCCTTCAAGAAGCCTTTCGCTAAGGCTGTTCTTGTGGAATTGGTAAAGGGATATTTGGAAGCCCATAGAGGGCTATGGTGAAAAAGGAAATATCTTCCGTTGAAAACTGGAAACAAGCCTTCTGAGAAACTGCTCTGTGTTCTGTTAATTCATCTCACAGAGTTACATCTTTCCCTTCAAGAAGCCTTTCGCTAAGGCTGTTCTTGTGGAATTGGCAAAGGGATATTTGGAAGCCCATAGAGGGCTATGGTGAAAAAGGAAATATCTTCCGTTCAAAACTGGAAAGAAGCTTTCTGAGAAACTGTTCTGTGTTCGGTAAATTCACCTCACAGAGTTACAACTTTCCCTTCAAGAAGCCTTTCGCTAAGGCTGTTCTTGTGGAGTTGGCAAAGAGATATTTGGAAGCCCATAGAGGGCCATGGTGAAAAAGGAAATATCTTCCGTTCAAAACTGGAAACAAGTTTCTGAGAAACTGCACTGTGTTCTGTTAATTAATCTCACAGAGTTACATCTTTCCCTTAAAGAAGCCTTTCGCTAAGGCTGTTCTTGTGGAATTGGAAAAGGGATATTTGGAAGCCCATAGAGGGCTATGGTGAAAAAGGAAATATCTTCCGTTGAAAACTGGAAACAATCCTTCTGAGAATCTGCTCTGTGTTCTGTTAATTCATCTCACAGAGTTACATCTTTCCCTTCAGGAAGTCTTTCGCTAAGGCTGTTATTGTGGAATTGGCAAAGGGATATTTGTAAGCCCATAGAGGGCTATGGTGAAAAAGGAAATATCTTCCGTTCTAAATTTGAAAGAAGCTTTCTGAGAAACTGCTCTGTGTTCTGTTAATTCATCTCACAGAGTTACATCTTTCCCTTCAAGAAGACTTTCGCTAAGGCTGTTCTTGTGGAATTGGCAAAGGGATATTTGGAAGCCCATAGAGGGTTATGGTGAAAAAGGAAGTATCTTCCGTTCAAAACTGGAAAGAAGCTTTCTGAGAAACTTCTCTGTGTTCTGTTAATTAATCTCACAGAGTTACATCTTTCCCTTCAAGAAGACTTTCGCTAAGGCTGTTCTTGTGGAATTGGCAAAGGGATATTTGGAAGCCCATAGAGGGCTATGGTGAAAAAGGAAATATCTTCCGTTCAAAACTGGAAAGAAGCTTTCTGAGAAACTGCTCTGTGTTCTGTTAATTCATCTCACAGTGTTACATCTTTCCCTTCAAGAAGCCTTTCGCTAAGGCTGTTCTTGTGGAATTGGCGAAGGGATATTTGGAAGCCCATAGAGGGCTATGGTGAAAAAGGAAATATCTTCCGTTCAAAACTGGAAAGCAGCTTTCTGAGAAACTGCTCTGTGTTCTGTTAATTCATCTCACAGAGTTACATCTTTCCCTTCAAGAAGCCTTTCGCTAAGGCTGTTCTTGTGGAATTGGCAAAGGGATTTTGAAAGCCCATAGAGGGCTATGGTGAAAAAGGAAATAGCTTCCGTTCAAAACTGGAAAGAAGCTTTCTGAGAAACTGCTCTGTGTTCTGTTAATTAATCTCACGGAGTTACATCTTTCCCTTCAAAAAGCCTTTCGCTAAGGCTGTTCTTGTGGAATTGGCAAAGGGATATTTGGAAGCCCATAGAGGGCTATGGTGAAAAAGGAAATATCATCCGTTCAAAACTGGAAAGAAGCTTTCTGAGAAACTGCTCTGTGTTCTGTTAATTCATCTCACAGAGTTACAACTTTCCCTTCAAGAAGCCTTTCGCTAAGGCTGTTCTTGTGGAATTGGCAAAGGGATATTTGGAAGCCCATAGAGGGCTATGGTGAAAAAGGAAATATCTTCCGTTCAAAACTGGAAAGAAGCTTTCTGAGAAACTGCTCTGTGTTCTGTTAATTCATCTCACAGAGTTACATCTTTCCCTTCAAGAAGCCTTTCGCTAAGGCTGTTCTTGTGGAATTGGCAAAGGGATATTTGAAAGCCCATAGAGGGCTATGGTGAAAAAGGAAATAGCTTCCGTTCAAAACTGGAAAGAAGCTTTCTGAGAAACTGCTCTGTGTTCTGTTAATTCATCTCACAGAGTTACATCTTTCCCTTCAAGAAGCCTTTCGCTAAGGCTGTTCTTGTGGAATTGGTAAAGGGATATTTGGAAGCCCATAGAGGGCTATGGTGAAAAAGGAAATATCTTCCGTTGAAAACTGGAAACAAGCCTTCTGAGAAACTGCTCTGTGTTCTGTTAATTCATCTCACAGATTTACATCTTTCCCTTCAAGAAGCCTTTCGCTAAGGCTGTTCTTGTGGAATTGGCAAAGGGATATTTGGAAGCCCATAGAGGGCTATGGTGAAAAAGGAAATATCTTCCGTTCAAAACTGGAAAGAAGCTTTCTGAGAAACTGTTCTGTGTTCGGTAAATTCACCTCACAGAATTACAACTTTCCCTTCAAGAAGCCTTTCGCTAAGGCTGTTCTTGTGGAATTGGCAAAGAGATATTTGGAAGCCCATAGAGGGCTATGGTGAAAAAGGAAATATCTTCCGTTCAAAACTGGAAACAAGCTTTCTGAGAAACTGCTCTGTGTTCTGTTAATTCATCTCACAGAGTTACATCTTTCCCTTCAAGAAGCCTTTCGCTAAGGCTGTTCTTGTGGAATTG
Organism: Chlorocebus sabaeus; assembly: GCF_047675955.1. NCBI lineage: Eukaryota > Metazoa > Chordata > Mammalia > Primates > Cercopithecidae > Chlorocebus > Chlorocebus sabaeus. The sequence continues at coordinate 2,052,434 of NW_027327925.1, read as the reverse complement.
GCAAAGGGATATTTGTAAGCCCATAGAGGGCTATGGTGAAAAAGGAAATAGCTTCCGTTCAAAACTGGAAAGAAGGTTTCTGAGAAACTGCTCTGTGTTCTGTTAATTCATCTCACAGAGTTACATCTTTCCCTTCAAGAAGCCTTTCGCTAAGGCTGTTCTTGTGGAATTGGCAAAGTCATATTTGGAAGCTCATAGAGGGCTATGGTGAAAAAGGTAATATCTTCCGTTCAAAACTGGAAAAAGCTTTCTGAGAAACTGCTCTGTGTTCTGTAAATTCATCTCACAGAGTTACATCTTTCCCTTCAAGAAGCCTTTCGCTAAGGCTGTTCTTGTGGAATTGAAAAAGGGATATTTAGAAGCCCATAGAGGGCTATGCTGAAAAAGGAAATATCTTCCGTTCAAAACTGGAAAGAAGCTTTCTGAGAAACTGGTCTGTGTTCTGTTAATTCATCTCACAGAGTTACATCTTTCCCTTCAAAAAGCCTTTCGCTAAGGCTGTTCTGGTGGAATTGGCAAAGGGATATTTGGAAACCCATAGAGGGCTATGGTGAAAAAGGAAATATCTTCCGTTCAAAACTGGAAAGAAGCTTTCTGAGAAACTGCTCTGTGTTCTGTTAATTCATCTCACAGAGTTACATCTTTCCCTTCAAGAAGGCTTTCGCTAAGGCTGTTCTTGTGGAATTGGTAAAGGGATATTGAAGCCCATAGAGGGCTACGGTGAAAAAGGAAATATCTTCCGTTGAAAACTGGAAACAAGCCTTCTGAGAAATTGCTCTGTGTTCTGTTAATTCATCTCACAGAGTTACATCTTTCCCTTCAAGAAGTCTTTCGCTAAGGCTGTTCTTCTGGAATTGGCACAGGGATATTTCGAAGCCCATAGAGGGCGATGGTGAAAAAGGAAGTATCATCCGTTCAAAACTGGAAAGAAGCTTTCTGAGAAACTGCTCTGTGTTCTGTTAATTCATCTCACAGAGTTACATCTTTCCCTTCAAGAAGCCTTTCGCTAAGGCTGTTCTTGGGGAATTGGCAAAGGGATATTTGGAAGCCCATAGAGGGCTATGGTGAAAAAGGAAATATCTTCCGTTCAAAACTGGAAAGAAGCTTTCTGAGAAACTGCTCTGTGTTCTGTTAATTCATCTCACAGAGTTACATCTTTCCCTTCAAGAAGCCTTACTCTAAGGCTGTTCTTGTGGAATTGGTAAAGGGATATTTGGAAGCCCATAGAGGGCTATGGTGAAAAAGGAAATAGCTTCCGTTGAAAACTGGAAACAAGCCTTCTGAGAAACTGCTCTGTGTTCTGTTAATTCATCTCACAGAGTTACATCTTTCCCTTCAAGAAGCCTTTCGCTAAGGCTGTTCTTGTGGAATTGGCAAAGGGATATTTCGAAGCCCATAGAGGGCTTTGGTGAAAAAGGAAATATCTTCCGTTCAAAACTGGAAAGAAGCTTTCTGAGAAACTGTTCTGTGTTCGGTAAATTCACCTCACAGAGTTACATCTTTCCCTTCAAGAAGCCTTTCGCTAAGGCTGTTCTTGTGGAATTGGCAAAGGGATATTTGGAAGCCCATAGAGGGCTATGGTGAAAAAGGAAATATCTTCCGTTGAAAACTGGAAACAATCCTTCTGAGAAACTGCTCTGTGTTCTGTAAATTCATCTCACAGAGTTACATCTTTCCCTTCAAGAAGCCTTTCGCTAAGGCTGTTTTTGTGGAATTGGCAAAGGGATATTTGGAAGCCCATAGAGGGCTATGGTGAAAAAGGAAATATCTTCCGTTCAAAACTGGAAAGAAGCTTTCTGAGAAACTGCTCTGTGTTCTGTTAATTCATCTCACAGAGTTACATCTTTCCCTTCAAGAAGTCTTTCGCTAAGGCTGTTATTGTGGAATTGGCAAAGGGATATTTGGAAGCCCAGAGAGGGCTATGGTGAAAAAGGAAATATCTTCCGTTCAAAACTGGAAAGAAGCTTTCTGAGAAACTGCTCTGTGATCTGTTAATTCATCTCACAGAGTTACATGTTTCCCTTCAAGAAGCCTTTCGCTAAGGCTCTTCTTGTGGATTTGGCGAAGGGATATTTGGAACCCCCAGAGGGCTATGGTGAAAAAGGAAATATCTTCCGTTCAAAACTGGAAAGAAGCTTTCTGAGAAACTGCTCCCTGTTCTGTTAATTTATCTCACAGAGTTACATCTTTCCCTTCAAGAAGCCTTTCGCTAAGGCTGTTCTTGTGGAATTGGCAAAGGGATATTTGGAATCCCATAGAGGGCTATGGTGAAAAAGTAAATATCTTCCGTTCAAAACTGGAAAGAAGCTTTCTGAGAAACTGCTCTGTGTTGTGTTAATTCATCTCACAGAGTTACATCTTTCCCTTCAAGAAGCCTTTCGCTAAAGCTGTTCTTGTGGAATTGGCAAAGTCATATTTGGAAGCTCATAGAGGGCTATGGTGAAAAAGAAAATATCTTCCGTTCAAAACTGGAAAAAGCTTTCTGAGAAACTGCTCTGTGTTCTGTAAATTCATCTCACAGGGTTACATCTTTCCCTTCAAGCAGCCTTTCGCTAACGCTGTTCTTGTGGAATTGGCAAAGGGATATTTGGAAGCCCATAGAGGGTTATGGTGAAAAAGGAAATATCTTCCGTTCAAAACTGGAAAGAAGCTTTCTGAGAAACTTCTCTGTGTTCTGTTAATTCATCTCACAGAGTTACATTTTACCCTTCAAGAAGCCTTTCGCTAAGGCTGTTCTTGTGGAATTGGCAAAGGGATATTTGGAAGCCCATAGAGGGCTATGGTGAAAAAGGAAATATGTTCCGTTCAAAACTGGAAAGAAACTTTCTGAGAAACTGCTCTGTGTTCTGTTAATTCATCTCACAGAGTTACATGTTTCCCGTCAAGGAGCCTTTCGCTAAGGCTCTTTTTGTGGATTTGGCGAAGGGATATTTGGAAGCCCATAGAGGGCTATGGTGAAAAAGGAAATATCTTCCGTTCAAAACTGGAAAGAAGCTTTCTGAGAAACTGCTCTGTGTTCTGTTAGTTCATCTCACAGAGTTACATCTTTCCCTTCAAGAAACCTTTCGCTAAGGCTGTTCTTGTGGAATTGAAAAAGGGATATTTAGAAGCCCATAGAAGGCTATGGTGAAAAAGGAAATATCTTCCGTTCAAAACTGGAAAGAAGCTTTCTGAGAAACTGGTCTGTGTTCTGTTAATTCATCTCACAGAGTTACATCTTTCCCTTCAAAAAGCCTTTCGCTAAGGCTGTTCTGGTGGAATTGGCAAAGGGATATTTGTAAGCCCATAGAGGGCTATGGTGAAAAAGGAAATAGCTTCCGTTCAAAACTGGAAAGAAGCTTTCTGAGAAACTGCTCTGTGTTCTGTTAATTCATCTCACAGAGTTACATCTTTCCCTTGAAGAAGCCTTTCGCTAAGGCTGTTCTTGTGGAATTGGCAAAGTCATATTTGGAAGCTCATAGAGGGCTATGGTGAAAAAGGAAATATCTTCCGTTCAAAACTGGAAAAAGCTTTCTGAGAAACTGCTCTGTGTTCTGTAAATTCATCTCACAGAGTTACATCTTTCCCTTCAAGAAGCCTTTCGCTAAGGCTGTTCTTGTGGAATTGAAAAAGGGATATTTAGAAGCCCATAGAGGGCTATGCTGAAAAAGGAAATATCTTCCGTTCAAAACTGGAAAGAAGCTTTCTGAGAAACTGGTCTGTGTTCTGTTAATTCATCTCACAGAGTTACATCTTTCCCTTCAAAAAGCCTTTCGCTAAGGCTGTTCTGGTGGAATTGGCAAAGGGATATTTGGAAACCCATAGTGGGCTATGGTGAAAAAGGAAATATCTTCCGTTCAAAACTGGAAAGAAGCTTTCTGAGAAACTGCTCTGTGTTCTGTTAATTCATCTCACAGAGTTACAGCTTTCCCTTCAAGAAGGCTTTCGCTAAGGCTGTTCTTGTGGAATTGGTAAAGGGATATTTGGAAGCCCATAGAGGGCTACGGTGAAAAAGGAAATATCTTCCGTTGAAAACTGGAAACAAGCCTTCTGAGAAATTGCTCTGTGTTCTGTTAATTCATCTCACAGAGTTACATCTTTCCCTTCAAGAAGCCTTTCGCTAAGGCTGTTCTTCTGGAATTGGCACAGGGATATTTCGAAGCCCATAGAGGGCGATGGTGAAAAAGGAAGTATCATCCGTTCAAAACTGGAAAGAAGCTTTCTGAGAAACTGTTCTGTGTTCTGTTAATTCATCTCACAGAGTTACATCTTTCCCTTCAAGAAGCCTTTCGCTAAGGCTGTTCTTGGGGAATTGGCAAAGGGATATTTGGAAGCCCATAGAGGGCTATGGTGAAAAAGGAAATATCTTCCGTTCAAAACTGGAAAGAAGCTTTCTGAGAAACTGCTCTGTGTTCTGTTAATTCATCTCACAGAGTTACATCTTTCCCTTCAAGAAGCCTTACTCTAAGGCTGTTCTTGTGGAATTGGTAAAGGGATATTTGGAAGCCCATAGAGGGCTATGGTGAAAAAGGAAATAGCTTCCGTTGAAAACTGGAAACAAGCCTTCTGAGAAACTGCTCTGTGTTCTGTTAATTCATCTCACAGAGTTACATCTTTCCCTTCAAGAAGCCTTTCGCTAAGGCTGTTCTTGTGGAATTGGCAAAGGGATATTTCGAAGCCCATAGAGGGCTTTGGTGAAAAAGGAAATATCTTCCGTTCAAAACTGGAAAGAAGCTTTCTGAGAAACTGTTCTGTGTTCGGTAAATTCACCTCACAGAGTTACATCTTTCCCTTCAAGAAGCCTTTCGCTAAGGCTGTTCTTGTGGAATTGGCAAAGGGATATTTGGAAGCCCATAGAGGGCTATGGTGAAAAAGGAAATATCTTCCGTTGAAAACTGGAAACAATCCTTCTGAGAAACTGCTCTGTGTTCTGTAAATTCATCTCACAGAGTTACATCTTTCCCTTCAAGAAGCCTTTCGCTAAGGCTGTTTTTGTGGAATTGGCAAAGGGATATTTGGAAGCCCATAGAGGGCTATGGTGAAAAAGGAAATATCTTCCGTTCAAAACTGGAAAGAAGCTTTCTGAGAAACTGCTCTGTGTTCTGTTAATTCATCTCACAGAGTTACATCTTTCCCTTCAAGAAGTCTTTCGCTAAGGCTGTTATTGTGGAACTGGCAAAGGGATATTTGGAAGCCCATAGAGGGCTATGGTGAAAAAGGAAATATCTTCCGTTCAAAACTGGAAAGAAGCTTTCTGAGAAACTGCTCTGTGTTCTGTTAATTCATCTCACAGAGTTACATGTTTCCCTTCAAGAAGCCTTTCGCTAAGGCTCTTCTTGTGGATTTGGCGAAGGGATATTTGGAACCCCTAGAGGGCTATGGTGAAAAAGGAAATATCTTCCGTTCAAAACTGGAAAGAAGCTTTCTGAGAAACTGCTCCCTGTTCTGTTAATTCATCTCATAGAGTTACATCTTTCCCTTCAAGAAGCCTTTCGCTAAGGCTGTTCTTGTGGAATTGGCAAAGGGATATTTGGAATCCCATTGAGGGCTATGGTGAAAAAGTAAATATCTTCCGTTCAAAACTGGAAAGAAGCTTTCTGAAAAACTGCTCTGTGTTGTGTTAATTCATCTCACAGAGTTACATCTTTCCCTTCAAGAAGCCTTTCGCTAAAGCTGTTCTTGTGGAATTGGCAAAGTCATATTTGGAAGCTCATAGAGGGCTATGGTGAAAAAGAAAATATCTTCCGTTCAAAACTGGAAAAAGCTTTCTGAGAAACTGCTCTGTGTTCTGTAAATTCATCTCACAGGGTTACATCTTTCCCTTCAAGCAGCCTTTCGCTAAGGCTGTTCTTGTGGAATTGGAAAAGGGATATTTAGAAGCCCATAGAGGGCTATGGTGAAAAAGGAAATATCTTCCGTTCAAAACTGGAAAGAAGCTTTCTGAGAAACTGCTCTGTGTTCTGTTAATTCATCTCACAGAGTTACATCTTTCCCTTCAAGAAGCCTTTCGCTAAGGCTGTTTTTGTGGAATTGGCAAAGGGATATTTGGAAGCCCATAGAGGGCTATGGTGAAAAAGGAAGTATCTTCCGTTCAATACTGGAAAGAATCTTTCTGAGAAACTGCTCTGTGTTCTGTTAACTCATCTCACAGAGTTACATCTTTCCCTTCAAGAAGCCTTTCGCTAAGGCTGTTATTGTGGAATTGGCAAAGGGATATTTGGAAGCCCATAGAGGGCTATGGTGAAAAAGGAAATATCTTCCGTTCAAAACTGGAAAGAAGCTTTCTGAGAAACTGCTCTGTGTTCTGTTAATTCATCTCACAGAGTTACATCTTTCCCTTCAAGAAGCCTTTCGCTAAGGCTGTTCTTGTGGAATTGGCAAAGGGATATTTGGAAGCCCATAGATGGTTATGGTGAAAAAGGAAATATCTTCCGTTCAAAACTGGAAAGAAGCTTTCTGAGAAACTTCTCTGTGTTCTGTTAATTCATCTCACAGAGTTACATTTTTCCCTTCAAGAAGCCTTTCGCTAAGGCTGTTCTTGTGGAATTGGCAAAGGGATATTTGGAAGCCCGTAGAGGGCTATGGTGAAAAAGGAAATATGTTCCGTTCAAAACTGGAAAGAAACTTTCTGAGAAACTGCTCTGTGTTCTGTTAATTCATCTCACAGAGTTACATCTTTCCCTTCAAGAAGCCTTTCGCTAAGGCTGTTCTTGTGGAATTGGCAAAGGGATATTTGGAAGCCCATAGAGGGCTATGGTGAAAAAGGAAATATCTTCCGTTCAAAACTGGAAAGAAGCTTTCTGAGAAACTGCTCTGTGTTGTGTTAATTCATCTCACAGAGTTACATCTTTCCCTTCAAGAAGCCTTTCGCTAAGGCTGTTCTTGTGGAATTGGCAAAGTCATATTTGGAAGCTCATAGAGGGCTATGGTGAAAAAGAAAATATCTTCCGTTCAAAACTGGAAAAAGCTTTCTGAGAAACTGCTCTGTGTTCTGTAAATTCATCTCACAGGGTTACATCTTTCCCTTCAAGAAGCCTTTCGCTAAGGCTGTTCTTGTGGAATTGGAAAAGGGATATTTAGAAGCCCATAGAGGGCTATGGTGAAAAAGGAAATATCTTCCGTTCAAAACTGGAAAGAAGCTTTCTGAGAAACTGCTCTGTGTTCTGTTAATTCAACTCACAGAGTTACATCTTTCCCTTCAAGAAGCCTTTCGCTAAGGCTGTTCTTGTGGAATTGGCAAAGGGATATTTGTAAGCCCATAGAGGGCTATGGTGAAAAAGGAAATAGCTTCCGTTCAAAACTGGAAAGAAGCTTTCTGAGAAACTGCTCTGTGTTCTGTTAATTCATCTCACAGAGTTACATCTTTCCCTTCAAGAAGCCTTTCGCTAAGGCTGTTCTTGTGGAATTGGCAAAGTCATATTTGGAAGCTCATAGAGGGCTATGGTGAAAAAGGAAATATCTTCTGTTCAAAACTGGAAAAAGCTTTCTGAGAAACTGCTCTGTGATCTGTAAATTCATCTCACAGAGTTACATCTTTCCCTTCAAGAAGCCTTTCGCTAAGGCTGTTCTTGTGGAATTGAAAAAGGGATATTTAGAAGCCCATAGAAGGCTATGGTGAAAAAGGAAATATCTTCCGTTCAAAACTGGAAAGAAGCTTTCTGAGAAACTGGTCTGTGTTCTGTTAATTCATCTCACAGAGTTACATCTTTCCCTTCAAAAAGCCTTTCGCTAAGGCTGTTCTGGTGGAATTGGCAAAGGGATATTTGGAAACCCATAGAGGGCTATGGTGAAAAAGGAAATATCTTCCGTTCAAAACTGTAAAGAAGCTTTCTGAGAAACTGCTCTGTGTTCTGTTAATTCATCTCACAGAGTTACATTTTTCCCTTCAAGAAGCCTTTCGCTAAGGCTGTTCTTGTGGAATTGGCAAAGGGATATTTGGAAGCCCATAGAGGGCTATGGTGAAAAAGGAAATATGTTCCGTTCAAAACTGGAAAGAAACTTTCTGAGAAACTGCTCTGTGTTCTGTTAATTCATCTCACAGAGTTACATGTTTCCCTTCAAGGAGCCTTTCGCTAAGGCTCTTTTTGTGGATTTGGCGAAGGGATATTTGGAAGCCCATAGAGGGCTATGGTGAAAAAGGGAATATCTTCCGTTCAAAACTGGAAAGAAGCTTTCTGAGAAACTGCTCTGTGTTCTGTTAATTCATCTCACAGAGTTACATCTTTCCCTTCAAGAAGCCTTTCGCTAAGGCTGTTCTTGTGGAATTGGCAAAGGGATATTTGTAAGCCCATAGAGGGCTATGGTGAAAAAGGAAATAGCTTCCGTTCAAAACTGGAAAGAAGCTTTCTGAGAAACTGCTCTGTGTTCTGTTAATTCATCTCACAGAGTTACATCTTTCCCTTCAAGAAGCCTTTCGCTAAGGCTGTTCTTGTGGAATTGGCAAAGTCATATTTCGAAGCTCATAGAGGGCTATGGTGAAAAAGGAAATATCTTCCGTTCAAAACTGGAAAAAGCTTTCTGAGAAACTGCTCTGTGATCTGTAAATTCATCTCACAGAGTTACATCTTTCCCTTCAAGAAGCCTTTCGCTAAGGCTGTTCTTGTGGAATTGAAAAAGGGATATTTAGAAGCCCATAGAAGGCTATGGTGAAAAAGGAAATATCTTCCGTTCAAAACTGGAAAGAAGCTTTCTGAGAAACTGGTCTGTGTTCTGTTAATTCATCTCACAGAGTTACATCTTTCCCTTCAAAAAGCCTTTCGCTAAGGCTGTTCTGGTGGAATTGGCAAAGGGATATTTGGAAACCCATAGAGGGCTATGGTGAAAAAGGAAATATCTTCCGTTCAAAACTGTAAAGAAGCTTTCTGAGAAACTGCTCTGTGTTCTGTTAATTCATCTCACAGAGTTACATCTTTCCCTTCAAGAAGGCTTTCGCTAAGGCTGTTCTTGTGGAATTGGTAAAGGGATATTTGGAAGCCCATAGAGGGCTACGGTGAAAAAGGAAATATCTTCCGTTGAAAACTGGAAACAAGCCTTCTGAGAAATTGCTCTGTGTTCTGTTAATTCATCTCACAGAGTTACATCTTTCCCTTCAAGAAGCCTTTCGCTAAGGCTGTTCTTGTGGAATTGGTAAAGGGATATTTCGAAGCCCATAGAGGGCTTTGGTGAAAAAGGAAATATCTTCCGTTCAAAACTGGAAAGAAGCTTTCTGAGAAACTGTTCTGTGTTCGGTAAATTCACCTCACAGAGTTATATCTTTCCCTTCAAGAAGCCTTTCGCTAAGGCTGTTCTTGTGGAATTGGCAAAGGGATATTTGGAAGCCCATAGAGGGCTATGGTGAAAAAGGAAATATCTTCCGTTCAAAACTGGAAAGAAGCTTTCTGAGAAACTGCTCTGTGTTCTGTTAATTCATCTCACAGAGTTACATCTTTCCCTTCAAGAAGCCTTTCGCTAAGGCTGTTCTTGTGGAATTGGCAAAGGGATATTTCGAAGCCCTTAGAGGGCTATGGTGAAAAAGGAAATATCTTCCGTTCAAAACTGGAAAGAATCTTTCTGAGAAACTGCTCTGTGTTCTGTTAATTCATCTCACAGAGTTACATCTTTCCCTTCAAGAAGCCTTTCGCTAAGGCTGTTCTTGTGGAATTGGCAAAGTCATATTTGGAAGTTCATAGAGGGCTATGGTGAAAAAGGAAATAGCTTCCGTTCAAAACTGGAAAGAAGGTTTCTGAGAAACTGCTCTGTGTTCTGTAAATTCATCTCACAGAGTTACATCTTTCCCTTCAAGAAGTCTTTCGCTAAGGCTGTTCTTGTGGAATTGGCAAAGGGATATTTGGAAGCCCATAGAGGGCTATGGTGAAAAAGGAAATATCTTCCGTTCAAAACTGGAAAGAAGCTTTCTGAGAAACTGCTCTGTGTTCTGTTAATTCATCTCACAGAGTTACATCTTTCCCTTCAAGAAGCCTTTCGCTAAGGCTGTTCTTGTGGAATTGGCAAAGTCATGTTTGGAAACTCATAGAGGGCTATGGTTAAAAAGGAAATATCTTCCGTTCAAAACTGGAAAAAGCTTTCTGAGAAACTGCTCTGTGTTCTGTAAATTCATCTCACAGAGTTACATCTTTCCCTTCAAGAAGCCTTTCGCTAAGGCTGTTCTTGTGGAATTGAAAAAGGGATATTTAGAAGCCCATAGAGGGCTATGGTGAAAAAGGAAATATCTTCCGTTCAAAACTGGAAAGAAGCTTTCTGAGAAACTGGTCTGTGTTCTGTTAATTCATCTCACAGAGTTATATCTTTCCCTTCAAAAAGCCTTTCGCTAAGGCTGTTCTGGTGGAATTGGCAAAGGGATATTTGGAAACCCATAGAGGGCTATGGTGAAAAAGGAAATATCTTCCGTTCAAAACTGGAAAGAAGCTTTCTGAGAAACTGCTCTGTGTTCTGTTAATTCATCTCACAGAGTTACGTCTTTCCCTTCAAGAAGCCTTTCGCTAAGGCTGTTCTTGTGGAATTGGCAAAGGGATATTTGGAAGCCCATAGAGGGCTATGGTGAAAAATGAAATAGCTTCCGTTCAAAACTGGAAAGAAGCTTTCTGAGAAACTGTTCTGTGTTCGGTAAATTCACCTCACAGAGTTACATCTTTCCCTTCAAGAAGCCTTTCGCTAAGGCTGTTCTTGTGGAATTGGCAAAGGGATATTTGGAAGCCCATAGAGGGCTATGGTGAAAAAGGAAATATCTTCCGTTGAAAACTGGAAACAATCCTTCTGAGAAACTGCTCTGTGTTCTGTAAATTCATCTCACAGAGTTACATCTTTCCCTTCAAGAAGCCTTTCGCTAAGGCTGTTTTTGTGGAATTGGCAAAGGGATATTTGGAAGCCCATAGAGGGCTATGGTGAAAAAGGAAATATCTTCCGTTCAAAACTGGAAAGAAGCTTTCTGAGAAACTGCTCTGTGTTCTGTTAATTCATGTCACAGAGTTACATCTTTCCCTTCAAGAAGTCTTTCGCTAAGGCTGTTATTGTGGAATTGGCAAAGGGATATTTGGAAGCCCATAGAGGGCTATGGTGAAAAAGGAAATATCTTCCGTTCAAAACTGGAAAGAAGCTTTCTGAGAAACTGCTCTGTGTTCTGTTAATTCATCTCACAGAGTTACATCTTTCACTTCAAGAAGCCTTTCGCTAAGGCTGTTCTTGTGGAATTGGCAAAGGGATATTTGGAAGCCCATAGAGGGTTATGGTGAAAAAGGAAATATCTTCCGTTCAAAACTGGAAAGAAGCTTTCTGAGAAACTTCTCTGTGTTCTGTTAATTAATCTCACAGAGTTACATCTTTCCCTTCAAGAAGCCTTTCGCTAAGGCTGTTCTTGTGGAATTGGCAAAGGGATATTTGGAAGCCCATAGAGGGCTATGGTGAAAAAGGAAATACCTTCCGTTCAAAACTGGAAAGAAACTTTCTGAGAAACTGCTCTGTGTTCTGTTAATTCATCTCACAGAGTTACATGTTTCCCTTCAAGGAGCCTTTCGCTAAGGCTCTTTTTGTGGATTTGGCGAAGGGATATTTGGAAGCCCATAGAGGGCTATGGTGAAAAAGGAAATATCTTCCGTTCAAAACTGGAAAGAAGCTTTCTGAGAAACTGCTCCCTGTTCTGTTAATTCATCTCAAAGAGTTACATCTTTCCCTTCAAGAAGCCTTTCGCTAAGGCTGTTCTTGTGGAATTGGCAAAGGGATATTTGGAAGCCCATAGAGGGCTATGGTGAAAAAGGAAATATCTTCCGTTCAAAACTGGAAAGAAGCTTTCTGAGAAACTGCTCTGTGTTGTGTTAATTCATCTCACAGAGTTACATCTTTCCCTTCAAGAAGCCTTTCGCTAAGGCTGTTCTTGTGGAATTGGCAAAGTCATATTTGGAAGCTCATAGAGGGCTATGGTGAAAAAGAAAATATCTTCCGTTCAAAACTGGAAAAAGGTTTCTGAGAAACTGCTCTGTGTTCTGTAAATTCATCTCACAGAGTTACATCTTTCCCTTCAAGAAGCCTTTCGCTGAGGCTGTTCTTGTGGAATTGGAAAAGGGATATTTAGAAGCCCATAGAGGGCTATGGTGAAAAAGGAAATATCTTCCGTTCAAAACTGGAAAGAAGCTTTCTGAGAAACTGCTCTGTGTTCTGTTAATTCATCTCACAGAGTTACATCTTTCCCTTCAAGAAGCCTTTCGTTAAGGCTGTTCTTGTGGAATCGGCAAAGAGATGTTTGGAAACCCATAGTGGGCTATGTTGAAAAAGGAAATATCTTCCGTTCAAAACTGGAAAGAAGCTTTCTGAGAAATTGCTCTGTGTTCTGTTAATTCATCTCACAGAGTTACATCTTTCCCTTCAAGAAGCCTTTCGCTAAGGCTGTTCTTGTGGAATTGGCAAAGGGATATTTGTAAGCCCATAGAGGGCTATGGTGAAAAAGAAAATATCTTCCGTTGAAAACTGGAAACAATCCTTCTGAGAAACTGCTCTGTGTTCTGTTAATTCATCTCACACAGTTACATCTTTCCCTTCAAGAAGCCTTTCGCTAAGGCTGTTCTTGTGGAATTGGTAAAGGGATATTTGGAAGCCCATAGAGGGCTATGGTGAAAAAGGAAATATCTTCCGTTGAAAACTGGAAACAAGCCTTCTGAGAAACTGCTCTGTGTTCTGTTAATTCATCTCACAGAATTACATCTTTCCCTTCAAGAAGCCTTTCGCTAAGGCTGTTCTTGTGGAATTGGCAAAGGGATATTTGGAAGCCCATAGAGGGCTATGGTGAAAAAGGAAATATCTTCCGTTCAAAACTGGAAAGAAGCTTTCTGAGAAACTGTTCTGTGTTCGGTAAATTCACCTCACAGAGTTACAACTTTCCCTTCAAGAAGCCTTTCGCTAAGGCTGTTCTTGTGGAATTGGCAAAGAGATATTTGGAAGCCCATAGAGGGCCATGGTGAAAAAGGAAATATCTTCCGTTCAAAACTGGAAAGAAGCTTTCTGAGAAACTGCTCTGTGTTCTGTTAATTAATCTCACAGAGTTACATCTTTCCCTTCAAGAAGCCTTTCGCTAAGGCTGTTCTTGTGGAATTGGAAAAGGGATATTTGGAAGCCCATAGAGGGCTATGGTGAAAAAGGAAATATCTTCCGTTGAAAACTGGAAACAATCCTTCTGAGAATCTGCTCTGTGTTCTGTTAATTCATCTCACAGAGTTACATCTTTCCCTTCAGGAAGTCTTTCGCTAAGGCTGTTATTGTGGAATTGGCAAAGGGATATTTGTAAGCCCATAGAGGGCTATGGTGAAAAAGGAAATATCTTCCGTTCTAAATTTGAAAGAAGCTTTCTGAGAAACTGCTCTGTGTTCTGTTAATTCATCTAACAGAGTTACATCTTTCCCTTCAAGAAGACTTTCGCTAAGGCTGTTCTTGTGGAATTGGCAAAGGGATATTTGGAAGCCCATAGAGGGTTATGGTGAAAAAGGAAGTATCTTCCGTTCAAAACTGGAAAGAAGCTTTCTGAGAAACTTCTCTGTGTTCTGTTAATTAATCTCACAGAGTTACATCTTTCCCTTCAAGAAGACTTTCGCTAAGGCTGTTCTTGTGGAATTGGCAAAGGGATATTTGGAAGCCCATAGAGGGCTATGGTGAAAAAGGAAATATCTTCCGTTCAAAACTGGAAAGAAGCTTTCTGAGAAACTGCTCTGTGTTCTGTTAATTAATCTCACGGAGTTACATCTTTCCTTCAAAAAGCCTTTCGCTAAGGCTGTTCTTGTTTAATTGGCAAAGGGATATTTCGAAGCCCAGAGAGGGCTATGGTGAAAAAGGAAATATCATCCGTTCAAAACTGGAAAGAAGCTTTCTGAGAAACTGCTCTGTGTTCTGTTAATTCATCTCACAGAGTTACATCTTTCCCTTCAAGAAGCCTTTCGCTAAGGCTGTTCTTGTGGAATTGGCAAAGGGATATTTGGAAGCCCATAGAGGGCTATGGTGAAAAAGGAAATATGTTCCGTTCAAAACTGGAAAGAAGCTTTCTGAGAAACTGCTCTGTGTTCTGTTAATTCATCTCACAGAGTTACATCTTTCCCTTCAAGAAGCCTTTCGCTAAGGCTGTTCTTGTGGAATTGGCAAAGGGATATTTGTAAGCCCATAGAGGGCTATGGTGAAAAAGGAAATAGCTTCCGTTCAAAACTGGAAAGAAGCTTTCTGAGAAACTGCTCTGTGTTCTGTTAATTCATCTCACAGAGTTACATCTTTCCCTTCAAGAAGCCTTTCGCTAAGGCTGTTCTTGTGGAATTGGTAAAGGGATATTTGGAAGCCCATAGAGGGCTATGGTGAAAAAGGAAATATCTTCCGTTGAAAACTGGAAACAAGCCTTCTGAGAAACTGCTCTGTGTTCTGTTAATTCATCTCACAGAATTACATCTTTCCCTTCAAGAAGCCTTTCGCTAAGGCTGTTCTTGTGGAATTGGCAAAGGGATATTTGGAAGCCCATAGAGGGCTATGGTGAAAAAGGAAATATCTTCCGTTCAAAACTGGAAAGAAGCTTTCTGAGAAACTGTTCTGTGTTCGGTAAATTCACCTCACAGAGTTACAACTTTCCCTTCAAGAAGCCTTTCGCTAAGGCTGTTCTTGTGTAATTGGCAAAGAGATATTTGGAAGCCCATAGAGGGCTATGGTGAAAAAGGAAATATCTTCCGTTCAAAACTGGAAACAAGCTTTCTGAGAAACTGCTCTGTGTTCTGTTAATTCATCTCACAGAGTTACATCTTTCCCTTCAAGAAGCCTTTCGCTAAGGCTGTTCTTGTGGAATTGGCAAAGGGATATTTGTAAGCCCATAGAGGGCTATGGTGAAAAAGGAAATAGCTTCCGTTCAAAACTGGAAAGAATCTTTCTGAGAAACTGCTCTGTGTTCTGTTAATTCATCTCACAGAGTTACATCTTTCCCTTCAAGAAGCCTTTCGCTAAGGCTGTTCTTGTGGAATTGGCAAAGTCATATTTGGAAGCTCATAGAGGGCTATGGTGAAAAAGGAAATATCTTCCGTTCAAAACTGGAAAAAGCTTTCTGAGAAACTGCTCTGTGTTCTGTAAATTCATCTCACAGAGTTACATCTTTCCCTTCAAGAAGCCTTTCGCTAAGGCTGTTCTTGTGGAATTGAAAAAGGGATATTTAGAAGCCCATAGAGGGCTATGCTGAAAAAGGAAATATCTTCCGTTCAAAACTGGAAAGAAGCTTTCTGAGAAACTGGTCTGTGTTCTGTTAATTCATCTCACAGAGTTACATCTTTCCCTTCAAAAAGCCTTTCGCTAAGGCTGTTCTGGTGGAATTGGCAAAGGGATATTTGGAAACCCATAGAGGGCTATGGTGAAAAAGGAAATATCTTCCGTTCAAAACTGGAAAGAAGCTTTCTGAGAAACTGCTCTGTGTTCTGTTAATTCATCTCACAGAGTTACATCTTTCCCTTCAAGAAGGCTTTCGCTAAGGCTGTTCTTGTGGAATTGGTAAAGGGATATTTGGAAGCCCATAGAGGGCTACGGTGAAAAAGGAAATATCTTCCGTTGAAAACTGGAAACAAGCCTTCTGAGAAATTGTTCTGTGTTCTGTTAATTCATCTCACAGAGTTACATCTTTCCCTTCAAGAAGCCTTTCGCTAAGTCTGTTCTTGTGGAATTGGCAAAGGGATATTTGGAAGCCCATAGAGGGTTATGGTGAAAAAGGAAATATCTTCCGTTCAAAACTGGAAAGAAGCTTTCTGAAAAACTTCTCTGTGTTCTGTTAATTAATCTCACAGAGTTACATCTTTCCCTTCAAGAAGCCTTTCGCTAAGGCTGTTCTTGTGGAATTGGCAAAGGGATATTTGGAAGCCCATAGAGGGCTATGGTGAAAAAGGAAATACCTTCCGTTCAAAACTGGAAAGAAACTTTCTGAGAAACTGCTCTGTGTTCTGTTAATTCATCTCACAGAGTTACATGTTTCCCTTCAAGGAGCCTTTCGCTAAGGCTCTTTTTGTGGATTTGGCGAAGGGATATTTGGAAGCCCATAGAGGGCTATGGTGAAAAAGGAAATATCTTCCGTTCAAAACTGGAAAGAATCTTTCTGAGAAACTGCTCCCTGTTCTGTTAATTCATCTCACAGAGTTACATCTTTCCCTTCAAGAAGCCTTTCGCTAAGGCTGTTCTTGTGGAATTGGCAAAGGGATATTTGGAAGCCCATAGAGGGCTATGGTGAAAAAGGAAATATCTTCCGTTCAAAACTGGAAAGAAGCTTTCTGAGAAACTGCTCTGTGTTGTGTTAATTCATCTCACAGAGTTACATCTTTCCCTTCAAGAAGCCTTTCGCTAAGGCTGTTCTTGTGGAATTGGCAAAGTCATATTTGGAAGCTCATAGAGGGCTATGGTGAAAAAGAAAATATCTTCCGTTCAAAACTGGAAAAAGCTTTCTGAGAAACTGCTCTGTGTTCTGTTAATTCATCTCACAGAATTACATCTTTCCCTTCAAGAAGCCTTTCGCTAAGGCTGTTCTTGTGGAATTGGCAAAGGGATATTTGGAAGCCCATAGAGGGCTATGGTGAAAAAGGAAATATCTTCCGTTCAAAACTGGAAAGAAGCTTTCTGAGAAACTGTTCTGTGTTCGGTAAATTCACCTCACAGAGTTACAACTTTCCCTTCAAGAAGCCTTTCGCTAAGGCTGTTCTTGTGGAATTGGCAAAGAGATATTTGGAAGCCCAAAGAGGGCCATGGTGAAAAAGGAAATATCTTCCGTTCAAAACTGGAAAGAAGCTTTCTGAGAAACTGCTCTGTGTTCTGTTAATTAATCTCACAGAGTTACATCTTTCCCTTCAAGAAGCCTTTCGCTAAGGCTGTTCTTGTGGAATTGGAAAAGGGATATTTGGAAGCCCATAGAGGGCTATGGTGAAAAAGGAAATAGCTTCCGTTGAAAACTGGAAACAATCCTTCTGAGAATCTGCTCTGTGTTCTGTTAATTCATCTCACAGAGTTACATCTTTCCCTTCAGGAAGTCTTTCGCTAAGGCTGTTATTGTGGAATTGGCAAAGGGATATTTGTAAGCCCATAGAGGGCTATGGTGAAAAAGGAAATATCTTCCGTTCTAAATTTGAAAGAAGCTTTCTGAGAAACTGCTCTGTGTTCTGTTAATTCATCTAACAGAGTTACATCTTTCCCTTCAAGAAGACTTTCGCTAAGGCTGTTCTTGTGGAATTGGCAAAGGGATATTTGGAAGCCCATAGAGGGTTATGGTGAAAAAGGAAGTATCTTCCGTTCAAAACTGGAAAGAAGCTTTCTGAGAAACTTCTCTGTGTTCTGTTAATTAATCTCACAGAGTTACATCTTTCCCTTCAAAAAGACTTTCGCTAAGGCTGTTCTTGTGGAATTGGCAAAGGGATATTTGGAAGCCCATAGAGGGCTATGGTGAAAAAGGAAATATCTTCCGTTCAAAACTGGAAAGAAGCTTTCTGAGAAACTGCTCTGTGTTCTGTTAATTCATCTCACAGTGTTACATCTTTCCCTTCAAGAAGCCTTTCGCTAAGGCTGTTCTTGTGGAATTGGCGAAGGGATATTTGGAAGCCCATAGAGGGCTATGGTGAAAAAGGAAATATCTTCCGTTCAAAACTGGAAAGCAGCTTTCTGAGAAACTGCTCTGTGTTCTGTTAATTCATCTCACAGCGTTACATCTTTCCCTTCAAGAAGCCTTTCGCTAAGGCTGTTCTTGTGGAATTGGCAAAGGGATTTTGAAAGCCCATAGAGGGCTATGGTGAAAAAGGAAATAGCTTCCGTTCAAAACTGGAAAGAAGCTTTCTGAGAAACTGCTCTGTGTTCTGTTAATTAATCTCACGGAGTTACATCTTTCCCTTCAAAAAGCCTTTCGCTAAGGCTGTTCTTGTTTAATTGGCAAAGGGATATTTCGAAGCCCATAGAGGGCTATGGTGAAAAAGGAAATATCATCCGTTCAAAAGTGGAAAGAAGCTTTCTGAGAAACTGCTCTGTGTTCTGTTAATTCATCTCACAGAGTTACATCTTTCCCTTCAAGAAGCCTTTCGCTAAGGCTGTTCTTGTGGAATTGGCAAAGGGATATTTGGAAGCCCATAGAGGGCTATGGTGAAAAAGGAAATATGTTCCGTTCAAAACTGGAAAGAAGCTTTCTGAGAAACTGCTCTGTGTTCTGTTAATTCATCTCACAGAGTTACATCTTTCCCTTCAAGAAGCCTTTCGCTAAGGCTGTTCTTGTGGAATTGGCAAAGGGATATTTGTAAGCCCATAGAGGGCTATGGTGAAAAAGGAAATAGCTTCCGTTCAAAACTGGAAAGAAGCTTTCTGAGAAACTGCTCTGTGTTCTGTTAATTCATCTCACAGAGTTACATCTTTCCCTTCAAGAAGCCTTTCGCTAAGGCTGTTCTTCTGGAATTGGTAAAGGGATATTTGGAAACCCATAGAGGGCTATGGTGAAAAAGGAAATATCTTCCGTTGAAAACTGGAAACAAGCCTTCTGAGAAACTGCTCTGTGTTCTGTTAATTCATCTCACAGAGTTACATCTTTCCCTTCAAGAAGCCTTTCGCTAAGGCTGTTCTTGTGGAATTGGCAAAGGGATATTTGGAAGCCCATAGAGGGCTATGGTGAAAAAGGAAATATCTTCCGTTCAAAACTGGAAAGAAGCTTTCTGAGAAACTGTTCTGTGTTCGGTAAATTCAACTCACATAGTTACAACTTTCCCTTCAAGAAGCCTTTCGCTAAGGCTGTTCTTGTGTAATTGGCAAAGAGATATTTGGAAGCCCATAGAGGGCTATGGTGAAAAAGGAAATATCTTCCGTTCAAAACTGGAAACAAGCTTTCTGAGAAACTGCTCTGTGTTCTGTTAATTCATCTCACAGAGTTACATCTTTACCTTCAAGAAGCCTTTCGCTAAGGCTGTTCTTGTGGAATTGGCAAAGGGATATTTGTAAGCCCATAGAGGGCTATGGTGAAAAAGGAAATAGCTTCCGTTCAAAACTGGAAAGAAGCTTTCTGAGAAACTGCTCTGTGTTCTGTTAATTCATCTCACAGAGTTACATCTTTCCCTTCAAAAAGCCTTTCGCTAAGGCTGTTCTGGTGGAATTGGCAAAGGGATATTTGGAAACCCATAGAGGGCTATGGTGAAAAAGGAAATATCTTCCGTTCAAAACTGGAAAGAAGCTTTCTGAGAAACTGCTCTGTGTTCTGTTAATTCATCTCACAGAGTTACATCTTTCCCTTCAAGAAGGCTTTCGCTAAGGCTGTTCTTGTGGAATTGGTAAAGGGATATTTGGAAGCCCATAGAGGGCTACGGTGAAAAAGGAAATATCTTCCGTTGAAAACTGGAAACAAGCCTTCTGAGAAATTGTTCTGTGTTCTGTTAATTCATCTCACAGAGTTACATCTTTCCCTTCAAGAAGCCTTTCGCTAAGGCTGTTCTTCTGGAATTGGCACAGGGATATTTCGAAGCCCATAGAGGGCTATGGTGAAAAAGGAAGTATCATCCGTTCAAAACTGGAAAGAAGCTTTCTGAGAAACTGCTCTGTGTTGTGTTAATTCATCTCACAGAGTTACATCTTTCCCTTCAAGAAGCCTTTCGCTAAGGCTGTTCTTGTGGAATTGGCAAAGGGATATTTGGAAGCCCATAGAGGGCTATGGTGAAAAAGGAAATATCTTCCGTTCAAAACTGGAAAAAGCTTTCTGAGAAACTGCTCTGTGTTCTGTTAATTCATCTCACAGAGTTACATCTTTCCCTTCAAGAAGCCTTTCGCTAAGGCTGTTCTTGTGGAATTGGCAAAGTCATATTTGGAAGTTCATAGAGGGCTATGGTGAAAAAGGAAATATCTTCCGTTCAAAACTGGAAAAAGCTTTCTGAGAAACTGCTCTGTGTTCTGTAAATTCATCTCACAGAGTTACATCTTTCCCTTCAAGAAGCCTTTCGCTAAGGCTGTTCTTGTGGAATTGGCAAAGGGATATTTGGAAGCCCATAGAGGGCTATGGTGAAAAAGGAAATATCTTCCGTTCAAAACTGGAAAGAAGCTTTCTGAGAAACTGCTCTGTGTTCTGTTAATTCATCTCACAGAGTTACATCTTTCCCTTCAAGAAGCCTATCGCTAAGGCTGTTCTTGTGGAATTGAAAAAGGGATATTTAGAAGCCCATAGAGGGCTATGGTAAAAAAGGAAATATCTTCCGTTCAAAACTGGAAAGAAGCTTTCTGAGAAACTGGTCTGTGTTCTGTTAATTCATCTCACAGAGTTACATCTTTCCCTTCAAAAAGCCTTTCGCTAAGGCTGTTCTGGTGGAATTGGCAAAGGGATATTTGAAAACCCATAGAGGGCTATGGTGAAAAAGGAAATATCTTCCGTTCAAAACTGGAAAGAAGCTTTCTGAGAAACTGCTCTGTGTTCTGTTAATTCATCTCACAGAGTTACGTCTTTCCCTTCAAGAAGCCTTTCGCTAAGGCTGTTTTGTGGAATTGGCAAAGGGATATATGGAAGCCCATAGAGGGCTATGGTGAAAAATGAAATAGCTTCCGTTCAAAACTGGAAAGAAGCTTTCTGAGAAACTGCTCTGTGTTCTGTTAATTCATCTCACAGAGTTACATCTTTCCCTTCAAGAAGCCTTTCTCTAAGGCTGTTCTTGTGGAATTGGTAAAGGGATATTTGGAAGCCCATAGAGGGCTATGGTGAAAAAGGAAATAGCTTCCGTTGAAAACTGGAAACAAGCCTTCTGAGAAACTGCTCTGTGTTCTGTTAATTCATCTCACAGAGTTACATCTTTCTCTTCAAGAAGCCTTTCGCTAAGGCTGTTCTTGTGGAATTGGCAAAGGGATATTTCGAAGCCCATAGAGGTCTTTGGTGAAAAACGAAATATCTTCCGTTCAAAACTGGAAAGAAGCTTTCTGAGAAACTGTTCTGTGTTCGGTAAATTCACCTCACAGAGTTACATCTTTCCCTTCAAGAAGCCTTTCGCTAAGGCTGTTCTTGTGGAATTGGCAAAGGGATATTTGGAAGCCCATAGAGGGCTACGGTGATAAAGGAAATATCTTCCGTTCAAAACTGGAAAGAAGCTTTCTGAGAAACTGCTCTGTGTTCTGTTAATTCATCTCACAGAGTTACATCTTTCCCTTCAAGAAGCCTTTCGCTAAGGCTGTTCTTGTGGAATTGGTAAAGGGATATTTCGAAGCCCATAGAGGGCTATGGTGAAAAAGGAAATATCTTCCGTTCAAAACTGGAAAGAAGCTTTCTGAGAAACTGCTCTGTGTTCTGGTAATTCATCTCACAGAGTTACATCTTTCCCTTCAAGAAGCCTTTCGCTAAGGCTGTTCTTGTGGAATTGGCAAAGTCATATTTGGAAGCTCATAGAGGGCTATGGTGAAAAAGGAAATAGCTTCCGTTCAAAACTGGAAAGAAGGTTTCTGAGAAACTGCTCTGTGTTCTGTAAATTCATCTCACAGAGTTACATCTTTCCCTTCAAGAAGCCTTTCGCTAAGGCTGTTCTTGTGGAATTGGCAAAGGGATATTTGGAAGCCCATAGAGGGCTATGGTGAAAAAGGAAGTATCATCCGTTTAAAACTGGAAAGAAGCTTTCTGAGAAACTGCTCTGTGTTCTGTTAATTCATCTCACAGAGTTACATCTTTCCCTTCAAGAAGCCTTTCGCTAAGGCTGTTCTTGTGGAATTGGCAAAGGGATATTTGGAAGCCCATAGAGGGCTATTTTGAAAACGGAAATATCTTCCGTTCAAGACTGGAAAGAAGCTTTCTGAGAAACTGCTCTGTGTTCTGTTAATTCATCTCACAGAGTTACATCTTTCCCTTCAAGAAGTCTTTCGCTAAGGCTGTTATTGTGGAATTGGCAAAGGGATATTTGGAAGCCCATAGAGGGCTATGGTGAAAAAGGAAATATCTTCCGTTCAAAACTTGAAAGAATCTTTCTGAGAAACTGCTCTGTGTTCTGTTAATTCATCTCACAGAGTTACATCTTTCCCTTCAAGAAGCCTTTCGCTAAGACTGTTCTTGTGGAATTGGCAAAGGGATATTTGGAAGCCCATAGAGGGTTATGGTGAAAAAGGAAATATCTTCCGTTCAAAACTGGAAAGAAGCTTTCTGAGAAACTTCTCTGTGTTCTGTTAATTAATCTCACAGAGTTACATCTTTCTCTTCAAGAAGCCTTTCGCTAAGGCTGTTCTTGTGGAATTTTCAAAGGGATATTTGGAAGCTCATAGAGGGCTATGGTGAAAAAGGAAATATCTTCCGTTCAAAACTGGAAAGAAGCTTTCTGAGAAACTGCTCTGTGTTCTGTTAATTCATCTCACAGTGTTACATCTCTCCCTTCAAGAAGCCTTTCGCTAAGGCTGTTCTTGTGGAATTGGCGAAGGGATATTTGGAAGCCCATAGAGGGCTATGGTGAAAAAGGAAATATCTTCCGTTCAAAACTGGAAAGAAGCTTTCTGAGCAACTGCTCTGTGTTCTGTTAATTCATCTCACAGAGTTACATCTTTCCCTTCAAGAAGCCTTTCGCTAAGGCTGTTCTTGTGGAATTGGCAAAGTCATATTTGGAAGCTCACAGAGGGCAATGGTGAAAAAGGAAATATCTTCCGTTCAAAACTGGAAAGAAGCTTTCTGAAAAACTGCTCTGTGTTCTGTAAATTCATCTAACAGAGTTACATCTTTCCCCTCAAGAAGCCTTTCGCTAAGGCTGTTCTTGTGGAATTGGCAAAGGGATATTTGGAAGCCCATAGAGGGCTATGGTGAAAAAGGAAATATCTTCCGTTCAAAATTGGAAAGAAGCTTTCTGAGAAACTGCTCTGTGTTCTGTTAATTAATCTCACAGAGATACATCTTTCCCTTCAAGAAGCCTTTCGCTAAGGCTGTTCTTGTGGAATTGGCAAAGGGATATTTGGAAGCCCTTAGAGGGCTATGGTGAAAAAGGAAATATCTTCCGTTCAAAACTGGAAAGAAGCTTTCTGAGAATCTGCTCTGTGTTCTGTTAATTCATCTCACAGAGTTACATCTTTCCCTTCAAGAAGCCTTTCGCTAAGGCTGTTCTTGTGGAATTGGAAAAGGGATATTTGGAAGCCCATAGAGGGTTATGGTGAAAAAGGAAATATCTTCCGTTCAAAACTGGAAAGAAGCTTTCTGAGAAACTTCTCTGTGTTCTGTTAATTAATCTCACAGAGTTACATCTTTCCCTTCAAGAAGCCTTTCGCTAAGGCTGTTCTTGTGGAATTGGCAAAGGGATTTTGGAAACCCATAGAGGGCTATGTTGAAAAAGGAAATAGCTTCCGTTCAAAACTGGAAAGAAGCTTTCTGAGAAACTGCTCTGTGTTGTGTTAATTAATCTCATAGAGTTACATCTTTCCCTTCAAGAAGCCTTTCGCTAAGGCTGTTCTTGTGGAATTGGCAAAGGGATATTTCGAAGCCCATAGAGGGGTATGGTGAAAAAGGAAATATCATCCGTTCAAATCTGGAAAGAAGCTTTCTGAGAAACTGCTCTGTGTTCTGTTAATTCATCTCACAGAGTTACATCTTTCCCTTCAAGAAGTCTTTCGCTAAGGCTGTTATTGTGGAATTGGAAAAGGGATAATTGGAAGCCCATAGAGGGCTATGGTGAAAAAGGAAATATCTTCCGTTCAAAACTTGAAAGAATCTTTCTGAGAAACTGCTCTGTGTTCTGTTAATTCATCTCACAGAGTTACATCTTTCCCTTCAAGAAGCCTTTCGCTAACGCTGTTCTTGTGGAATTGGCAAAGGGATATTTGGAAGCCCATAGAGGGTTATGGTGAAAAAGGAAATATCTTCCGTTCAAAACTGGAAAGAAGCTTTCTGAGAAACTTCTCTGTGTTCTGTAAATTAATCTCACAGAGTTACATCTTTCTCTTCAAGAAGCCTTTCGCTAAGGCTGTTCTTGTGGAATTTTCAAAGGGATATTTGGAAGCTCATAGAGGGCTATGGTGAAAAAGGAAATATCTTCCGTTCAAAACTGGAAAGAAACTTTCTGAGAAACTGCTCTGTGTTCTGTTAATTCATCTCACAGAGTTACATCTTTCCCTTCAAGAAGACTTTCGCTAAGGCTGTTCTTGTGGAATTGGCAAAGGGATATTTGGAAGCCCATAGAGGGCTATGGTGAAAAAGGAAATATCTTCCGTTCAAAACTGGAAAGAAGCTTTCTGAGAAAGTGCTCTGTGTTCTGTTAATTCATCTCACAGTGTTACATCTTTCCCTTCAAGAAGCCTTTCGCTAAGGCTGTTCTTGTGGAATTGGCGAAGGGATATTTGGAAGCCCTTAGAGGGCTATGGTGAAAAAGGAAATATCTTCCGTTCAAAACTGGAAAGCAGCTTTCTGAGAAACTGCTCTGTGTTCTGTTAATTCATCTCACAGAGTTACATCTTTCCCTTCAAGAAGCCTTTCGCTAAGGCTGTTCTTGTGGAATTGGCAAAGGGATTTTGGAAACCCATAGAGGGCTATGGTGAAAAAGGAAATAGCTTCCGTTCAAAACTGGAAAGAAGCTTTCTGAGAAACTGCTCTGTGTTCTGTTAATTAATCTCATAGAGTTACATCTTTCCCTTCAAGAAGCCTTTCTCTAAGGCTGTTCTTGTGGAATTGGCAAAGGGATATTTCGAAGCCCATAGAGGGGTATGGTGAAAAAGGAAATATCATCCGTTCAAAACTGGAAAGAAGCTTTCTGAGGAACTGCTCTGTGTTCTGTTAATTCATCTCACAGAGTTACATCTTTCCCTTCAAGAAGCCTTTCGCTAAGTCTGTTCTTGTGGAATTGGCAAAGGGATATTTGGAAGCCCATAGAGGGCTACGGTGAAAAAGGAAATATCTTCCGTTCAAAACTGGAAAGAAGCTTTCTGAGAAACTGCTCTGTGTTCTGTTAATTCATCTCACAGAGTTACATCTTTCCCTTCAAGAAGCCTTTCGCTAAGGCTCTTCTTGTGGAATTGGCAAAGGGGTATTTGAAAGCCCATAGAGGGCTATGGTGAAAAAGGAAATATCTTCCGTTCAAAACTGGAAAGAAGCTTTCTGAGAAACTGCTCTGTGTTCTGTTAATTCATCTCACAGAGTTACATCTTTCCCTTCAAGAAGCCTTTCGCTAAGGCTGTTCTTGTGGAATTGGCAAAGGGATTTTGGAAACCCATAGAGGGCTATGTTGAAAAAGGAAATAGCTTCCGTTCAAAACTGGAAAGAAGCTTTCTGAGAAACTGCTCTGTGTTGTGTTAATTAATCTCATAGAGTTACATCTTTCCCTTCAAGAAGCCTTTCGCTAAGGCTGTTCTTGTGGAATTGGCAAAGGGATATTTCGAAGCCCATAGAGGGGTATGGTGAAAAAGGAAATATCATCCGTTCAAATCTGGAAAGAAGCTTTCTGAGAAACTGCTCTGTGTTCTGTTAATTCATCTCACAGAGTTACATCTTTCCCTTCAAGAAGTCTTTCGCTAAGGCTGTTATTGTGGAATTGGAAAAGGGATAATTGGAAGCCCATAGAGGGCTATGGTGAAAAAGGAAATATCTTCCGTTCAAAACTTGAAAGAATCTTTCTGAGAAACTGCTCTGTGTTCTGTTAATTCATCTCACAGAGTTACATCTTTCCCTTCAAGAAGCCTTTCGCTAACGCTGTTCTTGTGGAATTGGCAAAGGGATATTTGGAAGCCCATAGAGGGTTATGGTGAAAAAGGAAATATCTTCCGTTCAAAACTGGAAAGAAGCTTTCTGAGAAACTTCTCTGTGTTCTGTAAATTAATCTCACAGAGTTACATCTTTCTCTTCAAGAAGCCTTTCGCTAAGGCTGTTCTTGTGGAATTTTCAAAGGGATATTTGGAAGCTCATAGAGGGCTATGGTGAAAAAGGAAATATCTTCCGTTCAAAACTGGAAAGAAACTTTCTGAGAAACTGCTCTGTGTTCTGTTAATTCATCTCACAGAGTTACATCTTTCCCTTCAAGAAGACTTTCGCTAAGGCTGTTCTTGTGGAATTGGCAAAGGGATATTTGGAAGCCCATAGAGGGCTATGGTGAAAAAGGAAATATCTTCCGTTCAAAACTGGAAAGAAGCTTTCTGAGAAAGTGCTCTGTGTTCTGTTAATTCATCTCACAGTGTTACATCTTTCCCTTCAAGAAGCCTTTCGCTAAGGCTGTTCTTGTGGAATTGGCGAAGGGATATTTGGAAGCCCTTAGAGGGCTATGGTGAAAAAGGAAATATCTTCCGTTCAAAACTGGAAAGCAGCTTTCTGAGAAACTGCTCTGTGTTCTGTTAATTCATCTCACAGAGTTACATCTTTCCCTTCAAGAAGCCTTTCGCTAAGGCTGTTCTTGTGGAATTGGCAAAGGGATTTTGGAAACCCATAGAGGGCTATGGTGAAAAAGGAAATAGCTTCCGTTCAAAACTGGAAAGAAGCTTTCTGAGAAACTGCTCTGTGTTCTGTTAATTAATCTCATAGAGTTACATCTTTCCCTTCAAGAAGCCTTTCTCTAAGGCTGTTCTTGTGGAATTGGCAAAGGGATATTTCGAAGCCCATAGAGGGGTATGGTGAAAAAGGAAATATCATCCGTTCAAAACTGGAAAGAAGCTTTCTGAGGAACTGCTCTGTGTTCTGTTAATTCATCTCACAGAGTTACATCTTTCCCTTCAAGAAGCCTTTCGCTAAGTCTGTTCTTGTGGAATTGGCAAAGGGATATTTGGAAGCCCATAGAGGGCTACGGTGAAAAAGGAAATATCTTCCGTTCAAAACTGGAAAGAAGCTTTCTGAGAAACTGCTCTGTGTTCTGTTAATTCATCTCACAGAGTTACATCTTTCCCTTCAAGAAGCCTTTCGCTAAGGCTCTTCTTGTGGAATTGGCAAAGGGGTATTTGAAAGCCCATAGAGGGCTATGGTGAAAAAGGAAATATCTTCCGTTCAAAACTGGAAAGAAGCTTTCTGAGAAACTGCTCTGTGTTCTGTTAATTCATCTCACAGAGTTACATCTTTCCCTTCAAGAAGCCTTTCGCTAAGGCTGTTCTTGTGGAATTGGCAAAGTCATATTTGGAAGCTCATAGAGGGCTATGGTGAAAAAGGAAATATCTTCCGTTCAAAACTGGAAAAAGCTTTCTGAGAAACTGCTCTGTGTTCTGTAAATTCATCTCACAGAGTTACATCTTTCCCTTCAAGTAGCCTTTTGCTAAGGCTTTTCTTGTGGAATTGAAAAAGGGATATTTAGAAGCCCATAGAGGGCTATGGTGAAAAAGGAAATATCTTCCGTTCAAAACTGGAAAGAAGCTTTCTGAGAAACTGGTCTGTGTTCTGTTCATTCATCTCACAGAGTTACATCTTTCCCTTCAAAAAGCCTTTCGCTAAGGCTGTTCTGGTGGAATTGGCAAAGGGATATTTGGAAACCCATAGAGGGCTATGGTGAAAAAGAAATATCTTCCGTTCAAAACTGGAAAGAAGCTTTCTGAGAAACTGCTCTGTGTTCTCTTAATTCATCTCACAGAGTTACATCTTTCCCTTCAAGAAGCCTTTCGCTAAGGCTGTTCTTGAGGAATTGGTAAAGGGATATTTGGAAGCCCATAGAGGGCTACGGTGAAAAAGGAAATATCTTCCGTTGAAAACTGGAAAAAAGCCTTCTGAGAAACTGCTCTGTGTTCTGTTAATTCATCTCACAGAGTTACATCTTTCCCTTCAAGAAGCCTTTCGCTAAGGCTGTTCTTGTGGAATTGGTAAAGGGATATTTCGAAGCCCATAGAGGGCTTTGGTGAAAAAGGAAATATCTTCCGTTCAAAACTGGAAAGATGCTTTCTGAGAAACTGTTCTGTGTTCGGTAAATTCACCTCACAGAGTTACATCTTTCCCTTCAAGAAGCCTTTCGCTAAGGCTGTTCTTGTGGAATTGGCAAAGGGATATTTGGAAGCCCATAGAGGGCTATGGTGAAAAAGGAAATATCTTCCGTTCAAAACGGGAAAGAAGCTTTCTGAGAAACTGCTCTGTGTTCTGTTAATTCATCTCACAGAGTTACATCTTTCCCTTCAAGAAGCCTTTCGCTAAGGCTGTTCTTGTGGAATTGGCAAAGTGATATTTCGAAGCCCTTAGAGGGCTATGGTGAAAAAGGAAATATCTTCCGTTCAAAACTGGAAAGAAGCTTTCTGAGAAACTGCTCTGTGTTCTGTTAATTCATCTCACAGAGTTACATCTTTCCCTTCAAGAAGCCTTTCGCTAAGGCTGTTCTTGTGGAACTGGCAAAGTCATATTTGGAAGCTCATAGAGGGCTATGGTGAAAAAGGAAATAGCTTCCGTTCAAAACTGGAAGGAAGGTTTCTGAGAAACTGCTCTGTGTTCTGTAAATTCATCTCACAGAGTTACATCTTTCCCTTCAAGAAGCCTTTCGCTAAGGCTGTTCTTGTGGAATTGGCAAAGGGATATTTGGAAGCCCATAGAGGGCTATGGTGAAAAAGGAAATATCTTCCGTTCAAAACTGGAAAGAAGCTTTCTGAGAAACTTCTCTGTGTTCTGTTAATTCATCTCACAGAGTTACATCTTTCCCTTCAAGAAGCCTTTCGCTAAGGCTGTTCTTGTGGAATTGGCAAAGTCATGTTTGGAAACTCATAGAGGGCTATGGTTAAAAAGGAAATATCTTCCGTTCAAAACTGGAAAAAGCTTTGTGAGAAACTGCTCTCTGTTCTGTAAATTCATCTCACAGAGTTACATCTTTCCCTTCAAGAAGCCTTTCGCTAAGGCTGTTCTTGTGGAATTGAAAAAGTGATATTTAGAAGCCCATAGAGGGCTATGGTGAAAAAGGAAATATCTTCCGTTCAAAACTGGAAAGAAGCTTTCTGAGAAACTGGTCTGTGTTCTGTTAATTCATCTCACAGAGTTACATCTTTCCCTTCAAAAAGCCTTTCGCTAAGGCTGTTCTGGTGGAATTGGCAAAGGGATATTTGGAAACCCATAGAGGGCTATGGTGAAAAAGAAATATCTTCCGTTCAAAACTGGAAAGAAGCTTTCTGAGAAACTGCTCTGTGTTCTCTTAATTCATCTCACAGAGTTACATCTTTCCCTTCAAGAAGCCTTTCGCTAAGGCTGTTCTTGTGGAATTGGTAAAGGGATATTTGGAAGCCCATAGAGGGCTACGGTGAAAAAGGAAATATCTTCCGTTGAAAACTGGAAAAAAGCCTTCTGAGAAACTGCTCTGTGTTCTGTTAATTCATCTCACAGAGTTACATCTTTCCCTTCAAGAAGCCTTTCGCTAAGGCTGTTCTTGTGGAATTGGTAAAGGGATATTTCGAAGCCCATAGAGGGCTTTGGTGAAAAAGGAAATATCTTCCGTTCAAAACTGGAAAGATGCTTTCTGAGAAACTGTTCTGTGTTCGGTAAATTCACCTCACAGAGTTACATCTTTCCCTTCAAGAAGCCTTTCGCTAAGGCTGTTCTTGTGGAATTGGCAAAGGGATATTTGGAAGCCCATAGAGGGCTATGGTGAAAAAGGAAATATCTTCCGTTCAAAACGGGAAAGAAGCTTTCTGAGAAACTGCTCTGTGTTCTGTTAATTCATCTCACAGAGTTACATCTTTCCCTTCAAGAAGCCTTTCGCTAAGGCTGTTCTTGTGGAATTGGCAAAGTGATATTTCGAAGCCCTTAGAGGGCTATGGTGAAAAAGGAAATATCTTCCGTTCAAAACTGGAAAGAAGCTTTCTGAGAAACTGCTCTGTGTTCTGTTAATTCATCTCACAGAGTTACATCTTTCCCTTCAAGAAGCCTTTCGCTAAGGCTGTTCTTGTGGAACTGGCAAAGTCATATTTGGAAGCTCATAGAGGGCTATGGTGAAAAAGGAAATAGCTTCCGTTCAAAACTGGAAGGAAGGTTTCTGAGAAACTGCTCTGTGTTCTGTAAATTCATCTCACAGAGTTACATCTTTCCCTTCAAGAAGCCTTTCGCTAAGGCTGTTCTTGTGGAATTGGCAAAGGGATATTTGGAAGCCCATAGAGGGCTATGGTGAAAAAGGAAATATCTTCCGTTCAAAACTGGAAAGAAGCTTTCTGAGAAACTTCTCTGTGTTCTGTTAATTCATCTCACAGAGTTACATCTTTCCCTTCAAGAAGCCTTTCGCTAAGGCTGTTCTTGTGGAATTGGCAAAGTCATGTTTGGAAACTCATAGAGGGCTATGGTTAAAAAGGAAATATCTTCCGTTCAAAACTGGAAAAAGCTTTGTGAGAAACTGCTCTGTGTTCTGTAAATTCATCTCACAGAGTTACATCTTTCCCTTCAAGAAGCCTTTCGCTAAGGCTGTTCTTGTGGAATTGAAAAAGTGATATTTAGAAGCCCATAGAGGGCTATGGTGAAAAAGGAAATATCTTCCGTTCAAAACTGGAAAGAAGCTTTCTGAGAAACTGGTCTGTGTTCTGTTAATTCATCTCACAGAGTTACATCTTTCCCTTCAAAAAGCCTTTCGCTAAGGCTGTTCTGGTGGAATTGGCAAAGGGATATTTGGAAACCCATAGAGGGCTACGGTGAAAAAGGAAATATCTTCCGTTCAAAACTGGAAAGAAGCTTTCTGAGAAACTGCTCTGTGTTCTGTTAATTCATCTCACAGAGTTACGTCTTTCCCTTCAAGAAGCCTTTCGCTAAGGCTGTTCTTGTGGAATTGGCAAAGGGATATTTGGAAGCCCATAGAGGGCTATGGTGAAAAATGAAATAGCTTCCGTTCAAAACTGGAAAGAAGCTTTCTGAGAAACTGCTCTGTGTTCTGTTAATTCATCTCACAGAGTTACATCTTTCCCTTCAAGAAGCCTTTCTCTAAGGCTGTTCTTGTGGAATTGGTAAAGGGATATTTGGAAGCCCATAGAGGGCTATGGTGAAAAAGGAAATAGCTTCCGTTGAAAACTGGAAACAAGCCTTCTGAGAAACTGCTCTGTGTTCTGTTAATTCATCTCACAGAGTTACATCTTTCTCTTCAAGAAGCCTTTCGCTAAGGCTGTTCTTGTGGAATTGGCAAAGGGATATTTCGAAGCCCATAGAGGGCTTTGGTGAAAAAGGAAATATCTTCCGTTCAAAACTGGAAAGAAGCTTTCTGAGAAACTGTTCTGTGTTCGGTAAATTCACCTCACAGAGTTACATCTTTCCCTTCAAGAAGCCTTTCGCTAAGGCTGTTCTTGTGGAATTGGCAAAGGGATATTTGGAAGCCCATAGAGGGCTATGGTGAAAAAGGAAATATCTTCCGTTCAAAACTGGAAAGAAGCTTTCTGAGAAACTGCTCTGTGTTCTGTTAATTCATCTCACAGAGTTACATCTTTCCCTTCAAGAAGCCTTTCGCTAAGGCTGTTCTTGTGGAATTGGCAAAGGGATATTTCGAAGCCCATAGAGGGCTATGGTGAAAAAGGAAATATCTTCCGTTCAAAACTGGAAAGAAGCTTTCTGAGAAACTGCTCTGTGTTCTGTTAATTCATCTCACAGAGTTACATCTTTCCCTTCAAGAAGCCTTTCGCTAAGGCTGTTCTTGTGGAATTGGCAAAGTCATATTTGGAAGCTCATAGAGGGCTATGGTGAAAAAGGAAATAGCTTCCGTTCAAAACTGGAAAGAAGGTTTCTGAGAAACTGCTCTGTGTTCTGTAAATTCATCTCACAGAGTTACATCTTTCCCTTCAAGAAGCCTTTCGCTAAGGCTGTTCTTGTGGAATTGGCAAAGGGATATTTGGAAGCCCATAGAGGGCTATGGTGAAAAAGGAAGTATCATCCGTTTAAAACTGGAAAGAAGCTTTCTGAGAAACTGCTCTGTGTTCTGTTAATTCATCTCACAGAGTTACATCTTTCCCTTCAAGAAGCCTTTCGCTAAGGCTGTTCTTGTGGAATTGGCAAAGGGATATTTGGAAGCCCATAGAGGGCTATTTTGAAAACGGAAATATCTTACGTTCAAGACTGGAAAGAAGCTTTCTGAGAAACTGCTCTGTGTTCTGTTAATTCATCTCACAGAGTTACATCTTTCCCTTCAAGAAGTCTTTCGCTAAGGCTGTTCTTGTGGAATTGGCAAAGGGATATTTGGAAGCCCATAGAGGGTTATGGTGAAAAAGGAAATATCTTCCGTTCAAAACTGGAAAGAAGCTTTCTGAGAAACTTCTCTGTGTTCTGTTAATTAATCTCACAGAGTTACATCTTTCCCTTCAAGAAGCCTTTCGCTAAGGCTGTTCTTGTGGAATTGGCAAAGGGATATTTGGAAGCCCATAGAGGGCTATGGTGAAAAAGGAAATATCTTCCGTTCAAAACGGGAAAGAAGCTTTCTGAGAAACTGCTCTGTGTTCTGTTAATTCATCTCACAGAGTTACATCTTTCCCTTCAAGAAGCCTTTCGCTAAGGCTGTTCTTGTGGAATTGGCAAAGTGATATTTCGAAGCCCTTAGAGGGCTATGGTGAAAAAGGAAATATCTTCCGTTCAAAACTGGAAAGAAGCTTTCTGAGAAACTGCTCTGTGTTCTGTTAATTCATCTCACAGAGTTACATCTTTCCCTTCAAGAAGCCTTTCGCTAAGGCTGTTCTTGTGGAACTGGCAAAGTCATATTTGGAAGCTCATAGAGGGCTATGGTGAAAAAGGAAATAGCTTCCGTTCAAAACTGGAAGGAAGGTTTCTGAGAAACTGCTCTGTGTTCTGTAAATTCATCTCACAGAGTTACATCTTTCCCTTCAAGAAGCCTTTCGCTAAGGCTGTTCTTGTGGAATTGGCAAAGGGATATTTGGAAGCCCATAGAGGGCTATGGTGAAAAAGGAAATATCTTCCGTTCAAAACTGGAAAGAAGCTTTCTGAGAAACTTCTCTGTGTTCTGTTAATTCATCTCACAGAGTTACATCTTTCCCTTCAAGAAGCCTTTCGCTAAGGCTGTTCTTGTGGAATTGGCAAAGTCATGTTTGGAAACTCATAGAGGGCTATGGTTAAAAAGGAAATATCTTCCGTTCAAAACTGGAAAAAGCTTTGTGAGAAACTGCTCTGTGTTCTGTAAATTCATCTCACAGAGTTACATCTTTCCCTTCAAGAAGCCTTTCGCTAAGGCTGTTCTTGTGGAATTGAAAAAGTGATATTTAGAAGCCCATAGAGGGCTATGGTGAAAAAGGAAATATCTTCCGTTCAAAACTGGAAAGAAGCTTTCTGAGAAACTGGTCTGTGTTCTGTTAATTCATCTCACAGAGTTACATCTTTCCCTTCAAAAAGCCTTTCGCTAAGGCTGTTCTGGTGGAATTGGCAAAGGGATATTTGGAAACCCATAGAGGGCTATGGTGAAAAAGAAATATCTTCCGTTCAAAACTGGAAAGAAGCTTTCTGAGAAACTGCTCTGTGTTCTCTTAATTCATCTCACAGAGTTACATCTTTCCCTTCAAGAAGCCTTTCGCTAAGGCTGTTCTTGTGGAATTGGTAAAGGGATATTTGGAAGCCCATAGAGGGCTACGGTGAAAAAGGAAATATCTTCCGTTCAAAACTGGAAAAAAGCCTTCTGAGAAACTGCTCTGTGTTCTGTTAATTCATCTCACAGAGTTACATCTTTCCCTTCAAGAAGCCTTTCGCTAAGGCTGTTCTTGTGGAATTGGTAAAGGGATATTTCGAAGCCCATAGAGGGCTTTGGTGAAAAAGGAAATATCTTCCGTTCAAAACTGGAAAGATGCTTTCTGAGAAACTGTTCTGTGTTCGGTAAATTCACCTCACAGAGTTACATCTTTCCCTTCAAGAAGCCTTTCGCTAAGGCTGTTCTTGTGGAATTGGCAAAGGGATATTTGGAAGCCCATAGAGGGCTATGGTGAAAAAGGAAATATCTTCCGTTCAAAACGGGAAAGAAGCTTTCTGAGAAACTGCTCTGTGTTCTGTTAATTCATCTCACAGAGTTACATCTTTCCCTTCAAGAAGCCTTTCGCTAAGGCTGTTCTTGTGGAATTGGCAAAGTGATATTTCGAAGCCCTTAGAGGGCTATGGTGAAAAAGGAAATATCTTCCGTTCAAAACTGGAAAGAAGCTTTCTGAGAAACTGCTCTGTGTTCTGTTAATTCATCTCACAGAGTTACATCTTTCCCTTCAAGAAGCCTTTCGCTAAGGCTGTTCTTGTGGAACTGGCAAAGTCATATTTGGAAGCTCATAGAGGGCTATGGTGAAAAAGGAAATAGCTTCCGTTCAAAACTGGAAGGAAGGTTTCTGAGAAACTGCTCTGTGTTCTGTAAATTCATCTCACAGAGTTACATCTTTCCCTTCAAGAAGCCTTTCGCTAAGGCTGTTCTTGTGGAATTGGCAAAGGGATATTTGGAAGCCCATAGAGGGCTATGGTGAAAAAGGAAATATCTTCCGTTCAAAACTGGAAAGAAGCTTTCTGAGAAACTTCTCTGTGTTCTGTTAATTCATCTCACAGAGTTACATCTTTCCCTTCAAGAAGCCTTTCGCTAAGGCTGTTCTTGTGGAATTGGCAAAGTCATGTTTGGAAACTCATAGAGGGCTATGGTTAAAAAGGAAATATCTTCCGTTCAAAACTGGAAAAAGCTTTGTGAGAAACTGCTCTGTGTTCTGTAAATTCATCTCACAGAGTTACATCTTTCCCTTCAAGAAGCCTTTCGCTAAGGCTGTTCTTGTGGAATTGAAAAAGTGATATTTAGAAGCCCATAGAGGGCTATGGTGAAAAAGGAAATATCTTCCGTTCAAAACTGGAAAGAAGCTTTCTGAGAAACTGGTCTGTGTTCTGTTAATTCATCTCACAGAGTTACATCTTTCCCTTCAAAAAGCCTTTCGCTAAGGCTGTTCTGGTGGAATTGGCAAAGGGATATTTGGAAACCCATAGAGGGCTACGGTGAAAAAGGAAATATCTTCCGTTCAAAACTGGAAAGAAGCTTTCTGAGAAACTGCTCTGTGTTCTGTTAATTCATCTCACAGAGTTACGTCTTTCCCTTCAAGAAGCCTTTCGCTAAGGCTGTTCTTGTGGAATTGGCAAAGGGATATTTGGAAGCCCATAGAGGGCTATGGTGAAAAATGAAATAGCTTCCGTTCAAAACTGGAAAGAAGCTTTCTGAGAAACTGCTCTGTGTTCTGTTAATTCATCTCACAGAGTTACATCTTTCCCTTCAAGAAGCCTTTCTCTAAGGCTGTTCTTGTGGAATTGGTAAAGGGATATTTGGAAGCCCATAGAGGGCTATGGTGAAAAAGGAAATAGCTTCCGTTGAAAACTGGAAACAAGCCTTCTGAGAAACTGCTCTGTGTTCTGTTAATTCATCTCACAGAGTTACATCTTTCTCTTCAAGAAGCCTTTCGCTAAGGCTGTTCTTGTGGAATTGGCAAAGGGATATTTCGAAGCCCATAGAGGGCTTTGGTGAAAAAGGAAATATCTTCCGTTCAAAACTGGAAAGAAGCTTTCTGAGAAACTGTTCTGTGTTCGGTAAATTCACCTCACAGAGTTACATCTTTCCCTTCAAGAAGCCTTTCGCTAAGGCTGTTCTTGTGGAATTGGCAAAGGGATATTTGGAAGCCCATAGAGGGCTATGGTGAAAAAGGAAATATCTTCCGTTCAAAACTGGAAAGAAGCTTTCTGAGAAACTGCTCTGTGTTCTGTTAATTCATCTCACAGAGTTACATCTTTCCCTTCAAGAAGCCTTTCGCTAAGGCTGTTCTTGTGGAATTGGCAAAGGGATATTTCGAAGCCCATAGAGGGCTATGGTGAAAAAGGAAATATCTTCCGTTCAAAACTGGAAAGAAGCTTTCTGAGAAACTGCTCTGTGTTCTGTTAATTCATCTCACAGAGTTACATCTTTCCCTTCAAGAAGCCTTTCGCTAAGGCTGTTCTTGTGGAATTGGCAAAGTCATATTTGGAAGCTCATAGAGGGCTATGGTGAAAAAGGAAATAGCTTCCGTTCAAAACTGGAAAGAAGGTTTCTGAGAAACTGCTCTGTGTTCTGTAAATTCATCTCACAGAGTTACATCTTTCCCTTCAAGAAGCCTTTCGCTAAGGCTGTTCTTGTGGAATTGGCAAAGGGATATTTGGAAGCCCATAGAGGGCTATGGTGAAAAAGGAAGTATCATCCGTTTAAAACTGGAAAGAAGCTTTCTGAGAAACTGCTCTGTGTTCTGTTAATTCATCTCACAGAGTTACATCTTTCCCTTCAAGAAGCCTTTCGCTAAGGCTGTTCTTGTGGAATTGGCAAAGGGATATTTGGAAGCCCATAGAGGGCTATTTTGAAAACGGAAATATCTTCCGTTCAAGACTGGAAAGAAGCTTTCTGAGAAACTGCTCTGTGTTCTGTTAATTCATCTCACAGAGTTACATCTTTCCCTTCAAGAAGTCTTTCGCTAAGGCTGTTATTGTGGAATTGGCAAAGGGATATTTGGAAGCCCATAGAGGGCTATGGTGAAAAAGGAAATATCTTCCGTTCAAAACTTGAAAGAATCTTTCTGAGAAACTGCTCTGTGTTCTGTTAATTCATCTCACAGAGTTACATCTTTCCCTTCAAGAAGCCTTTCGCTAAGGCTGTTCTTGTGGAATTGGCAAAGGGATATTTGGAAGCCCATAGAGGGTTATGGTGAAAAAGGAAATATCTTCCGTTCAAAACTGGAAAGAAGCTTTCTGAGAAACTTCTCTGTGTTCTGTTAATTAATCTCACAGAGTTACATCTTTCTCTTCAAGAAGCCTTTCGCTAAGGCTGTTCTTGTGGAATTTTCAAAGGGATATTTGGAAGCTCATAGAGGGCTATGGTGAAAAAGGAAATATCTTCCGTTCAAAACTGGAAAGAAGCTTTCTGAGAAACTGCTCTGTGTTCTGTTAATTCATCTCACAGAGTTACATCTCTCCCTTCAAGAAGCCTTTCGCTAAGGCTGTTCTTGTGGAATTGGCGAAGGGATATTTGGAAGCCCATAGAGGGCTATGGTGAAAAAGGAAATATCTTCCGTTCAAAACTGGAAAGAAGCTTTCTGAGAAACTGCTCTGTGTTCTGTTAATTCATCTCACAGAGTTACATCTTTCCCTTCAAGAAGCCTTTCGCTAAGGCTGTTCTTGTGGAATTGGCAAAGTCATATTTGGAAGCTCACAGAGGGCTATGGTGAAAAAGGAAATATCTTCCGTTCAAAACTGGAAAGAAGCTTTCTGAGAAACTGCTCTGTGTTCTGTAAATTCATCTAACAGAGTTACATCTTTCCCCTCAAGAAGCCTTTCGCTAAGGCTGTTCTTGTGGAATTGGCAAAGGGATATTTGGAAGCCCTTAGAGGGCTATGGTGAAAAAGGAAATATCTTCCGTTCAAAACTGGAAAGAAGCTTTCTGAGAATCTGCTCTGTGTTCTGTTAATTCATCTCACAGAGTTACATCTTTCCCTTCAAGAAGCCTTTCGCTAAGGCTGTTCTTGTGGAATTGGAAAAGGGATATTTGGAAGCCCATAGAGGGTTATGGTGAAAAAGGAAATATCTTCCGTTCAAAACTGGAAAGAAGGTTTCTGAGAAACTGCTCTGTGTTCTGTAAATTCATCTCACAGAGTTACATCTTTCCCTTCAAGAAGCCTTTCGCTAAGGCTGTTCTTGTGGAATTGGCAAAGGGATATTTGGAAGCCCATAGAGGGCTATGGTGAAAAAGGAAGTATCATCCGTTTAAAACTGGAAAGAAGCTTTCTGAGAAACTGCTCTGTGTTCTGTTAATTCATCTCACAGAGTTACATCTTTCCCTTCAAGAAGCCTTTCGCTAAGGCTGTTCTTGTGGAATTGGCAAAGGTATATTTGGAAGCCCATAGAGGGCTATTTTGAAAACGGAAATATCTTCCGTTCAAGACTGGAAAGAAGCTTTCTGAGAAACTGCTCTGTGTTCTGTTAATTCATCTCACAGAGTTACATCTTTCCCTTCAAGAAGTCTTTCGCTAAGGCTGTTATTGTGGAATTGGCAAAGGGATAATTGGAAGCCCATAGAGGGCTATGGTGAAAAAGGAAATATCTTCCGTTCAAAACTTGAAAGAATCTTTCTGAGAAACTGCTCTGTGTTCTGTTAATTCATCTCACAGAGTTACATCTTTCCCTTCAAGAAGCCTTTCGCTAACGCTGTTCTTGTGGAATTGGCAAAGGGATATTTGGAAGCCCATAGAGGGTTATGGTGAAAAAGGAAATATCTTCCGTTCAAAACTGGAAAGAAGCTTTCTGAGAAACTTCTCTGTGTTCTGTTAATTAATCTCACAGAGTTACATCTTTCTCTTCAAGAAGCCTTTCGCTAAGGCTGTTCTTGTGGAATTTTCAAAGGGATATTTGGAAGCTCATAGAGGGCTATGGTGAAAAAGGAAATATCTTCCGTTCAAAACTGGAAAGAAGCTTTCTGAGAAACTGCTCTGTGTTCTGTTAATTCATCTCACAGAGTTACATCTTTCCCTTCAAGAAGACTTTCGCTAAGGCTGTTCTTGTGGAATTGGCAAAGGGATATTTGGAAGCCCATAGAGGGCTATGGTGAAAAAGGAAATATCTTCCGTTCAAAACTGGAAAGAAGCTTTCTGAGAAAGTGCTCTGTGTTCTGTTAATTCATCTCACAGTGTTACATCTTTCCTTTCAAGAAGCCTTTCGCTAAGGCTGTTCTTGTGGAATTGGCGAAGGGATATTTGGAAGCCCTTAGAGGGCTATGGTGAAAAAGGAAATATCTTCCGTTCAAAACTGGAAAGCAGCTTTCTGAGAAACTGCTCTGTGTTCTGTTAATTCATCTCACAGAGTTACATCTTTCCCTTCAAGAAGCCTTTCGCTAAGGCTGTTCTTGTGGAATTGGCAAAGGGATTTTGGAAACCCATAGAGGGCTATGGTGAAAAAGGAAATAGCTTCCGTTCAAAACTGGAAAGAAGGTTTCTGAGAAACTGCTCTGTGTTCTGTTAATTAATCTCATAGAGTTACATCTTTCCCTTCAAGAAGCCTTTCGCTAAGGCTGTTCTTGTGGAATTGGCAAAGGGATATTTCGAAGCCCATAGAGGGGTATGGTGAAAAAGGAAATATCATCCGTTCAAAACTGGAAAGAAGCTTTCTGAGAAACTGCTCTGTGTTCTGTTAATTCATCTCACAGAGTTACATCTTTCCCTTCAAGAAGCCTTTCGCTAAGGCTGTTCTTGTGGAATTGGCAAAGGGATATTTGGAAGCCCATAGAGGGCTACGGTGAAAAAGGAAATATCTTCCGTTCAAAACTGGAAAGAAGCTTTCTGAGAAACTGCTCTGTGTTCTGTTAATTCATCTCACAGAGTTACATCTTTCCCTTCAAGAAGCCTTTCGCTAAGGCTCTTCTTGTGGAATTGGCAAAGGGGTATTTGAAAGCCCATAGAGGGCTATGGTGAAAAAGGAAATATCTTCCGTTCAAAACTGGAAAGAAGCTTTCTGAGAAACTGCTCTGTGTTCTGTTAATTCATCTCACAGAGTTACATCTTTCCCTTCAAGAAGCCTTTCGCTAAGTCTGTTCTTGTGGAATTGGCAAAGTCATATTTGGAAGCTCATAGAGGGCTATGGTGAAAAAGGAAATATCTTCCGTTCAAAACTGGAAAAAGCTTTCTGAGAAACTGCTCTGTGTTCTGTAAATTCATCTCACAGAGTTACATCTTTCCCTTCAAGTAGCCTTTTGCTAAGGCTTTTCTTGTGGAATTGAAAAAGGGATATTTAGAAGCCCATAGAGGGCTATGGTGAAAAAGGAAATATCTTCCGTTCAAAACTGGAAAGAAGCTTTCTGAGAAACTGGTCTGTGTTCTGTTCATTCATCTCACAGAGTTACAACTTTCCCTTCAAAAAGCCTTTCGCTAAGGCTGTTCTGGTGGAATTGGCAAAGGGATATTTGGAAACCCATAGAGGGCTATGGTGAAAAAGAAATATCTTCCGTTCAAAACTGGAAAGAAGCTTTCTGAGAAACTGCTCTGTGTTCTCTTAATTCATCTCACAGAGTTACATCTTTCCCTTCAAGAAGCCTTTCGCTAAGGCTGTTCTTGTGGAATTGGTAAAGGGATATTTGGAAGCCCATAGAGGGCTACGGTGAAAAAGGAAATATCTTCCGTTGAAAACTGGAAAAAAGCCTTCTGAGAAACTGCTCTGTGTTCTGTTAATTCATCTCACAGAGTTACATCTTTCCCTTCAAGAAGCCTTTCGCTAAGGCTGTTCTTGTGGAATTGGTAAAGGGATATTTCGAAGCCCATAGAGGGCTTTGGTGAAAAAGGAAATATCTTCCGTTCAAAACTGGAAAGATGCTTTCTGAGAAACTATTCTGTGTTCGGTAAATTCACCTCACAGAGTTACATCTTTCCCTTCAAGAAGCCTTTCGCTAAGGCTGTTCTTGTGGAATTGGCAAAGGGATATTTGGAAGCCCATAGAGGGCTATGGTGAAAAAGGAAATATCTTCCGTTCAAAACTGGAAAGAAGCTTTCTGAGAAACTGCTCTGTGTTCTGTTAATTCATCTCACAGAGTTACATCTTTCCCTTCAAGAAGCCTTTCGCTAAGGCTGTTCTTGTGGAATTGGCAAAGTGATATTTCGAAGCCCTTAGAGGGCTATGGTGAAAAAGGAAATATCTTCCGTTCAAAACTGGAAACAATCCTTCTGAGAAACTGCTCTGTGTTCTGTTAATTCATCTCACAGAGTTACATCTTTCCCTTCAAGAAGCCTTTCGCTAAGGCTGTTCTTGTGGAACTGGCAAAGTCATATTTGGAAGCCCATAGAGGGCTATGGTGAAAAAGGAAATATCTTCCGTTCAAAACTGGAAAGAAGCTTTCTGAGAAACTTCTCTGTGTTCTGTTAATTCATCTCACAGAGTTACATCTTTCCCTTCAAGAAGCCTTTCGCTAAGGCTGTTCTTGTGGAATTGGCAAAGTCATGTTTGGAAACTCATAGAGGGCTATGGTTAAAAAGGAAATATCTTCCGTTCAAAACTGGAAAAAGCTTTGTGAGAAACTGCTCTGTGTTCTGTAAATTCATCTCACAGAGTTACATCTTTCCCTTCAAGAAGCCTTTCGCTAAGGCTGTTCTTGTGGAATTGAAAAAGTGATATTTAGAAGCCCATAGAGGGCTATGGTGAAAAAGGAAATATCTTCCGTTCAAAACTGGAAAGAAGCTTTCTGAGAAACTGGTCTGTGTTCTGTTAATTCATCTCACAGAGTTACATCTTTCCCTTCAAAAAGCCTTTCGCTAAGGCTGTTCTGGTGGAATTGGCAAAGGGATATTTGGAAACCCATAGAGGGCTATGGTGAAAAAGGAAATATCTTCCGTTCAAAACTGGAAAGAAGCTTTCTGAGAAACTGCTCTGTGTTCTGTTAATTCATCTCACAGAGTTACGTCTTTCCCTTCAAGAAGCCTTTCGCTAAGGCTGTTCTTGTGGAATTGGCAAAGGGATATTTGGAAGCCCATAGAGGGCTATGGTGAAAAATGAAATAGCTTCCGTTCAAAACTGGAAAGAAGCTTTCTGAGAAACTGCTCTGTGTTCTGTTAATTCATCTCACAGAGTTACATCTTTCCCTTCAAGAAGCCTTTCTCTAAGGCTGTTCTTGTGGAATTGGTAAAGGGATATTTGGAAGCCCATAGAGGGCTATGGTGAAAAAGGAAATAGCTTCCGTTGAAAACTGGAAACAAGCCTTCTGAGAAACTGCTCTGTGTTCTGTTAATTCATCTCACAGAGTTACATCTTTCTCTTCAAGAAGCCTTTCGCTAAGGCTGTTCTTGTGGAATTGGCAAAGGGATATTTCGAAGCCCATAGAGGGCTTTGGTGAAAAAGGAAATATCTTCCGTTCAAAACTGGAAAGAAGCTTTCTGAGAAACTGTTCTGTGTTCGGTAAATTCACCTCACAGAGTTACATCTTTCCCTTCAAGAAGCCTTTCGCTAAGGCTGTTCTTGTGGAATTGGCAAAGGGATATTTGGAAGCCCATAGAGGGCTATGGTGAAAAAGGAAATATCTTCCGTTCAAAACTGGAAAGAAGCTTTCTGAGAAACTGCTCTGTGTTCTGTTAATTCATCTCACAGAGTTACATCTTTCCCTTCAAGAAGCCTTTCGCTAAGGCTGTTCTTGTGGAATTGGCAAAGGGATATTTCGAAGCCCATAGAGGGCTATGGTGAAAAAGGAAATATCTTCCGTTCAAAACTGGAAAGAAGCTTTCTGAGAAACTGCTCTGTGTTCTGTTAATTCAT
Source organism: Chlorocebus sabaeus (assembly GCF_047675955.1). Lineage (NCBI taxonomy): Eukaryota > Metazoa > Chordata > Mammalia > Primates > Cercopithecidae > Chlorocebus > Chlorocebus sabaeus. The sequence continues at coordinate 2,010,391 of NW_027327925.1, read as the reverse complement.
CTCACAGAGTTACATCTTTCCCTTCAAGAAGCCTTTCGCTAAGGCTGTTCTTGTGGAATTGGCAAAGTCATATTTGGAAGCTCATAGAGGGCTATGGTGAAAAAGGAAATAGCTTCCGTTCAAAACTGGAAAGAAGGTTTCTGAGAAACTGCTCTGTGTTCTGTAAATTCATCTCACAGAGTTACATCTTTCCCTTCAAGAAGCCTTTCGCTAAGGCTGTTCTTGTGGAATTGGCAAAGGGATATTTGGAAGCCCATAGAGGGCTATGGTGAAAAAGGAAGTATCATCCGTTTAAAACTGGAAAGAAGCTTTCTGAGAAACTGCTCTGTGTTCTGTTAATTCATCTCACAGAGTTACATCTTTCCCTTCAAGAAGCCTTTCGCTAAGGCTGTTCTTGTGGAATTGGCAAAGGGATATTTGGAAGCCCATAGAGGGCTATTTTGAAAACGGAAATATCTTCCGTTCAAGACTGGAAAGAAGCTTTCTGAGAAACTGCTCTGTGTTCTGTTAATTCATCTCACAGAGTTACATCTTTCCCTTCAAGAAGTCTTTCGCTAAGGCTGTTATTGTGGAATTGGCAAAGGGATATTTGGAAGCCCATAGAGGGCTATGGTGAAAAAGGAAATATCTTCCGTTCAAAACTTGAAAGAATCTTTCTGAGAAACTGCTCTGTGTTCTGTTAATTCATCTCACAGAGTTACATCTTTCCCTTCAAGAAGCCTTTCGCTAAGGCTGTTCTTGTGGAATTGGCAAAGGGATATTTGGAAGCCCATAGAGGGTTATGGTGAAAAAGGAAATATCTTCCGTTCAAAACTGGAAAGAAGCTTTCTGAGAAACTTCTCTGTGTTCTGTTAATTAATCTCACAGAGTTACATCTTTCTCTTCAAGAAGCCTTTCGCTAAGGCTGTTCTTGTGGAATTTTCAAAGGGATATTTGGAAGCTCATAGAGGGCTATGGTGAAAAAGGAAATATCTTCCGTTCAAAACTGGAAAGAAGCTTTCTGAGAAACTGCTCTGTGTTCTGTTAATTAATCTCACAGAGATACATCTTTCCCTTCAAGAAGCCTTTCGCTAAGGCTGTTCTTGTGGAATTGGCAAAGGGATATTTGGAAGCCCTTAGAGGGCTATGGTGAAAAAGGAAATATCTTCCGTTCAAAACTGGAAAGAAGCTTTCTGAGAATCTGCTCTGTGTTCTGTTAATTCATCTCACAGAGTTACATCTTTCCCTTCAAGAAGCCTTTCGCTAAGGCTGTTCTTGTGGAATTGGAAAAGGGATATTTGGAAGCCCATAGAGGGTTATGGTGAAAAAGGAAATATCTTCCGTTCAAAACTGGAAAGAAGGTTTCTGAGAAACTGCTCTGTGTTCTGTAAATTCATCTCACAGAGTTACATCTTTCCCTTCAAGAAGCCTTTCGCTAAGGCTGTTCTTGTGGAATTGGCAAAGGGATATTAGGAAGCCCATAGAGGGCTATGGTGAAAAAGGAAGTATCATCCGTTTAAAACAGGAAAGAAGCTTTCTGAGAAACTGCTCTGTGTTCTGTTAATTCATCTCACAGAGTTACATCTTTCCCTTCAAGAAGCCTTTCGCTAAGGCTGTTCTTGTGGAATTGGCAAAGGGATATTTGGAAGCCCATAGAGGGCTATTTTGAAAACGGAAATATCTTCCGTTCAAGACTGGAAAGAAGCTTTCTGAGAAACTGCTCTGTGTTCTGTTAATTCATCTCACAGAGTTACATCTTTCCCTTCAAGAAGTCTTTCGCTAAGGCTGTTATTGTGGAATTGGCAAAGGGATATTTGGAAGCCCATAGAGGGCTATGGTGAAAAAGGAAATATCTTCCGTTCAAAACTTGAAAGAATCTTTCTGAGAAACTGCTCTGTGTTCTGTTAATTCATCTCACAGAGTTACATCTTTCCCTTCAAGAAGCCTTTCGCTAAGGCTGTTCTTGTGGAATTGGCAAAGGGATATTTGGAAGCCCATAGAGGGTTATGGTGAAAAAGGAAATATCTTCCGTTCAAAACTGGAAAGAAGCTTTCTGAGAAACTTCTCTGTGTTCTGTTAATTAATCTCACAGAGTTACATCTTTCTCTTCAAGAAGCCTTTCGCTAAGGCTGTTCTTGTGGAATTTTCAAAGGGATATTTGGAAGCTCATAGAGGGCTATGGTGAAAAAGCAAATATCTTCCGTTCAAAACTGGAAAGAAGCTTTCTGAGAAACTGCTCTGTGTTCTGTAAATTCATCTAACAGAGTTACATCTTTCCCCTCAAGAAGCCTTTCGCTAAGGCTGTTCTTGTGGAATTGGCAAAGGGATATTTGGAAGCCCATAGAGGGCTATGGTGAAAAAGGAAATATCTTCCGTTCAAAATTGGAAAGAAGCTTTCTGAGAAACTGCTCTGTGTTCTGTTAATTAATCTCACAGAGATACATCTTTCCCTTCAAGAAGCCTTTCGCTAAGGCTGTTCTTGTGGAATTGGCAAAGGGATATTTGGAAGCCCTTAGAGGGCTATGGTGAAAAAGGAAATATCTTCCGTTCAAAACTGGAAAGAAGCTTTCTGAGAATCTGCTCTGTGTTCTGTTAATTCATCTCACAGAGTTACATCTTTCCCTTCAAGAAGCCTTTCGCTAAGGCTGTTCTTGTGGAATTGGAAAAGGGATATTTGGAAGCCCATAGAGGGTTATGGTGAAAAAGGAAATATCTTCCGTTCAAAACTGGAAAGAAGCTTTCTGAGAAACTTCTCTCTGTTCTGTTAATTAATCTCACAGAGTTACATCTTTCCCTTCAAGAAGACTTTCGCTAAGGCTGTTCTTGTGGAATTGGCAAAGGGATATTTGGAAGCCCATAGAGGGCTATGGTGAAAAAGGAAATATCTTCCGTTCAAAACTGGAAAGAAGCTTTCTGAGAAAGTGCTCTGTGTTCTGTTAATTCATCTGACAGTGTTACATCTTTCCCTTCAAGAAGCCTTTCGCTAAGGCTGTTCTTGTGGAATTGGCGAAGGGATATTTGGAAGCCCTTAGAGGGCTATGGTGAAAAAGGAAATATCTTCCGTTCAAAACTGGAAAGCAGCTTTCTGAGAAACTGCTCTGTGTTCTGTTAATTCATCTCACAGAGTTACATCTTTCCCTTCAAGAAGCCTTTCGCTAAGGCTGTTCTTGTGGAATTGGCAAAGGGATTTTGGAAACCCATAGAGGGCTATGGTGAAAAAGGAAATAGCTTCCGTTCAAAACTGGAAAGAAGCTTTCTGAGAAACTGCTCTGTGTTCTGTTAATTAATCTCATAGAGTTACATCTTTCCCTTCAAGAAGCCTTTCGCTAAGGCTGTTCTTGTGGAATTGGCAAAGGGATATTTCGAAGCCCATAGAGGGGTATGGTGAAAAAGGAAATATCATCCGTTCAAAACTGGAAAGAAGCTTTCTGAGAAACTGCTCTGTGTTCTGTTAATTCATCTCACAGAGTTACATCTTTCCCTTCAAGAAGCCTTTCGCTAAGGCTGTTCTTGTGGAATTGGCAAAGGGATATTTGGAAGCCCATAGAGGGCTACGGTGAAAAAGGAAATATCTTCCGTTCAAAACTGGAAAGAAGCTTTCTGAGAAACTGCTCTGTGTTCTGTTAATTCATCTCACAGAGTTACATTTTTCCCTTCAAGAAGCCTTTCGCTAAGGCTCTTCTTGTGGAATTGGCAAAGGGGTATTTGAAAGCCCATAGAGGGCTATGGTGAAAAAGGAAATAACTTCCGTTCAAAACTGGAAAGAAGCTTTCTGAGAAACTGCTCTGTGTTCTGTTAATTCATCTCACAGAGTTACATGTTTCCCTTCAAGAAGCCTTTCGCTAAGGCTGTTCTTGTGGAATTGGCAAAGTCATATTTGGAAGCTCATAGAGGGCTATGGTGAAAAAGGAAATATCTTCCGTTCAAAACTGGAAAAAGCTTTCTGAGAAACTGCTCTGTGTTCTGTAAATTCATCTCACAGAGTTACATCTTTCCCTTCAAGTAGCCTTTTGCTAAGGCTTTTCTTGTGGAATTGAAAAAGGGATATTTAGAAGCCCATAGAGGGCTATGGTGAAAAAGGAAATATCTTCCGTTCAAAACTGGAAAGAAGCTTTCTGAGAAACTGGTCTGTGTTCTGTTCATTCATCTCACAGAGTTACATCTTTCCCTTCAAAAAGCCTTTCGCTAAGGCTGTTCTGGTGGAATTGGCAAAGGGATATTTGGAAACCCATAGAGGGCTATGGTGAAAAAGAAATATCTTCCGTTCAAAACTGGAAAGAAGCTTTCTGAGAAACTGCTCTGTGTTCTCTTAATTCATCTCACAGAGTTACATCTTTCCCTTCAAGAAGCCTTTCGCTAAGGCTGTTCTTGTGGAATTGGTAAAGGGATATTTGGAAGCCCATAGAGGGCTACGGTGAAAAAGGAAATATCTTCCGTTGAAAACTGGAAAAAAGCCTTCTGAGAAACTGCTCTGTGTTCTGTTAATTCATCTCACAGAGTTACATCTTTCCCTTCAAGAAGCCTTTCGCTAAGGCTGTTCTTGTGGAATTGGTAAAGGGATATTTCGAAGCCCATAGAGGGCTTTGGTGAAAAAGGAAATATCTTCCGTTCAAAACTGGAAAGATGCTTTCTGAGAAACTGTTCTGTGTTCGGTAAATTCACCTCACAGAGTTACATCTTTCCCTTCAAGAAGCCTTTCGCTAAGGCTGTTCTTGTGGAATTGGCAAAGGGATATTTGGAAGCCCATAGAGGGCTATGGTGAAAAAGGAAATATCTTCCGTTCAAAACTGGAAAGAAGCTTTCTGAGAAACTGCTCTGTGTTCTGTGAATTCATCTCACAGAGTTACATCTTTCCCTTCAAGAAGCCTTTCGCTAAGGCTGTTCTTGTGGAATTGGCAAAGTGATATTTCGAAGCCCTTAGAGGGCTATGGTGAAAAAGGAAATATCTTCCGTTCAAAACTGGAAAGAAGCTTTCTGAGAAACTGCTCTGTGTTCTGTTAATTCATCTCACAGAGTTACATCTTTCCCTTCAAGAAGCCTTTCGCTAAGGCTGTTCTTGTGGAACTGGCAAAGTCATATTTGGAAGCTCATAGAGGGCTATGGTGAAAAAGGAAATAGCTTCCGTTCAAAACTGGAAAGAAGGTTTCTGAGAAACTGCTCTGTGTTCTGTAAATTCATCTCACAGAGTTACATCTTTCCCTTCAAGAAGCCTTTCGCTAAGGCTGTTCTTGTGGAATTGGCAAAGGGATATTTGGAAGCCCATAGAGGGCTATGGTGAAAAAGGAAATATCTTCCGTTCAAAACTGGAAAGAAGCTTTCTGAGAAACTTCTCTGTGTTCTGTTAATTCATCTCACAGAGTTACATCTTTCCCTTCAAGAAGCCTTTCGCTAAGGCTGTTCTTGTGGAATTGGCAAAGTCATGTTTTGAAACTCATAGAGGGCTATGGTTAAAAAGGAAATATCTTCCGTTCAAAACTGGAAAAAGCTTTGTGAGAAACTGCTCTGTGTTCTGTAAATTCATCTCACAGAGTTACATCTTTCCCTTCAAGAAGCCTTTCGCTAAGGCTGTTCTTGTGGAATTGAAAAAGTGATATTTAGAAGCCCATAGAGGGCTATGGTGAAAAAGGAAATATCTTCCGTTCAAAACTGGAAAGAAGCTTTCTGAGAAACTGGTCTATGTTCTGTTAATTCATCTCACAGAGTTACATCTTTCCCTTCAAAAAGCCTTTCGCTAAGGCTGTTCTGGTGGAATTGGCAAAGGGATATTTGGAAACCCATAGAGGGCTATGGTGAAAAAGGAAATATCTTCCGTTCAAAACTGGAAAGAAGCTTTCTGAGAAACTGCTCTGTGTTCTGTTAATTCATCTCACAGAGTTACGTCTTTCCCTTCAAGAAGCCTTTCGCTAAGGCTGTTCTTGTGGAATTGGCAAAGGGATATTTGGAAGCCCATAGAGGGCTATGGTGAAAAAGGAAATAGCTTCCGTTCAAAACTGGAAAGAAGCTTTCTGAGAAACTGCTCTGTGTTCTGTTAATTCATCTCACAGAGTTACATCTTTCCCTTCAAGAAGCCTTTCTCTAAGGCTGTTCTTGTGGAATTGGTAAAGGGATATTTGGAAGCCCATAGAGGGCTATGGTGAAAAAGGAAATAGCTTCCGTTGAAAACTGGAAACAAGCCTTCTGAGAAACTGCTCTGTGTTCTGTTAATTCATCTCACAGAGTTACATCTTTCCCTTCAAGAAGCCTTTCGCTAAGGCTGTTCTTGTGGAATTGGCAAAGGGATATTTCGAAGCCCATAGAGGGCTTTGGTGAAAAAGGAAATATCTTCCGTTCAAAACTGGAAAGAAGCTTTCTGAGAAACTGTTCTGTGTTCGGTAAATTCACCTCACAGAGTTACATCTTTCCCTTCAAGAAGCCTTTCGCTAAGGCTGTTCTTGTGGAATTGGCAAAGGGATATTTGGAAGCCCATAGAGGGCTATGGTGAAAAAGGAAATATCTTCCGTTCAAAACTGGAAAGAAGCTTTCTGAGAAACTGCTCTGTGTTCTGTTAATTCATCTCACAGAGTTACATCTTTCCCTTCAAGAAGCCTTTCGCTAAGGCTGTTCTTGTGGAATTGGCAAAGGGATATTTCGAAGCCCATAGAGGGCTATGGTGAAAAAGGAAATATCTTCCGTTCAAAACTGGAAAGAACCTTTCTGAGAAACTGCTCTGTGTTCTGTTAATTCATCTCACAGAGTTACATCTTTCCCTTCAAGAAGCCTTTCGCTAAGGCTGTTCTTGTGGAATTGGCAAAGGGATATTTGGAAGCCCATAGAGGGCTATTTTGAAAAAGGAAATATCTTCCGTTCAAAACTGGAAAGAAGCTTTCTGAGAAACTGCTCTGTGTTCTGTTAATTCATCTCACAGAGTTACATCTTTCCCTTCAAGAAGTCTTTCGCTAAGGCTGTTATTGTGGAATTGGCAAAGGGATATTTGGAAGCCCATAGAGGGCTATGGTGAAAAAGGAAATATCTTCCGTTCAAAACTGGAAAGAAGCTTTCTGAGAATCTGCTCTGTGTTCTGTTAATTCATCTCACAGAGTTACATCTTTCCCTTCAAGAAGCCTTTCGCTAAGGCTGTTCTTGTGGAATTGGAAATGGGATATTTGGAAGCCCATAGAGGGCTACGGTGAAAAAGGAAATAGCTTCCGTTGAAAACTGGAAACAAGCCTTCTGAGAAACTGCTCTGTGTTCTGTTAATTCATCTCACAGAGTTACATCTTTCCCTTCAAGAAGCCTTTCGCTAAGGCTGTTCTTGTGGAATTGGCAAAGGGATATTTCGAAGCCCATAGAGGGCTTTGGTGAAAAAGGAAATATCTTCCGTTCAAAACTGGAAAGAAGCTTTCTGAGAAACTGTTCTGTGTTCGGTAAATTCACCTCACAGAGTTACATCTTTCCCTTCAAGAAGCCTTTCGCTAAGGCTGTTCTTGTGGAATTGGCAAAGGGATATTTGGAAGCCCATAGAGGGCTATGGTGAAAAAGGAAATATCTTCCGTTCAAAACTGGAAAGAAGCTTTCTGAGAAACTGCTCTGTGTTCTGTTAATTCATCTCACAGAGTTACATCTTTCCCTTCAAGAAGCCTTTCGCTAAGGCTGTTCTTGTGGAATTGGCAAAGGGATATTTCGAAGCCCATAGAGGGCTATGGTGAAAAAGGAAATATCTTCCGTTCAAAACTGGAAAGAAGCTTTCTGAGAAACTGCTCTGTGTTCTGTTAATTCATCTCACAGAGTTACATCTTTCCCTTCAAGAAGCCTTTCGCTAAGGCTGTTCTTGTGGAATTGGCAAAGGGATATTTGGAAGCCCATAGAGGGCTATTTTGAAAAAGGAAATATCTTCCGTTCAAGACTGGAAAGAAGCTTTCTGAGAAACTGCTCTGTGTTCTGTTAATTCATCTCACAGAGTTACATCTTTCCCTTCAAGAAGTCTTTCGCTAAGGCTGTTATTGTGGAATTGGCAAAGGGATATTTGGAAGCCCATAGAGGGCTATGGTGAAAAAGGAAATATCTTCCGTTCAAAACTGGAAAGAAGCTTTCTGAGAATCTGCTCTGTGTTCTGTTAATTCATCTCACAGAGTTACATCTTTCCCTTCAAGAAGCCTTTCGCTAAGGCTGTTCTTGTGGAATTGGAAATGGGATATTTGGAAGCCCATAGAGGGCTATGGTGAAAAAGGAAATATCTTCCGTTGAAAACTGGAAACAATCCTTCTGAGAAACTGCTCTGTGTTCTGTTAATTAATCTCACAGAGTTACATCTTTCCCTTCAAGAAGCCTTTCGCTAAGGCTGTTTTTGTGGAATTGCCAAAGGGATATTTGGAAGCCCATAGAGGGCTATGGTGAAAAAGGAAATATCTTCCGTTCAAAACTGGAAAGAAGCTTTCTGAGAAACTGCTCTGTGTTCTGTTAATTCATCTCACAGAGTTACATCTTTCCCTTCAAGAAGTCTTTCGGTAAGGCTGTTATTGTGGAATTGGCAAAGGGATATTTGGAAGCCCATAGAGGGCTATGGTGAAAAAGGAAATATCTTCCGTTCAAAACTGGAAAGAAGCTTTCTGAGAAACTGCTCTGTGTTCTGTTAATTCATCTCACAGAGTTACATCTTTCCCTTCAAGAAGCCTTTCGCTAAGGCTGTTCTTGTGGAATTGGCAAAGGGATATTTGGAAGCCCATAGAGGGTTATGGTGAAAAAGGAAATATCTTCCGTTCAAAACTGGAGAGAAGCTTTCTGAGAAACTTCTCTGTGTTCTGTTAATTAATCTAACAGAGTTACATCTTTCTCTTCAAGAAGCCTTTCGCTAAGGCTGTTCTTGTGGAATTTTCAAAGGGATATTTGGAAGCTCATAGAGGGCTATGGTGAAAAAGGAAATATCTTCCGTTCAAAACTGGAAAGAAGCTTTCTGAGAAACTGCTCTGTGTTCTGTTAATTCATCTCACAGAGTTACATCTCTCCCTTCAAGAAGCCTCTCGCTAAGGCTGTTCTTGTGGAATTGGCGAAGGGATATTTGGAAGCCCTTAGAGGGCTATGGTGAAAAAGGAAATATCTTCCGTTCAAAACTGGAAAGAAGCTTTCTGAGAAACTGCTCTGTGTTCTGTTAATTCATCTCACAGAGTTACATCTTTCCCTTCAAGAAGCCTTTCGCTAAGGCTGTTCTTGTGGAATTGGCAAAGGGATATTTGGAAGCCCATAGAGGGCTATGGTGAAAAAGGAAATATCTTCCGTTCAAAACTGGAAAGAAGCTTTCTGAGAAACTGCTCTGTGTTCTGTTAATTCATCTCACAGAGTTACATCTTTCCCTTCAAGAAGCCTTTCGCTAAGGCTGTTCTTGTGGAATTGGCAAAGTCATATTTGGAAGCTCACAGAGGGCTATGGTGAAAAAGGAAATATCTTCCGTTCAAAACTGGAAAGAAGCTTTCTGAGAAACTGCTGTGTGTTCTGTAAATTCATCTAACAGAGTTACATCTTTCCCCTCAAGAAGCCTTTCGCTAAGGCTGTTCTTGTGGAATTGGCAAAGGGATATTTGGAAGCCCATAGAGGGCTATGGTGAAAAAGGTAATATCTTCCGTTGAAAACTGGAAACAATCCTTCTGAGAAACTGCTCTGTGTTCTGTTAATTCATCTCACAGAGTTACATCTTTCCCTTCAAGAAGCCTTTCGCTAAGGCTGTTCTTGTGGAATTGGCAAAGGGATATTTCTAAGCCCATAGAGGGCTTTGGTGAAAAAGGAAATATCTTCCGTTCAAAACTGGAAAGAAGCTTTCTGAGAAACTGTTCTGTGTTCGGTAAATTCACCTCACAGAGTTACATCTTTCCCTTCAAGAAGCCTTTCGCTAAGGCTGTTCTTGTGGAATTGGCAAAGGGATATTTGGAAGCCCATAGAGGGCTATGGTGAAAAAGGAAATATCTTCCGTTCAAAACTGGAAAGAAGCTTTCTGAGAAACTGCTCTGTGTTCTGTTAATTCATCTCACAGAGTTACATCTTTCCCTTCAAGAAGCCTTTCGCTAAGGCTGTTCTTGTGGAATTGGCAAAGGGATATTTCGAAGCCCATAGAGGGCTATGGTGAAAAAGGAAATATCTTCCGTTCAAAACTGGAAAGAAGCTTTCTGAGAAACTGCTCTGTGTTCTGTTAATTCATCTCACAGAGTTACATCTTTCCCTTCAAGAAGCCTTTCGCTAAGGCTGTTCTTGTGGAATTGGCAAAGTCATATTTGGAAGCTCATAGAGGGCTATGGTGAAAAAGGAAATAGCTTCCGTTCAAAACTGGAAAGAAGGTTTCTGAGAAACTGCTCTGTGTTCTGTAAATTCATCTCACAGAGTTACATCTTTCCCTTCAAGAAGCCTTTCGCTAAGGCTGTTCTTGTGGAATTGGCAAAGGAATATTTGGAAGCCCATAGAGGGCTATGGTGAAAAAGGAAGTATCATCCGTTTAAAACTGGAAAGAAGCTTTCTGAGAAACTGCTCTGTGTTCTGTTAATTCATCTCACAGAGTTACATCTTTCCCTTCAAGAAGCCTTTCGCTAAGGCTGTTCTTGTGGAATTGGCAAAGGGATATTTGGAAGCCCATAGAGGGCTATTTTGAAAAAGGAAATATCTTCCGTTCAAGACTGGAAAGAAGCTTTCTGAGAAACTGCTCTGTGTTCTGTTAATTCATCTCACAGAGTTACATCTTTCCCTTCAAGAAGTCTTTCGCTAAGGCTGTTATTGTGGAATTGGCAAAGGGATATTTGGAAGCCCATAGAGGGCTATGGTGAAAAAGGAAATATCTTCCGTTCAAAACTGGAAAGAAGCTTTCTGAGAATCTGCTCTGTGTTCTGTTAATTCATCTCACAGAGTTACATCTTTCCCTTCAAGAAGCCTTTCGCTAAGGCTGTTCTTGTGGAATTGGAAAAGGGATATTTGGAAGCCCATAGAGGGCTATGGTGAAAAAGGAAATATCTTCCGTTGAAAACTGGAAACAATCCTTCTGAGAAACTGCTCTGTGTTCTGTTAATTCATCTCACAGAGTTACATCTTTCCCTTCAAGAAGCCTTTCGCTAAGGCTCTTCTTGTGGAATTGGCAAAGGGGTATTTGGAAGCCCATAGAGGGCTATGGTGAAAAAGGAAATATCTTCCGTTCAAAACTGGAAAGAAGCTTTCTGAGAAACTGCTCTGTGTTCTGTTAATTCATCTCACAGAGTTACATCATTCCCTTCAAGAAGCCTTTCGCTAAGGCTGTTCTTGTGGAATTGGCAAAGTCATATTTGGAAGCTCATAGAGGGCTATGGTGAAAAAGGAAATATCTTCCGTTCAAAACTGGAAAAAGCTTTCTGAGAAACTGCTCTGTGTTCTGTAAATTCATCTCACAGAGTTACATCTTTCCCTTCAAGTAGCCTTTTGCTAAGGCTTTTCTTGTGGAATTGAAAAAGGGATATTTAGAAGCCCATACAGGGCTATGGTGAAAAAGGAAATATCTTCCGTTCAAAACTGGAAAGAAGCTTTCTGAGAAACTGGTCTGTGTTCTGTTCATTCATCTCACAGAGTTACATCTTTCCCTTCAAAAAGCCTTTCGCTAAGGCTGTTCTGGTGGAATTGGCAAAGGGATATTTGGAAACCCATAGAGGGCTATGGTGAAAAAGGAAATATCTTCCGTTCAAAACTGGAAAGAAGCTTTCTGAGAAACTGCTCTGTGTTCTCTTAATTCATCTCACAGAGTTACATCTTTCCCTTCAAGAAGCCTTTCGCTAAGGCTGTTCTTGTGGAATTGGTAAAGGGATATTTGGAAGCCCATAGAGGGCTACGGTGAAAAAGGAAATATCTTCCGTTGAAAACTGGAAAAAAGCCTTCTGAGAAACTGCTCTGTGTTCTGTTAATTCATCTCACAGAGTTACATCTTTCCCTTCAAGAAGCCTTTCGCTAAGGCTGTTCTTGTGGAATTGGTAAAGGGATATTTCGAAGCCCATAGAGGGCTTTGGTGAAAAAGGAAATATCTTCCGTTCAAAACTGGAAAGAAGCTTTCTGAGAAACTGTTCTGTGTTCGGTAAATTCACCTCACAGAGTTACATCTTTCCCTTCAAGAAGCCTTTCGCTAAGGCTGTTCTTGTGGAATTGGCAAAGGGATATTTGGAAGCCCATAGAGGGCTATGGTGAAAAAGGAAATATCTTCCGTTCAAAACTGGAAAGAAGCTTTCTGAGAAACTGCTCTGTGTTCTGTTAATTCATCTCACAGAGTTACATCTTTCCCTTCAAGAAGCCTTTCGCTAAGGCTGTTCTTGTGGAATTGGCAAAGTGATATTTCGAAGCCCTTAGAGGGCTATGGTGAAAAAGGAAATATCTTCCGTTCAAAACTGGAAAGAAGCTTTCTGAGAAACTGCTCTGTGTTCTGTTAATTCATCTCACAGAGTTACATCTTTCCCTTCAAGAAGCCTTTCGCTAAGGCTGTTCTTGTGGAATTGGCAAAGTCATATTTGGAAGCTCATTGAGGGCTATGGTGAAAAAGGAAATAGCTTCCGTTCAAAACTGGAAAGAAGGTTTCTGAGAAACTGCTCTGTGTTCTGTAAATTCATCTCACAGAGTTACATCTTTCCCTTCAAGAAGCCTTTCGCTAAGGCTGTTCTTGTGGAATTGGCAAAGGGATATTTGGAAGCCCATAGAGGGCTATGGTGAAAAAGGAAATATCTTCCGTTCAAAACTGGAAAGAAGCTTTCTGAGAAACTGCTCTGTGTTCTGTTAATTCATCTCACAGAGTTACATCTTTCCCTTCAAGAAGCCTTTCGCTAAGGCTGTTCTTGTGGAATTGGCAAAGTCATGTTTTGAAACTCATAGAGGGCTATGGTTAAAAAGGAAATATCTTCCGTTCAAAACTGGAAAAAGCTTTCTGAGAAACTGCTCTGTGTTCTGTAAATTCATCTCACAGAGTTACATCTTTCCCTTCAAGAAGCCTTTCGCTAAGGCTGTTCTTGTGGAATTGAAAAAGTGATATTTAGAAGCCCATAGAGGGCTATGGTGAAAAAGGAAATATCTTCCGTTCAAAACTGGAAAGAAGCTTTCTGAGAAACTGGTCTGTGTTCTGTTAATTCATCTCACAGAGTTACATCTTTCCCTTCAAAAAGCCTTTCGCTAAGGCTGTTCTGGTGGAATTGGCAAAGGGATATTTGGAAACCCATAGAGGGCTATGGTGAAAAAGGAAATATCTTCCGTTCAAAACTGGAAAGAAGCTTTCTGAGAAACTGCTCTGTGTTCTGTTAATTCATCTCACAGAGTTACGTCTTTCCCTTCAAGAAGCCTTTCGCTAAGGCTGTTCTTGTGGAATTGGCAAAGGGATATTTGGAAGCCCATAGAGGGCTATGGTGAAAAAGGAAATAGCTTCCGTTCAAAACTGGAAAGAAGCTTTCTGAGAAACTGCTCTGTGTTCTGTTAATTCATCTCACAGAGTTACATCTTTCCCTTCAAGAAGCCTTTCTCTAAGGCTGTTCTTGTGGAATTGGTAAAGGGATATTTGGAAGCCCATAGAGGGCTATGGTGAAAAAGGAAATAGCTTCCGTTGAAAACTGGAAACAAGCCTTCTGAGAAACTGCTCTGTGTTCTGTTAATTCATCTCACAGAGTTACATCTTTCCCTTCAAGAAGCCTTTCGCTAAGGCTGTTCTTGTGGAATTGGCAAAGGGATATTTGGAAGCCCATAGAGGGCTTTGGTGAAAAAGGAAATATCTTCCGTTCAAAACAGGAAAGAAGCTTTCTGAGAAACTGTTCTGTGTTCGGTAAATTCACCTCACAGAGTTACATCTTTCCCTTCAAGAAGCCTTTCGCTAAGGCTGTTCTTGTGGAATTGGCAAAGGGATATTTGGAAGCCCATAGAGGGCTATGGTGAAAAAGGAAATATCTTCCGTTCAAAACTGGAAAGAAGCTTTCTGAGAAACTGCTCTGTGTTCTGTTAATTCATCTCACAGAGTTACATCTTTCCCTTCAAGAAGCCTTTCTCTAAGGCTGTTCTTGTGGAATTGGTAAAGGGATATTTGGAAGCCCATAGAGGGCTATGGTGAAAAAGGAAATATCTTCCGTTCAAAACTGGAAAGAAGCTTTCTGAGAAATTGCTCTGTGTTCTGTAAATTCATCTCACAGAGTTACATCTTTCCCTTCAAGAAGCCTTTCGCTAAGGCTGTTCTTGTGGAATTGGCAAAGGGATATTTGGAAGCCCATAGAGGGCTATGGTGAAAAAGGAAGTATCATCCGTTTAAAACTGGAAAGAAGCTTTCTGAGAAACTGCTCTGTGTTCTGTTAATTCATCTCACAGAGTTACATCTTTCCCTTCAAGAAGCCTTTCGCTAAGGCTGTTCTTGTGGAATTGGCAAAGGGATATTTGGAAGCCCATAGAGGGCTATTTTGAAAAAGGAAATATCTTCCGTTCAAGACTGGAAAGAAGCTTTCTGAGAAACTGCTCTGTGTTCTGTTAATTCATCTCATAGAGTTACATCTTTCCCTTCAAGAAGTCTTTCGCTAAGGCTGTTATTGTGGAATTGGCAAAGGGATATTTGGAAGCCCATAGAGGGCTATGGTGAAAAAGGAAATATCTTCCGTTCAAAACTGGAAAGAAGCTTTCTGAGAATCTGCTCTGTGTTCTGTTAATTCATCTCACAGAGTTACATCTTTCCCTTCAAGAAGCCTTTCGCTAAGGCTGTTCTTGTGGAATTGGAAATGGGATATTTGGAAGCCCATAGAGGGCTATGGTGAAAAAGGAAATATCTTCCGTTGAAAACTGGAAACAATCCTTCTGAGAAACTGCTCTGTGTTCTGTTAATTAATCTCACAGAGTTACATCTTTCCCTTCAAGAAGCCTTTCGCTAAGGCTGTTTTTGTGGAATTGGCAAAGGGATATTTGGAAGCCCATAGAGGGCTATGGTGAAAAAGGAAATATCTTCCGTTCAAAACTGGAAAGAAGCTTTCTGAGAAACTGCTCTGTGTTCTGTTAATTCATCTCACAGAGTTACATCTTTCCCTTCAAGAAGTCTTTCGCTAAGGCTGTTATTGTGGAATTGGCAAAGGGATATTTGGAAGCCCATAGAGGGCTATGGTAAAAAAGGAAATATCTTCCGTTCAAAACTTGAAAGAAGCTTTCTGAGAAAATGCTCTGTGTTCTGTTAATTCATCTCACAGAGTTACATCTTTCCCTTCAAGAAGCCTTTCGCTAAGGCTGTTCTTGTGGAATTGGCAAAGGGATATTTGGAAGCCCATAGAGGGTTATGGTGAAAAAGGAAATATCTTCCGTTCAAAACTGAAAAGAAGCTTTCTGAGAAACTTCTCTGTGTTCTGTTAATTAATCTCACAGAGTTACATCTTTCTCTTCAAGAAGCCTTTCGCTAAGGCTGTTCTTGTGGAATTTTCAAAGTGATATTTGGAAGCTCATAGAGGGCTATGGTGAAAAAGGAAATATCTTCCGTTCAAAACTGGAAAGAAGCTTTCTGAGAAACTGCTCTGTGTTCTGTTAATTCATCTCACAGAGTTACATTTCTCCCTTCAAGAAGCCTTTCGCTAAGGCTGTTCTTGTGGAATTGGCGAAGGGATATTTGGAAGCCCATAGAGGGCTATGGTGAAAAAGGAAATATCTTCCGTTCAAAACTGGAAAGAAGCTTTCTGTGGAACTTCTCTGTGTTCTGTTAATTCATCTCACAGAGTTACATCTTTCCCTTCAAGAAGCCTTTCGCTAAGGCTGTTCTTGTGGAATTGGCAAAGGGATATTTGGAAGCCCATAGAGGGCTATAGTGAAAAAGGAAATATCTTCCGTTCAAAACTGGAAAGAAGCTTTCTGAGAAACTGCTCTGTGTTCTGTTAATTCATCTCACAGAGTTACATCTTTCCCTTCAAGAAGTCTTTCGCTAAGGCTGTTATTGTGGAATTGGCAAAGGGATATTTGGAAGCCCATAGAGGGCTATGGTAAAAAAGGAAATATCTTCGTTCAAAACTTGAAAGAAGCTTTCTGAGAAAATGTTCTGTGTTCTGTTAATTCATCTCACAGAGTTACATCTTTCCCTTCAAGAAGCCTTTCGCTAAGGCTGTTCTTGTGGAATTGGCAAAGGGATATTTGGAAGCCCATAGAGGGTTATGGTGAAAAAGGAAATATCTTCCGTTCAAAACTGGAAAGAAGCTTTCTGAGAAACTTCTCTGTGTTCTGTTAATTAATCTCACAGAGTTACATCTTTCTCTTCAAGAAGCCTTTCGCTAAGGCTGTTCTTGTGGAATTTTCAAAGGGATATTTGGAAGCTCATAGAGGGCTATGGTGAAAAAGGAAATATCTTCCGTTCAAAACTGGAAAGAAGCTTTCTGAGAAACTGCTCTGTGTTCTGTTAATTCATCTCACAGAGTTACATTTCTCCCTTCAAGAAGCCTTTCGCTAAGGCTGTTCTTGTGGAATTGGCGAAGGGATATTTGGAAGCCCATAGAGGGCTATGGTGAAAAAGGAAATATCTTCCGTTCAAGACTGGAAAGAAGCTTTCTGAGGAACTGCTCTGTGTTCTGTTAATTCATCTCACAGAGTTACATCTTTCCCTTCAAGAAGCCTTTCGCTAAGGCTGTTCTTGTGGAATTGGCAAAGTCATGTTTGGAAACTCATAGAGGGCTATGGTTAAAAAGGAAATATCTTCCGTTCAAAACTGGAAAAAGCTTTCTGAGAAACTGCTCTGTGTTCTGTAAATTCATCTCACAGAGTTACATCTTTCCCTTCAAGAAGCCTTTCGCTAAGGCTGTTCTTGTGGAATTGAAAAAGTGATATTTAGAAGCCCATAGAGGGCTATGGTGAAAAAGGAAGTATCATCCGTTTAAAACTGGAAAGAATCTTTCTGAGAAACTGCTCTGTGTTCTGTTAATTCATCTCACAGAGTAACATCTTTCCCTTCAAGAAGCCTTTCGCTAAGGCTTTTCTTGTGGAATTGGCAAAGGGATATTTGGAAGCCCATAGAGGGCTATTTTGAAAAAGGAAATATCTTCCGTTAAAGACTGGAAAGAAGCTTTCTGAGAAACTGCTCTGTGTTCTGTTAATTCATCTCACAGAGTTACATCTTTCCCTTCAAGAAGTCTTTCGCTAAGGCTGTTATTGTGGAATTGGCAAAGGGATATTTGGAAGCCCATAGAGGGCTATGGTGAAAAAGGAAATATCTTCCGTTCAAAACTGGAAAGAAGCTTTCTGAGAATCTGCTCTGTGTTCTGTTAATTCATCTCACAGAGTTACATCTTTCCCTTCAAGAAGCCTTTCGCTAAGGCTGTTCTTGTGGAATTGGAAATGGGATATTTGGAAGCCCATAGAGGGCTATGGTGAAAAAGGAAATATCTTCCGTTGAAAACTGGAAACAATCCTTCTGAGAAACTGCTCTGTGTTCTGTTAATTAATCTCACAGAGTTACATCTTTCCCTTCAAGAAGCCTTTCGCTAAGGCTGTTTTTGTGGAATTGGCAAAGGGATATTTGGAAGCCCATAGAGGGCTATGGTGAAAAAGGAAATATCTTCCGTTCAAAACTGGAAAGAAGCTTTCTGAGAAACTGCTCTGTGTTCTGTTAATTCATCTCACAGAGTTACATCTTTCCCTTCAAGAAGCCTTTCGCTAAGGCTGTTCTTGTGGAATTGGCAAAGGGATATTTGGAAGCCCATAGAGGGTTATGGTGAAAAAGGAAATATCTTCCGTTCAAAACTGGAAAGAAGCTTTCTGAGAAACTTCTCTGTGTTCTGTTAATTAATCTCACAGAGTTACATCTTTCTCTTCAAGAAGCCTTTCGCTAAGGCTGTTCTTGTGGAATTTTCAAAGGGATATTTGGAAGCTCATAGACGGCTACGTTGAAAAAGGAAATATCTTCCGTTCAAAACTGGAAAGAAGCTTTCTGAGAAACTGCTCTGTGTTCTGTTAATTCATCTCACAGAGTTACATCTCTCCCTTCAAGAAGCCTTTCGCTAAGGCTGTTCTTGTGGAATTGGCGAAGGGATATTTGGAAGCCCATAGAGGGCTATGGTGAAAAAGGAAATATCTTCCGTTCAAAACTGGAAAGAAGCTTTCTGAGAAACTGCTCTGTGTTCTGTTAATTCATCTCACAGAGTTACATCTTTCCCTTTAAGAAGCCTTTCGCTAAGGCTGTTCTTGTGGAATTGGCAAAGGGATATTTGGAAGCCCGTAGAGGGCTATGGTGAAAAAGGAAATAGCTTCCGTTCAAAACTGGAAAGAAGCTTTCTGAGAAACTGCTCTGTGTTCTGTTAATTCATCTCACAGAGTTACATCTTTCCCTTCAAGAAGCCTCTCGCTAAGGCTGTTCTTGTGGATTTGGCAAAGTCATATTTGGAAGCTCACAGAGGGCTATGGGGAAAAAGGAAATATCTTCCGTTCAAAACTGGAAAGAAGCTTTCTGAGAAACTGCTCTGTGTTCTGTAAATTCATCTAACAGAGTTACATCTTTCCCCTCAAGAAGCCTTTCGCTAAGGCTGTTCTTGTGGAATTGGCAAAGGGATATTTGGAAGCCCATAGAGGGCTATGGTGAAAAAGGAAATATCTTCCGTTCAAAACTGGAAAGAAGCTTTCTGAGAAACTGCTCTGTGTTCTGTTAATTAATCTCACAGAGATACATCTTTCCCTTCAAGAAGCCTTTCGCTAAGGCTGTTCTTGTGGAATTGGCAAAGGGATATTTGGAAGCCCATAGAGGGCTATGGTGAAAAAGGAAATATCTTCCGTTCAAAACTGGAAAGAAGCTTTCTGGGAATCTGCTCTGTGTTCTGTTAATTCATCTCACAGAGTTACATCTTTCCCTTCAAGAAGCCTTTCGCTAAGGCTGTTCTTGTGGAATTGGAATAGGGATATTTGGAAGCCCATAGAGGGCTATGGTGAAAAAGGAAATATCTTCCGTTGAAAACTGGAAACAATCCTTCTGAGAAACTGCTCTGTGTTCTGTTAATTCATCTCACAGAGTTACATCTTTCCCTTCAGGAAGCCTTTCGCTAAGGCTGTTCTTGTGGACTTGGCAAAGGGATATTTCGAAGCCCATAGAGGGCTTTGGTGAAAAAGGAAATATCTTCCGTTCAAAACTGGAAAGAAGCTTTCTGAGAAACTGTTCTGTGTTCGGTAAATTCACCTCACAGAGTTACATCTTTCCCTTCAAGAAGCCTTTCGCTAAGGCTGTTCTTGTGGAATTGGCAAAGGGATATTTGGAAGCCCATAGAGGGCTATCGTGAAAAAGGAAATAACTTCCGTTCAAAACTGGAAAGAAGCTTTCTGAGAAACTGCTCTGTGTTCTGTTAATTCATCTCACAGAGTTACATCTTTCCCTTCAAGAAGCCTTTCGCTAAGGCTGTTCTTGTGGAATTGGCAAAGGGATATTTCGAAGCCCATAGAGGGCTATGGTGAAAAAGGAAATATCTTCCGTTCAAAACTGGAAAGAAGCTTTCTGAGAAACTGCTCTGTGTTCTGTTAATTCATCTCACAGAGTTACATCTTTCCCTTCAAGAAGCCTTTCGCTAAGGCTGTTCTTGTGGAATTGGCAAAGTCATATTTGGAAGCTCATAGAGGGCTATGGTGAAAAAGGAAATAGCTTCCGTTCAAAACTGGAAAGAAGGTTTCTGAGAAACTGCTCTGTGTTCTGTAAATTCATCTCACCGAGTTACATCTTTCCCTTCAAGAAGCCTTTCGCTAAGGCTGTTCTTGTGGAATTGGCAAAGGGATATTTGGAAGCCCATAGAGGGCTATGGTGAAAAAGGAAGTATCATCCGTTTAAAACTGGAAAGAAGCTTTCTGAGAAACTGCTCTGTGTTCTGTTAATTCATCTCACAGAGTTACATCTTTCCCTTCAAGAAGCCTTTCGCTAAGGCTGTTCTTGTGGAATTGGCAAAGGGATATTTGGAAGCCCATAGAGGGTTATGGTGAAAAAGGAAATATCTTCCGTTCAAAACTGGAAAGAAGCTTTCTGAGAAACTTCTCTGTGTTCTGTTAATTAATCTCACAGAGTTACATCTTTCTCTTCAAGAAGCCTTTCGCTAAGGCTGTTCTTGTGGAATTTTCAAAGGGATATTTGGAAGCTCATAGACGGCTACGTTGAAAAAGGAAATATCTTCCGTTCAAAACTGGAAAGAAGCTTTCTGAGAAACTGCTCTGTGTTCTGTTAATTCATCTCACAGAGTTACATCTCTCCCTTCAAGAAGCCTTTCGCTAAGGCTGTTCTTGTGGAATTGGCGAAGGGATATTTGGAAGCCCATAGAGGGCTATGGTGAAAAAGGAAATATCTTCCGTTCAAAACTGGAAAGAAGCTTTCTGAGAAACTGCTCTGTGTTCTGTTAATTCATCTCACAGAGTTACATCTTTCCCTTCAAGAAGCCTTTCGCTAAGGCTGTTCTTGTGGAATTGGCAAAGGGATATTTGGAAGACCATAGAGGGCTATGGTGAAAAAGGAAATAGCTTCCGTTCAAAACTGGAAAGAAGCTTTCTGAGAAACTGCTCTGTGTTCTGTTAATTCATCTCACAGAGTTACATCTTTCCCTTCAAGAAGCCTCTCGCTAAGGCTGTTCTTGTGGAATTGGCAAAGTCATATTTGGAAGCTCACAGAGGGGTATGGGGAAAAAGGAAATATCTTCCGTTCAAAACTGGAAAGAAGCTTTCTGAGAAACTGCTCTGTGTTCTGTAAATTCATCTAACAGAGTTACATCTTTCCCCTCAAGAAGCCTTTCGCTAAGGCTGTTCTTGTGGAATTGGCAAAGGGATATTTGGAAGCCCATAGAGGGCTATGGTGAAAAAGGAAATATCTTCCGTTCAAAACTGGAAAGAAGCTTTCTGAGAAACTGCTCTGTGTTCTGTTAATTAATCTCACAGAGATACATCTTTCCCTTCAAGAAGCCTTTCGCTAAGGCTGTTCTTGTGGAATTGGCAAAGGGATATTTGGAAGCCCATAGAGGGCTATGGTGAAAAAGGAAATATCTTCCGTTCAAAACTGGAAAGAAGCTTTCTGGGAATCTGCTCTGTGTTCTGTTAATTCATCTCACAGAGTTACATCTTTCCCTTCAAGAAGCCTTTCGCTAAGGCTGTTCTTGTGGAATTGGAATAGGGATATTTGGAAGCCCATAGAGGGCTATGGTGAAAAAGGAAATATCTTCCGTTGAAAACTGGAAACAATCCTTCTGAGAAACTGCTCTGTGTTCTGTTAATTCATCTCACAGAGTTACATCTTTCCCTTCAGGAAGCCTTTCGCTAAGGCTGTTCTTGTGGAATTGGCAAAGGGATATTTCGAAGCCCATAGAGGGCTTTCGTGAAAAAGGAAATATCTTCCGTTCAAAACTGGAAAGAAGCTTTCTGAGAAACTGTTCTGTGTTCGGTAAATTCACCTCACAGAGTTACATCTTTCCCTTCAAGAAGCCTTTCGCTAAGGCTGTTCTTGTGGAATTGGCAAAGGGATATTTGGAAGCCCATAGAGGGCTATCGTGAAAAAGGAAATAACTTCCGTTCAAAACTGGAAAGAAGCTTTCTGAGAAACTGCTCTGTGTTCTGTTAATTCATCTCACAGAGTTACATCTTTCCCTTCAAGAAGCCTTTCGCTAAGGCTGTTCTTGTGGAATTGGCAAAGGGATATTTCGAAGCCCATAGAGGGCTATGGTGAAAAAGGAAATATCTTCCGTTCAAAACTGGAAAGAAGCTTTCTGAGAAACTGCTCTGTGTTCTGTTAATTCATCTCACAGAGTTACATCTTTCCCTTCAAGAAGCCTTTCGCTAAGGCTGTTCTTGTGGAATTGGCAAAGTCATATTTGGAAGCTCATAGAGGGCTATGGTGAAAAAGGAAATAGCTTCCGTTCAAAACTGGAAAGAAGGTTTCTGAGAAACTGCTCTGTGTTCTGTAAATTCATCTCACCGAGTTACATCTTTCCCTTCAAGAAGCCTTTCGCTAAGGCTGTTCTTGTGGAATTGGCAAAGGGATATTTGGAAGCCCATAGAGGGCTATGGTGAAAAAGGAAGTATCATCCGTTTAAAACTGGAAAGAAGCTTTCTGAGAAACTGCTCTGTGTTCTGTTAATTCATCTCACAGAGTTACATCTTTCCCTTCAAGAAGCCTTTCGCTAAGGCTGTTCTTGTGGAATTGGCAAAGGGATATTTGGAAGCCCATAGAGGGCTATTTTGAAAAAGGAAATATCTTCCGTTCAAGACTGGAAAGAAGCTTTCTGAGAAACTGCTCTGTGTTCTGTTAATTCATCTCACAGAGTTACATCTTTCCCTTCAAGAAGTCTTTCGCTAAGGCTGTTATTGTGGAATTGGCAAAGGGATATTTGGAAGCCCATAGAGGGCTATGGTGAAAAAGGAAATATCTTCCGTTCAAAACTGGAAAGAAGCTTTCTGAGAATCTGCTCTGTGTTCTGTTAATTCATCTCACAGAGTTACATCTTTCCCTTCAAGAAGCCTTTCGCTAAGGCTGTTCTTGTGGAATTGGAAATGGGATATTTGGAAGCCCATAGAGGGCTATGGTGAAAAAGGAAATATCTTCCGTTGAAAACTGGAAACAATCCTTCTGAGAAACTGCTCTGTGTTCTGTTAATTAATCTCACAGAGTTACATCTTTCCCTTCAAGAAGCCTTTCGCTAAGGCTGTTTTTGTGGAATTGGCAAAGGGATATTTGAAAGCCCATAGAGGGCTATGGTGAAAAAGGAAATATCTTCCGTTCAAAACTGGAAAGAAGCTTTCTGAGAAACTGCTGTGTGTTCTGTTAATTCATCTCACAGAGTTACATCTTTCCCTTCAAGAAGTCTTTCGCTAAGGCTGTTATTGTGGAATTGGCAAAGGGATATTTGGAAGCCCATAGAGGGCTATGGTGAAAAAGGAAATATCTTCCGTTCAAAACTTGAAAGAAGCTTTCTGAGAAACTGCTCTGTGTTCTGTTAATTCATCTCACAGAGTTACATCTTTCCCTTCAAGAAGCCTTTCGCTAAGGCTGTTCTTGTGGAATTGGCAAAGGGATATTTGGAAGCCCATAGAGGGTTATGGTGAAAAAGGAAATATCTTCCGTTCAAAACTGGAAAGAAGCTTTCTGAGAAACTTCTCTGTGTTCTGTTAATTAATCTCACAGAGTTACATCTTTCTCTTCAAGAAGCCTTTCGCTAAGGCTGTTCTTGTGGAATTTTCAAAGGGATATTTGGAAGCTCATAGAGGGCTATGGTGAAAAAGGAAATATCTTCCGTTCAAAACTGGAAAGAAGCTTTCTGAGAAACTGCTCTGTGTTCTGTTAATTCATCTCACAGAGTTACATCTCTCCCTTCAAGAAGCCTTTCGCTAAGGCTGT
Organism: Chlorocebus sabaeus; assembly: GCF_047675955.1. Taxonomy (NCBI): domain Eukaryota; kingdom Metazoa; phylum Chordata; class Mammalia; order Primates; family Cercopithecidae; genus Chlorocebus; species Chlorocebus sabaeus. The sequence goes on along the minus strand of NW_027327925.1, from coordinate 1,987,131 downwards.
TCTTGTGGAATTGGCGAAGGGATATTTGGAAGCCCATAGAGGGCTATGGTGAAAAAGGAAATATCTTCCGTTCAAAACTGGAAAGAAGCTTTCTGAGAAACTGCTCTGTGTTCTGTTAATTCATCACACAGAGTTACATCTTTCCCTTCAAGAAGCCTTTCACTAAGGCTGTTCTTGTGGAATTGGCAAAGGGATATTTGGAAGCCCATAGAGGGCTATGGTGAAAAAGGAAATAGCTTCCGTTCAAAACTGGAAAGAAGCTTTCTGAGAAACTGCTCTGTGTTCTGTTAATTAATCTCACAGAGATACATCTTTCCCTTCAAGAAGCCTTTCGCTAAGGCTGTTCTTGTGGAATTGGCAAAGGGATATTTGGAAGCCCATAGAGGGCTATGGTGAAAAAGGAAATATCTTCCGTTCAAAACTGGAAAGAAGCTTTCTGAGAATCTGCTCTGTGTTCTGTTAATTCATCTCACAGAGTTACATCTTTTCCTTCAAGAAGCCTTTCGCTAAGGCTGTTCTTGTGGAATTGGAATAGGGATATTTGGAAGCCCATAGAGGGCTATGGTGAAAAAGGAAATATCTTCCGTTGAAAACTGGAAACAATCCTTCTGAGAAACTGCTCTGTGTTCTGTTAATTCATCTCACAGAGTTACATCTTTCCCTTCAGGAAGTCTTTCGCTAAGGCTGTTCTTGTGGAATTGGCCAAGGGGTATTTGGAAGCCCATAGAGGGCTATGGTGAAAAAGGAAATATCTTCCGTTCTAAACTTGAAAGAAGCTTTCTGAGAAACTGCTCTGTGTTCTGTTAATTCATCTCACAGAGTTACATCTTTCCCTTCAAGAAGCCTTTCGCTAAGGCTGTTCTTGTGGAATTGGCAAAGGGATAATTGGAAGCCCAAAGAGGGTTATGGTGAAAAAGGAAATATCTTCCGTTCAAAACTGGAAAGAAGCTTTCTGAGAAACTTCTCTGTGTTCTGTTAATTAATCTCACAGAGTTACATCTTTCCCTTCAAGAAGACTTTCGCTAAGGCTGTTCTTGTGGAATTGGCAAAGGGATATTTGGAAGCCCATAGAGGGCTATGGTGAAAAAGGAATTATCTTCCGTTCAAAACTGGAAAGAAGCTTTCTGAGAAAGTGCTCTGTGTTCTGTTAATTCATCTCACAGTCTTACATCTTTCCCTTCAAGAAGCCTTTCGCTAAGGCTGTTCTTGTGGAATTGGCGAAGGGATATTTGGAAGCCCTTAGAGGGCTATGGTGAAAAAGGAAATATCTTCCGTTCAAAACTGGAAAGCAGCTTTCTGAGAAACTGCTCTGTGTTCTGTTAATTCATCTCACAGAGTTACATCTTTCCCTTCAAGAAGCCTTTCGCTAAGGCTGTTCTTGTGGAATTGGCAAAGGGATTTTGGAAACCCATAGAGGGCTATGGTGAAAAAGGAAATAGCTTCCGTTCAAAACTGGAAAGAAGCTTTCTGAGAAACTGCTCTGTGTTCTGTTAATTAATCTCATAGAGTTACATCTTTCCCTTCAAGAAGCCTTTCGCTAAGGCTGTTCTTGTGGAATTGGCAAAGGGATATTTCGAAGCCCATAGAGGGGTATGGTGAAAAAGGAAATATCATCCGTTCAAAACTGGAAAGAAGCTTTCTGAGAAACTGCTCTGTGTTCTGTTAATTCATCTCACAGAGTTACATCTTTCCCTTCAAGAAGCCTTTCGCTAAGGCTGTTCTTGTGGAATTGGCAAAGGGATATTTGGAAGCCCATAGAGGGCTACGGTGAAAAAGGAAATATCTTCCGTTCAAGACTGGAAAGAAGTTTTCTGAGAAACTGCTCTGTGTTCTGTTAATTCATCTCACAGAGTTACATCTTTCCCTTCAAGAAGTCTTTCGCTAAGGCTGTTATTGTGGAATTGGCAAAGGGATATTTGGAAGCCCATAGAGGGTTATGGTGAAAAAGGAAATATCTTCCGTTCAAAACTGGAAAGAAGCTTTCTGAGAATCTGCTCTGTGTTCTGTTAATTCATCTCACAGAGTTACATCTTTCCCTTCAAGAAGCCTTTCGCTAAGGCTGTTCTTGTGGAATTGGAAATGGGATATTTGGAAGCCAATAGAGGGCTATGGTGAAAAAGGAAATATCTTCCGTTGAAAACTGGAAACAATCCTTCTGAGAAACTGCTCTGTGTTCTGTTAATTAATCTCACAGAGTTACATCTTTCCCTTCAAGAAGCCTTTCGCTAAGGATGTTTTTGTGGAATTGCCAAAGGGATATTTGGAAGCCCATAGAGGGCTATGGTGAAAAAGGAAATATCTTCCGTTCAAAACTGGAAAGAAGCTTTCTGAGAAACTGCTCTGTTTTCTGTTAATTCATCTCACAGAGTTACATCTTTCCCTTCAAGAAGTCTTTCGGTAAGGCTGTTATTGTGGAATTGGCAAAGGGATATTTGGAAGCCCATAGAGGGCTATGGTGAAAAAGGAAATATCTTCCGTTCAAAACTTGAAAGAAGCTTTCTGAGAAACTGCTCTGTGTTCTGTTAATTCATCTCACAGAGTTACATCTTTCCCTTCAAGAAGCCTTTCGCTAAGGCTGTTCTTGTGGAATTGGCAAAGGGATATTTGGAAGCCCATAGAGGGTTATGGTGAAAAAGGAAATATCTTCCGTTCAAAACTGGAAAGAAGCTTTGTGAGAAACTTCTCTGTGTTCTGTTAATTAATCTCACAGAGTTACATCTTTCTCTTCAAGAAGCCTTTCGCTAAGGCTGTTCTTGTGGAATTTTCAAAGGGATATTTGGAAGCTCATAGAGGGCTATGGTGAAAAAGGAAATATCTTCCGTTCAAAACTGGAAAGAAGCTTTCTGAGAAACTGCTCTGTGTTCTGTTAATTCATCTCACAGAGTTACATCTCTCCCTTCAAGAAGCCTTTCGCTAAGACTGTTCTTGTGGAATTGGCGAAGGGATATTTGGAAGCCCATAGAGGGCTATGGTGAAAAAGGAAATATCTTCCGTTCAAAACTGGAAAGAAGCTTTCTGAGAAACTGCTCTGTGTTCTGTTAATTCATCTCACAGAGTTACATCTTTCCCTTCAAGAAGCCTTTCGCTAAGGCTGTTCTTGTGGAATTGGCGAAGGGATATTTGGAAGCCCATAGAGGGCTATGGTGAAAAAGGAAATATCTTCCGTTCAAAACTGGAAAGAAGCTTTCTGAGAAACTGCTCTGTGTTCTGTTAATTCATCTCACAGAGTTACATCTTTCCCTTCAAGAAGCCTTTCGCTAAGGCTGTTCTTGTGGAATTGGCAAAGTCATATTTGGAAGCTCACAGAGGGCTATGGTGAAAAAGGAAATATCTTCCGTTCAAAACTGGAAAGAAGCTTTCTGAGAAACTGCTGTGTGTTCTGTAAATTCATCTAACAGAGTTACATCTTTCCCCTCAAGAAGCCTTTCACTAAGGCTGTTCTTGTGGAATTGGCAAAGGGATATTTGGAAGCCCATAGAGGGCTATGGTGAAAAAGGAAATATCTTCCGTTCAAAACTGGAAAGAAGCTTTCTGAGAAACTGCTCTGTGTTCTGTTAGTTAATCTCACAGAGATACATCTTTCCCTTCAAGAAGCCTTTCGCTAAGGGTGTTCTTGTGGAAATGGCAAAGGGATATTTGGAAGCCCATAGAGGGCTATGGTGAAAAAGGAAATATCTTCCGTTCAAAACTGGAAAGAAGCTTTCTGAGAATCTGCTCTGTGTTCTGTTAATTCATCTCACAGAGTTACATCTTTCCCTTCAAGAAGCCTTTCGCTAAGGCTGTTCTTGTGGAATTGGAATAGGGATATTTGGAAGCCCATAGAGGGCTATGGTGAAAAAGGAAATATCTTCCGTTGAAAACTGGAAACAATCCTTCTGAGAAACTGCTCTGTGTTCTGTTAATTCATCTCACAGAGTTACATCTTTCCCTTCAAGAAGCCTTTCGCTAAGGCTGTTCTTGTGGAATTGGCAAAGGGATATTTCGAAGCCCATAGAGGGCTTTGGTGAAAAAGGAAATATCTTCCGTTCAAAACTGGAAAGAAGCTTTCTGAGAAACTGTTCTGTGTTCGGTAAATTCACCTCACAGAGTTACATCTTTCCCTTCAAGAAGCCTTTCGCTAAGGCTGTTCTTGTGGAATTGGCAAAGGGATATTTGGAAGCCCATAGAGGGCTATGGTGAAAAAGGAAATATCTTCCGTTCAAAACTGGAAAGAAGCTTTCTGAGAAACTGCTCTGTGTTCTGTTAATTCATCTCACAGAGTTACACCTTTCCCTTCAAGAAGCCTTTCGCTAAGGCTGTTCTTGTGGAATTGGCAAAGGGATATTTGGAAGCCCATAGAGGGCTATGGTGAAAAAGGAAATATCTTCCGTTCAAAACTGGAAAGAAGCTTTCTGAGAAACTGCTCTGTGTTCTGTTAATTCATCTCACAGAGTTACATCTTTCCCTTCAAGAAGCCTTTCGCTAAGGCTGTTCTTGTGGAATTGGCAAAGTCATATTTGGAAGCTCATAGAGGGCTATGGTGAAAAAGGAAATAGCTTCCGTTCAAAACTGGAAAGAAGGTTTCTGAGAAACTGCTCTGTGTTCTGTAAATTCATCTCACAGAGTTACATCTTTCCCTTCAAGAAGCCTTTCGCTAAGGCTGTTCTTGTGGAATTGGCAAAGGGATATTTGGAAGCCCATAGAGGGCTATGGTGAAAAAGGAAGTATCATCCGTTTAAAACTGGAAAGAAGCTTTCTGAGAAACTGCTCTGTGTTCTGTTAATTCATCTCACAGAGTTACATCTTTCCCTTCAAGAAGCCTTTCGCTAAGGCTGTTCTTGTGGAATTGGCAAAGGGATATTTGGAAGCCCATAGAGGGCTATTTTGAAAAAGGAAATATCTTCCGTTCAAGACTGGAAAGAAGCTTTCTGAGAAACTGCTCTGTGTTCTGTTAATTCATCTCACAGAGTTACATCTTTCCCTTCAAGAAGCCTTTCGCTAAGGCTGTTCTTGTGGAATTGGCAAAGGGATATTTGGAAGCCCATAGAGGGCTATGGTGAAAAAGGAAGTATCATCCGTTTAAAACTGGAAAGAAGCTTTCTGAGAAACTGCTCTGTGTTCTGTTAATTCATCTCACAGAGTTACATCTTTCCCTTCAAGAAGCCTTTCGCTAAGGCTGTTCTTGTGGAATTGGCAAAGTGATATTTCGAAGCCCTTAGAGGGCTATGGTGAAAAAGGAAATATCTTCCGTTCAAAACTGGAAAGAAGCTTTCTGAGAAACTGCTCTGTGTTCTGTTAATTCATCTCACAGAGTTACATCTTTCCCTTCAAGAAGCCTTTCGCTAAGGCTGTTTTGTGGAATTGGCAAAGTCATATTTGGAAGCTCATAGAGGGCTATGGTGAAAAAGGAAATAGCTTCCGTTCAAAACTGGAAAGAAGGTTTCTGAGAAACTGCTCTGTGTTCTGTAAATTCATCTCACAGAGTTACATCTTTCCCTTCAAGAAGCCTTTCGCTAAGGCTGTTCTTGTGGAATTGGCAAAGGGATATTTGGAAGCCCATAGAGGGCTATGGTGAAAAAGGAAATATCTTCCGTTCAAAACTGGAAAGAAGCTTTCTGAGAAACTGCTCTGTGTTCTGTTAATTCATCTCACAGAGTTACATCTTTCCCTTCAAGAAGCCTTTCGCTAAGGCTGTTCTTGTGGAATTGGCAAAGTCATGTTTTGAAACTCATAGAGGGCTATGGTTAAAAAGGAAATATCTTCCGTTCAAAACTGGAAAGAAGCTTTCTGAGAAACTGCTCTGTGTTCTGTTAATTCATCTCACAGAGTTACATCTTTCCCTTCAAGAAGCCTTTCGCTAAGGCTGTTCTTGTGGAATTGGCAAAGGGATATTTGGAAGCCCATAGAGGGCTATGGTGAAAAAGGAAATAGCTTCCGTTCAAAACTGGAAAGAAGCTTTCTGAGAAACTGCTCTGTGTTCTGTTAATTCATCTCACAGAGTTACATCTTTCCCTTCAAGAAGCCTCTCGCTAAGGCTGTTCTTGTGGAATTGGCAAAGTCATATTTGGAAGCTCACAGAGGGCTATGGTGAAAAAGGAAATATCTTCCGTTCAAAACTGGAAAGAAGCTTTCTGAGAAACTGCTCTGTGTTCTGTTAATTCATCTCACAGAGTTACATCTTTCCCCTCAAGAAGCCTTTCGCTAAGGCTGTTCTTGTGGAATTGGCAAAGGGATATTTGGAAGCCCATAGAGGGCTATGGTGAAAAAGGAAATATCTTCCGTTCAAAACTGGAAAGAAGCTTTCTGAGAAACTGCTCTGTGTTCTGTTAATTAATCTCACAGAGATACATCTTTCCCTTCAAGAAGCCTTTCGCTAAGGCTGTTCTTGTGGAATTGGCAAAGGGATATTTGGAAGCCCATAGAGGGCTATGGTGAAAAAGGAAATATCTTCCGTTCAAAACTGGAAAGAAGCTTTCTGGGAATCTGCTCTGTGTTCTGTTAATTCATCTCACAGAGTTACATCTTTCCCTTCAAGAAGCCTTTCGCTAAGGCTGTTCTTGTGGAATTGGAATAGGGATATTTGGAAGCCCATAGAGGGCTATGGTGAAAAAGGAAATATCTTCCGTTGAAAACTGGAAACAATCCTTCTGAGAAACTGCTCTGTGTTCTGTTAATTCATCTCACAGAGTTACATCTTTCCCTTCAAGAAGCCTTTCGCTAAGGCTGTTCTTGTGGAATTGGCAAAGGGATATTTGGAAGCCCATAGAGGGCTTTGGTGAAAAAGGAAATAACTTCCGTTCAAAACTGGAAAGAAGCTTTCTGAGAAACTGTTCTGTGTTCGGTAAATTCACCTCACAGAGTTACATCTTTCCCTTCAAGAAGCCTTTCGCTAAGGCTGTTCTTGTGGAATTGGCAAAGGGATATTTGGAAGCCCATAGAGGGCTATGGTGAAAAAGGAAATATCTTCCGTTCAAAACTGGAAAGAAGCTTTCTGAGAAACTGCTCTGTGTTCTGTTAATTCATCTCACAGAGTTACATCTTTCCCTTCAAGAAGCCTTTCGCTAAGGCTGTTCTTGTGGAATTGGCAAAGGGATATTTCGAAGCCCATAGAGGGCTATGGTGAAAAAGGAAATATCTTCCGTTCAAAACTGGAAAGAAGCTTTCTGAGAAACTGCTCTGTGTTCTGTTAATTCATCTCACAGTTACATCTTTCCCTTCAAGAAGCCTTTCGCTAAGGCTGTTCTTGTGGAATTGGCAAAGTCATATTTGGAAGCTCATAGAGGGCTATGGTGAAAAAGGAAATAGCTTCCGTTCAAAACTGGAAAGAAGGTTTCTGAGAAATTGCTCTGTGTTCTGTAAATTCATCTCACAGAGTTACATCTTTCCCTTCAAGAAGCCTTTCGCTAAGGCTGTTCTTGTGGAATTGGCAAAGGGATATTTGGAAGCCCATAGAGGGCTATGGTGAAAAAGGAAGTATCATCCGTTTAAAACTGGAAAGAAGCTTTCTGAGAAACTGCTCTGTGTTCTGTTAATTCATCTCACAGAGTTACATCTTTCCCTTCAAGAAGCCTTTCGCTAAGGCTGTTCTTGTGGAATTGGCAAAGGGATATTTGGAAGCCCATAGAGGGCTATTTTGAAAAAGGAAATATCTTCCGTTCAAGACTGGAAAGAAGCTTTGTGAGAAACTGCTCTGTGTTCTGTTAATTCATCTCACAGAGTTACATCTTTCCCTTCAAGAAGTCTTTCGCTAAGGCTGTTATTGTGGAATTGGCAAAGGGATATTTGGAAGCCCATAGAGGGCTATGGTGAAAAAGGAAATATCTTCCGTTCAAAACTGGAAAGAAGCTTTCTGAGAATCTGCTCTGTGTTCTGTTAATTCATCTCACAGAGTTACATCTTTCCCTTCAAGAAGCCTTTCGCTAAGGCTGTTCTTGTGGAATTGGAAATGGGATATTTGGAAGCCCATAGAGGGCTATGGTGAAAAAGGAAATATCTTCCGTTGAAAACTGGAAACAATCCTTCTGAGAAACTGCTCTGTGTTCTGTTAATTAATCTCACAGAGTTACATCTTTCCCTTCAAGAAGCCTTTCGCTAAGGCTGTTTTTGTGGAATTGGCAAAGGGATATTTGGAAGCCCATAGAGGGCTATCGTGAAAAAGGAAATATCTTCCGTTCAAAACTGGAAAGAAGCTTTCTGAGAAACTGCTCTGTGTTCTGTTAATTCATCTCACAGAGTTACATCTTTCCCTTCAAGGAGTCTTTCGCTAAGGCTGTTATTGTGGAATTGGCAAAGGGATATTTGGAAGCCCATAGAGGGCTATGGTGAAAAAGGAAATATCTTCCGTTCAAAACTGGAAAGAAGCTTTCTGAGAAACTGCTCTGTGTTCTGTTAATTCATCTCACAGAGTTACATCTTTCCCTTCAAGAAGCCTTTCGCTAAGGCTGTTCTTGTGGAATTGGCAAAGGGATATTTGGAAGCCCATAGAGGGCTATGGTGAAAAAGGAAATAGCTTCCGTTCAAAACTGGAAAGAAGCTTTCTGAGAAACTGCTCTGTGTTCTGTTAATTCATCTCACAGAGTTACATCTTTCTCTTCAAGAAGCCTTTCGCTAAGGCTGTTCTTGTGGAATTTTCAAAGGGATATTTGGAAGCTCATAGAGGGCTATGGTGAAAAAGGAAATATCTTCCGTTCAAAACTGGAAAGAAGCTTTCTGAGAAACTGCTCTGTGTTCTGTTAATTCATCTCACAGAGTTACATCTCTCCCTTCAAGAAGCCTTTCGCTAAGACTGTTCTTGTGGAATTGGCGAAGGGATATTTGGAAGCCCATAGAGGGCTATGGTGAAAAAGGAAATATCTTCCGTTCAAAACTGGAAAGAAGCTTTCTGAGAAACTGCTCTGTGTTCTGTTAATTCATCTCACAGAGTTACATCTTTCCCTTCAAGAAGCCTTTCGCTAAGGCTGTTCTTGTGGAATTGGCGAAGGGATATTTGGAAGCCCATAGAGGGCTATGGTGAAAAAGGAAATATCTTCCGTTCAAAACTGGAAAGAAGCTTTCTGAGAAACTGCTCTGTGTTCTGTTAATTCATCTCACAGAGTTACATCTTTCCCTTCAAGAAGCCTTTCGCTAAGGCTGTTCTTGTGGAATTGGCAAAGTCATATTTGGAAGCTCACAGAGGGCTATGGTGAAAAAGGAAATATCTTCCGTTCAAAACTGGAAAGAAGCTTTCTGAGAAACTGCTGTGTGTTCTGTAAATTCATCTAACAGAGTTACATCATTCCCCTCAAGAAGCCTTTCACTAAGGCTGTTCTTGTGGAATTGGCAAAGGGATATTTGGAAGCCCATAGAGGGCTATGGTGAAAAAGGAAATATCTTCCGTTCAAAACTGGAAAGAAGCTTTCTGAGAAACTGCTCTGTGTTCTGTTAATTAATCTCACAGAGATACATCTTTCCCTTCAAGAAGCCTTTCGCTAAGGGTGTTCTTGTGGAAATGGCAAAGGGATATTTGGAAGCCCATAGAGGGCTATGGTGAAAAAGGAAATATCTTCCGTTCAAAACTGGAAAGAAGCTTTCTGAGAATCTGCTCTGTGTTCTGTTAATTCATCTCACAGAGTTACATCTTTCCCTTCAAGAAGCCTTTCGCTAAGGCTGTTCTTGTGGAATTGGAATAGGGATATTTGGAAGCCCATAGAGGGCTATGGTGAAAAAGGAAATATCTTCCGTTGAAAACTGGAAACAATCCTTCTGAGAAACTGCTCTGTGTTCTGTTAATTCATCTCACAGAGTTACATCTTTCCCTTCAAGAAGCCTTTCGCTAAGGCTGTTCTTGTGGAATTGGCAAAGGGATATTTCGAAGCCCATAGAGGGCTTTGGTGAAAAAGGAAATATCTTCCGTTCAAAACTGGAAAGAAGCTTTCTGAGAAACTGTTCTGTGTTCGGTAAATTCACCTCACAGAGTTACATCTTTCCCTTCAAGAAGCCTTTCGCTAAGGCTGTTCTTGTGGAATTGGCAAAGGGATATTTGGAAGCCCATAGAGGGCTATGGTGAAAAAGGAAATATCTTCCGTTCAAAACTGGAAAGAAGCTTTCTGAGAAACTGCTCTGTGTTCTGTTAATTCATCTCACAGAGTTACACCTTTCCCTTCAAGAAGCCTTTCGCTAAGGCTGTTCTTGTGGAATTGGCAAAGGGATATTTCGAAGCCCATAGAGGGCTATGGTGAAAAAGGAAATATCTTCCGTTCAAAACTGGAAAGAAGCTTTCTGAGAAACTGCTCTGTGTTCTGTTAATTCATCTCACAGAGTTACATCTTTCCCTTCAAGAAGCCTTTCGCTAAGGCTGTTCTTGTGGAATTGGCAAAGTCATATTTGGAAGCTCATAGAGGGCTATGGTGAAAAAGGAAATAGCTTCCGTTCAAAACTGGAAAGAAGGTTTCTGAGAAACTGCTCTGTGTTCTGTAAATTCATCTCACAGAGTTACATCTTTCCCTTCAAGAAGCCTTTCGCTAAGGCTGTTCTTGTGGAATTGGCAAAGGGATATTTGGAAGCCCATAGAGGGCTATGGTGAAAAAGGAAGTATCATCCGTTTAAAACTGGAAAGAAGCTTTCTGAGAAACTGCTCTGTGTTCTGTTAATTCATCTCACAGAGTTACATCTTTCCCTTCAAGAAGCCTTTCGCTAAGGCTGTTCTTGTGGAATTGGCAAAGGGATATTTGGAAGCCCATAGAGGGCTATTTTGAAAAAGGAAATATCTTCCGTTCAAGACTGGAAAGAAGCTTTCTGAGAAACTGCTCTGTGTTCTGTTAATTCATCTCACAGAGTTACATCTTTCCCTTCAAGAAGCCTTTCGCTAAGGCTGTTCTTGTGGAATTGGCAAAGGGATATTTGGAAGCCCATAGAGGGCTATGGTGAAAAAGGAAGTATCATCCGTTTAAAACTGGAAAGAAGCTTTCTGAGAAACTGCTCTGTGTTCTGTTAATTCATCTCACAGAGTTACATCTTTCCCTTCAAGAAGCCTTTCGCTAAGGCTGTTCTTGTGGAATTGGCAAAGTGATATTTCGAAGCCCTTAGAGGGCTATGGTGAAAAAGGAAATATCTTCCGTTCAAAACTGGAAAGAAGCTTTCTGAGAAACTGCTCTGTGTTCTGTTAATTCATCTCACAGAGTTACATCTTTCCCTTCAAGAAGCCTTTCGCTAAGGCTGTTCTTGTGGAATTGGCAAAGGGATATTTGGAAGCCCATAGAGGGCTATGGTGAAAAAGGAAATATCTTCCGTTCAAAACTGGAAAGAAGCTTTCTGAGAAACTGCTCTGTGTTCTGTTAATTCATCTCACAGAGTTACATCTTTCCCTTCAAGAAGCCTTTCGCTAAGGCTGTTCTTGTGGAATTGGCAAAGTCATGTTTTGAAACTCATAGAGGGCTATGGTTAAAAAGGAAATATCTTCCGTTCAAAACTGGAAAGAAGCTTTCTGAGAAACTGCTCTGTGTTCTGTTAATTCATCTCACAGAGTTACATCTTTCCCTTCAAGAAGCCTTTCGCTAAGGCTGTTCTTGTGGAATTGGCAAAGGGATATTTGGAAGCCCATAGAGGGCTATGGTGAAAAAGGAAATAGCTTCCGTTCAAAACTGGAAAGAAGCTTTCTGAGAAACTGCTCTGTGTTCTGTTAATTCATCTCACAGAGTTACATCTTTCCCTTCAAGAAGCCTCTCGCTAAGGCTGTTCTTGTGGAATTGGCAAAGTCATATTTGGAAGCTCACAGAGGGCTATGGTGAAAAAGGAAATATCTTCCATTCAAAACTGGAAAGAAGCTTTCTGAGAAACTGCTCTGTGTTCTGTTAATTCATCTCACAGAGTTACATCTTTCCCCTCAAGAAGCCTTTCGCTAAGGCTGTTCTTGTGGAATTGGCAAAGGGATATTTGGAAGCCCATAGAGGGCTATGGTGAAAAAGGAAATATCTTCCGTTCAAAACTGGAAAGAAGCTTTCTGAGAAACTGCTCTGTGTTCTGTTAATTAATCTCACAGAGATACATCTTTCCCTTCAAGAAGCCTTTCGCTAAGGCTGTTCTTGTGGAATTGGCAAAGGGATATTTGGAAGCCCATAGAGGGCTATGGTGAAAAAGGAAATATCTTCCGTTCAAAACTGGAAAGAAGCTTTCTGGGAATCTGCTCTGTGTTCTGTTAATTCATCTCACAGAGTTACATCTTTCCCTTCAAGAAGCCTTTCGCTAAGGCTGTTCTTGTGGAATTGGAATAGGGATATTTGGAAGCCCATAGAGGGCTATGGTGAAAAAGGAAATATCTTCCGTTGAAAACTGGAAACAATCCTTCTGAGAAACTGCTCTGTGTTCTGTTAATTCATCTCACAGAGTTACATCTTTCCCTTCAGGAAGCCTTTCGCTAAGGCTGTTCTTGTGGAATTGGCAAAGGGATATTTCGAAGCCCATAGAGGGCTTTGGTGAAAAAGGAAGTATCTTCCGTTCAAAACTGGAAAGAAGCTTTCTGAGAAACTGTTCTGTGTTCGGTAAATTCACCTCACAGAGTTACATCTTTCCCTTCAAGAAGCCTTTCGCTAAGGCTGTTCTTGTGGAATTGGCAAAGGGATATTTGGAAGCCCATAGAGGGCTATGGTGAAAAAGGAAATATCTTCCGTTCAAAACTGGAAAGAAGCTTTCTGAGAAACTGCTCTGTGTTCTGTTAATTCATCTCACAGAGTTACATCTTTCCCTTCAAGAAGCCTTTCGCTAAGGCTGTTCTTGTGGAATTGGCAAAGGGATATTTCGAAGCCCATAGAGGGCTATGGTGAAAAAGGAAATATCTTCCGTTCAAAACTGGAAAGAAGCTTTCTGAGAAACTGCTCTGTGTTCTGTTAATTCATCTCACAGAGTTACATCTTTCCCTTCAAGAAGCCTTTCGCTAAGGCTGTTCTTGTGGAATTGGCAAAGTCATATTTGGAAGCTCATAGAGGGCTATGGTGAAAAAGGAAATAGCTTCCGTTCAAAACTGGAAAGAAGGTTTCTGAGAAACTGCTCTGTGTTCTGTAAATTCATCTCACAGAGTTACATCTTTCCCTTCAAGAAGCCTTTCGCTAAGGCTGTTCTTGTGGAATTGGCAAAGGGATTTTTGGAAGCCCATAGAGGGCTATGGTGAAAAAGGAAGTATCATCCGTTTAAAACTGGAAAGAAGCTTTCTGAGAAACTGCTCTGTGTTCTGTTAATTCATCTCACAGAGTTACATCTTTCCCTTCAAGAAGCCTTTCGCTAAGGCTGTTCTTGTGGAATTGGCAAAGGGATATTTGGAAGCCCATAGAGGGCTATTTTGAAAAAGGAAATATCTTCCGTTCAAGACTGGAAAGAAGCTTTCTGAGAAACTGCTCTGTGTTCTGTTAATTCATCTCACAGAGTTACATCTTTCCCTTCAAGAAGTCTTTCGCTAAGGCTGTTATTGTGGAATTGGCAAAGGGATATTTGGAAGCCCATAGAGGGCTATGGTGAAAAAGGAAATATCTTCCGTTCAAAACTGGAAAGAAGCTTTCTGAGAATCTGCTCTGTGTTCTGTTAATTCATCTCACAGAGTTACATCTTTCCCTTCAAGAAGCCTTTCGCTAAGGCTGTTCTTGTGGAATTGGAAATGGGATATTTGGAAGCCCATAGAGGGCTATGGTGAAAAAGGAAATATCTTCCGTTGAAAACTGGAAACAATCCTTCTGAGAAACTGCTCTGTGTTCTGTTAATTCATCTCACAGAGTTACATCTTTCCCTTCAAGAAGCCTTTCGCTAAGGCTGTTTTTGTGGAATTGGCAAAGGGATATTTGGAAGCCCATAGAGGGCTATGGTGAAAAAGGAAATATCTTCCGTTCAAAACTGGAAAGAAGCTTTCTGAGAAACTGCTCTGTGTTCTGTTAATTCATCTCACAGAGTTACATCTTTCCCTTCAAGAAGTCTTTCGCTAAGGCTGTTATTGTGGAATTGGCAAAGGGATATTTGGAAGCCCATAGAGGGCTATGGTGAAAAAGGAAATATCTTCCGTTCAAAACTTGAAAGAAGCTTTCTGAGAAACTGCTCTGTGTTCTGTTAATTCATCTCACAGAGTTACATCTTTCCCTTCAAGAAGCCTTTCGCTAAGGCTGTTCTTGTGGAATTGGCAAAGGGATATTTGGAAGCCCATGGAGGGTTATGGTGAAAAAGGAAATATCTTCCGTTCAAAACTGGAAAGAAGCTTTCTGAGAAACTTCTCTGTGTTCTGTTAATTAATCTACAGAGTTACATCTTTCTCTTCAAGAAGCCTTTCGCTAAGGCTGTTCTTGTGGAATTTTCAAAGGGATATTTGGAAGCTCATAGAGGGCTATGGTGAAAAAGGAAATATCTTCCGTTCAAAACTGGAAAGAAGCTTTCTGAGAAACTGCTCTGTGTTCTGTTAATTCATCTCACAGAGTTACATCTTTCCCTTCAAGAAGCCTCTCGCTAAGGCTGTTCTTGTGGAATTGGCAAAGTCATATTTGGAAGCTCACAGAGGGCTATGGTGAAAAAGGAAATATCTTCCGTTCAAAACTGGAAAGAAGCTTTCTGAGAAACTGCTCTGTGTTCTGTAAATTCATCTAACAGAGTTACATCTTTCCCCTCAAGAAGCCTTTCGCTAAGGCTGTTCTTGTGGAATTGGCAAAGGGATATTTGGAAGCCCATAGAGGGCTATGGTGAAAAAGGAAATATCTTCCGTTCAAAACTGGAAAGAAGCTTTCTGAGAAACTGCTCTGTGTTCTGTTAATTAATCTCACAGAGATACATCTTTCCCTTCAAGAAGCCTTTCGCTAAGGCTGTTCTTGTGGAATTGGCAAAGGGATATTTGGAAGCCCATAGAGGGCTATGGTGAAAAAGGAAATATCTTCCGTTCAAAACTGGAAAGAAGCTTTCTGGGAATCTGCTCTGTGTTCTGTTAATTCATCTCACAGAGTTACATCTTTCCCTTCAAGAAGCCTTTCGCTAAGGCTGTTCTTGTGGAATTGGAATAGGGATATTTGGAAGCCCATAGAGGGCTATGGTGAAAAAGGAAATATCTTCCGTTGAAAACTGGAAACAATCCTTCTGAGAAACTGCTCTGTGTTCTGTTAATTCATCTCACAGAGTTACATCTTTCCCTTCAAGAAGCCTTTCGCTAAGGCTGTTCTTGTGGAATTGGCAAAGGGATATTTGGAAGCCCATAGAGGGCTTTGGTGAAAAAGGAAATAACTTCCGTTCAAAACTGGAAAGAAGCTTTCTGAGAAACTGTTCTGTGTTCGGTAAATTCACCTCACAGAGTTACATCTTTCCCTTCAAGAAGCCTTTCGCTAAGGCTGTTCTTGTGGAATTGGCAAAGGGATATTTGGAAGCCCATAGAGGGCTATGGTGAAAAAGGAAATATCTTCCGTTCAAAACTGGAAAGAAGCTTTCTGAGAAACTGCTCTGTGTTCTGTTAATTCATCTCACAGAGTTACATCTTTCCCTTCAAGAAGCCTTTCGCTAAGGCTGTTCTTGTGGAATTGGCAAAGGGATATTTCGAAGCCCATAGAGGGCTATGGTGAAAAAGGAAATATCTTCCGTTCAAAACTGGAAAGAAGCTTTCTGAGAAACTGCTCTGTGTTCTGTTAATTCATCTCACAGTTACATCTTTCCCTTCAAGAAGCCTTTCGCTAAGGCTGTTCTTGTGGAATTGGCAAAGTCATATTTGGAAGCTCATAGAGGGCTATGGTGAAAAAGGAAATAGCTTCCGTTCAAAACTGGAAAGAAGGTTTCTGAGAAATTGCTCTGTGTTCTGTAAATTCATCTCACAGAGTTACATCTTTCCCTTCAAGAAGCCTTTCGCTAAGGCTGTTCTTGTGGAATTGGCAAAGGGATATTTGGAAGCCCATAGAGGGCTATGGTGAAAAAGGAAGTATCATCCGTTTAAAACTGGAAAGAAGCTTTCTGAGAAACTGCTCTGTGTTCTGTTAATTCATCTCACAGAGTTACATCTTTCCCTTCAAGAAGCCTTTCGCTAAGGCTGTTCTTGTGGAATTGGCAAAGGGATATTTGGAAGCCCATAGAGGGCTATTTTGAAAAAGGAAATATCTTCCGTTCAAGACTGGAAAGAAGCTTTGTGAGAAACTGCTCTGTGTTCTGTTAATTCATCTCACAGAGTTACATCTTTCCCTTCAAGAAGTCTTTCGCTAAGGCTGTTATTGTGGAATTGGCAAAGGGATATTTGGAAGCCCATAGAGGGCTATGGTGAAAAAGGAAATATCTTCCGTTCAAAACTGGAAAGAAGCTTTCTGAGAATCTGCTCTGTGTTCTGTTAATTCATCTCACAGAGTTACATCTTTCCCTTCAAGAAGCCTTTCGCTAAGGCTGTTCTTGTGGAATTGGAAATGGGATATTTGGAAGCCCATAGAGGGCTATGGTGAAAAAGGAAATATCTTCCGTTGAAAACTGGAAACAATCCTTCTGAGAAACTGCTCTGTGTTCTGTTAATTAATCTCACAGAGTTACATCTTTCCCTTCAAGAAGCCTTTCGCTAAGGCTGTTTTTGTGGAATTGGCAAAGGGATATTTGGAAGCCCATAGAGGGCTATCGTGAAAAAGGAAATATCTTCCGTTCAAAACTGGAAAGAAGCTTTCTGAGAAACTGCTCTGTGTTCTGTTAATTCATCTCACAGAGTTACATCTTTCCCTTCAAGGAGTCTTTCGCTAAGGCTGTTATTGTGGAATTGGCAAAGGGATATTTGGAAGCCCATAGAGGGCTATGGTGAAAAAGGAAATATCTTCCGTTCAAAACTGGAAAGAAGCTTTCTGAGAAACTGCTCTGTGTTCTGTTAATTCATCTCACAGAGTTACATCTTTCCCTTCAAGAAGCCTTTCGCTAAGGCTGTTCTTGTGGAATTGGCAAAGGGATATTTGGAAGCCCATAGAGGGCTATGGTGAAAAAGGAAATAGCTTCCGTTCAAAACTGGAAAGAAGCTTTCTGAGAAACTGCTCTGTGTTCTGTTAATTCATCTCACAGAGTTACATCTTTCCCTTCAAGAAGCCTCTCGCTAAGGCTGTTCTTGTGGAATTGGCAAAGTCATATTTGGAAGCTCACAGAGGGCTATGGTGAAAAAGGAAATATCTTCCGTTCAAAACTGGAAAGAAGCTTTCTGAGAAACTGCTCTGTGTTCTGTAAATTCATCTAACAGAGTTACATCTTTCCCCTCAAGAAGCCTTTCGCTAAGGCTGTTCTTGTGGAATTGGCAAAGGGATATTTGGAAGCCCATAGAGGGCTATGGTGAAAAAGGAAATATCTTCCGTTCAAAACTGGAAAGAAGCTTTCTGAGAAACTGCTCTGTGTTCTGTTAATTAATCTCACAGAGATACATCCTTCCCTTCAAGAAGCCTTTCGCTAAGGCTGTTCTTGTGGAATTGGCAAAGGGATATTTGGAAGCCCATAGAGGGCTATGGTGAAAAAGGAAATATCTTCCGTTCAAAACTGGAAAGAAGCTTTCTGGGAATCTGCTCTGTGTTCTGTTAATTCATCTCACAGAGTTACATCTTTCCCTTCAAGAAGCCTTTCGCTAAGGCTGTTCTTGTGGAATTGGAATAGGGATATTTGGAAGCCCATAGAGGGCTATGGTGAAAAAGGAAATATCTTCCGTTGAAAACTGGAAACAATCCTTCTGAGAAACTGCTCTGTGTTCTGTTAATTCATCTCACAGAGTTACATCTTTCCCTTCAGGAAGCCTTTCGCTAAGGCTGTTCTTGTGGAATTGGCAAAGGGATATTTCGAAGCCCATAGAGGGCTTTGGTGAAAAAGGAAGTATCTTCCGTTCAAAACTGGAAAGAAGCTTTCTGAGAAACTGTTCTGTGTTCGGTAAATTCACCTCACAGAGTTACATCTTTCCCTTCAAGAAGCCTTTCGCTAAGGCTGTTCTTGTGGAATTGGCAAAGGGATATTTGGAAGCCCATAGAGGGCTATGGTGAAAAAGGAAATATCTTCCGTTCAAAACTGGAAAGAAGCTTTCTGAGAAACTGCTCTGTGTTCTGTTAATTCATCTCACAGAGTTACATCTTTCCCTTCAAGAAGCCTTTCGCTAAGGCTGTTCTTGTGGAATTGGCAAAGGGATATTTCGAAGCCCATAGAGGGCTATGGTGAAAAAGGAAATATCTTCCGTTCAAAACTGGAAAGAAGCTTTCTGAGAAACTGCTCTGTGTTCTGTTAATTCATCTCACAGAGTTACATCTTTCCCTTCAAGAAGCCTTTCGCTAAGGCTGTTCTTGTGGAATTGGCAAAGTCATATTTGGAAGCTCATAGAGGGCTATGGTGAAAAAGGAAATAGCTTCCGTTCAAAACTGGAAAGAAGGTTTCTGAGAAACTGCTCTGTGTTCTGTAAATTCATCTCACAGAGTTACATCTTTCCCTTCAAGAAGCCTTTCGCTAAGGCTGTTCTTGTGGAATTGGCAAAGGGATTTTTGGAAGCCCATAGAGGGCTATGGTGAAAAAGGAAGTATCATCCGTTTAAAACTTTAAAGAAGCTTTCTGAGAAACTGCTCTGTGTTCTGTTAATTCATCTCACAGAGTTACATCTTTCCCTTCAAGAAGCCTTTCGCTAAGGCTGTTCTTGTGGAATTGGCAAAGGGATATTTGGAAGCCCATAGAGGGCTATTTTGAAAAAGGAAATATCTTCCGTTCAAGACTGGAAAGAAGCTTTCTGAGAAACTGCTCTGTGTTCTGTTAATTCATCTCACAGAGTTACATCTTTCCCTTCAAGAAGTCTTTCGCTAAGGCTGTTATTGTGGAATTGGCAAAGGGATATTTGGAAGCCCATAGAGGGCTATGGTGAAAAAGGAAATATCTTCCGTTCAAAACTGGAAAGAAGCTTTCTGAGAATCTGCTCTGTGTTCTGTTAATTCATCTCACAGAGTTACATCTTTCCCTTCAAGAAGCCTTTCGCTAAGGCTGTTCTTGTGGAATTGGAAATGGGATATTTGGAAGCCCATAGAGGGCTATGGTGAAAAAGGAAATATCTTCCGTTGAAAACTGGAAACAATCCTTCTGAGAAACTGCTCTGTGTTCTGTTAATTAATCTCACAGAGTTACATCTTTCCCTTCAAGAAGCCTTTCGCTAAGGCTGTTTTTGTGGAATTGGCAAAGGGATATTTGGAAGCCCATAGAGGGCTATGGTGAAAAAGGAAATATCTTCCGTTCAAAACTGGAAAGAAGCTTTCTGAGAAACTGCTCTGTGTTCTGTTAATTCATCTCACAGAGTTACATCTTTCCCTTCAAGAAGTCTTTCGCTAAGGCTGTTATTGTGGAATTGGCAAAGGGATATTTGGAAGCCCATAGAGGGCTATGGTGAAAAAGGAAATATCTTCCGTTCAAAACTTGAAAGAAGCTTTCTGAGAAACTGCTCTGTGTTCTGTTAATTCATCTCACAGAGTTACATCTTTCCCTTCAAGAAGCCTTTCGCTAAGGCTGTTCTTGTGGAATTGGCAAAGGGATATTTGGAAGCCCATGGAGGGTTATGGTGAAAAAGGAAATATCTTCCGTTCAAAACTGGAAAGAAGCTTTCTGAGAAACTTCTCTGTGTTCTGTTAATTAATCTACAGAGTTACATCTTTCTCCTCAAGAAGCCTTTCGCTAAGGCTGTTCTTGTGGAATTTTCAAAGGGATATTTGGAAGCTCATAGAGGGCTATGGTGAAAAAGGAAATATCTTCCGTTCAAAACTGGAAAGAAGCTTTCTGAGAAACTGCTCTGTGTTCTGTTAATTCATCTCACAGAGTTACATCTTTCCCTTCAAGAAGCCTCTCGCTAAGGCTGTTCTTGTGGAATTGGCAAAGTCATATTTGGAAGCTCACAGAGGGCTATGGTGAAAAAGGAAATATCTTCCGTTCAAAACTGGAAAGAAGCTTTCTGAGAAACTGCTCTGTGTTCTGTAAATTCATCTAACAGAGTTACATCTTTCCCCTCAAGAAGCCTTTCGCTAAGGCTGTTCTTGTGGAATTGGCAAAGGGATATTTGGAAGCCCATAGAGGGCTATGGTGAAAAAGGAAATATCTTCCGTTCAAAACTGGAAAGAAGCTTTCTGAGAAACTGCTCTGTGTTCTGTTAATTCATCTCACAGAGTTACATCTTTCCCTTCAAGAAGCCTTTCGCTAAGGCTGTTCTTGTGGAATTGGCAAAGGGATATTTCGAAGCCCATAGAGGGCTATGGTGAAAAAGGAAATATCTTCCGTTCAAAACTGGAAAGAAGCTTTCTGAGAAACTGCTCTGTGTTCTGTTAATTCATCTCACAGTTACATCTTTCCCTTCAAGAAGCCTTTCGCTAAGGCTGTTCTTGTGGAATTGGCAAAGTCATATTTGGAAGCTCATAGAGGGCTATGGTGAAAAAGGAAATAGCTTCCGTTCAAAACTGGAAAGAAGGTTTCTGAGAAATTGCTCTGTGTTCTGTAAATTCATCTCACAGAGTTACATCTTTCCCTTCAAGAAGCCTTTCGCTAAGGCTGTTCTTGTGGAATTGGCAAAGGGATATTTGGAAGCCCATAGAGGGCTATGGTGAAAAAGGAAGTATCATCCGTTTAAAACTGGAAAGAAGCTTTCTGAGAAACTGCTCTGTGTTCTGTTAATTCATCTCACAGAGTTACATCTTTCCCTTCAAGAAGCCTTTCGCTAAGGCTGTTCTTGTGGAATTGGCAAAGGGATATTTGGAAGCCCATAGAGGGCTATTTTGAAAAAGGAAATAACTTCCGTTCAAGACTGGAAAGAAGCTTTGTGAGAAACTGCTCTGTGTTCTGTTAATTCATCTCACAGAGTTACATCTTTCCCTTCAAGAAGTCTTTCGCTAAGGCTGTTATTGTGGAATTGGCAAAGGGATATTTGGAAGCCCATAGAGGGCTATGGTGAAAAAGGAAATATCTTCCGTTCAAAACTGGAAAGAAGCTTTCTGAGAATCTGCTCTGTGTTCTGTTAATTCATCTCACAGAGTTACATCTTTCCCTTCAAGAAGCCTTTCGCTAAGGCTGTTCTTGTGGAATTGGAAATGGGATATTTGGAAGCCCATAGAGGGCTATGGTGAAAAAGGAAATATCTTCCGTTGAAAACTGGAAACAATCCTTCTGAGAAACTGCTCTGTGTTCTGTTAATTAATCTCACAGAGTTACATCTTTCCCTTCAAGAAGCCTTTCGCTAAGGCTGTTTTTGTGGAATTGGCAAAGGGATATTTGGAAGCCCATAGAGGGCTATCGTGAAAAAGGAAATATCTTCCGTTCAAAACTGGAAAGAAGCTTTCTGAGAAACTGCTCTGTGTTCTGTTAATTCATCTCACAGAGTTACATCTTTCCCTTCAAGGAGTCTTTCGCTAAGGCTGTTATTGTGGAATTGGCAAAGGGATATTTGGAAGCCCATAGAGGGCTATGGTGAAAAAGGAAATATCTTCCGTTCAAAACTGGAAAGAAGCTTTCTGAGAAACTGCTCTGTGTTCTGTTAATTCATCTCACAGAGTTACATCTTTCCCTTCAAGAAGCCTTTCGCTAAGGCTGTTCTTGTGGAATTGGCAAAGGGATATTTGGAAGCCCATAGAGGGCTATGGTGAAAAAGGAAATAG
This sequence comes from Chlorocebus sabaeus, assembly GCF_047675955.1. Lineage (NCBI taxonomy): Eukaryota > Metazoa > Chordata > Mammalia > Primates > Cercopithecidae > Chlorocebus > Chlorocebus sabaeus. The sequence continues at coordinate 1,965,577 of NW_027327925.1, read as the reverse complement.
CTTCCGTTCAAAACTGGAAAGAAGCTTTCTGAGAAACTGCTCTGTGTTCTGTTAATTCATCTCACAGAGTTACATCTTTCCCTTCAAGAAGCCTCTCGCTAAGGCTGTTCTTGTGGAATTGGCAAAGTCATATTTGGAAGCTCACAGAGGGCTATGGTGAAAAAGGAAATATCTTCCGTTCAAAACTGGAAAGAAGCTTTCTGAGAAACTGCTGTGTGTTCTGTAAATTCATCTAACAGAGTTACATCTTTCCCCTCAAGAAGCCTTTCGCTAAGGCTGTTCTTGTGGAATTGGCAAAGGGATATTTGGAAGCCCATAGAGGGCTATGGTGAAAAAGGAAATATCTTCCGTTCAAAACTGGAAAGAAGCTTTCTGAGAAACTGCTCTGTGTTCTGTTAATTAATCTCACAGAGATACATCTTTCCCTTCAAGAAGCCTTTCGCTAAGGCTGTTCTTGTGGAATTGGCAAAGGGATATTTGGAAGCCCATAGAGGGCTATGGTGAAAAAGGAAATATCTTCCGTTCAAAACTGGAAAGAAGCTTTCTGGGAATCTGCTCTGTGTTCTGTTAATTCATCTCACAGAGTTACATCTTTCCCTTCAAGAAGCCTTTCGCTAAGGCTGTTCTTGTGGAATTGGAATAGGGATATTTGGAAGCCCATAGAGGGCTATGGTCAAAAAGGAAATATCTTCCGTTGAAAACTGGAAACAATCCTTCTGAGAAACTGCTCTGTGTTCTGTTAATTCATCTCACAGAGTTACATCTTTCCCTTCAGGAAGCCTTTCGCTAAGGCTGTTCTTGTGGAATTGGCAAAGGGATATTTCGAAGCCCATAGAGGGCTTTGGTGAAAAAGGAAGTATCTTCCGTTCAAAACTGGAAAGAAGCTTTCTGAGAAACTGTTCTGTGTTCGGTAAATTCACCTCACAGAGTTACATCTTTCCCTTCAAGAAGCCTTTCGCTAAGGCTGTTCTTGTGGAATTGGCAAAGGGATATTTGGAAGCCCATAGAGGGCTATGGTGAAAAAGGAAATATCTTCCGTTCAAAACTGGAAAGAAGCTTTCTGAGAAACTGCTCTGTGTTCTGTTAATTCATCTCACAGAGTTACATCTTTCCCTTCAAGAAGCCTTTCGCTAAGGCTGTTCTTGTGGAATTGGCAAAGGGATATTTCGAAGCCCATAGAGGGCTATGGTGAAAAAGGAAATATCTTCCGTTCAAAACTGGAAAGAAGCTTTCTGAGAAACTGCTCTGTGTTCTGTTAATTCATCTCACAGAGTTACATCTTTCCCTTCAAGAAGCCTTTCGCTAAGGCTGTTCTTGTGGAATTGGCAAAGTCATATTTGGAAGCTCATAGAGGGCTATGGTGAAAAAGGAAATAGCTTCCGTTCAAAACTGGAAAGAAGGTTTCTGAGAAACTGCTCTGTGTTCTGTAAATTCATCTCACAGAGTTACATCTTTCCCTTCAAGAAGCCTTTCGCTAAGGCTGTTCTTGTGGAATTGGCAAAGGGATTTTTGGAAGCCCATAGAGGGCTATGGTGAAAAAGGAAGTATCATCCGTTTAAAACTTTAAAGAAGCTTTCTGAGAAACTGCTCTGTGTTCTGTTAATTCATCTCACAGAGTTACATCTTTCCCTTCAAGAAGCCTTTCGCTAAGGCTGTTCTTGTGGAATTGGCAAAGGGATATTTGGAAGCCCATAGAGGGCTATTTTGAAAAAGGAAATATCTTCCGTTCAAGACTGGAAAGAAGCTTTCTGAGAAACTGCTCTGTGTTCTGTTAATTCATCTCACAGAGTTACATCTTTCCCTTCAAGAAGTCTTTCGCTAAGGCTGTTATTGTGGAATTGGCAAAGGGATATTTGGAAGCCCATAGAGGGCTATGGTGAAAAAGGAAATATCTTCCGTTCAAAACTGGAAAGAAGCTTTCTGAGAATCTGCTCTGTGTTCTGTTAATTCATCTCACAGAGTTACATCTTTCCCTTCAAGAAGCCTTTCGCTAAGGCTGTTCTTGTGGAATTGGAAATGGGATATTTGGAAGCCCATAGAGGGCTATGGTGAAAAAGGAAATATCTTCCGTTGAAAACTGGAAACAATCCTTCTGAGAAACTGCTCTGTGTTCTGTTAATTAATCTCACAGAGTTACATCTTTCCCTTCAAGAAGCCTTTCGCTAAGGCTGTTTTTGTGGAATTGGCAAAGGGATATTTGGAAGCCCATAGAGGGCTATGGTGAAAAAGGAAATATCTTCCGTTCAAAACTGGAAAGAAGCTTTCTGAGAAACTGCTCTGTGTTCTGTTAATTCATCTCACAGAGTTACATCTTTCCCTTCAAGAAGTCTTTCGCTAAGGCTGTTATTGTGGAATTGGCAAAGGGATATTTGGAAGCCCATAGAGGGCTATGGTGAAAAAGGAAATATCTTCCGTTCAAAACTTGAAAGAAGCTTTCTGAGAAACTGCTCTGTGCTCTGTTAATTCATCTCACAGAGTTATATCTTTCCCTTCAAGAAGCCTTTCGCTAAGGCTGTTCTTGTGGAATTGGCAAAGGGATATTTGGAAGCCCATGGAGGGTTATGGTGAAAAAGGAAATATCTTCCGTTCAAAACTGGAAAGAAGCTTTCTGAGAAACTTCTCTGTGTTCTGTTAATTAATCTACAGAGTTACATCTTTCTCCTCAAGAAGCCTTTCGCTAAGGCTGTTCTTGTGGAATTTTCAAAGGGATATTTGGAAGCTCATAGAGGGCTATGGTGAAAAAGGAAATATCTTCCGTTCAAAACTGGAAAGAAGCTTTCTGAGAAACTGCTCTGTGTTCTGTTAATTCATCTCACAGAGTTACATCTTTCCCTTCAAGAAGCCTCTCGCTAAGGCTGTTCTTGTGGAATTGGCAAAGTCATATTTGGAAGCTCACAGAGGGCTATGGTGAAAAAGGAAATATCTTCCGTTCAAAACTGGAAAGAAGCTTTCTGAGAAACTGCTCTGTGTTCTGTAAATTCATCTAACAGAGTTACATCTTTCCCCTCAAGAAGCCTTTCGCTAAGGCTGTTCTTGTGGAATTGGCAAAGGGATATTTGGAAGCCCATAGAGGGCTATGGTGAAAAAGGAAATATCTTCCGTTCAAAACTGGAAAGAAGCTTTCTGAGAAACTGCTCTGTGTTCTGTTAATTAATCTCACAGAGATACATCTTTCCCTTCAAGAAGCCTTTCGCTAAGGCTGTTCTTGTGGAATTGGCAAAGGGATATTTGGAAGCCCATAGAGGGCTATGGTGAAAAAGGAAATATCTTCCGTTCAAAACTGGAAAGAAGCTTTCTGGGAATCTGCTCTGTGTTCTGTTAATTCATCTCACAGAGTTACATCTTTTCCTTCAAGAAGCCTTTCGCTAAGGCTGTTCTTGTGGAATTGGAATAGGGATATTTGGAAGCCCATAGAGGGCTATGGTGAAAAAGGAAATATCTTCCGTTGAAAACTGGAAACAATCCTTCTGAGAAACTGCTCTGTGTTCTGTTAATTCATCTCACAGAGTTACATCTTTCCCTTCAGGAAGCCTTTCGCTAAGGCTGTTCTTGTGGAATTGGCAAAGGGATATTTCGAAGCCCATAGAGGGCTTTGGTGAAAAAGGAAGTATCTTCCGTTCAAAACTGGAAAGAAGCTTTCTGAGAAACTGTTCTGTGTTCGGTAATTTCACCTCACAGAGTTACATCTTTCCCTTCAAGAAGCCTTTCGCTAAGGCTGTTCTTGTGGAATTGGCAAAGGGATATTTGGAAGCCCATAGAGGGCTATGGTGAAAAAGGAAATATCTTCCGTTCAAAACTGGAAAGAAGCTTTCTGAGAAACTGCTCTGTGTTCTGTTAATTCATCTCACAGAGTTACATCTTTCCCTTCAAGAAGCCTTTCGCTAAGGCTGTTCTTGTGGAATTGGCAAAGGGATATTTCGAAGCCCATAGAGGGCTATGGTGAAAAAGGAAATATCTTCCGTTCAAAACTGGAAAGAAGCTTTCTGAGAAACTGCTCTGTGTTCTGTTAATTCATCTCACAGAGTTACATCTTTCCCTTCAAGAAGCCTTTCGCTAAGGCTGTTCTTGTGGAATTGGCAAAGTCATATTTGGAAGCTCATAGAGGGCTATGGTGAAAAAGGAAATAGCTTCCGTTCAAAACTGGAAAGAAGGTTTCTGAGAAACTGCTCTGTGTTCTGTAAATTCATCTCACAGAGTTACATCTTTCCCTTCAAGAAGCCTTTCGCTAAGGCTGTTCTTGTGGAATTGGCAAAGGGATTTTTGGAAGCCCATAGAGGGCTATGGTGAAAAAGGAAGTATCATCCGTTTAAAACTGGAAAGAAGCTTTCTGAGAAACTGCTCTGTGTTCTGTTAATTCATCTCACAGAGTTACATCTTTCCCTTCAAGAAGCCTTTCGCTAAGGCTGTTCTTGTGGAATTGGCAAAGGGATATTTGGAAGCCCATAGGGGGCTATTTTGAAAAAGGAAATATCTTCCGTTCAAGACTGGAAAGAAGCTTTCTGAGAAACTGCTCTGTGTTCTGTTAATTCATCTCACAGAGTTACATCTTTCCCTTCAAGAAGTCTTTCGCTAAGGCTGTTATTGTGGAATTGGCAAAGGGATATTTGGAAGCCCATAGAGGGCTATGGTGAAAAAGGAAATATCTTCCGTTCAAAACTGGAAAGAAGCTTTCTGAGAATCTGCTCTGTGTTCTGTTAATTCATCTCACAGAGTTACATCTTTCCCTTCAAGAAGCCTTTCGCTAAGGCTGTTCTTGTGGAATTGGAAATGGGATATTTGGAAGCCCATAGAGGGCTATGGTGAAAAAGGAAATATCTTCCGTTGAAAACTGGAAACAATCCTTCTGAGAAACTGCTCTGTGTTCTGTTAATTAATCTCACAGAGTTACATCTTTCCCTTCAAGAAGCCTTTCGCTAAGGCTGTTTTTGTGGAATTGGCAAAGGGATATTTGGAGGCCCATAGAGGGCTATGGTGAAAAAGGAAATATCTTCCGTTCAAAACTGGAAAGAAGCTTTCTGAGAAACTGCTCTGTGTTCTGTTAATTCATCTCACAGAGTTACATCTTTCCCTTCAAGAAGTCTTTCGCTAAGGCTGTTATTGTGGAATTGGCAAAGGGATATTTGGAAGCCCATAGAGGGCTATGGTGAAAAAGGAAATATCTTCCGTTCAAAACTTGAAAGAAGCTTTCTGAGAAACTGCTCTGTGTTCTGTTAATTCATCTCACAGAGTTACATCTTTCCCTTCAAGAAGCCTTTCGCTAAGGCTGTTCTTGTGGAATTGGCAAAGGGATATTTGGAAGCCCATAGAGGGTTATGGTGAAAAAGGAAATATCTTCCGTTCAAAACTGGAAAGAAGCTTTCTGAGAAACTTCTCTGTGTTCTGTTAATTAATCTACAGAGTTACATCTTTCTCTTCAAGAAGCCTTTCGCTAAGGCTGTTCTTGTGGAATTTTCAAAGGGATATTTGGAAGCTCATAGAGGGCTATGGTGAAAAAGGAAATATCTTCCGTTCAAAACTGGAAAGAAGCTTTCTGAGAATCTGCTCTGTGTTCTGTTAATTCATCTCACAGAGTTACATCTTTCCCTTCAAGAAGCCTTTCGCTAAGGCTGTTCTTGTGGAATTGGAATAGGGATATTTGGAAGCCCATAGAGGGCTATGGTGAAAAAGGAAATATCTTCCGTTGAAAACTGCAAACAATCCTTCTGAGAAACTGCTCTGTGTTCTGTTAATTCATCTCACAGAGTTACATCTTTCCCTTCAGGAAGTCTTTCGCTAAGGCTGTTCTTGTGGAATTGGCAAAGGGATATTTGGAAGCCCATAGAGGGCTATGGTGAAAAAGGAAATATCTTCCGTTCTAAACTTGAAAGAAGCTTTCTGAGAAACTGCTCTGTGTTCTGTTAATTCATCTCACAGAGTTACATCTTTCCCTTCAAGAAGCCTTTCGCTAAGGCTGTTCTTGTGGAATTGGCAAAGGGATATTTGGAAGCCCAAAGAGGGTTATGGTGAAAAAGGAAATATCTTCCGTTCAAAACTGGAAAGAAGCTTTCTGAGAAACTTCTCTGTGTTCTGTTAATTAATCTCACAGAGTTACATCTTTCCCTTCAAGAAGACTTTCGCTAAGGCTGTTCTTGTGGAATTGGCAAAGGGATATTTGGAAGCCCATAGAGGGCTATGCTGAAAAAGGAAATATCTTCCGTTCAAAACTGGAAAGAAGCTTTCTGAGAAAGTGCTCTGTGTTCTGTTAATTCATCTCACAGTGTTACATCTTTCTCTTCAAGAAGCCTTTCGCTAAGGCTGTTCTTGTGGAATTGGCGAAGGGATATTTGGAAGCCCTTAGAGGGCTATGGTGAAAAAGGAAATATCTTCCGTTCAAAACTGGAAAGCAGCTTTCTGAGAAACTGCTCTGTGTTCTGTTAATTCATCTCACAGAGTTACATCTTTCCCTTCAAGAAGCCTTTCGCTAAGGCTGTTCTTGTGGAATTGGCAAAGGGATTTTGGAAACCCATAGAGGGCTATGGTGAAAAGGAAATAGCTTCCGTTCAAAACTGGAAAGAAGCTTTCTGAGAAACTGCTCTGTGTTCTGTTAATTAATCTCATAGAGTTACATCTTTCCCTTCAAGAAGCCTTTCGCTAAGGCTGTTCTTGTGGAATTGGCAAAGGGATATTTCGAAGCCCATAGAGGGGTATGGTGAAAAAGGAAATATCATCCGTTCAAAACTGGAAAGAAGCTTTCTGAGAAACTGCTCTGTGTTCTGTTAATTCATCTCACAGAGTTACATCTTTCCCTTCAAGAAGCCTTTCGCTAAGGCTGTTCTTGTGGAATTGGCAAAGGGATATTTGGAAGCCCATAGAGGGCTACGGTGAAAAAGGAAATATCTTCCGTTCAAAACTGGAAAGAAGCTTTCTGAGAAACTGCTCTGTGTTCTGTTAATTCATCTCACAGAGTTACATCTTTCCCTTCAAGAAGCCTTTCGCTAAGGCTCTTCTTGTGGAATTGGCAAAGGGGTATTTGGAAGCCCATAGAGGGCTATGGTGAAAAAGGAAATATCTTCCGTTCAAAACTGGAAAGAAGCTTTCTGAGAAACTGCTCTGTGTTCTGTTAATTCATCTCACAGAGTTACATCTTTCCCTTCAAGAAGCCTTTCGCTAAGGCTGTTCTTGTGGAATTGGCAAAGTCATATTTGGAAGCTCATAGAGGGCTATGGTGAAAAAGGAAATATCTTCCGTTCAAAACTGGAAAAAGCTTTCTGAGAAACTGCTCTGTGTTCTGTAAATTCATCTCACAGAGTTACATCTTTCCCTTCAAGAAGCCTTTTGCTAAGGCTTTTCTTGTGGAATTGAAAAAGGGATATTTAGAAGCCCATAGAGGGCTATGGTGAAAAAGGAAATATCTTCCGTTCAAAACTGGAAAGAAGCTTTCTGAGAAACTGGTCTGTGTTCTGTTCATTCATCTCACAGAGTTACATCTTTCCCTTCAAAAAGCCTTTCGCTAAGGCTGTTCTGGTGGAATTGGCAAAGGGATATTTGGAAACCCATAGAGGGCTATGGTGAAAAAGGAAATATCTTCCGTTCAAAACTGGAAAGAAGCTTTCTGAGAAACTGCTCTGTGTTCTGTTAATTCATCTCACAGAGTTACATCTTTCCCTTCAAGAAGCCTTTCGCTAAGGCTGTTCTTGTGGAATTGGTAAAGGGATATTTTGAAGCCCATAGAGGGCTACGGTGAAAAAGGAAATATCTTCCGTTGAAAACTGGAAACAAGCCTTCTGAGAAACTGCTCTGTGTTCTGTTAATTCATCTCACAGAGTTACATCTTTCCCTTCAAGAAGCCTTTCGCTAAGGCTGTTCTTGTGGAATTGGCAAGTCATATTTGGAAGCTCATAGAGGGCTATGGTGAAAAAGGAAATATCTTCCGTTCAAAACTGGAAAAAGCTTTCTGAGAAACTACTCTGTGTTCTGTAAATTCATCTCACAGAGTTACATCTTTCCCTTCAAGAAGCCTTTCGCTAAGGCTGTTCTTGTGGAATTGGAAAAGGGATATTTAGAAGCCCATAGAGGGCTATGGTGAAAAAGGAAATATCTTCCGTTCAAAACTGGAAAGAAGCTTTCTGAGAAACTGCTCTGTGTTCTGTTAATTCATCTCACAGAGTTACATCTTTCCCTTTAAGAAGCCTTTCGCTAAGGCTGTTCTTGTGGAATTGGCAAAGGGATATTTGGAAGCCCATAGAGGGCTATGGTGAAAAAGGAAATAGCTTCCGTTCAAAACTGGAAAGAAGCTTTCTGAGAAACTGCTCTGTGTTCTGTTAATTCATCTCACAGAGTTACATCTTTCCCTTCAAAAAGCCTTTCGCTAAGGCTGTTCTTGTGGAATTGGCAAAGGGATATTTGGAAGCCCATAGAGGGCTATGGTGAAAAAGGAAGTATCTTCCGTTCAAAACTGGAAAGAAGCTTTCTGAGAAACTGCTCTGTGTTCTGTTAATTCATCTCACAGAGTTACATCTTTCCCTTCAAGAAGCCTTTCGCTAAGGCTGTTCTTGTGGAATTGGCAAAGGGATATTGGAAGCCCATAGAGGGCTATGGTGAAAAAGGAAATATCTTCCGTTCAAAACTGGAAAGAAGCTTTCTGAGAAACTGCTCTGTGTTCTGCTAATTCATCTCACAGAGTTACATGTTTCCCTTCAAGAAGCATTTCGCTAAGGCTGTTCTTGTGGATTTGGCGAAGGGATATTTGGAAGCCCATAGAGGGCTATGGTGAAAAAGGAAATATCTTCCGTTCAAAACTGGAAAGAAGCTTTCTGCGAAACTGCTCCCTGTTCTGTTAATTCATCTCACAGAGTTACATCTTTCCCTTCGAGAAGCCTTTCGCTAAGGCACTTCTTGTGGAATTGAAAAAGGGATATTTAGAAGCCCATAGAGGGCTATGGTGAAAAAGGAAATATCTTCCGTTCAAAACTGGAAAGAAGCTTTCTGAGAAACTGCTCTGTGTTCTGTTAATACATCTCACAGAGTTACATCTTTCCCTTCAAAAAGCCTTTCTCTAAGGCTGTTCTGGTGGAATTGGCAAAGGGATATTTGGAAACCCCTAGAGGGCTATGGTGAAAAAGGAAATATCTTCCGTTCAAAACTGGAAAGAAGCTTTCTGAGAAACTGCTCTGTGTTCTGTTAATTCATCTCACAGAGTTACATCTTTCCCTTCGAGAAGCCTTTCGCTAAGGCTGTTCTTGTGGAATTGGCAAAGGGATATTTGGAAGCCCATAGAGGGCTATGGTGAAAAAGGAAATAGCTTCCGTTCAAAACTGGAAAGAAGCTTTCTGAGAAACTGCTCTGTGTTCTGTTAATTCATCTCACAGAGTTACATCTTTCCCTTCAAGAAGCCTTTCTCTAAGGCTGTTCTTGTGGAATTGGTAAAGGGATATTTGGAAGCCCATAGAGGGCTATGGTGAAAAAGGAAATATCTTCCGTTGAAAACTGGAAACAAGCCTTCAGAGAAACTGCTCTGTGTTCTGTTAATTCATCTCACAGAGTTACATCTTTCCCTTCAAGAAGCCTTTCGCTAAGGCTGTTCTTGTGGAATTGGCAAAGGGATATTTCGAAGCCCATAGAGGGCTTTGGTGAAAAAGGAAATATCTTCCGTTCAAAACTGGAAAGAAGCTTTCTGAGAAACTGTTCTGTGTTCGGTAAATTCACCTCACAGATTTACATCTTTCCCTTCAAGAAGCCTTTCGCTAAGACTGTTCTTGTGGAATTGGCAAAGGGATGTTTGGAAGCCCATAGAGGGCTATGGTGAAAAAGGAAATATCTTCCGTTCAAAACTGGAAAGAAGCTTTCTGAGAAACTGCTCTGTGTTCTGTTAATTCATCTCACAGAGTTACATCTTTCCCTTCAAGAAACCTTTCGCTAAGGCTGTTCTTGTGGAATTGGCAAAGGGATATTTGGAAGCCCATAGAGGGCTATGGTGAAAAAGGAAATATCTTCCGTTCAAAACTGGAAAGAAGCTTTCTGAGAAACTGCTCTGTGTTCTGTTAATTCATCTCACAGACTTACATCTTTCCCTTCAAGAAGCCTTTCGCTAAGGCTGTTCTTGTGGAATTGGCAAAGTCATATTTGGAAGCTCATAGAGGGCTATGGTGAAAAAGGAAATATCTTCCGTTCAAAACTGGAAAGAAGCTTTCTGAGAAACTGCTCTGTGTTCTGTAAATTCATCTCACAGAGTTACATCTTTCCCTTCAAGAAGCCTTTCGCTAAGGCTGTTCTTGTGGAATTGGCAAAGGGATATTTGGAAGCCCATAGAGGGCTATGGTGAAAAAGTAAGTATCATCCGTTTAAAACTGGAAAGAAGCTTTCTGAGAAACTGCTCTGTGTTCTGTTAATTCATCTCACAGAGTTACATCTTTCCCTTCAAGAAGCCTTTCGCTAAGGCTGTTTTTGTGGAATTGGCAAAGGGATATTTGGAAGCCCATAGAGGGCTATTTTGAAAAAGGAAATATCTTCCGTTCAAGACTGGAAAGAATCTTTCTGAGAAACTGCTCTGTGTTCTGTTAATTCATCTCACAGAGTTACATCTTTCCCTTCAAGAAGTCTTTCGCTAAGGCTGTTATTGTGGAATTGGCAAAGGGATATTTGGAAGCCCATAGAGGGCTATGGTGAAAAAGGAAATATCTTCCGTTCGAAACTGGAAAGAAGCTTTCTGAGAATCTGCTCTGTGTTCTGTTAATTCATCTCACAGAGTTACATCTTTCCCTTCAAGAAGCCTTTCGCTAAGGCTGTTCTTGTGGAATTGGAAATGGGATATTTGGAAGCCCATAGAGGGCTATGGTGAAAAAGGAAATATCTTCCGTTGAAAACTGGAAACAATCCTTCTGAGAAACTGCTCTGTGTTCTGTTAATTCATCTCACAGAGTTACATCTTTCCCTTCAGGAAGTCTTTCGCTAAGGCTGTTATTGTGGAATTGGCAAAGGGATATTTGGAAGCCCATAGAGGGCTACGGTGAAAAAGGAAATAACTTCCGTTCTAAACTTGAAAGAAGCTTTCTGAGAAACTGCTCTGTGTTCTGTTAATTCATCTCTCAGAGTTACATCTTTCCCTTCAAGAAGCCTTTCGCTAAGGCTGTTCTTGGGGAATTGGCAAAGGGATATTTGGAAGCCCATAGAGGGTTATGGTGAAAAAGGAAATATCTTCCGTTCAAAACTGGAAAGAAGCTTTCTGAGAAACTTCTCTGTGTTCTGTTAATTAATCTCACAGAGTTACATCTTTCCCTTCAAGAAGACTTTCGCTAAGGCTGTTCTTGTGGAATTGGCAAAGGGATATTTGGAAGCCCATAGAGGGCTATGGTGAAAAAGGAAATATCTTCCGTTCAAAACTGGAAAGAAGCTTTCTGAGAAACTGCTCTGTGTTCTGTTAATTCATCTCACAGAGTTACATCTTTCCCTTCAAGAAGCCTTTCGCTAAGGCTGTTCTTGTGGAATTGGCAAAGTCATATTTGGAAGTTCATAGAGGGCTATGGTGAAAAAGGAAATATCTTCCGTTCAAAACTGGAAAAAGCTTTCTGAGAAACTGCTCTGTGTTCTGTAAATTCATCTCACAGAGTTACATCTTTCCCTTCAAGAAGCCTTTCGCTAAGGCTGTTCTTGTGGAATTGAAAAAGGGATATTTAGAAGCCCATAGAGGGCTATGGTGAAAAAGGAAATATCTTCCGTTCAAAACTGGAAAGAAGCTTTCTGAGAAACTGGTCTGTGTTCTTTTAATTCATCTCACAGTGTTACACCTTTCCCTTAAAAAAGCCTTTCGCTAAGGCTGTTCTGGTGGAATTGGCAAAGGGATATTTGGAAACCCATAGAGGACTATGGTGAAAAAGTAAATATCTTCCGTTCAAAACTGGAAAGAAACTTTCTGAGAAACTGCTCTGTGTTCTGTTAATTCATCTCACAGTGTTACATCTTTCCCTTCAAGAAGCCTTTCGCTAACGCTGTTCTTGTGGAATTGGCAGAGGGATATTTGGAAGCCCATAGAGGGCTATGGTGAAAAAGGAAATATCTTCCGTTCAAAACTGGAAAGAAGCTTTCTGAGAATCTGCTCTGTGTTCTGTTAATTCATCTCACAGAGTTACATCTTTCCCTTCAAGAAGCCTTTCGCTAAGGCTGTTCTTTTGGAATTGGAAAAGGGATATTTGGAAGCCCATAGAGGGCTATGGTGAAAAAGGAAATATCTTCCGTTGAAAACTGGAAACAATCCTTCTGAGAAACTGCTCTGTGTTCTGTTAATTCATCTCACAGAGTTACATCTTTCCCTTCAGGAAGTCTTTCGCTAAGTCTGTTATTGTGGAATTGGCGAAGGGATATTTGGAAGCCCATAGAGGGCTATGGTGAAAAAGGAAATATCTTCCGTTCAAAACTGGAAAGCAGCTTTCTGAGAAACTGCTCTGTGTTCTGTTAATTCATCTCACAGAGTTACATCTTTCCCTTCAAGAAGCCTTTCGCTAAGGCTGTTCTTGTGGAATTGGCAAAGGGATTTTGGAAACCCATAGAGGGCTATGGTGAAAAAGGAAATAGCTTCCGTTCAAAACTGGAAAGAAGCTTTCTGAGAAACTCGTCTGTGTTCTGTTAATTCATCTCACAGAGTTACATCTTTCCCTTCAAAAAGCCTTTCGCTAAGGCTGTTCTGGTGGAATTGGCAAAGGGATATTTGGAAACCCATAGAGGGCTATGGTGAAAAAGGAAATAAATTCCGTTCAAAACTGGAAAGAAACTTTCTAAGAAACTGCTCTGTGTTCTGTTAATTCATCTCACAGAGTTACATCTTTCCCTTCAAGAAGCCTTTCGCTAAGGCTGTTCTTGTGGAATTGGTAAAGGGATATTTGGAAGCCCGTAGAGGGCTACGGTGAAAAAGGAAATATCTTCCGTTGAAAACTGGAAACAAGCCTTCTGAGAAACTGCTCTGTGTTCTGTTAATTCATCTCACAGAGTTACATCTTTCCCTTCAAGAAGCCTTTCGCTAAGGCTGTTCTTGTGGAATTGGCAAAGGGATATTTCGAAGCCCATAGAGGGCTATGGTGAAAAAGGAAATATCATCCGTTCAAAACTGGAAAGAAGCTTTCTGAGAAACTGCTCTGTGTTCTGTTAATTCATCTCAGAGTTACATCTTTCCCTTCAAGAAGCCTTTCGCTAAGGCTGTTCTTGTGGAATTGGCAAAGGGATATTTGGAAACCCATAGAGGGCTATGGTGAAAAAGGAAATATCTTCCGTTCAAAACTGGAAAGAAGCTTTCTGAGAAACTGCTCTGTGTTCTGTTAATTCATCTCACAGAGTTACATCTTTCCCTTCAAGAAGACTTTCGCTAAGGCTGTTCTTGTGGAATTAGCAAAGGGGTATTTGGAAGCCCATAGAGGGCTATGGTGAAAAAGGAAATATCTTCCGTTCAAAACTGGAAAGAAGCTTTCTGAGAAACTGCTCTGTGTTCTGTTAATTCATCTCACAGAGTTACATCTTTCCCTTCAAGAAGCCTTTCGCTAAGGCTGTTCTTGTGGAATAGGTAAAGGGATATTTGGAAGCCCATAGAGGGCTATGGTGAAAAAGGAAATATCATCCGTTGAAAGCTGGAAACAAGCCTTCTCAGAAACTGCTCTGTGTTCTGTTAATCCATCTCACAGAGTTACATCTTTCCCTTCAAGAAGCCTTTCGCTAAGGCTGTTCTTGTGGAATTGGCAAAGGGATATTTGGAAGCCCATAGAGGGTTATGGTGAAAAAGGAAATATCTTCCGTTCAAAACTGGAAAGAAGCTTTCTGAGAAACTGTTCTGTGTTCGGTAAATTCACCTCACAGAGTTACAACTTTCCCTTCAAGAAGCCTTTCGCTAAGGCTGTTCTTGTGGAATTGGCAAAGAGATATTTGGAAGCCCATAGAGGGCTATGGTGAAAAAGGAAATATCTTCCGTTCAAAACTGGAAACAAGTTTTCTGAGAAACTGCTCTGTGTTCTGTTAATTAATCTCACAGAGTTACAGCTTTCCCTTCAAGAAGCCTTTCGCTAAGGCTGTTCTTGTGGAATTGGCAAAGGGATATTTGGAAGCCCATAGAAGGCTATGGTTAAAAAGGAAATATCTTCCGTTCAAAACTGGAAAGAAGCTTTCTGAGAAACTGCTCTGTGTTCTGTTAATTCATCTCACAGAGTTACATCTTTCCCTTCAAGAAGCCTTTCGCTAAGGCTGTTCTTGTGGAATTGGCAAAGGGATATTTCGAAGCCCATAGAGGGCTATGGTGAAAAAGGAAATATCATCCGTTCAAAACTGGAAAGAAGCTTTCTGAGAAACTGCTCTGTGTTCTGTTAATTCATCTCACAGAGTTACATCTTTCCCTTCAAGAAGCAATTCGCTAAGGCTGTTCTTGTGGAATTGGCAAAGGGATATTTGCAAGCCCATAGAGGGCTACGGTGAAAAAGGAAATATCTTCCGTTCAAAACTGGAAAGAAGCTTTCTGAGAAACTGCTCTGTGTTCTGTTAATTCATCTCACAGAGTTACATCTTTCCCTTCAAGAAGCCTTTCGCTAAGGCTGTTCTTGTGGAATTGGCAAAGGGGTATTTGGAAGCCCATAGAGGGCTATGGTGAAAAAGGAAATATCTTCCGTTCAAAACTGGAAAGAAGCTTTCTGAGAAACTGCTCTGTGTTCTGTTAATTCATCTCACAGAGTTACATCTTTCCCTTCAAGAAGCCTTTCGCTAAGGCTGTTCTTGTGGAATTGGCAAAGTCATATTTGGAAGCTCATAGAGGGCTATGGTGAAAAAGGAAATATCTTCCGTTCAAAACTGGAAAAAGCTTTCTGAGAAACTGCTCTGTGTTCTGTAAATTCATCTCACAGTGTTACATCTTTCCCTTCAAGAAGCCTTTCGCTAAGGCTGTTCTTGTGGAATTGAAAAAGGGATATTTAGAATTCCATAGAGGGCTATGGTGAAAAAGGAAATATCTTCCGTTCAAAACTGGAAAGAAGCTTTCTGAGAAACTGGTCTGTGTTCTGTTAATTCATCTCACAGAGTTACATCTTTCCCTTCAAAAAGCCTTTCGCTAAGGCTGTTCTGGTGGAATTGGCAAAGGGATATTTGGAAACCCATAGAGGGCTATGGTGAAAAAGGAAATATATTCCGTTCAAAATTGGAAAGAAGCTTTCTGAGAAACTGCTCTGTGTTCTGTTAATTCATCTCACAGAGTTACATCTTTCCCTTCAAGAAGCCTTTCGCTAAGGCTGTTCTTGTGGAATTGGCAAAGGGATATTTGGAAGCCCATAGAGGGCTATGGTGAAAAAGGAAATAGCTTCCGTTCAAAACTGGAAAGAAGCTTTCTGAGAAACTGCTCTGTGTTCTGTTAATTCATCTCACAGAGTTACATCTTTCCCTTCAAGAAGCCTTTCGCTAAGGCTGTTCTTGTGGAATTGGTAAAGGGATATTTGGAAGCCCATAGAGGGCTATGGTGAAAAAGGAAATATCATCCGTTGAAAACTGGAAACAAGCCTTCTCAGAAACTGCTCTGTGTTCTGTTAATCCATCTCACAGAGTTACATCTTTCCCTTCAAGAAGCCTTTCGCTAAGGCTGTTCTTGTGGAATTGGCAAAGGGATATTTGGAAGCCCATAGAGGTCTATGGTGAAAAAGGAAATATCTTCCGTTCAAAACTGGAAAGAAGCTTTCTGTGAAACTGTTCTGTGTTCGGTAAATTCACCTCACAGAGTTACAACTTTCCCTTCAAGAAGCCTTTCGCTAAGGCTGTTCTTGTGGAATTGGCAAAGAGATATTTGGAAGCCCATAGAGGGCTATGGTGAAAAAGGAAATATCTTCCGTTCAAAACTGGAAACAAGCTTTCTGAGAAACTGCTCTGTGTTCTGTTAATTAATCTCACAGAGTTACATCTTTCCCTTCAAGAAGCCTTTCGCTAAGGCTGTTCTTGTGGAATTGGCAAAGGGATATTTGGAAGCCCATAGAAGGCTATGGTGAAAAAGGAAATAACTTCCGTTCAAAACTGGAAAGAAGCTTTCTGAGAAACTGCTCTGTGTTCTGTTAATTCATCTCACAGAGTTACATCTTTCCCTTCAAGAAACCTTTCGCTAAGGCTGTTCTTGTGGAATTGGCAAAGGGATATTTGGAAGCCAATAGAGGGCTATGGTGAAAAAGGAAATATCTTCCGTTCAAAACTGGAAAGAAGCTTTCAGATAATCTGCTCTGTGTTCTGTTAATTCATCTCACAGAGATACATCTTTCCCTTCAAGAAGCCTTTCGCTAAGGCTGTTCTTGTGGAATTGGAAATGGGATATTTGGAAGCCCTTAGAGGGCTATGGTGAAAAAGGAAATATCTTCCGTTGAAAACTGGAAACAATCCTTCTGAGAAACTGCTCTGTGTTCTGTTAATTCATCTCACAGAGTTACATCTTTCCCTTCAAGAAGCCTTTCGCTAAGGCTGTTCTTGTGGAATTGGCAAAGGGATTTTGGAAGCCCATAGAGGGCTATGGTGAAAAAGGAAATATCTTCCGTTCAAAACTGGAAAGAAGCTTTCTGAGAAACTGCTCTGTGTTCTGTTAATTCATCTCACAGAGTTACATCTTTCCCTTCAAGAAGCCTTTCGCTAAGGCTGTTCTTGTGGAATTGGCAAAGGGATATTTCGAAGCCCATAGAGGGCTATGGTGAAAAAGGAAATATCATCCTTTCAAAACTGGAAAGAAGCTTTCTGAGAAACTGCTCTGTGTTCTGTTAATTCATCTCACAGAGTTACATCTTTCCCTTCAAGAAGCCTTTCGCTAAGGCTGTTCTTGTGGAATTGGCAAAGGGATATTTGGAAGCCCATAGAGGGCTACGGTGAAAAAGGAAATATCTTCCGTTCAAAACTGGAAAGAAGCTTTCTGAGAAACTGCTCTGTGTTCTGTTAATTCATCTCACAGAGTTACATCTTTCCCTTCAAGAAGCCTTTCGCTAAGGCTGTTCTTGTGGAATTGGCAAAGGGGTATTTGGAAGCCCATAGAGGGCTATGGTGAAAAAGGAAATATCTTCCGTTCAAAACTGGAAAGAAGCTTTCTGAGTAACTGCTCTGTGTTCTGTTAATTCATCTCACAGAGTTACATCTTTCCCTTCAAGAAGCCTTTCGCTAAGGCTGTTCTTGTGGAATTGGCAAAGTCATATTTGGAAGCTCATAGAGGGCTATGGTGAAAAAGGAAATATCTTCCGTTCAAAACTGGAAAAAGCATTCTGAGAAACTGCTCTGTGTTCTGTAAATTCATCTCACAGAGTTACATCTTTCCCTTCAAGAAGCCTTTCGCTAAGGCTGTTCTTGTGGAATTGAAAAAGGGATATTTAGAATTCCATAGAGGGCTATGGTGAAAAAGGAAATATCTTCCGTTCAAAACTGGAAAGAAGCTTTCTGAGAAACTGGTCTGTGTTCTGTTAATTCATCTCACAGAGTTACATCTTTCCCTTCAAGAAGCCTTTCGCTAAGGCTGTTCTGGTGGAATTGGCAAAGGGATATTTGGAAACCCATAGAGGGCTATGGTGAAAAAGGAAATATCTTCCGTTCAAAACTGGAAAGAAGCTTTCTGAGAAACTGCTCTGTGTTCTGTTAATTCATCTCACAGAGTTACATCTTTCCCTTCAAGAAGCCTTTCGCTAAGGCTGTTCTTGTGGAATTGGCAAAGGGATATTTGGAAGCCCATGGAGGGCTATGGTGAAAAAGGAAATAGCTTCCGTTCAAAACTGGAAAGAAGCTTTCTGAGAAACTGCTCTGTGTTCTGTTAATTCATCTCACAGAGTTACATCTTTCCCTTCAAGAAGCCTTTCGCTAAGGCTGTTCTTGTGAAATTGGTAAAGGGATATTTGGAAGCCCATAGAGGGCTATGGTGAAAAAAAGAAATATCTTCCGTTGAAAACTGGAAACAAGCATTCTGAGAAACTGCTCTTTGTTCTGTTAATTCATCTCACAGAGTTACATCTTTCCCTTCAGGAAGCCTTTCGCTAAGGCTGTTCTTGTGGAATTGGCAAAGGGATATTTGGAAGACCATAGAGGGCTATGGTGAAAAAGGAAATATCTTCCGTTCAAAACTGGAAAGAAGCTTTCTGAGAAACTGCTCTGTGTTCTGTTAATTCATCTCACAGAGTTACATCTTTCCCTTCAAGAAGCCTTTCGCTAAGGCTGTTCTTGTGGAATTGGCAAAGGGATATTTGGAAGCCCATAGAGGGCTATGGTGAAAAAGGAAATAACTTCCGTTCAAAACTGGAAAGAAGCTTTCTGAGAAACTGCTCTGTGTTCTGTTAATTCATCTCACAGAGTTACATCTTTCCCTTCAAGAAGCCTTTCGCTAAGGCTGTTCTTGTGGAATTGGCAAAGGGATATTTGGAAGCCCATAGAGGGCTATGGTGAAAAAGGAAATATCTTCCGTTCAAAACTGGAAAGAAGCTTTCTGAGAAACTGCTCTGTGTTCTGTTAATTCATCTCACAGAGTTACATCTTTCCCTTCAAGAAGCCTTTCGCTAAGGCTGTTCTTGTGGTATTGGCAAAGTCATATTTGGAAGCTCATAGAGGGCTATGGTGAAAAAGGAAATATCTTCCGTTCAAAACTGGAAAGAAGATTTCTGAGAAACTGCTCTGTGTTCTGTTAATTCATCTCACAGAGTTACATCTTTCCCTTCAAGAAGCCTTTCGCTAAGGCTCTTTTTGTGGAATTGGCAAAGGGATATTTGGAAGCCCATAGAGGGCTATTTTGAAAAAGGAAATATCTTCCGTTCAAGACTGGAAAGAAGCTTTCTGAGAAACTGCTCTGTGTTCTGTTAATTCATCTCACAGAGTTACATCTTTCCCTTCAAGAAGTCTTTCGCTAAGGCTGTTATTGTGGAATTGGAAATGGGATATTTGGAAGCCCATAGAGGGCTATGGTGAAAAAGGAAATATCTTCCGTTCAAAACTGGAAAGAAGTTTTCTGAGAAACTGCTCTGTGTTCTGTTAATTCATCTCACAGAGTTACATCTCTCCCTTCAAGTAGCCTTTCGCTAAGGCTGTTCTTGTGGAATTGGCAAAGGGATATTTGGAAGCCCATAGAGGGCTATGGTGAAAAAGGAAATAGCTTCCGTTCAAAACTGGAAAGAAGCTTTCTGAGAAACTGCTCTGTGTTCTGTTAATTCATCTCACAGAGTTACATCTTTCCCTTCAAGAAGCCTTTCGCTAAGGCTGTTCTTGTGGAATTGGCAAAGTCATATTTGGAAGCTCATAGAGGGCTATGGTGAAAAAGGAAATATCTTCCGTTCAAAACTGGAAAGAAGCTTTCTGAGAAACTGCTCTGTGTTCTGTAAATTCATCTCACAGAGTTACATCTTTCCCTTCAAGAAGCCTTTCGCTAAGGCTGTTCTTGTGGAATTGGCAAAGGGATATTTGGAAGCCCATAGAGGGCTATGGTGAAAAAGGAAATATCTTCCGTTCAAAACTGGAAAGAAGCTTTCTGAGAAACTGCTCTGTGTTCTGTTAATTAATCTCACAGAGATACATCTTTCCCTTCAAGAAGCCTTTCGCTAAGGCTGTTCTTGTGGAATTGGCAAAGGGATATTTGGAAGCCCATAGAGGGCTATGGTGAAAAAGGAAATATCTTCCGTTCAAAACTGGAAAGAAGCTTTCTGAGAATCTGCTCTGTGTTCTGTTAATTCATCTCACAGAGTTACATCTTTCCCTTCAAGAAGCCTTTCTCTAAGGCTGTTCTTGTGGAATTGGAAAAGGGATATTTGGAAGCCCATAGAGGGCTATGGTGAAAAAGGAAATATCTTCCGTTGAAAACTGGAAACAATCCTTCTGAGAAACTGCTCTGTGTTCTGTTTATTCATCTCACAGAGTTACATCTTTCCCTTCAGGAAGTCTTTCGCTAAGGCTGTTATTGTGGAATTGGCAAAGGGATATTTGGAAGCCCATAGAGGGCTATGGTGAAAAAGGAAATATCTTCCGTTCTAAACTTGAAAGAAGCTTTCTGAGAAACTGCTCTGTGTTCTGTTAATTCATCTCACAGAGTTACATCTTTCCCTTCAAGAAGCCTTTCGCTAAGGCTGTTCTTGTGGAATTGGCAAAGGGATATTTGGAAGCCCATAGAGGGTTATGGTGAAAAAGGAAATATCTTCCGTTCAAAACTGGAAAGAAGCTTTCTGAGAAACTTCTCTGTGTTCTGTTAATTAATCTCACAGAGTTACATCTTTCCCTTCAAGAAGACTTTCGCTAAGGCTGTTCTTGTGGAATTGGGAAAGGGATATTTGGAAGCCCATAGAGGGCTATGGTGAAAAAGGAAATATCTTCCGTTCAAAACTGGAAAGAAGCTTTCTGAGAAACTGCTCTGTGTTCTGTTAATTCATCTCACAGTGTTACATCTTTCCCTTCAAGAAGCCTTTCGCTAAGGCTGTTCTTGTGGAATTGGCGAAGGGATATTTGGAAGCCCATAGAGGGCTATGGTGAAAAAGGAAATATCTTCCGTTCAAAACTGGAAAGAAGCTTTCTGAGAAACTGCTCTGTGTTCTGTTAATTCATCTCACAGTGTTACATCTTTCCCTTCAAGAAGCCTTTCGCTAAGGCTGTTCTTGTGCAATTGGCGAAGGGATACTTGGAAGCTCATAGAGGGCTATGGTGAAAAAGGAAATATCTTCCGTTCAAAACTGGAAAGCAGCTTTCTGAGAAACTGCTCTGTGTTCTGTTAATTCATCTCACAGAGTTACATCTTTCCCTTCAAGAAGCCTTTCGCTAAGGCTGTTCTTGTGGAATTGGCAAAGGGATTTTGGAAACCCATAGAGGGCTATGGTGAAAAAGGAAATAGCTTCCGTTCAAAACTGGAAAGAAGCGCTCTGAGAAACTGGTCTGTGTTCTGTTCATTCATCTCACAGAGTTACATCTTTACCTTCAAAAAGCCTTTCGCTAAGGCTGTTCTGGTGGAATTGGCAATGGGATATTTAGAAACCCATAGAGGGCTATGGTGAAAAAGGAAATATCTTCCGTTCAAAACTGGAAAGAAGCTTTCTGAGAAACTGCTCTGTGTTCTGTTAATTCATCTCACAGAGTTACATCTTTCC
Source organism: Chlorocebus sabaeus (assembly GCF_047675955.1). Classification (NCBI taxonomy): domain Eukaryota; kingdom Metazoa; phylum Chordata; class Mammalia; order Primates; family Cercopithecidae; genus Chlorocebus; species Chlorocebus sabaeus. The sequence continues at coordinate 1,944,527 of NW_027327925.1, read as the reverse complement.
CTTCAAGAAGCCTTTCGCTAAGGCTGTTCTTGTGGAATTGGTAAAGGGATAATTGGAAGCCCATAGAGGGCTACGGTGAAAAAGGAAATATCTTCCGTTGAAAACTGGAAACAAGCCTTCTGAGAAACTGTTCTGTGTTCTGTTAATTCATCTCACAGAGTTACATCTTTCCCTTCAAGAAGCCTTTCGCTAAGGCTGTTCTTGTGGAATTGGCAAAGGGATATTTCGAAGCCCATAGAGGGCTATGGTGAAAAAGGAAATATCATCCGTTGAAAACTGGAAACAAGCCTTCTCAGAAACTGCCCTGTGTTCTGTTAATCCATCTCACAGAGTTACATCTTTCCCTTCAAGAAGCCTTTCACTAAGGCTGTTCTTGTGGAATTGGCAAAGGGATATTTGGAAGCCCATAGAGGGCTATGGTGAAAAAGGAAATATCTTCCGTTCAAAACTGGAAAGAAGCTTTCTGAGAAACTGTTCTGTGTTCGGTAAATTCACCTCACAGAGTTACAACTTTCCCTTCAAGAAGCCTTTCGCTAAGGCTGTTCTTGTGGAATTGGCAAAGAGATATTTGGAAGCCCATAGAGGGCTATGGTGAAAAAGGAAATATCTTCCGTTCAAAACTGGAAACAAGCTTTCTGAGAAACTGCTCTCTGTTCTGTTAATTAATCTCACAGAGTTACATCTTTCCCTTCAAGAAGCCTTTCGCTAAGGCTGTTCTTGTGGAATTGGCAAAGGGATATTTGGAAGCCCATAGAAGGCTATGGTGAAAAAGGAAATAACTTCCGTTCAAAACTGGAAAGAAGCTTTCTGAGAAACTGCTCTGTGTTCTGTTAATTCATCTCACAGAGTTACATCTTTCCCTTCAAGAAACCTTTCGCTAAGGCTGTTCTTGTGGAATTGGCAAAGGGATATTTGGAAGCCAATAGAGGGCTATGGTGAAAAAGGAAATATCTTCCTTTCAAAACTGGAAAGAAGCTTTCTGATAATCTGCTCTGTGTTCTGTTAATTCATCTCACAGAGTTACATCTTTCCCTTCAAGAAGCCTTTCGCTAAGGCTGTTCTTGTGGAATTGGAAATGGGATATTTGGAAGCCCATAGAGGGCTATGGTGAAAAAGGAAATATCTTCCGTTGAAAACTGGAAACAATCCTTCTGAGAAACTGCTCTGTGTTCTGTTAATTCATCTCACAGAGTTACACCTTTCCCTTCAAGAAGCCTTTCGCTAAGGCTGTTCTTGTGGAATTGGCAAATGGATTTTGGAAGCCCATAGAGGGCTATGGTGAAAAAGGAAATATCTTCCGTTCAAAACTGGAAAGAAGCTTTCTGAGAAACTGCTCTGTGTTCTGTTAATTCATCTCACAGAGTTACATCTTTCCCTTCAAGAAGCCTTTCGCTAAGGCTGTTCTTGTGGAATTGGCAAAGGGATATTTCGAAGCCCATAGAGGGCTATGGTGAAAAAGGAAATATCATCCGTTCAAAACTGGAAAGAAGCTTTCTGAGAAACTGCTCTGTGTTCTGTTAATTCATCTCACAGAGTTACATCTTTCCCTTCAAGAAGCCTTTCGCTAAGGCTGTTCTTGTGGAATTGGCAAAGGGGTATTTGGAAGCCCATAGAGGGCTAGGGTGAAAAAGGAAATATCTTCCATTCAAAACTGGAAAGAAGCTTTCTGAGAAACTGCTCTGTGTTCTGTTAATTCATCTCACAGAGTTACATCTTTCCCTTCAAGAAGCCTTTCGCTAAGGCTGTTCTTGTGGAATTGGCAAAGTCATATTTGGAAGCTCATAGAGGGCTATGGTGAAAAAGGAAATATCATCCGTTGAAAACTGGAAACAAGCCTTCTCAGAAACTGCTCTGTGTTCTGTTAATCCATCTCACAGAGTTACATCTTTCCCTTCAAGAAGCCTTTCGCTAAGGCTGTTCTTGTGGAATTGGCAAAGGGATATTTGGAAGCCCATAGAGGTCTATGGTGAAAAAGGAAATATCTTCCGTTCAAAACTGGAAAGAAGCTTTCTGAGAAACTGTTCTGTGTTCGGTAAATTCACCTCACAGAGTTACAACTTTCCCTTCAAGAAGCCTTTCGCTAAGGCTGTTCTTGTGGAATTGGCAAAGAGATATTTGGAAGCCCATAGAGGGCTATGGTGAAAAAGGAAATATCTTCCGTTCAAAACTGGAAACAAGCTTTCTGAGAAACTGCTCTGTGTTCTGTTAATTAATCTCACAGAGTTACATCTTTCCCTTCAAGAAGCCTTTCGCTAAGGCTGTTCTTGTGGAATTGGCAAAGGGATATTTGAAAGCCCATAGAAGGCTATGGTGAAAAAGGAAATAACTTCCGTTCAAAACTGGAAAGAAGCTTTCTGAGAAACTGCTCTGTGTTCTGTTAATTCATCTCACAGAGTTACATCTTTCCCTTCAAGAAACCTTTCGCTAAGGCTGTTCTTGTGGAATTGGCAAAGGGATATTTGGAAGCCAATAGAGGGCTATGGTGAAAAAGGAAATATCTTCCGTTCAAAACTGGAAAGAAGCTTTCAGATAATCTGCTCTGTGTTCTGTTAATTCATCTCACAGAGTTACATCTTTCCCTTCAAGAAGCCTTTCGCTAAGGCTGTTCTTGTGGAATTGGAAATGGGATATTTGGAAGCCCTTAGAGGGCTATGGTGAAAAAGGAAATATCTTCCGTTGAAAACTGGAAACAATCCTTCTGAGAAACTGCTCTGTGTTCTGTTAATTCATCTCACAGAGTTACATCTTTCCCTTCAAGAAGCCTTTCGCTAAGGCTGTTCTTGTGGAATTGGCAAAGGGATTTTGGAAGCCCATAGAGGGCTATGGTGAAAAAGGAAATATCTTCCGTTCAAAACTGGAAAGAAGCTTTCTGAGAAACTGCTCTGTGTTCTGTTAATTCATCTCACAGAGTTACATCTTTCCCTTCAAGAAGCCTTTCGCTAAGGCTGTTCTTGTGGAATTGGCAAAGGGATATTTCGAAGCCCATAGAGGGCTATGGTGAAAAAGGAAATATCATCCGTTCAAAACTGGAAAGAAGCTTTCTGAGAAACTGCTTTGTGTTCTGTTAATTCATCTCACAGAGTTACATCTTTCCCTTCAAGAAGCCTTTCGCTAAGGCTGTTCTTGTGGAATTGGCAAAGGGATATTTGGAAGCCCATAGAGGGCTACGGTGAAAAAGGAAATATCTTCCGTTCAAAACTGGAAAGAAGCTTTCTGAGAAACTGCTCTGTGTTCTGTTAATTCATCTCACAGAGTTACATCTTTCCCTTCAAGAAGCCTTTCGCTAAGGCTGTTCTTGTGGAATTGGCAAAGGGGTATTTGGAAGCCCATAGAGGGCTATGGTGAAAAAGGAAATATCTTCCGTTCAAAACTGGAAAGAAGCTTTCTGAGTAACTGCTCTGTGTTCTGTTAATTCATCTCACAGAGTTACATCTTTCCCTTCAAGAAGCCTTTCGCTAAGGCTGTTCTTGTGGAATTGGCAAAGTCATATTTGGAAGCTCATAGAGGGCTATGGTGAAAAAGGAAATATCTTCCGTTCAAAACTGGAAAAAGCATTCTGAGAAACTGCTCTGTGTTCTGTAAATTCATCTCACAGAGTTACATCTTTCCCTTCAAGAAGCCTTTCGCTAAGGCTGTTCTTGTGGAATTGAAAAAGGGATATTTAGAATTCCATAGAGGGCTATGGTGAAAAAGGAAATATCTTCCGTTCAAAACTGGAAAGAAGCTTTCTGAGAAACTGGTCTGTGTTCTGTTAATTCATCTCACAGAGTTACATCTTTCCCTTCAAGAAGCCTTTCGCTAAGGCTGTTCTGGTGGAATTGGCAAAGGGATATTTGGAAACCCATAGAGGGCTATGGTGAAAAAGGAAATATCTTCCGTTCAAAACTGGAAAGAAGCTTTCTGAGAAACTGCTCTGTGTTCTGTTAATTCATCTCACAGAGTTACATCTTTCCCTTCAAGAAGCCTTTCGCTAAGGCTGTTCTTGTGGAATTGGCAAAGGGATATTTGGAAGCCCATGGAGGGCTATGGTGAAAAAGGAAATAGCTTCCGTTCAAAACTGGAAAGAAGCTTTCTGAGAAACTGCTCTGTGTTCTGTTAATTCATCTCACAGAGTTACATCTTTCCCTTCAAGAAGCCTTTCGCTAAGGCTGTTCTTGTGAAATTGGTAAAGGGATATTTGGAAGCCCATAGAGGGCTATGGTGAAAAAAAGAAATATCTTCCGTTGAAAACTGGAAACAAGCATTCTGAGAAACTGCTCTTTGTTCTGTTAATTCATCTCACAGAGTTACATCTTTCCCTTCAGGAAGCCTTTCGCTAAGGCTGTTCTTGTGGAATTGGCAAAGGGATATTTGGAAGACCATAGAGGGCTATGGTGAAAAAGGAAATATCTTCCGTTCAAAACTGGAAAGAAGCTTTCTGAGAAACTGCTCTGTGTTCTGTTAATTCATCTCACAGAGTTACATCTTTCCCTTCAAGAAGCCTTTCGCTAAGGCTGTTCTTGTGGAATTGGCAAAGGGATATTTGGAAGCCCATAGAGGGCTATGGTGAAAAAGGAAATAACTTCCGTTCAAAACTGGAAAGAAGCTTTCTGAAACTGCTCTGTGTTCTGTTAATTCATCTCACAGAGTTACATCTTTCCCTTCAAGAAGCCTTTCGCTAAGGCTGTTCTTGTGGAATTGGCAAAGGGATATTTGGAAGCCCATAGAGGGCTATGGTGAAAAAGGAAATATCTTCCGTTCAAAACTGGAAAGAAGCTTTCTGAGAAACTGCTCTGTGTTCTGTTAATTCATCTCACAGAGTTACATCTTTCCCTTCAAGAAGCCTTTCGCTAAGGCTGTTCTTGTGGTATTGGCAAAGTCATATTTGGAAGCTCATAGAGGGCTATGGTGAAAAAGGAAATATCTTCCGTTCAAAACTGGAAAGAAGATTTCTGAGAAACTGCTCTGTGTTCTGTTAATTCATCTCACAGAGTTACATCTTTCCCTTCAAGAAGCCTTTCGCTAAGGCTCTTTTTGTGGAATTGGCAAAGGGATATTTGGAAGCCCATAGAGGGTTATGGTGAAAAAGGAAATATCTTCCGTTCAAGACTGGAAAGAAGCTTTCTGAGAAACTGCTCTGTGTTCTGTTAATTCATCTCACAGAGTTACATCTTTCCCTTCAAGAAGTCTTTCGCTAAGGCTGTTATTGTGGAATTGGCAAAGGGATATTTGGAAGCCCATAGAGGGCTATGGTGAAAAAGGAAATATCTTCCGTTCAAAACTGGAAAGAAGTTTTCTGAGAAACTGCTCTGTGTTCTGTTAATTCATCTCACAGAGTTACATCTCTCCCTTCAAGTAGCCTTTCGCTAAGGCTGTTCTTGTGGAATTGGCAAAGGGATATTTGGAAGCCCATAGAGGGCTATGGTGAAAAAGGAAATAGCTTCCGTTCAAAACTGGAAAGAAGCTTTCTGAGAAACTGCTCTGTGTTCTGTTAATTCATCTCACAGAGTTACATCTTTCCCTTCAAGAAGCCTTTCGCTAAGGCTGTTCTTGTGGAATTGGCAAAGTCATATTTGGAAGCTCATAGAGGGCTATGGTGAAAAAGGAAATATCTTCCGTTCAAAACTGGAAAGAAGCTTTCTGAGAAACTGCTCTGTGTTCTGTAAATTCATCTCACAGAGTTACATCTTTCCCTTCAAGAAGCCTTTCGCTAAGGCTGTTCTTGTGGAATTGGCAAAGGGATATTTGGAAGCCCATAGAGGGCTATGGTGAAAAAGGAAATATCTTCCGTTCAAAACTGGAAAGAAGCTTTCTGAGAAACTGCTCTGTGTTCTGTTAATTAATCTCACAGAGATACATCTTTCCCTTCAAGAAGCCTTTCGCTAAGGCTGTTCTTGTGGAATTGGCAAAGGGATATTTGGAAGCCCATAGAGGGCTATGGTGAAAAAGGAAATATCTTCCGTTCAAAACTGGAAAGAAGCTTTCTGAGAATCTGCTCTGTGTTCTGTTAATTCATCTCACAGAGTTACATCTTTCCCTTCAAGAAGCCTTTCTCTAAGGCTGTTCTTGTGGAATTGGAAAAGGGATATTTGGAAGCCCATAGAGGGCTATGGTGAAAAAGGAAATATCTTCCGTTGAAAACTGGAAACAATCCTTCTGAGAAACTGCTCTGTGTTCTGTTTATTCATCTCACAGAGTTACATCTTTCCCTTCAGGAAGTCTTTCGCTAAGGCTGTTATTGTGGAATTGGCAAAGGGATATTTGGAAGCCCATAGAGGGCTATGGTGAAAAAGGAAATATCTTCCGTTCTAAACTTGAAAGAAGCTTTCTGAGAAACTGCTCTGTGTTCTGTTAATTCATCTCACAGAGTTACATCTTTCCCTTCAAGAAGCCTTTCGCTAAGGCTGTTCTTGTGGAATTGGCAAAGGGATATTTGGAAGCCCATAGAGGGTTATGGTGAAAAAGGAAATATCTTCCGTTCAAAACTGGAAAGAAGCTTTCTGAGAAACTTCTCTGTGTTCTGTTAATTAATCTCACAGAGTTACATCTTTCCCTTCAAGAAGACTTTCGCTAAGGCTGTTCTTGTGGAATTGGGAAAGGGATATTTGGAAGCCCATAGAGGGCTATGGTGAAAAAGGAAATATCTTCCGTTCAAAACTGGAAAGAAGCTTTCTGAGAAACTGCTCTGTGTTCTGTTAATTCATCTCACAGTGTTACATCTTTCCCTTCAAGAAGCCTTTCGCTAAGGCTGTTCTTGTGGAATTGGCGAAGGGATATTTGGAAGCCCATAGAGGGCTATGGTGAAAAAGGAAATATCTTCCGTTCAAAACTGGAAAGAAGCTTTCTGAGAAACTGCTCTGTGTTCTGTTAATTCATCTCACAGTGTTACATCTTTCCCTTCAAGAAGCCTTTCGCTAAGGCTGTTCTTGTGCAATTGGCGAAGGGATACTTGGAAGCTCATAGAGGGCTATGGTGAAAAAGGAAATATCTTCCGTTCAAAACTGGAAAGCAGCTTTCTGAGAAACTGCTCTGTGTTCTGTTAATTCATCTCACAGAGTTACATCTTTCCCTTCAAGAAGCCTTTCGCTAAGGCTGTTCTTGTGGAATTGGCAAAGGGGTATTTGGAAGCCCATAGAGGGCTAGGGTGAAAAAGGAAATATCTTCCATTCAAAACTGGAAAGAAGCTTTCTGAGAAACTGCTCTGTGTTCTGTTAATTCATCTCACAGAGTTACATCTTTCCCTTCAAGAAGCCTTTCGCTAAGGCTGTTCTTGTGGAATTGGCAAAGTCATATTTGGAAGCTCATAGAGGGCTATGGTGAAAAAGGAAATATCTTCCGTTCAAAACTGGAAAAAGCTTTCTGAGAAACTGCTCTGTGTTCTGTAAATTCATCTCACAGAGTTACATCTTTCCCTTCAAGAAGCCTTTCGCTAAGGCTGTTCTTGTGGAATTGAAAAAGGGATATTTAGAATTCCATAGAGGGCCATGGTGAAAAAGGAAATATCATCCGTTCAAAACTGGAAAGAAGCTTTCTGAGAAACTGGTCTGTGTTCTGTTAATTCATCTCACAGAGTTACATCTTTCCCTTTAAAAAGCCTTTCGCTAAGGCTGTTCTGGTGGAATTGGCAAAGGGATATTTGGAAACCCATAGAGGGCTATGGTGAAAAAGGAAATATCTTCCGTTCAAAACTGGAAAGAAGCTTTCTGAGAAACTGCTCTGTGTTCTGTTAATTCATCTCACAGAGTTACATCTTTCCCTTCAAGAAGCCTTTCGCTAATGCTGTTCTTGTGGAATTGGTAAAGGGATATTTGGAAGCCCATAGAGGGCTATGGTGAAAAAGGAAATATCATCCGTTGAAAACTGGAAACAAGCCTCTCAGAAACTGCCCTGTGTTCTGTTAATCCATCTCACAGAGTTACATCTTTCCCTTCAAGAAGCCTTTCGCTAAGGCTGTTCTTGGGGAATTGGCAAAGGGATATTTGGAAGCCCATAGAGGGCTATGGTGAAAAAGGAAATATCTTCCGTTCAAAACTGGAAAGAAGCTTTCTGAGAAACTGTTCTGTGTTCGGTAAATTCACCTCACAGAGTTACAACTTTCCCTTCAAGAAGCCTTTCGCTAAGGCTGTTCTTGTGGAATTGGCAAAGGGATATTTGGAAGCCCATAGAGGGCTAGGGTGAAAAAGGAAATATCTTCCGTTCAAAACTGGAAACAAGCTTTCTGAGAAACTGCTCTGTGTTCTGTTAATTCATCTCACAGAGTTACATCTTTCCCTTCAAGAAGCCTTTCGCTAAGGCTGTTCTTGTGGAATTGGCAAAGGGATATTTGGAAGCCCATAGAAGGCTATGGTGAAAAAGGAAATAACTTCCGTTCAAAACTGGAAAGAAGCTTTCTGAGAAACTGCTCTGTGTTCTGTTAATTCATCTCACAGAGTTACATCTTTCCTTTCAAGAAACCTTTCGCTAAGGCTGTTCTTGTGGAATTGGCAAATTGATATTTGGAAGCCAATAGAGGGCTATGGTGAAAAAGGAAATATCTTCCTTTCAAAACTGGAAAGAAGCTTTCTGATAATCTGCTCTGTGTTCTGTTAATTCATCTCACAGAGTTACATCTTTCCCTTCAAGAAGCCTTTCGCTAAGGCTGTTCTTGTGGAATTGGAAATGGGATATTTGGAAGCCCATAGAGGGCTATGGTGAAAAAGGAAATATCTTCCGTTGAAAACTGGAAACAATCCTTCTGAGAAACTGCTCTGTGTTCTGTTAATTCATCTCACAGAGTTACATCTTTCCCTTCAAGAAGCCTTTCGCTAAGGCTGTTCTTGTGGAATTGGCAAAGGGATTTTGGAAGCCCATAGAGGGCTATGGTGAAAAAGGAAATATCTTCCGTTCAAAACTGGAAAGAAGCTTTCTGAGAAACTGCTCTGTGTTCTGTTAATTCATCTCACAGAGTTACATCTTTCCCTTCAAGAAGCCTTTCGCTAAGGCTGTTCTTGTGGAATTGGCAAAGGGATATTTCAAAGCCCATAGAGGGCTATGGTGTAAAAGGAAATATCATCCGTTCAAAACTGGAAAGAAGCTTTCTGAGAAACTGCTCTGTGTTCTGTTAATTCATCTCACAGAGTTACATCTTTCCCTTCAAGAAGCCTTTCGCTAAGGCTGTTCTTGTGGAATTGGCAAAGGGATATTTGGAAGCCCATAGAGGGCTATGGTGAAAAAGGAAATATCTTACGTTCAAAACTGGAAAGAAGCTTTCTGAGAAACTGCTCTGTGTTCTGTTAATTCATCTCACAGAGTTACATCTTTCCCTTCAAGAAGCCTTTCGCTAAGGCTGTTCTTGTGGAATTGGCAAAGGGGTATTTGGAAGCCCATAGAGGGCTATGGTGAAAAAGGAAATATCTTCCATTCAAAACTGGAAAGAAGCTTTCTGAGAAACTGCTCTGTGTTCTGTTAATTCATCTCACAGAGTTACATCTTTCCCTTCAAGAAGCCTTTCGCTAAGGCTGTTCTTGTGGAATTGGCAAAGTCATATTTGGAAGCTCATAGAGGGCTATGGTGAAAAAGGAAATATCTTCCGTTCAAAACTGGAAAAAGCTTTCTGAGAAACTGCTCTGTGTTCTGTAAATTCATCTCACAGAGTTACATCTTTCCCTTCAAGAAGCCTTTCGCTAAGGCTGTTCTTGTGGAATTGAAAAAGGGATATTTAGAATTCCATAGAGGGCTATGGTGAAAAAGGAAATATCTTCCGTTCAAAACTGGAAAGAAGCTTTCTGAGAAACTGGTCTGTGTTCTGTTAATTCATCTCACAGAGTTACATCTTTCCCTTAAAAAAGCCTTTCGCTAAGGCTGTTCTGGTGGAATTGGCAAAGGGATATTTGGAAACCCATAGAGGGCTATGGTGAAAAAGGAAATATCTTCCGTTCAAACCTGGAAAGAAGCTTTCTGAGAAACTGCTCTGTGTTCTCTTAATTCATCTCACAGAGTTACATCTTTCCCTTCAAGAAGCCTTTCGCTAAGGCTGTTCTTGTGGAATTGGCAAAGGGATATTTGGAAGCCCATAGAGGGCTATGGTGGAAAAGGAAATAGCTTCCGTTCAAAACTGGAAAGAAGCTTTCTGAGAAACTGCTCTGTGTTCTGTTAATTCATCTCACAGAGTTACATCTTTCCCTTCAAGAAGCCTTTCGCTAAGGCTGTTGTTGTGGAATTGGTAAAGGGATATTTGGAAGCCCATAGCGGGCTATGGTGAAAAAAAGAAATATCTTCCGTTGAAAACTGGAAACAAGCCTTCTGAGAAACTGCTCTTTGTTCTGTTAATTCATCTCACAGAGTTACATCTTTCCCTTCAGGAAGCCTTTCGCTAAGGCTGTTCTTGTGGAATTGGCAAAGGGATATTTCGAAGCCCATAGAGGGCTTTGGTGAAAAAGGAAATATCTTCCGTTCAAAACTGGAAAGAAGCTTTCTGAGAAACTGTTCTGTGTTCGGTAAATTCACCTCACAGAGTTACATCTTTCCCTTCAAGAAGCCTATCGCTAAGGCTGTTCTTGTGGAATTGGCAAAGGGATATTTGGAAGACCATAGAGGGCTATGGTGAAAAAGGAATTATCTTCCGTTCAAAACTGGAAACAAGCTTTCTGAGAAACTGCTCTGTGTTCTGTTAATTCATCTCACAGAGTTACATCTTTCCCTTCAAGAAGCCTTTCGCTAAGGCTGTTCTTGTGGAATTGGCAAAGGGATATTTGGAAGCCCATAGAGGGCTATGGTGAAAAAGGAAATAACTTCCGTTCAAAACTGGAAAGAAGCTTTCTGAGAAACTGCTCTGTGTTCTGTTAATTCATCTCACAGAGTTACATCTTTCCCTTCAAGAAGCCTTTCGCTACTGCTGTTCTTGTGGAATTGGCAAAGGGATATTTGGAAGCCCATAGAGGGCTATGGTGAAAAAGGAAATATCTTCCGTTCAAAACTGGAAAGAAGCTTTCTGAGAAACTGCTCTGTGTTCTGTTAATTCATCTCACAGAGTTACATCTTTCCCTTCAAGAAGCCTTTCGCTAAGGCGGTTCTTGTGGAATTGGCAAAGTCATATTTGGAAGCTCATAGAGGGCTATGGTGAAAAAGGAAATATCTTCCGTTCAAAACTGGAAAGAAGCTTTCTGAGAAACTGCTCTGTGTTCTGTTAATTCATCTCACAGAGTTACATCTTTCCCTTCAAGAAGCCTTTCGCTAAGGCTGTTCTTGTGGAATTGGAAATGGGATATTTGGAAGCCCATAGAGGGCTATGGTGAAAAAGGAAATATCTTCCGTTGAAAACTGGAAACAATCCTTCTGAGAAACTGCTCTGTGTTCTGTTAATTCATCTCACAGAGTTACATCTTTCCCTTCAAGAAGCCTTTCGCTAAGGCTGTTCTTGTGGAATTGGCAAAGGGATTTTGGAAGCCCATAGAGGGCTCTGGTGAAAAAGGAAATATCTTCCGTTCAAAACTGGAAAGAAGCTTTCTGAGAAACTGCTCTGTGTTCTGTTAATTCATCTCACAGAGTTACATCTTTCCCTTCAAGAAGCCTTTCGCTAAGGCTGTTCTTGTGGAATTGGCAAAGGGATATTTCGAAGCCCATAGAGGGCTATGGTGTAAAAGGAAATATCATCCGTTCAAAACTGGAAAGAAGCTTTCTGAGAAACTGCTCTGTGTTCTGTTAATTCATCTCACAGAGTTACATCTTTCCCTTCAAGAAGCCTTTCGCTAAGGCTGTTCTTGTGGAATTGGCAAAGGGATATTTGGAAGCCCATAGAGGGCTATGGTGAAAAAGGAAATATCTTACGTTCAAAACTGGAAAGAAGCTTTCTGAGAAACTGCTCTGTGTTCTGTTAATTCATCTCACAGAGTTACATCTTTCCCTTCAAGAAGCCTTTCGCTAAGGCTGTTCTTGTGGAATTGGCAAAGGGGTATTTGGAAGCCCATAGAGGGCTATGGTGAAAAAGGAAATATCTTCCATTCAAAACTGGAAAGAAGCTTTCTGAGAAACTGCTCTGTGTTCTGTTAATTCATCTCACAGAGTTACATCTTTCCCTTCAAGAAGCCTTTCGCTAAGGCTGTTCTTGTGGAATTGGCAAAGTCATATTTGGAAGCTCATAGAGGGCTATGGTGAAAAAGGAAATATCTTCCGTTCAAAACTGGAAAAAGCTTTCTGAGAAACTGCTCTGTGTTCTGTAAATTCATCTCACAGAGTTACATCTTTCCCTTCAAGAAGCCTTTCGCTAAGGCTGTTCTTGTGGAATTGAAAAAGGGATATTTAGAATTCCATAGAGGGCTATGGTGAAAAAGGAAATATCTTCCGTTCAAAACTGGAAAGAAGCTTTCTGAGAAACTGGTCTGTGTTCTGTTAATTCATCTCACAGAGTTACATCTTTCCCTTAAAAAAGCCTTTCGCTAAGGCTGTTCTGGTGGAATTGGCAAAGGGATATTTGGAAACCCATAGAGGGCTATGGTGAAAAAGGAAATATCTTCCGTTCAAACCTGGAAAGAAGCTTTCTGAGAAACTGCTCTGTGTTCTGTTAATTCATCTCACAGAGTTACATCTTTCCCTTCAAGAAGCCTTTCGCTAAGGCTGTTCTTGTGGAATTGGCAAAGGGATATTTGGAAGCCCATAGAGGGCTATGGTGGAAAAGGAAATAGCTTCCGTTCAAAACTGGAAAGAAGCTTTCTGAGAAACTGCTCTGTGTTCTGTTAATTCATCTCACAGAGTTACATCTTTCCCTTCAAGAAGCCTTTCGCTAAGGCTGTTGTTGTGGAATTGGTAAAGGGATATTTGGAAGCCCATAGCGGGCTATGGTGAAAAAAAGAAATATCTTCCGTTGAAAACTGGAAACAAGCCTTCTGAGAAACTGCTCTTTGTTCTGTTAATTCATCTCACAGAGTTACATCTTTCCCTTCAGGAAGCCTTTCGCTAAGGCTGTTCTTGTGGAATTGGCAAAGGGATATTTCGAAGCCCATAGAGGGCTTTGGTGAAAAAGGAAATATCTTCCGTTCAAAACTGGAAAGAAGCTTTCTGAGAAACTGTTCTGTGTTCGGTAAATTCACCTCACAGAGTTACATCTTTCCCTTCAAGAAGCCTTTCGCTAAGGCTGTTCTTGTGGAATTTGCAAAGGGATATTTGGAAGACCATAGAGGGCTATGGTGAAAAAGGAATTATCTTCCGTTCAAAACTGGAAAAAGCTTTCTGAGAAACTGCTCTGTGTTCTGTTAATTCATCTCACAGAGTTACATCTTTCCCTTCAAGAAGCCTTTCGCTAAGGCTGTTCTTGTGGAATTGGCAAAGGGATATTTGGAAGCCCATAGAGGGCTATGGTGAAAAAGGAAATAACTTCCGTTCAAAACTGGAAAGAAGCTTTCTGAGAAACTGCTCTGTGTTCTGTTAATTCATCTCACAGAGTTACATCTTTCCCTTCAAGAAGCCTTTCGCTACTGCTGTTCTTGTGGAATTGGCAAAGGGATATTTGGAAGCCCATAGAGGGCTATGGTGAAAAAGGAAATATCTTCCGTTCAAAACTGGAAAGAAGCTTTCTGAGAAACTGCTCTGTGTTCTGTTAATTCATCTCACAGAGTTACATCTTTCCCTTCTAGAAGCCTTTCGCTAAGGCTGTTCTAGTGGAATTGGCAAAGGGATATTTGGAAGCCCATAGAGGGCTATGGTGAAAAAGGAAATATCATCCATTTAAAACTGGAAAGAAGCTTTCTGAGAAACTGCTCTGTGTTCTGTTAATTCATCTCACAGAGTTACATCTTTCCCTTCAAGAAGCCTTTCGCTAAGGCTCTTTTTGTGGAATTGGCAAAGGGATATTTGGAAGCCCATAGAGGGCTATTTTGAAAAAGGAAATATCTTCCGTTCAAGACTGGAAAGAAGCTTTCTGAGAAACTGCTCTGTGTTCTGTTAATTCATCTCACAGAGTTACATCTTTCCCTTCAAGAAGTCTTTCGCTAAGGCTGTTATTGTGGAATTGGCAAACGGATATTTGGAAGCCCATAGAGGGCTATGGTGAAAAAGGAAATATCTTCCGTTCTACTGGAAAGAAGCTTTCTGAGAAACTGCTCTGTGTTCTGTTAATTCATCTCACAGAGTTACATCTCTCCCTTCAAGTAGCCTTTCGCTAAGGCTGTTCTTGTGGAATTGGCAAAGGGATATTTGGAAGCCCATAGAGGGTTATGGTGAAAAAGGAAATATCTTCCGTTCAAAACTGGAAAGAAGCTTTCTGAGAAACTTCTCTGTGTTCTGTTAATTAATCTCACAGAGTTACATCTTTCCCTTCAAGAAGACTTTCGCTAAGGCTGTTTTTGTGGAATTGGCAAAGGGATATTTGGAAGCCCATAGAGGGCTATGGTGAAAAAGGAAATATCTTCCGTTCAAAACTGGAAAGAAGCTTTCTGAGAAACTGCTCTGTGTTCTGTTAATTCATCTCACAGTGTTACATCTTTCCCTTCAAGAAGCCTTTCGCTAAGGCTGTTCTTGTGGAATTGGCGAAGGGATATTTGGAAGCCCATAGAGGGCTATGGTGAAAAAGGAAATATCTTCCGTTCAAAACTGGAAAGCAGCTTTGTGAGAAACTGCTCTGTGTTCTGTTAATTCATCTCACAGAGTTACATCTTTCCCTTCAAGAAGCCTTTCGCTAAGGCTGTTCTTGTGGAATTGGCAAAGGGATTTTGGAAACCAATAGAGGGCTATGGTGAAAAAGGAAATAGCTTCCGTTCAAAACTGGAAAGAAGCTTTCTGAGAAACTGCTCTGTGTTCTGTTAATTAATCTCACAGAGTTAAATCTTTCCCTTCAAGATGCCTTTCGCTAAGGCTGTTCTTGTGGAATTGGCAAAGGGATATTTCGAAGCCCATAGAGGGCTATGGTGAAAAAGGAAATATCATCCGTTCAAAACTGGAAAGAAGCTTTCTGAGAAACTGCTCTGTGTTCTGTTAATTCATCTCACAGAGTTACATCTTTCCCTTCAAGAAGCCTTTCGCTAAGGCTGTTCTTGTGGAATTGGCAAAGGGATATTTGGAAGCCCATAGAGGGCTATGGTGAAAAAGGAAATATCTTCCGTTCAAAACTGGAAAGAAGCTTTCTGAGAAACTGCTCTGTGTTCTGTTAACTCATCTCACAGAGTTACATCTTTCCCTTCAAGAAGCCTTTCGCTAAGGCTCTTCTTGTGGAATTGGCAAAGGGGTATTTGGAAGCCCATAGAGGGCTATGGTGAAAAAGGAAATATCTTCCGTTCAAAACTGGAAAGAAGCTTTCTGAGAAACTGCTCTGTGTACTGTTAATTCATCTCACAGAGTTACATCTTTCCCTTCAAGAAGCCTTTCGCTAAGGTTGTTCTTGTGGAATTGGCAAAGTCATATTTGGAAGCTCATAGAGGGCTTTGGTGAAAAAGGAAATATCTTCCGTTCAAAACTGGAAATAGCTTTCTGAGAAACTGCTCTGTGTTCTGTAAATTCATCTCACAGCGTTACATCTTTCCCTTCAAGAAGCCTTTCGCTAAGGCTGTTCTTGTGGAATTGGCAAAGGGATATTTCGAAGCCCATAGAGGGCTAGGGTGAAAAAGGAAATATCATCCGTTCAAAACTGGAAAGAAGCTTTCTGAGAAACTGCTCTGTGTTCTGTTAATTCATCTCACAGAGTTACATCTTTCCCTTCAATAAACCTTTCGCTAAGGCTGTTCTTGTGGAATTGGCAAAGGGATATTTGGAAGCCCATAGAGGGCTACGGTGAAAAAGGGAATATCTTCCGTTCAAAACTGGAAAGAAGCTTTCTGAGAAAATGCTCTGTGTTCTGTTAATTCATCTCACAGAGTTACATCTTTCCCTTCAAGAAGCCTTTCGCTAAGGCTGTTCCTGTGGAATTGGCAAAGTCATATTTGGAAGCTCATAGTGGGCTATGGTGAAAAAGGAAATATCTTCCGTTCAAAACTGGAAAAAGCTTTCTGAGAAACTGCTCTGTGTTCTGTAAATTCATCTCACAGAGTTACATCTTTCCCTTCAAGAAGCCTTTCGCTAAGGCTGTTCTTGTGGAATTGAAAAAGGGATATTTAGAATTCCATAGAGGGCTATGGTGAAAAAGGAAATATCTTCCGTTCAAAACTGGAAAGAAGCTTTCGGAGAAACTGGTCTGTGTTCTGTTAATTCATCTCACAGAGTTACATCTTTCCCTTCAAAAAGCCTTTCGCTAAGGCTGTTCTGGTGGAATTGGCAAAGGGATATTTGGAAACCCATAGAGGGCTATGGTGAAAAAGGAAATATCTTCCGTTCAAACCTGGAAAGAAGCTTTCTCAGAAACTGCTCTGTGTTCTGTTAATTCATCTCACAGAGTTACATCTTTCCCTTCAAGAAGCCTTTCGCTAAGGCTGTTCTTGTGGAATTGGCAAAGTCATATTTGGAAGCTCATAGAGGGCTATGGTGAAAAAGGAAATATCTTCCGTTCAAAACTGGAAAAAGCTTTCTGAGAAACTGCTCTGTGTTCTGTAAATTCATCTCACAGAGTTACATCTTTCCCTTCAAGAAGCCTTTCGCTAAGGCTGTTCTTGTGGAATTGAAAAAGGGATATTTAGAATTCCATAGAGGGCTATGGTGAAAAAGGAAATATCTTCCGTTCAAAACTGGAAAGAAGCTTTCTGAGAAACTGGTCTGTGTTCTGTTAATTCATCTCACAGAGTTACATCTTTCCCTTAAAAAAGCCTTTCGCTAAGGCTGTTCTGGTGGAATTGGCAAAGGGATATTTGGAAACCCATAGAGGGCTATGGTGAAAAAGGAAATATCTTCCGTTCAAACCTGGAAAGAAGCTTTCTGAGAAACTGCTCTGTGTTCTGTTAATTCATCTCACAGAGTTACATCTTTCCCTTCAAGAAGCCTTTCGCTAAGGCTGTTCTTGTGGAATTGGCAAAGGGATATTTGGAAGCCCATAGAGGGCTATGGTGGAAAAGGAAATAGCTTCCGTTCAAAACTGGAAAGAAGCTTTCTGAGAAACTGCTCTGTGTTCTGTTAATTCATCTCACAGAGTTACATCTTTCCCTTCAAGAAGCCTTTCGCTAAGGCTGTTGTTGTGGAATTGGTAAAGGGATATTTGGAAGCCCATAGCGGGCTATGGTGAAAAAAAGAAATATCTTCCGTTGAAAACTGGAAACAAGCCTTCTGAGAAACTGCTCTTTGTTCTGTTAATTCATCTCACAGAGTTACATCTTTCCCTTCAGGAAGCCTTTCGCTAAGGCTGTTCTTGTGGAATTGGCAAAGGGATATTTCGAAGCCCATAGAGGGCTTTGGTGAAAAAGGAAATATCTTCCGTTCAAAACTGGAAAGAAGCTTTCTGAGAAACTGTTCTGTGTTCGGTAAATTCACCTCACAGAGTTACATCTTTCCCTTCAAGAAGCCTTTCGCTAAGGCTGTTCTTGTGGAATTTGCAAAGGGATATTTGGAAGACCATAGAGGGCTATGGTGAAAAAGGAATTATCTTCCGTTCAAAACTGGAAACAAGCTTTCTGAGAAACTGCTCTGTGTTCTGTTAATTCATCTCACAGAGTTACATCTTTCCCTTCAAGAAGCCTTTCGCTAAGGCTGTTCTTGTGGAATTGGCAAAGGGATATTTGGAAGCCCATAGAGGGCTATGGTGAAAAAGGAAATAACTTCCGTTCAAAACTGGAAAGAAGCTTTCTGAGAAACTGCTCTGTGTTCTGTTAATTCATCTCACAGAGTTACATCTTTCCCTTCAAGAAGCCTTTCGCTACTGCTGTTCTTGTGGAATTGGCAAAGGGATATTTGGAAGCCCATAGAGGGCTATGGTGAAAAAGGAAATATCTTCCGTTCAAAACTGGAAAGAAGCTTTCTGAGAAACTGCTCTGTGTTCTGTTAATTCATCTCACAGAGTTACATCTTTCCCTTCAAGAAGCCTTTCGCTAAGGCTGTTCTAGTGGAATTGGCAAAGGGATATTTGGAAGCCCATAGAGGGCTATGGTGAAAAAGGAAATATCATCCATTTAAAACTGGAAAGAAGCTTTCTGAGAAACTGCTCTGTGTTCTGTTAATTCATCTCACAGAGTTACATCTTTCCCTTCAAGAAGCCTTTCGCTAAGGCTCTTTTTGTGGAATTGGCAAAGGGATATTTGGAAGCCCATAGAGGGCTATTTTGAAAAAGGAAATATCTTCCGTTCAAGACTGGAAAGAAGCTTTCTGAGAAACTGCTCTGTGTTCTGTTAATTCATCTCACAGAGTTACATCTTTCCCTTCAAGAAGTCTTTCGCTAAGGCTGTTATTGTGGAATTGGCAAACGGATATTTGGAAGCCCATAGAGGGCTATGGTGAAAAAGGAAATATCTTCCGTTCTACTGGAAAGAAGCTTTCTGAGAAACTGCTCTGTGTTCTGTTAATTCATCTCACAGAGTTACATCTCTCCCTTCAAGTAGCCTTTCGCTAAGGCTGTTCTTGTGGAATTGGCAAAGGGATATTTGGAAGCCCATAGAGGGTTATGGTGAAAAAGGAAATATCTTCCGTTCAAAACTGGAAAGAAGCTTTCTGAGAAACTTCTCTGTGTTCTGTTAATTAATCTCACAGAGTTACATCTTTCCCTTCAAGAAGACTTTCGCTAAGGCTGTTTTTGTGGAATTGGCAAAGGGATATTTGGAAGCCCATAGAGGGCTATGGTGAAAAAGGAAATATCTTCCGTTCAAAACTGGAAAGAAGCTTTCTGAGAAACTGCTCTGTGTTCTGTTAATTCATCTCACAGTGTTACATCTTTCCCTTCAAGAAGCCTTTCGCTAAGGCTGTTCTTGTGGAATTGGCGAAGGGATATTTGGAAGCCCATAGAGGGCTATGGTGAAAAAGGAAATATCTTCCGTTCAAAACTGGAAAGCAGCTTTGTGAGAAACTGCTCTGTGTTCTGTTAATTCATCTCACAGAGTTACATCTTTCCCTTCAAGAAGCCTTTCGCTAAGGCTGTTCTTGTGGAATTGGCAAAGGGATTTTGGAAACCAATAGAGGGCTATGGTGAAAAAGGAAATAGCTTCCGTTCAAAACTGGAAAGAAGCTTTCTGAGAAACTGCTCTGTGTTCTGTTAATTAATCTCACAGAGTTAAATCTTTCCCTTCAAGATGCCTTTCGCTAAGGCTGTTCTTGTGGAATTGGCAAAGGGATATTTCGAAGCCCATAGAGGGCTATGGTGAAAAAGGAAATATCATCCGTTCAAAACTGGAAAGAAGCTTTCTGAGAAACTGCTCTGTGTTCTGTTAATTCATCTCACAGAGTTACATCTTTCCCTTCAAGAAGCCTTTCGCTAAGGCTGTTCTTGTGGAATTGGCAAAGGGATATTTGGAAGCCCATAGAGGGCTATGGTGAAAAAGGAAATATCTTCCGTTCAAAACTGGAAAGAAGCTTTCTGAGAAACTGCTCTGTGTTCTGTTAACTCATCTCACAGAGTTACATCTTTCCCTTCAAGAAGCCTTTCGCTAAGGCTCTTCTTGTGGAATTGGCAAAGGGGTATTTGGAAGCCCATAGAGGGCTATGGTGAAAAAGGAAATATCTTCCGTTCAAAACTGGAAAGAAGCTTTCTGAGAAACTGCTCTGTGTACTGTTAATTCATCTCACAGAGTTACATCTTTCCCTTCAAGAAGCCTTTCGCTAAGGTTGTTCTTGTGGAATTGGCAAAGTCATATTTGGAAGCTCATAGAGGGCTTTGGTGAAAAAGGAAATATCTTCCGTTCAAAACTGGAAATAGCTTTCTGAGAAACTGCTCTGTGTTCTGTAAATTCATCTCACAGCGTTACATCTTTCCCTTCAAGAAGCCTTTCGCTAAGGCTGTTCTTGTGGAATTGGCAAAGGGATATTTCGAAGCCCATAGAGGGCTAGGGTGAAAAAGGAAATATCATCCGTTCAAAACTGGAAAGAAGCTTTCTGAGAAACTGCTCTGTGTTCTGTTAATTCATCTCACAGAGTTACATCTTTCCCTTCAATAAACCTTTCGCTAAGGCTGTTCTTGTGGAATTGGCAAAGGGATATTTGGAAGCCCATAGAGGGCTACGGTGAAAAAGGGAATATCTTCCGTTCAAAACTGGAAAGAAGCTTTCTGAGAAAATGCTCTGTGTTCTGTTAATTCATCTCACAGAGTTACATCTTTCCCTTCAAGAAGCCTTTCGCTAAGGCTGTTCCTGTGGAATTGGCAAAGTCATATTTGGAAGCTCATAGTGGGCTATGGTGAAAAAGGAAATATCTTCCGTTCAAAACTGGAAAAAGCTTTCTGAGAAACTGCTCTGTGTTCTGTAAATTCATCTCACAGAGTTACATCTTTCCCTTCAAGAAGCCTTTCGCTAAGGCTGTTCTTGTGGAATTGAAAAAGGGATATTTAGAATTCCATAGAGGGCTATGGTGAAAAAGGAAATATCTTCCGTTCAAAACTGGAAAGAAGCTTTCGGAGAAACTGGTCTGTGTTCTGTTAATTCATCTCACAGAGTTACATCTTTCCCTTCAAAAAGCCTTTCGCTAAGGCTGTTCTGGTGGAATTGGCAAAGGGATATTTGGAAACCCATAGAGGGCTATGGTGAAAAAGGAAATATCTTCCGTTCAAACCTGGAAAGAAGCTTTCTCAGAAACTGCTCTGTGTTCTGTTAATTCATCTCACAGGGTTACATCTTTCCCTTCAAGAAGCCTTTCGCTAAGGCTGTTCTTCTGGAATTGGCAAAGGGATATTTGGAAGCCCATAGAGGGCTATGGTGAAAAAGGAAATAGCTTCCGTTCAAAACTGGAAAGAAGCTTTCTGAGAAACTGCTCTGTGTTCTGTTAATTCATCTCACAGAGTTACATCTTTCCCTTCAAGAAGCCTTTCGCTAAGGCTGTTCTTGTGGAATTGGCAAAGGGATATTTGGAAGCCCATAGAGGGCTATGGTGGAAAAGGAAATAGCTTCCGTTCAAAACTGGAAAGAAGCTTTCTGAGAAACTGCTCTGTGTTCTGTTAATTCATCTCACAGAGTTACATCTTTCCCTTCAAGAAGCCTTTCGCTAAGGCTGTTGTTGTGGAATTGGTAAAGGGATATTTGGAAGCCCATAGCGGGCTATGGTGAAAAAAAGAAATATCTTCCGTTGAAAACTGGAAACAAGCCTTCTGAGAAACTGCTCTTTGTTCTGTTAATTCATCTCACAGAGTTACATCTTTCCCTTCAGGAAGCCTTTCGCTAAGGCTGTTCTTGTGGAATTGGCAAAGGGATATTTCGAAGCCCATAGAGGGCTTTGGTGAAAAAGGAAATATCTTCCGTTCAAAACTGGAAAGAAGCTTTCTGAGAAACTGTTCTGTGTTCGGTAAATTCACCTCACAGAGTTACATCTTTCCCTTCAAGAAGCCTATCGCTAAGGCTGTTCTTGTGGAATTGGCAAAGGGATATTTGGAAGACCATAGAGGGCTATGGTGAAAAAGGAATTATCTTCCGTTCAAAACTGGAAACAAGCTTTCTGAGAAACTGCTCTGTGTTCTGTTAATTCATCTCACAGAGTTACATCTTTCCCTTCAAGAAGCCTTTCGCTAAGGCTGTTCTTGTGGAATTGGCAAAGGGATATTTGGAAGCCCATAGAGGGCTATGGTGAAAAAGGAAATAACTTCCGTTCAAAACTGGAAAGAAGCTTTCTGAGAAACTGCTCTGTGTTCTGTTAATTCATCTCACAGAGTTACATCTTTCCCTTCAAGAAGCCTTTCGCTACTGCTGTTCTTGTGGAATTGGCAAAGGGATATTTGGAAGCCCATAGAGGGCTATGGTGAAAAAGGTAATATCTTCCGTTCAAAACTGGAAAGAAGCTTTCTGAGAAACTGCTCTGTGTTCTGTTAATTCATCTCACAGAGTTACATCTTTCCCTTCAAGAAGCCTTTCGCTAAGGCGGTTCTTGTGGAATTGGCAAAGTCATATTTGGAAGCTCATAGAGGGCTATGGTGAAAAAGGAAATATCTTCCGTTCAAAACTGGAAAGAAGCTTTCTGAGAAACTGCTCTGTGTTCTGTTAATTCATCTCACAGAGTTACATCTTTCCCTTCAAGAAGCCTTTCGCTAAGGCTGTTCTTGTGGAATTGGAAATGGGATATTTGGAAGCCCATAGAGGGCTATGGTGAAAAAGGAAATATCTTCCGTTGAAAACTGGAAACAATCCTTCTGAGAAACTGCTCTGTGTTCTGTTAATTCATCTCACAGAGTTACATCTTTCCCTTCAAGAAGCCTTTCGCTAAGGCTGTTCTTGTGGAATTGGCAAAGGGATTTTGGAAGCCCATAGAGGGCTCTGGTGAAAAAGGAAATATCTTCCGTTCAAAACTGGAAAGAAGCTTTCTGAGAAACTGCTCTGTGTTCTGTTAATTCATCTCACAGAGTTACATCTTTCCCTTCAAGAAGCCTTTCGCTAAGGCTGTTCTTGTGGAATTGGCAAAGGGATATTTCGAAGCCCATAGAGGGCTATGGTGTAAAAGGAAATATCATCCGTTCAAAACTGGAAAGAAGCTTTCTGAGAAACTGCTCTGTGTTCTGTTAATTCATCTCACAGAGTTACATCTTTCCCTTCAAGAAGCCTTTCGCTAAGGCTGTTCTTGTGGAATTGGCAAAGGGATATTTGGAAGCCCATAGAGGGCTATGGTGAAAAAGGAAATATCTTACGTTCAAAACTGGAAAGAAGCTTTCTGAGAAACTGCTCTGTGTTCTGTTAATTCATCTCACAGAGTTACATCTTTCCCTTCAAGAAGCCTTTCGCTAAGGCTGTTCTTGTGGAATTGGCAAAGGGGTATTTGGAAGCCCATAGAGGGCTATGGTGAAAAAGGAAATATCTTCCATTCAAAACTGGAAAGAAGCTTTCTGAGAAACTGCTCTGTGTTCTGTTAATTCATCTCACAGAGTTACATCTTTCCCTTCAAGAAGCCTTTCGCTAAGGCTGTTCTTGTGGAATTGGCAAAGTCATATTTGGAAGCTCATAGAGGGCTATGGTGAAAAAGGAAATATCTTCCGTTCAAAACTGGAAAAAGCTTTCTGAGAAACTGCTCTGTGTTCTGTAAATTCATCTCACAGAGTTACATCTTTCCCTTCAAGAAGCCTTTCGCTAAGGCTGTTCTTGTGGAATTGAAAAAGGGATATTTAGAATTCCATAGAGGGCTATGGTGAAAAAGGAAATATCTTCCGTTCAAAACTGGAAAGAAGCTTTCTGAGAAACTGGTCTGTGTTCTGTTAATTCATCTCACAGAGTTACATCTTTCCCTTAAAAAAGCCTTTCGCTAAGGCTGTTCTGGTGGAATTGGCAAAGGGATATTTGGAAACCCATAGAGGGCTATGGTGAAAAAGGAAATATCTTCCGTTCAAACCTGGAAAGAAGCTTTCTGAGAAACTGCTCTGTGTTCTGTTAATTCATCTCACAGAGTTACATCTTTCCCTTCAAGAAGCCTTTCGCTAAGGCTGTTCTTGTGGAATTGGCAAAGGGATATTGGGAAGCCCATAGAGGGCTATGGTGGAAAAGGAAATAGCTTCCGTTCAAAACTGGAAAGAAGCTTTCTGAGAAACTGCTCTGTGTTCTGTTAATTCATCTCACAGAGTTACATCTTTCCCTTCAAGAAGCCTTTCGCTAAGGCTGTTGTTGTGGAATTGGTAAAGGGATATTTGGAAGCCCATAGCGGGCTATGGTGAAAAAAAGAAATATCTTCCGTTGAAAACTGGAAACAAGCCTTCTGAGAAACTGCTCTTTGTTCTGTTAATTCATCTCACAGAGTTACATCTTTCCCTTCAGGAAGCCTTTCGCTAAGGCTGTTCTTGTGGAATTGGCAAAGGGATATTTCGAAGCCCATAGAGGGCTTTGGTGAAAAAGGAAATATCTTCCGTTCAAAACTGGAAAGAAGCTTTCTGAGAAACTGTTCTGTGTTCGGTAAATTCACCTCACAGAGTTACATCTTTCCCTTCAAGAAGCCTTTCGCTAAGGCTGTTCTTGTGGAATTTGCAAAGGGATATTTGGAAGACCATAGAGGGCTATGGTGAAAAAGGAATTATCTTCCGTTCAAAACTGGAAACAAGCTTTCTGAGAAACTGCTCTGTGTTCTGTTAATTCATCTCACAGAGTTACATCTTTCCCTTCAAGAAGCCTTTCGCTAAGGCTGTTTTTGTGGAATTGGCAAAGGGATATTTGGAAGCCCATAGAGGGCTATGGTGAAAAAGGAAATAACTTCCGTTCAAAACTGGAAAGAAGCTTTCTGAGAAACTGCTCTGTGTTCTGTTAATTCATCTCACAGAGTTACATCTTTCCCTTCAAGAAGCCTTTCGCTACTGCTGTTCTTGTGGAATTGGCAAAGGGATATTTGGAAGCCCATAGAGGGCTATGGTGAAAAAGGAAATATCTTCCGTTCAAAACTGGAAAGAAGCTTTCTGAGAAACTGCTCTGTGTTCTGTTAATTCATCTCACAGAGTTACATCTTTCCCTTCAAGAAGCCTTTCGCTAAGGCTGTTCTAGTGGAATTGGCAAAGGGATATTTGGAAGCCCATAGAGGGCTATGGTGAAAAAGGAAATATCATCCATTTAAAACTGGAAAGAAGCTTTCTGAGAAACTGCTCTGTGTTCTGTTAATTCATCTCACAGAGTTACATCTTTCCCTTCAAGAAGCCTTTCGCTAAGGCTCTTTTTGTGGAATTGGCAAAGGGATATTTGGAAGCCCATAGAGGGCTATTTTGAAAAAGGAAATATCTTCCGTTCAAGACTGGAAAGAAGCTTTCTGAGAAACTGCTCTGTGTTCTGTTAATTCATCTCACAGAGTTACATCTTTCCCTTCAAGAAGTCTTTCGCTAAGGCTGTTATTGTGGAATTGGCAAACGGATATTTGGAAGCCCATAGAGGGCTATGGTGAAAAAGGAAATATCTTCCGTTCTACTGGAAAGAAGCTTTCTGAGAAACTGCTCTGTGTTCTGTTAATTCATCTCACAGAGTTACATCTCTCCCTTCAAGTAGCCTTTCGCTAAGGCTGTTCTTGTGGAATTGGCAAAGGGATATTTGGAAGCCCATAGAGGGTTATGGTGAAAAAGGAAATATCTTCCGTTCAAAACTGGAAAGAAGCTTTCTGAGAAACTTCTCTGTGTTCTGTTAATTAATCTCACAGAGTTACATCTTTCCCTTCAAGAAGACTTTCGCTAAGGCTGTTTTTGTGGAATTGGCAAAGGGATATTTGGAAGCCCATAGAGGGCTATGGTGAAAAAGGAAATATCTTCCGTTCAAAACTGGAAAGAAGCTTTCTGAGAAACTGCTCTGTGTTCTGTTAATTCATCTCACAGTGTTACATCTTTCCCTTCAAGAAGCCTTTCGCTAAGGCTGTTCTTGTGGAATTAGCGAAGGGATATTTGGAAGCCCATAGAGGGCTATGGTGAAAAAGGAAATATCTTCCGTTCAAAACTGGAAAGCAGCTTTGTGAGAAACTGCTCTGTGTTCTGTTAATTCATCTCACAGAGTTACATCTTTCCCTTCAAGAAGCCTTTCGCTAAGGCTGTTCTTGTGGAATTGGCAAAGGGATTTTGGAAACCAATAGAGGGCTATGGTGAAAAAGGAAATAGCTTCCGTTCAAAACTGGAAAGAAGCTTTCTGAGAAACTGCTCTGTGTTCTGTTAATTAATCTCACAGAGTTAAATCTTTCCCTTCAAGATGCCTTTCGCTAAGGCTGTTCTTGTGGAATTGGCAAAGGGATATTTCGAAGCCCATAGAGGGTTATGGTGAAAAAGGAAATATCTTCCGTTCAAAACTGGAAAGAAGCTTTCTGAGAAACTGCTCTGTGTTCTGTTAATTCATCTCACAGAGTTACATCTTTCCCTTCAAGAAGCCTTTCGCTAAGGCTGTTCTTGTGGAATTGGCAAAGGGATATTTAGAAACCCATAGAGGGCTATGGTGAAAAAGTAAATATCATCCGTTCAAAACTGGAAAGAAGCTTTCTGAGAAACTGCTCTGTGTTCTGTTAATTCATCTCACAGAGTTACATCTTTCCCTTCAAGAAGCCTTTCGCTAAGGCTGTTCTTGTGGAATTGGCAAAGGGATATTTGGAAGCCCATAGAGGGCTACGGTGAAAAAGGAAATATCTTCCGTTCAAAACTGGAAAGAAGCTTTCTGAGAAACTGCTCTGTGTTCTGTTAATTCATCTCACAGAGTTACATCTTTCCCTTCAAGAAGCCTTTCGCTAAGGCTGTTCTTGTGGAATTGGCAAAGGGGTATTTGGAAGCCCATAGAGGGCTATGGTGAAAAAGGAAATATCTTCCGTTCAAAACTGGAAAGAAGCTTTCTGAGAAACTGCTCTGTGTTCTGTTAATTCATCTCACAGAGTTACATCTTTCCCTTCAAGAAGCCTTTCGCTAAGGCTGTTCTTGTGGAATTGGCAAAGTCATATTTGGAAGCTCATAGAGGGCTATGGTGAAAAAGGAAATATCTTCCGTTCAAAACTGGAAAAAGCTTTCTGAGAAACTGCTCTGTGTTCTGTAAATTCATCTCACAGAGTTACATCTTTCCCTTCAAGAAGCCTTTCGCTAAGGCTGTTCTTGTGGAATTGAAAAAGGGATATTAAGAATTCCATAGAGGGCTATGGTGAAAAAGGAAATATCTTCCGTTCAAAACTGGAAAGAAGCTTTCTGAGAAACTGCTCTGTGTTCTGTAAATTCATCTCACAGAGTTACATCTTTCCCTTCAAGAAGCCTTTCGCTAAGGCTGTTCTTGTGGAATTGGCAAAGGGATATTTGGAAGCCCATAGAGGGCTATGGTGAAAAAGGAAATATCTTCCGTTCAAAACTGGAAAGAAGCTTTCTGAGAATCTGCTCTGTGTTCTGTTAATTCATCTCACAGAGATACATCTTTCCCTTCAAGAAGCCTTTCGCTAAGGCTGTTCTTGTGGAATTGGCAAAGGGATATTTGGAAGCCCATAGAGGGCTATGGTGAAAAAGGAAATATCTTCCGTTCAAAACTGGAAAGAAGCTTTCTGAGAATCTGCTCTGTGTTCTGTTAATTCATCTCACAGAGTTACATCTTTCCCTTCAAGAAGCCTTTCGCTAAGGCTGTTCTTGTGGAATTGGAAAAGGGATATTTGGAAGCCCATAGAGGGCTATGGTGAAAAAGGAAATATCTTCCGTTGAAAACTGGAAACAATCCTTCTGAGAAACTGCTCTGTGTTCTGTTAATTCATCTCACAGAGTTACATCTTTCCCTTCAGGAAGTCTTTCGCTAAGGCTGTTATTGTGGAATTGGCAAAGGGATATTTGGAAGCCCATAGAGGGCTATGGTGAAAAAGGAAATATCTTCCGTTCTAAACTTGAAAGAAGCTTTCTGAGAAACTGCTCTGTGTTCTGTTAATTCATCTCACAGAGTTACATCTTTCCCTTCAAGAAGCCTTTCGCTAAGGCTGTTCTTGTGGAATTGGCAAAGGGATATTTGGAAGCCCATATAGGGTTATGGTGAAAAAGGAAATATCTTCCGTTCAAAACTGGAAAGAAGCATTCTGAGAAACTGCTCTGTGTTCTGTTAATTAATCTCACAGAGTTACATCTTTCCCTTCAAGAAGCCTTTCGCTAAGGCTGTTCCTGTGGAATTGGCAAAGGGATATTTGGAAGCCCATAGAGGGCTATGGTGAAAAAGGAAATATCTTCCGTTCAAAGCTGGAAAGAAGCTTTCTGAGAAACTGCTCTGTGTTCTGTTAATTCATCTCACAGTGTTACATCTTTCCCTTCAAGAAGCCTTTCGCTAAGGCTGTTCTTGTGGAATTGGCGAAGGGATATTTGGAAGCCCATAGAGGGCTATGGTGAAAAAGGAAATATCTTCCGTTCAAAACTGGAAAGAAGCTTTCTGAGAAACTGCCCTGTGTTCTGTTAATTCATCTCACAGTGTTACATCTTTCCCTTCAAGAAGCCTTTCGCTAAGGCTGTTCTTGTGGAATTGGCGAAGGGATATTTGGAAGCTCATAGAGGGCTATGGTGAAAAAGGAAATATCTTCCGTTCAAAACTGGAAAGCAGCTTTCTGAGAAACTGCTCTGTGTTCTGTTAATTCATCTCACAGAGTTACATCTTTCCCTTCAAGAAGCCTTTCGCTAAGGCTGTTCTTGTGGAATTGGCAAAGGGATTTTGGAAACCCATAGAGGGCTATGGTGAAAAAGGAAATAGCTTCCGTTCAAAACTGGAAAGAAGCTTTCTGAGAAACTGGTCTGTGTTCTGTTCATTCATCTCACAGAGTTACATCTTTACCTTCAAAAAGCCTTTCGCTAAGGCTGTTCTGGTGGAATTGGCAATGGGATATTTAGAAACCCATAGAGGGCTATGGTGAAAAAGGTAATATCTTCCGTTCAAAACTGGAAAGAAGCTTTCTGAGAAACTGCTCTGTGTTCTGTTAATTCATCTCACAGAGTTACATCATTCCCTTCAAGAAGCCTTTCGCTAAGGCTGTTCTTGTGGAATTGGTAAAGGCATATTTGGAAGCCCATAGAGGGCTACGGTGAAAAAGGAAATATCTTCCGTTGAAAACTGGAAACAAGCCTTCTGAGAAACTGCTCTGTGTTCTGTTAATTCATCTCACAGAGTTACATCTTTCCCTTCAAGAAGCCTTTCGCTAAGGCTGTTCTTGTGGAATTGGCAAAGGGATACTTTGAAGCCCAGAGAGGGCTATGGTGAAAAAGGAAATATCATCCGTTCAAAACTGGAAAGAAGCTTTCTGAGAAACTGCTCTGTGTTCTGTTAATTCATCTCACAGAGTTACATCTTTCCCTTCAAGAAGCCTTTCGCTAAGGCTGTTCTTGTGGAATTGGCAAAGGGATATTTGGAAGCCCATAGAGGGCTGTGGTGAAAAAGGAAATATCTTCCGTTCAAAACTGGAAAGAAGCTTTCTGAGAAACTGTTCTGTGTTCGGTAAATTCACCTCACAGAGTTACAACTTTCCCTTCAAGAAGCCTTTCGCTAAGGCTGTTCTTGTGGAATTGGCAAAGAGATATTTGGAAGCCCATAGAGGGCTATGGTGAAAAAGGAAATATCTTCCGTTCAAAACTGGAAAGAAGCTTTCTAAGAAACTGCTCTGTGTTCTGTTAATTAATCTCACAGAGTTACATCTTTCCCTTCAAGAAGCCTTTCGCTAAGGCTGTTCTTGTGGAATTGGCAAAGGGTTATTTGGAAGCCCATAGAAGGCTATGGTGAAAAAGGAAATAACTTCCGTTCAAAACTGGAAAGAAGCTTTCTGAGAAACTGCTCTGTGTTCTGTTAATTCATCTCACAGAGTTACATCTTTCCCTTCAAGAAACCTTTCGCTAAGGCTGTTCTTGTGGAATTGGCAAAGGGATATTTGGAAGCCAATAGAGGGCTATGGTGAAAAACGAAATATCTTCCTTTCAAAACTGGAAAGAAGCTTTCTGAGAAACTGCCCTGTGTTCTGTTAATTCATCTCACAGTGTTACATCTTTCCCTTCAAGAAGCCTTTCGCTAAGGCTGTTCTTGTGGAATTGGCGAAGGGATATTTGGAAGCTCATAGAGGGCTATGGTGAAAAAGGAAATATCTTCCGTTCAAAACTGGAAAGCAGCTTTCTGAGAAACTGCTCTGTGTTCTGTTAATTCATCTCACAGAGTTACATCTTTCCCTTCAAGAAGCCTTTCGCTAAGGCTGTTCTTGTGGAATTGGCAAAGGGATTTTGGAAACCCATAGAGGGCTATGGTGAAAAAGGAAATAGCTTCCGTTCAAAACTGGAAAGAAGCTTTCTGAGAAACTGGTCTGTGTTCTGTTCATTCATCTCACAGAGTTACATCTTTACCTTCAAAAAGCCTTTCGCTAAGGCTGTTCTGGTGGAATTGGCAATGGGATATTTAGAAACCCATAGAGGGCTATGGTGAAAAAGGAAATATCTTCCGTTCAAAACTGGAAAGAAGCTTTCTGAGAAACTGCTCTGTGTTCTGTTAATTCATCTCACAGAGTTACATCATTCCCTTCAAGAAGCCTTTCGCTAAGGCTGTTCTTGTGGAATTGGTAAAGGCATATTTGGAAGCCCATAGAGGGCTACGGTGAAAAAGGAAATATCTTCCGTTGAAAACTGGAAACAAGCCTTCTGAGAAACTGCTCTGTGTTCTGTTAATTCATCTCACAGAGTTACATCTTTCCCTTCAAGAAGCCTTTCGCTAAGGCTGTTCTTGTGGAATTGGCAAAGGGATACTTCGAAGCCCAGAGAGGGCTATGGTGAAAAAGGAAATATCATCCGTTCAAAACTGGAAAGAAGCTTTCTGAGAAACTGCTCTGTGTTCTGTTAATTCATCTCACAGAGTTACATCTTTCCCTTCAAGAAGCCTTTCGCTAAGGCTGTTCTTGTGGAATTGGCAAAGGGATATTTGGAAACCCATAGAGGGCTATGGTGAAAAAGGAAATATCTTCCGTTCAAAACTGGAAAGAAGCTTTCTGAGAAACTGCTCTGTGTTCTGTTAATTCATCTCACAGAGTTACATCTTTCCCTTCAAGAAGCCTTTCGCTAAGGCTGTTCTTGTGGAATTGGCAAAGGGGTATTTGGAAGCCCATAGAGGGCTATGGTGAAAAAGGAAATATCTTCCGTTGAAAACTGGAAAGAAGCTTTCTGAGAAACTGCTCTGTGTTCTGTTAATTCATCTCACAGAGTTATATCTTTCCCTTCAAGAAGCCTTTCGCTAAGGCTGTTCTTGTGGAATTGGTAAAGGGATATTTGGAAGCCCATACAGGGCTATGGTGAAAAAGGAAATATCATCCGTTGAAAACTGGAAACAAGCCTTCTCAGAAACTGCTCTGTGTTCTGTTAATCCATCTCACAGAGTTACATCTTTCCCTTCAAGAAGCCTTTCGCTAAGGCTGTTCTTGTGGAATTGGCAAAGGGATATTTGGAAGCCCATAGAGGGCTGTGGTGAAAAAGGAAATATCTTCCGTTCAAAACTGGAAAGAAGCTTTCTGAGAAACTGTTCTGTGTTCGGTAAATTCACCTCACAGAGTTACAACTTTCCCTTCAAGAAGCCTTTCGCTAAGGCTGTTCTTGTGGAATTGGCAAAGAGATATTTGGAAGCCCATAGAGGGCTATGGTGAAAAAGGAAATATCTTCCGTTCAAAACTGGAAAGAAGCTTTCTGAGAAACTGCTCTGTGTTCTGTTAATTAATCTCACAGAGTTACATCTTTCCCTTCAAGAAGCCTTTCGCTAAGGCTGTTCTTGTGGAATTGGCAAAGGGTTATTTGGAAGCCCATAGAAGGCTATGGTGAAAAAGGAAATAACTTCCGTTCAAAACTGGAAAGAAGCTTTCTGAGAAACTGCTCTGTGTTCTGTTAATTCATCTCACAGAGTTACATCTTTCCCTTCAAGAAACCTTTCGCTAAGGCTGTTCTTGTGGAATTGGCAAAGGGATATTTGGAAGCCAATAGAGGGCTATGGTGAAAAACGAAATATCTTCCTTTCAAAACTGGAAAGAAGCTTTCTGAGAATCTGCTCTGTGTTCTGTTAATTCATCTCACAGAGTTACATCTTTCCCTTCAAGAAGTCTTTCGCTAAGGCTGTTCTTGTGGAATTGGAAATGGGATATTTGGAAGCCCATAGAGGGCTATGGTGAAAAAGGAAATATCTTCCGTTGAAAACTGGAAACAATCCTTCTGAGAAACTGCTCTGTGTTCTGTTAATTCATCTCACAGAGTTACATCTTTCCCTTCAAGAAGCCTTTCGCTAAGGCTGTTCTTGTGGAATTGGCAAAGGGATTTTGGAAGCCCATAGAGGGCTATGGTGAAAAAGGAAATATCTTCCGTTCAAAACTGGAAAGAAGCTTTCTGAGAAACTGCTCTGTGTTCTGTTAATTCATCTCACAGAGTTACATCTTT
Organism: Chlorocebus sabaeus; assembly: GCF_047675955.1. Classification (NCBI taxonomy): domain Eukaryota; kingdom Metazoa; phylum Chordata; class Mammalia; order Primates; family Cercopithecidae; genus Chlorocebus; species Chlorocebus sabaeus. The sequence goes on along the minus strand of NW_027327925.1, from coordinate 1,912,735 downwards.
CCCTTCAAGAAGCCTTTCGCTAAGGCTGTTCTTGTGGAATTGGCAAAGGGATATTTCGAAGCCCATAGAGGGCTATGGTGAAAAAGGAAATATCATCGGTTCAAAACTGGAAAGAAGCTTTCTTAGAAACTGCTCTGTGTTCTGTTAATTCATCTCACAGAGTTACATCTTTCCCTTCAAGAAGCCTTTCGCTAAGGCTGTTCTTGTGGAATTGGCAAAGGGATATTTGGAAGCCCATAGAGGGCTACGGTGAAAAAGGAAATATCTTCCGTTCAAAACTGGAAAGAAGCTTTCTGAGAAACTGCTCTGTGTCCTGTTAATTCATCTCACAGAGTTACATCTTTCCCTTCAAGAAGCCTTTCGCTAAGGCTGTTCTTGTGGAATTGGCAAAGGGGTATTTGGAAGCCCATAGAGGGCTATGGTGAAAAAGGAAATATCTTCCGTTGAAAACTGGAAAGAAGCTTTCTGAGAAACTGCTCTGTGTTCTGTTAATTCATCTCACAGAGTTACATCTTTCCCTTCAAGAAGCCTTTCGCTAAGGCTGTTCTTGTGGAATTGGCAAAGTCATATTTGGAAGCTCATAGAGGGCTATGGTGAAAAAGGAAATATCTTCCGTTCAAAACTGGAAAAAGCTTTCTGAGAAACTGCTCTGTGTTCTGTAAATTCATCTCACAGAGTTACATCTTTCCCTTCAAGAAGCCTTTCGCTAAGGCTGTTCTTGTGGAATTGAAAAAGGGATATTTAGAATTCCATAGAGGGCTATGGTGAAAAAGGAAATATCTTACGTTCAAAACTGGAAAGAAGCTTTCTGAGAAACTGCTCTGTGTTCTGTTAATTCATCTCACAGAGTTACATCTTTCCCTTCAAGAAGCCTTTCGCTAAGGCTCTTTTTGTGGAATTGGCAAAGGGATATTTGGAAGCCCATAGAGGGCTATTTTGAAAAAGGAAATATCTTCCGTTCAAGACTGGAAAGAAGCTTTCTGAGAAACTGCTCTGTGTTCTGTTTATTCATCTCACAGAGTTACATCTTTCCCTTCAAGAAGCCTTTCGCTAAGGCTCTTTTTGTGGAATTGGTAAAGGGATATTTGGAAGCCCATAGAGGGCTATTTTGAAAAAGGAAATATCTTCCGTTCAAGACTGGAAAGAAGCTTTCTGAGAAACTGCTCTGTGTTCTGTTAATTCATCTCACAGAGTTACATCTTTCCCTTCAAGAAGCCTTTCGCTAAGGCTGTTCTTGGGAATTGGCAAAGTCATATTTGGAAGCTCATAGAGGGCTATGGTGAAAAAGGAAATATCTTCCGTTCAAAACTGGAAAAAGCTTTCTGAGAAACTGCTCTGTGTTCTGTAAATTCATCTCACAGATTTACATCTTTCCCTTCAAGAAGGCTTTCGCTAAGGCTGTTCTTGTGGAATTGAAAAAGGGATATTTAGAATTCCATAGAGGGCTATGGTGAAAAAGGAAATATCTTCCGTTCAAAACTGGAAAGAAGCTTTCTGAGAAACTGGTCTGTGTTCTGTTAATTCATCTCACAGAGTTACATCTTTCCCTTCAAAAAGCCTTTCGCTAAGGCTGTTCTGGTGGAATTGGCAAAGGGATATTTGGAAACCCATAGAGGGCTATGGTGAAAAAGGAAATATCTTCCGTTCAAACCTGGAAAGAAGCTTTCTCAGAAACTGCTCTGTGTTCTGTTAATTCATCTCACAGAGTTACATCTTTCCCTTCAAGAAGCCTTTCGCTAAGGCTGTTCTTGTGGAATTGGCAAAGGGATATTTGGAAGCCCATAGAGGGCTATGGTGAAAAAGGAAATAGCTTCCGTTCAAAACTGGAAAGAAGCTTTCTGAGAAACTTCTCTGTGTTCTGTTAATTCATCTCACAGAGTTACATCTTTCCCTTCAAGAAGCCTTTCGCTAAGGCTGTTCTTGTGGAATTGGTAAAGGGATATTTGAAAGCCCATAGAGGGCTATGGTGAAAAAAAGAAATATCTTCCGTTGAAAACTGGAAACAAGCCTTCTGAGAAACTGCTCTTTGTTCTGTTAATTCATCTCACAGAGTTACATCTTTCCCTTCAGGAAGCCTTTCGCTAAGGCTGTTCTTGTGGAATTTGCAAAGGGATGTTTCGAAGCCCATAGAGGGCTTTGGTGAAAAAGGAAATATCTTCCGTTCAAAACTGGAAAGAAGCTTTCTGAGAAACTGTTCTGTGTTCGGTAAATTCACCTCACAGAGTTACATCTTTCCCTTCAAGAAGCCTTTCGCTAAGGCTGTTCTTGTGGAATTGGCAAAGGGATATTTGGAAGACCATAGAGGGCTATGGTGAAAAAGGAAATATCTTCCGTTCAAAACTGGAAAGAAGCTTTCTGAGAAACTGCTCTGTGTTCTGTTAATTCATCTCACAGAGTTACATCTTTCCCTTCAAGAAGCCTTTCGCTAAGGCTGTTCTTGTGGAATTGGCAAAGGGATATTTGGAAGCCCATAGAGGGCTATGGTGAAAAAGGAAATATCTTCCGTTCAAAACTTGAAAGAAGCTTTCTGAGAAACTGCTCTGTGTTCTGTTAATTCATCTCACAGAGTTACATCTTTCCCTTCAAGAAGTCTTTCGCTAAGGCTGTTATTGTGGAATTGGCAAAGGGATATTTGGAAGCCCATAGAGGGCTATGGTGAAAAAGGAAATATCTTCCGTTCAAAACTGGAAAGAAGCTTTCTGAGAAACTGCTCTGTGTTCTGTTAATTCATCTCACAGAGTTACATCTCTCCCTTCAAGTAGCCTTTCGGTAAGGCTGTTCTTGTGGAATTGGCAAAGGGATATTTGGAAGCCCATAGAGGGCTATGGTGAAAAAGGAAATAGCTTCCGTTCAAAACTGGAAAGAAGCTTTCTGAGAAACTGCTCTGTGTTCTGTTAATTCATCTCACAGAGTTACATCTTTTCCTTCAAGAAGCCTTTCGCTAAGGCTGTTCTTGTGGAATTGGCAAAGTCATATTTGGAAGCTCATAGAGGGCTATGGTGAAAAAGGAAATATCTTCCGTTCAAAACTGGAAAGAAGCTTTCTGAGAAACTGCTCTGTGTTCTGTAAATTCATCTCACAGAGTTACATCTTTCCCTTCAAGAAGCCTTTCGCTAAGGCTGTTCTTGTGGAATTGGCAAAGGGATATTTGGAAGCCCATAGAGGGCTATGGTGAAAAAGGAAATATCTTCCGTTCAAAACTGGAAAGAAGCTTTCTGAGAAACTGCTCTGTGTTCTGTTAACTCATCTCACAGAGTTACATCTTTCCCTTCAAGAAGCCTTTCGCTAAGGCTCTTCTTGTGGAATTGGCAAAGGGGTATTTGGAAGCCCATAGAGGGCTATGGTGAAAAAGGAAATATCTTCCGTTAAAAACTGGAAAGAAGCTTTCTGAGAAACTGCTCTGTGTTCTGTTAATTCATCTCACAGAGTTACATCTTTCCCTTCAAGAAGCCTTTCGCTAAGGCTGTTCTTGTGGAATTGGCAAAGTCATATTTGGAAGCTCATAGAGGGCTTTGGTGAAAAAGGAAATATCTTCCGTTCAAAACTGGAAATAGCTTTCTGAGAAACTGCTCTGTGTTCTGTAAATTCATCTCACAGCGTTACATCTTTCCCTTCAAGAAGCCTTTCGCTAAGGCTGTTCTTGTGGAATTGAAAAAGGGATATTTAGAATTCCATAGAGGGCTATGTTGAAAAAGGAAATATCTTCCGTTCAAAACTGGAAAGAAGCTTTCTGAGAAACTGGTCTGTGTTCTGTTAATTCATCTCACAGAGTTACATCTTTCCCTTCAAAAAGCCTTTCGCTAAGGCTGTTCTGGTTGAATTGGCAAAGGGATATTTGGAAACCCATAGAGGGCTATGGTGAAAAAGGAAATATCTTCCGTTCAAACCTGGAAAGAAGCTTTCTCAGAAACTGCTCTGTGTTCTGTTAATTCATCTCACAGAGTTACATCTTTCCCTTTAAGGAGCCTTTCGCTAAGGCTGTTCTTGTGGAATTGGCAAAGGGATATTTGGAAGCCCATAGAGGGCTATGGTGAAAAAGGAAATAGCTTCCGTTCAAAACTGGAAAGAAGCTTTCTGAGAAACTGCTCTGTGTTCTGTTAATTCATCTCACAGAGTTACATCTTTCCCTTCAAGAAGCCTTTCGCTAAGGCTGTTCTTGTGGAATTGGTAAAGGGATATTTGGAAGCCCATAGAGGGCTATGGTGAAAAAAAGAAATATCTTCCGTTGAAAACTGGAAACAAGCCTTCTGAGAAACTGCTCTTTGTTCTGTTAATTCATCTCACAGAGTTACATCTTTCCCTTCAGGAAGCCTTTCGCTAAGGCTGTTCTTGTGGAATTGGCAAAGGGATATTTCGAAGCCCATAGAGGGCTTTGGTGAAAAAGGAAATATCTTCCGTTCAAAACTGGAAAGAAGCTTTCTGAGAAACTGTTCTGTGTTCGGTAAATTCACCTCACAGAGTTACATCTTTCCCTTCAAGAAGCCTTTCGCTAAGGCTGTTCTTGTGGAATTGGCAAAGGGATATTTGGAAGCCCATAGAGGGCTATGGTGAAAAAGGAAATATCTTCCGTTCAAAACTGGAAAGAAGCTTTCTGAGAAACTGCTCTGTGTTCTGTTAATTCATCTCACAGAGTTACATCTTTCCCTTCAAGAAGCATTTCGCTAAGGCTGTTCTTGTGGAATTGGCAAAGGGATATTTGGAATCCCATAGAGGGTTATGGTGAAAAAGGAAATAACTTCCGTTCAAAACTGGAAAGAAGCTTTCTGAGAAAGTGCTCTGTGTTCTGTTAATTCATCTCACAGAGTTACATCTTTCCCTTCAAGAAGCCTTTCGCTAATGCTGTTCTTGTGGAATTGGCAAAGGGATATTTGGAAGCCCATAGAGGGCTATGGTGAAAAAGGAAATATCTTCCGTTCAAAACTTGAAAGAAGCTTTCTGAGAAACTGCTCTGTGTTCTGTTAATTCATCTCACAGAGTTACATCTTTCCCTTCAAGAAGTCTTTCGCTAAGGCTGTTATTGTGGAATTGGCAAAGGGATATTTGGAAGCCCCTAGAGGGCTATGGTGAAAAAGGAAATATCTTCCGTTCAAAACTGGAAAGAAGCTTTCTCAGAAACTGCTCTGTGTTCTGTTAATTCATCTCACAGAGTTACATCTTTCCCTTCAAGGAGCCTTTCGCTAAGGCTGTTCTTGTGGAATTGGCAAAGGGATATTTGGAAGCCCTTAGAGGGCTATGGTGAAAAAGGAATTAGCTTCCGTTCAAAACTGGAAAGAAGCTTTCTGAGAAACTGCTCTGTGTTCTGTTAATTCATCTCACAGAGTTACATCTTTCCCTTCAAGAAGCCTTTCGCTAAGGCTGTTCTTGTGGAATTGGTAAAGGGATATTTGGAAGCCCATAGAGGGCTATGGTGAAAAAAAGAAATATCTTCCGTTGAAAACTGGAAACAAGCCTTCTGAGAAACTGCTCTTTGTTCTGTTAATTCATCTCACAGAGTTACATCTTTCCCTTCAGGAAGCCTTTCGCTAAGGCTGTTCTTGTGGAATTGGCAAAGGGATATTTCGAAGCCCATAGAGGGCTTTGGTGAAAAAGGAAATATCTTCCGTTCAAAACTGGAAAAAGCTTTCTGAGAAACTGTTCTGTGTTCGGTAAATTCACCTCACAGAGTTACATCTTTCCCTTCAAGAAGCCTTTCGCTAAGGCTGTTCTTGTGGAATTGGCAAAGGGATATTTGGAAGACCATAGAGGGCTATGGTGAAAAAGGAAATATCTTCCGTTCAAAACTGGAAAGAAGCTTTCTGAGAAACTGCTCTGTGTTCTGTTAATTCATCTCACAGAGTTACATCTTTCCCTTCAAGAAGCATTTCGCTAAGGCTGTTCTTGTGGAATTGGCAAAGGGATATTTGGAAGCCCATAGAGGGCTATGGTGAAAAAGGAAATAACTTCCGTTCAAAACTGGAAAGAAGCTTTCTGAGAAACTGCTCTGTGTTCTGTTAATTCATCTCACAGAGTTACATCTTTCCCTTCAAGAAGTCTTTCGCTAAGGCTGTTATTGTGGAATTGGCAAAGGGATATTTGGAAGCCCATAGAGGGCTATGGTGAAAAAGGAAATATCTTCCGTTCAAAACTGGAAAGAAGCTTTCTGAGAATCTGCTCTGTGTTCTGTTAATTCATCTCACAGAGTTACATCTTTCCCTTCAAGAAGCCTTTCGCTAAGGCTGTTCTTGTGGAATTGGAAATGGGATATTTGGAAGCCCATAGAGGGCTATGGTGAAAAAGGAAATATCTTCCGTTGAAAACTGGAAACAATCCTTCTGAGAAACTGCTCTGTGTTCTGTTAATTCATCTCACAGAGTTACATCTTTCCCTTCAGGAAGTCTTTCGCTAAGGCTGTTCTTGTGGAATTGGCGAAGGGATATTTGGAAGCCCATAGAGGGCTATGGTGAAAAAGGAAATATCTTCCGTTCAAAACTGGAAAGCAGCTTTCTGAGAAACTGCTATGTGTTCTGTTAATTCATCTCACAGAGTTACATCTTTCCCTTCAAGAAGCCTTTCGCTAAGGCTGTTCTTGTGGAATTGGCAAAGGGATATTTGGAAACCCATAGAGGGCTATGGTGAAAAAGAAATATCTTCCGTTCAAAACTGGAAAGAAGCTTTCTGAGAAACTGCTCTGTGTTCTGTTAATTCATCTCACAGAGTTACATCTTTCCCTTCAAGAAGCCTTTCGCTAAGGCTGTTCTTGTGGAATTGGCAAAGGGGTATTTGGAAGCCCATAGAGGGCTATGGTGAAAAAGGAAATATCTTCCGTTCAAAACTGGAAAGAAGCTTTCTGAGAAACTGCTCTGTGTTCTGTTAATTCATCTCACAGAGTTACATCATTCCCTTCAAGAAGCCTTTCGCTAAGGCTGTTCTTGTGGAATTGGTAAAGGCATATTTGGAAGCCCATAGAGGGCTACGGTGAAAAAGGAAATATCTTCCGTTGAAAACTGGAAACAAGCCTTCTGAGAAACTGCTCTGTGTTCTGTTAATTCATCTCACAGAGTTACATCTTTCCCTTCAAGAAGCCTTTCGCTAAGGCTGTTCTTGTGGAATTGGAAAAGGGATACTTCGAAGCCCAGAGAGGGCTATGGTGAAAAAGGAAATATCATCCGTTCAAAACTGGAAAGAAGCTTTCTGAGAAACTGCTCTGTGTTCTGTTAATTCATCTCACAGAGTTACATCTTTCCCTTCAAGAAGCCTTTCGCTAAGGCTGTTCTTGTGGAATTGGCAAAGGGATATTTGGAAACCCATAGAGGGCTATGGTGAAAAAGGAAATATCTTCCGTTCAAAACTGGAAAGAAGCTTTCTGAGAAACTGCTCTGTGTTCTGTTAATTCATCTCACAGAGTTACATCTTTCCCTTCAAGAAGCCTTTCGCTAAGGCTGTTCTTGTGGAATTGGCAAAGGGGTATTTGGAAGCCCATAGAGGGCTATGGTGAAAAAGGAAATATCTTCCGTTCAAAACTGGAAAGAAGCTTTCTGAGAAACTGCTCTGTGTTCTGTTAATTCATCTCACAGAGTTACATCTTTCCCTTCAAGAAGCCTTTCGCTAAGGCTGTTCTTGTGGAATTGGTAAAGGGATATTTGGAAGCCCATACAGGGCTATGGTGAAAAAGGAAATATCATCCGTTGAAAACTGGAAACAAGCCTTCTCAGAAACTGCTCTGTGTTCTGTTAATCCATCTCACAGAGTTACATCTTTCCCTTCAAGAAGCCTTTCGCTAAGGCTGTTCTTGTGGAATTGGCAAAGGGATATTTGGAAGCCCATAGAGGGCTGTGGTGAAAAAGGAAATATCTTCCGTTCAAAACTGGAAAGAAGCTTTCTGAGAAACTGTTCTGTGTTCGGTAAATTCACCTCACAGAGTTACAACTTTCCCTTCAAGAAGCCTTTCGCTAAGGCTGTTCTTGTGGAATTGGCAAAGAGATATTTGGAAGCCCATAGAGGGCTATGGTGAAAAAGGAAATATCTTCCGTTCAAAACTGGAAAGAAGCTTTCTGAGAAACTGCTCTGTGTTCTGTTAATTAATCTCACAGAGTTACATCTTTCCCTTCAAGAAGCCTTTCGCTAAGGCTGTTCTTGTGGAATTGGCAAAGGGTTATTTGGAAGCCCATAGAAGGCTATGGTGAAAAAGGAAATAACTTCCGTTCAAAACTGGAAAGAAGCTTTCTGAGAAACTGCTCTGTGTTCTGTTAATTCATCTCACAGAGTTACATCTTTCCCTTCAAGAAACCTTTCGCTAAGGCTGTTCTTGTGGAATTGGCAAAGGGATATTTGGAAGCCAATAGAGGGCTATGGTGAAAACGAAATATCTTCCTTTCAAAACTGGAAAGAAGCTTTCTGAGAATCTGCTCTGTGTTCTGTTAATTCATCTCACAGAGTTACATCTTTCCCTTCAAGAAGTCTTTCGCTAAGGCTGTTCTTGTGGAATTGGAAATGGGATATTTGGAAGCCCATAGAGGGCTATGGTGAAAAAGGAAATATCTTCCGTTGAAAACTGGAAACAATCCTTCTGAGAAACTGCTCTGTGTTCTGTTAATTCATCTCACAGAGTTACATCTTTCCCTTCAAGAAGCCTTTCGCTAAGGCTGTTCTTGTGGAATTGGCAAAGGGATTTTGGAAGCCCATAGAGGGCTATGGTGAAAAAGGAAATATCTTCCGTTCAAAACTGGAAAGAAGCTTTCTGAGAAACTGCTCTGTGTTCTGTTAATTCATCTCACAGAGTTACATCTTTCCCTTCAAGAAGCCTTTCGCTAAGGCTGTTCTTGTGGAATTGGCAAAGGGATATTTCGAAGCCCATAGAGGGCTATGGTGAAAAAGGAAATATCATCGGTTCAAAACTGGAAAGAAGCTTTCTTAGAAACTGCTCTGTGTTCTGTTAATTCATCTCACAGAGTTACATCTTTCCCTTCAAGAAGCCTTTCGCTAAGGCTGTTCTTGTGGAATTGGCAAAGGGATATTTGGAAGCCCATAGAGGGCTACGGTGAAAAAGGAAATATCTTCCGTTCAAAACTGGAAAGAAGCTTTCTGAGAAACTGCTCTGTGTCCTGTTAATTCATCTCACAGAGTTACATCTTTCCCTTCAAGAAGCCTTTCGCTAAGGCTGTTCTTGTGGAATTGGCAAAGGGGTATTTGGAAGCCCATAGAGGGCTATGGTGAAAAAGGAAATATCTTCCGTTGAAAACTGGAAAGAAGCTTTCTGAGAAACTGCTCTGTGTTCTGTTAATTCATCTCACAGAGTTACATCTTTCCCTTCAAGAAGCCTTTCGCTAAGGCTGTTCTTGTGGAATTGGCAAAGTCATATTTGGAAGCTCATAGAGGGCTATGGTGAAAAAGGAAATATCTTCCGTTCAAAACTGGAAAAAGCTTTCTGAGAAACTGCTCTGTGTTCTGTAAATTCATCTCACAGAGTTACATCTTTCCCTTCAAGAAGCCTTTCGCTAAGGCTGTTCTTGTGGAATTGAAAAAGGGATATTTAGAATTCCATAGAGGGCTATGGTGAAAAAGGAAATATCTTACGTTCAAAACTGGAAAGAAGCTTTCTGAGAAACTGCTCTGTGTTCTGTTAATTCATCTCACAGAGTTACATCTTTCCCTTCAAGAAGCCTTTCGCTAAGGCTCTTTTTGTGGAATTGGCAAAGGGATATTTGGAAGCCCATAGAGGGCTATTTTGAAAAAGGAAATATCTTCCGTTCAAGACTGGAAAGAAGCTTTCTGAGAAACTGCTCTGTGTTCTGTTTATTCATCTCACAGAGTTACATCTTTCCCTTCAAGAAGCCTTTCGCTAAGGCTCTTTTTGTGGAATTGGCAAAGGGATATTTGGAAGCCCATAGAGGGCTATTTTGAAAAAGGAAATATCTTCCGTTCAAGACTGGAAAGAAGCTTTCTGAGAAACTGCTCTGTGTTCTGTTAATTCATCTCACAGAGTTACATCTTTCCCTTCAAGAAGTCTTTCGCTAAGGCTGTTATTGTGGAATTGGCAAAGGGATATTTGGAAGCCCATAGAGGGCTATGGTGAAAAAGGAAATATCTTCCGTTCAAAACTGGAAAGAAGCTTTCTGAGAAACTGCTCTGTGTTCTGTTAATTCATCTCACAGAGTTACATCTCTCCCTTCAAGTAGCCTTTCGCTAAGGCTGTTCTTGTGGAATTGGCAAAGGGATATTTGGAAGCCCATAGAGGGCTACGGTGAAAAAGGAAATATCTTCCGTTCAAAACTGGAAAGAAGCTTTCTGAGAAAATGCTCTCTGTTCTGTTAATTCATCTCACAGAGTTACATCTTTCCCTTCAAGAAGCCTTTCGCTAAGGCTGTTCTTGTGGAATTGGCAAAGTCATATTTGGAAGCTCATAGAGGGCTATGGTGAAAAAGGAAATATCTTCCGTTCAAAACTGGAAAAAGCTTTCTGAGAAACTGCTCTGTGTTCTGTAAATTCATCTCACAGATTTACATCTTTCCCTTCAAGAAGCCTTTCGCTAAGGCTGTTCTTGTGGAATTGAAAAAGGGATATTTAGAATTCCATAGAGGGCTATGGTGAAAAAGGAAATATCTTCCGTTCAAAACTGGAAAGAAGCTTTCTGAGAAACTGGTCTGTGTTCTGTTAATTCATCTCACAGAGTTACATCTTTCCCTTCAAAAAGCCTTTCGCTAAGGCTGTTCTGGTGGAATTGGCAAAGGGATATTTGGAAACCCATAGAGGGCTATGGTGAAAAAGGAAATATCTTCCGTTCAAACCTGGAAAGAAGCTTTCTCAGAAACTGCTCTGTGTTCTGTTAATTCATCTCACAGAGTTACATCTTTCCCTTCAAGAAGCCTTTCGCTAAGGCTGTTCTTGTGGAATTGGCAAAGGGATATTTGGAAGCCCATAGAGGGCTATGGTGAAAAAGGAAATAGCTTCCGTTCAAAACTGGAAAGAAGCTTTCTGAGAAACTGCTCTGTGTTCTGTTAATTCATCTCACAGAGCTACATCTTTCCCTTCAAGAAGCCTTTCGCTAAGGCTTTTCTTGTGGAATTGGTAAAGGGATATTTGAAAGCCCATAGAGGGCTATGGTGAAAAAAAGAAATATCTTCCGTTGAAAACTGGAAACAAGCCTTCTGAGAAACTGCTCTTTGTTCTGTTAATTCATCTCACAGAGTTACATCTTTCCCTTCAGGAAGCCTTTCGCTAAGGCTGTTCTTGTGGAATTGGCAAAGGGATGTTTCGAAGCCCATAGAGGGCTTTGGTGAAAAAGGAAATATCTTCCGTTCAAAACTGGAAAGAAGCTTTCTGAGAAACTGTTCTGTATTCGGTAAATTCACCTCACAGAGTTACATCTTTCCCTTCAAGAAGCCTTTCGCTAAGGCTGTTCTTGTGGAATTGGCAAAGGGATATTTGGAAGACCATAGAGGGCTATGGTGAAAAAGGAAATATCTTCCGTTCAAAACTGGAAAGAAGCTTTCTGAGAAACTGCTCTGTGTTCTGTTAATTCATCTCACAGAGTTACATCTTTCCCTTCAAGAAGCCTTTCGCTAAGGCTGTTCTTGTGGAATTGGCAAAGGGATATTTGGAAGCCCATAGAGGGCTATGGTGAAAAAGGAAATATCTTCCGTTCAAAACTTGAAAGAAGCTTTCTGAGAAACTGCTCTGTGTTCTGTTAATTCATCTCACAGAGTTACATCTTTCCCTTCAAGAAGTCTTTCGCTAAGGCTGTTATTGTGGAATTGGCAAAGGGATATTTGGAAGCCCATAGAGGGCTATGGTGAAAAAGGAAATATCTTCCGTTCAAAACTGGAAAGAAGCTTTCTGAGAAACTGCTCTGTGTTCTGTTAATTCATCTCACAGAGTTACATCTCTCCCTTCAAGTAGCCTTTCGGTAAGGCTGTTCTTGTGGAATTGGCAAAGGGATATTTGGAAGCCCATAGAGGGCTATGGTGAAAAAGGAAATAGCTTCCGTTCAAAACTGGAAAGAAGCTTTCTGAGAAACTGCTCTGTGTTCTGTTAATTCATCTCACAGAGTTACATCTTTTCCTTCAAGAAGCCTTTCGCTAAGGCTGTTCTTGTGGAATTGGCAAAGTCATATTTGGAAGCTCATAGAGGGCTATGGTGAAAAAGGAAATATCTTCCGTTCAAAACTGGAAAGAAGCTTTCTGAAAAACTGCTCTGTGTTCTGTAAATTCATCTCACAGAGTTACATCTTTCCCTTCAAGAAGCCTTTCGCTAAGGCTGTTCTTGTGGAATTGGCAAAGGGATATTTGGAAGCCCATAGAGGGCTATGGTGAAAAAGGAAATATCTTCCGTTCAAAACTGGAAAGAAGCTTTCTGAGAAACTGCTCTGTGTTCTGTTAACTCATCTCACAGAGTTACATCTTTCCCTTCAAGAAGCCTTTCGCTAAGGCTCTTCTTGTGGAATTGGCAAAGGGGTATTTGGAAGCCCATAGAGGGCTATGGTGAAAAAGGAAATATCTTCCGTTAAAAACTGGAAAGAAGCTTTCTGAGAAACTGCTCTGTGTTCTGTTAATTCATCTCACAGAGTTACATCTTTCCCTTCAAGAAGCCTTTCGCTAAGGCTGTTCTTGTGGAATTGGCAAAGTCATATTTGGAAGCTCATAGAGGGCTTTGGTGAAAAAGGAAATATCTTCCGTTCAAAACTGGAAATAGCTTTCTGAGAAACTGCTCTGTGTTCTGTAAATTCATCTCACAGCGTTACATCTTTCCCTTCAAGAAGCCTTTCGCTAAGGCTGTTCTTGTGGAATTGAAAAAGGGATATTTAGAATTCCATAGAGGGCTATGTTGAAAAAGGAAATATCTTCCGTTCAAAACTGGAAAGAAGCTTTCTGAGAAACTGGTCTGTGTTCTGTTAATTCATCTCACAGAGTTACATCTTTCCCTTCAAAAAGCCTTTCGCTAAGGCTGTTCTGGTTGAATTGGCAAAGGGATATTTGGAAACCCATAGAGGGCTATGGTGAAAAAGGAAATATCTTCCGTTCAAACCTGGAAAGAAGCTTTCTCAGAAACTGCTCTGTGTTCTGTTAATTCATCTCACAGAGTTACATCTTTCCCTTTAAGGAGCCTTTCGCTAAGGCTGTTCTTGTGGAATTGGCAAAGGGATATTTGGAAGCCCATAGAGGGCTATGGTGAAAAAGGAAATAGCTTCCGTTCAAAACTGGAAAGAAGCTTTCTGAGAAACTGCTCTGTGTTCTGTTAATTCATCTCACAGAGTTACATCTTTCCCTTCAAGAAGCCTTTCGCTAAGGCTGTTCTTGTGGAATTGGTAAAGGGATATTTGGAAGCCCATAGAGGGCTATGGTGAAAAAAAGAAATATCTTCCGTTGAAAACTGGAAACAAGCCTTCTGAGAAACTGCTCTTTGTTCTGTTAATTCATCTCACAGAGTTACATCTTTCCCTTCAGGAAGCCTTTCGCTAAGGCTGTTCTTGTGGAATTGGCAAAGGGATATTTCGAAGCCCATAGAGGGCTTTGGTGAAAAAGGAAATATCTTCCGTTCAAAACTGGAAAGAAGCTTTCTGAGAAACTGTTCTGTGTTCGGTAAATTCACCTCACAGAGTTACATCTTTCCCTTCAAGAAGCCTTTCGCTAAGGCTGTTCTTGTGGAATTGGCAAAGGGATATTTGGAAGACCATAGAGGGCTATGGTGAAAAAGGAAATATCTTCCGTTCAAAACTGGAAAGAAGCTTTCTGAGAAACTGCTCTGTGTTCTGTTAATTCATCTCACAGAGTTACATCTTTCCCTTCAAGAAGCATTTCGCTAAGGCTGTTCTTGTGGAATTGGCAAAGGGATATTTGGAAGCCCATAGAGGGCTATGGTGAAAAAGGAAATAACTTCCGTTCAAAACTGGAAAGAAGCTTTCTGAGAAAGTGCTCTGTGTTCTGTTAATTCATCTCACAGAGTTACATCTTTCCCTTCAAGAAGCCTTTCGCTAATGCTGTTCTTGTGGAATTGGCAAAGGGATATTTGGAAGCCCATAGAGGGCTATGGTGAAAAAGGAAATATCTTCCGTTCAAAACTAGAAAGAAGCTTTCTGAGAAACTGCTCTGTGTTCTGTTAATTCATCTCACAGAGTTACATCTTTCCCTTCAAGAAGTCTTTCGCTAAGGCTGTTATTGTGGAATTGTCAAAGGGATATTTGGAAGCCCATAGAGGGCTATGTTGAAAAAGGAAATATCTTCCGTTCAAAACTGGAAAGAAGCTTTCTGAGAAACTGCTCTGTGTTCTGTTAATTCATCTCACAGAGTTACATCTTTCCCTTCAAGAAGTCTTTCGCTAAGGCTGTTCTTGTGGAATTGGCAAAGGGATATTTGGAAGCCCATAGAGGGCTATGGTGAAAAAGGAAATATCTTCCGTTCAAAACTGGAAAGAAGCTTTCTGAGAATCTGCTCTGTGTTCTGTTAATTCATCTCACAGAGTTACATCTTTCCCTTCAAGAAGCCTTTCGCTAAGGCTGTTCTTGTGGAATTGGAAATGGGATATTTGGAAGCCCATAGAGGGCTATGGTGAAAAAGGAAATATCTTCCGTTGAAAACTGGAAACAATCCTTCTGAGAAACTGCTCTGTGTTCTGTTAATTCATCTCACAGAGTTACATCTTTCCCTTCAAGAAGCCTTTCGCTAAGGCTGTTCTTGTGGAATTGGCAAAGGGATATTTGGAAACCCATAGAGGGCTATGGTGAAAAAGAAATATCTTCCGTTCAAAACTGGAAAGAAGCTTTCTGAGAATCTGCTCTGTGTTCTGTTAATTCATCTCACAGAGTTACATCTTTCCCTTCAAGAAGCCTTTCGCTAAGGCTGTTCTTGTGGAATTGGAAATGGGATATTTGGAAGCCCATAGAGGGCTATGGTGAAAAAGGAAATATCTTCCGTTCAAAACTGGAAAGAAGCTTTCTGAGAAACTGCTCTGTGTTCTGTTAATTCATCTCACAGAGTTACATCTTTCCCTTCAAGAAGCCTTTCGCTAAGGCTGTTCTTGTGGAATTGGTAAAGGGATATTTTGAAGCCCATAGAGGGCTATGGTTAAAAAGGAAATATCATCCGTTGAAAACTGGAAACAAGCCTTCTGAGAAACTGCTCTGTGTTCTGTTAATTCATCTCACAGAGTTACATCTTTCCCTTCAAGAAGCCTTTCGCTAAGGCTGTTCTTGTGGAATTGGCAAAGGGATTTTGGAAGCCCATAGAGGGCTATGGTGAAAAAGGAAATATCTTCCGTTCAAAACTGGAAAGAAGCTTTCTGAGAAACTGCTCTTTGTTCTGTTAATTCATCTCACAGAGTTACATCTTTCCCTTCAGGAAGCCTTTCGCTAAGGCTGTTCTTGTGGAATTGGCAAAGGGATATTTCGAAGCCCATAGAGGGCTATGGTGAAAAAGGAAATATCATCCGTTCAAAACTGGAAAGAAGCTTTCTGAGAAACTGCTCTGTGTTCTGTTAATTCATCTCACAGAGTTACATCTTTCCCTTCAAGAAGCCTTTCGCTAAGGCTGTTCTTGTGGAATTGGCAAAGGGATATTTGGAAGCCCATAGAGGGCTACGGTGAAAAAGGAAATATCTTCCGTTCAAAACTGGAAAGAAGCTTTCTGAGAAACTGCTCTGTGTTCTGTTAATTCATCTCACAGAGTTACATCTTTCCCTTCAAGAAGCCTTTCGCTAAGGCTGTTCTTGTGGAATTGGCAAAGGGGTATTTGGAAGCCCGTAGAGGGCTATGGTGAAAAAGGAAATATCTTCCGTTCAAAACTGGAAAGAAGCTTTCTGAGAAACTGCTCTGTGTTCTGTTAATTCATCTCACAGAGTTACATCTTTCCCTTCAAGAAGCCTTTCGATAAGGCTGTTCTTGTGGAATTGGCAAAGTCATATTTGGAAGCTCATAGAGGGCTATGGTGAAAAAGGAAATATCTTCCGTTCAAAACTGGAAAAAGCTTTCTGAGAAACTGCTCTGTGTTCTGTAAATTCATCTCACAGAGTTACATCTTTCCCTTCAAGAAGCCTTTCGCTAAGGCTGTTCTTGTGGAATTGAAAAAGGGATATTTAGAATTCCATAGAGGGCTATGGTGAAAAAGGAAATATCTTCCGTTCAAAACTGGAAAGAAGCTTTCTGAGAAACTGGTCTGTGTTCTGTTAATTCATCTCACAGAGTTACATCTTTCCCTTCTAAAAGCCTTTCGCTAAGGCTGTTCTGGTGGAATTGGCAAAGGGATATTTGGAAACCCATAGAGGGCTATGGAGAAAAAGGAAATATCTTCCGTTCAAAACTGGAAAGAAGCTTTCTGAGAAACTGCTCTGTGTTCTGTTAATTCATCTCACAGAGTTACATCTTTCCCTTCAAGAAGCGTTTCGCTAAGGCTGTTCTTGTGGAATTGGCAAAGGGATATTTGGAAGCCCATAGAGGGCTATGGTGAAAAAGGAAATAGCTTCCGTTCAAAACTGGAAAGAAGCTTTCTGAGAAACTGCTCTGTGTTCTGTTAATTCATCTCACAGAGTTACATCTTTCCCTTCAAGAAGCCTTTCGCTAAGGCTGTTCTTGTGGAATTGGTAAAGGGATATTTGGAAGCCCATAGAGGGCTATGGTGAAAAAAAGAAATATCTTCCGTTGAAAACTGGAAACAAGCCTTCTGAGAAACTGCTCTTTGTTCTGTTAATTCATCTCACAGAGTTACATCTTTCCCTTCAGGAAGCCTTTCGCTAAGGCTGTTCTTGTGGAATTGGCAAAGGGATATTTCGAAGCCCATAGAGGGCTTTGGTGAAAAAGGAAATATCTTCCGTTCAAAACTGGAAAGAAGCCTTCTGAGAAACTGTTCTGTGTTCGGTAAATTCACCTCACAGAGTTACATCTTTCCCTTCAAGAAGCCTTTCGCTAAGGCTGTTCTTGTGGAATTGGCAAAGGGATATTTGGAAGACCATAGAGGGCTATGGTGAAAAAGGAAATATCTTCCGTTCAAAACTGGAAAGAAGCTTTCTGAGAAACTGCTCTGTGTTCTGTTAATTCATCTCACAGAGTTACATCTTTCCCTTCAAGAAGCCTTTCGCTAAGGCTGTTCTTGTGGAATTTGCAAAGGGATATTTGGAAGCCCATAGAGGGCTTTGGTGAAAAAGGAAATAACTTCCGTTCAAAACTGGAAAGAAGCTTTATGAGAAACTGCTCTGTGTTCTGTTAATTCATCTCACAGAGTTACATCTTTCCCTTCAAGAAGCCTTTCGCTAAGGCTGTTCTTGTGGAATTGGCAAAGGGATATTTGGAAGCCCATAGAGGGCTATGGTGAAAAAGGAAATATCTTCCGTTCAAACTGGAAAGAAGCTTTCTGAGAAACTGCTCTGTGTTCTGTTAATTCATCTCACAGAGTTACATCTTTCCCTTCATGAAGCCTTTCGCTAAGGCTGTTCTTGTGGAATTGGCAAAGTCATATTTGGAAGCTCATAGAGGGCTATGGTGAAAAAGGAAATATCTTCCGTTCAAAACTGGAAAGAAGCTTTCTGAGAAACTGCTCTGTGTTCTGTTAATTCATCTCACAGAGTTACATCTTTCCCTTCAAGAAGCCTTTCGCTAAGGCTGTTCTAGTGGAATTGGCAAAGGGATATTTGGAAGCCCATAGAGGGCTATGGTGAAAAAGGAAATATCATCCGTTTAAAACTGGATAGAAGCTTTCTGAGAAACTGCTCTGTGTTCTGTTAATTCATCTCACAAAGTTACATCTTTCCCTTCAAGAAGCCTTTCGCTAAGGCTCTTTTTGTGGAATTGGCAAAGGGATATTTGGAAGCCCATAGAGGGCTATTTTGAAAAAGGAAATATCTTCCGTTCAAGACTGGAAAGAAGCTTTCTGAGAAACTGCTCTGTGTTCTGTTAATTCATCTCACAGAGTTACATCTTTCCCTTCAAGAAGTCTTTCGCTAAGGCTGTTATTGTGGAATTGGCAAAGGGATATTTGGAAGCCCATAGGGGCTATGGTGAAAAAGGAAATATCTTCCGTTCAAAACTGGAAAGAAGCTTTCTGAGAAACTGCTCTGTGTTCTGTTAATTCATCTCACAGAGTTACATCTCTCCCTTCAAGTAGCCTTTCGCTAAGGCTGTTCTTGTGGAATTGGCAAAGGGATATTTGGAAGCCCATAGAGGGCTACGGTCAAAAAGGAAATAGCTTCCGTTCAAAACTGGAAAGAAGCTTTCTGAGAAACTGCTCTGTGTTCTGTTAATTCATCTCACAGAGTTACATCTTTCCCTTCAAGAAGCCTTTCGCTAAGGCTGTTCTTGTGGAATTGGCAAAGGGATATTTGGAAGCCCATAGAGGGCTATGGTGAAAAAGGAAATATCTTCCGTTCAAAACTGGAAAGAAGTTTTCTGAGAAACTGCTCTGTGTTCTGTTAATTAATCTCACAGAGATACATCTTTCCATTCAAGAAGCCTTTCGCTAAGGCTGTTCTTGTGCAATTGGCAAAGGGATATTTGGAAGCCCATAGAGGGCTATGGTGAAAAAGGAAATATCTTCCTTTCAAAACTGGAAAGAAGCTTTCTGAGAATCTGCTCTGTGTTCTGTTAATTCATCTCACAGAGTTACATCTTTCCCTTCAAGAAGCCTTTCGCTAAGGCTGTTCTTGTGGAATTGGAAAAGGGATATTTGGAAGCCCATAGAGGGCTATGGTGAAAAAGGAAATAACTTCCGTTGAAAACTGGAAACAATCCTTCTGAGAAACTGCTCTGTGTTCTGTTAATTCATCTCACAGAGTTACATCTTTCCCTTCAGGAAGTCTTTCGCTAAGGCTGTTATTGTGGAATTGGCAAAGGGATATTTGGAAGCCCATAGAGGGCTATGGTGAAAAAGGAAATATCTTCCGTTCTAAACTTGAAAGAAGCTTTCTGGGAAACTGCTCTGTGTTCTGTTAATTCATCTCACAGAGTTACATCTTTCCCTTCAAGAAGCCTTTCGCTAAGGCTGTTCTTGTGGAATTGGCAAAGGGATATTTGGAAGCCCATAGATGGTTATGGTGAAAAAGGAAATATCTTCCGTTCAAAACTGGAAAGAAGCTTTCTGAGAAACTTCTCTGTGTTCTGTTAATTAATCTCACAGAGTTACATCTTTCCCTTCAAGAAGACTTTCGCTAAGGCTGTTCTTGTGGAATTGGCAAAGGGATATTTGGAAGCCCATAGAGGGCTATGGTGAAAAAGGAAATATCTACCGTTCAAAACTGGAAAGAAGCTTTCTGAGAAACTGCTCTGTGTTCTGTTAATTCAACTCACAGTGTTACATCTTTCCATTCAAGAAGCCTTTCGCTAAGGCTGTTCTTGTGGAATTGGCGAAGTGATATTTGGAAGCCCATAGAGGGCTATGGTGAAAAAGGAAATTTCTTCCGTTCAAAACTGGAAAGAAGCTTTCTGAGAAACTGCTCTGTGTTCTGTTAATTCATCTCACAGTGTTACATCTTTCCCTTCAAGAAGCCTTTCGCTAAGGCTGTTCTTGTGGAATTGGCGAAGGGATATTTGGAAGCTCATAGAGGGCTATGGTGAAAAAGGAAATATCTTCCGTTCAAAACTGGAAAGCAGCTTTCTGAGAAACTGCTCTGTGTTCTGTTAATTCATCTCACAGAGTTACATCTTTCCCTTCAAGAAGCCTTTCGCTAAGGCTGTTCTTGTGGAATTGGCAAAGGGATTTTGGAAACCCATAGAGGGCTATGGTGAAAAAGGAAATAGCTTCCGTTCAAAACTGGAAAGAAGCTTTCTGAGAAACTGGTCTGTGTTCTGTTCATTCATCTCACAGAGTTACATCTTTACCTTCAAAAAGCCTTTCGCTAAGGCTGTTCTGGTGGAATTGGCAATGGGATATTTAGAAACCCATAGAGGGCTATGGTGAAAAAGGAAATATCTTCCGTTCAAAACTGGAAAGAAGCTTTCTGAGAAACTGCTCTGTGTTCTGTTAATTCATCTCACAGAGTTACATCTTTCCCTTCAAGAAGCCTTTCGCTAAGGCTGTTCTTGTGGAATTGGCGAAGTGATATTTGGAAGCCCATAGAGGGCTATGGTGAAAAAGGAAATTTCTTCCGTTCAAAACTGGAAAGAAGCTTTCTGAGAAACTGCTCTGTGTTCTGTTAATTCATCTCACAGTGTTACATCTTTCCCTTCAAGAAGCCTTTCGCTAAGGCTGTTCTTGTGGAATTGGCGAAGGGATATTTGGAAGCTCATAGAGGGCTATGGTGAAAAAGGAAATATCTTCCGTTAAAAACTGGAAAGCAGCTTTCTGAGAAACTGCTCTGTGTTCTGTTAATTCATCTCACAGAGTTACATCTTTCCCTTCAAGAAGCCTTTCGCTAAGGCTGTTCTTGTGGAATTGGCAAAGGGATTTTGGAAACCCATAGAGGGCTATGGTGAAAAAGGAAATAGCTTCCGTTCAAAACTGGAAAGAAGCTTTCTGAGAAACTGGTCTGTGTTCTGTTCATTCATCTCACAGAGTTACATCTTTACCTTCAAAAAGCCTTTCGCTAAGGCTGTTCTGGTGGAATTTCCAATGGGATATTTAGAAACCCATAGAGGGCTATGGTGAAAAAGGAAATATCTTCCGTTCAAAACTGGAAAGAAGCTTTCTGAGAAACTGCTCTGTGTTCTGTTAATTCATCTCACAGAGTTACATCTTTCCCTTCAAGAAGCCTTTCGTTAAGGCTGTTCTTGTGGAATTGGTAAAGGGATATTTGGAAGCCCATAGAGGGCTACGGTGAAAAAGGAAATATCTTCCGTTGAAAACTGGAAACAAGCCTTCTGAGAAACTGCTCTGTGTTATGTTAATTCATCTCACAGAGTTACATCTTTCCCTACAAGAAGCCTTTCGCTAAGGCTGTTCTTGTGGAATTGGTAAAGGGATATTTGGAAGCCCATAGAGGGCTATGGTGAAAAAGGAAATATCATCCGTTGAAAACTGGAAACAAGCCTTCTCAGAAACTGCTCTGTGTTCTGTTAATCCATCTCACAGAGTTACATCTTTCCCTTCAAGAAGCCTTTCGCTAAGGCTGTTCTTGTGGAATTGGCAAAGGGATATTTGGAAGCCCATAGAGGGCTATGGTGAAAAAGGAAATATCTTCCGTTCAAAACTGGAAAGAAGCTTTCTGAGAAACTGTTCTGTGTTCGGTAAATTCACCTCACAGAGTTACAACTTTCCCTTCAAGAAGCCTTTCGCTAAGGCTGTTCTTGTGGAATTGGCAAAGAGATGTTTGGAAGCCCATAGAGGGCTATGGTGAAAAAGGAAATATCTTCCGTTCAAAACTGGAAACAAGCTTTCTGAGAAACTGCTCTGTGTTCTGTTAATTAATCTCACAGAGTTACATCTTTCCCTTCAAGAAGCCTTTCGCTAAGGCTGTTCTTGTGGAATTGGCAAAGGGATATTTGGAAGCCCATAGAAGGCTATGGTAAAAAAGGAAATAACTTCCGTTCAAAACTGGAAAGAAGCTTTCTGAGAAACTCTTCTGTGTTCTGTTAATTCATCTCACGGAGTTACATCTTTCCCTTCAAGAAACCTTTCGCTAAGGCTGTTCTTGTGGAATTGGCAAAGGGATATTTGGAAGCCAATAGAGGGCTATGGTGAAAAAGGAAATATCTTCCTTTCAAAACTGGAAAGAAGCTTTCTGATAATCTGCTCTGTGTTCTGTTAATTCATCTCACAGAGTTACATCTTTCCTTTCAAGAAGCCTTTCGCTAAGGCTGTTCTTGTGGAATTGGAAATGGGATATTTGGAAGCCCATAGAGGGCTATGGTGAAAAAGGAAATATCTTCCGTTGAAAACTGGAAACAATCCTTCTGAGAAACTGCTCTGTGTTCTGTTAATTCATCTCACAGAGTTACATCTTTCCCTTCAGGAAGCCTTTCGCTAAGGCTGTTCTTGTGGAATTGGCAAAGGGATTTTGGAAGCCCATAGAGGGCTATGGTGAAAAAGGAATTATCTTCCGTTCAAAACTGGAAAGAAGCTTTCTGAGAAACTGCTCTGTGTTCTGTTAATTCATCTCACAGAGTTACATCTTTCCCTTCAAGAAGCCTTTCGCTAAGGCTGTTCTTGTGGAATTGGCAAAGGGATATTTCGAAGCCCATAGAGGGCTATGGTGAAAAAGGAAATATCATCCGTTCAAAACTGGAAAGAAGCTTTCTGAGAAACTGCTCTGTGTTCTGTTAATTCATCTCACAGAGTTACATCTTTCCCTTCAAGAAGCCTTTCGCTAAGGCTGTTCTTGTGGAATTGGCAAAGGGATATTTGGAAGCCCATAGAGGGCTATGGTGAAAAAGGAAATATCATCCGTTCAAAACTGGAAAGAAGCTTTCTGAGAAACTGCTCTGTGTTCTGTTAATTCATCTCACAGAGTTACATCTTTCCCTTCAAGAAGCCTTTCGCTAAGGCTGTTCTTGTGGAATTGGCAAAGGGATATTTCGAAGCCCATAGAGGGCTATGGTGAAAAAGGAAATATCATCCGTTCAAAACTGGAAAGAAGCTTTCTGAGAAACTGCTCTGTGTTCTGTTAATTCATCTCACAGAGTTACATCTTTCCCTTCAAGAAGCCTTTCGCTAAGGCTGTTCTTGTGGAATTGGCAAAGGGATATTTGGAAGCCCATAGAGGGCTATGGTGAAAAAGGAAATATCATCCGTTCAAAACTGGAAAGAAGCTTTCTGAGAAACTGCTCTGTGTTCTGTTAATTCATCTCACAGAGTTACATCTTTCCCTTCAAGAAGCCTTTCGCTAAGGCTGTTCTTGTGGAATTGGCAAAGGGGTATTTGGAAGCCCATAGAGGGCTATGGTGAAAAAGGAAATATCTTCCGTTCAAAACTGGAAAGAAGCTTTCTGAGAAACTGCTCTGTGTTCTGTTAATTCATCTCACAGAGTTACATCTTTCCCTTCAAGAAGTCTTTCGCTAAGGCTGTTCTTGTGGAATTGGCAAAGTCATATTTGGAAGCTCATAGAGGGCTATGGTGAAAAAGGAAATATCTTCCGTTCAAAACTGGAAAAAGCTTTCTGAGAAACTGCTCTGTGTTCTGTAAATTCATCTCACAGAGTTACATCTTTCCCTTCAAGAAGCCTTTCGCTAAGGCTGTTCTTGTGGAATTGAAAAAGGGATATTTAGAATTCCATAGAGGGCTATGGTGAAAAAGGAAATATCTTCCGTTCAAAACTGGAAAGAAGCTTTCTGAGAAACTGGTCTGTGTTCTGTTAATTCATCTCACAGAGTTACATCTGTCCCTTCAAAAAGCCTTTCGCTAAGGCTGTTCTGGTGGAATTGGCAAAGGGATATTTGGAAACCCATAGAGGGTTATGGTGAAAAAGGAAATATCTTCCGTTCAAACCTGGAAAGAAGCTTTCTGAGAAACTGCTCTGTGTTCTGTTAATTCATCTCACAGAGTTACATCTTTCCCTTCAAGAAGCCTTTCGCTAAGGCTGTTCTTGTGGAATTGGCAAAGGGATATTTGGAAGCCCATAGAGGGCTATGGTGAAAAAAAGAAATATCTTCCGTTGAACACTGGAAACAAGCCTTCTGAGAAACTGCTGTTTGTTCTGTTAATTCATCTCACAGAGTTACATCTTTCCCTTCAGGAAGCCTTTCGCTAAGGCTGTTCTTGTGGAATTGGCAAAGGGATATTTCGAAGCCCATAGAGGGCTTTGGTGAAAAAGGAAATATCTTCCGTTCAAAACTGGAAAGAAGCTTTCTGAGAAACTGTTCTGTGTTCGGTAAATTCACCTCACAGAGTTACATCTTTCCCTTCAAGAAGCCTTTCGCTAAGGCTGTTCTTGTGGAATTGGCAAAGGGATATTTGGAAGACCATAGAGGGCTATGGTGAAAAAGGAAATATCTTCCGTTCAAAACTGGAAAGAAGCTTTCTGAGAAACTGCTCTGTGTTCTGTTAATTCATCTCACAGAGTTACATCTTTCCCTTCAAGAAGCCTTTCGCTAAGGCTGTTCTTGTGGAATTGGCAAAGGGATATTTGGAAGCCCATAGAGGGCTATGGTGAAAAAGGAAATAACTTCCGTTCAAAACTGGAAAGAAGCTTTCTGAGAAACTGCTCTGTGTTCTGTTAATTCATCTCACAGAGTTACATCTTTCCCTTCAAGAAGCCTTTCGCTAAGGCTGTTCTTGTGGAATTGGCAAAGGGATATTTGGAAGCCCATAGAGGGCTATGGTGAAAAAGGAAATATCTTCCGTTCAAAACTGGAAAGAAGCTTTCTGAGAAACTGCTCTGTGTTCTGTTAATTCATCTCACAGAGTTACATCTTTCCCTTCAAGAAGCCTTTCGCTAAGGCTGTTCTTGTGGAATTGGCAAAGTCATATTTGGAAGCTCATAGTGGGCTATGGTGAAAAAGGAAATATCTTCCGTTCAAAACTGGAAAGAAGCTTTCTGAGAAACTGCTCTGTGTTCTGTTAATTCATCTCACAGAGTTACATCTTTCCCTTCAAGAAGCCTTTCGCTAAGGCTGTTCTAGTGGAATTGGCAAAGGGATATTTGGAAGCCCATAGAGGGCTATGGTGAAAAAGGAAATATCATCCGTTTAAAACTGGAAAGAAGCTTTCTGAGAAACTGCTCTGTGTTCTGTTAATTCATCTCACAGAGTTACATCTTTCCCTTCAAGAAGCCTTTCGCTAAGGCTCTTTTTGTGGAATTGGCAAAGGGATATTTGGAAGCCCATAGAGGGCTATTTTGAAAAAGGAAATATCTTCCGTTCAAGACTGGAAAGAAGCTTTCTGAGAAACTGCTCTGTGTTCTGTTAATTCATCTCACAGAGTTACATCTTTCCCTTCAAGAAGTCTTTCGCTAAGGCTGTTATTGTGGAATTGGCGAAGGGATATTTGGAAGCCCATAGAGGGCTATGGTGAAAAAGGAAATATCTTCCGTTCAAAACTGGAAAGAAGCTTTCTGAGAAACTGCTCTGTGTTCTGTTAATTCATCTCACAGAGTTACATCTCTCCCTTCAAGTAGCCTTTCGGTAAGGCTGTTCTTGTGGAATTGGCAAAGGGATATTTGGAAGCCCATAGAGGGCTATGGTGAAAAAGGAAATAGCTTCCGTTCAAAACTGGAAAGAAGCTTTCTGAGAAACTGCTCTGTGTTCTGTTAATTCATCTCACAGAGTTACATCTTTTCCTTCAAGAAGCCTTTCGCTAAGGCTGTTCTTGTGGAATTGGCAAAGTCATATTTGGAAGCTCATAGAGGGCTATGGTGAAAAAGGAAATATCTTCCGTTCAAAACTGGAAAGAAGCTTTCTGAGAAACTGCTCTGTGTTCTGTAAATTCATCTCACAGAGTTACATCTTTCCCTTCAAGAAGCCTTTCGCTAAGGCTGTTCTTGTGGAATTGGCAAAGGGATATTTGGAAGCCCATAGAGGGCTATGGTGAAAAAGGAAATATCTTCCGTTCAAAACTGGAAAGAAGCTTTCTGAGAAACTGCTCTGTGTTCTGTTAACTCATCTCACAGAGTTACATCTTTCCCTTCAAGAAGCCTTTCGCTAAGGCTCTTCTTGTGGAATTGGCAAAGGGGTATTTGGAAGCCCATAGAGGGCTATGGTGAAAAAGGAAATATCTTCCGTTAAAAACTGGAAAGAAGCTTTCTGAGAAACTGCTCTGTGTTCTGTTAATTCATCTCACAGAGTTACATCTTTCCCTTCAAGAAGCCTTTCGCTAAGGCTGTTCTTGTGGAATTGGCAAAGTCATATTTGGAAGCTCATAGAGGGCTTTGGTGAAAAAGGAAATATCTTCCGTTCAAAACTGGAAATAGCTTTCTGAGAAACTGCTCTGTGTTCTGTAAATTCATCTCACAGCGTTACATCTTTCCCTTCAAGAAGCCTTTCGCTAAGGCTGTTCTTGTGGAATTGAAAAAGGGATATTTAGAATTCCATAGAGGGCTATGTTGAAAAAGGAAATATCTTCCGTTCAAAACTGGAGAAGCTTTCTGAGAAACTGGTCTGTGTTCTGTTAATTCATCTCACAGAGTTACATCTTTCCCTTCAAAAAGCCTTTCGCTAAGGCTGTTCTGGTTGAATTGGCAAAGGGATATTTGGAAACCCATAGAGGGCTATGGTGAAAAAGGAAATATCTTCCGTTCAAAGCTGGAAAGAAGCTTTCTCAGAAACTGCTCTGTGTTCTGTTAATTCATCTCACAGAGTTACATCTTTCCCTTTAAGGAGCCTTTCGCTAAGGCTGTTCTTGTGGAATTGGCAAAGGGATATTTGGAAGCCCATAGAGGGCTATGGTGAAAAAGGAAATAGCTTCCGTTCAAAACTGGAAAGAAGCTTTCTGAGAAACTGCTCTGTGTTCTGTTAATTCATCTCACAGAGTTACATCTTTCCCTTCAAGAAGCCTTTCGCTAAGGCTGTTCTTGTGGAATTGGTAAAGGGATATTTGGAAGCCCATAGAGGGCTATGGTGAAAAAAAGAAATATCTTCCGTTGAAAACTGGAAACAAGCCTTCTGAGAAACTGCTCTTTGTTCTGTTAATTCATCTCACAGAGTTACATCTTTCCCTTCAGGAAGCCTTTCGCTAAGGCTGTTCTTGTGGAATTGGCAAAGGGATATTTCGAAGCCCATAGAGGGCTTTGGTGAAAAAGGAAATATCTTCCGTTCAAAACTGGAAAGAAGCTTTCTGAGAAACTGTTCTGTGTTCGGTAAATTCACCTCACAGAGTTACATCTTTCCCTTCAAGAAGCCTTTCGCTAAGGCTGTTCTTGTGGAATTGGCAAAGGGATATTTGGAAGCCCATAGAGGGCTATGGTGAAAAAGGAAATATCTTCCGTTCAAAACTGGAAAGAAGCTTTCTGAGAAACTGCTCTGTGTTCTGTTAATTCATCTCACAGAGTTACATCTTTCCCTTCAAGAAGCATTTCGCTAAGGCTGTTCTTGTGGAATTGGCAAAGGGATATTTGGAAGCCCATAGAGGGCTATGGTGAAAAAGGAAATAACTTCCGTTCAAAACTGGAAAGAAGCTTTCTGAGAAAGTGCTCTGTGTTCTGTTAATTCATCTCACAGAGTTACATCTTTCCCTTCAAGAAGCCTTTCGCTAATGCTGTTCTTGTGGAATTGGCAAAGGGATATTTGGAAGCCCATAGAGGGCTATGGTGAAAAAGGAAATATCTTCCGTTCAAAACTTGAAAGAAGCTTTCTGAGAAACTGCTCTGTGTTCTGTTAATTCATCTCACAGAGTTACCTCTTTCCCTTCAAGAAGCCTTTCGCTAAGGCTGTTATTGTGGAATTGGCAAAGGGATATTTGGAAGCCCATAGAGGGCTATGGTGAAAAAGGAAATATCTTCCGTTCAAAACTGGAAAGAAGCTTTCTCAGAAACTGCTCTGTGTTCTGTTAATTCATCTCACAGAGTTACATCTTTCCCTTCAAGGAGCCTTTCGCTAAGGCTGTTCTTGTGGAATTGGCAAAGGGATATTTGGAAGCCCTTAGAGGGCTATGGTGAAAAAGGAATTAGCTTCCGTTCAAAACTGGAAAGAAGCTTTCTGAGAAACTGCTCTGTGTTCTGTTAATTCATCTCACAGAGTTACATCTTTCCCTTCAAGAAGCCTTTCGCTAAGGCTGTTCTTGTGGAATTGGTAAAGGGATATTTGGAAGCCCATAGAGGGCTATGGTGAAAAAAAGAAATATCTTCCGTTGAAAACTGGAAACAAGCCTTCTGAGAAACTGCTCTTTGTTCTGTTAATTCATCTCACAGAGTTACATCTTTCCCTTCAGGAAGCCTTTCGCTAAGGCTGTTCTTGTGGAATTGGCAAAGGGATATTTCGAAGCCCATAGAGGGCTTTGGTGAAAAAGGAAATATCTTCCGTTCAAAACTGGAAAAAGCTTTCTGAGAAACTGTTCTGTGTTCGGTAAATTCACCTCACAGAGTTACATCTTTCCCTTCAAGAAGCCTTTCGCTAAGGCTGTTCTTGTGGAATTGGCAAAGGGATATTTGGAAGACCATAGAGGGCTATGGTGAAAAAGGAAATATCTTCCGTTCAAAACTGGAAAGAAGCTTTCTGAGAAACTGCTCTGTGTTCTGTTAATTCATCTCACAGAGTTACATCTTTCCCTTCAAGAAGCATTTCGCTAAGGCTGTTCTTGTGGAATTGGCAAAGGGATATTTGGAAGCCCATAGAGGGCTATGGTGAAAAAGGAAATAACTTCCGTTCAAAACTGGAAAGAAGCTTTCTGAGAAACTGCTCTGTGTTCTGTTAATTCATCTCCCAGAGTTACATCTTTCCCTTCAAGAAGTCTTTCGCTAAGGCTGTTATTGTGGAATTGGCAAAGGGATATTTGGAAGCCCATAGAGGGCTATGGTGAAAAAGGAAATATCTTCCGTTCAAAACTGGAAAGAAGCTTTCTGAGAATCTGCTCTGTGTTCTGTTAATTCATCTCACAGAGTTACATCTTTCCCTTCAAGAAGCCTTTCGCTAAGGCTGTTCTTGTGGAATTGGAAATGGGATATTTGGAAGCCCATAGAGGGCTATGGTGAAAAAGGAAATATCTTCCGTTGAAAACTGGAAACAATCCTTCTGAGAAACTGCTCTGTGTTCTGTTAATTCATCTCACAGAGTTACATCTTTCCCTTCAGGAAGTCTTTCGCTAAGGCTGTTCTTGTGGAATTGGCGAAGGGATATTTGGAAGCCCATAGAGGGCTATGGTGAAAAAGGAAATATCTTCCGTTCAAAACTGGAAAGCAGCTTTCTGAGAAACTGCTATGTGTTCTGTTAATTCATCTCACAGAGTTACATCTTTCCCTTCAAGAAGCCTTTCGCTAAGGCTGTTCTTGTGGAATTGGCAAAGGGATATTTGGAAACTCATAGAGGGCTATGGTGAAAAAGAAATATCTTCCGTTCAAAACTGGAAAGAAGCTTTCTGAGAAACTGCTCTGTGTTCTGTTAATTCATCTCACAGAGTTACATCTTTCCCTTCAAGAAGCCTTTCGCTAAGGCTGTTCTTGTGGAATTGGCAAAGGGGTATTTGGAAGCCCATAGAGGGCTATGGTGAAAAAGGAAATATCTTCCGTTCAAAACTGGAAAGAAGCTTTCTGAGAAACTGCTCTGTGTTCTGTTAATTCATCTCACAGAGTTACATCATTCCCTTCAAGAAGCCTTTCGCTAAGGCTGTTCTTGTGGAATTGGTAAAGGCATATTTGGAAGCCCATAGAGGGCTACGGTGAAAAAGGAAATATCTTCCGTTGAAAACTGGAAACAAGCCTTCTGAGAAACTGCTCTGTGTTCTGTTAATTCATCTCACAGAGTTACATCTTTCCCTTCAAGAAGCCTTTCGCTAAGGCTGTTCTTGTGGAATTGGAAAAGGGATACTTCGAAGCCCAGAGAGGGCTATGGTGAAAAAGGAAATATCATCCGTTCAAAACTGGAAAGAAGCTTTCTGAGAAACTGCTCTGTGTTCTGTTAATTCATCTCACAGAGTTACATCTTTCCCTTCAAGAAGCCTTTCGCTAAGGCTGTTCTTGTGGAATTGGCAAAGGGATATTTGGAAACCCATAGAGGGCTATGGTGAAAAAGGAAATATCTTCCGTTCAAAACTGCAAAGAAGCTTTCTGAGAAACTGCTCTGTGTTCTGTTAATTCATCTCACAGAGTTACATCTTTCCCTTCAAGAAGCCTTTCGCTAAGGCTGTTCTTGTGGAATTGGCAAAGGGGTATTTGGAAGCCCATAGAGGGCTATGGTGAAAAAGGAAATATCTTCCGTTCAAAACTGGAAAGAAGCTTTCTGAGAAACTGCTCTGTGTTCTGTTAATTCATCTCACAGAGTTACATCTTTCCCTTCAAGAAGCCTTTCGCTAAGGCTGTTCTTGTGGAATTGGTAAAGGGATATTTGGAAGCCCATACAGGGCTATGGTGAAAAAGGAAATATCATCCGTTGAAAACTGGAAACAAGCCTTCTCAGAAACTGCTCTGTGTTCTGTTAATCCATCTCACAGAGTTACATCTTTCCCTTCAAGAAGCCTTTCGCTAAGGCTGTTCTTGTGGAATTGGCAAAGGGATATTTGGAAGCCCATAGAGGGCTGTGGTGAAAAAGGAAATATCTTCCGTTCAAAACTGGAAAGAAGCTTTCTGAGAAACTGTTCTGTGTTCGGTAAATTCACCTCACAGAGTTACAACTTTCCCTTCAAGAAGCCTTTCGCTAAGGCTGTTCTTGTGGAATTGGCAAAGAGATATTTGGAAGCCCATAGAGGGCTATGGTGAAAAAGGAAATATCTTCCGTTCAAAACTGGAAAGAAGCTTTCTGAGAAACTGCTCTGTGTTCTGTTAATTAATCTCACAGAGTTACATCTTTCCCTTCAAGAAGCCTTTCGCTAAGGCTGTTCTTGTGGAATTGGCAAAGGGTTATTTGGAAGCCCATAGAAGGCTATGGTGAAAAAGGAAATAACTTCCGTTCAAAACTGGAAAGAAGCTTTCTGAGAAACTGCTCTGTGTTCTGTTAATTCATCTCACAGAGTTACATCTTTCCCTTCAAGAAACCTTTCGCTAAGGCTGTTCTTGTGGAATTGGCAAAGGGATATTTGGAAGCCAATAGAGGGCTATGGTGAAAAACGAAATATCTTCCTTTCAAAACTGGAAAGAAGCTTTCTGAGAATCTGCTCTGTGTTCTGTTAATTCATCTCACAGAGTTACATCTTTCCCTTCAAGAAGTCTTTCGCTAAGGCTGTTCTTGTGGAATTGGAAATGGGATATTTGGAAGCCCATAGAGGGCTATGGTGAAAAAGGAAATATCTTCCGTTGAAAACTGGAAACAATCCTTCTGAGAAACTGCTCTGTGTTCTGTTAATTCATCTCACAGAGTTACATCTTTCCCTTCAAGAAGCCTTTCGCTAAGGCTGTTCTTGTGGAATTGGCAAAGGGATTTTGGAAGCCCATAGAGGGCTATGGTGAAAAAGGAAATATCTTCCGTTCAAAACAGGAAAGAAGCTTTCTGAGAAACTCCTCTGTGTTCTGTTAATTCATCTCACAGAGTTACATCTTTCCCTTCAAGAAGCCTTTCGCTAAGGCTGTTCTTGTGGAATTGGCAAAGGGATATTTGGAAGCCCATAGAGGGCTATGGTGAAAAAGGAAATATCATCGGTTCAAAACTGGAAAGAAGCTTTCTTAGAAACTGCTCTGTGTTCTGTTAATTCATCTCACAGAGTTACATCTTTCCCTTCAAGAAGCCTTTCGCTAAGGCTGTTCTTGTGGAATTGGCAAAGGGATATTTGGAAGCCCATAGAGGGCTACGGTGAAAAAGGAAATATCTTCCGTTCAAAACTGGAAAGAAGCTTTCTGAGAAACTGCTCTGTGTCCTGTTAATTCATCTCACAGAGTTACATCTTTCCCTTCAAGAAGCCTTTCGCTAAGGCTGTTCTTGTGGAATTGGCAAAGGGGTATTTGGAAGCCCATAGAGGGCTATGGTGAAAAAGGAAATATCTTCCGTTGAAAACTGGAAAGAAGCTTTCTCAGAAACTGCTCTGTGTTCTGTTAATTCATCTCACAGAGTTACATCTTTCCCTTCAAGAAGCCTTTCGCTAAGGCTGTTCTTGTGGAATTGGCAAAGTCATATTTGGAAGCTCATAGAGGGCTATGGTGAAAAAGGAAATATCTTCCGTTCAAAACTGGAAAAAGCTTTCTGAGAAACTGCTCTGTGTTCTGTAAATTCATCTCACAGAGTTACATCTTTCCCTTCAAGAAGCCTTTCGCTAAGGCTGTTCTTGTGGAATTGAAAAAGGGATATTTAGAATTCCATAGAGGGCTATGGTGAAAAAGGAAATATCTTACGTTCAAAACTGGAAAGAAGCTTTCTGAGAAACTGCTCTGTGTTCTGTTAATTCATCTCACAGAGTTACATCTTTCCCTTCAAGAAGCCTTTCGCTAAGGCTCTTTTTGTGGAATTGGCAAAGGAATATTTGGAAGCCCATAGAGGGCTATTTTGAAAAATGAAATATCTTCCGTTCAAGACTGGAAAGAAGCTTTCTGAGAAACTGCTCTGTGTTCTGTTTATTCATCTCACAGAGTTACATCTTTCCCTTCAAGAAGCCTTTCGCTAAGGCTCTTTTTGTGGAATTGGCAAAGGGATATTTGGAAGCCCATAGAGGGCTATTTTGAAAAAGGAAATATCTTCCGTTCAAGACTGGAAAGAAGCTTTCTGAGAAACTGCTCTGTGTTCTGTTAATTCATCTCACAGAGTTACATCTTTCCCTTCAAGAAGTCTTTCGCTAAGGCTGTTATTGTGGAATTGGCAAAGGGATATTTGGAAGCCCATAGAGGGCTATGGTGAAAAAGGAAATATCTTCCGTTCAAAACTGGAAAGAAGCTTTCTGAGAAACTGCTCTGTGTTCTGTTAATTCATCTCACAGAGTTACATCTCTCCCTTCAAGTAGCCTTTCGCTAAGGCTGTTCTTGTGGAATTGGCAAAGGGATATTTGGAAGCCCATAGAGGGCTACGGTGAAAAAGGAAATATCTTCCGTTCAAAACTGGAAAGAAGCTTTCTGAGAAAATGCTCTCTGTTCTGTTAATTCATCTCACAGAGTTACATCTTTCCCTTCAAGAAGCCTTTCGCTAAGGCTGTTCTTGTGGAATTGGCAAAGTCATATTTGGAAGCTCATAGAGGGCTATGGTGAAAAAGGAAATATCTTCCGTTCAAACCTGGAAAGAAGCTTTCTCAGAAACTGCTCTGTGTTCTGTTAATTCATCTCACAGAGTTACATCTTTCCCTTCAAGAAGCCTTTCGCTAAGGCTGTTCTTGTGGAATTGGCAAAGGGATATTTGGAAGCCCATAGAGGGCTATGGTGAAAAAGGAAATAGCTTCCGTTCAAAACTGGAAAGAAGCTTTCTGAGAAACTGCTCTGTGTTCTGTTAATTCATCTCACAGAGTTACATCTTTCCCTTCAAGAAGCCTTTCGCTAAGGCTTTTCTTGTGGAATTGGTAAAGGGATATTTGAAAGCCCATAGAGGGCTATGGTGAAAAAAAGAAATATCTTCCGTTGAAAACTGGAAACAAGCCTTCTGAGAAACTGCTCTTTGTTCTGTTAATTCATCTCACAGAGTTACATCTTTCCCTTCAGGAAGCCTTTCGCTAAGGCTGTTCTTGTGGAATTGGCAAAGGGATGTTTCGAAGCCCATAGAGGGCTACGGTGAAAAAGGAAATATCTTCCGTTCAAAACTGGAAAGAAGCTTTCTGAGAAACTGTTCTGTATTCGGTAAATTCACCTCACAGAGTTACATCTTTCCCTTCAAGAAGCCTTTCGCTAAGGCTGTTCTTGTGGAATTGGCAAAGGGATATTTGGAAGACCATAGAGGGCTATGGTGAAAAAGGAAATATCTTCCGTTCAAAACTGGAAAGAAGCTTTCTGAGAAACTGCTCTGTGTTCTGTTAATTCATCTCACAGAGTTACATCTTTCCCTTCAAGAAGCCTTTCGCTAAGGCTGTTCTTGTGGAATTGGCAAAGGGATATTTGGAAGCCCATAGAGGGCTATGGTGAAAAAGGAAATATCTTCCGTTCAAAACTTGAAAGAAGCTTTCTGAGAAACTGCTCTGTGTTCTGTTAATTCATCTCACAGAGTTACATCTTTCCCTTCAAGAAGTCTTTCGCTAAGGCTGTTATTGTGGAATTGGCAAAGGGATATTTGGAAGCCCATAGAGGGCTATGGTGAAAAAGGAAATATCTTCCGTTCAAAACTGGAAAGAAGCTTTCTGAGAAACTGCTCTGTGTTCTGTTAATTCATCTCACAGAGTTACATCTCTCCCTTCAAGTAGCCTTTCGGTAAGGCTGTTCTTGTGGAATTGGCAAAGGGATATTTGGAAGCCCATAGAGGGCTATGGTGAAAAAGGAAATAGCTTCCGTTCAAAACTGGAAAGAAGCTTTCTGAGAAACTGCTCTGTGTTCTGTTAATTCATCTCACAGAGTTACATCTTTTCCTTCAAGAAGCCTTTCGCTAAGGCTGTTCTTGTGGAATTGGCAAAGTCATATTTGGAAGCTCATAGAGGGCTATGGTGAAAAAGGAAATATCTTCCGTTCAAAACTGGAAAGAAGCTTTCTGAAAAACTGCTCTGTGTTCTGTAAATTCATCTCACAGAGTTACATCTTTCCCTTCAAGAAGCCTTTCGCTAAGGCTGTTCTTGTGGAATTGGCAAAGGGATATTTGGAAGCCCATAGAGGGCTATGGTGAAAAAGGAAATATCTTCCGTTCAAAACTGGAAAGAAGCTTTCTGAGAAACTGCTCTGTGTTCTGTTAACTCATCTCACAGAGTTACATCTTTCCCTTCAAGAAGCCTTTCGCTAAGGCTCTTCTTGTGGAATTGGCAAAGGGGTATTTGGAAGCCCATAGAGGGCTATGGTGAAAAAGGAAATATCTTCCGTTAAAAACTGGAAAGAAGCTTTCTGAGAAACTGCTCTGTGTTCTGTTAATTCATCTCACAGAGTTACATCTTTCCCTTCAAGAAGCCTTTCGCTAAGGCTGTTCTTGTGGAATTGGCAAAGTCATATTTGGAAGCTCATAGAGGGCTTTGGTGAAAAAGGAAATATCTTCCGTTCAAAACTGGAAATAGCTTTCTGAGAAACTGCTCTGTGTTCTGTAAATTCATCTCACAGCGTTACATCTTTCCCTTCAAGAAGCCTTTCGCTAAGGCTTTTCTTGTGGAATTGAAAAAGGGATATTTAGAATTCCATAGAGGGCTATGTTGAAAAAGGAAATATCTTCCGTTCAAAACTGGAAAGAAGCTTTCTGAGAAACTGGTCTGTGTTCTGTTAATTCATCTCACAGAGTTACATCTTTCCCTTCAAAAAGCCTTTCGCTAAGGCTGTTCTGGTTGAATTGGCAAAGGGATATTTGGAAACCCATAGAGGGCTATGGTGAAAAAGGAAATATCTTCCGTTCAAACCTGGAAAGAAGCTTTCTCAGAAACTGCTCTGTGTTCTGTTAATTCATCTCACAGAGTTACATCTTTCCCTTTAAGGAGCCTTTCGCTAAGGCTGTTCTTGTGGAATTGGCAAAGGGATATTTGGAAGCCCATAGAGGGCTATGGTGAAAAAGGAAATAGCTTCCGTTCAAAACTGGAAAGAAGCTTTCTGAGAAACTGCTCTGTGTTCTGTTAATTCATCTCACAGAGTTACATCTTTCCCTTCAAGAAGCCTTTCGCTAAGGCTGTTCTTGTGGAATTGGTAAAGGGATATTTGGAAGCCCATAGAGGGCTATGGTGAAAAAAAGAAATATCTTCCGTTGAAAACTGGAAACAAGCCTTCTGAGAAACTGCTCTTTGTTCTGTTAATTCATCTCACAGAGTTACATCTTTCCCTTCAGGAAGCCTTTCGCTAAGGCTGTTCTTGTGGAATTGGCAAAGGGATATTTCGAAGCCCATAGAGGGCTTTGGTGAAAAAGGAAATATCTTCCGTTCAAAACTGGAAAGAAGCTTTCTGAGAAACTGTTCTGTGTTCGGTAAATTCACCTCACAGAGTTACATCTTTCCCTTCAAGAAGCCTTTCGCTAAGGCTGTTCTTGTGGAATTGGCAAAGGGATATTTGGAAGACCATAGAGGGCTATGGTGAAAAAGGAAATATCTTCCGTTCAAAACTGGAAAGAAGCTTTCTGAGAAACTGCTCTGTGTTCTGTTAATTCATCTCACAGAGTTACATCTTTCCCTTCAAGAAGCATTTCGCTAACGCTGTTCTTGTGGAATTGGCAAAGGGATATTTGGAAGCCCATAGAGGGCTATGGTGAAAAAGGAAATAACTTCCGTTCAAAACTGGAAAGAAGCTTTCTGAGAAAGTGCTCTGTGTTCTGTTAATTCATCTCACAGAGTTACATCTTTCCCTTCAAGAAGCCTTTCGCTAATGCTGTTCTTGTGGAATTGGCAAAGGGATATTTGGAAGCCCATAGAGGGCTATGGTGAAAAAGGAAATATCTTCCGTTCAAAACTAGAAAGAAGCTTTCTGAGAAACTGCTCTGTGTTCTGTTAATTCATCTCACAGAGTTACATCTTTCCCTTCAAGAAGTCTTTCGCTAAGGCTGTTATTGTGGAATTGGCAAAGGGATATTTGGAAGCCCATAGAGGGCTATGGTGAAAAAGGAATTATCTTCCGTTCAAAACTGGAAAGAAGCTTTCTGAGAAACTGCTCTGTGTTCTGTTAATTCATCTCACAGAGTTACATCTTTCCCTTCAAGAAGCCTTTCGCTAAGGCTGTTCTTGTGGAATTGGCAAAGGGATATTTCGAAGCCCATAGAGGGCTATGGTGAAAAAGGAAATATCATCCGTTCAAAACTGGAAAGAAGCTTTCTGAGAAACTGCTCTGTGTTCTGTTAATTCATCTCACAGAGTTACATCTTTCCCTTCAAGAAGCCTTTCGCTAAGGCTGTTCTTGTGGAATTGGCAAAGGGATATTTGGAAGCCCATAGAGGGGTATGGTGAAAAAGGAAATATCATCCGTTCAAAACTGGAAAGAAGCTTTCTGAGAAACTGCTCTGTGTTCTGTTAATTCATCTCACAGAGTTACATCTTTCCCTTCAAGAAGCCTTTCGCTAAGGCTGTTCTTGTGGAATTGGCAAAGGGATATTTCGAAGCCCATAGAGGGCTATGGTGAAAAAGGAAATATCATCCGTTCAAAACTGGAAAGAAGCTTTCTGAGAAACTGCTCTGTGTTCTGTTAATTCATCTCACAGAGTTACATCTTTCCCTTCAAGAAGCCTTTCGCTAAGGCTGTTCTTGTGGAATTGGCAAAGGGATATTTGGAAGCCCATAGAGGGCTATGGTGAAAAAGGAAATATCATCCGTTCAAAACTGGAAAGAAGCTTTCTGAGAAACTGCTCTGTGTTCTGTTAATTCATCTCACAGAGTTACATCTTTCCCTTCAAGAAGCCTTTCGCTAAGGCTGTTCTTGTGGAATTGGCAAAGGGGTATTTGGAAGCCCATAGAGGGCTATGGTGAAAAAGGAAATATCTTCCGTTCAAAACTGGAAAGAAGCTTTCTGAGAAACTGCTCTGTGTTCTGTTAATTCATCTCACAGAGTTACATCTTTCCCTTCAAGAAGTCTTTCGCTAAGGCTGTTCTTGTGGAATTGGCAAAGTCATATTTGGAAGCTCATAGAGGGCTATGGTGAAAAAGGAAATATCTTCCGTTCAAAACTGGAAAAAGCTTTCTGAGAAACTGCTCTGTGTTCTGTAAATTCATCTTACAGAGTTACATCTTTCCCTTCAAGAAGCCTTTCGCTAAGGCTGTTCTTGTGGAATTGAAAAAGGGATATTTAGAATTCCATAGAGGGCTATGGTGAAAAAGGAAATATCTTCCGTTCAAAACTGGAAAGAAGCTTTCTGAGAAACTGGTCTGTGTTCTGTTAATTCATCTCACAGAGTTACATCTGTCCCTTCAAAAAGCCTTTCGCTAAGGCTGTTCTGGTGGAATTGGCAAAGGGATATTTGGAAACCCATAGAGGGTTATGGTGAAAAAGGAAATATCTTCCGTTCAAACCTGGAAAGAAGCTTTCTGAGAAACTGCTCTGTGTTCTGTTAATTCATCTCACAGAGTTACATCTTTCCCTTCAAGAAGCCTTTCGCTAAGGCTGTTCTTGTGGAATTGGCAAAGGGATATTTGGAAGCCCATAGAGGGCTATGGTGAAAAAAAGAAATATCTTCCGTTGAACACTGGAAACAAGCCTTCTGAGAAACTGCTGTTTGTTCTGTTAATTCATCTCACAGAGTTACATCTTTCCCTTCAGGAAGCCTTTCGCTAAGGCTGTTCTTGTGGAATTGGCAAAGGGATATTTCGAAGCCCATAGAGGGCTTTGGTGAAAAAGGAAATATCTTCCGTTCAAAACTGGAAAGAAGCTTTCTGAGAAACTGTTCTGTGTTCGGTAAATTCACCTCACAGAGTTACATCTTTCCCTTCAAGAAGCCTTTCGCTAAGGCTGTTCTTGTGGAATTGGCAAAGGGATATTTGGAAGACCATAGAGGGCTATGGTGAAAAAGGAAATATCTTCCGTTCAAAACTGGAAAGAAGCTTTCTGAGAAACTGCTCTGTGTTCTGTTAATTCATCTCACAGAGTTACATCTTTCCCTTCAAGAAGCCTTTCGCTAAGGCTGTTCTTGTGGAATTGGCAAAGGGATATTTGGAAGCCCATAGAGGGCTATGGTGAAAAAGGAAATAACTTCCGTTCAAAACTGGAAAGAAGCTTTCTGAGAAACTGCTCTGTGTTCTGTTAATTCATCTCACAGAGTTACATCTTTCCCTTCAAGAAGCCTTTCGCTAAGGCTGTTCTTGTGGAATTGGCAAAGGGATATTTGGAAGCCCATAGAGGGCTATGGTGAAAAAGGAAATATCTTCCGTTCAAAACTGGAAAGAAGCTTTCTGAGAAACTGCTCTGTGTTCTGTTAATTCATCTCACAGAGTTACATCTTTCCCTTCAAGAAGCCTTTCGCTAAGGCTGTTCTTGTGGAATTGGCAAAGTCATATTTGGAAGCTCATAGTGGGCTATGGTGAAAAAGGAAATATCTTCCGTTCAAAACTGGAAAGAAGCTTTCTGAGAAACTGCTCTGTGTTCTGTTAATTCATCTCACAGAGTTACATCTTTCCCTTCAAGAAGCCTTTCGCTAAGGCTGTTCTAGTGGAATTGGCAAAGGGATATTTGGAATCCCATAGAGGGCTATGGTGAAAAAGGAAATATCATCCGTTTAAAACTGGAAAGAAGCTTTCTGAGAAACTGCTCTGTGTTCTGTTAATTCATCTTACAGAGTTACATCTTTCCCTTCAAGAAGCCTTTCGCTAAGGCTCTTTTTGTGGAATTGGCAAAGGGATATTTGGAAGCCCATAGAGGGCTATTTTGAAAAAGGAAATATCTTCCGTTCAAGACTGGAAAGAAGCTTTCTGAGAAACTGCTCTGTGTTCTGTTAATTCATCTCACAGAGTTACATCTTTCCCTTCAAGAAGTCTTTCGCTAAGGCTGTTATTGTGGAATTGGCGAAGGGATATTTGGAAGCCCATAGAGGGCTATGGTGAAAAAGGAAATATCTTCCGTTCAAAACTGGAAAGAAGCTTTCTGAGAAACTGCTCTGTGTTCTGTTAATTCATCTCACAGAGTTACATCTCTCCCTTCAAGTAGCCTTTCGGTAAGGCTGTTCTTGTGGAATTGGCAAAGGGATATTTGGAAGCCCATAGAGGGCTATGGTGAAAAAGGAAATAGCTTCCGTTCAAAACTGGAAAGAAGCTTTCTGAGAAACTGCTCTGTGTTCTGTTAATTCATCTCACAGAGTTACATCTTTTCCTTCAAGAAGCCTTTCGCTAAGGCTGTTCTTGTGGAATTGGCAAAGTCATATTTGGAAGCTCATAGAGGGCTATGGTGAAAAAGGAAATATCTTCCGTTCAAAACTGGAAAGAAGCTTTCTGAGAAACTGCTCTGTGTTCTGTAAATTCATCTCACAGAGTTACATCTTTCCCTTCAAGAAGCCTTTCGCTAAGGCTGTTCTTGTGGAATTGGCAAAGGGATATTTGGAAGCCCATAGAGGGCTATGGTGAAAAAGGAAATATCTTCCGTTCAAAACTGGAAAGAAGCTTTCTGAGAAACTGCTCTGTGTTCTGTTAACTCATCTCACAGAGTTACATCTTTCCCTTCAAGAAGCCTTTCGCTAAGGCTGTTCTTGTGGAATTGGCAAAGTCATATTTGGAAGCTCATAGAGGGCTTTGGTGAAAAAGGAAATATCTTCCGTTCAAAACTGGAAATAGCTTTCTGAGAAACTGCTCTGTGTTCTGTAAATTCATCTCACAGCGTTACATCTTTCCCTTCAAGAAGCCTTTCGTTAAGGCTGTTCTTGTGGAATTGAAAAAGGGATATTTAGAATTCCATAGAGGGCTATGTTGAAAAAGGAAATATCTTCCGTTCAAAACTGGAAAGAAGCTTTCTGAGAAACTGGTCTGTGTTCTGTTAATTCATCTCACAGAGTTACATCTTTCCCTTCAAAAAGCCTTTCGCTAAGGCTGTTCTGGTTGAATTGGCAAAGGGATATTTGGAAACCCATAGAGGGCTATGGTGAAAAAGGAAATATCTTCCGTTCAAACCTGGAAAGAAGCTTTCTCAGAAACTGCTCTGTGTTCTGTTAATTCATCTCACAGAGTTACATCTTTCCCTTTAAGGAGCCTTTCGCTAAGGCTGTTCTTGTGGAATTGGCAAAGGGATATTTGGAAGCCCATAGAGGGCTATGGTGAAAAAGGAAATAGCTTCCGTTCAAAACTGGAAAGAAGCTTTCTGAGAAACCGCTCTGTGTTCTGTTAATTCATCTCACAGAGTTACATCTTTCCCTTCAAGAAGCCTTTCGCTAAGGCTGTTCTTGTGGAATTGGTAAAGGGATATTTGGAAGCCCATAGAGGGCTATGGTGAAAAAAAGAAATATCTTCCGTTGAAAACTGGAAACAAGCCTTCTGAGAAACTGCTCTTTGTTCTGTTAATTCATCTCACAGAGTTACATCTTTCCCTTCAGGAAGCCTTTCGCTAAGGCTGTTCTTGTGGAATTGGCAAAGGGATATTTCGAAGCCCATAGAGGGCTTTGGTGAAAAAGGAAATATCTTCCGTTCAAAACTGGAAAGAAGCTTTCTGAGAAACTGTTCTGTGTTCGGTAAATTCACCTCACAGAGTTACATCTTTCCCTTCAAGAAGCCTTTCGCTAAGGCTGTTCTTGTGGAATTGGCAAAGGGATATTTGGAAGCCCATAGAGGGCTATGGTGAAAAAGGAAATATCTTCCGTTCAAAACTGGAAAGAAGCTTTCTGAGAAACTGCTCTGTGTTCTGTTAATTCATCTCACAGAGTTACATCTTTCCCTTCAAGAAGCATTTCGCTAAGGCTGTTCTTGTGGAATTGGCAAAGGGATATTTGGAAGCCCATAGAGGGCTATGGTGAAAAAGGAAATAACTTCCGTTCAAAACTGGAAAGAAGCTTTCTGAGAAAGTGCTCTGTGTTCTGTTAATTCATCTCACAGAGTTACATCTTTCCCTTCAAGAAGCCTTTCGCTAATGCTGTTCTTGTGGAATTGGTAAAGGGATATTTGGAAGCCCATAGAGGGCTACGGTGAAAAAGGAAATATCTTCCGTTGAAAACTGGAAACAAGCCTTCTGAGAAACTGCTCTGTGTTCTGTTAATTCATCTCACAGAGTTACATCTTTCCCTTCAAGAAGCCTTTCGCTAAGGCTGTTCTTGTGGAATTGGAAAAGGGATACTTCGAAGCCCAGAGAGGGCTATGGTGAAAAAGGAAATATCATCCGTTCAAAACTGGAAAGAAGCTTTCTGAGAAACTGCTCTGTGTTCTGTTAATTCATCTCACAGAGTTACATCTTTCCCTTCAAGAAGCCTTTCGCTAAGGCTGTTCTTGTGGAATTGGCAAAGGGATATTTGGAAACCCATAGAGGGCTATGGTGAAAAAGGAAATATCTTCCGTTCAAAACTGGAAAGAAGCTTTCTGAGAAACTGCTCTGTGTTCTGTTAATTCATCTCACAGAGTTACATCTTTCCCTTCAAGAAGCCTTTCGCTAAGGCTGTTCTTGTGGAATTGGCAAAGGGGTATTTGGAAGCCCATAGAGGGCTATGGTGAAAAAGGAAATATCTTCCGTTCAAAACTGGAAAGAAGCTTTCTGAGAAACTGCTCTGTGTTCTGTTAATTCATCTCACAGAGTTACATCTTTCCCTTCAAGAAGCCTTTCGCTAAGGCTGTTCTTGTGGAATTGGTAAAGGGATATTTGGAAGCCCATACAGGGCTATGGTGAAAAAGGAAATATCATCCGTTGAAAACTGGAAACAAGCCTTCTCAGAAACTGCTCTGTGTTCTGTTAATCCATCTCACAGAGTTACATCTTTCCCTTCAAGAAGCCTTTCGCTAAGGCTGTTCTTGTGGAATTGGCAAAGGGATATTTGGAAGCCCATAGAGGGCTGTGGTGAAAAAGGAAATATCTTCCGTTCAAAACTGGAAAGAAGCTTTCTGAGAAACTGTTCTGTGTTCGGTAAATTCACCTCACAGAGTTACAACTTTCCCTTCAAGAAGCCTTTCGCTAAGGCTGTTCTTGTGGAATTGGCAAAGAGATATTTGGAAGCCCATAGAGGGCTATGGTGAAAAAGGAAATATCTTCCGTTCAAAACTGGAAAGAAGCTTTCTGAGAAACTGCTCTGTGTTCTGTTAATTAATCTCACAGAGTTACATCTTTCCCTTCAAGAAGCCTTTCGCTAAGGCTGTTCTTGTGGAATTGGCAAAGGGTTATTTGGAAGCCCATAGAAGGCTATGGTGAAAAAGGAAATAACTTCCGTTCAAAACTGTAAAGAAGCTTTCTGAGAAACTGCTCTGTGTTCTGTTAATTCATCTCACAGAGTTACATCTTTCCCTTCAAGAAACCTTTCGCTAAGGCTGTTCTTGTGGAATTGGCAAAGGGATATTTGGAAGCCAATAGAGGGCTATGGTGAAAAACGAAATATCTTCCTTTCAAAACTGGAAAGAAGCTTTCTGAGAATCTGCTCTGTGTTCTGTTAATTCATCTCACAGAGTTACATCTTTCCCTTCAAGAAGTCTTTCGCTAAGGCTGTTCTTGTGGAATTGGAAATGGGATATTTGGAAGCCCATAGAGGGCTATGGTGAAAAAGGAAATATCTTCCGTTGAAAACTGGAAACAATCCTTCTGAGAAACTGCTCTGTGTTCTGTTAATTCATCTCACAGAGTTACATCTTTCCCTTCAAGAAGCCTTTCGCTAAGGCTCTTTTTGTGGAATTGGCAAAGGGATATTTGGAAGCCCATAGAGGGCTATTTTGAAAAAGGAAATATCTTCCGTTCAAGACTGGAAAGAAGCTTTCTGAGAAACTGCTCTGTGTTCTGTTTATTCATCTCACAGAGTTACATCTTTCCCTTCAAGAAGCCTTTCGCTAAGGCTCTTTTTGTGGAATTGGCAAAGGGATATTTGGAAGCCCATAGAGGGCTATTTTGAAAAAGGAAATATCTTCCGTTCAAGACTGGAAAGAAGCTTTCTGAGAAACTGCTCTGTGTTCTGTTAATTCATCTCACAGAGTTACATCTTTCCCTTCAAGAAGTCTTTCGCTAAGGCTGTTATTGTGGAATTGGCAAAGGGATATTTGGAAGCCCATAGAGGGCTATGGTGAAAAAGGAAATATCTTCCGTTCAAAACTGGAAAGAAGCTTTCTGAGAAACTGCTCTGTGTTCTGTTAATTCATCTCACAGAGTTACATCTCTCCCTTCAAGTAGCCTTTCGCTAAGGCTGTTCTTGTGGAATTGGCAAAGGGATATTTGGAAGCCCATAGAGGGCTACGGTGAAAAAGGAAATATCTTCCGTTCAAAACTGGAAAGAAGCTTTCTGAGAAAATGCTCTCTGTTCTGTTAATTCATCTCACAGAGTTACATCTTTCCCTTCAGGAAGCCTTTCGCTAAGGCTGTTCTTGTGGAATTGGCAAAGTCATATTTGGAAGCTCATAGAGGGCTTTGGTGAAAAAGGAAATATCTTCCGTTCAAAACTGGAAAGAAGCTTTCTGAGAAACTGTTCTGTATTCGGTAAATTCACCTCACAGAGTTACATCTTTCCCTTCAAGAAGCCTTTCGCTAAGGCTGTTCTTGTGGAATTGGCAAAGGGATATTTGGAAGACCATAGAGGGCTATGGTGAAAAAGGAAATATCTTCCGTTCAAAACTGGAAAGAAGCTTTCTGAGAAACTGCTCTGTGTTCTGTTAATTCATCTCACAGAGTTACATCTTTCCCTTCAAGAAGCCTTTCGCTAAGGCTGTTCTTGTGGAATTGGCAAAGGGATATTTGGAAGCCCATAGAGGGCTATGGTGAAAAAGGAAATATCTTCCGTTCAAAACTTGAAAGAAGCTTTCTGAGAAACTGCTCTGTGTTCTGTTAATTCATCTCACAGAGTTACATCTTTCCCTTCAAGAAGTCTTTCGCTAAGGCTGTTATTGTGGAATTGGCAAAGGGATATTTGGAAGCCCATAGAGGGCTATGGTGAAAAAGGAAATATCTTCCGTTCAAAACTGGAAAGAAGCTTTCTGAGAAACTGCTCTGTGTTCTGTTAATTCATCTCACAGAGTTACATCTCTCCCTTCAAGTAGCCTTTCGGTAAGGCTGTTCTTGTGGAATTGGCAAAGGGATATTTGGAAGCCCATAGAGGGCTATGGTGAAAAAGGAAATAGCTTCCGTTCAAAACTGGAAAGAAGCTTTCTGAGAAACTGCTCTGTGTTCTGTTAATTCATCTCACAGAGTTACATCTTTTCCTTCAAGAAGCCTTTCGCTAAGGCTGTTCTTGTGGAATTGGCAAAGTCATATTTGGAAGCTCATAGAGGGCTATGGTGAAAAAGGAAATATCTTCCGTTCAAAACTGGAAAGAAGCTTTCTGAAAAACTGCTCTGTGTTCTGTAAATTCATCTCACAGAGTTACATCTTTCCCTTCAAGAAGCCTTTCGCTAAGGCTGTTCTTGTGGAATTGGCAAAGGGATATTTGGAAGCCCATAGAGGGCTATGGTGAAAAAGGAAATATCTTCCGTTCAAAACTGGAAAGA
This sequence comes from Chlorocebus sabaeus, assembly GCF_047675955.1. Taxonomy (NCBI): domain Eukaryota; kingdom Metazoa; phylum Chordata; class Mammalia; order Primates; family Cercopithecidae; genus Chlorocebus; species Chlorocebus sabaeus. The sequence goes on along the minus strand of NW_027327925.1, from coordinate 1,868,261 downwards.
AGCTTTCTGAGAAACTGCTCTGTGTTCTGTTAACTCATCTCACAGAGTTACATCTTTCCCTTCAAGAAGCCTTTCGCTAAGGCTCTTCTTGTGGAATTGGCAAAGGGGTATTTGGAAGCCCATAGAGGGCTATGGTGAAAAAGGAAATATCTTCCGTTAAAAACTGGAAAGAAGCTTTCTGAGAAACTGTTCTGTGTTCGGTAAATTCACCTCACAGAGTTACATCTTTCCCTTCAAGAAGCCTTTCGCTAAGGCTGTTCTTGTGGAATTGGCAAAGGGATATTTGGAAGACCATAGAGGGCTATGGTGAAAAAGGAAATATCTTCCGTTCAAAACTGGAAAGAAGCTTTCTGAGAAACTGCTCTGTGTTCTGTTAATTCATCTCACAGAGTTACATCTTTCCCTTCAAGAAGCATTTCGCTAAGGCTGTTCTTGTGGAATTGGCAAAGGGATATTTGGAAGCCCATAGAGGGCTATGGTGAAAAAGGAAATAACTTCCGTTCAAAACTGGAAAGAAGCTTTCTGAGAAAGTGCTCTGTGTTCTGTTAATTCATCTCACAGAGTTACATCTTTCCCTTCAAGAAGCCTTTCGCTAATGCTGTTCTTGTGGAATTGGCAAAGGGATATTTGGAAGCCCATAGAGGGCTATGGTGAAAAAGGAAATATCTTCCGTTCAAAACTAGAAAGAAGCTTTCTGAGAAACTGCTCTGTGTTCTGTTAATTCATCTCACAGAGTTACATCTTTCCCTTCAAGAAGTCTTTCGCTAAGGCTGTTATTGTGGAATTGGCAAAGGGATATTTGGAAGCCCATAGAGGGCTATGGTGAAAAAGGAAATATCTTCCGTTCAAAACTGGAAAGAAGCTTTCTGAGAAACTGCTCTGTGTTCTGTTAACTCATCTCACAGAGTTACATCTTTCCCTTCAAGAAGCCTTTCGCTAAGGCTCTTCTTGTGGAATTGGCAAAGGGGTATTTGGAAGCCCATAGAGGGCTATGGTGAAAAAGGAAATATCTTCCGTTAAAAACTGGAAAGAAGCTTTCTGAGAAACTGCTCTGTGTTCTGTTAATTCATCTCACAGAGTTACATCTTTCCCTTCAAGAAGCCTTTCGCTAAGGCTGTTCTTGTGGAATTGGCAAAGTCATATTTGGAAGCTCATAGAGGGCTTTGGTGAAAAAGGAAATATCTTCCGTTCAAAACTGGAAATAGCTTTCTGAGAAACTGCTCTGTGTTCTGTAAATTCATCTCACAGCGTTACATCTTTCCCTTCAAGAAGCCTTTCGCTAAGGCTGTTCTTGTGGAATTGAAAAAGGGATATTTAGAATTCCATAGAGGGCTATGTTGAAAAAGGAAATATCTTCCGTTCAAAACTGGAAAGAAGCTTTCTGAGAAACTGGTCTGTGTTCTGTTAATTCATCTCACAGAGTTACATCTTTCCCTTCAAAAAGCCTTTCGCTAAGGCTGTTCTGGTTGAATTGGCAAAGGGATATTTGGAAACCCATAGAGGGCTATGGTGAAAAAGGAAATATCTTCCGTTCAAACCTGGAAAGAAGCTTTCTCAGAAACTGCTCTGTGTTCTGTTAATTCATCTCACAGAGTTACATCTTTCCCTTTAAGGAGCCTTTCGCTAAGGCTGTTCTTGTGGAATTGGCAAAGGGATATTTGGAAGCCCATAGAGGGCTATGGTGAAAAAGGAAATAGCTTCCGTTCAAAACTGGAAAGAAGCTTTCTGAGAAACTGCTCTGTGTTCTGTTAATTCATCTCACAGAGTTACATCTTTCCCTTCAAGAAGCCTTTCGCTAAGGCTGTTCTTGTGGAATTGGTAAAGGGATATTTGGAAGCCCATAGAGGGCTATGGTGAAAAAAAGAAATATCTTCCGTTGAAAACTGGAAACAAGCCTTCTGAGAAACTGCTCTTTGTTCTGTTAATTCATCTCACAGAGTTACATCTTTCCCTTCAGGAAGCCTTTCGCTAAGGCTGTTCTTGTGGAATTGGCAAAGGGATATTTCGAAGCCCATAGAGGGCTTTGGTGAAAAAGGAAATATCTTCCGTTCAAAACTGGAAAGAAGCTTTCTGAGAAACTGTTCTGTGTTCGGTAAATTCACCTCACAGAGTTACATCTTTCCCTTCAAGAAGCCTTTCGCTAAGGCTGTTCTTGTGGAATTGGCAAAGGGATATTTGGAAGACCATAGAGGGCTATGGTGAAAAAGGAAATATCTTCCGTTCAAAACTGGAAAGAAGCTTTCTGAGAAACTGCTCTGTGTTCTGTTAATTCATCTCACAGAGTTACATCTTTCCCTTCAAGAAGCATTTCGCTAAGGCTGTTCTTGTGGAATTGGCAAAGGGATATTTGGAAGCCCATAGAGGGCTATGGTGAAAAAGGAAATAACTTCCGTTCAAAACTGGAAAGAAGCTTTCTGAGAAAGTGCTCTGTGTTCTGTTAATTCATCTCACAGAGTTACATCTTTCCCTTCAAGAAGCCTTTCGCTAATGCTGTTCTTGTGGAATTGGCAAAGGGATATTTGGAAGCCCATAGAGGGCTATGGTGAAAAAGGAAATATCTTCCGTTCAAAACTAGAAAGAAGCTTTCTGAGAAACTGCTCTGTGTTCTGTTAATTCATCTCACAGAGTTACATCTTTCCCTTCAAGAAGTCTTTCGCTAAGGCTGTTATTGTGGAATTGGCAAAGGGATATTTGGAAGCCCATAGAGGGCTATGGTGAAAAAGGAAATATCTTCCGTTCAAAACTGGAAAGAAGCTTTCTGAGAAACTGCTCTGTGTTCTGTTAATTCATCTCACAGAGTTACATCTTTCCCTTCAAGAAGTCTTTCGCTAAGGCTGTTCTTGTGGAATTGGCAAAGGGATATTTGGAAGCCCATAGAGGGCTATGGTGAAAAAGGAAATATCTTCCGTTCAAAACTGGAAAGAAGCTTTCTGAGAATCTGCTCTGTGTTCTGTTAATTCATCTCACAGAGTTACATCTTTCCCTTCAAGAAGCCTTTCGCTAAGGCTGTTCTTGTGGAATTGGAAATGGGATATTTGGAAGCCCATAGAGGGCTATGGTGAAAAAGGAAATATCTTCCGTTGAAAACTGGAAACAATCCTTCTGAGAAACTGCTCTGTGTTCTGTTAATTCATCTCACAGAGTTACATCTTTCCCTTCAAGAAGCCTTTCGCTAAGGCTGTTCTTGTGGAATTGGCAAAGGGATATTTGGAAACCCATAGAGGGCTATGGTGAAAAAGAAATATCTTCCGTTCAAAACTGGAAAGAAGCTTTCTGAGAATCTGCTCTGTGTTCTGTTAATTCATCTCACAGAGTTACATCTTTCCCTTCAAGAAGCCTTTCGCTAAGGCTGTTCTTGTGGAATTGGAAATGGGATATTTGGAAGCCCATAGAGGGCTATGGTGAAAAAGGAAATATCTTCCGTTCAAAACTGGAAAGAAGCTTTCTGAGAAACTGCTCTGTGTTCTGTTAATTCATCTCACAGAGTTACATCTTTCCCTTCAAGAAGCCTTTCGCTAAGGCTGTTCTTGTGGAATTGGTAAAGGGATATTTGGAAGCCCATAGAGGGCTATGGTTAAAAAGGAAATATCATCCGTTGAAAACTGGAAACAAGCCTTCTGAGAAACTGCTCTGTGTTCTGTTAATTCATCTCACAGAGTTACATCTTTCCCTTCAAGAAGCCTTTCGCTAAGGCTGTTCTTGTGGAATTGGCAAAGGGATTTTGGAAGCCCATAGAGGGCTATGGTGAAAAAGGAAATATCTTCCGTTCAAAACTGGAAAGAAGCTTTCTGAGAAACTGCTCTTTGTTCTGTTAATTCATCTCACAGAGTTACATCTTTCCCTTCAGGAAGCCTTTCGCTAAGGCTGTTCTTGTGGAATTGGCAAAGGGATATTTCGAAGCCCATAGAGGGCTATGGTGAAAAAGGAAATATCATCCGTTCAAAACTGGAAAGAAGCTTTCTGAGAAACTGCTCTGTGTTCTGTTAATTCATCTCACAGAGTTACATCTTTCCCTTCAAGAAGCCTTTCGCTAAGGCTGTTCTTGTGGAATTGGCAAAGGGATATTTGGAAGCCCATAGAGGGCTACGGTGAAAAAGGAAATATCTTCCGTTCAAAACTGGAAAGAAGCTTTCTGAGAAACTGCTCTGTGTTCTGTTAATTCATCTCACAGAGTTACATCTTTCCCTTCAAGAAGCCTTTCGCTAAGGCTGTTCTTGTGGAATTGGCAAAGGGGTATTTGGAAGCCCGTAGAGGGCTATGGTGAAAAAGGAAATATCTTCCGTTCAAAACTGGAAAGAAGCTTTCTGAGAAACTGCTCTGTGTTCTGTTAATTCATCTCACAGAGTTACATCTTTCCCTTCAAGAAGCCTTTCGATAAGGCTGTTCTTGTGGAATTGGCAAAGTCATATTTGGAAGCTCATAGAGGGCTATGGTGAAAAAGGAAATATCTTCCGTTCAAAACTGGAAAAAGCTTTCTGAGAAACTGCTCTGTGTTCTGTAAATTCATCTCACAGAGTTACATCTTTCCCTTCAAGAAGCCTTTCGCTAAGGCTGTTCTTGTGGAATTGAAAAAGGGATATTTAGAATTCCATAGGGGGCTATGGTGAAAAAGGAAATATCTTCCGTTCAAAACTGGAAAGAAGCTTTCTGAGAAACTGGTCTGTGTTCTGTTAATTCATCTCACAGAGTTACATCTTTCCCTTCAAAAAGCCTTTCGCTAAGGCTGTTCTGGTGGAATTGGCAAAGGGATATTTGGAAACCCATAGAGGGCTATGGAGAAAAAGGAAATATCTTCCGTTCAAAACTGGAAAGAAGCTTTCTGAGAAACTGCTCTGTGTTCTGTTAATTCATCTCACAGAGTTACATCTTTCCCTTCAAGAAGCGTTTCGCTAAGGCTGTTCTTGTGGAATTGGCAAAGGGATATTTGGAAGCCCATAGAGGGCTATGGTGAAAAAGGAAATAGCTTCCGTTCAAAACTGGAAAGAAGCTTTCTGAGAAACTGCTCTGTGTTCTGTTAATTCATCTCACAGAGTTACATCTTTCCCTTCAAGAAGCCTTTCGCTAAGGCTGTTCTTGTGGAATTGGTAAAGGGATATTTGGAAGCCCATAGAGGGCTATGGTGAAAAAAAGAAATATCTTCCGTTGAAAACTGGAAACAAGCCTTCTGAGAAACTGCTCTTTGTTCTGTTAATTCATCTCACAGAGTTACATCTTTCCCTTCAGGAAGCCTTTCGCTAAGGCTGTTCTTGTGGAATTGGCAAAGGGATATTTCGAAGCCCATAGAGGGCTTTGGTGAAAAAGGAAATATCTTCCGTTCAAAACTGGAAAGAAGCCTTCTGAGAAACTGTTCTGTGTTCGGTAAATTCACCTCACAGAGTTACATCTTTCCCTTCAAGAAGCCTTTCGCTAAGGCTGTTCTTGTGGAATTGGCAAAGGGATATTTGGAAGACCATAGAGGGCTATGGTGAAAAAGGAAATATCTTCCGTTCAAAACTGGAAAGAAGCTTTCTGAGAAACTGCTCTGTGTTCTGTTAATTCATCTCACAGAGTTACATCTTTCCCTTCAAGAAGCCTTTCGCTAAGGCTGTTCTTGTGGAATTGGCAAAGGGATATTTGGAAGCCCATAGAGGGCTATGGTGAAAAAGGAAATAACTTCCGTTCAAAACTGGAAAGAAGCTTTATGAGAAACTGCTCTGTGTTCTGTTAATTCATCTCACAGAGTTACATCTTTCCCTTCAAGAAGCCTTTCGCTAAGGCTGTTCTTGTGGAATTGGCAAAGGGATATTTGGAAGCCCATAGAGGGCTATGGTGAAAAAGGAAATATCTTCCGTTCAAACTGGAAAGAAGCTTTCTGAGAAACTGCTCTGTGTTCTGTTAATTCATCTCACAGAGTTACATCTTTCCCTTCATGAAGCCTTTCGCTAAGGCTGTTCTTGTGGAATTGGCAAAGTCATATTTGGAAGCTCATAGAGGGCTATGGTGAAAAAGGAAATATCTTCCGTTGAAAACTGGAAACAATCCTTCTGAGAAACTGCTCTGTGTTCTGTTAATTCATCTCACAGAGTTACATCTTTCCCTTCAAGAAGCCTTTCGCTAAGGCTCTTTTTGTGGAATTGGCAAAGGGATATTTGGAAGCCCATAGAGGGCTATTTTGAAAAAGGAAATATCTTCCGTTCAAGACTGGAAAGAAGCTTTCTGAGAAACTGCTCTGTGTTCTGTTTATTCATCTCACAGAGTTACATCTTTCCCTTCAAGAAGCCTTTCGCTAAGGCTCTTTTTGTGGAATTGGCAAAGGGATATTTGGAAGCCCATAGAGGGCTATTTTGAAAAAGGAAATATCTTCCGTTCAAGACTGGAAAGAAGCTTTCTGAGAAACTGCTCTGTGTTCTGTTAATTCATCTCACAGAGTTACATCTTTCCCTTCAAGAAGTCTTTCGCTAAGGCTGTTATTGTGGAATTGGCAAAGGGATATTTGGAAGCCCATAGAGGGCTATGGTGAAAAAGGAAATATCTTCCGTTCAAAACTGGAAAGAAGCTTTCTGAGAAACTGCTCTGTGTTCTGTTAATTCATCTCACAGAGTTACATCTCTCCCTTCAAGTAGCCTTTCGCTAAGGCTGTTCTTGTGGAATTGGCAAAGGGATATTTGGAAGCCCATAGAGGGCTACGGTGAAAAAGGAAATATCTTCCGTTCAAAACTGGAAAGAAGCTTTCTGAGAAAATGCTCTCTGTTCTGTTAATTCATCTCACAGAGTTACATCTTTCCCTTCAGGAAGCCTTTCGCTAAGGCTGTTCTTGTGGAATTGGCAAAGTCATATTTGGAAGCTCATAGAGGGCTTTGGTGAAAAAGGAAATATCTTCCGTTCAAAACTGGAAAGAAGCTTTCTGAGAAACTGTTCTGTATTCGGTAAATTCACCTCACAGAGTTACATCTTTCCCTTCAAGAAGCCTTTCGCTAAGGCTGTTCTTGTGGAATTGGCAAAGGGATATTTGGAAGACCATAGAGGGCTATGGTGAAAAAGGAAATATCTTCCGTTCAAAACTGGAAAGAAGCTTTCTGAGAAACTGCTCTGTGTTCTGTTAATTCATCTCACAGAGTTACATCTTTCCCTTCAAGAAGCCTTTCGCTAAGGCTGTTCTTGTGGAATTGGCAAAGGGATATTTGGAAGCCCATAGAGGGCTATGGTGAAAAAGGAAATATCTTCCGTTCAAAACTTGAAAGAAGCTTTCTGAGAAACTGCTCTGTGTTCTGTTAATTCATCTCACAGAGTTACATCTTTCCCTTCAAGAAGTCTTTCGCTAAGGCTGTTATTGTGGAATTGGCAAAGGGATATTTGGAAGCCCATAGAGGGCTATGGTGAAAAAGGAAATATCTTCCGTTCAAAACTGGAAAGAAGCTTTCTGAGAAACTGCTCTGTGTTCTGTTAATTCATCTCACAGAGTTACATCTCTCCCTTCAAGTAGCCTTTCGGTAAGGCTGTTCTTGTGGAATTGGCAAAGGGATATTTGGAAGCCCATAGAGGGCTATGGTGAAAAAGGAAATAGCTTCCGTTCAAAACTGGAAAGAAGCTTTCTGAGAAACTGCTCTGTGTTCTGTTAATTCATCTCACAGAGTTACATCTTTTCCTTCAAGAAGCCTTTCGCTAAGGCTGTTCTTGTGGAATTGGCAAAGTCATATTTGGAAGCTCATAGAGGGCTATGGTGAAAAAGGAAATATCTTCCGTTCAAAACTGGAAAGAAGCTTTCTGAAAAACTGCTCTGTGTTCTGTAAATTCATCTCACAGAGTTACATCTTTCCCTTCAAGAAGCCTTTCGCTAAGGCTGTTCTTGTGGAATTGGCAAAGGGATATTTGGAAGCCCATAGAGGGCTATGGTGAAAAAGGAAATATCTTCCGTTCAAAACTGGAAAGAAGCTTTCTGAGAAACTGCTCTGTGTTCTGTTAACTCATCTCACAGAGTTACATCTTTCCCTTCAAGAAGCCTTTCGCTAAGGCTCTTCTTGTGGAATTGGCAAAGGGGTATTTGGAAGCCCATAGAGGGCTATGGTGAAAAAGGAAATATCTTCCGTTAAAAACTGGAAAGAAGCTTTCTGAGAAACTGTTCTGTGTTCGGTAAATTCACCTCACAGAGTTACATCTTTCCCTTCAAGAAGCCTTTCGCTAAGGCTGTTCTTGTGGAATTGGCAAAGGGATATTTGGAAGACCATAGAGGGCTATGGTGAAAAAGGAAATATCTTCCGTTCAAAACTGGAAAGAAGCTTTCTGAGAAACTGCTCTGTGTTCTGTTAATTCATCTCACAGAGTTACATCTTTCCCTTCAAGAAGCATTTCGCTAAGGCTGTTCTTGTGGAATTGGCAAAGGGATATTTGGAAGCCCATAGAGGGCTATGGTGAAAAAGGAAATAACTTCCGTTCAAAACTGGAAAGAAGCTTTCTGAGAAAGTGCTCTGTGTTCTGTTAATTCATCTCACAGAGTTACATCTTTCCCTTCAAGAAGCCTTTCGCTAATGCTGTTCTTGTGGAATTGGCAAAGGGATATTTGGAAGCCCATAGAGGGCTATGGTGAAAAAGGAAATATCTTCCGTTCAAAACTAGAAAGAAGCTTTCTGAGAAACTGCTCTGTGTTCTGTTAATTCATCTCACAGAGTTACATCTTTCCCTTCAAGAAGTCTTTCGCTAAGGCTGTTATTGTGGAATTGGCAAAGGGATATTTGGAAGCCCATAGAGGGCTATGGTGAAAAAGGAAATATCTTCCGTTCAAAACTGGAAAGAAGCTTTCTGAGAAACTGCTCTGTGTTCTGTTAATTCATCTCACAGAGTTACATCTTTCCCTTCAAGAAGTCTTTCGCTAAGGCTGTTCTTGTGGAATTGGCAAAGGGATATTTGGAAGCCCATAGAGGGCTATGGTGAAAAAGGAAATATCTTCCGTTCAAAACTGGAAAGAAGCTTTCTGAGAATCTGCTCTGTGTTCTGTTAATTCATCTCACAGAGTTACATCTTTCCCTTCAAGAAGCCTTTCGCTAAGGCTGTTCTTGTGGAATTGGAAATGGGATATTTGGAAGCCCATAGAGGGCTATGGTGAAAAAGGAAATATCTTCCGTTGAAAACTGGAAACAATCCTTCTGAGAAACTGCTCTGTGTTCTGTTAATTCATCTCACAGAGTTACATCTTTCCCTTCAAGAAGCCTTTCGCTAAGGCTGTTCTTGTGGAATTGGCAAAGGGATATTTGGAAACCCATAGAGGGCTATGGTGAAAAAGAAATATCTTCCGTTCAAAACTGGAAAGAAGCTTTCTGAGAATCTGCTCTGTGTTCTGTTAATTCATCTCACAGAGTTACATCTTTCCCTTCAAGAAGCCTTTCGCTAAGGCTGTTCTTGTGGAATTGGAAATGGGATATTTGGAAGCCCATAGAGGGCTATGGTGAAAAAGGAAATATCTTCCGTTCAAAACTGGAAAGAAGCTTTCTGAGAAACTGCTCTGTGTTCTGTTAATTCATCTCACAGAGTTACATCTTTCCCTTCAAGAAGCCTTTCGCTAAGGCTGTTCTTGTGGAATTGGTAAAGGGATATTTGGAAGCCCATAGAGGGCTATGGTTAAAAAGGAAATATCATCCGTTGAAAACTGGAAACAAGCCTTCTGAGAAACTGCTCTGTGTTCTGTTAATTCATCTCACAGAGTTACATCTTTCCCTTCAAGAAGCCTTTCGCTAAGGCTGTTCTTGTGGAATTGGCAAAGGGATTTTGGAAGCCCATAGAGGGCTATGGTGAAAAAGGAAATATCTTCCGTTCAAAACTGGAAAGAAGCTTTCTGAGAAACTGCTCTTTGTTCTGTTAATTCATCTCACAGAGTTACATCTTTCCCTTCAGGAAGCCTTTCGCTAAGGCTGTTCTTGTGGAATTGGCAAAGGGATATTTCGAAGCCCATAGAGGGCTATGGTGAAAAAGGAAATATCATCCGTTCAAAACTGGAAAGAAGCTTTCTGAGAAACTGCTCTGTGTTCTGTTAATTCATCTCACAGAGTTACATCTTTCCCTTCAAGAAGCCTTTCGCTAAGGCTGTTCTTGTGGAATTGGCAAAGGGATATTTGGAAGCCCATAGAGGGCTACGGTGAAAAAGGAAATATCTTCCGTTCAAAACTGGAAAGAAGCTTTCTGAGAAACTGCTCTGTGTTCTGTTAATTCATCTCACAGAGTTACATCTTTCCCTTCAAGAAGCCTTTCGCTAAGGCTGTTCTTGTGGAATTGGCAAAGGGGTATTTGGAAGCCCGTAGAGGGCTATGGTGAAAAAGGAAATATCTTCCGTTCAAAACTGGAAAGAAGCTTTCTGAGAAACTGCTCTGTGTTCTGTTAATTCATCTCACAGAGTTACATCTTTCCCTTCAAGAAGCCTTTCGATAAGGCTGTTCTTGTGGAATTGGCAAAGTCATATTTGGAAGCTCATAGAGGGCTATGGTGAAAAAGGAAATATCTTCCGTTCAAAACTGGAAAAAGCTTTCTGAGAAACTGCTCTGTGTTCTGTAAATTCATCTCACAGAGTTACATCTTTCCCTTCAAGAAGCCTTTCGCTAAGGCTGTTCTTGTGGAATTGAAAAAGGGATATTTAGAATTCCATAGAGGGCTATGGTGAAAAAGGAAATATCTTCCGTTCAAAACTGGAAAGAAGCTTTCTGAGAAACTGGTCTGTGTTCTGTTAATTCATCTCACAGAGTTACATCTTTCCCTTCAAAAAGCCTTTCGCTAAGGCTGTTCTGGTGGAATTGGCAAAGGGATATTTGGAAACCCATAGAGGGCTATGGAGAAAAAGGAAATATCTTCCGTTCAAAACTGGAAAGAAGCTTTCTGAGAAACTGCTCTGTGTTCTGTTAATTCATCTCACAGAGTTACATCTTTCCCTTCAAGAAGCGTTTCGCTAAGGCTGTTCTTGTGGAATTGGCAAAGGGATATTTGGAAGCCCATAGAGGGCTATGGTGAAAAAGGAAATAGCTTCCGTTCAAAACTGGAAAGAAGCTTTCTGAGAAACTGCTCTGTGTTCTGTTAATTCATCTCACAGAGTTACATCTTTCCCTTCAAGAAGCCTTTCGCTAAGGCTGTTCTTGTGGAATTGGTAAAGGGATATTTGGAAGCCCATAGAGGGCTATGGTGAAAAAAAGAAATATCTTCCGTTGAAAACTGGAAACAAGCCTTCTGAGAAACTGCTCTTTGTTCTGTTAATTCATCTCACAGAGTTACATCTTTCCCTTCAGGAAGCCTTTCGCTAAGGGTGTTCTTGTGGAATTGGCAAAGGGATATTTCGAAGCCCATAGAGGGCTTTGGTGAAAAAGGAAATATCTTCCGTTCAAAACTGGAAAGAAGCCTTCTGAGAAACTGTTCTGTGTTCGGTAAATTCACCTCACAGAGTTACATCTTTCCCTTCAAGAAGCCTTTCGCTAAGGCTGTTCTTGTGGAATTGGCAAAGGGATATTTGGAAGACCATAGAGGGCTATGGTGAAAAAGGAAATATCTTCCGTTCAAAACTGGAAAGAAGCTTTCTGAGAAACTGCTCTGTGTTCTGTTAATTCATCTCACAGAGTTACATCTTTCCCTTCAAGAAGCCTTTCGCTAAGGCTGTTCTTGTGGAATTGGCAAAGGGATATTTGGAAGCCCATAGAGGGCTATGGTGAAAAAGGAAATAACTTCCGTTCAAAACTGGAAAGAAGCTTTATGAGAAACTGCTCTGTGTTCTGTTAATTCATCTCACAGAGTTACATCTTTCCCTTCAAGAAGCCTTTCGCTAAGGCTGTTCTTGTGGAATTGGCAAAGGGATATTTGGAAGCCCATAGAGGGCTATGGTGAAAAAGGAAATATCTTCCGTTCAAACTGGAAAGAAGCTTTCTGAGAAACTGCTCTGTGTTCTGTTAATTCATCTCACAGAGTTACATCTTTCCCTTCATGAAGCCTTTCGCTAAGGCTGTTCTTGTGGAATTGGCAAAGTCATATTTGGAAGCTCATAGAGGGCTATGGTGAAAAAGGAAATATCTTCCGTTCAAAACTGGAAAGAAGCTTTCTGAGAAACTGCTCTGTGTTCTGTTAATTCATCTCACAGAGTTACATCTTTCCCTTCAAGAAGCCTTTCGCTAAGGCTGTTCTAGTGGAATTGGCAAAGGGATATTTGGAAGCCCATAGTGGCTATGGTGAAAAAGGAAATATCATCCGTTTAAAACTGGATAGAAGCTTTCTGAGAAACTGCTCTGTGTTCTGTTAATTCATCTCACAAAGTTACATCTTTCCCTTCAAGAAGCCTTTCGCTAAGGCTCTTTTTGTGGAATTGGCAAAGGGATATTTGGAAGCCCATAGAGGGCTATTTTGAAAAAGGAAATATCTTCCGTTCAAGACTGGAAAGAAGCTTTCTGAGAAACTGCTCTGTGTTCTGTTAATTCATCTCACAGAGTTACATCTTTCCCTTCAAGAAGTCTTTCGCTAAGGCTGTTATTGTGGAATTGGCAAAGGGATATTTGGAAGCCCATAGGGGCTATGGTGAAAAAGGAAATATCTTCCGTTCAAAACTGGAAAGAAGCTTTCTGAGAAACTGCTCTGTGTTCTGTTAATTCATCTCACAGAGTTACATCTCTCCCTTCAAGTAGCCTTTCGCTAAGGCTGTTCTTGTGGAATTGGCAAAGGGATATTTGGAAGCCCATAGAGGGCTACGGTCAAAAAGGAAATAGCTTCCGTTCAAAACTGGAAAGAAGCTTTCTGAGAAACTGCTCTGTGTTCTGTTAATTCATCTCACAGAGTTACATCTTTCCCTTCAAGAAGCCTTTCGCTAAGGCTGTTCTTGTGGAATTGGCAAAGGGATATTTGGAAGCCCATAGAGGGCTATGGTGAAAAAGGAAATATCTTCCGTTCAAAACTGGAAAGAAGCTTTCTGAGAAACTGCTCTGTGTTCTGTTAATTAATCTCACAGAGATACATCTTTCCATTCAAGAAGCCTTTCGCTAAGGCTGTTCTTGTGCAATTGGCAAAGGGATATTTGGAAGCCCATAGAGGGCTATGGTGAAAAAGGAAATATCTTCCTTTCAAAACTGGAAAGAAGCTTTCTGAGAATCTGCTCTGTGTTCTGTTAATTCATCTCACAGAGTTACATCTTTCCCTTCAAGAAGCCTTTCGCTAAGGCTGTTCTTGTGGAATTGGAAAAGGGATATTTGGAAGCCCATAGAGGGCTATGGTGAAAAAGGAAATAACTTCCGTTGAAAACTGGAAACAATCCTTCTGAGAAACTGCTCTGTGTTCTGTTAATTCATCTCACAGAGTTACATCTTTCCCTTCAGGAAGTCTTTCGCTAAGGCTGTTATTGTGGAATTGGCAAAGGGATATTTGGAAGCCCATAGAGGGCTATGGTGAAAAAGGAAATATCTTCCGTTCTAAACTTGAAAGAAGCTTTCTGAGAAACTGCTCTGTGTTCTGTTAATTCATCTCACAGAGTTACATCTTTCCCTTCAAGAAGCCTTTCGCTAAGGCTGTTCTTGTGGAATTGGCAAAGGGATATTTGGAAGCCCATAGATGGTTATGGTGAAAAAGGAAATATCTTCCGTTCAAAACTGGAAAGAAGCTTTCTGAGAAACTTCTCTGTGTTCTGTTAATTAATCTCACAGAGTTACATCTTTCCCTTCAAGAAGACTTTCGCTAAGGCTGTTCTTGTGGAATTGGCAAAGGGATATTTGGAAGCCCATAGAGGGCTATGGTGAAAAAGGAAATATCTACCGTTCAAAACTGGAAAGAAGCTTTCTGAGAAACTGCTCTGTGTTCTGTTAATTCAACTCACAGTGTTACATCTTTCCCTTCAAGAAGCCTTTCGCTAAGGCTGTTCTTGTGGAATTGGCGAAGTGATATTTGGAAGCCCATAGAGGGCTATGGTGAAAAAGGAAATTTCTTCCGTTCAAAACTGGAAAGAAGCTTTCTGAGAAACTGCTCTGTGTTCTGTTAATTCATCTCACAGTGTTACATCTTTCCCTTCAAGAAGCCTTTCGCTAAGGCTGTTCTTGTGGAATTGGCGAAGGGATATTTGGAAGCTCATAGAGGGCTATGGTGAAAAAGGAAATATCTTCCGTTCAAAACTGGAAAGCAGCTTTCTGAGAAACTGCTCTGTGTTCTGTTAATTCATCTCACAGAGTTACATCTTTCCCTTCAAGAAGCCTTTCGCTAAGGCTGTTCTTGTGGAATTGGCAAAGGGATTTTGGAAACCCATAGAGGGCTATGGTGAAAAAGGAAATAGCTTCCGTTCAAAACTGGAAAGAAGCTTTCTGAGAAACTGGTCTGTGTTCTGTTCATTCATCTCACAGAGTTACATCTTTACCTTCAAAAAGCCTTTCGCTAAGGCTGTTCTGGTGGAATTGGCAATGGGATATTTAGAAACCCATAGAGGGCTATGGTGAAAAAGGAAATATCTTCCGTTCAAAACTGGAAAGAAGCTTTCTGAGAAACTGCTCTGTGTTCTGTTAATTCATCTCACAGAGTTACATCTTTCCCTTCAAGAAGCCTTTCGCTAAGGCTGTTCTTGTGGAATTGGCGAAGTGATATTTGGAAGCCCTTAGAGAGCTATGGTGAAAAAGGAAATTTCTTCCGTTCAAAACTGGAAAGAAGCTTTCTGAGAAACTGCTCTGTGTTCTGTTAATTCATCTCACAGTGTTACATCTTTCCCTTCAAGAAGCCTTTCGCTAAGGCTGTTCTTGTGGAATTGGCGAAGGGATATTTGGAAGCTCATAGAGGGCTATGGTGAAAAAGGAAATATCTTCCGTTCAAAACTGGAAAGCAGCTTTCTGAGAAACTGCTCTGTGTTCTGTTAATTCATCTCACAGAGTTACATCTTTCCCTTCAAGAAGCCTTTCGCTAAGGCTGTTCTTGTGGAATTGGCAAAGGGATTTTGGAAACCCATAGAGGGCTATGGTGAAAAAGGAAATAGCTTCCGTTCAAAACTGGAAAGAAGCTTTCTGAGAAACTGGTCTGTGTTCTGTTCATTCATCTCACAGAGTTACATCTTTACCTTCAAAAAGCCTTTCGCTAAGGCTGTTCTGGTGGAATTGGCAATGGGATATTTAGAAACCCATAGAGGGCTATGGTGAAAAAGGAAATATCTTCCGTTCAAAACTGGAAAGAAGCTTTCTGAGAAACTGCTCTGTGTTCTGTTAATTCATCTCACAGAGTTACATCTTTCCCTTCAAGAAGCCTTTCGTTAAGGCTGTTCTTGTGGAATTGGTAAAGGGATATTTGGAAGCCCATAGAGGGCTACGGTGAAAAAGGAAATATCTTCCGTTGAAAACTGGAAACAAGCCTTCTGAGAAACTGCTCTGTGTTATGTTAATTCATCTCACAGAGTTACATCTTTCCCTACAAGAAGCCTTTCGCTAAGGCTGTTCTTGTGGAATTGGTAAAGGGATATTTGGAAGCCCATAGAGGGCTATGGTGAAAAAGGAAATATCATCCGTTGAAAACTGGAAACAAGCCTTCTCAGAAACTGCTCTGTGTTCTGTTAATCCATCTCACAGAGTTACATCTTTCCCTTCAAGAAGCCTTTCGCTAAGGCTGTTCTTGTGGAATTGGCAAAGGGATATTTGGAAGCCCATAGAGGGCTATGGTGAAAAAGGAAATATCTTCCGTTCAAAACTGGAAAGAAGCTTTCTGAGAAACTGTTCTGTGTTCGGTAAATTCACCTCACAGAGTTACAACTTTCCCTTCAAGAAGCCTTTCGCTAAGGCTGTTCTTGTGGAATTGGCAAAGAGATGTTTGGAAGCCCATAGAGGGCTATGGTGAAAAAGGAAATATCTTCCGTTCAAAACTGGAAACAAGCTTTCTGAGAAACTGCTCTGTGTTCTGTTAATTAATCTCACAGAGTTACATCTTTCCCTTCAAGAAGCCTTTCGCTAAGGCTGTTCTTGTGGAATTGGCAAAGGGATATTTGGAAGCCCATAGAAGGCTATGGTAAAAAAGGAAATAACTTCCGTTCAAAACTGGAAAGAAGCTTTCTGAGAAACTGTTCTGTGTTCTGTTAATTCATCTCACGGAGTTACATCTTTCCCTTCAAGAAACCTTTCGCTAAGGCTGTTCTTGTGGAATTGGCAAAGGGATATTTGGAAGCCAATAGAGGGCTATGGTGAAAAAGGAAATATCTTCCTTTCAAAACTGGAAAGAAGCTTTCTGATAATCTGCTCTGTGTTCTGTTAATTCATCTCACAGAGTTACATCTTTCCTTTCAAGAAGCCTTTCGCTAAGGCTGTTCTTGTGGAATTGGAAATGGGATATTTGGAAGCCCATAGAGGGCTATGGTGAAAAAGGAAATATCTTCCGTTGAAAACTGGAAACAATCCTTCTGAGAAACTGCTCTGTGTTCTGTTAATTCATCTCACAGAGTTACATCTTTCCCTTCAGGAAGCCTTTCGCTAAGGCTGTTCTTGTGGAATTGGCAAAGGGATTTTGGAAGCCCATAGAGGGCTATGGTGAAAAAGGAATTATCTTCCGTTCAAAACTGGAAAGAAGCTTTCTGAGAAACTGCTCTGTGTTCTGTTATTTCATCTCACAGAGTTACATCTTTCCCTTCAAGAAGCCTTTCGCTAAGGCTGTTCTTGTGGAATTGGCAAAGGGATATTTCGAAGCCCATAGAGGGCTATGGTGAAAAAGGAAATATCATCCGTTCAAAACTGGAAAGAAGCTTTCTGAGAAACTGCTCTGTGTTCTGTTAATTCATCTCACAGAGTTACATCTTTCCCTTCAAGAAGCCTTTCGCTAAGGCTGTTCTTGTGGAATTGGCAAAGGGATATTTGGAAGCCCATAGAGGGCTATGGTGAAAAAGGAAATATCATCCGTTCAAAACTGGAAAGAAGCTTTCTGAGAAACTGCTCTGTGTTCTGTTAATTCATCTCACAGAGTTACATCTTTCCCTTCAAGAAGCCTTTCGCTAAGGCTGTTCTTGTGGAATTGGCAAAGGGGTATTTGGAAGCCCATAGAGGGCTATGGTGAAAAAGGAAATATCTTCCGTTCAAAACTGGAAAGAAGCTTTCTGAGAAACTGCTCTGTGTTCTGTTAATTCATCTCACAGAGTTACATCTTTCCCTTCAAGAAGTCTTTCGCTAAGGCTGTTCTTGTGGAATTGGCAAAGTCATATTTGGAAGCTCATAGAGGGCTATGGTGAAAAAGGAAACATCTTCCGTTCAAAACTGGAAAAAGCTTTCTGAGAAACTGCTCTGTGTTCTGTAAATTCATCTCACAGAGTTACATCTTTCCCTTCAAGAAGCCTTTCGCTAAGGCTGTTCTTGTGGAATTGAAAAAGGGATATTTAGAATTCCATAGAGGGCTATGGTGAAAAAGGAAATATCTTCCGTTCAAAACTGGAAAGAAGCTTTCTGAGAAACTGGTCTGTGTTCTGTTAATTCATCTCACAGAGTTACATCTGTCCCTTCAAAAAGCCTTTCGCTAAGGCTGTTCTGGTGGAATTGGCAAAGGGATATTTGGAAACCCATAGAGGGTTATGGTGAAAAAGGAAATATCTTCCGTTCAAACCTGGAAAGAAGCTTTCTGAGAAACTGCTCTGTGTTCTGTTAATTCATCTCACAGAGTTACATCTTTCCCTTCAAGAAGCCTTTCGCTAAGGCTGTTCTTGTGGAATTGGCAAAGGGATATTTGGAAGCCCATAGAGGGCTATGGTGAAAAAAAGAAACATCTTCCGTTGAACACTGGAAACAAGCCTTCTGAGAAACTGCTGTTTGTTCTGTTAATTCATCTCACAGAGTTACATCTTTCCCTTCAGGAAGCCTTTCGCTAAGGCTGTTCTTGTGGAATTGGCAAAGGGATATTTCGAAGCCCATAGAGGGCTTTGGTGAAAAAGGAAATATCTTCCGTTCAAAACTGGAAAGAAGCTTTCTGAGAAACTGTTCTGTGTTCGGTAAATTCACCTCACAGAGTTACATCTTTCCCTTCAAGAAGCCTTTCGCTAAGCCTGTTCTTGTGGAATTGGCAAAGGGATATTTGGAAGACCATAGAGGGCTATGGTGAAAAAGGAAATATCTTCCGTTCAAAACTGGAAAGAAGCTTTCTGAGAAACTGCTCTGTGTTCTGTTAATTCATCTCACAGAGTTACATCTTTCCCTTCAAGAAGCCTTTCGCTAAGGCTGTTCTTGTGGAATTGGCAAAGGGATATTTGGAAGCCCATAGAGGGCTATGGTGAAAAAGGAAATATCTTCCGTTCAAAACTGGAAAGAAGCTTTCTGAGAAACTGCTCTGTGTTCTGTTAATTCATCTCACAGAGTTACATCTTTCCCTTCAAGAAGCCTTTCGCTAAGGCTGTTCTTGTGGAATTGGCAAAGTCATATTTGGAAGCTCATAGTGGGCTATGGTGAAAAAGGAAATATCTTCCGTTCAAAACTGGAAAGAAGCTTTCTGAGAAACTGCTCTGTGTTCTGTTAATTCATCTCACAGAGTTACATCTTTCCCTTCAAGAAGCCTTTCGCTAAGGCTGTTCTAGTGGAATTGGCAAAGGGATATTTGGAAGCCCATAGAGGGCTATGGTGAAAAAGGAAATATCATCCGTTTAAAACTGGAAAGAAGCTTTCTGAGAAACTGCTCTGTGTTCTGTTAATTCATCTCACAGAGTTACATCTTTCCCTTCAAGAAGCCTTTCGCTAAGGCTCTTTTTGTGGAATTGGCAAAGGGATATTTGGAAGCCCATAGAGGGCTATTTTGAAAAAGGAAATATCTTCCGTTCAAGACTGGAAAGAAGCTTTCTGAGAAACTGCTCTGTGTTCTGTTAATTCATCTCACAGAGTTACATCTTTCCCTTCAAGAAGTCTTTCGCTAAGGCTGTTATTGTGGAATTGGCGAAGGGATATTTGGAAGCCCATAGAGGGCTATGGTGAAAAAGGAAATTTCTTCCGTTCAAAACTGGAAAGAAGCTTTCTGAGAAACTGCTCTGTGTTCTGTTAATTCATCTCACAGTGTTACATCTTTCCCTTCAAGAAGCCTTTCGCTAAGGCTGTTCTTGTGGAATTGGCGAAGGGATATTTGGAAGCTCATAGAGGGCTATGGTGAAAAAGGAAATATCTTCCGTTCAAAACTGGAAAGCAGCTTTCTGAGAAACTGCTCTGTGTTCTGTTAATTCATCTCACAGAGTTACATCTTTCCCTTCAAGAAGCCTTTCGCTAAGGCTGTTCTTGTGGAATTGGCAAAGGGATTTTGGAAACCCATAGAGGGCTATGGTGAAAAAGGAAATAGCTTCCGTTCAAAACTGGAAAGAAGCTTTCTGAGAAACTGGTCTGTGTTCTGTTCATTCATCTCACAGAGTTACATCTTTACCTTCAAAAAGCCTTTCGCTAAGGCTGTTCTGGTGGAATTGGCAATGGGATATTTAGAAACCCATAGAGGGCTATGGTGAAAAAGGAAATATCTTCCGTTCAAAACTGCAAAGAAGCTTTCTGAGAAACTGCTCTGTGTTCTGTTAATTCATCTCACAGAGTTACATCTTTCCCTTCAAGAAGCCTTTCGCTAAGGCTGTTCTTGTGGAATTGGTAAAGGGATATTTGGAAGCCCATAGAGGGCTACGGTGAAAAAGGAAATATCTTCCGTTGAAAACTGGAAACAAGCCTTCTGAGAAACTGCTCTGTGTTATGTTAATTCATCTCACAGAGTTACATCTTTCCCTTCAAGAAGCCTTTCGCTAAGGCTGTTCTTCTGGAATTGGCAAAGGGATATTTCGAAGCCCATAGAGGGCTATGGTGAAAAAGGAAATATCATCCGTTCAAAACTGGAAAGAAGCTTTCTGAGAAACAGCTCTGTGTTCTGTTAATTCATCTCACAGAGTTACATCTTTCCCTTCAAGAAGCCTTTCGCTAAGGCTGTTCTTGTGGAATTGGCAAAGGGATATTTGGAAACCCATAGAGGGCTATGGTGAAAAAGGAAATATCTTCCGTTCAAACCTGGAAAGAAGCTTTCTGAGAAACTGCTCTGTGTTCTGTTAATTCATCTCACAGAGTTACATCTTTCCCTTCAAGAAGCCTTTCGCTAAGGCTGTTCTTGTGGAATTGGCAAAGGGGTATTTGGAAGCCCATAGAGGGCTATGGTGAAAAAGGAAATATCTTCCGTTCAAAACTGGAAAGAAGCTTTCTGAGAAACTGCTCTGTGTTATGTTAATTCATCTCACAGAGTTACATCTTTCCCTTCAAGAAGCCTTTCGCTAAGGCTGTTCTTGTGGAATTTGTAAAGGGATATTTGGAAGCCCATAGAGGGCTATGGTAAAAAAGGAAATATCATCCGTTGAAAACTGGAAACAAGCCTTCTCAGAAACTGCTCTGTGTTCTGTTAATCCATCTCACAGAGTTACATCTTTCCCTTCAAGAAGCCTTTCGCTAAGGCTGTTCTTGTGGAATTGGCAAAGGGATATTTGGAAGCCCATAGAGGGCTATGGTGAAAAAGGAAATATCTTCCGTTCAAAACTGGAAAGAAGCTTTCTGAGAAACTGTTCTGTGTTCGGTAAATTCACCTCACAGAGTTACAACTTTCCCTTCAAGAAGCCTTTCGCTAAGGCTGTTCTTGTGGAACTGGCAAAGAGATATTTGGAAGCCCATAGAGGGCTATGGTGAAAAAGGAAATATCTTCCGTTCAAAACTGGAAACAAGCTTTCTGAGAAACTGCTCTGTGTTCTGTTAATTAATCTCACAGAGTTACATCTTTCCCTTCAAGAAGCCTTTCGCTAAGGCTGTTCTTGTGGAATTGGCAAAGGGATATTTGGAAGCCCATAGAAGGCTATGGTGAAAAAGGAAATAACTTCCGTTCAAAACTGGAAAGAAGCTTTCTGAGAAACTGCTCTGTGTTCTGTTAATTCATCTCACGGAGTTACATCTTTCCCTTCAAAAACCTTTCGCTAAGGCTGTTCTTGTGGAATTGGCAAAGGGATATTTGGAAGCCAATAGAGGGCTATGGTGAAAAAGGAAATATCTTCCTTTCAAAACTGGAAAGAAGCTTTCTGATAATCTGCTCTGTGTTCTGTTAATTCATCTCACAGAGTTACATCTTTCCCTTCAAGAAGCCTTTCGCTAAGGCTGTTCTTGTGGAATTGGTAAAGGGATATTTGGAAGCCCATAGAGGGCTATGGTGAAAAAAAGAAATATCTTCCGTTGAAAACTGGAAACAAGCCTTCTGAGAAACTGCTCTTTGTTCTGTTAATTCATCTCACAGAGTTACATCTTTCCCTTCAGGAAGCCTTTCGCTAAGGCTGTTCTTGTGGAATTGGCAAAGGGATATTTCGAAGCCCATAGAGGGCTTTGGTGAAAAAGGAAATATCTTCCGTTCAAAACTGGAAAGAAGCTTTCTGAGAAACTGTTCTTTGTTCGTTAAATTCACCTCACAGATTTACATCTTTCCCTTCAAGAAGCCTTTCGCTAAGGCTGTTCTTGTGGAATTGGCAAAGGGATATTTGGAAGACCATAGAGGGCTATGGTGAAAAAGGAAATATCTTCCGTTCAAAACTGGAAAGAAGCTTTCTGAGAAACTGCTCTGTGTTCTGTTAATTCATCTCACAGAGTTACATCTTTCCCTTCAAGAAGCCTTTCGCTAAGGCTGTTCTTGTGGAATTGGCAAAGGGATTTTGGAAACCCATAGAGGGCTATGGTGAAAAAGGAAATAGCTTCCGTTCAAAACTGGAAAGAAGCTTTCTGAGAAACTGGTCTGTGTTCTGTTCATTCATCTCACAGAGTTACATCTTTACCTTCAAAAAGCCTTTCGCTAAGGCTGTTCTGGTGGAATTGGCAATGGGATATTTAGAAACCCATAGAGGGCTATGGTGAAAAAGGAAATATCTTCCGTTCAAAACTGGAAAGAAGCTTTCTGAGAAACTGCTCTGTGTTCTGTTAATTCATCTCACAGAGTTACATCTTTCCCTTCAAGAAGCCTTTCGCTAAGGCTGTTCTTGTGGAATTGGTAAAGGGATATTTGGAAGCCCATAGAGGGCTACGGTGAAAAAGGAAATATCTTCCGTTGAAAACTGGAAACAAGCCTTCTGAGAAACTGCTCTGTGTTCTGTTAATTCATCTCACAGAGTTACATCTTTCCCTTCAAGAAGCCTTTCGCTAAGGCTGTTCTTCTGGAATTGGCAAAGGGATATTTCGAAGCCCATAGAGGGCTATGGTGAAAAAGGAAATATCATCCGTTCAAAACTGGAAAGAAGCTTTCTGAGAAACTGCTCTGTGTTCTGTTAATTCATCTCACAGAGTTACATCTTTCCCTTCAAGAAGCCTTTCGCTAAGGCTGTTCTTGTGGAATTGGCAAAGGGATATTTGGAAACCCATAGAGGGCTATGGTGAAAAAGGAAATATCTTCCGTTGAAAACTGGAAACAAGCCTTCTCAGAAACTGCTCTGTGTTCTGTTAATCCATCTCACAGAGTTACATCTTTCCCTTCAAGAAGCCTTTCGCTAAGGCTGTTCTTGTGGAATTGGCAAAGGGATATTTGGAAGCCCATAGAGGGCTATGGTGAAAAAGGAAATATCTTCCGTTCAAAACTGGAAAGAAGCTTTCTGAGAAACTGTTCTGTGTTCGGTAAATTCACCTCACAGAGTTACAACTTTCCCTTCAAGAAGCCTTTCGCTAAGGCTGTTCTTGTGGAATTGGCAAAGAGATATTTGGAAGCCCATAGAGGGCTATGGTGAAAAAGGAAATATCTTCCGTTCAAAACTGGAAACAAGCTTTCTGAGAAACTGCTCTGTGTTCTGTTAATTCATCTCACAGAGTTACATCTTTCCCTTCAAGAAGCCTTTCGCTAAGGCTGTTCTTGTGGAATTGGCAAAGGGATATTTGGAAGCCCATAGAAGGCTATGGTGAAAAAGGAAATAACTTCCGTTCAAAACTGGAAAGAAGCTTTCTGAGAAACTGCTCGGTGTTCTGTTAATTCATCTCACGGAGTTACATCTTTCCCTTCAAAAACCTTTCGCTAAGGCTGTTCTTGTGGAATTGGCAAAGGGATATTTGGAAGCCAATAGAGGGCTATGGTGAAAAAGGAAATATCTTCCTTTCAAAACTGGAAAGAAGCTTTCTGATAATCTGCTCTGTGTTCTGTTAATTCATCTCACAGAGTTACATCTTTCCCTTCAAGAAGCCTTTCGCTAAGGCTGTTCTTGTGGAATTGGTAAAGGGATATTTGGAAGCCCATAGAGGGCTATGGTGAAAAAAAGAAATATCTTCCGTTGAAAACTGGAAACAAGCCTTCTGAGAAACTGCTCTTTGTTCTGTTAATTCATCTCACAGAGTTACATCTTTCCCTTCAGGAAGCCTTTCGCTAAGGCTGTTCTTGTGGAATTGGCAAAGGGATATTTCGAAGCCCATAGAGGGCTTTGGTGAAAAAGGAAATATCTTCCGTTCAAAACTGGAAAGAAGCTTTCTGAGAAACTGTTCTGTGTTCGTTAAATTCACCTCACAGAGTTACATCTTTCCCTTCAAGAAGCCTTTCGCTAAGGCTGTTCTTGTGGAATTGGCAAAGGGATATTTGGAAGACCATAGAGGGCTATGGTGAAAAAGGAAATATCTTCCGTTCAAAACTGGAAAGAAGCTTTCTGAGAAACTGCTCTGTGTTCTGTTAATTCATCTCACAGAGTTACATCTTTCCCTTCAAGAAGCCTTTCGCTAAGGCTGTTCTTGTGGAATTGGCAAAGGGATATTTGGAAGCCCATAGAGGGCTATGGTGAAAAAGGAAATAACTTCCGTTCAAAACTGGAAAGAAGCTTTCTGAGAAACTGCTCTGTGTTCTGTTAATTCATCTCACAGAGTTACATCTTTCCCTTCAAGAAGCCTTTCGCTAAGGCTGTTCTTGTGGAATTGGCAAAGGGATATTTGGAAGCCCATAGAGGGCTATGGTGAAAAAGGAAATATCTTCCGTTCAAAACTGGAAAGAAGCTTTCTGAGAAACTGCTCTGTGTTCTGTTTATTCATCTCACAGAGTTACATCTTTCCCTTCAAGAAGCCTTTCGCTAAGGCTGTTCTTGTGGAATTGGCAAAGTCATATTTGGAAGTTCATAGAGGGCTATGGTGAAAAAGGAAATATCTTCCGTTCAAAACTGGAAAGAAGCTTTCTGAGAAACTGCTCTGTGTTCTGTTAATTCATCTCACAGAGTTACATCTTTCCCTTCAAGAAGCCTTTCGCTAAGGCTGTTCTAGTGGAATTGGCAAAGGGATATTTGGAAGCCCATAGAGGGCTATGGTGAAAAAGGAAATATCATCCGTTTAAAACTGGAAAGAAGCTTTCTGAGAAACTGCTCTGTGTTCTGTTAATTCATCTCACAGTGTTACATCTTTCCCTTCAAGAAGCCTTTCGCTAAGGCTGTTCTTGTGGAATTGGCGAAGGGATATTTGGAAGCCCATAGAGGGCTATGGTGAAAAAGGAAATATCTTCCGTTCAAAACTGGAAAGCAGCTTTGTGAGAAACTGCTCTGTGTTCTGTTAATTCATCTCACAGAGTTACATCTTTCCCTTCAAGAAGCCTTTCGCTAAGGCTGTTCATGTGGAATTGGCAAAGGGATATTTCGAAGCCCATAGAGGGCTATGGTGAAAAAGGAAATATCTTCCGTTCAAAACTGGAAAGAAGCTTTCTGAGAAACTGCTCTGTGTTCTGTTAACTCATCTCACAGAGTTACATCTTTCCCTTCAAGAAGCCTTTCGCTAAGGCTGTTCTTGTGGAATTGGCAAAGTCATATTTGGAAGCTCATAGAGGGCTTTGGTGAAAAAGGAAATATCTTCCGTTCAAAACTGGAAATAGCTTTCTGAGAAACTGCTCTGTGTTGTGTAAATTCATCTCACAGCGTTACATCTTTCCCTTCAAGAAGCCTTTCGCTAAGGCTGTTCTTGTGGAATTGGCAAAGGGATATTTCGAAGCCCATAGAGGGCTATGGTGAAAAAGGAAATATCATCCGTTCAAAACTGGAAAGAAGCTTTCTGAGAAACTTCTCTGTGTTCTGTTAATTCATCTCACAGAGTTACATCTTTCCCTTCAAGAAGCCTTTCGATAAGGCTGTTCTTGTGGAATTGGCAAAGGGATATTTGGAAGCCCATAGAGGGCTACGGTGAAAAAGGAAATATCTTCCGTTCAAAACTGGAAAGAAGCTTTCTGAGAAAATGCTCTGTGTTCTGTTAATTCATCTCACAGAGTTACATCTTTCCCTTCAAGAAGCCTTTCGCTAAGGCTGTTCTTGTGGAATTGGCAAAGTCATATTTGGAACCCCTAGAGGGCTATGGTGAAAAAGGAAATATCTTCCGTTCAAAACTGGAAAAAGCTTTCTGAGAAACTGCTCTGTGTTCTGATAATTCATCCCACAGAGTTACATCTTTCCCTTCAAGAAGCCTTTCGCTAAGGCTGTTTTTGTGGAATTGGCAAAGGGATATTTGGAAGCCCATAGAGGGCTATTCTGAAAAAGGAATTTTCTTCCGTTCAAGATTGGAAAGAAGCTTTCTGAGAAACTGCTCTGTGTTCTGTTAAATCATCTCACAGAGTTACATCTTTCCCTTCAAGAAGTCTTTCGCTAAGGCTGTTATTGTGGAATTGGCAAAGGGATATTTGGAAGCCAATAGAGGGCTACGGTGAAAAAGGAAATATCTTCCGTTCAAAACTGGAAAGAAGCTTTCTGAGAATCTGCTCTGTGTTCTGTTAATTCATCTCACAGAGTTACATCTTTCCCTTCAAGAAGCCTTTCGCTAAGGCTGTTCTTGTGGAATTGGAAATGGGATATTTGGGAGCCCATAGACGGCTATGGTGAAAAAGGAAATATCTTCCGTTGAAAACTGGAAACAATCCTTCTGAGAAACTGCTCTGTGTTCTGTTAATTCATCTCACAGAGTTACATCTTTCCCTTCAAGAAGCCTTTCGCTAAGGCTGTTTTTGTGGAATTGGCAAAGGGATATTTGGAAGCCCATAGAGGGCTATGGTGAAAAAGGAAATATCTTCCGTTCAAAACTGGAAAGAAGCTTTCTCAAAAACTGCTCTGTGTTCTGTTAATTCATCTCACAGAGTTACATCTTTCCCTTCAAGAAGCCTTTCGCTAAGGCTGTTCTTGTGGAATTGGCAAACGGATATTTGGAAGCCCATAGAGGGCTATGGTGAAAAAGGAAATATCATCCGTTCAAAACTGGAAAGAAGCTTTCTGAGAAACTGCTCTGTGTTCTGTTAATTCATCTCACAGAGTTACATCTTTCCCTTCAAGAAGCCTTTCGCTAAGGCTGTTCTTGTGGAATTGGCAAAGGGATATTTGGAAGCCCATAGAGGGCTACGGTGAAAAAGGAAATATCTTCCGTTCAAAACTGGAAAGAAGCTTTCTGAGAAACTGCTCTGTGTTCTGTTAATTCATCTCACAGAGTTACATCTTTCCCTTCAAGAAGCCTTTCGCTAAGTCTGTTCTTGTGGAATTGCAAAGGGGTATTTGGAAGCCCATAGAGAGCAATGGTGAAAAAGGAAATATCTTCCGTTCAAAACTGGAAAGAAGCTTTCTGAGAAACTGCTCTGTGTTCTGTTAATTCATCTCACAGAGTTACATCTTTCCCTTCAAGAAGCCTTTCGCTAAGGCTGTTCTTGTGGAATTGGCAAAGTCATATTTGGAAGCCCATAGAGGGCTATGGTGAAAAAGGAAATATCTTCCGTTCAAAACTGGAAAAAGCTTTCTGAGAATCTGCTCTGTGTTCTGATAATTCATCCCACAGAGTTACATCTTTCCCTTCAAGAAGCCTTTCGCTAAGGCTGTTTTTGTGGAATTGGCAAAGGGATATTTGGAAGCCCATAGAGGGCTATTTTGAAAAAGGAAATATCTTCCGTTCAAGACTGGAAAGAAGCTTTCTGAGAAACTGCTCTGTGTTCTGTTAATTCATCTCACAGAGTTACATCTTTCCCTTCAAGAAGTCTTTCGCTAAGGCTGTTATTGTGGAATTGGCAAAGGGATATTTGGAAGCCAATAGAGGGCTACGGTGAAAAAGGAAATATCTTCCGTTCAAAACTGGAAAGAAGCTTTCTGAGAATCTGCTCTGTGTTCTGTTAATTCATCTCACAGAGTTACATCTTTCCCTTCAAGAAGCCTTTCGCTAAGGCTTTTCTTGTGGAATTGGAAATGGGATATTTGGAAGCCCATAGAGGGCTATGGTGAAAAAGGAAATATCTTCCGTTGAAAACTGGAAACAATCCTTCTGAGAAACTGCTCTGTGTTCTGTTAATTCATCTCACAGAGTTACATCTTTCCCTTCAAGAAGCCTTTCGCTGAGGCTGTTCTTGTGGAATTGGCGAAGGGATATTTGGAAGCCCATAGAGGGCTATGGTGAAAAAGGAAATATCTTCCGTTCAAAACTGGAAAGAAGCTTTCTGAGAAACTGCTCTGTGTTCTGTTAATTCATCTCACAGAGTTACATCTTTCCCTTCAAGAAGCCTTTCGCTAAGGCTGTTCTTGTGGAATTGGCAAAGGGATATTTGGAAGCCCATAGAGGGCTATGGTGAAAAAGGAGATAGCTTCCGTTCAAAACTGGAAAGAAGCTTTCTGAGAAACTGCTCTGTGTTCTGTTAATTCATCTCACAGAGTTACATCTGTCCCTTCAAAAGCCTTTCGCTAAGGCTGTTCTTGTGGAATTGGCAAAGTCATATTTGGAAGCTCATAGAGGGCTATGGTGAAAAAGGAAATATCTTCCGTTCAAAACTGGAAAGAAGCTTTCGGAGAAACTGCTCTGTGTTCTGTTAATTCATCTCACAGTGTTACATCTTTCCCTTCAAGAAGCCTTTCGCTAAGGCTGTTCTTGTGGAATTGGCGAAGGGATATTTGGAAGCCCATAGAGGGCTATGGTGAAAAAGGAAATATCTTCCGTTCAAAACTGGAAAGAAGCTTTGTGAGAAACTGCTCTGTGTTCTGTTAATTCATCTCACAGAGTTACATCTTTCCCTTCAAGAAGCCTTTCGCTAAGGCTGTTCTTGTGGAATTGGCAAAGGGATATTTCGAAGCCCATAGAGGGCTATGGTGAAAAAGGAAATATCTTCCGTTCAAAACTGGAAAGAAGCTTTCTGAGAAACTGCTCTGTGTTCTGTTAACTCATCTCACAGAGTTACATCTTTCCCTTCAAGAAGCCTTTCGCTAAGGCTGTTCTTGTGGAATTGGCAAAGTCATATTTGGAAGCTCATAGAGTGCTTTGGTGAAAAAGGAAATATCTTCCGTTCAAAACTGGAAATAGCTTTCTGAGAAACTGCTCTGTGTTGTGTAAATTCATCTCTCAGCGTTACATCTTTCCCTTCAAGAAGCCTTTCGCTAAGGCTGTTCTTGTGGAATTGGCAAAGGGATATTTGGAAGCCCATAGAGGGCTATGGTGAAAAAGGAAATATCATCCGTTCAAAACTGGAAAGAAGCTTTCTGAGAAACTGCTCTGTGTTCTGTTAATTCATCTCACAGAGTTACATCTTTCCCTTCAAGAAGCCTTTCGCTAAGGCTGTTCTTGTGGAATTGGCAAAGGGATATTTGGAAGCCCATAGAGGGCTACGGTGAAAAAGGAAATATCTTCCGTTCAAAACTGGAAAGAAGCTTTCTGAGAAAATGCTCTGTGTTCTGTTAATTCATCTCACAGAGTTACATCTTTCCCTTCAAGAAGCCTTTCGCTAAGGCTGTTCTTGTGGAATTGGCAAAGGGGTATTTGGAAGCCCATAGAGGGCTATGGTGAAAAAGGAAATATCTTCCGTTCAAAACTGGAAAGAAGCTTTCTGAGAAACTGCTCTGTGTTCTGTTAATTCATCTCACAGAGTTACATCTTTCCCTTCAAGAAGCCTTTCGCTAAGGCTGTTCTTGTGGAATTGGCAAAGTCATATTTGGAACCCCTAGAGGGCTATGGTGAAAAAGGAAATATCTTCCGTTCAAAACTGGAAAAAGCTTTCTGAGAAACTGCTCTGTGTTCTGATAATTCATCCCACAGAGTTACATCTTTCATTTCAAGAAGCCTTTCGCTAAGGCTGTTTTTGTGGAATTGGCAAAGGGATATTTGGAAGCCCATAGAGGGCTATTTTGAAAAAGGAAATTTCTTCCGTTCAAGATTGGAAAGAAGCTTTCTGAGAAACTGCTCTGTGTTCTGTTAATTCATCTCACAGAGTTACATCTTTCCCTTCAAGAAGTCTTTCGCTAAGGCTGTTATTGTGGAATTGGCAAAGGGATATTTGGAAGCCAATAGAGGGCTACGGTGAAAAAGGAAATATCTTCCGTTCAAAACTGGAAAGAAGCTTTCTGAGAATCTGCTCTGTGTTCTGTTAATTCATCTCACAGAGTTACATCTTTCCCTTCAAGAAGCCTTTCGCTAAGGCTGTTCTTGTGGAATTGGAAATGGGATACTTGGAAGCCCATAGACGGCTATGGTGAAAAAGGAAATATCTTCCGTTGAAAACTGGAAACAATCCTTCTGAGAAACTGCTCTGTGTTCTGTTAATTCATCTCACAGAGTTACATCTTTCCCTTCAAGAAGCCTTTCGCTAAGGCTGTTTTTGTGGAATTTGCAAAGGGATATTTGGAAGCCCATAGAGGGCTATGTTGAAAAAGGAAATATCTTCCGTTCAAAACTGGAAAGAAGCTTTCTGAGAAACTGCTCTGTGTTCTGTTAATTCATCTCACAGAGTTACATCTTTCCCTTCAAGAAGTCTTTCGCTAAGGCTGTTATTGTGGAATTGGCAAACGGATATTTGGAAGCCCATAGAGGGCTATGGTGAAAAAGGAAATATCATCCGTTCAAAACTGGAAAGAAGCTTTCTGAGAAACTGCTCTGTGTTCTGTTAATTCATCTCACAGAGTTACATCTTTCCCTTCAAGAAGCCTTTCGCTAAGGCTGTTCTTGTGGAATTGGCAAAGGGATATTTGGAAGCCCATAGAGGGCTATGGTGAAAAAGGAGATAGCTTCCGTTCAAAACTGGAAAGAAGCTTTCTGAGAAACTGCTCTGTGTTCTGTTAATTCATCTCACAGAGTTACATCTGTCCCTTCAAAAGCCTTTCGCTAAGGCTGTTCTTGTGGAATTGGCAAAGTCATATTTGGAAGCTCATAGAGGGCTATGGTGAAAAAGGAAATATCTTCCGTTCAAAACTGGAAAGACGCTTTCTGAGAAACTGCTCTGTGTTCTGTTAATTAATCTCACAGAGATACATCTTTCCCTTCAAGAAGCCTTTCGCTAAGGCTGTTCTTGTGGAATTGGCAAAGGGATATTTGGAAGCCCATAGAGGGCTATGGTGAAAAAGGAAATATCTTCCGTTCAAAACTGGAAAGAAGCTTTCTGAGAATCTGCTCTGTGTTCTTTTAATTCATCTCACAGAGTTACATCTTTCCCTTCAAGAAGCCTTTCGCTAAGGCTGTTCTTGTGGAATTGGAAAAGGGATATTTGGAAGCCCATAGAGGGCTATGGTGAAAAAGGAAATATCTTCCTTTGAAAACTGGAAACAATCCTTCTGAGAAACTGCTCTGTGTTCTGTTAATTCATCTCACAGAGTTACATGTTTCCCTTCAGGAAGTCTTTCGCTAAGGCTGTTATTGTGGAATTGGCAAAGGGATATTTGGAAGC
Source organism: Chlorocebus sabaeus (assembly GCF_047675955.1). Lineage (NCBI taxonomy): Eukaryota > Metazoa > Chordata > Mammalia > Primates > Cercopithecidae > Chlorocebus > Chlorocebus sabaeus. Next base: position 1,837,721 of record NW_027327925.1, on the reverse strand, counting down.
CCATAGAGGGCTATGGTGAAAAAGGAAATATCTTCCGTTCTAAACTTGAAAGAAGCTTTCTGAGAAACTGCTCTGTGTTCTGTTAAATCATCTCACAGAGTTACATCTTTCCCTTCAAGAAGCCTTTCGCTAAGGCTGTTCTTGTGGAATTGGCAAAGGGATATTTGGAAGCCCATAGAGGGTTTTGGTGAAAAAGGAAATATCTTCCGTTCAAAACTGGAAAGAAGCTTTCTGAGAAACTACTCTGTGTTCTGTTAATTAATCTCACAGAGTTACATCTTTCCCTTCAAGAAGACTTTCGCTAAGGCTGTTCTTGTGGAATTGGCAAAGGGATATTTGGAAGCCCATAGAGGGCTATGGTGAAAAAGGAAATATCTTCCGTTCAAAACTGGAAAGAAGCTTTCTGAGAAACTGCTCTGTGTTCTGTTAATTCATCTCACAGAGTTACATCTTTCCCTTCAAGAAGCCTATCGCTAAGGCTGTTCTTGTGGAATTGGCAAAGTCATATTTGGAAGCTCATAGAGGGCTGTGGTGAAAAAGGAAATATCTTCCGTTCAAAACTGGAAAAAGCTTTCTGAGAAACTGCTCTGTGTTCTGTAAATTCATCTCACAGAGTTACATCTTTCCCTTCAAGAAGCCTTTCGCTAAGGCTGTTCTTGTGGAATTGAAAAAGGGATATTTAGAATTCCATAGAGGGCTATGGTGAAAAAGGAAATATCTTCCGTTCAAAACTGGAAAGAAGCTTTCTGAGAAACTGGTCTGTGTTCTGTTAATTCATCTCACAGAGTTACATCTTTCCCTTCAAAAAGCCTTTCGCTAAGGCTGTTCTGGTGGAATTGGCAAAGGGATATTTGGAAACCCATAGAGGGCTATGGTGAAAAAGGAAATATCTTCCGTTCAAACCTGGAAAGAAGCTTTCTGAGAAACTGCTGTGTGTTCTGTTAATTCATCTCACAGAGTTACATCTTTCCCTTCAAGAAGCCTTTCGCTAAGGCTGTTCTTGTGGAATTGGCAAAGGGATATTTGGAAGCCCATAGAGGGCTATGGTGAAAAAGGAAATAGCTTCCGTTCAAAACTGGAAAGAAGCTTTCTGAGAAACTGCTCTGTGTTCTGTTAATTCATCTCACAGAGTTACATCTTTCCCTTCAAGAAGCCTTTCGCTAAGGCTGTTCTTGTGGAATTGGTAAAGGGATATTTGGAAGCCCATAGAGGGCTATGGTTAAAAAAAAGAAATATCTTCCGTTGAAAACTGGAAACAAGCCTTCTGAGAAACTGCTCTTTGTTCTGTTAATTCATCTCACAGAGTTACATCTTTCCCTTCAGGAAGCCTTTCGCTAAGGCTGTTCTTGTGGAATTGGCAAAGGGATATTTCGAAGCCCATACAGGGCTTTGGTGAAAAAGGAAATATCTTCCGTTCAAAACTGGAAAGAAGGTTTCTGAGAAACTGTTCTGTGTTCGGTAAATTCACCTCACAGAGTTACATCTTTCCCTTCAAGAAGCCTTTCGCTAAGGCTGTTCTTGTGGAATTGGCAAAGGGATATTTGGAAGCCCATAGAGGGCTATGGTGAAAAAGGAAATATCTTCCGTTCAAAACTGGAAAGAAGCTTTCTGAGAAACTGCTCTGTGTTCGGTTAATTCATCTCACAGAGTTACATCTTTCCCTTCAAGAAGCCTTTCGCTAAGGCTGTTCTTGTGGAATTGGCAAAGGGATATTTGGAAGCCCATAGAGGGCTATGGTGAAAAAGGAAATATCTTCCGTTCAAAACTGGAAAGAAGCTTTCTGAGAAACTGCTCTGTGTTCTGTTAATTCATCTCACAGAGTTACATCTTTCCCTTCAAGAAGCCTTTCGCTAAGGCTGTTCTTGTGGAATTGGCAAAGGGATATTTGGAAGCCCATAGAGGGCTATGGTGAAAAAGGAAATATCTTCCGTTCAAAACTGGAAAGAAGCTTTCTGAGAAACTGCTCTGTGTTCTGTTAATTCATCTCACAGAGTTACATCTTTCCCTTCAAGAAGCCTTTCGCTAAGGCTGTTCTTGTGGAATTGGCAAAGTCATATTTGGAAGCTCATAGAGGGCTATGGTGAAAAAGGAAATATCTTCCGTTCAAAACTGGAAAGAAGCTTTCTGAGAAACTGCTCTGTGTTCTGTTAATTCATCTCACAGAGTTACATCTTTCCCTTCAAGAAGCCTTTCGCTAAGGCTCTTTTTGTGGAATTGGCAAAGGGATATTTGGAAGCCCATAGAGGGCTATTTTGAAAAAGGAAATATCTTCCGTTCAAGACTGGAAAGAAGCTTTCTGAGAAACTGCTCTGTGTTCTGTTAATTCATCTCACAGAGTTACATCTTTCCCTTCAAGAAGTCTTTCGCTAAGGCTGTTATTGTGGAATTGGCAAAGGGATATTTGGAAGCCCATAGAGGGCTATGGTGAAAAAGGAAATATCTTCCGTTCAAAACTGGAAAGAAGCTTTCTGAGAAACTGCTCTGTGTTCTGTTAATTCATCTCACAGAGTTACATCTCTCCCTTCAAGTAGCCTTTCGCTAAGGCTGTTCTTGTGGAATTGGCAAAGGGATATTTGGAAGCCCATAGAGGGCTATGGTGAAAAAGGAAATATCTTCCGTTCAAAACTGGAAAGAAGCTTTCTGAGAAACTGCTCTGTGTTCTGTTAATTCATCTCACAGTGTTACATCTTTCCCTTCAAGAAGCCTTTCGCTAAGGCTGTTCTTGTGGAATTGGCAAAGGGATATTTGGAAGCCCATAGAGGGCTATGGTGAAAAAGGAAATATCTTCCGTTCAAAACTGGAAAGCAGCTTTGTGAGAAACTGCTCTGTGTTCTGTTAATTCATCTCACAGAGTTACATCTTTCCCTTCAAGAAGCCTTTCGCTAAGGCTGTTCTTGTGGAATTGGCAAACGGATATTTGGAAGCCCATAGAGGGCTATGGTGAAAAAGGAAATATCTTCCGTTCAAAACTGGAAAGAAGCTTTCTGAGAATCTGCTCTGTGTTCTGTTAATTCATCTCACAGAGTTACATCTTTCCCTTCAAGAAGCCTTTCGCTAAGGCTGTTCTTGTGGAATTGGAAAAGGGATATTTGGAAGCCCATAGAGGGCTATGGTGAAAAAGGAAATATCTTCCGTTGAAAACTGGAAACAATCCTTCTGAGAAACTGCTCTGTGTTCTGTTAATTCATCTCACAGAGTTACATCTTTCCCATCAGGAAGTCTTTCGCTAAGGCTGTTATTGTGGAATTGGCGAAGGGATATTTGGAAGCCCATAGAGGGCTATGGTGAAAAAGGAAATATCTTCCGTTCAAAACTGGAAAGCAGCTTTCTGAGAAGCTGCTCTGTGTTCTGTTAATTCATCTCACAGAGTTACATCTTTCCCTTCAAGAAGCCTTTCGCTAAGGCTGTTCTTGTGGAATTGGAAAAGGGATTTTGGAAACCCATAGAGGGCTATGGTGAAAAAGGAAATAGCTTCCGTTCAAAACTGGAAAGAAGCTTTCTGAGAAACTGGTCTGTGTTCTGTTAATTCATCTCACAGAGTTACATCTTTCCCTTCAAGAAGCCTTTCGCTAAGGCTGTTCTTGTGGAATTGGTAAAGGGATATTTGGAAGCCCATAGAGGGCTATGGTGAAAAAGGAAATATCATCCGTTGAAAACTGGAAACAAGCCTTCTCAGAAACTGCTCTGTGTTCTGTTAATCCATCTCACAGAGTTACATCTTACCCTTCAAGAAGCCTTTCGCTAAGGCTGTTCTTGTGGAATTGGCAAAGGGATATTTGGAAGCCCATAGAGGGCTATGGTGAAAAAGGAAATATCTTCCGTTCAAAACTGGAAAGAAGCTTTCTGAGAAACTCTTCTGTGTTCGGTAAATTCACCTCACAGAGTTACAGCTTTCCCTTCAAGAAGCCTTTCGCTAAGGCTGTTCTTGTGGAATTGGCAAAGAGATATTTGGAAGCCCATAGAGGGCTATGGTGAAAAAGGAAATATCTTCCGTTCAAAACTGGAAACAAGCTTTCTGAGAAACTGCTCTGTGTTCTGTTAATTAATCTCACAGAGTTACATCTTTCCCTTCAAGAAGCCTTTCGCTAAGGCTGTTCTTCGGGAATTGGCAAAGGGATATTTGGAAGCCCATAGAAGGCTATGGTGAAAAAGGAAATAACTTCCGTTCAAAACTGGAAAGAAGCTTTCTGAGAAACTGCTCTGTGTTCTGTTAATTCATCTCACAGAGTTACATCTTTCCCTTCAAGAAACCTTTCGCTAAGGCTGTTCTTGTGGAATTGGCAAAGGGATATTTGGAAGCCAATAGAGGGCTATGGTGAAAAAGGAAATATCTTCCGTTCAAAAGTGGAAAGAAGCTTTCTGATAATCTGCTCTGTGTTCTGTTAATTCATCTCACAGAGTTACATCTTTCCCTTCAAGAAGCCTTTCGCTAAGGCTGTTCTTGTGGAATTGGAAATGGGATATTTGGAAGCCCATAGAGGGCTATGGTGAAAAAGGAAATATCTTCCGTTGAAAACTGGAAACAATCCTTCCGAGAACCTGCTCTGTGTTCTGTTAATTCATCTCACAGAGTTACATCTTTCCCTTCAAGAAGCCTTTCGCTAAGGCTGTTCTTGTGGAATTGGCAAAGGGATTTTGGAAGCCCATAGAGGGCTATGGTGAAAAAGGAAATATCTTCCGTTCAAAACTGGAAAGAAGCTTTCTGAGAAACTGCTCTTTGTTCTGTTAATTCATCTCACAGAGTTACATCTTTCCCTTCAAGAAGCCTTTCGCTAAGGCTGTTCTTGTGGAATTGGCAAAGGGATATTTCGAAGCCCATAGAGGGCTATGGTGAAAAAGGAAATATCATCCGTTCAAAACTGGAAAGAAGCTTTCTGAGAAACTGCTCTGTGTTCTGTTAATTCATCTCACAGAGTTACATCTTTCCCTTCAAGAAGCCTTTCGCTAAGGCTGTTCTTGTGGAATTGGCAAAGGGATATTTGGAAGCCCATAGAGGGCTACGGTGAAAAAGGAAATATCTTCCGTTCAAAACTGGAAAGAAGCTTTCTGAGAAACTGCTCTGTGTTCTGTTAATTCATCTCACAGAGTTACATCTTTCCCTTCAAGAAGCCTTTCGCTAAGGCTGTTCTTGTGGAATTGGCAAAGGGGTATTTGGAAGCCCGTAGAGGGCTATGGTGAAAAAGGAAATATCTTCCGTTCAAAACTGGAAAGAAGCTTTCTGAGAAACTGCTCTGTGTTCTGTTAATTCATCTCACAGAGTTACATCTTTCCCTTCAAGAAGCCTTTCGCTAAGGCTGTTCTTGTGGAATTGGCAAAGTCATATTTGGAAGCTCATAGAGGGCTATGGTGAAAAAGGAAATATCTTCCGTTCAAAACTGGAAAAAGCTTTCTGAGAAACTGCTCTGTGTTCTGTAAATTCATCTCACAGAGTTACATCTTTCCCTTCAAGAAGCCTTTCGCTAAGGCTGTTCTTGTGGAATTGAAAAAGGGATATTTAGAATTCCATAGAGGGCTATGGTGAAAAAGGAAATATCTTCCGTTCAAAACTGGAAAGAAGCTTTCTGAGAAACTGGTCTGTGTTCTGTTAATTCATCTCACAGAGTTACATCTTTCCCTTCAAAAAGCCTTTCGCTAAGGCTGTTCTGGTGGAATTGGCAAAGGGATATTTGGAAACCCATAGAGGGCTATGGAGAAAAAGGAAATATCTTCCGTTCAAAACTGGAAAGAAGCTTTCTGAGAAACTGCTCTGTGTTCTGTTAATTCATCTCACAGAGTTACATCTTTCCCTTCAAGAAGCCTTTCGCTAAGGCTGTTCTTGTGGAATTGGCAAAGGGATATTTGGAAGCCCATAGAGGGCTATGGTGAAAAAGGAAATAGCTTCCGTTCAAAACTGGAAAGAAGCTTTCAGAGAAACTGCTCTGTGTTCTGTTAATTCATCTCACAGAGTTACATCTTTCCCTTCAAGAAGCCTTTTGCTAAGGCTGTTCTTGTGGAATTGGTAAAGGGATATTTGGAAGCCCATAGAGGGCTATGGTGAAAAAAAGAAATATCTTCCGTTGAAAACTGGAAACAAGCCTTCTGAGAAACTGCTCTTTGTTCTGTTAATTCATCTCACAGAGTTACATCTTTCCCTTCAGGAAGCCTTTCGCTAAGGCTGTTCTTGTGGAATTGGCAAAGGGATATTTCGAAGCCCATAGAGGGCTTTGGTGAAAAAGGAAATATCTTCCGTTCAAAACTGGAAAGAAGCCTTCTGAGAAACTGTTCTGTGTTCGGTAAATTCACCTCACAGAGTTACATCTTTCCCTTCAAGAAGCCTTTCGCTAAGGCTGTTCTTGTGGAATTGGCAAAGAGATATTTGGAAGCCCATAGAGGGCTATGGTGAAAAAGGAAATATCTTCCGTTCAAAACTGGAAAGAAGCTTTCTGAGAAACTGCTCTGTGTTCTGTTAATTCATCTCACAGAGTTACATCTTTCCCTTCAAGAAGCCTTTCGCTAAGGCTGTTCTTGTGGAATTGGCAAAGGGGTATTTGGAAGCCCATAGAGGGCTATGGTGAAAAAGGAAATATCTTCCGTTCAAAACTGGAAAGAAGCTTTCTGAGAAACTGGTCTGTGTTCTGTTAATTCATCTCACAGAGTTACATCTTTCCCTTCAAGAAGCCTTTCGCTAAGGCTGTTCTTGTGGAATTGGTAAAGGGATATTTGGAAGCCCATAGAGGGCTATGGTGAAAAAGGAAATATCATCCGTTGAAAACTGGAAACAAGCCTTCTCAGAAACTGCTCTGTGTTCTGTTAATCCATCTCACAGAGTTACATCTTACCCTTCAAGAAGCCTTTCGCTAAGGCTGTTCTTGTGGAATTGGCAAAGGGATATTTGGAAGCCCATAGAGGGCTATGGTGAAAAAGGAAATATCTTCCGTTCAAAACTGGAAAGAAGCTTTCTGAGAAACTCTTCTGTGTTCGGTAAATTCACCTCACAGAGTTACAGCTTTCCCTTCAAGAAGCCTTTCGCTAAGGCTGTTCTTGTGGAATTGGCAAAGAGATATTTGGAAGCCCATAGAGGGCTATGGTGAAAAAGGAAATATCTTCCGTTCAAAACTGGAAACAAGCTTTCTGAGAAACTGCTCTGTGTTCTGTTAATTAATCTCACAGAGTTACATCTTTCCCTTCAAGAAGCCTTTCGCTAAGGCTGTTCTTCGGGAATTGGCAAAGGGATATTTGGAAGCCCATAGAAGGCTATGGTGAAAAAGGAAATAACTTCCGTTCAAAACTGGAAAGAAGCTTTCTGAGAAACTGCTCTGTGTTCTGTTAATTCATCTCACAGAGTTACATCTTTCCCTTCAAGAAACCTTTCGCTAAGGCTGTTCTTGTGGAATTGGCAAAGGGATATTTGGAAGCCAATAGAGGGCTATGGTGAAAAAGGAAATATCTTCCGTTCAAAAGTGGAAAGAAGCTTTCTGATAATCTGCTCTGTGTTCTGTTAATTCATCTCACAGAGTTACATCTTTCCCTTCAAGAAGCCTTTCGCTAAGGCTGTTCTTGTGGAATTGGAAATGGGATATTTGGAAGCCCATAGAGGGCTATGGTGAAAAAGGAAATATCTTCCGTTGAAAACTGGAAACAATCCTTCCGAGAACCTGCTCTGTGTTCTGTTAATTCATCTCACAGAGTTACATCTTTCCCTTCAAGAAGCCTTTCGCTAAGGCTGTTCTTGTGGAATTGGCAAAGGGATTTTGGAAGCCCATAGAGGGCTATGGTGAAAAAGGAAATATCTTCCGTTCAAAACTGGAAAGAAGCTTTCTGAGAAACTGCTCTTTGTTCTGTTAATTCATCTCACAGAGTTACATCTTTCCCTTCAAGAAGCCTTTCGCTAAGGCTGTTCTTGTGGAATTGGCAAAGGGATATTTCGAAGCCCATAGAGGGCTATGGTGAAAAAGGAAATATCATCCGTTCAAAACTGGAAAGAAGCTTTCTGAGAAACTGCTCTGTGTTCTGTTAATTCATCTCACAGAGTTACATCTTTCCCTTCAAGAAGCCTTTCGCTAAGGCTGTTCTTGTGGAATTGGCAAAGGGATATTTGGAAGCCCATAGAGGGCTACGGTGAAAAAGGAAATATCTTCCGTTCAAAACTGGAAAGAAGCTTTCTGAGAAACTGCTCTGTGTTCTGTTAATTCATCTCACAGAGTTACATCTTTCCCTTCAAGAAGCCTTTCGCTAAGGCTGTTCTTGTGGAATTGGCAAAGGGGTATTTGGAAGCCCGTAGAGGGCTATGGTGAAAAAGGAAATATCTTCCGTTCAAAACTGGAAAGAAGCTTTCTGAGAAACTGCTCTGTGTTCTGTTAATTCATCTCACAGAGTTACATCTTTCCCTTCAAGAAGCCTTTCGCTAAGGCTGTTCTTGTGGAATTGGCAAAGTCATATTTGGAAGCTCATAGAGGGCTATGGTGAAAAAGGAAATATCTTCCGTTCAAAACTGGAAAAAGCTTTCTGAGAAACTGCTCTGTGTTCTGTAAATTCATCTCACAGAGTTACATCTTTCCCTTCAAGAAGCCTTTCGCTAAGGCTGTTCTTGTGGAATTGAAAAAGGGATATTTAGAATTCCATAGAGGGCTATGGTGAAAAAGGAAATATCTTCCGTTCAAAACTGGAAAGAAGCTTTCTGAGAAACTGGTCTGTGTTCTGTTAATTCATCTCACAGAGTTACATCTTTCCCTTCAAAAAGCCTTTCGCTAAGGCTGTTCTGGTGGAATTGGCAAAGGGATATTTGGAAACCCATAGAGGGCTATGGAGAAAAAGGAAATATCTTCCGTTCAAAACTGGAAAGAAGCTTTCTGAGAAACTGCTCTGTGTTCTGTTAATTCATCTCACAGAGTTACATCTTTCCCTTCAAGAAGCCTTTCGCTAAGGCTGTTCTTGTGGAATTGGCAAAGGGATATTTGGAAGCCCATAGAGGGCTATGGTGAAAAAGGAAATAGCTTCCGTTCAAAACTGGAAAGAAGCTTTCAGAGAAACTGCTCTGTGTTCTGTTAATTCATCTCACAGAGTTACAACTTTCCCTTCAAGAAGCCTTTTGCTAAGGCTGTTCTTGTGGAATTGGTAAAGGGATATTTGGAAGCCCATAGAGGGCTATGGTGAAAAAAAGAAATATCTTCCGTTGAAAACTGGAAACAAGCCTTCTGAGAAACTGCTCTTTGTTCTGTTAATTCATCTCACAGAGTTACATCTTTCCCTTCAGGAAGCCTTTCGCTAAGGCTGTTCTTGTGGAATTGGCAAAGGGATATTTCGAAGCCCATAGAGGGCTTTGGTGAAAAAGGAAATATCTTCCGTTCAAAACTGGAAAGAAGCCTTCTGAGAAACTGTTCTGTGTTCGGTAAATTCACCTCACAGAGTTACATCTTTCCCTTCAAGAAGCCTTTCGCTAAGGCTGTTCTTGTGGAATTGGCAAAGAGATATTTGGAAGCCCATAGAGGGCTATGGTGAAAAAGGAAATATCTTCCGTTCAAAACTGGAAAGAAGCTTTCTGAGAAACTGCTCTGTGTTCTGTTAATTAATCTCACAGAGTTACATCTTTCCCTTCAAGAAGCCTTTCGCTAAGGCTGTTCTTGTGGAATTGGCAAAGGGATATTTCGAAGCCCATAGAGGGCTATGGTGAAAAAGGAAATATCTTCCGTTCAAAACTGGAAAGAAGCTTTCTGAGAAACTGCTCTGTGTTCTGTTAACTCATCTCACAGAGTTACATCTTTCCCTTCAAGAAGCCTTTCGCTAAGGCTGTTCTTGTGGAATTGGCAAAGTCATATTTGGAAGCTCATAGAGGGCTTTGGTGAAAAAGGAAATATCTTCCGTTCAAAACTGGAAATAGCTTTCTGAGAAACTGCTCTGTGTTGTGTAAATTCATCTCACAGCGTTACATCTTTCCCTTCAAGAAGCCTTTCGCTAAGGCTGTTCTTGTGGAATTGGCAAAGGGATATTTCGAAGCCCATAGAGGGCTATGGTGAAAAAGGAAATATCATCCGTTCAAAACTGGAAAGAAGCTTTCTGAGAAACTGCTCTGTGTTCTGTTAATTCATCTCACAGAGTTACATCTTTCCCTTCAAGAAGCCTTTCGCTAAGGCTGTTCTTGTGGAATTGGCAAAGGGATATTTGGAAGCCCATAGAGGGCTACGGTGAAAAAGGAAATATCTTCCGTTCAAAACTGGAAAGAAGCTTTCTGAGAAAATGCTCTGTGTTCTGTTAATTCATCTCACAGAGTTACATCTTTCCCTTCAAGAAGCCTTTCGCTAAGGCTGTTCTTGTGGAATTGGCAAAGGGGTATTTGGAAGCACATAGAGGGCTATGGTGAAAAAGGAAATATCTTCCGTTCAAAACTGGAAAGAAGCTTTCTGAGAAACTGCTCTGTGTTCTGTTAATTCATCTCACAGAGTTACATCTTTCCCTTCAAGAAGCCTTTCGCTAAGGCTGTTCTTGTGGAATTGGCAAAGTCATATTTGGAACCCCTAGAGGGCTATGGTGAAAAAGGAAATATCTTCCGTTCAAAACTGGAAAAAGCTTTCTGAGAAACTGCTCTGTGTTCTGATAATTCATCCCACAGAGTTACATCTTTCCCTTCAAGAAGCCTTTCGCTAAGGCTGTTTTTGTGGAATTGGCAAAGGGATATTTGGAAGCCCATAGAGGGCTATTTTGAAAAAGGAAATTTCTTCCGTTCAAGATTGGAAAGAAGCTTTCTGAGAAACTGCTCTGTGTTCTGTTAATTCATCTCACAGAGTTACATCTTTCCCTTCAAGAAGTCTTTCGCTAAGGCTGTTATTGTGGAATTGGCAAAGGGATATTTGGAAGCCAATAGAGGGCTACGGTGAAAAAGGAAATATCTTCCGTTCAAAACTGGAAAGAAGCTTTCTGAGAATCTGCTCTGTGTTCTGTTAATTCATCTCACAGAGTTACATCTTTCCCTTCAAGAAGCCTTTCGCTAAGGCTGTTCTTGTGGAATTGGAAATGGGATATTTGGAAGCCCATAGACGGCTATGGTGAAAAAGGAAATATCTTCCGTTGAAAACTGGAAACAATCCTTCTGAGAAACTGCTCTGTGTTCTGTTAATTCATCTCACAGAGTTACATCTTTCCCTTCAAGAAGCCTTTCGCTAAGGCTGTTTTTGTGGAATTGGCAAAGGGATATTTGGAAGCCCATAGAGGGCTATGGTGAAAAAGGAAATATCTTCCGTTCAAAACTGGAAAGAAGCTTTCTGAGAAACTGCTCTGTGTTCTGTTAATTCATCTCACAGAGTTACATCTTTCCCTTCAAGAAGTCTTTCGCTAAGGCTGTTATTGTGGAATTGGCAAACGGATATTTGGAAGCCCATAGAGGGCTATGGTGAAAAAGGATATATCATCCGTTCAAAACTGGAAAGAAGCTTTCTGAGAAACTGCTCTGTGTTCTGTTAATTCATCTCACAGAGTTACATCTTTCCCTTCAAGAAGCCTTTCGCTAAGGCTGTTCTTGTGTAATTGGCAAAGTCATATTTGGAAGCCCATAGAGGGCTATGGTGAAAAAGGAAATATCTTCCGTTCAAAACTGGAAAAAGCTTTCTGAGAAACTGCTCTGTGTTCTGATAATTCATCCCACAGACTTACATCTTTCCCTTCAAGAAGCCTTTCGCTAAGGCTGTTTTTGTGGAATTGGCAAAGGGATATTTGGAAGCCCATAGAGGGCTATTTTGAAAAAGGAAATATCTTCCGTTCAAGACTGGAAAGAAGCTTTCTGAGAAACTGCTCTGTGTTCTGTTAATTCATCTCACAGAGTTACATCTTTCCCTTCAAGAAGTCTTTCGCTAAGGCTGTTATTGTGGAATTGGCAAAGGGATATTTGGAAGCCAATAGAGGGCTACGGTGAAAAAGGAAATATCTTCCGTTCAAAACTGGAAAGAAGCTTTCTGAGAATCTGCTCTGTGTTCTGTTAATTCATCTCACAGAGTTACATCTTTCCCTTCAAGAAGCCTTTCGCTAAGGCTTTTCTTGTGGAATTGGAAATGGGATATTTGGAAGCCCATAGAGGGATATGGTGAAAAAGGAAATATCTTCCGTTGAAAACTGGAAACAATCCTTCTGAGAAACTGCTCTGTGTTCTGTTAATTCATCTCACAGAGTTACATCTTTCCCTTCAAGAAGTCTTTCGCTAAGGCTGTTATTGTGGATTTGGCAAAGGGATATTTGGAAGCCCATAGAGGGCTATGGTGAAAAAGGAGATAGCTTCCGTTCAAAACTTGAAAGAAGCTTTCTGAGAAACTGTTCTGTGTTCTGTTAATTCATCTCACAAAGTTACATCTTTCCCTTCAAGAAGCCTTTCGCTAAGGCTGTTCTTGTTCAATTGGCAAAGGGATATTTGGAAGCCCATAGAAGGTTATGGTGAAAAAGGAAATATCTTCCGTTCAAAACTGGAAAGAAGCTTTCTGAGAAACTTCTCTGTGTTCTGTTAATTAATCTCACAGAGTTATATCTTTCTCTTCAAGAAGCCTTTCGCTAAGGCTGTTCTTGTGGAATTGGCAAAGGGATATTTGGAAGCTCATAGAGGGCTATGGTGAAAAAGGAAATATCTTCCGTTAAAACTGGAAAGAAGCTTTCTGAGAAACTGCTCTGTGTTCTGTTAATTCATCTCACAGAGTTACATCTCTCCCTTCAAGAAGCCTTTCGCTAAGGCTGTTCTTGTGGAATTGGCGAAGGGATATTTGTAAGCCCATAGAGGGCTATGGTGAAAAAGGAAATATCTTCCGTTCAAAACTGGAAAGAAGCTTTCTGAGAAACTGCTCTGTGTTCTGTTAATTCATCTCACAGAGTTACATCTTTCCCTTCAAGACGCCTTTCGCTAAGGCTGTTCTTGTGGAATTGGCAAAGGGATATTTGGAAGCCCATAGAGGGCTATGGTGAAAAAGGAGATAGCTTCCGTTCAAAACTGGAAAGAAGCTTTCTGAGAAACTGCTCTGTGTTCTGTTAATTCATCTCACAGAGTTACATCTGTCCCTTCAAAAGCCTTTCGCTAAGGCTGTTCTTGTGGAATTGGCAAAGTCATATTTGGAAGCTCATAGAGGGGTATGGTGAAAAAGGAAATATCTTCCGTTCAAAACTGGAAAGAAGCTTTCTGAGAAACTGCTCTGTGTTCTGTTAATTAATCTCACAGAGATACATCTTTCCCTTCAAGAAGCCTTTCGCTAAGGCTGTTCTTGTGGAATTGGCAAAGGGATATTTGGAAGCCCATAGAGGGCTATGGTGAAAAAGGAAATATCTTCCGTTCAAAACTGGAAAGAAGCTTTCTGAGAATCTGCTCTGTGTTCTGTTAATTCATCTCACAGAGTTACATCTTTCCCTTCAAGAAGCCTTTCGCTAAGGCTGTTCTTGTGGAATTGGAAAAGGGATATTTGGTAGCCCATAGAGGGCTATGGTGAAAAAGGAAATATCTTCCGTTAAAAACTGGAAACAATCCTTCTGAGAAACTGCTCTGTGTTCTGTTAATTCATCTCACAGAGTTACATCTTTCCCTTCAGGAAGTCTTTCGCTAAGGCTGTTATTGTGGAATTGGCAAAGGGATATTTGGAAGCCCATAGAGGGCTATGGTGAAAAAGGAAATATCTTCCGTTCTAAACTTGAAAGAAGCTTTCTGAGAAACTGCTCTGTGTTCTGTTAAATCATCTCACAGAGTTACATCTTTCCCTTCAAGAAGCCTTTCGCTAAGGCTGTTCTTGTGGAATTGGCAATGGGATATTTGGAAGCCCATAGAGGGTTTTGGTGAAAAAGGAAATATCTTCCGTTCAAAACTGGGAAGAATCTTTCTGAGAAACTACTCTGTGTTCTGTTAATTAATCTCACAGAGTTACATCTTTCCCTTCAAGAAGACTTTCGCTAAGGCTGTTCTTGTGGAATTGGCAAAGGGATATTTGGAAGCCCATAGAGGGCTATGGTGAAAAAGGAAATATCTTCCGTTCAAAACTGGAAAGAAGCTTTCTGAGAAACTGCTCTGTGTTCTGTTAATTCATCTCACAGAGTTACATCTTTCCCTTCAAGAAGCCTTTCGCTAAGGCTGTTCTTGTGGAATTGGCAAAGTCATATTTGGAAGCTCATAGAGGGCTGTGGTGAAAAAGGAAATATCTTCCGTTCAAAACTGGAAAAAGCTTTCTGAGAAACTGCTCTGTGTTCTGTAAATTCATCTCACAGAGTTACATCTTTCCCTTCAGGAAGCCTTACGCTAAGGCTGTTCTTGTGGAATTGGCAAAGGGATATTTCGAAGCCCATAGAGGGCTTTGGTGAAAAAGGAAATATCTTCCGTTCAAAACTGGAAAGAATCTTTCTGAGAAACTGTTCTGTGTTCGGTAAATTCACCTCACAGAGTTACATCTTTCCCTTCAAGAAGCCTTTCGCTAAGGCTGTTCTTGTGGAATTGGCAAAGGGATATTTGGAAGACCATAGAGGGCTATGGTGAAAAAGGAAATATCTTCCGTTCAAAACTGGAAAGAAGCTTTCTGAGAAACTGCTCTGTGTTCTGTTAATTCATCTCACAGAGTTACATCTTTCCCTTCAAGAAGCCTTTCGCTAAGGCTGTTCTTGTGGAATTGTCAAAGGGATATTTGGAAGCCCATAGAGGGCTATGGTGAAAAATGAAATATCTTCCGTTCAAAACTGGAAAGAAGCTTTCTGAGAAACTGCTCTGTGTTCTGTTAATTCATCTCACAGAGTTACATCTTTCCCTTCAAGAAGCCATTCGCTAAGGCTGTTCTTGTGGAATTGGCAAAGGGATATTTGGAAGCCCATAGAGGGCTATGGTGAAAAAGGAAATATCTTCCGTTCAAAACTGGAAAGAAGCTTTCTGAGAAACTGCTCTGTGTTCTGTTAATTCATCTCACAGAGTTACATCTTTCCCTTCAAGAAGTCTTTCGCTAAGGCTGTTCTTGTGGAATTGGCAAAGTCATATTTGGAAGCTCATAGAGGGCTATGGTGAAAAAGGAAATATCTTCCGTTCAAAACTGGAAAGAAGCTTTCTGAGAAACTGCTCTGTGTTCTGTTAATTCATCTCACAGAGTTACATCTTTCCCTTCAAGAAGCCTTTCGCTAAGGCTGTTCTAGTGGAATTGGCAAAGGGATATTTGGAAGCCAATAGAGGGCTATGGTGAAAAAGGAAATATCATCCGTTTAAAACTGGAAAGAAGCTTTCTGAGAAACTGCTCTGTGTTCTGTTAATTCATCTCACAGAGTTACATCTTTCCCTTCAAGAAGCCTTTCGCTAAGGCTCTTTTTGTGGAATTGGCAAAGGGATATTTGGAAGCCCATAGAGGGCTATTTTGAAAAAGGAAATATCTTCCATTCAAGACTGGAAAGAAGCTTTCTGAGAAACTGCTCTGTGTTCTGTTAATTCATCTCACAGAGTTACATCTTTCCCTTCAAGAAGTCTTTCGCTAAGGCTGTTATTGTGGAATTGGCAAAGGGATATTTGGAAGCCCATAGAGGGCTATGGTGAAAAAGGAAATATCTTCCGATCAAAACTGGAAAGAAGCTTTCTGAGAAACTGCTCTGTGTTCTGTTAATTCATCTCACAGAGTTACATCTCTCCCTTCAAGTAGCCTTTCGCTAAGGCTGTTCTTGTGGAATTGGCAAAGGGATATTTGGAAGCCCATAGAGGGCTATGGTGAAAAAGGAAATATCTTCCGTTCAAAACTGGAAAGAAGCTTTCTGAGAAACTGCTCTGTGTTCTGTTAATTCATCTCACAGTGTTACATCTTTCCCTTCAAGAAGCCTTTCGCTAAGGCTGTTCTTGTGGAATTGGCGAAGGGATATTTGGAAGCCCATAGAGGGCTATGGTGAAAAAGGAAATATCTTCCGTTCAAAACTGGAAAGCAGCTTTGTGAGAAACTGCTCTGTGTTCTGTTAATTCATCTCACAGAGTTACATCTTTCCCTTCAAGAAGCCTTTCGCTAAGGCTGTTCTTGTGGAATTGGCAAATAGATTTTTGAAACCCATAGAGGGCTATGGTGAAAAAGGAAATAGCTTCCGTTCAAAACTGGAAAGAAGCTTTCTGAGAAACTGCTCTGTGTTCTGTTAATTAATCTCACAGAGTTACATCTTTCCCTTCAAGAAGCCTTTCGCTAAGGCTGTTCTTGTGGAATTGGCAAAGGGATATTTCGAAGCCCATAGAGGGCTATGGTGAAAAAGGAAATATCATCCGTTCAAAACTGGAAAGAAGCTTTCTGAGAAACTGCTCTGTGTTCTGTTAATTCATCTCACTGAGTTACATCTTTCCCTTCAAGAAGCCTTTCGCTAAGGCTGTTCTTGTGGAATTGGCAAAGGGATATTTGGAAGCCCATAGAGGGCTATGGTGAAAAAGGAAATATCTTCCGTTCAAAACTGGAAAGAAGCTTTCTGAGAAACTGCTCTGTGTTCTGTTAACTCATCTCACAGAGTTACATCTTTCCCTTCAAGAAGCCTTTCGCTAAGGCTCTTCTTGTGGAATTGGCAAAGGGGTATTTGGAAGCCCATAGAGGGCTATGGTGAAAAAGGAAATATCTTCCGTTCAAAACTGGAAAGAAGATTTCTGAGAAACTGCTCTGTGTTCTGTTAATTCATCTCACAGAGTTACATCTTTCCCTTCAAGAAGCCTTTCGCTAAGGCTGTTCTTGTGGAATTGAAAAAGGGATATTTAGAATTCCATAGAGGGCTATGGTGAAAAAGGAAATATCTTCCGTTCAAAACTGGAAAGAAGCTTTCTGAGAAACTGGTCTGTGTTCTGTTAATTCATCTCACAGAGTTACATTTTCCCTTCAAAAAGCCTTTCGCTAAGGCTGTTCTGGTGGAATTGGCAAAGGGATATTTGGAAACCCATAGAGGGCTATGGTGAAAAAGGAAATATCTTCCGTTCAAACCTGGAAAGAAGCTTTCTCAGAAACTGCTCTGTGTTCTGTTAATTCATCTCACAGAGTTACATCTTTCCCTTCAAGAAGCCTTTCGCTAAGGCTGTTCTTGTGGAATTGGCAAAGGGATATTTGGAAGCCCATAGAGGGCTATGGTGAAAAAGGAAATAGCTTCCGTTCAAAACTGGAAAGAAGCTTTCTGAGAAACTGCTCTGTGTTCTGTTAATTCATCTCACAGAGTTACATCTTTCCCTTCAAGAAGCCTTTCGCTAAGGCTGTTCTTGTGGAATTGGTAAAGGGATATTTGGAAGCCCATAGAGGGCTATGGTGAAAAAAAGAAATATCTTCCGTTGAAAACTGGAAACAAGCCTTCTGAGAAACTGCTCTTTGTTCTGTTAATTCATCTCACAGAGTTACATCTTTCCCTTCAGGAAGCCTTTCGCTAAGGCTGTTCTTGTGGAATTGGCAAAGGGATATTTCGAAGCCCATAGAGGGCTTTGGTGAAAAAGGAAATATCTTCCGTTCAAAACTGGAAAGAAGCTTTCTGAGAAACTGTTCTGTGTTCGGTAAATTCACCTCACAGAGTTACATCTTTCCCTTCAAGAAGCCTTTCGCTAAGGCTGTTCTTGTGGAATTGGCAAAGGGATATTTGGAAGACCATAGAGGGCTATGGTGAAAAAGGAAATATCTTCCGTTCAAAACTGGAAAGAAGCTTTCTGAGAAACTGCTCTGTGTTCTGTTAATTCATCTCACAGAGTTACATCTTTCCCTTCAAGAAGCCTTTCGCTAAGGCTGTTCTTGTGGAATTGGCAAAGGGATATTTGGAAGCCCATAGAGGGCTATGGTGAAAAAGGAAATAACTTCCGTTCAAAACTGGAAAGAAGCTTTCTGAGAAACTGCTCTGTGTTCTGTTAATTCATCTCACAGAGTTACATCTTTCCCTTCAAGAAGCCTTTCGCTAAGGCTGTTCTTGTGGAATTGGCAAAGGGATATTTGGAAGCCCATAGAGGGCTACGTTGAAAAAGGAAATATCTTCCGTTCAAAACTGGAAAGAAGCTTTCTGAGAAACTGCTCTGTGTTCTGTTAATTCATCTCACAGAGTTACATCTTTCCCTTCAAGAAGCCTTTCGCTAAGGCTGTTCTTGTGGAATTGGCAAAGTCATATTTGGAAGCTCATAGAGGGCTATGGTGAAAAAGGAAATATCTTCCGTTCAAAACTGGAAAGAAGCTTTCTGAGAAACTGCTCTGTGTTCTGTTAATTCATCTCACAGAGTTACATCTTTCCCTTCAAGAAGCCTTTCGCTAAGGCTGTTCTAGTGGAATTGGCAAAGGGATATTTGGAAGCCCATAGAGGGCTATGGTGAAAAAGGAAATATCATCCGTTTAAAACTGGAAAGAAGCTTTCTGAGAAACTGCTCTGTGTTCTGTTAATTCATCTCACAGTGTTACATCTTTCCCTTCAAGAAGCCTTTCGCTAAGGCTGTTCTTGTGGTATTGGCGAAGGGATATTTGGAAGCCCATAGAGGGCTATGGTGAAAAAGGAAATATCTTCCGTTCAAAACTGGAAAGCAGCTTTGTGAGAAACTGCTCTGTGTTCTGTTAATTCATCTCACAGAGTTACATCTTTCCCTTCAAGAAGCCTTTCGCTAAGGCTGTTCTTGTGGAATTGGCAAAGGGATATTTCGAAGCCCATAGAGGGCTATGGTGAAAAAGGAAATATCTTCCGTTCAAAACTGGAAAGAAGCTTTCTGAGAAACTGCTCTGTGTTCTGTTAACTCATCTCACAGAGTTACATCTTTCCCTTCAAGAAGCCTTTCGCTAAGGCTCTTCTTGTGGAATTGGCAAAGGGGTATTTGGAAGCCCATAGAGGGCTATGGTGAAAAAGGAAATATCTTCCGTTCAAAACTGGAAAGAAGCTTTCTGAGAAACTGCTCTGTGTTCTGTTAATTCATCTCACAGAGTTACATCTTTCCCTTCAAGAAGCCTTTCGCTAAGGCTGTTCTTGTGGAATTGGCAAAGTCATATTTGGAAGCTCATAGAGGGCTTTGGTGAAAAAGGAAATATCTTCCGTTCAAAACTGGAAATAGCTTTCTGAGAAACTGCTCTGTGTTGTGTAAATTCATCTCACAGCGTTACATCTTTCCCTTCAAGAAGCCTTTCGCTAAGGCTGTTCTTGTGGAATTGGCAAAGGGATATTTCGAAGCCCATAGAGGGCTATGGTGAAAAAGGAAATATCATCCGTTCAAAACTGGAAAGAAGCTTTCTGAGAAATTGCTCTGTGTTCTGTTAATTCATCTCACAGAGTTACATCTTTCCCTTCAAGAAGCCTTTCGCTAAGGCTGTTCTTGTGGAATTGGCAAAGTCATATTTGGAACCCCTAGAGGGCTATGGTGAAAAAGGAAATATCTTCCGTTCAAAACTGGAAAAAGCTTTCTGAGAAACTGCTCTGTGTTCTGATAATTCATCCCACAGAGTTACATCTTTCCCTTCAAGAAGCCTTTCGCTAAGGCTGTTTTTGTGGAATTGGCAAAGGGATATTTGGAAGACCATAGAGGGCTATTTTGAAAAAGGAAATTTCTTCCGTTCAAGATTGGAAAGAAGCTTTCTGAGAAACTGCTCTGTGTTCTGTTAATTCATCTCACAGAGTTACATCTTTCCCTTCAAGAAGTCTTTCGCTAAGGCTGTTATTGTGGAATTGGCAAAGGGATATTTGGAAGCCAATAGAGGGCTACGGTGAAAAAGGAAATATCTTCCGTTCAAAACTGGAAAGAAGCTTTCTGAGAATCTGCTGTGTGTTCTGTTAATTCATCTCACAGAGTTACATCTTTCCCTTCAAGAAGCCTTTCGCTAAGGCTGTTCTTGTGGAATTGGAAATGGGATATTTGGAAGCCCATAGACGGCTATGGTGAAAAAGGAAATATCTTCCGTTGAAAACTGGAAACAATCCTTCTGAGAAACTGCTCTGTGTTCTGTTAATTCATCTCACAGAGTTACATCTTTCCCTTCAAGAATCCTTTCGCTAAGGCTGTTCTTGTGGAATTGGCAAAGGGATATTTCGAAGCCCATAGAGGGCTATGGTGAAAAAGGAAATATCATCCGTTCAAAACTGGAAAGAAGCTTTCTGAGAAACTGCTCTTTGTTCTGTTAATTCATCTCACAGAGTTACATCTTTCCCTTCAAGAAACCTTTCGCTATGGCTGTTCTTGTGGAATTGGCAAAGGGATATTTGGAAGCCCATAGAGGGCTACGGTGAAAAAGGAAATATCTTCCGTTCAAAACTGGAAAGAAGCTTTCTGAGAAAATGCTCTGTGTTCTGTTAATTCATCTCACAGAGTTACATCTTTCCCTTCAAGAAGCCTTTCGCTAAGGCTGTTCTTGTGGAATTGGCAAAGTCATATTTGGAAGCTCATAGAGGGCTATGGTGAAAAAGGAAATATCTTCCGTTCAAAACTGGAAAAAGCTTTCTGAGAAACTGCTCTGTGTTCTGTAAATTCATCTCACAGAGTTACATCTTTCCCTTCAAGAAGCCTTTCGCTAAGGCTGTTCTTGTGGAATTGAAAAAGGGATATTTAGAATTCCATAGAGGGCTATGGTGAAAAAGGAAATATCTTCCGTTCAAAACTGGAAAGAAGCTTTCTGAGAAACTGGTCTGTGTTCTGTTAATTCATCTCACAGAGTTACATCTTTCCCTTCAAAAAGCCTTTGGCTAAGGCTGTTCTGGTGGAATTGGCAAAGGGATATTTGGAAACCCATAGAGGGCTATGGTGAAAAAGGAAATATCTTCCGTTCAAACCTGGAAAGAAGCTTTCTCAGAAACTGCTCTGTGTTCTGTTAATTCATCTCACAGAGTTACATCTTTCCCTTCAAGAAGCCTTTCGCTAAGGCTGTTCTTGTGGAATTGGTAAAGGGATATTTGGAAGCCCATAGAGGGCTATGGTGAAAAAAAGAAATATCTTCCGTTGAAAACTGGAAACAAGCCTTCTGAGAAACTGCTCTTTGTTCTGTTAATTCATCTCACAGAGTTACATCTTTCCCTTCAGGAAGCCTTTCGCTAAGGCTGTTCTTGTGGAATTGGCAAAGGGATATTTCGAAGCCCATAGAGGGCTTTGGTGAAAAAGGAAATATCTTCCGTTCAAAACTGGAAAGAAGCTTTCTGAGAAACTGTTCTGTGTTCGGTAAATTCACCTCACAGAGTTACATCTTTCCCTTCAAGAAGCCTTTCGCTAAGGCTGTTCTTGTGGAATTGGCAAAGGGATATTTGGAAGACCATAGAGGGCTATGGTGAAAAAGGAAATATCTTCCGTTCAAAACTGGAAAGAAGCTTTCTGAGAAACTGCTCTGTGTTCTGTTAATTCATCTCACAGAGTTACATCTTTCCCTTCAAGAAGCCTTTCGCTAAGGCTGTTCTTGTGGAATTGGCAAAGGGATATTTGGAAGCCCATAGAGGGCTATGGTGAAAAAGGAAATAACTTCCGTTCAAAACTGGAAAGAAGCTTTCTGAGAAACTGCTCTGTGTTCTGTTAATTCATCTCACAGAGTTACATCTTTCCCTTCAAGAAGCCTTTCGCTAAGGCTGTTCTTGTGGAATTGGCAAAGGGATATTTGGAAGCCCATAGAGGGCTACGTTGAAAAAGGAAATATCTTCCGTTCAAAACTGGAAAGAAGCTTTCTGAGAAACTGCTCTGTGTTCTGTTAATTCATCTCACAGAGTTACATCTTTCCCTTCAAGAAGCCTTTCGCTAAGGCTGTTCTTGTGGAATTGGCAAAGTCATATTTGGAAGCTCATAGAGGGCTATGGTGAAAAAGGAAATATCTTCCGTTCAAAACTGGAAAGAAGCTTTCTGAGAAACTGCTCTGTGTTCTGTTAATTCATCTCACAGAGTTACATCTTTCCCTTCAAGAAGCCTTTCGCTAAGGCTGTTCTAGTGGAATTGGCAAAGGGATATTTGGAAGCCCATAGAGGGCTATGGTGAAAAAGGAAATATCATCCGTTTAAAACTGGAAAGAAGCTTTCTGAGAAACTGCTCTGTGTTCTGTTAATTCATCTCACAGTGTTACATCTTTCCCTTCAAGAAGCCTTTCGCTAAGGCTGTTCTTGTGGAATTGGCGAAGGGATATTTGGAAGCCCATAGAGGGCTATGGTGAAAAAGGAAATATCTTCCGTTCAAAACTGGAAAGCAGCTTTGTGAGAAACTGCTCTGTGTTCTGTTAATTCATCTCACAGAGTTACATCTTTCCCTTCAAGAAGCCTTTCGCTAAGGCTGTTCTTGTGGAATTGGCAAAGGGATATTTCGAAGCCCATAGAGGGCTATGGTGAAAAAGGAAATATCTTCCGTTCAAAACTGGAAAGAAGCTTTCTGAGAAACTGCTCTGTGTTCTGTTAACTCATCTCACAGAGTTACATCTTTCCCTTCAAGAAGCCTTTCGCTAAGGCTCTTCTTGTGGAATTGGCAAAGGGGTATTTGGAAGCCCATAGAGGGCTATGGTGAAAAAGGAAATATCTTCCGTTCAAAACTGGAAAGAAGCTTTCTGAGAAACTGCTCTGTGTTCTGTTAATTCATCTCACAGAGTTACATCTTTCCCTTCAAGAAGCCTTTCGCTAAGGCTGTTCTTGTGGAATTGGCAAAGTCATATTTGGAAGCTCATAGAGGGCTTTGGTGAAAAAGGAAATATCTTCCGTTCAAAACTGGAAATAGCTTTCTGAGAAACTGCTCTGTGTTGTGTAAATTCATCTCACAGCGTTACATCTTTCCCTTCAAGAAGCCGTTCGCTAAGGCTGTTCTTGTGGAATTGGCAAAGGGATATTTCGAAGCCCATAGAGGGCTATGGTGAAAAAGGAAATATCATCCGTTCAAAACTGGAAAGAAGCTTTCTGAGAAATTGCTCTGTGTTCTGTTAATTCATCTCACAGAGTTACATCTTTCCCTTCAAGAAGCCTTTCGCTAAGGCTGTTCTTGTGGAATTGGCAAAGTCATATTTGGAACCCCTAGAGGGCTATGGTGAAAAAGGAAATATCTTCCGTTCAAAACTGGAAAAAGCTTTCTGAGAAACTGCTCTGTGTTCTGATAATTCATCCCACAGAGTTACATCTTTCCCTTCAAGAAGCCTTTCGCTAAGGCTGTTTTTGTGGAATTGGCAAAGGGATATTTGGAAGACCATAGAGGGCTATTTTGAAAAAGGGAATTTCTTCCGTTCAAGATTGGAAAGAAGCTTTCTGAGAAACTGCTCTGTGTTCTGTTAATTCATCTCACAGAGTTACATCTTTCCCTTCAAGAAGTCTTTCGCTAAGGCTGTTATTGTGGAATTGGCAAAGGGATATTTGGAAGCCAATAGAGGGCTACGGTGAAAAAGGAAATATCCTCCGTTCAAAACTGGAAAGAAGCTTTCTGAGAATCTGCTGTGTGTTCTGTTAATTCATCTCACAGAGTTACATCTTTCCCTTCAAGAAGCCTTTCGCTAAGGCTGTTCTTGTGGAATTGGAAATGGGATATTTGGAAGCCCATAGACGGCTATGGTGAAAAAGGAAATATCTTCCGTTGAAAACTGGAAACAATCCTTCTGAGAAACTGCTCTGTGTTCTGTTAATTCATCTCACAGAGTTACATCTTTCCCTTCAAGAATCCTTTCGCTAAGGCTGTTCTTGTGGAATTGGCAAAGGGATATTTCGAAGCCCATAGAGGGCTATGGTGAAAAAGGAAATATCATCCGTTCAAAACTGGAAAGAAGCTTTCTGAGAAACTGCTCTTTGTTCTGTTAATTCATCTCACAGAGTTACATCTTTCCCTTCAAGAAACCTTTCGCTATGGCTGTTCTTGTGGAATTGGCAAAGGGATATTTGGAAGCCCATAGAGGGCTACGGTGAAAAAGGAAATATCTTCCGTTCAAAACTGGAAAGAAGCTTTCTGAGAAAATGCTCTGTGTTCTGTTAATTCATCTCACAGAGTTACATCTTTCCCTTCAAGAAGCCTTTCGCTAAGGCTGTTCTTGTGGAATTGGCAAAGTCATATTTGGAAGCTCATAGAGGGCTATGGTGAAAAAGGAAATATCTTCCGTTCAAAACTGGAAAAAGCTTTCTGAGAAACTGCTCTGTGTTCTGTAAATTCATCTCACAGAGTTACATCTTTCCCTTCAAGAAGCCTTTCGCTAAGGCTGTTCTTGTGGAATTGAAAAAGGGATATTTGGAAGCCCATAGAGGGCTATGGTGAAAAAAAGAAATATCTTCCGTTGAAAACTGGAAACAAGCCTTCTGAGAAACTGCTCTTTGTTCTGTTAATTCATCTCACAGAGTTACATCTTTCCCTTCAGGAAGCCTTTCGCTAAGGCTGTTCTTGTGGAATTGGCAAAGGGATATTTCGAAGCCCATAGAGGGCTTTGGTGAAAAAGGAAATATCTTCCGTTCAAAACTGGAAAGAAGCTTTCTGAGAAACTGTTCTGTGTTCGGTAAATTCACCTCACAGAGTTACATCTTTCCCTTCAAGAAGCCTTTCGCTAAGGCTGTTCTTGTGGAATTGGCAAAGGGATATTTGGAAGACCATAGAGGGCTATGGTGAAAAAGGAAATATCTTCCGTTCAAAACTGGAAAGAAGCTTTCTGAGAAACTGCTCTGTGTTCTGTTAATTCATCTCACAGAGTTACATCTTTCCCTTCAAGAAGCCTTTCGCTAAGGCTGTTCTTGTGGAATTGGCAAAGGGATATTTGGAAGCCCATAGAGGGCTATGGTGAAAAAGGAAATAACTTCCGTTCAAAACTGGAAAGAAGCTTTCTGAGAAACTGCTCTGTGTTCTGTTAATTCATCTCACAGAGTTACATCTTTCCCTTCAAGAAGCCTTTCGCTAAGGCTGTTCTTGTGGAATTGGCAAAGGGATATTTGGAAGCCCATAGAGGGCTATGGTGAAAAAGGAAATATCTTCCGTTCAAAACTGGAAAGCAGCTTTGTGAGAAACTGCTCTGTGTTCTGTTAATTCATCTCACAGAGTTACATCTTTCCCTTCAAGAAGCCTTTCGCTAAGGCTGTTCTTGTGGAATTGGCAAAGGGATATTTCGAAGCCCATAGAGGGCTATGGTGAAAAAGGAAATATCTTCCGTTCAAAACTGGAAAGAAGGTTTCTGAGAAACTGCTCTGTGTTCTGTTAACTCATCTCACAGAGTTACATCTTTCCCTTCAAGAAGCCTTTCGCTAAGGCTCTTCTTGTGGAATTGGCAAAGGGGTATTTGGAAGCCCAAAGAGGGCTATGGTGAAAAAGGAAATATCTTCCGTTCAAAACTGGAAAGAAGCTTTCTGAGAAACTGCTCTGTGTTCTGTTAATTCATCTCACAGAGTTACATCTTTCCCTTCAAGAAGCCTTTCGCTAAGGCTGTTCTTGTGGAATTGGCAAAGTCATATTTGGAAGCTCATAGAGGGCTTTGGTGAAAAAGGAAATATCTTCCGTTCAAAACTGGAAATAGCTTTCTGAGAAACTGCTCTGTGTTGTGTAAATTCATCTCACAGCGTTACATCTTTCCATTCAAGAAGCCTTTCGCTAAGGCTGTTCTTGTGGAATTGGCAAAGGGATATTTCGAAGCCTATAGAGGGCTATGGTGAAAAAGGAAATATCATCCGTTCAAAACTGGAAAGAAGCTTTCTGAGAAATTGCTCTGTGTTCTGTTAATTCATCTCACAGAGTTACATCTTTCCCTTCAAGAAGCCTTTCGCTAAGGCTGTTCTTGTGGAATTGGCAAAGTCATATTTGGAACCCCTAGAGGGCTATGGTGAAAAAGGAAATATCTTCCGTTCAAAACTGGAAAAAGATTTCTGAGAAACTGCTCTGTGTTCTGATAATTCATCCCACAGAGTTACATCTTTCCCTTCAAGAAGCCTTTCGCTAAGGCTGTTTTTGTGGAATTGGCAAAGGGATATTTGGAAGCCCATAGAGGGCTATTTTGAAAAAGGAAATTTCTTCCGTTCAAGATTGGAAAGAAGCTTTCTGAGAAACTGCTCTGTGTTCTGTTAATTCATCTCACAGAGTTACATCTTTCCCTTCAAGAAGTCTTTCGCTAAGGCTGTTATTGTGGAATTGGCAAAGGGATATTTGGAAGCCAATAGAGGGCTACGGTGAAAAAGGAAATATCTTCCGTTCAAAACTGGAAAGAAGCTTTCTGAGAATCTGCTCTGTGTTCTGTTAATTCATCTCACAGAGTTATATCTTTCCCTTCAAGAAGCCTTTCGCTAAGGCTGTTCTTGTGGAATTGGAAATGGGATATTTGGAAGCCCATAGACGGCTATGGTGAAAAAGGAAATATCTTCCGTTGAAAACTGGAAACAATCCTTCTGAGAAACTGCTCTGTGTTCTGTTAATTCATCTCACAGAGTTACATCTTTACCTTCAAGAAGTCTTTCGCTAAGGCTGTTATTGTGGAATTGGCAAACGGATATTTGGAAGCCCATAGAGGGCTATGGTGAAAAAGGAAATATCATCCGTTCAAAACTGGAAAGAAGCTTTCTGAGAAACTGCTCTGTGTTCTGTTAATTCATCTCACAGAGTTACATCTTTCCCTTCAAGAAGCCTTTCGCTAAGGCTGTTCTTGTGGAATTGGCAAAGGGATATTTGGAAGCCCATAGAGGGCTACGGTGAAAAAGGAAATATCTTCCGTTCAAAACTGGAAAGAAGCTTTCTGAGAAACTGCTCTGTGTTCTGTTAATTCATCTCACAGAGTTACATCTTTCCCTTCAATAAGCCTTTCGCTAAGTCTGTTCTTGTGGAATTGCAAAGGGGTATTTGGAAGCCCATAGAGAACAATGGTGAAAAAGGAAATATCTTCCGTTCAAAACGGGAAAGAAGCTTTCTGAGAAACTGCTCTGTGTTCTGTTAATTCATCTCACAGAGTTACATCTTTCCCTTCAAGAAGTCTTTCGCTAAGGCTGTTCTTGTGGAATTGGCAAAGTCATATTTGGAAGCTCATAGAGGGCTATGGTGAAAAAGGAAATATCTTCCGTTCAAAACTGGAAAGAAGCTTTCTGAGAAACTGCTCTGTGTTCTGTTAATTCATCTCACAGAGTTACATCTTTCCCTTCAAGAAGCCTTTCGCTAAGGCTGTTCTAGTGGAATTGGCAAAGGGATATTTGGAAGCCAATAGAGGGCTATGGTGAAAAAGGAAATATCATCCGTTTAAAACTGGAAAGAAGCTTTCTGAGAAACTGCTCTGTGTTCTGTTAATTCATCTCACAGAGTTACATCTTTCCCTTCAAGAAGCCTTTCGCTAAGGCTCTTTTTGTGGAATTGGCAAAGGGATATTTGGAAGCCCATAGAGGGCTATTTTGAAAAAGGAAATATCTTCCATTCAAGACTGGAAAGAAGCTTTCTGAGAAACTGCTCTGTGTTCTGTTAATTCATCTCACAGAGTTACATCTTTCCCTTCAAGAAGTCTTTCGCTAAGGCTGTTATTGTGGAATTGGCAAAGGGATATTTGGAAGCCCATAGAGGGCTATGGTGAAAAAGGAAATATCTTCCGATCAAAACTGGAAAGAAGCTTTCTGAGAAACTGCTCTGTGTTCTGTTAATTCATCTCACAGAGTTACATCTCTCCCTTCAAGTAGCCTTTCGCTAAGGCTGTTCTTGTGGAATTGGCAAAGGGATATTTGGAAGCCCATAGAGGGCTATGGTGAAAAAGGAAATATCTTCCGTTCAAAACTGGAAAGAAGCTTTCTGAGAAACTGCTCTGTGTTCTGTTAATTCATCTCACAGTGTTACATCTTTCCCTTCAAGAAGCCTTTCGCTAAGGCTGTTCTTGTGGAATTGGCGAAGGGATATTTGGAAGCCCATAGAGGGCTATGGTGAAAAAGGAAATATCTTCCGTTCAAAACTGGAAAGCAGCTTTGTGAGAAACTGCTCTGTGTTCTGTTAATTCATCTCACAGAGTTACATCTTTCCCTTCAAGAAGCCTTTCGCTAAGGCTGTTCTTGTGGAATTGGCAAATAGATTTTTGAAACCCATAGAGGGCTATGGTGAAAAAGGAAATAGCTTCCGTTCAAAACTGGAAAGAAGCTTTCTGAGAAACTGCTCTGTGTTCTGTTAATTAATCTCACAGAGTTACATCTTTCCCTTCAAGAAGCCTTTCGCTAAGGCTGTTCTTGTGGAATTGGCAAAGGGATATTTCGAAGCCCATAGAGGGCTATGGTGAAAAAGGAAATATCATCCGTTCAAAACTGGAAAGAAGCTTTCTGAGAAACTGCTCTGTGTTCTGTTAATTCATCTCACTGAGTTACATCTTTCCCTTCAAGAAGCCTTTCGCTAAGGCTGTTCTTGTGGAATTGGCAAAGGGATATTTGGAAGCCCATAGAGGGCTATGGTGAAAAAGGAAATATCTTCCGTTCAAAACTGGAAAGAAGCTTTCTGAGAAACTGCTCTGTGTTCTGTTAACTCATCTCACAGAGTTACATCTTTCCCTTCAAGAAGCCTTTCGCTAAGGCTCTTCTTGTGGAATTGGCAAAGGGGTATTTGGAAGCCCATAGAGGGCTATGGTGAAAAAGGAAATATCTTCCGTTCAAAACTGGAAAGAAGATTTCTGAGAAACTGCTCTGTGTTCTGTTAATTCATCTCACAGAGTTACATCTTTCCCTTCAAGAAGCCTTTCGCTAAGGCTGTTCTTGTGGAATTGAAAAAGGGATATTTAGAATTCCATAGAGGGCTATGGTGAAAAAGGAAATATCTTCCGTTCAAAACTGGAAAGAAGCTTTCTGAGAAACTGGTCTGTGTTCTGTTAATTCATCTCACAGAGTTACATTTTCCCTTCAAAAAGCCTTTCGCTAAGGCTGTTCTGGTGGAATTGGCAAAGGGATATTTGGAAACCCATAGAGGGCTATGGTGAAAAAGGAAATATCTTCCGTTCAAACCTGGAAAGAAGCTTTCTCAGAAACTGCTCTGTGTTCTGTTAATTCATCTCACAGAGTTACATCTTTCCCTTCAAGAAGCCTTTCGCTAAGGCTGTTCTTGTGGAATTGGCAAAGGGATATTTGGAAGCCCATAGAGGGCTATGGTGAAAAAGGAAATAGCTTCCGTTCAAAACTGGAAAGAAGCTTTCTGAGAAACTGCTCTGTGTTCTGTTAATTCATCTCACAGAGTTACATCTTTCCCTTCAAGAAGCCTTTCGCTAAGGCTGTTCTTGTGGAATTGGTAAAGGGATATTTGGAAGCCCATAGAGGGCTATGGTGAAAAAAAGAAATATCTTCCGTTGAAAACTGGAAACAAGCCTTCTGAGAAACTGCTCTTTGTTCTGTTAATTCATCTCACAGAGTTACATCTTTCCCTTCAGGAAGCCTTTCGCTAAGGCTGTTCTTGTGGAATTGGCAAAGGGATATTTCGAAGCCCATAGAGGGCTTTGGTGAAAAAGGAAATATCTTCCGTTCAAAACTGGAAAGAAGCTTTCTGAGAAACTGTTCTGTGTTCGGTAAATTCACCTCACAGAGTTACATCTTTCCCTTCAAGAAGCCTTTCGCTAAGGCTGTTCTTGTGGAATTGGCAAAGGGATATTTGGAAGACCATAGAGGGCTATGGTGAAAAAGGAAATATCTTCCGTTCAAAACTGGAAAGAAGCTTTCTGAGAAACTGCTCTGTGTTCTGTTAATTCATCTCACAGAGTTACATCTTTCCCTTCAAGAAGCCTTTCGCTAAGGCTGTTCTTGTGGAATTGGCAAAGGGATATTTGGAAGCCCATAGAGGGCTATGGTGAAAAAGGAAATAACTTCCGTTCAAAACTGGAAAGAAGCTTTCTGAGAAACTGCTCTGTGTTCTGTTAATTCATCTCACAGAGTTACATCTTTCCCTTCAAGAAGCCTTTCGCTAAGGCTGTTCTTGTGGAATTGGCAAAGGGATATTTGGAAGCCCATAGAGGGCTACGTTGAAAAAGGAAATATCTTCCGTTCAAAACTGGAAAGAAGCTTTCTGAGAAACTGCTCTGTGTTCTGTTAATTCATCTCACAGAGTTACATCTTTCCCTTCAAGAAGCCTTTCGCTAAGGCTGTTCTTGTGGAATTGGCAAAGTCATATTTGGAAGCTCATAGAGGGCTATGGTGAAAAAGGAAATATCTTCCGTTCAAAACTGGAAAGAAGCTTTCTGAGAAACTGCTCTGTGTTCTGTTAATTCATCTCACAGAGTTACATCTTTCCCTTCAAGAAGCCTTTCGCTAAGGCTGTTCTAGTGGAATTGGCAAAGGGATATTTGGAAGCCCATAGAGGGCTATGGTGAAAAAGGAAATATCATCCGTTTAAAACTGGAAAGAAGCTTTCTGAGAAACTGCTCTGTGTTCTGTTAATTCATCTCACAGTGTTACATCTTTCCCTTCAAGAAGCCTTTCGCTAAGGCTGTTCTTGTGGAATTGGCGAAGGGATATTTGGAAGCCCATAGAGGGCTATGGTGAAAAAGGAAATATCTTCCGTTCAAAACTGGAAAGCAGCTTTGTGAGAAACTGCTCTGTGTTCTGTTAATTCATCTCACAGAGTTACATCTTTCCCTTCAAGAAGCCTTTCGCTAAGGCTGTTCTTGTGGAATTGGCAAAGGGATATTTCGAAGCCCATAGAGGGCTATGGTGAAAAAGGAAATATCTTCCGTTCAAAACTGGAAAGAAGCTTTCTGAGAAACTGCTCTGTGTTCTGTTAACTCATCTCACAGAGTTACATCTTTCCCTTCAAGAAGCCTTTCGCTAAGGCTCTTCTTGTGGAATTGGCAAAGGGGTATTTGGAAGCCCATAGAGGGCTATGGTGAAAAAGGAAATATCTTCCGTTCAAAACTGGAAAGAAGCTTTCTGAGAAACTGCTCTGTGTTCTGTTAATTCATCTCACAGAGTTACATCTTTCCCTTCAAGAAGCCTTTCGCTAAGGCTGTTCTTGTGGAATTGGCAAAGTCATATTTGGAAGCTCATAGAGGGCTTTGGTGAAAAAGGAAATATCTTCCGTTCAAAACTGGAAATAGCTTTCTGAGAAACTGCTCTGTGTTGTGTAAATTCATCTCACAGCGTTACATCTTTCCCTTCAAGAAGCCTTTCGCTAAGGCTGTTCTTGTGGAATTGGCAAAGGGATATTTCGAAGCCCATAGAGGGCTATGGTGAAAAAGGAAATATCATCCGTTCAAAACTGGAAAGAAGCTTTCTGAGAAATTGCTCTGTGTTCTGTTAATTCATCTCACAGAGTTACATCTTTCCCTTCAAGAAGCCTTTCGCTAAGGCTGTTCTTGTGGAATTGGCAAAGTCATATTTGGAACCCCTAGAGGGCTATGGTGAAAAAGGAAATATCTTCCGTTCAAAACTGGAAAAAGCTTTCTGAGAAACTGCTCTGTGTTCTGATAATTCATCCCACAGAGTTACATCTTTCCCTTCAAGAAGCCTTTCGCTAAGGCTGTTTTTGTGGAATTGGCAAAGGGATATTTGGAAGACCATAGAGGGCTATTTTGAAAAAGGAAATTTCTTCCGTTCAAGATTGGAAAGAAGCTTTCTGAGAAACTGCTCTGTGTTCTGTTAATTCATCTCACAGAGTTACATCTTTCCCTTCAAGAAGTCTTTCGCTAAGGCTGTTATTGTGGAATTGGCAAAGGGATATTTGGAAGCCAATAGAGGGCTACGGTGAAAAAGGAAATATCTTCCGTTCAAAACTGGAAAGAAGCTTTCTGAGAATCTGCTGTGTGTTCTGTTAATTCATCTCACAGAGTTACATCTTTCCCTTCAAGAAGCCTTTCGCTAAGGCTGTTCTTGTGGAATTGGAAATGGGATATTTGGAAGCCCATAGACGGCTATGGTGAAAAAGGAAATATCTTCCGTTGAAAACTGGAAACAATCCTTCTGAGAAACTGCTCTGTGTTCTGTTAATTCATCTCACAGAGTTACATCTTTCCCTTCAAGAATCCTTTCGCTAAGGCTGTTCTTGTGGAATTGGCAAAGGGATATTTCGAAGCCCATAGAGGGCTATGGTGAAAAAGGAAATATCATCCGTTCAAAACTGGAAAGAAGCTTTCTGAGAAACTGCTCTTTGTTCTGTTAATTCATCTCACAGAGTTACATCTTTCCCTTCAAGAAACCTTTCGCTATGGCTGTTCTTGTGGAATTGGCAAAGGGATATTTGGAAGCCCATAGAGGGCTACGGTGAAAAAGGAAATATCTTCCGTTCAAAACTGGAAAGAAGCTTTCTGAGAAAATGCTCTGTGTTCTGTTAATTCATCTCACAGAGTTACATCTTTCCCTTCAAGAAGCCTTTCGCTAAGGCTGTTCTTGTGGAATTGGCAAAGTCATATTTGGAAGCTCATAGAGGGCTATGGTGAAAAAGGAAATATCTTCCGTTCAAAACTGGAAAAAGCTTTCTGAGAAACTGCTCTGTGTTCTGTAAATTCATCTCACAGAGTTACATCTTTCCCTTCAAGAAGCCTTTCGCTAAGGCTGTTCTTGTGGAATTGAAAAAGGGATATTTAGAATTCCATAGAGGGCTATGGTGAAAAAGGAAATATCTTCCGTTCAAAACTGGAAAGAAGCTTTCTGAGAAACTGGTCTGTGTTCTGTTAATTCATCTCACAGAGTTACATCTTTCCCTTCAAAAAGCCTTTGGCTAAGGCTGTTCTGGTGGAATTGGCAAAGGGATATTTGGAAACCCATAGAGGGCTATGGTGAAAAAGGAAATATCTTCCGTTCAAACCTGGAAAGAAGCTTTCTCAGAAACTGCTCTGTGTTCTGTTAATTCATCTCACAGAGTTACATCTTTCCCTTCAAGAAGCCTTTCGCTAAGGCTGTTCTTGTGGAATTGGTAAAGGGATATTTGGAAGCCCATAGAGGGCTATGGTGAAAAAAAGAAATATCTTCCGTTGAAAACTGGAAACAAGCCTTCTGAGAAACTGCTCTTTGTTCTGTTAATTCATCTCACAGAGTTACATCTTTCCCTTCAGGAAGCCTTTCGCTAAGGCTGTTCTTGTGGAATTGGCAAAGGGATATTTCGAAGCCCATAGAGGGCTTTGGTGAAAAAGGAAATATCTTCCGTTCAAAACTGGAAAGAAGCTTTCTGAGAAACTGTTCTGTGTTCGGTAAATTCACCTCACAGAGTTACATCTTTCCCTTCAAGAAGCCTTTCGCTAAGGCTGTTCTTGTGGAATTGGCAAAGGGATATTTGGAAGACCATAGAGGGCTATGGTGAAAAAGGAAATATCTTCCGTTCAAAACTGGAAAGAAGCTTTCTGAGAAACTGCTCTGTGTTCTGTTAATTCATCTCACAGAGTTACATCTTTCCCTTCAAGAAGCCTTTCGCTAAGGCTGTTCTTGTGGAATTGGCAAAGGGATATTTGGAAGCCCATAGAGGGCTATGGTGAAAAAGGAAATAACTTCCGTTCAAAACTGGAAAGAAGCTTTCTGAGAAACTGCTCTGTGTTCTGTTAATTCATCTCACAGAGTTACATCTTTCCCTTCAAGAAGCCTTTCGCTAAGGCTGTTCTTGTGGAATTGGCAAAGGGATATTTGGAAGCCCATAGAGGGCTACGTTGAAAAAGGAAATATCTTCCGTTCAAAACTGGAAAGAAGCTTTCTGAGAAACTGCTCTGTGTTCTGTTAATTCATCTCACAGAGTTACATCTTTCCCTTCAAGAAGCCTTTCGCTAAGGCTGTTCTTGTGGAATTGGCAAAGTCATATTTGGAAGCTCATAGAGGGCTATGGTGAAAAAGGAAATATCTTCCGTTCAAAACTGGAAAGAAGCTTTCTGAGAAACTGCTCTGTGTTCTGTTAATTCATCTCACAGAGTTACATCTTTCCCTTCAAGAAGCCTTTCGCTAAGGCTGTTCTAGTGGAATTGGCAAAGGGATATTTGGAAGCCCATAGAGGGCTATGGTGAAAAAGGAAATATCATCCGTTTAAAACTGGAAAGAAGCTTTCTGAGAAACTGCTCTGTGTTCTGTTAATTCATCTCACAGTGTTACATCTTTCCCTTCAAGAAGCCTTTCGCTAAGGCTGTTCTTGTGGAATTGGCGAAGGGATATTTGGAAGCCCATAGAGGGCTATGGTGAAAAAGGAAATATCTTCCGTTCAAAACTGGAAAGCAGCTTTGTGAGAAACTGCTCTGTGTTCTGTTAATTCATCTCACAGAGTTACATCTTTCCCTTCAAGAAGCCTTTCGCTAAGGCTGTTCTTGTGGAATTGGCAAAGGGATATTTCGAAGCCCATAGAGGGCTATGGTGAAAAAGGAAATATCTTCCGTTCAAAACTGGAAAGAAGCTTTCTGAGAAACTGCTCTGTGTTCTGTTAACTCATCTCACAGAGTTACATCTTTCCCTTCAAGAAGCCTTTCGCTAAGGCTCTTCTTGTGGAATTGGCAAAGGGGTATTTGGAAGCCCATAGAGGGCTATGGTGAAAAAGGAAATATCTTCCGTTCAAAACTGGAAAGAAGCTTTCTGAGAAACTGCTCTGTGTTCTGTTAATTCATCTCACAGAGTTACATCTTTCCCTTCAAGAAGCCTTTCGCTAAGGCTGTTCTTGTGGAATTGGCAAAGTCATATTTGGAAGCTCATAGAGGGCTTTGGTGAAAAAGGAAATATCTTCCGTTCAAAACTGGAAATAGCTTTCTGAGAAACTGCTCTGTGTTGTGTAAATTCATCTCACAGCGTTACATCTTTCCCTTCAAGAAGCCTTTCGCTAAGGCTGTTCTTGTGGAATTGGCAAAGGGATATTTCGAAGCCCATAGAGGGCTATGGTGAAAAAGGAAATATCATCCGTTCAAAACTGGAAAGAAGCTTTCTGAGAAATTGCTCTGTGTTCTGTTAATTCATCTCACAGAGTTACATCTTTCCCTTCAAGAAGCCTTTCGCTAAGGCTGTTCTTGTGGAATTGGCAAAGTCATATTTGGAACCCCTAGAGGGCTATGGTGAAAAAGGAAATATCTTCCGTTCAAAACTGGAAAAAGCTTTCTGAGAAACTGCTCTGTGTTCTGATAATTCATCCCACAGAGTTACATCTTTCCCTTCAAGAAGCCTTTCGCTAAGGCTGTTTTTGTGGAATTGGCAAAGGGATATTTGGAAGACCATAGAGGGCTATTTTGAAAAAGGAAATTTCTTCCGTTCAAGATTGGAAAGAAGCTTTCTGAGAAACTGCTCTGTGTTCTGTTAATTCATCTCACAGAGTTACATCTTTCCCTTCAAGAAGTCTTTCGCTAAGGCTGTTATTGTGGAATTGGCAAAGGGATATTTGGAAGCCAATAGAGGGCTACGGTGAAAAAGGAAATATCCTCCGTTCAAAACTGGAAAGAAGCTTTCTGAGAATCTGCTGTGTGTTCTGTTAATTCATCTCACAGAGTTACATCTTTCCCTTCAAGAAGCCTTTCGCTAAGGCTGTTCTTGTGGAATTGGAAATGGGATATTTGGAAGCCCATAGACGGCTATGGTGAAAAAGGAAATATCTTCCGTTGAAAACTGGAAACAATCCTTCTGAGAAACTGCTCTGTGTTCTGTTAATTCATCTCACAGAGTTACATCTTTCCCTTCAAGAATCCTTTCGCTAAGGCTGTTCTTGTGGAATTGGCAAAGGGATATTTCGAAGCCCATAGAGGGCTATGGTGAAAAAGGAAATATCATCCGTTCAAAACTGGAAAGAAGCTTTCTGAGAAACTGCTCTTTGTTCTGTTAATTCATCTCACAGAGTTACATCTTTCCCTTCAAGAAACCTTTCGCTATGGCTGTTCTTGTGGAATTGGCAAAGGGATATTTGGAAGCCCATAGAGGGCTACGGTGAAAAAGGAAATATCTTCCGTTCAAAACTGGAAAGAAGCTTTCTGAGAAAATGCTCTGTGTTCTGTTAATTCATCTCACAGAGTTACATCTTTCCCTTCAAGAAGCCTTTCGCTAAGGCTGTTCTTGTGGAATTGGCAAAGTCATATTTGGAAGCTCATAGAGGGCTATGGTGAAAAAGGAAATATCTTCCGTTCAAAACTGGAAAAAGCTTTCTGAGAAACTGCTCTGTGTTCTGTAAATTCATCTCACAGAGTTACATCTTTCCCTTCAAGAAGCCTTTCGCTAAGGCTGTTCTTGTGGAATTGAAAAAGGGATATTTAGAATTCCATAGAGGGCTATGGTGAAAAAGGAAATATCTTCCGTTCAAAACTGGAAAGAAGCTTTCTGAGAAACTGGTCTGTGTTCTGTTAATTCATCTCACAGAGTTACATCTTTCCCTTCAAAAAGCCTTTGGCTAAGGCTGTTCTGGTGGAATTGGCAAAGGGATATTTGGAAACCCATAGAGGGCTATGGTGAAAAAGGAAATATCTTCCGTTCAAACCTGGAAAGAAGCTTTCTCAGAAACTGCTCTGTGTTCTGTTAATTCATCTCACAGAGTTACATCTTTCCCTTCAAGAAGCCTTTCGCTAAGGCTGTTCTTGTGGAATTGGTAAAGGGATATTTGGAAGCCCATAGAGGGCTATGGTGAAAAAAAGAAATATCTTCCGTTGAAAACTGGAAACAAGCCTTCTGAGAAACTGCTCTTTGTTCTGTTAATTCATCTCACAGAGTTACATCTTTCCCTTCAGGAAGCCTTTCGCTAAGGCTGTTCTTGTGGAATTGGCAAAGGGATATTTCGAAGCCCATAGAGGGCTTTGGTGAAAAAGGAAATATCTTCCGTTCAAAACTGGAAAGAAGCTTTCTGAGAAACTGTTCTGTGTTCGGTAAATTCACCTCACAGAGTTACATCTTTCCCTTCAAGAAGCCTTTCGCTAAGGCTGTTCTTGTGGAATTGGCAAAGGGATATTTGGAAGACCATAGAGGGCTATGGTGAAAAAGGAAATATCTTCCGTTCAAAACTGGAAAGAAGCTTTCTGAGAAACTGCTCTGTGTTCTGTTAATTCATCTCACAGAGTTACATCTTTCCCTTCAAGAAGCCTTTCGCTAAGGCTGTTCTTGTGGAATTGGCAAAGGGATATTTGGAAGCCCATAGAGGGCTATGGTGAAAAAGGAAATAACTTCCGTTCAAAACTGGAAAGAAGCTTTCTGAGAAACTGCTCTGTGTTCTGTTAATTCATCTCACAGAGTTACATCTTTCCCTTCAAGAAGCCTTTCGCTAAGGCTGTTCTTGTGGAATTGGCAAAGGGATATTTGGAAGCCCATAGAGGGCTATGGTGAAAAAGGAAATATCTTCCGTTCAAAACTGGAAAGCAGCTTTGTGAGAAACTGCTCTGTGTTCTGTTAATTCATCTCACAGAGTTACATCTTTCCCTTCAAGAAGCCTTTCGCTAAGGCTGTTCTTGTGGAATTGGCAAAGGGATATTTCGAAGCCCATAGAGGGCTATGGTGAAAAAGGAAATATCTTCCGTTCAAAACTGGAAAGAAGGTTTCTGAGAAACTGCTCTGTGTTCTGTTAACTCATCTCACAGAGTTACATCTTTCCCTTCAAGAAGCCTTTCGCTAAGGCTCTTCTTGTGGAATTGGCAAAGGGGTATTTGGAAGCCCAAAGAGGGCTATGGTGAAAAAGGAAATATCTTCCGTTCAAAACTGGAAAGAAGCTTTCTGAGAAACTGCTCTGTGTTCTGTTAATTCATCTCACAGAGTTACATCTTTCCCTTCAAGAAGCCTTTCGCTAAGGCTGTTCTTGTGGAATTGGCAAAGTCATATTTGGAAGCTCATAGAGGGCTTTGGTGAAAAAGGAAATATCTTCCGTTCAAAACTGGAAATAGCTTTCTGAGAAACTGCTCTGTGTTGTGTAAATTCATCTCACAGCGTTACATCTTTCCATTCAAGAAGCCTTTCGCTAAGGCTGTTCTTGTGGAATTGGCAAAGGGATATTTCGAAGCCTATAGAGGGCTATGGTGAAAAAGGAAATATCATCCGTTCAAAACTGGAAAGAAGCTTTCTGAGAAATTGCTCTGTGTTCTGTTAATTCATCTCACAGAGTTACATCTTTCCCTTCAAGAAGCCTTTCGCTAAGGCTGTTCTTGTGGAATTGGCAAAGTCATATTTGGAACCCCTAGAGGGCTATGGTGAAAAAGGAAATATCTTCCGTTCAAAACTGGAAAAAGATTTCTGAGAAACTGCTCTGTGTTCTGATAATTCATCCCACAGAGTTACATCTTTCCCTTCAAGAAGCCTTTCGCTAAGGCTGTTTTTGTGTAATTGGCAAAGGGATATTTGGAAGCCCATAGAGGGCTATTTTGAAAAAGGAAATTTCTTCCGTTCAAGATTGGAAAGAAGCTTTCTGAGAAACTGCTCTGTGTTCTGTTAATTCATCTCACAGAGTTACATCTTTCCCTTCAAGAAGTCTTTCGCTAAGGCTGTTATTGTGGAATTGGCAAAGGGATATTTGGAAGCCAATAGAGGGCTACGGTGAAAAAGGAAATATCTTCCGTTCAAAACTGGAAAGAAGCTTTCTGAGAATCTGCTCTGTGTTCTGTTAATTCATCTCACAGAGTTATATCTTTCCCTTCAAGAAGCCTTTCGCTAAGGCTGTTCTTGTGGAATTGGAAATGGGATATTTGGAAGCCCATAGACGGCTATGGTGAAAAAGGAAATATCTTCCGTTGAAAACTGGAAACAATCCTTCTGAGAAACTGCTCTGTGTTCTGTTAATTCATCTCACAGAGTTACATCTTTACCTTCAAGAAGTCTTTCGCTAAGGCTGTTATTGTGGAATTGGCAAACGGATATTTGGAAGCCCATAGAGGGCTATGGTGAAAAAGGAAATATCATCCGTTCAAAACTGGAAAGAAGCTTTCTGAGAAACTGCTCTGTGTTCTGTTAATTCATCTCACAGAGTTACATCTTTCCCTTCAAGAAGCCTTTCGCTAAGGCTGTTCTTGTGGAATTGGCAAAGGGATATTTGGAAGCCCATAGAGGGCTACGGTGAAAAAGGAAATATCTTCCGTTCAAAACTGGAAAGAAGCTTTCTGAGAAACTGCTCTGTGTTCTGTTAATTCATCTCACAGAGTTACATCTTTCCCTTCAATAAGCCTTTCGCTAAGTCTGTTCTTGTGGAATTGCAAAGGGGTATTTGGAAGCCCATAGAGAACAATGGTGAAAAAGGAAATATCTTCCGTTCAAAACTGGAAAGAAGCTTTCTGAGAAATTGCTCTGTGTTCTGTTAATTCATCTCACAGAGTTACATCTTTCCCTTCAAGAAGCCTTTCGCTAAGGCTGTTCTTGTGGAATTGGCAAAGTCATATTTGGAAGCCCATAGAGGGCTATGGTGAAAAAGGAAATATCTTCCGTTCAAAACTGGAAAAAGCTTTCTGAGAAACTGCTCTGTGTTCTGATAATTCATCCCACAGAGTTACATCTTTCCCTTCAAGAAGCCTTTCGCTAAGGCTGTTCTTGTGGAATTGGAAAAGGGATATTTGGTAGCCCATAGAGGGCTATGGTGAAAAAGGAAATATCTTCCGTTAAAAACTGGAAACAATCCTTCTGAGAAACTGCTCTGTGTTCTGTTAATTCATCTCACAGAGTTACATCTTTCCCTTCAGGAAGTCTTTCGCTAAGGCTGTTATTGTGGAATTGGCAAAGGGATATGTGGAAGCCCATAGAGGGCTATGGTGAAAAAGGAAATATCTTCCGTTCTAAACTTGAAAGAAGCTTTCTGAGAAACTGCTCTGTGTTCTGTTAAATCATCTCACAGAGTTACATCTTTCCCTTCAAGAAGCCTTTCGCTAAGGCTGTTCTTGTGGAATTGGCAATGGGATATTTGGAAGCCCATAGAGGGTTTTGGTGAAAAAGGAAATATCTTCCGTTCAAAACTGGGAAGAAGCTTTCTGAGAAACTACTCTGTGTTCTGTTAATTAATCTCACAGAGTTACATCTTTCCCTTCAAGAAGACTTTCGCTAAGGCTGTTCTTGTGGAATTGGCAAAGGGATATTTGGAAGCCCATAGAGGGCTATGGTGAAAAAGGAAATATCTTCCGTTCAAAACTGGAAAGAAGCTTTCTGAGAAACTGCTCTGTGTTCTGTTAATTCATCTCACAGAGTTACATCTTTCCCTTCAAGAAGCCTTTCGCTAAGGCTGTTCTTGTGGAATTGGCAAAGTCATATTTGGAAGCTCATAGAGGGCTGTGGTGAAAAAGGAAATATCTTCCGTTCAAAACTGGAAAAAGCTTTCTGAGAAACTGCTCTGTGTTCTGTAAATTCATCTCACAGAGTTACATCTTTCCCTTCAGGAAGCCTTACGCTAAGGCTGTTCTTGTGGAATTGGCAAAGGGATATTTCGAAGCCCATAGAGGGCTTTGGTGAAAAAGGAAATATCTTCCGTTCAAAACTGGAAAGAATCTTTCTGAGAAACTGTTCTGTGTTCGGTAAATTCACCTCACAGAGTTACATCTTTCCCTTCAAGAAGCCTTTCGCTAAGGCTGTTCTTGTGGAATTGGCAAAGGGATATTTGGAAGACCATAGAGGGCTATGGTGAAAAAGGAAATAACTTCCGTTCAAAACTGGAAAGAAGCTTTCTGAGAAACTGCTCTGTGTTCTGTTAATTCATCTCACAGGGTTACATCTTTCCCTTCAAGAAGCCTTTCGCTAAGGCTGTTCTTGTGGAATTGGCAAAGGGATATTTGGAAGCCCATAGAGGGCTATGGTGAAAAAGGAAATATCTTCCGTTCAAAACTGGAAAGAAGCTTTCTGAGAAACTGCTCTGTGTTCTGTTAATTCATCTCACAGAGTTACATCTTTCCCTTCAAGAAGCCATTCGCTAAGGCTGTTCTTGTGGAATTGGCAAAGGGATATTTGGAAGCCCATAGAGGGCTATGGTGAAAAAGGAAATATCTTCCGTTCAAAACTGGAAAGAAGCTTTCTGAGAAACTGCTCTGTGTTCTGTTAATTCATCTCACAGAGTTACATCTTTCCCTTCAAGAAGCCTTTCGCTAAGGCTGTTCTTGTGGAATTGGCAAAGTCATATTTGGAAGCTCATAGAGGGCTATGGTGAAAAAGGAAATATCTTCCGTTCAAAACTGGAAAGAAGCTTTCTGAGAAACTGCTCTGTGTTCTGTTAATTCATCTCACAGAGTTACATCTTTCCCTTCAAGAAGCCTTTCGCTAAGGCTGTTCTAGTGGAATTGGCAAAGGGATATTTGGAAGCCAATAGAGGGCTATGGTGAAAAAGGAAATATCATCCGTTTAAAACTGGAAAGAAGCTTTCTGAGAAACTGCTCTGTGTTCTGTTAATTCATCTCACAGAGTTACATCTTTCCCTTCAAGAAGCCTTTCGCTAAGGCTCTTTTTGTGGAATTGGCAAAGGGATATTTGGAAGCCCATAGAGGGCTATTTTGAAAAAGGAAATATCTTCCGTTCAAGACTGGAAAGAAGCTTTCTGAGAAACTGCTCTGTGTTCTGTTAATTCATCTCACAGAGTTACATCTTTCCCTTCAAGAAGTCTTTCGCTAAGGCTGTTATTGTGGAATTGGCAAAGGGATATTTGGAAGCCCATAGAGGGCTATGGTGAAAAAGGAAATATCTTCCGATCAAAACTGGAAAGAAGCTTTCTGAGAAACTGCTCTGTGTTCTGTTAATTCATCTCACAGAGTTACATCTCTCCCTTCAAGTAGCCTTTCGCTAAGGCTGTTCTTGTGGAATTGGCAAAGGGATATTTGGAAGCCCATAGAGGGCTATGGTGAAAAAGGAAATATCTTCCGTTCAAAACTGGAAAGAAGCTTTCTGAGAAACTGCTCTGTGTTCTGTTAATTCATCTCACAGTGTTACATCTTTCCCTTCAAGAAGCCTTTCGCTAAGGCTGTTCTTGTGGAATTGGCGAAGGGATATTTGGAAGCCCATAGAGGGCTACGGTGAAAAAGGAAATATCTTCCGTTCAAAACTGGAAAGCAGCTTTGTGAGAAACTGCTCTGTGTTCTGTTAATTCATCTCACAGAGTTACATCTTTCCCTTCAAGAAGCCTTTCGCTAAGGCTGTTCTTGTGGAATTGGCAAATAGATTTTTGAAACCCATAGAGGGCTATGGTGAAAAAGGAAATAG
The DNA here is from genome assembly GCF_047675955.1 of Chlorocebus sabaeus. Classification (NCBI taxonomy): domain Eukaryota; kingdom Metazoa; phylum Chordata; class Mammalia; order Primates; family Cercopithecidae; genus Chlorocebus; species Chlorocebus sabaeus. Next base: position 1,795,928 of record NW_027327925.1, on the reverse strand, counting down.
CTTCCGTTCAAAACTGGAAAGAAGCTTTCTGAGAAACTGCTCTGTGTTCTGTTAATTAATCTCACAGAGTTACATCTTTCCCTTCAAGAAGCCTTTCGCTAAGGCTGTTCTTGTGGAATTGGCAAAGGGATATTTCGAAGCCCATAGAGGGCTATGGTGAAAAAGGAAATATCATCCGTTCAAAACTGGAAAGAAGCTTTCTGAGAAACTGCTCTGTGTTCTGTTAATTCATCTCACAGAGTTACATCTTTCCCTTCAAGAAGCCTTTCGCTAAGGCTGTTCTTGTGGAATTGGCAAAGGGATATTTGGAAGCCCATAGAGGGCTATGGTGAAAAAGGAAATATCTTCCGTTCAAAACTGGAAAGAAGCTTTCTGAGAAACTGCTCTGTGTTCTGTTAACTCATCTCACAGAGTTACATCTTTCCCTTCAAGAAGCCTTTCGCTAAGGCTCTTCTTGTGGAATTGGCAAAGGGGTATTTGGAAGCCCATAGAGGGCTATGGTGAAAAAGGAAATATCTTCCGTTCAAAACTGGAAAGAAGATTTCTGAGAAACTGCTCTGTGTTCTGTTAATTCATCTCACAGAGTTACATCTTTCCCTTCAAGAAACCTTTCGCTAAGGCTGTTCTTGTGGAATTGAAAAAGGGATATTTAGAATTCCATAGAGGGCTATGGTGAAAAAGGAAATATCTTCCGTTCAAAACTGGAAAGAAGCTTTCTGAGAAATTGGTCTGTGTTCTGTTAATTCATCTCACAGAGTTACATTTTCCCTTCAAAAAGCCTTTCGCTAAGGCTGTTCTGGTGGAATTGGCAAAGGGATATTTGGAAACCCATAGAGGGCTATGGTGAAAAAGGAAATATCTTCCGTTCAAACCTGGAAAGAAGCTTTCTCAGAAACTGCTCTGTGTTCTGTTAATTCATCTCACAGAGTTACATCTTTCCCTTCAAGAAGCCTTTCGCTAAGGCTGTTCTTGTGGAATTGGCAAAGGGATATTTGGAAGCCCATAGAGGGCTATGGTGAAAAAGGAAATAGCTTCCGTTCAAAACTGGAAAGAAGCTTTCTGAGAAACTGCTCTGTGTTCTGTTAATTCATCTCACAGAGTTACATCTTTCCCTTCAAGAAGCCTTTCGCTAAGGCTGTTCTTGTGGAATTGGTAAAGGGATATTTGGAAGCCCATAGAGGGCTATGGTGAAAAAAAGAAATATCTTCCGTTGAAAACTGGAAACAAGCCTTCTGAGAAACTGCTCTTTGTTCTGTTAATTCATCTCACAGAGTTACATCTTTCCCTTCAGGAAGCCTTTCGCTAAGGCTGTTCTTGTGGAATTGGCAAAGGGATATTTCGAAGCCCATAGAGGGCTTTGGTGAAAAAGGAAATATCTTCCGTTCAAAACTGGAAAGAAGCTTTCTGAGAAACTGTTCTGTGTTCGGTAAATTCACCTCACAGAGTTACATCTTTCCCTTCAAGAAGCCTTTCGCTAAGGCTGTTCTTGTGGAATTGGCAAAGGGATATTTGGAAGACCATAGAGGGCTATGGTGAAAAAGGAAATATCTTCCGTTCAAAACTGGAAAGAAGCTTTCTGAGAAACTGCTCTGTGTTCTGTTAATTCATCTCACAGAGTTACATCTTTCCCTTCAAGAAGCCTTTCGCTAAGGCTGTTCTTGTGGAATTGGCAAAGGGATATTTGGAAGCCCATAGAGGGCTATGGTGAAAAAGGAAATATCTTCCGTTCAAAACTGGAAAGAAGCTTTCTGAGAAACTGCTCTGTGTTCTGTTAACTCATCTCACAGAGTTACATCTTTCCCTTCAAGAAGCCTTTCGCTAAGGCTCTTCTTGTGGAATTGGCAAAGGGGTATTTGGAAGCCCATAGAGGGCTATGGTGAAAAAGGAAATATCTTCCGTTCAAAACTGGAAAGAAGATTTCTGAGAAACTGCTCTGTGTTCTGTTAATTCATCTCACAGAGTTACATCTTTCCCTTCAAGAAACCTTTCGCTAAGGCTGTTCTTGTGGAATTGAAAAAGGGATATTTAGAATTCCATAGAGGGCTATGGTGAAAAAGGAAATATCTTCCGTTCAAAACTGGAAAGAAGCTTTCTGAGAAACTGGTCTGTGTTCTGTTAATTCATCTCACAGAGTTACATTTTCCCTTCAAAAAGCCTTTCGCTAAGGCTGTTCTGGTGGAATTGGCAAAGGGATATTTGGAAACCCATAGAGGGCTATGGTGAAAAAGGAAATATCTTCCGTTCAAACCTGGAAAGAAGCTTTCTCAGAAACTGCTCTGTGTTCTGTTAATTCATCTCACAGAGTTACATCTTTCCCTTCAAGAAGCCTTTCGCTAAGGCTGTTCTTGTGGAATTGGCAAAGGGATATTTGGAAGCCCATAGAGGGCTATGGTGAAAAAGGAAATAGCTTCCGTTCAAAACTGGAAAGAAGCTTTCTGAGAAACTGCTCTGTGTTCTGTTAATTCATCTCACAGAGTTACATCTTTCCCTTCAAGAAGCCTTTCGCTAAGGCTGTTCTTGTGGAATTGGTAAAGGGATATTTGGAAGCCCATAGAGGGCTATGGTGAAAAAAAGAAATATCTTCCGTTGAAAACTGGAAACAAGCCTTCTGAGAAACTGCTCTTTGTTCTGTTAATTCATCTCACAGAGTTACATCTTTCCCTTCAGGAAGCCTTTCGCTAAGGCTGTTCTTGTGGAATTGGCAAAGGGATATTTCGAAGCCCATAGAGGGCTTTGGTGAAAAAGGAAATATCTTCCGTTCAAAACTGGAAAGAAGCTTTCTGAGAAACTGTTCTGTGTTCGGTAAATTCACCTCACAGAGTTACATCTTTCCCTTCAAGAAGCCTTTCGCTAAGGCTGTTCTTGTGGAATTGGCAAAGGGATATTTGGAAGACCATAGAGGGCTATGGTGAAAAAGGAAATATCTTCCGTTCAAAACTGGAAAGAAGCTTTCTGAGAAACTGCTCTGTGTTCTGTTAATTCATCTCACAGAGTTACATCTTTCCCTTCAAGAAGCCTTTCGCTAAGGCTGTTCTTGTGGAATTGGCAAAGGGATATTTGGAAGCCCATAGAGGGCTATGGTGAAAAAGGAAATAACTTCCGTTCAAAACTGGAAAGAAGCTTTCTGAGAAACTGCTCTGTGTTCTGTTAATTCATCTCACAGAGTTACATCTTTCCCTTCAAGAAGCCTTTCGCTAAGGCTGTTCTTGTGGAATTGGCAAAGGGATATTTGGAAGCCCATAGAGGGCTATGGTGAAAAAGGAAATATCTTCCGTTCAAAACTGGAAAGAAGCTTTCTGAGAAACTGCTCTGTGTTCTGTTAATTCATCTCACAGAGTTACATCTTTCCCTTCAAGAAGCCTTTCGCTAAGGCTGTTCTTGTGGAATTGGCAAAGTCATATTTGGAAGCTCATAGAGGGCTATGGTGAAAAAGGAAATATCTTCCGTTCAAAACTGGAAAGAAGCTTTCTGAGAAACTGCTCTGTGTTCTGTTAATTCATCTCACAGAGTTACATCTTTCCCTTCAAGAAGCCTTTCGCTAAGGCTATTCTAGTGGAATTGGCAAAGGGATATTTGGAAGCCCATAGAGGGCTATGGTGAAAAAGGAAATATCATCCGTTTAAAACTGGAAAGAAGCTTTCTGAGAAACTGCTCTGTGTTCTGTTAATTCATCTCACAGTGTTACATCTTTCCCTTCAAGAAGCCTTTCGCTAAGGCTGTTCTTGTGGAATTGGCGAAGGGATATTTGGAAGCCCATAGAGGGCTATGGTGAAAAAGGAAATATCTTCCGTTCAAAACTGGAAAGCAGCTTTGTGAGAAACTGCTCTGTGTTCTGTTAATTCATCTCACAGAGTTACATCTTTCCCTTCAAGAAGCCTTTCGCTAAGGCTGTTCTTGTGGAATTGGCAAAGGGATATTTCGAAGCCCATAGAGGGCTATGGTGAAAAAGGAAATATCTTCCGTTCAAAACTGGAAAGAAGCTTTCTGAGAAACTGCTCTGTGTTCTGTTAACTCATCTCACAGAGTTACATCTTTCCCTTCAAGAAGCCTTTCGCTAAGGCTCTTCTTGTGGAATTGGCAAAGGGGTATTTGGAAGCCCATAGAGGGCTATGGTGAAAAAGGAAATATCTTCCGTTCAAAACTGGAAAGAAGCTTTCTGAGAAACTGCTCTGTGTTCTGTTAATTCATCTCACAGAGTTACATCTTTCCCTTCAAGAAGCCTTTCGCTAAGGCTGTTCTTGTGGAATTGGCAAAGTCATATTTGGAAGCTCATAGAGGGCTTTGGTGAAAAAGGAAATATCTTCCGTTCAAAACTGGAAATAGCTTTCTGAGAAACTGCTCTGTGTTGTGTAAATTCATCTCACAGCGTTACATCTTTCCCTTCAAGAAGCCTTTCGCTAAGGCTGTTCTTGTGGAATTGGCAAAGGGATATTTCGAAGCCCATAGAGGGCTATGGTGAAAAAGGAAATATCATCCGTTCAAAACTGGAAAGAAGCTTTCTGAGAAATTGCTCTGTGTTCTGTTAATTCATCTCACAGAGTTACATCTTTCCCTTCAAGAAGCCTTTCGCTAAGGCTGTTCTTGTGGAATTGGCAAAGTCATATTTGGAACCCCTAGAGGGCTATGGTGAAAAAGGAAATATCTTCCGTTCAAAACTGGAAAAAGCTTTCTGAGAAACTGCTCTGTGTTCTGATAATTCATCCCACAGAGTGACATCTTTCCCTTCAAGAAGCCTTTCGCTAAGGCTGTTTTTGTGGAATTGGCAAAGGGATATTTGGAAGCCCATAGAGGGCTATTTTGAAAAAGGAAATTTCTTCCGTTCAAGATTGGAAAGAAGCTTTCTGAGAAACTGCTCTGTGTTCTGTTAATTCATCTCACAGAGTTACATCTTTCCCTTCAAGAAGTCTTTCGCTAAGGCTGTTATTGTGGAATTGGCAAAGGGATATTTGGAAGCCAATAGAGGGCTACGGTGAAAAAGGAAATATCTTCCGTTCAAAACTGGAAAGAAGCTTTCTGAGAATCTGCTGTGTGTTCTGTTAATTCATCTCACAGAGTTACATATTTCCCTTCAAGAAGCCTTTCGCTAAGGCTGTTCTTGTGGAATTGGAAATGGGATATTTGGAAGCCCATAGACGGCTATGGTGAAAAAGGAAATATCTTCCGTTGAAAACTGGAAACAATCCTTCTGAGAAACTGCTCTGTGTTCTGTTAATTCATCTCACAGAGTTACATCTTTCCCTTCAAGAATCCTTTCGCTAAGGCTGTTCTTGTGGAATTGGCAAAGGGATATTTCGAAGCCCATAGAGGGCTATGGTGAAAAAGGAAATATCATCCGTTCAAAACTGGAAAGAAGCTTTCTGAGAAACTGCTCTTTGTTCTGTTAATTCATCTCACAGAGTTACATCTTTCCCTTCAAGAAACCTTTCGCTATGGCTGTTCTTGTGGAATTGGCAAAGGGATATTTGGAAGCCCATAGAGGGCTACGGTGAAAAAGGAAATATCTTCCGTTCAAAACTGGAAAGAAGCTTTCTGAGAAAATGCTCTGTGTTCTGTTAATTCATCTCACAGAGTTACATCTTTCCCTTCAAGAAGCCTTTCGCTAAGGCTGTTCTTGTGGAATTGGCAAAGTCATATTTGGAAGCTCATAGAGGGCTATGGTGAAAAAGGAAATATCTTCCGTTCAAAACTGGAAAAAGCTTTCTGAGAAACTGCTCTGTGTTCTGTAAATTCATCTCACAGAGTTACATCTTTCCCTTCAAGAAGCCTTTCGCTAAGGCTGTTCTTGTGGAATTGAAAAAGGGATATTTAGAATTCCATAGAGGGCTATGGTGAAAAAGGAAATATCTTCCGTTCAAAACTGGAAAGAAGCTTTCTGAGAAACTGGTCTGTGTTCTGTTAATTCATCTCACAGAGTTACATCTTTCCCTTCAAAAAGCCTTTGGCTAAGGCTGTTCTGGTGGAATTGGCAAAGGGATATTTGGAAACCCATAGAGGGCTATGGTGAAAAAGGAAATATCTTCCGTTCAAACCTGGAAAGAAGCTTTCTCAGAAACTGCTCTGTGTTCTGTTAATTCATCTCACAGAGTTACATCTTTCCCTTCAAGAAGCCTTTCGCTAAGGCTGTTCTTGTGGAATTGGTAAAGGGATATTTGGAAGCCCATAGAGGGCTATGGTGAAAAAAAGAAATATCTTCCGTTGAAAACTGGAAACAAGCCTTCTGAGAAACTGCTCTTTGTTCTGTTAATTCATCTCACAGAGTTACATCTTTCCCTTCAGGAAGCCTTTCGCTAAGGCTGTTCTTGTGGAATTGGCAAAGGGATATTTCGAAGCCCATAGAGGGCTTTGGTGAAAAAGGAAATATCTTCCGTTCAAAACTGGAAAGAAGCTTTCTGAGAAACTGTTCTGTGTTCGGTAAATTCACCTCACAGAGTTACATCTTTCCCTTCAAGAAGCCTTTCGCTAAGGCTGTTCTTGTGGAATTGGCAAAGGGATATTTGGAAGACCATAGAGGGCTATGGTGAAAAAGGAAATATCTTCCGTTCAAAACTGGAAAGAAGCTTTCTGAGAAACTGCTCTGTGTTCTGTTAATTCATCTCACAGAGTTACATCTTTCCCTTCAAGAAGCCTTTCGCTAAGTCTGTTCTTGTGGAATTGGCAAAGGGATATTTGGAAGCCCATAGAGGGCTATGGTGAAAAAGGAAATAACTTCCGTTCAAACCTGGAAAGAAGCTTTCTGAGAAACTGCTCTGTGTTCTGTTAATTCATCTCACAGAGTTACATCTTTCCCTTCAAGAAGCCTTTCGCTAAGGCTGTTCTTGTGGAATTGGCAAAGGGATATTTGGAAGCCCATAGAGGGCTATGGTGAAAAAGGAAATATCTTCCGTTCAAAACTGGAAAGAAGCTTTCTGAGAAACTGCTCTGTGTTCTGTAAATTCATCTCACAGAGTTACATCTTTCCCTTCAAGAAGCCTTTCGCTAAGGCTGTTCTTGTGGAATTGGCAAAGTCATATTTGGAAGCTCATAGAGGGCTATGGTGAAAAAGGAAATATCTTCCGTTCAAAACTGGAAAGAAGCTTTCTGAGAAACTGCTCTGTGTTCTGTTAATTCATCTCACAGAGTTACATCTTTCCCTTCAAGAAGCCTTTCGCTAAGGCTGTTCTAGTGGAATTGGCAAAGGGATATTTGGAAGCCCATAGAGGGCTATGGTGAAAAAGGAAATATCATCCGTTTAAAACTGGAAAGAAGCTTTCTGAGAAACTGCTCTGTGTTCTGTTAATTCATCTCACAGTGTTACATCTTTCCCTTCAAGAAGCCTTTCGCTAAGGCTGTTCTTGTGGAATTGGCGAAGGGATATTTGGAAGACCATAGAGGGCTATGGTGAAAAAGGAAATATCTTCCGTTCAAAACTGGAAAGCAGCTTTGTGAGAAACTGCTCTGTGTTCTGTTAATTCATCTCACAGAGTTACATCTTTCCCTTCAAGAAGCCTTTCGCTAAGGCTGTTCTTGTGGAATTGGCAAAGGGATATTTCGAAGCCCATAGAGGGCTATGGTGAAAAAGGAAATATCTTCCGTTCAAAACTGGAAAGAAGCTTTCTGAGAAACTGCTCTGTGTTCTGTTAACTCATCTCACAGAGTTACATCTTTCCCTTCAAGAAGCCTTTCGCTAAGGCTCTTCTTGTGGAATTGGCAAAGGGGTATTTGGAAGCCCAAAGAGGGCTATGGTGAAAAAGGAAATATCTTCCGTTCAAAACTGGAAAGAAGCTTTCTGAGAAACTGCTCTGTGTTCTGTTAATTCATCTCACAGAGTTACATCTTTCCCTTCAAGAAGCCTTTCGCTAAGGCTGTTCTTGTGGAATTGGCAAAGTCATATTTGGAAGCTCATAGAGGGCTTTGGTGAAAAAGGAAATATCTTCCGTTCAAAACTGGAAATAGCTTTCTGAGAAACTGCTCTGTGTTGTGTAAATTCATCTCACAGCGTTACATCTTTCCATTCAAGAAGCCTTTCGCTAAGGCTGTTCTTGTGGAATTGGCAAAGGGATATTTCGAAGCCTATAGAGGGCTATGGTGAAAAAGGAAATATCATCCGTTCAAAACTGGAAAGAAGCTTTCTGAGAAATTGCTCTGTGTTCTGTTAATTCATCTCACAGAGTTACATATTTCCCTTCAAGAAGCCTTTCGCTAAGGCTGTTCTTGTGGAATTGGCAAAGTCATATTTGGAACCCCTAGAGGGCTATGGTGAAAAAGGAAATATCTTCCGTTCAAAACTGGAAAAAGATTTCTGAGAAACTGCTCTGTGTTCTGATAATTCATCCCACAGAGTTACATCTTTCCCTTCAAGAAGCCTTTCGCTAAGGCTGTTTTTGTGGAATTGGCAAAGGGATATTTGGAAGCCCATAGAGGGCTATTTTGAAAAAGGAAATTTCTTCCGTTCAAGATTGGAAAGAAGCTTTCTGAGAAACTGCTCTGTGTTCTGTTAATTCATCTCACAGAGTTACATCTTTCCCTTCAAGAAGTCTTTCGCTAAGGCTGTTATTGTGGAATTGGCAAAGGGATATTTGGAAGCCAATAGAGGGCTACGGTGAAAAAGGAAATATCTTCCGTTCAAAACTGGAAAGAAGCTTTCTGAGAATCTGCTCTGTGTTCTGTTAATTCATCTCACAGAGTTATATCTTTCCCTTCAAGAAGCCTTTCGCTAAGGCTGTTCTTGTGGAATTGGAAATGGGATATTTGGAAGCCCATAGACGGCTATGGTGAAAAAGGAAATATCTTCCGTTGAAAACTGGAAACAATCCTTCTGAGAAACTGCTCTGTGTTCTGTTAATTCATCTCACAGAGTTACATCTTTACCTTCAAGAAGTCTTTCGCTAAGGCTGTTATTGTGGAATTGGCAAACGGATATTTGGAAGCCCATAGAGGGCTATGGTGAAAAAGGAAATATCATCCGTTCAAAACTGGAAAGAAGCTTTCTGAGAAACTGCTCTGTGTTCTGTTAATTCATCTCACAGAGTTACATCTTTCCCTTCAAGAAGCCTTTCGCTAAGGCTGTTCTTGTGGAATTGGCAAAGGGATATTTGGAAGCCCATAGAGGGCTACGGTGAAAAAGGAAATATCTTCCGTTCAAAACTGGAAAGAAGCTTTCTGAGAAACTGCTCTGTGTTCTGTTAATTCATCTCACAGAGTTACATCTTTCCCTTCAATAAGCCTTTCGCTAAGTCTGTTCTTGTGGAATTGCAAAGGGGTATTTGGAAGCCCATAGAGAACAATGGTGAAAAAGGAAATATCTTCCGTTCAAAACTGGAAAGAAGCTTTCTGAGAAATTGCTCTGTGTTCTGTTAATTCATCTCACAGAGTTACATCTTTCCCTTCAAGAAGCCTTTCGCTTAGGCTGTTCTTGTGGAATTGGCAAAGTCATATTTGGAAGCCCATAGAGGGCTATGGTGAAAAAGGAAATATCTTCCGTTCAAAACTGGAAAAAGCTTTCTGAGAAACTGCTCTGTGTTCTGATAATTCATCCCACAGAGTTACATCTTTCCCTTCAAGAAGCCTTTCGCTAAGGCTGTTTTTGTGGAATTGGCAAAGGGATATTTGGAAGCCCATAGAGGGCTATTTTGAAAAAGGAAATATCTTCCGTTGAAGACTGGAAAGAAGCTTTCTGAGAAACTGCTCTGTGTTCTGTTAATTCATCTCACAGAGTTACATCTTTCCCTTCAAGAAGTCTTTCGCTAAGGCTGTTATTGTGGAATTGGCAAAGGGATATTTGGAAGCCAATAGAGGGCTACGGTGAAAAAGGAAATAGCTTCCGTTCAAAACTGGAAAGAAGCTTTCTGAGAATCTGCTCTGTGTTCTTTTAATTCATCTCACAGAGTTACATCTTTCCCTTCAAGAAGCCTTTCGCTAAGGCTTTTCTTGTGGAATTGGAAAAGGGATATTTGGAAGCCCATAGAGGGCTATGGTGAAAAAGGAAATATCTTCCGTTGAAAACTGGAAACAATCCTTCTGAGAAACTGCTCTGTGTTCTGATAATTCATCTCACAGAGTTACATCTTTCCCTTCAAGAAGCCTTTCGCTAAGGCTGTTTTTGTGGAATTGGCAAAGGGATATTTGGAAGCCCATAGAGGGCTATGGTGAAAAAGGAAATATCTTCCGTTCAAAACTGGAAAGAAGCTTTCTGAGAAACTGCTCTGTGTTCTGTAAATTCATCTCACAGAGTTACATCTTTCCCTTCAAGAAGCCTTTCGCTAAGACTGTTCTTGTGGAATTGAAAAAGGGATATTTAGAATTCCATAGAGGGCTATGGTGAAAAAGGAAATATCTTCCGTTCAAAACTGGAAAGAAGCTTTCTGAGAAACTGGTCTGTGTTCTGTTAATTCATCTCACAGAGTTACATCTTTCCCTTCAAAAAGGCTTTCGCTAAGGCTGTTCTGGTGGAATTGGCAAAGGGATATTTGGAAACCCATAGAGGGCTATGGTGAAAAAGGAAATATCTTCCGTTCAAAACTGGAAAGAAGCTTTCTGAGAAACTGCTCTGTGTTCTGTTAATTCATCTCACAGAGTTACATCTTTCCCTTCAAGAAGCCTTTCGCTAAGGCCGTTCTTGTGGAATTGGAAAAGGGATATTTGGAAGCCCATAGAGGGCTATGGTGAAAAAAAGAAATATCTTCCGTTGAAAACTGGAAACAAGCCTTCTGAGAAACTGCTCTGTGTTCTGTTAATTCATCTCACAGAGTTACATCTTTCCCTTCAAGAAGCCTTTCGCTAAGGCTGTTCTTGTGGAATTGGCAAAGGGATATTTCGAAGCCCATAGAGGGCTTTTTTGAAAAAGGAAATATCTTCCGTTCAAAACTGGAAAGAAGCTTTCTGACAAACTGTTCTGTGTTCGGTAAATTCACCTCACAGAGTTACATCTTTCCCTTCAAGATGCCTTTCGCTAAGGCTGTTCTTGTGGAATTGGCAAAGGGATATTTGGAAGCCCATAGAGGGCTATGGTGAAAAAGGAAATATCTTCCGTTCAAAACTGGAAAGAAGCTTTCTGAGAATCTGCTCTGTGTTCTGTTAATTCATCTCACAGAGTTACATCTCTCCCTTCAAGAAGCCTTTCGCTAAGGCTGTTCTTGTGGAATTGGCGAAGGGATATTTGGAAGCCCATACAGGGCTACGGTGAAAAAGGAAATATCTTCCGTTCAAAACTGGAAAGAAGCTTTCTGAGAAACTGCTCTGTGTTCTGTTAATTCATCTCACAGAGTTACATCTTTCCCTTCAAGAAGCCTTTCGCTAAGGCTGTTCTTGTGGAATTGGCAAAGGGATATTTCGAAGCCCATAGAGGGCTATGGTGAAAAAGGAAATAGCTTCCGTTCAAAACGGGAAAGAAGCTTTCTGAGAAACTGCTCTGTGTTCTGTTAATTCATCTCACAGAGTTACATCTTTCCCTTCAAGAAGCCTTTCGCTAAGGCTGTTCTTGTGGAATTGGCAAAGTCATATTTGGAAGCTCATAGAGGGCTATGGTGAAAAAGGAAATATCTTCCGTTCAAAACTGGAAAGAAGCTTTCTGAGAAACTGCTCTGTGTTCTGTAAATTCATCTCACAGAGTTACATCTTTCCCTTCAAAAAGCCTTTCGCTAAGGCTGTTCTGGTGGAATTGGCAAAGGGATATTTGGAAACCCATAGAGGGCTATGGTGAAAAAGGAAATATCTTCCGTTCAAAACTGGAAAGAAGCTTTCTGAGAAACTGCTCTGTGTTCTGTTAATTCATCTCACAGAGTTACATCTTTCCCTTCAAGAAGTCTTTCGCTAAGGCTGTTATTGTGGAATTGGCAAAGGGATATTTGGAAGCCAATAGAGGGCTACGGTGAAAAAGGAAATATCTTCCGTTCAAAACTGGAAAGAAGCTTTCTGAGAATCTGCTCTGTGTTCTGTTAATTCATCTCACAGAGTTACATCTTTCCCTTCAAGAAGCCTTTCGCTAAGGCTTTTCTTGTGGAATTGGAAATGGGATATTTGGAAGCCCATAGAGGGCTATGGTGAAAAAGGAAATATATTCCGTTGAAAACTGGAAACAATCCTTCTGGGAAACTGCTCTGTGTTCTGTTAATTCATCTCACAGAGTTACATCTTTCCCTTCAAGAAGCCTTTCGCTAAGGCTGTTCTTGTGGAATTGGCAAACTGATATTTGGAAGCCCTTAGAGGGTTATGGTGAAAAAGGAAATATCTTCCGTTCAAAACTGGAAAGAAGCTTTCTGAGAAACTGCTCTGTGTTCTGTTAATTCATCTCACAGAGTTACATCTTTCTCTTCAAGAAGCCTTTCGCTAAGGCTGTTCTTGTGGAATTGGCAAAGGGATATTTGGAAGCTCATAGAGGGCTATGGTGAAAAAGGAAATATCTTCCGTTAAAACTGGAAAGAAGCTTTCTGAGAAACTGCTCTGTGTTCTGTTAATTCATCTCACAGAGTTACATCTCTCCCTTCAAGAAGCCTTTCAGTAAGGCTGTTCTTGTGGAATTGGCGAAGGGATATTTGGAAGCCCATAGAGGGCTATGGTGAAAAAGGAAATACCTTCCGTTCAAAACTGGAAAGAAGCTTTCTGAGAAACTGCTCTGTGTTCTGTTAATTCATCTCACAGAGTTACATCTTTCCCTTCAAGAAGCCTTTCGCTAAGGCTGTTCTTGTGGAATTGGCAAAGGGATATTTGGAAGCCCATAGAGGGCTATGGTGAAAAAGGAAATAGCTTCCGTTCAAAACTGGAAAGAAGCTTTCTGAGAAACTGCTCTGTGTTCTGTTAATTCATTTCACAGAGTTACACCTTTCCCTTCAAGAAGCCTTTCGCTAAGGCTGTTCTTGTGGAATTGGCAAAGTCATATTTGGAAGCTCATAGAGGGCTATGGTGAAAAAGGAAATATCTTCCGTTCAAAACTGGAAAGAAGCTTTCTGAGAAACTGCTCTGTGTTCTGTAAATTCATCTCACAGAGTTACATCTTTCCCTTCAAGAAGCCTTTCGCTAAGGCTGTTCTTGTGGAATTTGCAAAGGGATATTTGGAAGCCCATAGAGGGCTATGGTGAAAAAGGAAATATCTTCCGTTCAAAACTGGAAAGAAGCTTTCTGAGAAACTGCTCTGTGTTCTGTTAATTAATCTCACAGAGATACATCTTTCCCTTCAAGAAGCCTTTCGCTAAGGCTGTTCTTGTGGAATTGGCAAAGGGATATTTGCAAGCCCATAGAGGGCTATGGTGAAAAAGGAAATATCTTCCGTTCAAAACTGGAAAGAAGCTTTCTGAGAAACTGCTCTGTGTTCTGTTAATTCATCTCACAGAGTTACATCTTTCCCTTCAAGAAGCCTTTCGCTAAGGCTGTTCTTGTGGAATTGGCAAAGGGATATTTCGAAGCCCATAGAGGGCTATGGTGAAAAACTAAATATCATCCGTTCAAAACTGGAAAGAAGCTTTCTGAGAAACTGCTCTGTGTTCTGTTAATTCATCTCACAGAGTTACATCTTTCCCTTCAAGAAGCCTTTCGCTAAGGCTGTTCTTGCGGAATTGGCAAAGGGATATTTGGAATCCCATAGAGGGCTATGGTGAAAAAGGAAATATCTTCCGTTCAAAACTGGAAAGAAGCTTTCTGAGAAACTGCTCTGTGTTCTGTTAATTCATCTCACAGAGTTACATCTTTCCCTTCAAGAAGCCTTTCGCTAAGGCTGTTCTTGTGGAATTGGCAAAGGGGTATTTGGAAGCCCATAGAGGGCTATGGTGAAAAAGGAAATATCTTCGGTTCAAAACTGGAAAGAAGCTTTCTGAGAAACTGCTCTGTGTTCTGTTAATTCATCTCACAGAGTTACATCTTTCCCTTCAAGAAGCCTTTCGCTAAGGCTGTTCTTGTGGAATTGGCAAAGTCATATTTGGAAGCTCATAGAGGGCTATGGTGAAAAAGGAAATATCTTCCGTTCAAAACTGGAAAAAGCTTTCTGAGAAACTGCTCTGTGTTCTGTAAATTCATCTCACAGAGTTACATCTTTCCCTTCAAGAAGCCTTTCGCTAAGACTGTTCTTGTGGAATTGAAAAAGGGATATTTAGAATTCCATAGAGGGCTAGGGTGAAAAAGGAAATATCTTCCGTTCAAAACTGGAAAGAAGCTTTCTGAGAAACTGGTCTGTGTTCTGTTAATTCATCTCACAGAGTTACATCTTTCCCTTCAAAAAGGCTTTCGCTAAGGCTGTTCTGGTGGAATTGGCAAAGGGATATTTGGAAACCCATAGAGGGCTATGGTGAAAAAGGAAATATCTTCCGTTCAAAACTGGAAAGAAGCTTTCTGAGAAACTGCTCTGTGTTCTGTTAATTCATCTCACAGAGTTACATCTTTCCCTTCAAGAAGCCTTTCGCTAAGGCTGTTCTTGTGGAATTGGCAAAGGGATATTTGGAAGCCCATAGAGGGCTATGGTGAAAAAGGAAATAGCTTCCGTTCAAAACTGGAAAGAAGCTTTCTGAGAAACTGCTCTGTGTTCTGTTAATTCATCTCACAGAGTTACATCTTTCCCTTCAAGAAGCCTTTCGCTAAGGCTGTTCTTGTGGAATTGGAAAAGGGATATTTGGAAGCCCATAGAGGGCTATGGTGAAAAAAAGAAATATCTTCCGTTGAAAACTGGAAACAAGCCTTCTGAGAAACTGCTCTGTGTTCTGTTAATTCATCTCACAGAGTTACATCTTTCCCTTCAAGAAGCCTTTCGCTAAGGCTGTTCTTGTGGAATTGGCAAAGGGATATTTCGAAGCCCATAGAGGGCTTTTTTGAAAAAGGAAATATCTTCCGTTCAAAACTGGAAAGAAGCTTTCTGAGAAACTGTTCTGTGTTCGGTAAATTCACCTCACAGAGTTACATCTTTCCCTTCAAGATGCCTTTCGCTAAGGCTGTTCTTGTGGAATTGGCAAAGGGATATTTGGAAGCCCATAGAGGGCTATGGTGAAAAAGGAAATATCTTCCGTTCAAAACTGGAAAGAAGCTTTCTGAGAATCTGCTCTGTGTTCTGTTAATTCATCTCACAGAGTTACATCTCTCCCTTCAAGAAGCCTTTCGCTAAGGCTGTTCTTGTGGAATTGGCGAAGGGATATTTGGAAGCCCATACAGGGCTATGGTGAAAAAGGAAATATCTTCCGTTCAAAACTGAAAGAAGCTTTCTGAGAAACTGCTCTGTGTTCTGTTAATTCATCTCACAGAGTTACATCTTTCCCTTCAAGAAGCCTTTCGCTAAGGCTGTTCTTGTGGAATTGGCATAGGGATATTTCGAAGCCCATAGAGGGCTATGGTGAAAAAGGAAATAGCTTCCGTTCAAAACTGGAAAGAAGCTTTCTGAGAATCTGCTCTGTGTTCTGTTAATTCATCTCACAGAGTTACATCTTTCCCTTCAAGAAGCCTTTCGCTAAGGCTGTTCTTGTGGAATTGGCAAAGTCATATTTGGAAGCTCATAGAGGGCTATGATGAAAAAGGAAATATCTTCCGTTCAAAACTGGAAAGAAGCTTTCTGAGAAACTGCTCTGTGTTCTGTAAATTCATCTCACAGAGTTACATCTTTCCCTTCAAAAAGCCTTTCGCTAAGCCTGTTCTGGTGGAATTGGCAAAGGGATATTTGGAAACCCTTAGAGGGCTATGGTGAAAAAGGAAATATCTTCCGTTCAAAACTGGAAAGAAGCTTTCTGAGAAACTGCTCTGTGTTCTGTTAATTCATCTCACAGAGTTACATCTTTCCCTTCAAGAAGCCTTTCGCTAAGGCTGTTCTTGTGGAATTGGTAAAGGGATATTTGGAAGCCCATAGAGGGCTATGGTGAAAAAGGAAATATCTTCCGTTGAAAACTGGAAACAAGCCTTCTGAGAAACTGCTCTGTGTTCTGTTAATTCATCTCACAGAGTTACATCTTTCCCTTCAAGAAGCCTTTCGCTAAGGCTGTTTTTGTGGAATTGGCAAAGGGATATTTGGAAGCCCATAGAGGGCTATGGTGAAAAAGGAAATATCTTCCGTTCAAAACCGGACAGAAGCTTTCTGAGAAACTGCTCTGTGTTCTGTTAATTCATCTCAGAGAGTTACATCTTTCCCTTCAAGAAATCTTTCGCTAAGGCTGTTATTGTGGAATTGGCAAACGGATATTTGGAAGCCCATAGAGGGCTATGGTGAAAAAGGAAATATCATCCGTTCAAAACTGGAAAGAAGCTTTCTGAGAAACTGCTCTGTGTTCTGTTAATTCATCTCACAGAGTTACATCTTTCCCTTCAAGAAGCCTTTCGCTAAGGCTGTTCTTGTGGAATTGGCAAAGGGATATTTGGAAGCCCATAGGGGCTACGGTGAAAAAGGAAATATCTTCCGTTCAAAACTGGAAAGAAGCTTTCTGAGAAACTGCTCTGTGTTCTGTTAATTCATCTCACAGAGTTACATCTTTCCCTTCAAGAAGCCTTTCGCTAAGGCTGTTCTTGTGGAATTGCAAAGGGGTATTTGGAAGCCCATAGAGGGCTATGGTGAAAAAGGAAATATCTTCCGTTCAAAACTGGAAAGAAGCTTTCTGAGAAACTGCTCTGTGTTCTGTTAATTCATCTCACAGAGTTACATCTTTCCCTTCAAGAAGCCTTTCGCTAAGGCTGTTCTTGTGGAATTGGCAAAGGGATATTTGTAAGCCCATAGAGGGCTATGGTGAAAAAGGAAATATCTTCCGTTCAAAACTGGAAAAAGCTTTCTGAGAAACTGCTCTGTGTTCTGATAATTCATCCCACAGAGTTACATCTTTCCCTTCAAGAAGCCTTTCGCTAAGGCTCTTTTTGTGGAATTGGCAAAGGGATATTTGGAAGCCCATAGAGGGCTATTTTGAAAAAGGAAATATCTTCCGTTCAAGACTGGAAAGAAGCTTTCTGAGAAACTGCTCTGTGTTCTGTTAATTCATCTCACAGAGTTACATCTTTCCCTTCAAGAAGTCTTTCGCTAAGGCTGTTATTGTGGAATTGGCAAAGGGATATTTGGAAGCCAATAGAGGGCTACGGTGAAAAAGGAAATATCTTCCGTTCAAAACTGGAAAGAAGCTTTCTGAGAATCTGCTCTGTGTTCTGTTAATTCATCTCACAGAGTTACATCTTTCCCTTCAAGAAGTCTTTCGCTAAGGCTGTTCTTGTGGAATTGGAAATGGGATATTTGGAAGCCCATAGAGGGCTATGGTGAAAAAGGAAATATCTTCCGTTGAAAACTGGAAACAATCCTCCTGGGAAACTGCTCTGTGTTCTGTTAATTCATCTCACAGAGTTACATCTCTCCCTTCAAGAAGCCTTTCGCTAAGGCTGTTCTTGTGGAATTGGCGAAGGGATATTTGGAAGCCCATAGAGGGCTATGGTGAAAAAGGAAATATCTTCCGTTCAAAACTGGAAAGAAGCTTTCTGAGAAACTGCTCTGTGTTCTGTTAATTCATCTCACAGAGTTACATCTTTCCCTTCAAGAAGCCTTTCGCTAAGGCTGTTCTTGTGGAATTGGCAAAGGGATATTTGGAAGCCCATAGAGGGCTATGGTGAAAAAGGAGATAGCTTCCGTTCAAAACTGGAAAGAAGCTTTCTGAGAAACTGCTCTGTGTTCTGTTAATTCATCTCACAGAGTTACATCTGTCCCTTCAAAAGCCTTTCGCTAAGGCTGTTCTTGTGGAATTGGCAAAGTCATATTTGGAAGCTCATAGAGGGCAATGGTGAAAAAGGAAATATCTTCCGTTCAAAACTGGAAAGAAGCTTTCTGAGAAACTGCTCTGTGTTCTGTTAATTAATCTCACAGAGATACATCTTTCCCTTCAAGAAGCCTTTCGCTAAGGCTGTTCTTGTGGAATTGGCAAAGGGATATTTGGAAGCCCATAGAGGGCTATGGTGAAAAAGGAAATATCTTCCGTTCAAAACTGGAAAGAAGCTTTCTGAGAATCTGCTCTGTGTTCTGTTAATTCATCTCAAAGAGTTACATCTTTCCCTTCAAGAAGCCTTTCGCTAAGGCTGTTCTTGTGGAATTGGAAAAGGGATATTTGGAAGCCCATAGAGGGCTATGGTGAAAAAGGAAATATATTCCGTTGAAAACTGGAAACAATCCTTCTGAGAAACTGCTCTGTGTTCTGTTAATTCATCTCATAGAGTAACATCTTTCCCTTCAAGAAGCCTTTCGCTAAGGCTGTTCTTGTGGAATTGGCAAAGGGATATTTGGAAGCCCATAGAGGGCTATGGTGAAAAAGGAAATAGCTTCCGTTCAAAACTGGAAAGAAGCTTTCTGAGAAACTGCTCTGTGTTCTGTTAATTCATCTCACAGAGTTACATCTTTCCCTTCAAGAAGCCTTTCGCTAAGGCTGTTCTTGTGGAATTGGCAAAGGGATATTTGGAAGCCCCTAGAGGGCTATGGTGAAAAAGGAAATAACTTCCGTTCAAAACTGGAAAGAAGCTTTCTGAGAAACTGCTCTGTGTTCTGTTAATTCATCTCACAGAGTTACATCTTTCCCTTCAAGAAGCCTTTCGCTAAGGCTGTTCTTGTGGAATTTTCAAAGGGATACTTGGAAGCCCATAGAGGGCTATGGTGAAAAAGGAAATATCTTCCGTTCAAAACTGGAAAGAATCTTTCTGAGAAACTGCTCAGTGTTCTGTTAATTAATCTCACAGAGATACATCTTTCCCTTCAAGAAGCCTTTCGCTAAGGCTGTTCTTGTGGAATTGGCAAAGGGATATTTGCAAGCCCATAGAGGGCTATGGTGAAAAAGGAAATATCTTCCGTTCAAAATTGGAAAGAAGCTTTCTGAGAATCTGCTCTGTGTTCTGTTAATTCATCTCACAGAGTTACATCTTTCCCTTCAAGAAGCCTTTCGCTAAGGCTGTTCTTGTGGAATTGGAAAAGGGATATGTGGAAGCCCATAGAGGGCTATGGTGAAAAAGGAAATATCTTCCGTTGAAAACTGGAAACAATCCTTCTGAGAAACTGCTCTGTGTTCTGTTAATTCATCTCACAGAGTTACATCTTTCCCTTCAGGAAGTCTTTCGCTAAGGCTGTTATGGTGCAATTGGCAAAGGGATATTTGGAAGCCCATAGAGGGCTATGGTGAACAAGGAAATATCTGCCGTTCAAAACTGGAAAGAAGCTTTCTGAGAAACTGCTATGTGTTCTGTTAATTCATCTCACAGTGTTACATCTTTCCCTTCAAGAAGCCTTTCGCTAAGGCTGTTCTTGTGGAATTGGCGAAGGGATATTTGGAAGCCCATAGAGGGCTACGGTGAAAAAGGAAATATCTTCCGTTCAAAACTGGAAAGCAGCTTTCTGAGAAACTGCTCTGTGTTCTGTTAATTCATCTCACAGAGTTACATCTTTCCCTTCAAGAAGCCTTTCGCTAAGGCTGTTCTTGTGGAATTGGCAAAGGGATTTTGGAAGCCCATAGAGGGCTATGGTGAAAAAGGAAATAGCTTCCGTTCAAAACTGGAAAGAAGCTTTCTGAGAAACTGCTCTGTGTTCTGTTAATTCACTCACAGAGTTACATCTTTCCCTTCAAGAAGCCTTTCGCTAAGGCTGTTCTTGTGGAATTGGCAAAGGGATATTTCGAAGCCCATAGAGGGCTCTGGTGAAAAAGGAAATATCATCCGTTCAAAACTGGAAAGAAGCTTTCTGAGAAACTGCTCTGTGTTCTGTTAATTCATCTCACAGAGTTACATCTTTCCCTTCAAGAAGCCTTTCGCTAAGGCTGTTCTTGTGGAATTGGCAAAGGGATATTTGGAAGCCCATAGAGGGCTATGGTGAAAAAGGAAATATCTTCCGTTCAAAACTGGAAAGAAGCTTTCTGAGAAACTGCTCTGTGTTCTGTTAATTCATCTCACAGAGTTACATCTTTCCCTTCAAGAAGCCTTTCGCTAAGGCTGTTCTTGTGGAATTGTCAAAGGGGTATTTGGAAGCCCATAGAGGGCTATGGTGGAAAAGGAAATATCTTCCTTTCAAAACTGGAAATAAGCTTTCTGAGAAACTGATCTGTGTTCTGTTAATTCATCTCACAGAGTTACATCTTTCCCTTCAAGAAGCCTTTCGCTAAGGCTGTTCTTGTGGAATTGGCAAAGTCATATTTGGAAGCTCATAGAGGGCTATGGTGAAAAAGGAAATATGTTCCGTTCAAAACTGGAAAAAGCTTTCTGAGAAACTGCTCTGTGTTCTGTAAATTCATCTCACAGAGTTACATCTTTCCCTTCAAGAAGCCTTTCGCTAAGGCTGTTCTTGTGGAATTGATAAAGGGATATTTAGAATTCCATAGAGGGCTATGGTGAAAAAGGAAATATCTTCCGTTCAAAACTGGAAAGAAGCTTTCTGAGAAACTGGTCTGTGTTCTGTTAATTCATCTCACAGAGTTACATCTTTCCCTTCAAGAAGCCTTTCGCTAAGGCTGTTCTGGTGGAATTGGCAAAGGGATATTTGGAAACCCATAGAGGGCTATGGTGAAAAAGGAAATATCTTCCGTTCAAAAATGGAAAGAAGCTTTCTGAGAAACTGCTCTGTGTTCTGTTAATTCATCTCACAGAGTTACATGTTTCCCTTCAAGAAGCCTTTCGCTAAGGCTGTTCTTGTGGAATTGGCAAAGGGATATTTGGAAGCCCATAGAGGGCTATGGTGAAAAAGGAAATAGCTTCCGTTCAAAACTGGAAAGAAGCTTTCTGAGAAACTGCTCTGTGTTCTGTTAATTCATCTCACAGAGTTACATCTTTCCCTTCAAGAAGCCTTTCGCTAAGGCTGTTCTTGTGGAATTGGTAAAGGGATATTTGGAAGCCCATAGAGGGCTATGTTGAAAAAAAGAAATATCTTCCGTTAAAAACTGGAAACAAGCCTTCTGAGAAACTGCTCTGTGTTCTGTTAATTCATCTCACAGAGTTACATCTTTCCCTTCAAGAAGCCTTTCGCTAAGGCTGTTCTTGTGGAATTGGCAAAGGGATATTTCGAAGCCCATAGAGGGCTTTTTTGAAAAAGGAAATATCTTCCGTTCAAAACTGGAAAGAAGCTTTCTGAGAAACTGTTCTGTGTTCGGTAAATTCACCTCACAGAGTTACATCTTTCCCTTCAAGATGCCTTTCGCTAAGGCTGTTCTTGTGGAATTGGCAAAGGGATATTTCGAAGCCCATAGAGGGCTTTTTTGAAAAAGGAAATATCTTCCGTTCAAAACTGGAAAGAAGCTTTCTGAGAAACTGTTCTGTGTTCGGTAAATTCACCTCACAGAGTTACATCTTTCCCTTCAAGATGCCTTTCGCTAAGGCTGTTCTTGTGGAATTGGCAAAGGGATATTTGGAAACCCATAGATGGCTATGGTGAAAAAGGAAATATCTTCCGTTCAAAACTGGAAAGAAGCTTTCTGAGAAACTGCTCTGTGTTCTGTTAATTCATCTCACAGAGTTACATCTTTCCCTTCAAGAAGCCTTTCGCTAAGGCTGTTCTTGTGGAATTGGCAAAGGGATATTTGGAAGCCCATAGAGGGCTATGGTGAAAAAGGAAATAACTTCTGTTCAAAACTGGAAAGAAGCTTTCTGAGAAACTGGTCTGTGTTCTGTTAATTCATCTCACAGAGTTACATCTTTCCCTTCAAAAAGCCTTTCGCTAAGGCTGTTCTGGTGGAATTGGCAAAGGGATATTTGGAAACCCATAGAGGGCTATGGTGAAAAAGGAAATATCTTCCGTTCAAAACTGGAAAGAAGCTTTCTGAGAAACTGCTCTGTGTTCTGTTAATTCATCTCACAGAGTTACATCTTTCCCTTCAAGAAGCCTTTCGCTAAGGCTGTTCTTGTGGAATTGGCAAAGGGATATTTGGAAGCCCATAGAGGGCTATGGTGAAAAAGGAAATATCTTCCGTTCAAAACTGGAAAGAAGCTTTCTGAGAAACTGCTCTGTGTTCTGTTAATTCATCTGACAGAGTTACATCTTTCCCTTCAAGAAGCCTTTCGCTAAGGCTGTTCTTGTGGAATTGGCAAAGGGGTATTTGGAAGCCCATAGAGGGCTATGGTGAAAAAGGAAATATCTTCCGTTCAAAACTGGAAAGCAGCTTTCTGAGAAACTGCTCTGTATTCTGTTAATTCATCTCACAGAGTTACATCTTTCCCTTCAAGAAGCCTTTCGCTAAGGCTGTTCTTGTGGAATTGGCAAAGGGATATTTCGAAGCCCATAGAGGGCTATGGTGAAAAAGGAAATATCTTCCGTTCAAAACTGGAAAGAAGCTTTCTGAGAGACTGCTCTGTGTTCTGTTAATTCATCTCACAGAGTTACATCTTTCCCTTCAAGAAGCCTTTCGCTAAGGCTGTTCTTGTGGAATTGGTAAAGGGATATTTGGAAGCCCATAGAGGGCTATGTTGAAAAAGGAAATATCTTCCGTTGAAAACTGGAAACAATCCTTCTGAGAAACTGCTCTGTGTTCTGTTAATTCATCTCACAGAGTTACATCTTTCCCTTCAAGAAGCCTTTCGCTAAGGCTGTTCTTGTGGAATTGGCAAAGGGATATTTGGAAGCCCATAGAGGGCTATGGTGAAAAAGGAAATATCTTCCGTTCAAAACTGGAAAGAAGCTTTCTGAGAAACTGCTCTGTGTTCTGTTAATTCATCTCACAGAGTTACATCTTTCCCTTCAAGAAGCCTTTCGCTAAGGCTGATCTTGTGCAATTGGCAAAGGGATATTTGGAAGCCCATAGAGGGCTATGGTGAAAAAGGAAATATCTTCCGTTCAAAACTGGAAAGAAGCTTTCTGAGAAACTGCTGTATGTTCTGTTAATTCATCTCACAGAGTTACATCTTTCCCTTCAAGAAGCCTTTCGCTAAGGCTGTTCTTGTGGAATTGGCAAAGGGATATTTGGAAGCCCATAGAGGGCTATGGTGAAAAAGGAAATATCTTCCGTTTAAAACTGGAAAGAAGCTTTCTGAGAAACTGCTCTGTGTTCTGTTAATTCATCTCACAGAGTTACATCTTTCCCTTCAAGAAGCCTTTCGCTAAGGCTGTTCTTGTGGAATTGGCAAAGGGATATTTGGAAGCCCATAGAGGGCTAAGGTGAAAAAGGAAATATCTTCCGTTCAAAACTGGAAAGAAGCTTTCTGAGAAATTGCTCTGTGTTCTGTTAATTCATCTCACAGAGTTACATCTTTCCCTTCAAGAAGCCTTTCGCTAAGGCTGTTCTTGTGGAATTGGCAAAGTCATATTTGGAAGCCCATAGAGGGCTTTGGGGAAAAAGGAAATATCTTCCGTTTAAAACTGGAAAGAAGCTTTCTGAGAAACTGCTCTGTGTTCTGTTAATTCATCTCACAGAGTTACATCTTTCCCTTCAAGAAGCCTTTCGCTAAGGCTGTTCTTGTGGAATTGGCAAAGGGATGTTTGGAAGCCCATAGAGTGCTATGGTGAAAAAGGAAATATCTTCGGTTCAAAACTGGAAAGAAGCTTTCTGAGAAACTGCTCTGTGTTCTGTTAATTCATCTCATGGAGTTACATCTTTCCCTTCCAGAAGCCTTTCGCTAAGGCTGTTCTTGTGGAATTGGCAAAGGGATATTTGAAAGCCCATAGAGGGCTATGGTGAAAAAGGAACTATCTTCCGTTCAAAACTGGAAAGAAGCTTTCTGAGAAACTGCTCTGTGTTCTGTTAATTCATCTCACAGAGTTACATCTTTCCCTTCAAGAAGCCTTTCGCTAAGGCTGTTCTTGTGGAATTGGCAAAGGGATATTTGGAAGCCCATAGAGGGCTATGGTGAAAAAGGAAATATCTTCCGTTCAAAACTGGAAAGAAGCTTTCTGAGAAACTGCTCTGTGTTCTGTTAATTCATCTGACAGAGTTACATCTTTCCCTTCAAGAAGCCTTTCGCTAAGGCTGTTCTTGTGGAATTGGCAAAGGGGTATTTGGAAGCCCATAGAGGGCTATGGTGAAAAAGGAAATATCTTCCGTTCAAAACTGGAAAGCAGCTTTCTGAGAAACTGCTCTGTATTCTGTTAATTCATCTCACAGAGTTACATCTTTCCCTTCAAGAAGCCTTTCTCTAAGGCTGTTCTTGTGGAATTGGCAAAGGGATATTTCGAAGCCCATAGAGGGCTATGGTGAAAAAGGAAATATCTTCCGTTCAAAACTGGAAAGAAGCTTTCTGAGAGACTGCTCTGTGTTCTGTTAATTCATCTCACAGAGTTACATCTTTCCCTTCAAGAAGCCTTTCGCTAAGGCTGTTCTTGTGGAATTGGTAAAGGGATATTTGGAAGCCCATAGAGGGCTATGTTGAAAAAGGAAATATCTTCCGTTGAAAACTGGAAACAATCCTTCTGAGAAACTGCTCTGTGTTCTGTTAATTCATCTCACAGAGTTACATCTTTCCCTTCAAGAAGCCTTTCGCTAAGGCTGTTCTTGTGGAATTGGCAAAGGGATATTTGGAAGCCCATAGAGGGCTATGGTGAAAAAGGAAATATCTTCCGTTCAAAACTGGAAAGAAGCTTTCTGAGAAACTGCTCTGTGTTCTGTTAATTCATCTCACAGAGTTACATCTTTCCCTTCAAGAAGCCTTTCGCTAAGGCTGATCTTGTGCAATTGGCAAAGGGATATTTGGAAGCCCATAGAGGGCTATGGTGAAAAAGGAAATATCTTCCGTTCAAAACTGGAAAGAAGCTTTCTGAGAAACTGCTGTATGTTCTGTTAATTCATCTCACAGAGTTACATCTTTCCCTTCAAGAAGCCTTTCGCTAAGGCTGTTCTTGTGGAATTGGCAAAGGGATATTTGGAAGCCCATAGAGGGCTATGGTGAAAAAGGAAATATCTTCCGTTTAAAACTGGAAAGAAGCTTTCTGAGAAACTGCTCTGTGTTCTGTTAATTCATCTCACAGAGTTACATCTTTCCCTTCAAGAAGCCTTTCGCTAAGGCTGTTCTTGTGGAATTGGCAAAGGGATATTTGGAAGCCCATAGAGGGCTAAGGTGAAAAAGGAAATATCTTCCGTTCAAAACTGGAAAGAAGCTTTCTGAGAAACTGCTCTGTGTTCTGTTAATTCATCTCACAGAGTTACATCTTTCCCTTCAAGAAGCCTTTCGCTAAGGCTGTTCTTGTGGAATTGGCAAAGTCATATTTGGAAGCCCATAGAGGGCTTTGGGGAAAAAGGAAATATCTTCCGTTTAAAACTGGAAAGAAGCTTTCTGAGAAACTGCTCTGTGTTCTGTTAATTCATCTCACAGAGTTACATCTTTCCCTTCAAGAAGCCTTTCGCTAAGGCTGTTCTTGTGGAATTGGCAAAGGGATGTTTGGAAGCCCATAGAGTGCTATGGTGAAAAAGGAAATATCTTCGGTTCAAAACTGGAAAGAAGCTTTCTGAGAAACTGCTCTGTGTTCTGTTAATTCATCTCATGGAGTTACATCTTTCCCTTCAAGAAGCCTTTCGCTAAGGCTGTTCTTGTGGAATTGGCAAAGGGATATTTGAAAGCCCATAGAGGGCTATGGTGAAAAAGGAACTATCTTCCGTTCAAAACTGGAAAGAAGCTTTCTGAGAAACTGCTCTGTGTTCTGTTAATTCATCTCACAGAGTTACCTCTTTCCCTTCAAGAAGCCTTTCGTAAGGCTGTTCTTGTGGAATTGGCAAAGGGATATTTGGAAGCCCATAGAGGGCTCTGGTGAAAAAGGAAATATCTTCCGTTCAAAACTGGAAAGAAGCTTTCTGAGAAACTGCTCTGTGTTCTGTTAATTCATCTCACAGAGTTACATCTTTCCCTTCAAGAAGCCTTTCGCTAAGGCTGTTCTTGTGCAATTGGCAAAGGGATATTTGGAAGCCCATAGAGGGCTATGGTGAAAAAGGAAATATCTTCCGTTCAAAACTGGAATAAGCTTTCTGAGAAACTGCTCTGTGTTCTGTTAATTCATCTCACAGAGTTACATCTTTCCCTTCAAGAAGCCTTTCGCTAAGGCTGATCTTGTGCAATTGGCAAAGGGATATTTGGAAGCCCATAGAGGGCTATGGTGAAAAAGGAAATATCTTCCGTTCAAAACTGGAAAGAAGCTTTCTGAGAAACTGCTCTATGTTCTGTTAATTCATCTCACAGAGTTACATCTTTCCCTTCAAGAAGCCTTTCGCTAAGGCTGTTCTTGTGGAATTGGCAAAGGGATATTTGGAAGCCCATAGAGGGCTATGGTGAAAAAGGAAATATCTTCCGTTCAAAACTGGAAAGAAGCTTTCTGAGAAACTGCTCTGTGTTCTGTTAATTCATCTCACAGAGTTACATCTTTCCCTTCAAGAAGCCTTTCGCTTAGGCTGTTCTTGTGGAATTGGCAAAGTGATATTTGGAAGCCCATAGAGGGCTATGGTGAAAAAGGAAATATCTTCCGTTCAAAACTGGAAAGAAGCTTTCTGAAAAACTGCTCTGTGTTCTGTTAATTCATCTCACAGAGTTACATCTTTCCCTTCAAGAAGCCTTTCGCTAAGGCTGTTCTTGTGGAACTGGCAAAGGGATATTTGGAAGCCCATAGAGGGCTATGGTGAAAAAGGAAATATCTTCCGTTCAAAACTGGAAAGAAGCTTTCTGAGAAACTGCTCTGTGTTCGGTAAATTCATCTCAGAGAGTTACATCTTTCCCTTCAAGAAGCCTTTCGCTAAGGGTGTTCTTGTGGAATTGGCAAAGGGATATTTCGAAGCCCATAGAGGGCTATGGTGAAAAAGGAAATATCTTCCGTTCAAAAATGGAAAGAAGCTTTCTGAGAAACTGCTCTGTGTTCTGTTAATTCATCTCACAGAGTTACATCTTTCCCTTCAAGAAGTCTTTCGCTAAGGCTGTTCTTGTGGAATTGGCAAAGGGATATTTGGAAGCCCATAGATGGCTATGGTGAAAAAGGAAATACCTTCCGTTCAAAACTGGAAAGAAGCTTTCTGAGAAACTGCTCTGTGTTCTGTTAATTCATATCACAGAGTTACCTCTTTCCCTTCAAGAAGCCTTTCGCTAAGGCTGTTCTTGTGGAATTGGCAAAGGGATATTTGGAAGCCCATAGAGGGCTATGGTGAAAAAGGAAATATCTTCCGTTCAAAACTGGAAAGAAGCTTAATGAAAAACTGCTCTGTGTTCTGTTAATTCATCTCACAGAGTTACATCTTTCCCTTCAAGAAGCCTGTCGCTAAGGCTGTTCTTCTGGAATTGGAAAAGGGGTATTTAGAAGCCCATAGAGTTGTATGGTGAAAAAGGAAATATCTTCCGTTCAAAACTGGAAAGAAGCTTTCTGAGAAACTGCTCTGTGTTCTGTTAATTCATCTCACAGAGTTACATCTTTCCCTTCAAGAAGCCTTTCGCTAAGGCTGTTCTTGTGGAATTGGCAAAGGGATATTTGGAAGCCCATAGAGGGCCATGGTGAAAAAGGAAATATCTTCCGTTCAAAACTGGAAAGAAGCTTAATGAAAAACTGCTCTGTGTTCTGTTAATTCATCTCACAGAGTTACATCTTTCCCTTCAAGAAGCCTGTCGCTAAGGCTGTTCTTCTGGAATTGGAAAAGGGGTATTTAGAAGCCCATAGAGTTGTATGGTGAAAAAGGAAATATCTTCCGTTCAAAACTGGAAAGAAGCTTTCTGAAAAACTGCTCTGTGTTCTGTTAATTCATCTCACAGAGTTACATCTTTCCCTTCAAGAAGCCTTTAGCTAAGGCTGTTCTTGTGGAACTGGCAAAGGGATATTTGGAAGCCCATAGAGGGCTATGGTGAAAAAGGAAATATCTTCCGTTCAAAACTGGAAAGAAGCTTTCTGAGAAACTGCTCTGTGTTCGGTAAATTCATCTCACAGAGTTACATCTTTCCCTTCAAGAAGTCTTTCGCTAAGGCTGTTCTTGTGGAATTGGCAAAGGGATATTTGGAAGCCCATAGAGTACTATGGTGAAAAAGGAAATATCTTCCGTTCAAAACTGGAAAGAAGCTTTCTGAGAAACTGCTCTGTGTTCTGTTAATTCATCTCACAGAGTTACATCTTTCCCTTCAAGAAGCCTTTCGCTAAGGCTCTTCTTTTGGAATTGGCAAAGTGATATTTGGAAGCCCATAGAGGGCTATGGTGAAAAAGGAAATATCTTCCGTTCAAAACTGGAAAGAAGCTTTCTGAAAAACTGCTCTGTGTTCTGTTAATTCATCTCACAGAGTTACATCTTTCCCTTCAAGAAGCCTTTCGCTAAGGCTGTTCTTGTGGAACTGGCAAAGGGATATTTGGAAGCCCATAGAGGGCTATGGTGAAAAAGGAAATATCTTCCGTTCAAAACTGGAAAGAAGCTTTCTGAGAAACTGCTCTGTGTTCGGTAAATTCATCTCACAGAGTTACATCTTTACCTTCAAGAAGCCTTTCGCTAAGGCTGTTCTTGTGGAATTGGCAAAGGGATATTTCGAAGCCCATAGAGGGCTATGGTGAAAAAGGAAATATCTTCCGCTCAAAACTGGAAAGAAGCTTTCTGAGAAACTGCTCTGTGTTCTGTTAATTCATCTCACAGAGTTACATCTTTCCCTTCCAGAAGCCTTTCGCTAAGGCTGTTCTTGTGGAATTGGCAAAGGGATATTTCGAAGCCCATAGAGGGCTTTTTTGAAAAAGGAAATATCTTCCGTTCAAAACTGGAAAGAAGCTTTCTGAGAAACTGTTCTGTGTTCGGTAAATTCACCTCACAGAGTTACATCTTTCCCTTCAAGATGCCTTTCGCTAAGGCTGTTCTTGTGGAATTGGCAAAGGGATATTTGGAAGCCCATAGAGGGCTATGGTGAAAAAGGAAATATCTTCCGTTCAAAACTGGAAAGAAGCTTTCTGAGAAACTGCTCTGTGTTCTGTTAATTCATCTCACAGAGTTACATCTTTCCCTTCAAGAAGCCTTTCGCTAAGGCTGATCTTGTGCAATTGGCAAAGGGATATTTGGAAGCCCATAGAGGGCTATGGTGAAAAAGGAAATACCTTCCGTTCAAAACTGGAAAGAAGCTTTCTGAGAAACTGCTCTGTGTTCTGTTAATTCATATCACAGAGTTACCTCTTTCCCTTCAAGAAGCCTTTCGCTAAGGCTGTTCTTGTGGAATTGGCAAAGGGATATTTGGAAGCCCATAGAGGGCTATGGTGAAAAAGGAAATATCTTCCGTTCAAAACTGGAAAGAAGCTTAATGAAAAACTGCTCTGTGTTCTGTTAATTCATCTCACAGAGTTACATCTTTCCCTTCAAGAAGCCTGTCGCTAAGGCTGTTCTTCTGGAATTGGAAAAGGGGTATTTAGAAGCCCCTAGAGTTCTATGGTGAAAAAGGAAATATCTTCCGTTCAAAACTGGAAAGAAGCTTTCTGAGAAACTGCTCTGTGTTCTGTTAATTCATCTCACAGAGTTACATCTTTCCCTTCAAGAAGCCTTTCGCTAAGGCTGTTCTTGTGGAATTGGCAAAGGGATATTTGGAAGCCCATAGAGGGCCATGGTGAAAAAGGAAATATCTTCCGTTCAAAACTGGAAAGAAGCTTTCTGAGAAACTGCTCTGTGTTCTGTTAATTCATCTCACAGAGTTACATCTTTCCCTTCAAGAAGCCTTTCGCTAAGGCTCTTCTTGTGGAATTGGCAAAGTGATATTTGGAAGCCCATAGAGGGCTATGGTGAAAAAGGAAATATCTTCCGTTCAAAACTGGAAAGAAGCTTTCTGAAAAACTGCTCTGTGTTCTGTTAATTCATCTCACAGAGTTACATCTTTCCCTTCAAGAAGCCTTTAGCTAAGGCTGTTCTTGTGGAACTGGCAAAGGGATATTTGGAAGCCCATAGAGGGCTATGGTGAAAAAGGAAATATCTTCCGTTCAAAACTGGAAAGAAGCTTTCTGAGAAACTGCTCTGTGTTCGGTAAATTCATCTCACAGAGTTACATCTTTCCCTTCAAGAAGTCTTTCGCTAAGGCTGTTCTTGTGGAATTGGCAAAGGGATATTTGGAAGCCCATAGAGTACTATGGTGAAAAAGGAAATATCTTCCGTTCAAAACTGGAAAGAAGCTTTCTGAGAAACTGCTCTGTGTTCTGTTAATTCATCTCACAGAGTTACATCTTTCCCTTCAAGAAGCCTTTCGCTAAGGCTCTTCTTGTGGAATTGGCAAAGTGATATTTGGAAGCCCATAGAGGGCTATGGTGAAAAAGGAAATATCTTCCGTTCAAAACTGGAAAGAAGCTTTCTGAAAAACTGCTCTGTGTTATGTTAATTCATCTCACAGAGTTACATCTTTCCCTTCAAGAAGCCTTTCGCTAAGGCTGTTCTTGTGGAACTGGCAAAGGGATATTTGGAAGCCCATGGAGGGCTATGGTGAAAAAGGAAATATCTTCCGTTCAAAACTGGAAAGAAGCTTTCTGAGAAACTGCTCTGTGTTCGGTAAATTCATCTCACAGAGTTACATCTTTCCCTTCAAGAAGCCTTTCGCTAAGGCTGTTCTTGTGGAATTGGCAAAGGGATATTTCGAAGCCCATAGAGGGCTATGGTGAAAAAGGAAATATCTTCCGCTCAAAACTGGAAAGAAGCTTTCTGAGAAACTGCTCTGTGTTCTGTTAATTCATCTCACAGAGTTACATCTTTCCCTTCAAGAAGCCTTTCGCTAAGGCTGTTCTTGTGGAATTGGCAAAGGGATATTTCGAAGCCCATAGAGGGCTTTTTTGAAAAAGGAAATATCTTCCGTTCAAAACTGGAAAGAAGCTTTCTGAGAAACTGTTCTGTGTTCGGTAAATTCACCTCACAGAGTTACATCTTTCCCTTCAAGATGCCTTTCGCTAAGGCTGTTCTTGTGGAATTGGCAAAGGGATATTTGGAAGCCCATAGAGGGCTATGGTGAAAAAGGAAATATCTTCCGTTCAAAACTGGAAAGAAGCTTTCTGAGAAACTGTTCTGTGTTCTGTTAATTCATCTCACAGAGTTACATCTTTCCCTTCAAGAAGCCTTTCGCTAAGGCTGATCTTGTGCAATTGGCAAAGCTATATTTGGAAGCCCATAGAGGGCTATGGTGAAAAAGGAAATATCTTCCGTTCAAAACTGGAAAGAAGCTTTCTGAGAAACTGCTGTATGTTCTGTTAATTCATCTCACAGAGTTACATCTTTCCCTTCAAGAAGCCTTTCGCTAAGGCTGTTCTTGTGGAATTGGCAAAGGGATATTTGGAAGCCCATAGAGGGCTATGGTGAAAAAGGAAATATCTTCCGTTTAAAACTGGAAAGAAGCTTTCTGAGAAACTGCTCTGTGTTCTGTTAATTCATCTCACAGAGTTACATCTTTCCCTTCAAGAAGCCTTTCGCTAAGGCTGTTCTTGTGGAATTGGCAAAGGGATATTTGGAAGCCCATAGAGGGCTAAGGTGAAAAAGGAAATATCTTCCGTTCAAAACTGGAAAGAAGCTTTCTGAGAAACTGCTCTGTGCTCTGTTAATTCATCTCACAGAGTTACATCTTTCCCTTCAAGAAGCCTTTCGCTAAGGCTGTTCTTGTGGAATTGGCAAAGTCATATTTGGAAGCCCATAGAGGGCTTTGGGGAAAAAGGAAATATCTTCCGTTTAAAACTGGAAAGAAGCTTTCTGAGAAACTGCTCTGTGTTCTGTTAATTCATCTCACAGAGTTACATCTTTCCCTTCAAGAAGCCTTTCGCTAAGGCTGTTCTTTTGGAATTGGCAAAGGGATGTTTGGAAGCCCATAGAGTGCTATGGTGAAAAAGGAAATATCTTCGGTTCAAAACTGGAAAGAAGCT
This sequence comes from Chlorocebus sabaeus, assembly GCF_047675955.1. Taxonomy (NCBI): domain Eukaryota; kingdom Metazoa; phylum Chordata; class Mammalia; order Primates; family Cercopithecidae; genus Chlorocebus; species Chlorocebus sabaeus. The sequence goes on along the minus strand of NW_027327925.1, from coordinate 1,764,271 downwards.
TTCTGAGAAACTGCTCTGTGTTCTGTTAATTCATCTCATGGAGTTACATCTTTCCCTTCAAGAAGCCTTTCGCTAAGGCTGTTCTTGTGGAATTGGCAAAGGGATATTTGAAAGCCCATAGAGGGCTACGGTGAAAAAGGAACTATCTTCCGTTCAAAACTGGAAAGAAGCTTTCTGAGAAACTGCTCTGTGTTCTGTTAATTCATCTCACAGAGTTACCTCTTTCCCTTCAAGAAGCCTTTCGTAAGGCTGTTCTTGTGGAATTGGCAAAGGGATATTTGGAAGCCCATAGAGGGCTCTGGTGAAAAAGGAAATATCTTCCGTTCAAAACTGGAAAGAAGCTTTCTGAGAAACTGCTCTGTGTTCTGTTAATTCATCTCACAGAGTTACATCTTTCCCTTCAAGAAGCCTTTCGCTAAGGCTGTTCTTGTGCAATTGGCAAAGGGATATTTGGAAGCCCATAGAGGGCTATGGTGAAAAAGGAAATATCTTCCGTTCAAAACTGGAATAAGCTTTCTGAGAAACTGCTCTGTGTTCTGTTAATTCATCTCACAGAGTTACATCTTTCCCTTCAAGAAGCCTTTCGCTAAGGCTGATCTTGTGCAATTGGGAAAGGGATATTTGGAAGCCCATAGAGGGCTATGGTGAAAAAGGAAATATCTTCCGTTCAAAACTGGAAAGAAGCTTTCTGAGAAACTGCTCTATGTTCTGTTAATTCATCTCACAGAGTTACATCTTTCCCTTCAAGAAGCCTTTCGCTAAGGCTGTTCTTGTGGAATTGGCAAAGGGATATTTGGAAGCCCATAGAGGGCTATGGTGAAAAAGGAAATATCTTCCGTTCAAAACTGGAAAGAAGCTTTCTGAGAAACTGCTCTGTGTTCTGTTAATTCATCTCACAGAGTTACATCTTTCCCTTCAAGAAGCCTTTCGCTTAGGCTGTTCTTGTGGAATTGGCAAAGTGATATTTGGAAGCCCATAGAGGGCTATGGTGAAAAAGGAAATATCTTCCGTTCAAAACTGGAAAGAAGCTTTCTGAAAAACTGCTCTGTGTTCTGTTAATTCATCTCACAGAGTTACATCTTTCCCTTCAAGAAGCCTTTCGCTAAGGCTGTTCTTGTGGAACTGGCAAAGGGATATTTGGAAGCCCATAGAGGGCTATGGTGAAAAAGGAAATATCTTCCGTTCAAAACTGGAAAGAAGCTTTCTGAGAAACTGCTCTGTGTTCGGTAAATTCATCTCACAGAGTTACATCTTTCCCTTCAAGAAGCCTTTCGCTAAGGGTGTTCTTGTGGAATTGGCAAAGGGATATTTCGAAGCCCATAGAGGGCTATGGTGAAAAAGGAAATATCTTCCGTTCAAAAATGGAAAGAAGCTTTCTGAGAAACTGCTCTGTGTTCTGTTAATTCATCTCACAGAGTTACATCTTTCCCTTCAAGAAGTCTTTCGCTAAGGCTGTTCTTGTGGAATTGGCAAAGGGATATTTGGAAGCCCATAGATGGCTATGGTGAAAAAGGAAATACCTTCCGTTCAAAACTGGAAAGAAGCTTTCTGAGAAACTGCTCTGTGTTCTGTTAATTCATATCACAGAGTTACCTCTTTCCCTTCAAGAAGCCTTTCGCTAAGGCTGTTCTTGTGGAATTGGCAAAGGGATATTTGGAAGCCCATAGAGGGCTATGGTGAAAAAGGAAATATCTTCCGTTCAAAACTGGAAAGAAGCTTAATGAAAAACTGCTCTGTGTTCTGTTAATTCATCTCACAGAGTTACATCTTTCCCTTCAAGAAGCCTGTCGCTAAGGCTGTTCTTCTGGAATTGGAAAAGGGGTATTTAGAAGCCCATAGAGTTCTATGGTGAAAAAGGAAATATCTTCCGTTCAAAACTGGAAAGAAGCTTTCTGAGAAACTGCTCTGTGTTCTGTTAATTCATCTCACAGAGTTACATCTTTCCCTTCAAGAAGCCTTTCGCTAAGGCTGTTTTTGTGGAATTGGCAAAGGGATATTTGGAAGCCCATAGAGGGCCATGGTGAAAAAGGAAATATCTTCCGTTCAAAACTGGAAAGAAGCTTTCTGAGAAACTGCTCTGTGTTCTGTTAATTCATCTGACAGAGTTACATCTTTCCCTTCAAGAAGCCTTTCGCTAAGGCTCTTCTTGTGGATTTGGCAAAGTGATATTTGGAAGCCCATAGAGGGCTATGGTGAAAAAGGAAATATCTTCCGTTCAAAACTGGAAAGAAGCTTTCTGAAAAACTGCTCTGTGTTCTGTTAATTCATCTCACAGAGTTACATCTTTCCCTTCAAGAAGCCTTTAGCTAAGGCTGTTCTTGTGGAACTGGCAAAGGGATATTTGGAAGCCCATAGAGGGCTATGGTGAAAAAGGAAATATCTTCCGTTCAAAACTGGAAAGAAGCTTTCTGAGAAACTGCTCTGTGTTCGGTAAATTCATCTCACAGAGTTACATCTTTCCCTTCAAGAAGTCTTTCGCTAAGGCTGTTCTTGTGGAATTGGCAAAGGGATATTTGGAAGCCCATAGAGTACTATGGTGAAAAAGGAAATATCTTCCGTTCAAAACTGGAAAGAAGCTTTCTGAGAAACTGCTCTGTGTTCTGTTAATTCATCTCACAGAGTTACATCTTTCCCTTCAAGAAGCCTTTCGCTAAGGCTCTTCTTGTGGAATTGGCAAAGTGATATTTGGAAGCCCTTAGAGGGCTATGGTGAAAAAGGAAATATCTTCCGTTCAAAACTGGAAAGAAGCTTTCTGAGAAACTGCTCTATGTTCTGTTAATTCATCTCACAGAGTTACATCTTTCCCTTCAAGAAGCCTTTCGCTAAGGCTGTTCTTGTGGAACTGGCAAAGGGATATTTGGAAGCCCATAGAGGGCTATGGTGAAAAAGGAAATATCTTCCGTTCAAAACTGGAAAGAAGCTTTCTGAGAAACTGCTCTGTGTTCGGTAAATTCATCTCACAGAGTTACATCTTTACCTTCAAGAAGCCTTTCGCTAAGGATCTTCTTGTGTAATTGGCAAAGGGATATTTCGAAGCCCATAGAGGGCTATGGTGAAAAAGGAAATATCTTCCGCTCAAAACTGGAAAGAAGCTTTCTGAGAAACTGCTCTGTGTTCTGTTAATTCATCTCACAGAGTTACATCTTTCCCTTCAAGAAGCCTTTCGCTAAGGCTGTTCTTGTGGAATTGGCAAAGGGATATTTCGAAGCCCATAGAGGGCTTTTTTGAAAAAGGAAATATCTTCCGTTCAAAACTGGAAAGAAGCTTTCTGAGAAACTGTTCTGTGTTCGGTAAATTCAACACACAGAGTTACATCTTTCCCTTCAAGATGCCTTTCGCTAAGGCTGTTCTTGTGGAATTGGCAAAGGGATATTTGGAAGCCCATAGAGGGCTATGGTGAAAAAGGAAATATCTTCCGTTCAAAACTGGAAAGAAGCTTTCTGAGAATCTGCTCTGTGTTCTGTTAATTCATCTCACAGAGTTACATCTCTCCCTTCAAGAAGCCTTTCGCTAAGGCTGTTCTTGTGGAATTGGCAAAGTCATATTTGGAAGCTCATAGAGGGCTATGGTGAAAAAGGAAATATCTTCCGTTCAAAACTGGAAAGAAGCTTTCTGAGAAACTGCTCTGTGTTCTGTAAATTCATCTCACAGAGTTACATCTTTCCCTTCAAAAAGCCTTTCGCTAAGGCTGTTCTGGTGGAATTGGCAAAGGGATATTTGGAAACCCATAGAGGGCTATGGTGAAAAAGGAAATATCTTCCGTTCAAAACTGGAAAGAAGCTTTCTGAGAAACTGCTCTGTGTTCTGTTAATTCATCTCACAGAGTTACATCTTTCCCTTCAAGAAGCCTTTCGCTAAGGCTGTTCTTGTGGAATTGGTAAAGGGATATTTGGAAGCCCATAGAGGGCTATGGTGAAAAAGGAAATATCTTCCGTTGAAAACTGGAAACAAGCCTTCTGAGAAACTGCTCTGTGTTCTGTTAATTCATCTCACAGAGTTACATCTTTCCCTTCAAGAAGCCTTTCGCTAAGGCTGTTTTTGTGGAATTTGCAAAGGGATATTTGGAAGCCCATAGAGGGCTATGGTGAAAAAGGAAATATCTTCCGTTCAAAACCGGAAAGAAGCTTTCTGAGAAACTGCTCTGTGTTCTGTTAATTCATCTCAGAGAGTTACATCTTTCCCTTCAAGAAATCTTTCGCTAAGGCTGTTATTGTGGAATTGGCAAACGGATATTTGGAAGCCCGTAGAGGGCTATGGTGAAAAAGGAAATATCATCCGTTCAAAATTGGAAAGAAGCTTTCTGAGAAACTGCTCTGTGTTCTGTTAATTCATCTCACAGAGTTACATCTTTCCCTTCAAGAAGCCTTTCGCTAAGGCTGTTCTTGTGGAATTGGCAAAGGGATATTTGGAAGCCCATAGAGGGCTACGGTGAAAAAGGAAATATCTTCCGTTCAAAACTGGAAAGAAGCTTTCTGAGAAACTGCTCTGTGTTCTGTTAATTCATCTCACAGAGTTACATCTTTCCCTTCAAGAAGCCTTTCGCTAAGGCTGTTCTTGTGGAATTGCAAAGGGGTATTTGGAAGCCCATAGAGGGCTATGGTGAAAAAGGAAATATCTTCCGTTCAAAACTGGAAAGAAGCTTTCTGAGAAACTGCTCTGTGTTCTGTTAATTCATCTCACAGAGTTACATCTTTCCCTTCAAGAAGCCTTTCGCTAAGGCTGTTCTTGTGGAATTGGCAAAGTTATATTTGGAAGCCCATAGAGGGCTATGGTGAAAAAGGAAATATCTTCCGTTCAAAACTGGAAAAAGCTTTCTGAGAAACTGCTCTGTGTTCTGATAATTCATCCCACAGAGTTACATCTTTCCCTTCAAGAAGCCTTTCGCTAAGGCTCTTTTTGTGGAATTGGCAAAGGGATATTTGGAAGCCCATAGAGGGCTATTTTGAAAAAGGAAATATCTTCCGTTCAAGACTGGAAAGAAGCTTTCTGAGAAACTGCTCTGTGTTCTGTTAATTCATCTCACAGAGTTACATCTTTCCCTTCAAGAAGTCTTTCGCTAAGGCTGTTATTGTGGAATTGGCAAAGGGATATTTGGAAGCCAATAGAGGGCTACGGTGAAAAAGGAAATATCTTCCGTTCAAAACTGGAAAGAAGCTTTCTGAGAATCTGCTCTGTGTTCTGTTAATTCATCTCACAGAGTTACATCTTTCCCTTCAAGAAGCCTTTCGCTAAGGCTTTTCTTGTGGAATTGGAAATGGGATATTTGGAAGCCCATAGAGGGCTATGGTGAAAAAGGAAATATCTTCCGTTGAAAACTGGAAACAATCCTTCTGGGAAACTGCTCTGTGTTCTGTTAATTCATCTCACAGAGTTACATCTTTCCCTTCAAGAAGCCTTTCGCTAAGGCTGTTTTTGTGGAATTGGCAAAGGGATATTTGGAAGCCCTTAGAGGGCTATGGTGAAAAAGGAAATATCTTCCGTTCAAAACTGGAAAGAAGCTTTCTGAGAAACTGCTCTGTGTTCTGTTAATTCATCTCACAGAGTTACATCTTTCCCTTCAAGAAGTCTTTCGGTAAGGCTGTTATTGTGGATTTGGCAAAGGGATATTTGGAAGCCCATAGAGGGCTATGGTGAAAAAGGAAATATCTTCCGTTCAAAACTTGAAAGAAGCTTTCTGAGAAACTGCTCTGTGTTCTGTTAATTCATCTCACAGAGTTACATCTTTCCCTTCAAGAAGCCTTTCGCTAAGGCTGTTCTTGTGGAATTGGCAAACTGATATTTGGAAGCCCATAGAGGGTTATGGTGAAAAAGGAAATATCTTCCGTTCAAAACTGGAAAGAAGCTTTCTGAGAAACTGCTCTGTGTTCTGTTAATTCATCTCACAGAGTTACATCTTTCTCTTCAAGAAGCCTTTCGCTAAGGCTGTTCTTGTGGAATTGGCAAAGGGATATTTGGAAGCTCATAGAGGGCTATGGTGAAAAAGGAAATATCTTCCGTTAAAACTGGAAAGAAGCTTTCTGAGAAACTGCTCTGTGTTCTGTTAATTCATCTCACAGAGTTACATCTCTCCCTTCAAGAAGCCTTTCGGTAAGGCTGTTCTTGTGGAATTGGCGAAGGGATATTTGGAAGCCCATAGAGGGCTATGGTGAAAAAGGAAATACCTTCCGTTCAAAACTGGAAAGAAGCTTTCTGAGAAACTGCTCTGTGTTCTGTTAATTCATCTCACAGAGTTACATCTTTCCCTTCAAGAAGCCTTTCGCTAAGGCTGTTCTTGTGGAATTGGCAAAGGGATATTTGGAAGCCCATAGAGGGCTATGGTGAAAAAGGAAATAGCTTCCGTTCAAAACTGGAAAGAAGCTTTCTGAGAAACTGCTCTGTGTTCTGTTAATTCATCTCACAGAGTTACACCTTTCCCTTCAAGAAGCCTTTCGCTAAGGCTGTTCTTGTGGAATTGGCAAAGTCATATTTGGAAGCTCATAGAGGGCTATGGTGAAAAAGGAAATATCTTCCGTTCAAAACTGGAAAGAAGCTTTCTGAGAAACTGCTCTGTGTTCTGTAAATTCATCTCACAGAGTTACATCTTTCCCTTCAAGAAGCCTTTCGCTAAGGCTGTTCTTGTGGAATTTGCAAAGGGATATTTGGAAGCCCATAGAGGGCTATGGTGAAAAAGGAAATATCTTCCGTTCAAAACTGGAAAGAAGCTTTCTGAGAAACTGCTCTGTGTTCTGTTAATTAATCTCACAGAGATACATCTTTCCCTTCAAGAAGCCTTTCGCTAAGGCTGTTCTTGTGGAATTGGCAAAGGGATATTTGCAAGCCCATAGAGGGCTATGGTGAAAAATGAAATATCTTCCGTTCAAAACTGGAAAGAAGCTTTCTGAGAAACTGCTCTGTGTTCTGTTAATTCATCTCACAGAGTTACATCTTTCCCTTCAAGAAGCCTTTCGCTAAGGCTGTTCTTGTGGAATTGGCAAAGGGATATTTCGAAGCCCATAGAGGGCTATGGTGAAAAACTAAATATCATCCGTTCAAAACTGGAAAGAAGCTTTCTGAGAAACTGCTCTGTGTTCTGTTAATTCATCTCACAGAGTTACATCTTTCCCTTCAAGAAGCCTTTCGCTAAGGCTGTTCTTGTGGAATTGGCAAAGGGATATTTGGAATCCCATAGAGGGCTATGGTGAAAAAGGAAATATCTTCCGTTCAAAACTGGAAAGAAGCTTTCTGAGAAACTGCTCTGTGTTCTGTTAATTCATCTCACAGAGTTACATCTTTCCCTTCAAGAAGCCTTTCGCTAAGGCTGTTCTTGTGGAATTGGCAAAGGGGTATTTGGAAGCCCATAGAGGGCTATGGTGAAAAAGGAAATATCTTCGGTTCAAAACTGGAAAGAAGCTTTCTGAGAAACTGCTCTGTGTTCTGTTAATTCATCTCACAGAGTTACATCTTTCCATTCAAGAAGCCTTTCGCTAAGGCTGTTCTTGTGGAATTGGCAAAGTCATATTTGGAAGCTCATAGAGGGCTCTGGTGAAAAAGGAAATATCTTCCGTTCAAAACTAGAAAAAGCTTTCTGAGAAACTGCTCTGTGTTCTGTAAATTCATCTCACAGAGTTACATCTTTCCCTTCAAGAAGCCTTTCGCTAAGACTGTTCTTGTGGAATTGAAAAAGGGATATTTAGAATTCCATAGAGGGCTAGGGTGAAAAAGGAAATATCTTCCGTTCAAAACTGGAAAGAAGCTTTCTGAGAAACTGGTCTGTGTTCTGTTAATTCATCTCACAGAGTTACATCTTTCCCTTCAAAAAGGCTTTCGCTAAGGCTGTTCTGGTGGAATTGGCAAAGGGATATTTGGAAACCCATAGAGGGCTATGGTGAAAAAGGAAATATCTTCCGTTCAAAACTGGAAAGAAGCTTTCTGAGAAACTGCTCTGTGTTCTGTTAATTCATCTCACAGAGTTACATCTTTCCCTTCAAGAAGCCTTTCGCTAAGGCTGTTCTTGTGGAATTGGCAAAGGGATATTTGGAAGCCCATAGAGGGCTATGGTGAAAAAGGAAATTGCTTCCGTTCAAAACTGGAAAGAAGCTTTCTGAGAAACTGCTCTGTGTTCTGTTAATTCATCTCACAGAGTTACATCTTTCCCTTCAAGAAGCCTTTCGCTAAGGCTGTTCTTGTGGAATTGGAAAAGGGATATTTGGAAGCCCATAGAGGGCTATGGTGAAAAAAAGAAATATCTTCCGTTGAAAACTGGAAACAAGCCTTCTGAGAAACTGCTCTGTGTTCTGTTAATTCATCTCACAGAGTTACATCTTTCCCTTCAAGAAGCCTTTCGCTAAGGCTGTTCTTGTGGAATTGGCAAAGGGATATTTCGAAGCCCATAGAGGGCTTTTTTGAAAAAGGAAATATCTTCCGTTCAAAACTGGAAAGAAGCTTTCTGAGAAACTGTTCTGTGTTCGGTAAATTCACCTCACAGAGTTACATCTTTCCCTTCAAGATGCCTTTCGCTAAGGCTGTTCTTGTGGAATTGGCAAAGGGATATTTGGAAGCCCATAGAGGGCTATGGTGAAAAAGGAAATATCTTCCGTTCAAAACTGGAAAGAAGCTTTCTGAGAATCTGCTCTGTGTTCTGTTAATTCATCTCACAGAGTTACATCTCTCCCTTCAAGAAGCCTTTCGCTAAGGCTGTTCTTGTGGAATTGGCGAAGGGATATTTGGAAGCCCATACAGGGCTATGGTGAAAAAGGAAATATCTTCCGTTCAAAACTGAAAGAAGCTTTCTGAGAAACTGCTCTGTGTTCTGTTAATTCATCTCACAGAGTTACATCTTTCCCTTCAAGAAGCCTTTCGCTAAGGCTGTTCTTGTGGAATTGGCATAGGGATATTTCGAAGCCCATAGAGGGCTATGGTGAAAAAGGAAATAGCTTCCGTTCAAAACTGGAAAGAAGCTTTCTGAGAAACTGCTCTGTGTTCTGTTAATTCATCTCACAGAGTTACATCTTTCCCTTCAAGAAGCCTTTCGCTAAGGCTGTTCTTGTGGAATTGGCAAAGTCATATTTGGAAGCTCATAGAGGGCTATGGTGAAAAAGGAAATAGCTTCCGTTCAAAACTGGAAAGAAGGTTTCTGAGAAACTGCTCTGTGTTCTGTAAATTCATCTCACAGAGTTACATCTTTCCCTTCAAAAAGCCTTTCGCTAAGGCTGTTCTGGTGGAATTGGCAAAGGGATATTTGGAAACCCATAGAGGGCTATGGTGAAAAAGGAAATATCTTCCGTTCAAAACTGGAAAGAAGCTTTCTGAGAAACTGCTCTGTGTTCTGTTAATTCATCTCACAGAGTTACATCTTTCCCTTCAAGGAGCCTTTCGCTAAGGCTGTTCTTGTGGAATTGGTAAAGGGATATTTGGAAGCCCATAGAGGGCTATGGTGAAAAAGGAAATATCTTCCGTTGAAAACTGGAAACAAGCCTTCTGAGAAACTGCTCTGTGTTCTGTTAATTCATCTCACAGAGTTACATCGTTCCCTTCAAGAAGCCTTTCCCTAAGGCTGTTTTTGTGGAATTGGCAAAGGGATATTTGGAAGCCCATAGAGGGCTATGGTGAAAAAGGAAATATCTTCCGTTCAAAACCGGAAAGAAGCTTTCTGAGAAACTGCTCTGTGTTCTGTTAATTCATCTCAGAGAGTTACATCTTTCCCTTCAAGAAATCTTTCGCTAAGGCTGTTATTGTGGAATTGGCAAACGGATATTTGGAAGCCCATAGAGGGCTATGGTGAAAAAGGAAATATCATCCGTTCAAAACTGGAAAGAAGCTTTCTGAGAAACTGCTCTGTGTTCTGTTAATTCATCTCACAGAGTTACATCTTTCCCTTCAAGAAGCCTTTCGCTAAGGCTGTTCTTGTGGAATTGGCAAAGGGATATTTGGAAGCCCATAGAGGGCTACGGTGAAAAAGGAAATATCTTCCGTTCAAAACTGGAAAGCAGCTTTCTGAGAAACTGCTCTGTGTTCTGTTAATTCATCTCACAGAGTTACATCTTTCCCTTCAAGAAGCCTTTCGCTAAGGCTGTTCTTGTGGAATTGGCAAAGTCATATTTGGAAGCTCATAGAGGGCTATGGTGAAAAAGGAAATATCTTCCGTTCAAAACTGGAAAAAGCTTTCTGAGACACTGCTCTGTGTTCTGTAAATTCATCTCACAGAGTTATATCTTTCCCTTCAAGAAGCCTTTCGCTAAGGCTGTTCTTGTGGAATTGAAAAAGGGATATTTAGAAGCCCATAGAGGGCTATGGTGAAAAAGGAAATATCTTCCGTTCAAAACTGGAAAGAAGCTTTCTGAGAAACTGGTCTGTGTTCTGTTAATTCATCTCACAGAGTTACATCTTTCCCTTCAAAAAGCCTTTCGCTAAGGCTGTTCTGGTGGAATTGGCAAAGGGATATTTGGAAACCCATAGAGGGCTATGGTGAAAAAGGAAATATCTTCCGTTCAAAACTGGAAAGAAGCTTTCTGAGAAACTGCTCTGTGTTCTGTTAATTCATCTCACAGAGTTACATCTTTCCCTTCAAGAAGCCTTTCGCTAAGGCTGTTCTTGTGGAATTGGCAAAGGGATATTTGGAAGCCCATAGAGGGCTATGGTGAAAAAGGAAATATCTTCCGTTCAAAACTGGAAAGAAGCTTTCTGAGAAACTGCTCTGTGTTCTGTTAATTCATCTGACAGAGTTACATCTTTCCCTTCAAGAAGCCTTTCGCTAAGGCTGTTCTTGTGGAATTGGCAAAGGGGTATTTGGAAGCCCATAGAGGGCTATGGTGAAAAAGGAAATATCTTCCGTTCAAAACTGGAAAGCAGCTTTCTGAGAAACTGCTCTGTATTCTGTTAATTCATCTCACAGAGTTACATCTTTCCCTTCAAGAAGCCTTTCGCTAAGGCTGTTCTTGTGGAATTGGCAAAGGGATATTTCGAAGCCCATAGAGGGCTATGGTGAAAAAGGAAATATCTTCCGTTCAAAACTGGAAAGAAGCTTTCTGATAGACTGCTCTGTGTTCTGTTAATTCATCTCACAGAGTTACATCTTTCCCTTCAAGAAGCCTTTCGCTAAAGCTGTTCTTGTGGAATTGGCAAAGTCATATTTGGAAGCTCATAGAGGGCTATGGTGAAAAAGGAAATATCTTCCGTTCAAAACTGGAAAGAAGCTTTCTGAGAAACTGCTCTGTGTTCTGTAAATTCATCTCACAGAGGTACATCTTTCCCTTCAAGAAGCCTTTCGCTAAGGCTGTTCTTGTGGAATTGGAAAAGGGATATTTGGAAGCCCATAGAGGGCTATGGTGAAAAAGGAAATATCTTCCGTTGAAAACTGGAAACAATCCTTCTGAGAAACTGCTCTGTGTTCTGTAAATTCATCTCACAGAGTTATAACTTTCCCTTCAAGAAGCCTTTCGCTAAGGCTGTTTTTGTGGAATTGGCAAAGGGATATTTGGAAGCCCATAGAGGGCTATGGTGAAAAAGGAAATATCTTCCGTTCAAAACTGGAAAAAGCTTTCTGAGAAACTGCTCTGTGTTCTGATAATTCATCCCACAGAGTTACATCTTTCCCTTCAAGAAGCCTTTCGCTAAGGCTCTTTTTGTGGAATTGGCAAAGGGATATTTGGAAGCCCATAGAGGGCTATTTTGAAAAAGGAAATATCTTCCGTTCAAGACTGGAAAGAAGCTTTCTGAGAAACTGCTCTGTGTTCTGTTAATTCATCTCACAGAGTTACATCTTTCCCTTCAAGAAGTCTTTCGCTAAGGCTGTTATTGTGGAATTGGCAAAGGGATATTTGGAAGCCAATAGAGGGCTACGGTGAAAAAGGAAATATCTTCCGTTCAAAACTGGAAAGAAGCTTTCTGAGAATCTGCTCTGTGTTCTGTTAATTCATCTCACAGAGTTACATCTTTCCCTTCAAGAAGCCTTTCGCTAAGGCTTTTCTTGTGGAATTGGAAATGGGATATTTGGAAGCCCATAGAGGGCTATGGTGAAAAAGGAAATATCTTCCGTTGAAAACTGGAAACAATCCTTCTGGGAAACTGCTCTGTGTTCTGTTAATTCATCTCACAGAGTTACATCTTTCCCTTCAAGAAGCCTTTCGCTAAGGCTGTTTTTGTGGAATTGGCAAAGGGATATTTGGAAGCCCTTAGAGGGCTATGGTGAAAAAGGAAATATCTTCCGTTCAAAACTGGAAAGAAGCTTTCTGAGAAACTGCTCTGTGTTCTGTTAATTCATCTCACAGAGTTACATCTTTCCCTTCAAGAAGTCTTTCGCTAAGGCTGTTATTGTGGATTTGGCAAAGGGATATTTGGAAGCCCATAGAGGGCTATGGTGAAAAAGGAAATATCTTCCGTTCAAAACTTGAAAGAAGCTTTCTGAGAAACTGCTCTGTGTTCTGTTAATTCATCTCACAGAGTTACATCTTTCCCTTCAAGAAGCCTTTCGCTAAGGCTGTTCTTGTGGAATTGGCAAACTGATATTTGGAAGCCCATAGAGGGTTATGGTGAAAAAGGAAATATCTTCCGTTCAAAACTGGAAAGAAGCTTTCTGAGAAACTGCTCTGTGTTCTGTTAATTCATCTCACAGAGTTACATCTTTCCCTTCAAGAAGCCTTTCGCTAAGGCTGTTCTTGTGGAATTGGCAAACTGATATTTGGAAGCCCATAGAGGGCTATGGTGAAAAAGGAAATATCTTCCGTTCAAAACTGGAAAGAAGCTTTCTGAGAAACTGCTCTGTGTTCTGTTAATTCATCTCACAGAGTTACATCTTTCCCTTCAAGAAGTCTTTCGCTAAGGCTGTTATTGTGGATTTGGCAAAGGGATATTTGGAAGCCCATAGAGGGCTATGGTGAAAAAGGAAATATCTTCCGTTCAAAACTTGAAAGAAGCTTTCTGAGAAACTGCTCTGTGTTCTGTTAATTCATCTCACAGAGTTACATCTTTCCCTTCAAGAAGCCTTTCGCTAAGGCTGTTCTTGTGGAATTGGCAAACTGATATTTGGAAGCCCATAGAGGGTTATGGTGAAAAAGGAAATATCTTCCGTTCAAAACTGGAAAGAAGCTTTCTGAGAAACTGCTCTGTGTTCTGTTAATTCATCTCACAGAGTTACATCTTTCTCTTCAAGAAGCCTTTCGCTAAGGCTGTTCTTGTGGAATTGGCAAAGGGATATTTGGAAGCTCATAGAGGGCTATGGTGAAAAAGGAAATATCTTCCGTTAAAACTGGAAAGAAGCTTTCTGAGAAACTGCTCTGTGTTCTGTTAATTCATCTCACAGAGTTACATCTCTCCCTTCAAGAAGCCTTTCGGTAAGGCTGTTCTTGTGGAATTGGCGAAGGGATATTTGGAAGCCCATAGAGGGCTATGGTGAAAAAGGAAATACCTTCCGTTCAAAACTGGAAAGAAGCTTTCTGAGAAACTGCTCTGTGTTCTGTTAATTCATCTCACAGAGTTACATCTTTCCCTTCAAGAAGCCTTTCGCTAAGGCTGTTCTTGTGGAATTGGCAAAGGGATATTTGGAAGCCCATAGAGGGCTATGGTGAAAAAGGAAATAGCTTCCGTTCAAAACTGGAAAGAAGCTTTCTGAGAAACTGCTCTGTGTTCTGTTAATTCATCTCACAGAGTTACACCTTTCCCTTCAAGAAGCCTTTCGCTAAGGCTGTTCTTGTGGAATTGGCAAAGTCATATTTGGAAGCTCATAGAGGGCTATGGTGAAAAAGGAAATATCTTCCGTTCAAAACTGGAAAGAAGCTTTCTGAGAAACTGCTCTGTGTTCTGTAAATTCATCTCACAGAGTTACATCTTTCCCTTCAAGAAGCCTTTCGCTAAGGCTGTTCTTGTGGAATTTGCAAAGGGATATTTGGAAGCCCATAGAGGGCTATGGTGAAAAAGGAAATATCTTCCGTTCAAAACTGGAAAGAAGCTTTCTGAGAAACTGCTCTGTGTTCTGTTAATTAATCTCACAGAGATACATCTTTCCCTTCAAGAAGCCTTTCGCTAAGGCTGTTCTTGTGGAATTGGCAAAGGGATATTTGCAAGCCCATAGAGGGCTATGGTGAAAAATGAAATATCTTCCGTTCAAAACTGGAAAGAAGCTTTCTGAGAAACTGCTCTGTGTTCTGTTAATTCATCTCACAGAGTTACATCTTTCCCTTCAAGAAGCCTTTCGCTAAGGCTGTTCTTGTGGAATTGGCAAAGGGATATTTCGAAGCCCATAGAGGGCTATGGTGAAAAACTAAATATCATCCGTTCAAAACTGGAAAGAAGCTTTCTGAGAAACTGCTCTGTGTTCTGTTAATTCATCTCACAGAGTTACATCTTTCCCTTCAAGAAGCCTTTCGCTAAGGCTGTTCTTGTGGAATTGGCAAAGGGATATTTGGAATCCCATAGAGGGCTATGGTGAAAAAGGAAATATCTTCCGTTCAAAACTGGAAAGAAGCTTTCTGAGAAACTGCTCTGTGTTCTGTTAATTCATCTCACAGAGTTACATCTTTCCCTTCAAGAAGCCTTTCGATAAGGCTGTTCTTGTGGAATTGGCAAAGGGGTATTTGGAAGCCCATAGAGGGCTATGGTGAAAAAGGAAATATCTTCGGTTCAAAACTGGAAAGAAGCTTTCTGAGAAACTGCTCTGTGTTCTGTTAATTCATCTCACAGAGTTACATCTTTCCATTCAAGAAGCCTTTCGCTAAGGCTGTTCTTGTGGAATTGGCAAAGTCATATTTGGAAGCTCATAGAGGGCTCTGGTGAAAAAGGAAATATCTTCCGTTCAAAACTAGAAAAAGCTTTCTGAGAAACTGCTCTGTGTTCTGTAAATTCATCTCACAGAGTTACATCTTTCCCTTCAAGAAGCCTTTCGCTAAGACTGTTCTTGTGGAATTGAAAAAGGGATATTTAGAATTCCATAGAGGGCTAGGGTGAAAAAGGAAATATCTTCCGTTCAAAACTGGAAAGAAGCTTTCTGAGAAACTGGTCTGTGTTCTGTTAATTCATCTCACAGAGTTACATCTTTCCCTTCAAAAAGGCTTTCGCTAAGGCTGTTCTGGTGGAATTGGCAAAGGGATATTTGGAAACCCATAGAGGGCTATGGTGAAAAAGGAAATATCTTCCGTTCAAAACTGGAAAGAAGCTTTCTGAGAAACTGCTCTGTGTTCTGTTAATTCATCTCACAGAGTTACATCTTTCCCTTCAAGAAGCCTTTCGCTAAGGCTGTTCTTGTGGAATTGGCAAAGGGATATTTGGAAGCCCATAGAGGGCTATGGTGAAAAAGGAAATTGCTTCCGTTCAAAACTGGAAAGAAGCTTTCTGAGAAACTGCTCTGTGTTCTGTTAATTCATCTCACAGAGTTACATCTTTCCCTTCAAGAAGCCTTTCGCTAAGGCTGTTCTTGTGGAATTGGAAAAGGGATATTTGGAAGCCCATAGAGGGCTATGGTGAAAAAAAGAAATATCTTCCGTTGAAAACTGGAAACAAGCCTTCTGAGAAACTGCTCTGTGTTCTGTTAATTCATCTCACAGAGTTACATCTTTCCCTTCAAGAAGCCTTTCGCTAAGGCTGTTCTTGTGGAATTGGCAAAGGGATATTTCGAAGCCCATAGAGGGCTTTTTTGAAAAAGGAAATATCTTCCGTTCAAAACTGGAAAGAAGCTTTCTGAGAAACTGTTCTGTGTTCGGTAAATTCACCTCACAGAGTTACATCTTTCCCTTCAAGATGCCTTTCGCTAAGGCTGTTCTTGTGGAATTGGCAAAGGGATATTTGGAAGCCCATAGAGGGCTATGGTGAAAAAGGAAATATCTTCCGTTCAAAACTGGAAAGAAGCTTTCTGAGAATCTGCTCTGTGTTCTGTTAATTCATCTCACAGAGTTACATCTCTCCCTTCAAGAAGCCTTTCGCTAAGGCTGTTCTTGTGGAATTGGCGAAGGGATATTTGGAAGCCCATACAGGGCTATGGTGAAAAAGGAAATATCTTCCGTTCAAAACTGAAAGAAGCTTTCTGAGAAACTGCTCTGTGTTCTGTTAATTCATCTCACAGAGTTACATCTTTCCCTTCAAGAAGCCTTTCGCTAAGGCTGTTCTTGTGGAATTGGCATAGGGATATTTCGAAGCCCATAGAGGGCTATGGTGAAAAAGGAAATAGCTTCCGTTCAAAACTGGAAAGAAGCTTTCTGAGAAACTGCTCTGTGTTCTGTTAATTCATCTCACAGAGTTACATCTTTCCCTTCAAGAAGCCTTTCGCTAAGGCTGTTCTTGTGGAATTGGCAAAGTCATATTTGGAAGCTCATAGAGGGCTATGGTGAAAAAGGAAATAGCTTCCGTTCAAAACTGGAAAGAAGGTTTCTGAGAAACTGCTCTGTGTTCTGTAAATTCATCTCACAGAGTTACATCTTTCCCTTCAAAAAGCCTTTCGCTAAGGCTGTTCTGGTGGAATTGGCAAAGGGATATTTGGAAACCCATAGAGGGCTATGGTGAAAAAGGAAATATCTTCCGTTCAAAACTGGAAAGAAGCTTTCTGAGAAACTGCTCTGTGTTCTGTTAATTCATCTCACAGAGTTACATCTTTCCCTTCAAGGAGCCTTTCGCTAAGGCTGTTCTTGTGGAATTGGTAAAGGGATATTTGGAAGCCCATAGAGGGCTATGGTGAAAAAGGAAATATCTTCCGTTGAAAACTGGAAACAAGCCTTCTGAGAAACTGCTCTGTGTTCTGTTAATTCATCTCACAGAGTTACATCGTTCCCTTCAAGAAGCCTTTCGCTAAGGCTGTTTTTGTGGAATTGGCAAAGGGATATTTGGAAGCCCATAGAGGGCTATGGTGAAAAAGGAAATATCTTCCGTTCAAAACCGGAAAGAAGCTTTCTGAGAAACTGCTCTGTGTTCTGTTAATTCATCTCAGAGAGTTACATCTTTCCCTTCAAGAAATCTTTCGCTAAGGCTGTTATTGTGGAATTGGCAAACGGATATTTGGAAGCCCATAGAGGGCTATGGTGAAAAAGGAAATATCATCCGTTCAAAACTGGAAAGAAGCTTTCTGAGAAACTGCTCTGTGTTCTGTTAATTCATCTCACAGAGTTACATCTTTCCCTTCAAGAAGCCTTTCGCTAAGGCTGTTCTTGTGGAATTGGCAAAGGGATATTTGGAAGCCCATAGAGGGCTACGGTGAAAAAGGAAATATCTTCCGTTCAAAACTGGAAAGCAGCTTTCTGAGAAACTGCTCTGTGTTCTGTTAATTCATCTCACAGAGTTACATCTTTCCCTTCAAGAAGCCTTTCGCTAAGGCTGTTCTTGTGGAATTGGCAAAGTCATATTTGGAAGCTCATAGAGGGCTATGGTGAAAAAGGAAATATCTTCCGTTCAAAACTGGAAAAAGCTTTCTGAGACACTGCTCTGTGTTCTGTAAATTCATCTCACAGAGTTATATCTTTCCCTTCAAGAAGCCTTTCGCTAAGGCTGTTCTTGTGGAATTGAAAAAGGGATATTTAGAAGCCCATAGAGGGCTATGGTGAAAAAGGAAATATCTTCCGTTCAAAACTGGAAAGAAGCTTTCTGAGAAACTGGTCTGTGTTCTGTTAATTCATCTCACAGAGTTACATCTTTCCCTTCAAAAAGCCTTTCGCTAAGGCTGTTCTGGTGGAATTGGCAAAGGGATATTTGGAAACCCATAGAGGGCTATGGTGAAAAAGGAAATATCTTCCGTTCAAAACTGGAAAGAAGCTTTCTGAGAAACTGCTCTGTGTTCTGTTAATTCATCTCACAGAGTTACATCTTTCCCTTCAAGAAGCCTTTCGCTAAGGCTGTTCTTGTGGAATTGGCAAAGGGATATTTGGAAGCCCATAGAGGGCTATGGTGAAAAAGGAAATATCTTCCGTTCAAAACTGGAAAGAAGCTTTCTGAGAAACTGCTCTGTGTTCTGTTAATTCATCTGACAGAGTTACATCTTTCCCTTCAAGAAGCCTTTCGCTAAGGCTGTTCTTGTGGAATTGGCAAAGGGGTATTTGGAAGCCCATAGAGGGCTATGGTGAAAAAGGAAATATCTTCCGTTCAAAACTGGAAAGCAGCTTTCTGAGAAACTGCTCCGTATTCTGTTAATTCATCTCACAGAGTTACATCTTTCCCTTCAAGAAGCCTTTCGCTAAGGCTGTTCTTGTGGAATTGGCAAAGGGATATTTCGAAGCCCATAGAGGGCTATGGTGAAAAAGGAAATATCTTCCGTTCAAAACTGGAAAGAAGCTTTCTGATAGACTGCTCTGTGTTCTGTTAATTCATCTCACAGAGTTACATCTTTCCCTTCAAGAAGCCTTTCGCTAAAGCTGTTCTTGTGGAATTGGCAAAGTCATATTTGGAAGCTCATAGAGGGCTATGGTGAAAAAGGAAATATCTTCCGTTCAAAACTGGAAAGAAGCTTTCTGAGAAACTGCTCTGTGTTCTGTAAATTCATCTCACAGAGGTACATCTTTCCCTTCAAGAAGCCTTTCGCTAAGGCTGTTCTTGTGGAATTGGAAAAGGGATATTTGGAAGCCCATAGAGGGCTATGGTGAAAAAGGAAATATCTTCCGTTGAAAACTGGAAACAATCCTTCTGAGAAACTGCTCTGTGTTCTGTAAATTCATCTCACAGAGTTATAACTTTCCCTTCAAGAAGCCTTTCGCTAAGGCTGTTTTTGTGGAATTGGCAAAGGGATATTTGGAAGCCCATAGAGGGCTATGGTGAAAAAGGAAATATCTTCCGTTCAAAACTGGAAAGAAGCTTTCTGAGAAACTGCTCTGTGTTCTGTTAATTCATCTCACAGAGTTACATCTTTCCCTTCAAGAAGTCTTTCGCTAACGCTGTTATTGTGGAATTGGCAAAGGGATATTTGGAAGCCCATAGAGGGCTATGGTGAAAAAGGAAATATCTTCCGTTCAAAACTGGAAAGAAGCTTTCTGAGAAACTGCTCTGTGTTCTGTTAATTCATCTCACAGAGTTACATCTTTCCCTTCAAGAAGCCTTTCGCTAAGGCTGTTCTTGTGGAATTGGCAAAGGGATATTTGGAAGCCCATAGAGGGATATGGTGAAAAAGGAAATATCTTCCGTTCAAAACTGGAAAGAAGCTTTCTGAGAAACTGCTCCCTGTTCTGTTAATTAATCTCACAGAGTTACATCTTTCCCTTCAAGAAGCCTTTCGCTAAGGCTGTTCTTGTGGAATTGGCAAAGGGATTTTTGGAAGCCCATAGAGGGCTATGGTGAAAAAGGAAATACCTTCCGTTCAAAACTGGAAAGAAACTTTCTGAGAAACTGCTCTGTGTTCTGTTAATTCATCTCACAGAGTTACATGTTTCCCTTCAAGAAGCCTTTCGCTAAGGCTCTTCTTGTGGATTTGGCGAAGGGATATTTGGAAGCCCATAGAGGGCTATGGTGAAAAAGGAAATATCTTCCGTTCAAAACTGGAAAGAAGCTTTCTGAGAAACTGCTCCCTGTTCTGTTAATTCATCTCACAGAGTTACATCTTTCCCTTCAAGAAGCCTTTCGCTAAGGCTGTTCTTGTGGAATTGGCAAAGGGATATTTGGAATCCCATAGAGGGCTATGGTGAAAAAGTAAATATCTTCCGTTCAAAACTGGAAAGAAGCTTTCTGAGAAACTGCTCTGTGTTATGTTAATTCATCTCACAGAGTTACATCTTTCCCTTCAAGAAGCCTTTCGCTAAAGCTGTTCTTGTGGAATTGGCAAAGTCATATTTGGAAGCTCATAGAGGGCTATGGTGAAAAAGAAAATATCTTCCGTTCAAAACTGGAAAAAGCTTTCTGAGAAACTGCTCTGTGTTCTGTAAATTCATCTCACAGGGTTACATCTTTCCCTTCAAGAAGCCTTTCGCTAAGGCTGTTCTGGTGGAATTGGAAAAGGGATATTTGGAAGCCCATAGAGGGCTATGGTGAAAAAGGAAATATCTTCCGTTGAAAACTGGAAACAATCCTTCTGAGAAACTGCTCTGTGTTCTGTTAATTCATCTCACAGAGTTACATCTTTCCCTTCAAGAAGCCTTTCGCTAAGGCTGTTTTTGTGGAATTGGCAAGGGGATATTTGGAAGCCCATAGAGGGCTATGGTGAAAAAGGAAATACCTTCCGTTCAAAACTGGAAAGAAGCTTTCTGAGAAACTGCTCTGTGTTCTGTTAATTCATCCCACAGAGTTACATCTTTCCCTTCAAGAAGCCTTTCGCTAAAGCTGTTCTTGTGGAATTGGCAAAGTCATATTTGGAAGCTCATAGAGGGCTATGGTGAAAAAGAAAATATCTTCCGTTCAAAACTGGAAAAAGCTTTCTGAGAAACTGCTCTGTGTTCTGTAAATTCATCTCACAGGGTTACATCTTTCCCTTCAAGAAGCCTTTCGCTAAGGCTGTTCTTGTGGAATTGGAAAAGGGATATTTGGAAGCCCATAGAGGGCTATGGTGAAAAAGGAAATATCTTCCGTTCAAAACTGGAAAGAAGCTTTCTGAGAAACTGCTCTGTGTTCTGTTAATTCATCTCACAGAGTTACATCTTTCCCTTCAAGAAGCCTTTCGCTAAGGCTGTTCTTGTGGAATTGGCAAAGGGATATTTGGAAGCCCATAGAGGGCTATGGTGAAAAAGGAAATATCTTCCGTTCAAAACTGGAAAGAAGCTTTCTGAGAATCTGCTCTGTGTTCTGTTAATTCATCTCACAGAGTTACATCTTTCCCTTCAAGAAGCCTTTCGCTAAGGCTGTTCTTGTGGAATTGGAAAAGGGATATTTGGAAGCCCATAGAGGGCTATGGTGAAAAAGGAAATATCTTCCGTTGAAAACTGGAAACAATCCTTCTGAGAAACTGCTCTGTGTTCTGTTAATTCATCTCACAGAGTTACATCTTTCCCTTCAAGAAGCCTTTCGCTAAGGCTGTTCTTGTGGAATTGGCAAAGGGATATTTGGAAGCCCTTAGAGGGCTATGGTGAAAAAGGAAATATCTTCCGTTCAAAACTGGAAAGAAGCTTTCTGAGAAACTGCTCTGTGTTCTGTTAATTAATCCCACAGAGTTACATCTTTCCCTTCAAGAAGTCTTTCGCTAAGGCTGTTCTTGTGGAATTGGCAAAGGGATATTTGGAAGCCCATAGAGGGCTATGGTGAAAAAGGAAATATCTTCCGTTCAAAACTGGAAAGAAGCTTTCGGAGAATCTGCTCTGTGTTCTGTTAATTCATCTCACAGAGTTACATCTTTCCCTTCAAGAAGCCTTTCGCTAAGGCTGTTCTTGTGGAATTGGAAAAGGGATATTTGGAAGCCCATAGAGGGCTATGGTGAAAAAGGAAATATCTTCCGTTGAAAACTGGAAACAATCCTTCTGAGAAACTGCTCTGTGTTCTGTAAATTCATCTCACAGAGTTACATCTTTCCCTTCAAGAAGCCTTTCGCTAAGGCTGTTTTTGTGGAATTGGCAAAGGGATATTTGGAAGCCCATAGAGGGCTATGGTGAAAAAGGAAATATCTTCCGTTCAAAACTGGAAAGAAGCTTTCTGAGAAACTGCTCTGTGTTCTGTTAATTCATCTCACAGAGTTACATCTTTCCCTTCAAGAAGCCTTTCGCTAAGGCTGTTCTTGTGGAATTGGCAAAGGGATATTTGGAAGCCCATAGAGGGCTATGGTGAAAAAGGAAATATCTTCCGTTCAAAACTGGAAAGAAGCTTTCTGAGAATCTGCTCTGTGTTCTGTTAATTCATCTCACAGAGTTACATCTTTCCCTTCAAGAAGCCTTTCGCTAAGGCTGTTCTTGTGGAATTGGCAAAGGGATATTTGGAAGCCCATAGAGGGTTATGGTGAAAAAGGAAATATCTTCCGTTCAAAACTGGAAAGAAGCTTTCTGAGAAACTGCTCCCTGTTCTGTTAATTAATCTCACAGAGTTACATCTTTCCCTTCAAGAAGCCTTTCGCTAAGGCTTTTCTTGTGGAATTGGCAAAGGGATATTTGGAAGCCCATAGAGGGCTATGGTGAAAAAGGAAATACCTTCCGTTCAAAAGTGGAAAGAAACTTTCTGAGAAACTGCTCTGTGTTCTGTTAATTCATCTAACAGAGTTACATGTTTCCCTTCAAGAAGCCTTTCGCTAAGGCTCTTCTTGTGGATTTCGCGAAGGGATATTTGGAAGCCCATAGAGGGCTATGGTGAAAAAGGAAATATCTTCCGTTCAAAACTGGAAAGATGCTTTCTGAGAAACTGCTCCCTGTTCTGTTAATTCATCTCACAGAGTTACATCTTTCCCTTCAAGAAGCCTTTCGCTAAGGCTGTTCTTGTGGAATTGGCAAAGGGATATTAGGAATCCCATAGAGGGCTATGGTGAAAAAGTAAATATCTTCCGTTCAAAACTGGAAAGAAGCTTTCTGAGAAACTGCTCTGTGTTGTGTTAATTCATCTCACAGAGTTACATCTTTCCCTTCAAGAAGCCTTTCGCTAAAGCTGTTCTTGTGGAATTGGCAAAGTCATATTTGGAAGCTCATAGAGGGCTATGGTGAAAAAGGAAATATCTTCCGTTCAAAACTGGAAAGAAGCTTTCTGAGAAACTGCTCTGTGTTCTGTAAATTCATCTCACAGAGGTACATCTTTCCCTTCAAGAAGCCTTTCGCTAAGGCTTTTCTTGTGGAATTGGAAAAGGGATATTTGGAAGCCCATAGAGGGCTATGGTGAAAAAGGAAATATCTTCCGTTGAAAACTGGAAACAATCCTTCTGAGAAACTGCTCTGTGTTCTGTTAATTCATCTCACAGAGTTACATCTTTCCCTTCAAGAAGCCTTTCGCTAAGGCTGTTTTTGTGGAATTGGCAAAGGGATATTTGGAAGCCCATAGAGGGCTATGGTGAAAAAGGAAATATCTTCCGTTCAAAACTGGAAAGAAGCTTTCTGAGAAACTGCTCTGTGTTCTGTTAATTCATCTCACAGAGTTACATCTTTCCCTTCAAGAAGCCTTTCGCTAAGGCTGTTCTTGTGGAATTGGCAAAGGGATATTTGGAAGCCCTTAGAGGGCTATGGTGAAAAAGGAAATATCTTCCGTTCAAAACTGGAAAGAAGCTTTCTGAGAAACTGCTCTGTGTTCTGTTAATTCATCTCACAGAGTTACATGTTTCCCTTCAAGAAGCCTTTCGCTAAGGCTCTTCTTGTGGATTTGGCGAAGGGATATTTGGAAGCCCATAGAGGGCTATGGTGAAAAAGGAAATATCTTCCGTTCAAAACTGGAAAGAAGCTTTCTGAGAAACTGCTCTGTGTTGTGTTAATTCATCTCACAGAGTTACATCTTTCCCTTCAAGAAGCCTTTCGCTAAAGCTGTTCTTGTGGAATTGGCAAAGTCATATTTGGAAGCTCATAGAGGGCTATGGTGAAAAAGAAAATATCTTCCGTTCAAAACTGGAAAAAGCTTTCTGAGAAACTGCTCTGTGTTCTGTAAATTCATCTCACAGGGTTACATCTTTCCCTTCAAGAAGCCTTTCGCTAAGGCTGGTCTTGTGGAATTGGCAAAGGGATATTTGGAAGCCCATAGAGGGCTATGGTGAAAAAGGAAATATCTTCCGTTCAAAACTGGAAAGAAGCTTTCTGAGAATCTGCTCTGTGTTCTGTTAATTCATCTCACAGAGTTACATCTTTCCCTTCAAGAAGCCTTTCGCTAAGGCTGTTTTTGTGGAATTGGCAAAGGGATATTTGGAAGCCCATAGAGGGCTATGGTGAAAAAGGAAATATCTTCCGTTCAAAACTGGAAAGAAGCTTTCTGAGAAACTGCTCTGTGTTCTGTTAATTCATCTCACAGAGTTACATCTTTCGCTTCAAGAAGTCTTTCGCTAACGCTGTTATTGTGGAATTGGCAAAGGGATATTTGGAAGCCCATAGAGGGCTATGGTGAAAAAGGAAATATCTTCCGTTGAAAACTGGAAAGAAGCTTTCTGAGAAACTGCTCTGTGTTCTGTAAATTCATCTCACAGAGTTACATCTTTCCCTTCAAGAAGCCTTTATCTAAGGCTGTTCTTGTGGAATTGGAAAAGGGATATTTGGAAGCCCATAGAGGGCTATGGTGAAAAAGGAAATATCTTCCGTTGAAAACTGGAAAAAATCCTTCTGAGAAACTGCTCTGTGTTCTGTTAATTCATCTCACAGAGTTACATCTTTCCCTTCAAGAAGCCTTTCGCTAAGGCTGTTTTTGTGGAATTGGCAAAGGGATATTTGGAAGCCCATAGAGGGCTATGGTGAAAAAGGAAATATCCTCCGTTCAAAACTGGAAAGAAGCTTTCTGAGAAACTGCTCTGTGTTCTGTTAATTCATCTCACAGAGTTACATCTTTCCCTTCAAGAAGCCTTTCGCTAAGGCTGTTCTTGTGGAATTGGCAAAGGGATATTTGGAAGCCCTTAGAGGGCTATGGTGAAAAAGGAAATATCTTCCGTTCAAAACTGGAAAGAAGCTTTCTGAGAAACTGCTCTGTGTTCTGTTAATTAATCTCACAGAGTTACATCTTTCCCTTCAAGAAGCCTTTCGCTAAGGCTCTTCTTGTGGAATTGGCAAAGGGATATTTGGAAGCCCATAGAGGGCTATGGTGAAAAAGGAAATATCTTCCGTTCAAAACTGGAAAGAAGCTTTCTGAGAATCTGCTCTGTGTTCTGTTAATTCATCTCACAGAGTTACATCTTTCCCTTCAAGAAGCCTTTCGCTAAGGCTGTTCTTGTGGAATTGGCAAAGGGATATTTGGAAGCCCATAGAGGGCTATGGTGAAAAAGGAAATATCTTCCGTTCAAAACTGGAAAGAAGCTTTCTGAGAATCTGCTCTGTGTTCTGTTAATTAATCTCACAGAGTTACATCTTTCCCTTCAAGAAGCCTTTCGCTAAGACTGTTCTTGTGGAATTGGCAAAGGGATATTTGGAAGCCCATAGAGGGCTATGGTGAAAAAGGAAATATCTTCCGTTGAAAACTGGAAACAATCCTTCTGAGAAACTGCTCTGTGTTCTGTTAATTCATCTCACAGAGTTACATCTTTCCCTTCAAGAAGCCTTTCGCTAAGGCTGTTCTTGTGGAATTGGCAAAGGGATATTTGGAAGCCCTTAGAGGGCTATGGTGAAAAAGGAAATATCTTCCGTTCAAAACTGGAAAGAAGCTTTCTGAGAAACTGCTCTGTGTTGTGTTAATTCATCTCACAGAGTTACATCTTTCCCTTCAAGAAGCCTTTCGCTAAAGCTGTTCTTGTGGAATTGGCAAAGTCATATTTGGAAGCTCATAGAGGGCTATGGTGAAAAAGAAAATATCTTCCGTTCAAAACTGGAAAAAGCTTTCTGAGAAACTGCTCTGTGTTCTGTAAATTCATCTCACAGGGTTACATCTTTCCCTTCAAGAAGCCTTTCGCTAAGGCTGTTCTTGTGGAATTGGCAAAGGGATATTTGGAAGCCCATAGAGGGCTATGGTGAAAAAGGAAATATCTTCCGTTCAAAACTGGAAAGAAGCTTTCTGAGAATCTGCTCTGTGTTCTGTTAATTCATCTCACAGAGTTACATCTTTCCCTTCAAGAAGCCTTTCGCTAAGGCTGTTCTTGTGGAATTGGAAAAGGGATATTTGGAAGCCCGTAGAGGACTATGGTGAAAAAGGAAATATCTTCCGTTGAAAACTGGAAACAATCCTTCTGAGAAACTGCTCTGTGTTCTGTTAATTCATCTCACAGAGTTACATCTTTCCCTTCAAGAAGCCTTTCGCTAAGGCTGTTTTGGTGGAATTGGCAAAGGGATATTTGGAAGCCCATAGAGGGCTATGGTGAAAAAGGAAATATCTTCCGTTCAAAACTGGAAAGAAGCTTTCTGAGAATCTGCTCTGTGTTCTGTTAATTCATCTCACAGAGTTACATCTTTCCCTTCAAGAAGCCTTTCGCTAAGGCTGTTCTTGTGGAATTGGAAAAGGGATATTTGGAAGCCCATAGAGGGCTATGGTGAAAAAGGAAATATCTTCCGTTGAAAACTGGAAACAATCCTTCTGAGAAACTGCTCTGTGTTCTGTAAATTCATCTCACAGAGTTACATCTTTCCCTTCAAGAAGCCTTTCGCTAAGGCTGTTTTTGTGAAATTGGCAAAGGGATATTTGGAAGCCCATAGAGGGCTATGGTGAAAAAGGAAATATCTTCCGTTCAAAACTGGAAAGAAGCTTTCTGAGAAACTGCTCTGTGTTCTGTTAATTCATCTCACAGAGTTACATCTTTCCCTTCAAGAAGTCTTTCGCTAACGCTGTTATTGTGGAATTGGCAAAGGGATATTTGGAAGCCCATAGAGGGCTATGGTGAAAAAGGAAATATCTTCCGTTCAAAACTGGAAAGAAGCTTTCTGAGAAACTGCTCTGTGTTCTGTTAATTCATCTCACAGAGTTACATCTTTCCCTTCAAGAAGCCTTTCGCTAAGGCTGTTCTTGTATAATTGGCAAAGGGATATTTGGAAGCCCATA
Source organism: Chlorocebus sabaeus (assembly GCF_047675955.1). Classification (NCBI taxonomy): domain Eukaryota; kingdom Metazoa; phylum Chordata; class Mammalia; order Primates; family Cercopithecidae; genus Chlorocebus; species Chlorocebus sabaeus. Next base: position 1,737,850 of record NW_027327925.1, on the reverse strand, counting down.
GAGGGTTATGTTGAAAAAGGAAATATCTTCCGTTCAAAACTGGAAAGAAGCTTTCTGAGAAACTTCTCTTTGTTCTGTTAATTAATCTCACAGAGTTACATCTTTCCCTTCAAGAAGCCTTTCGCTAAGGCTGTTCTTGTGGAATTGGCAAAGGGATATTTGGAAGCCCATAGAGGGCTATGGTGAAAAAGGAAATACCTTCCGTTCAAAACTGGAAAGAAGCTTTCTGAGAAACTGCTCTGTGGTGTGTTAATTCATCTCACAGAGTTACATCTTTCCCTTCAAGAAGCCTTTCGCTAAAGCTGTTCTTGTGGAACTGGCAAAGTCATATTTGGAAGCTCGTAGAGGGCTATGGTGAAAAAGAAAATATCTTCCGTTCAAAACTGGAAAAAGCTTTCTGAGAAACTGCTCTGTGTTCTGTAAATTCATCTCACAGGGTTACATCTTTCCCTTCAAGAAGCCTTTCGCTAAGGCTGTTCTTGTGGAATTGGAAAAGGGATATTTAGAAGCCCATAGAGGGCTATGGTGAAAAAGGAAATATCTTCCGTTCAAAACTGGAAAGAAGCTTTCTGAGAAACTGCTCTGTGTTCTGTTAATTCATCTCACAGTGTTACATCTTTCCCTTCAAGAAGCCTTTCGCTAAGGCTGTTCTTGTGGAATTGGCAAAGGGATATTTGGAAACCCATAGAGGGCTATGTTGAAAAAGGAAATATCTTCCGTTCAAAACTGGAAAGAAGCTTTCTGAGAAACTTCTCTGTGTTCTGTAAATTCATCTCACAGAGGTATATCTTTCCCTTCAAGAAGCCTTTCGCTAAGGCTGTTCTTGTGGAATTGGAAAAGGGATATTTGGAAGCCCATAGAGGGCTATGGTGAAAAAGGAAATATCTTCCGTTCAAAACTGGAAAGAAGCTTTCTGAGAATCTGCTCTGTGTTCTGTTAATTCATCTCACAGAGTTACATCTTTCCCTTCAAGAAGCCTTTCGCTAAGACTGTTCTTGTGGAATTGGAAAAGGGATATTTGGAAGCCCATAGAGGGCTATGGTGAAAAAGGAAATATCTTCCGTTGAAAACTGGAAACAATCCTTCTGAGAAACTGCTCTGTGTTCTGTTAATTCATCTCACAGAGTTACATCTTTCCCTTCAAGAAGCCTTTCGCTAAGGCTGTTCTTGTGGAATTGGCAAAGGGATATTTGGAAGCCCTTAGAGGGCTATGGTGAAAAAGGAAATATCTTCCGTTCAAAACTGGAAAGAAGCTTTCTGAGAAACTGCTCTGTGTTCTGTTAATTAATCTCACAGAGTTACATCTTTCCCTTCAAGAAGTCTTTCGCTAAGGCTGTTCTTGTGGAATTGGCAAAGGGATATTTGGAAGCCCATAGAGGGCTATGGTGAAAAAGGAAATATCTTCCGTTCAAAACTGGAAAGAAGCTTTCTGAGAATCTGCTCTGTGTTCTGTTAATTCATCTCACAGAGTTACATCTTTCCCTTCAAGAAGCCTTTCGCTAAGTCTGTTCTTGTGGAATTGGAAAAGGGATATTTGGAAGCCCATAGAGGGCTATGGTGAAAAAGGAAATATCTTCCGTCGAAAACTGGAAACAATCCTTCTGAGAAACTGCTCTGTGTTCTGTAAATTCATCTCACAGAGTAACATCTTTCCCTTCAAGAAGCCTTTCGCTAAGGCTGTTATTGTGGAATTGGCAAAGGGATATTTGGAAGCCCATAGAGGGCTATGGTGAAAAAGGAAATATCTTCCGTTCAAAACTGGAAAGAAGGTTTCTGAGAAACTGCTCTGTGTTCTGTTAATTCATCTCACAGAGTTACATCTTTCCCTTCAAGAAGCCTTTCGCTAAGGCTGTTCTTGTGGAATTGGCAAAGGGATATTTGGAAGCCCATAGAGGGTTATGGTGAAAAAGGAAATATCTTCCGTTCAAAACTGGAAAGAAGCTTTCTGAGAAACTGCTCCCGGTTCTGTTAATTAATCTCACAGAGTTACATCTTTCCCTTCAAGAAGCCTTTCGCTAAGGCTGTTCTTGTGGAATTGGCAAAGGGATATTTGGAAGCCCATAGAGGGCTATGGTGAAAAAGGAAATACCTTCCGTTCAAAACTGGAAAGAAACTTTCTGAGAAACGGCTCTGTGTTCTGTTAATTCATCTCACAGAGTTACATGTTGCCCTTCAAGAAGCCTTTCGCTAAGGCTCTTCTTGTGGATTTGGCGAAGGGATATTTGGAAGCCCATAGAGGGCTATGGTGAAAAAGGAAATATCTTCTGTTCAAAACTGGAAAGAAGCTTTCTGAGAAACTGCTCCCTGTTCTGTTAATTCATCTCACAGAGTTACATCTTTCCCTTCAAGAAGCCTTTCGCTAAGGCTGTTCTTGTGGAATTGGCAAAGGGATATTTGGAATCCCATGGAGGGCTATGGTGAAACAGTAAATATCTTCCGTTCAAAACTGGAAAGAAGCTTTCTGAGAAACTGGTCTGTGTTCTGTTAATTCATCTCACAGAGTTACATCTTTCCCTTCAAGAAGCCTTTCGCTAAAGCTGTTCTTGTGGAATTGGCAAAGTCATATTTGGAAGCTCATAGAGGGCTATGGTGAAAAAGAAAATATCTTCCGTTCAAAACTGGAAAAAGCTTTCTGAGAAACTGCTCTGTGTTCTGTAAATTCATCTCACAGGGTTACATCTTTCCCTTCAAGAAGCCTTTCGCTAAGGCTGTTCTTGTGGAATTGGAAAAGGGATATTTAGAAGCCCATAGAGGGCTATGGTGAAAAAGGAAATATCTTCCGTTCAAAACTGGAAAGAAGCTTTCTGAGAAACTGCTCTGTGTTCTGTAAATTCATCTCACAGAGGTACATCTTTCCCTTCAAGAAGCCTTTCGCTAAGGCTGTTCTTGTGGAATTGGAAAAGGGATATTTGGAAGCCCATAGAGGGCTATGGTGAAAAAGGAAATATCTTCCGTTGAAAACTGGAAACAATCCTTCTGAGAAACTGCTCTGTGTTCTGTTAATTCATCTCACAGAGTTACATCTTTCCCTTCAAGAAGCCTTACGCTAAGGCTGTTTTTGTGGAATTGGCAAAGGGATATTTGGAAGCCCATAGAGGGCTATGGTGAAAAAGGAAATATCTTCCGTTCAAAACTGGAAAGAAGCTTTCTGAGAAACTGCTCTGTGTTCTGTTAATTCATCTCACAGAGTTACATCTTTCCCTTCAAGAAGCCTTTCGCTAAGGCTGTTCTTGTGGAATTGGCAAAGGGATATTTGGAAGCCCTTAGAGGGCTATGGTGAAAAAGGAAATATCTTCCGTTCAAAACTGGAAAGAAGCTTTCTGAGAAACTGCTCTGTGTTCTGTTAATTCATCTCACAGAGTTACATGTTTCCCTTCAAGAAGCCTTTCGCTAAGGCTCTTCTTGTGGATTTGGCGAAGGGATATTTGGAAGCCCATAGAGGGCTATGGTGAAAAGGGAAATATCTTCCGTTCAAAACTGGAAAGAAGCTTTCTGAGAAACTGCTCTGTGTTGTGTTAATTCATCTCACAGAGTTACATCTTTCCCTTCAAGAAGCCTTTCGCTAAAGCTGTTCTTGTGGAATTGGCAAAGTCATATTTGGAAGCTCATAGAGGGCTATGGTGAAAAAGAAAATATCTTCCGTTCAAAACTGGAAAAAGCTTTCTGAGAAACTGCTCTGTGTTCTGTAAATTCATCTCACTGGGTTACATCTTTCCCTTCAAGAAGCCTTTCGCTAAGGCTGTTCTTGTGGAATTGGAAAAGGGATATTTGGAAGCCCATAGAGGGCTATGGTGAAAAAGGAAATATCTTCCGTTGAAAACTGGAAACAATCCTTCTGAGAAACTGCTCTGTGTTCTGTTAATTCATCTCACAGAGTTACATCTTTCCCTTCAAGAAGCCTTTCGCTAAGGCTGTTTTTGTGGAATTGGCAAAGGGATATTTGGAAGCCCATAGAGGGCTATGGTGAAAAAGGAAATATCTTCCGTTCAAAACTGGAAAGAAGCTTTCTGAGAAACTGCTCTGTGTTCTGTTAATTCATCCCACAGAGTTACATCTTTCCCTTCAAGAAGCCTTTCGCTAAGGCTGTTCTTGTGGAATTGGCAAAGGGATATTTGGAAGCCCTTAGAGGGCTATGGTGAAAAAGGAAATATCTTCCGTTCAAAACTGGAAAGAAACTTTCTGAGAAACTGCTCTGTGTTCTGTTAATTAATCTCACAGAGATACATCTTTCCCTTCAAGAAGCCTTTCGCTAAGGCTGTTCTTGTGGAATTGGCAAAGGGATATTTGGAAGCCCATAGAGGGCTATGGTGAAAAAGGAAATATCTTCCGTTCAAAACTGGAAAGAAGCTTTCTGAGAATCTGCTCTGTGTTCTGTTAATTCATCTCACAGAGTTACATCTTTCCCTTCAAGAAGCCTTTCGCTAAGGCTGTTCTTGTGGAATTGGAAAAGGGATATTTGGAAGCCCATAGAGGGCTATGGTGAAAAAGGAAATATCTTCCGTTGAAAACTGGAAACAATCCTTCTGAGAAACTGCTCTGTGTTCTGTAAATTCATCTCACAGAGTTACATCTTTCCCTTCAAGAAGCCTTTCGCTAAGGCTGTTTTTGTGGAATTGGCAAAGGGATATTTGGAAGCCCATAGAGGGCTATGGTGAAAAAGGAAATATCTTCCGTTCACAACTGGAAAGAAGCTTTCTGAGAAACTGCTCTGTGTTCTGTTAATTCATCTCACAGAGTTACATCTTTCCCTTCAAGAAGTCTATCGCTAAGGCTGTTATTGTGGAATTGGCAAAGGGATATTTGGAAGCCCATAGAGGGCTATGGTGAAAAAGGAAATATCTTCCGTTCAAAACTGGAAAGAAGCTTTCTGAGAAACTGCTCTGTGTTCTGTTAATTCATCTCACAGAGTTACATCTTTCCCTTCAAGAAGCCTTTCGCTAAGGCTGTTCTTGTGGAATTGGCAAAGGGATATTTTGAAGCCCATAGAGGGTTATGGTGAAAAAGGAAATATCTTCCGTTCAAAACTGGAAAGAAGCTTTCTGAGAAACTTCTCTGTGTTCTGTTAATTAATCTCACAGAGTTACATCTTTCCCTTCAAGAAGCCTTTCGCTAAGGCTGTTCTTGTGGAATTGGCAAAGGGATATTTGGAATCCCATAGAGGGCTATGGTGAAAAAGTAAATATCTTCCGTTCAAAACTGGAAAGAAGCTTTCTGAGAAACTGCTCTGTGTTGTGTTAATTCATCTCACAGAGTTACATCTTTCCCTTTAAGAAGCCTTTCGCTAAAGCTGTTCTTGTGGAATTGGCAAAGTCATATTTGGAAGCTCATAGAGGGCTATGGTGAAAAAGAAAATATCTTCCGTTCAAAACTGGAAAAAGCTTTCTGAGAAACTGCTCTGTGTTCTGTAAATTCATCTCACAGGGTTACATCTTTCCCTTCAAGAAGCCTTTCGCTAAGGCTGTTCTTGTGGAATTGGAAAAGGGATATTTGGACGCCCATAGAGGGCTATGGTGAAAAAGGAAATATCTTCCGTTCAAAACTGGAAAGAATCTTTCTGAGAAACTGCTCTGTGTTCTGTTAATTCATCTCACAGAGTTACATCTTTCCCTTCAAGAAGCCTTTCGCTAAGGCTGTTCTTGTGGAATTGGCAAAGGGATATTTGGAAGCCCATAGAGGGCTATGGTGAAAAAGGAAATATCTTCCGTTCAAAACTGGAAAGAAGCTTTCTGAGAATCTGCTCTGTGTTCTGTTAATTCATCTCACAGAGTTACATCTTTCCCTTCAAGAAGCCTTTCGCTAAGGCTGTTCTTGTGGAATTGGAAAAGGGATATTTGGAAGCCCATAGAGGGCTATGGTGAAAAAGGAAATATCTTCCGTTGAAAACTGGAAACAATCCTTCTGAGAAACTGCTCTGTGTTCTGTAAATTCATCTCACAGAGTTACATCTTTCCCTTCAAGAAGCCTTTCGCTAAGGCTGTTTTTGTGGAATTGGCAAAGGGATATTTGGAAGCCCATAGAGGGCTATGGTGAAAAAGGAAATATCTTCCGTTCAAAACTGGAAAGAAGCTTTCTGAGAAACTGCTCTGTGTTCTGTTAATTCATCTCACAGAGTTACATCTTTCCCTTCAAGAAGCCTTTCGCTAAGGCTGTTCTTGTGGAATTGGCAAAGGGATATTTGGAAGCCCATAGAGGGCTATGGTGAAAAAGGAAATATCTTCCGTTCAAAACTGGAAAGAAGCTTTCTGAGAATCTGCTCTGTGTTCTGTTAATTCATCTCACAGAGTTACATCTTTCCCTTCAAGAAGCCTTTCGCTAAGGCTGTTCTTGTGGAATTGGCAAAGGGATATTTGGAAGCCCATAGAGGGTTATGGTGAAAAAGGAAATATCTTCCGTTCAAAACTGGAAAGAAGCTTTCTGAGAAACTGCTCCCTGTTCTGTTAATTAATCTCACAGAGTTACATCTTTCCCTTCAAGAAGCCTTTCGCTAAGGCTTTTCTTGTGGAATTGGCAAAGGGATATTTGGAAGCCCATAGAGGGCTATGGTGAAAAAGGAAATACCTTCCGTTCAAAAGTGGAAAGAAACTTTCTGAGAAACTGCTCTGTGTTCTGTTAATTCATCTAACAGAGTTACATGTTTCCCTTCAAGAAGCCTTTCGCTAAGGCTCTTCTTGTGGATTTGGCGAAGGGATATTTGGAAGCCCATAGAGGGCTATGGTGAAAAAGGAAATATCTTCCGTTCAAAACTGGAAAGATGCTTTCTGAGAAACTGCTCCCTGTTCTGTTAATTCATCTCACAGAGTTACATCTTTCCCTTCAAGAAGCCTTTCGCTAAGGCTGTTCTTGTGGAATTGGCAAAGGGATATTAGGAATCCCATAGAAGGCTATGGTGAAAAAGTAAATATCTTCCGTTCAAAACTGGAAAGAAGCTTTCTGAGAAACTGCTCTGTGTTGTGTTAATTCATCTCACAGAGTTACATCTTTCCCTTCAAGAAGCCTTTCGCTAAAGCTGTTCTTGTGGAATTGGCAAAGTCATATTTGGAAGCTCATAGAGGGCTATGGTGAAAAAGGAAATATCTTCCGTTCAAAACTGGAAAGAAGCTTTCTGAGAAACTGCTCTGTGTTCTGTAAATTCATCTCACAGAGGTACATCTTTCCCTTCAAGAAGCCTTTCGCTAAGGCTGTTCTTGTGGAATTGGCAAAGGGATATTTGGAAGCCCTTAGAGGGCTATGGTGAAAAAGGAAATATCTTCCGTTCAAAACTGGAAAGAAGCTTTCTGAGAAACTGCTCTGTGTTCTGTTAATTAATCTCACAGAGTTACATCTTTCCCTTCAAGAAGCCTTTCGCTAAGGCTCTTCTTGTGGAATTGGCAAAGGGATATTTGGAAGCCCATAGAGGGCTATGGTGAAAAAGGAAATATCTTCCGTTCAAAACTGGAAAGAAGCTTTCTGAGAATCTGCTCTGTGTTCTGTTAATTCATCTCACAGAGTTACATCTTTCCCTTCAAGAAGCCTTTCGCTAAGGCTGTTCTTGTGGAATTGGCAAAGGGATATTTGGAAGCCCATAGAGGGCTATGGTGAAAAAGGAAATATCTTCCGTTCAAAACTGGAAAGAAGCTTTCTGAGAATCTGCTCTGTGTTCTGTTAATTAATCTCACAGAGTTACATCTTTCCCTTCAAGAAGCCTTTCGCTAAGACTGTTCTTGTGGAATTGGCAAAGGGATATTTGGAAGCCCATAGAGGGCTATGGTGAAAAAGGAAATATCTTCCGTTGAAAACTGGAAACAATCCTTCTGAGAAACTGCTCTGTGTTCTGTTAATTCATCTCACAGAGTTACATCTTTCCCTTCAAGAAGCCTTTCGCTAAGGCTGTTCTTGTGGAATTGGCAAAGGGATATTTGGAAGCCCTTAGAGGGCTATGGTGAAAAAGGAAATATCTTCCGTTCAAAACTGGAAAGAAGCTTTCTGAGAAACTGCTCTGTGTTGTGTTAATTCATCTCCCAGAGTTACATCTTTCCCTTCAAGAAGCCTTTCGCTAAAGCTGTTCTTGTGGAATTGGCAAAGTCATATTTGGAAGCTCATAGAGGGCTATGGTGAAAAAGAAAATATCTTCCGTTCAAAACTGGAAAAAGCTTTCTGAGAAACTGCTCTGTGTTCTGTAAATTCATCTCACAGGGTTACATCTTTCCCTTCAAGAAGCCTTTCGCTAAGGCTGTTCTTGTGGAATTGGCAAAGGGATATTTGGAAGCCCATAGAGGGCTATGGTGAAAAAGGAAATATCTTCCGTTCAAAACTGGAAAGAAGCTTTCTGAGAATCTGCTCTGTGTTCTGTTAATTCATCTCACAGAGTTACATCTTTCCCTTCAAGAAGCCTTTCGCTAAGGCTGTTCTTGTGGAATTGGAAAAGGGATATTTGGAAGCCCATAGAGGGCTATGGTGAAAAAGGAAATATCTTCCGTTCAAAACTGGAAAGAAGCTTTCTGAGAATCTGCTCTGTGTTCTGTTAATTCATCTCACAGAGTTACATCTTTCCCTTCAAGAAGCCTTTCGCTAAGGCTGTTCTTGTGGAATTGGAAAAGGGATATTTGGAAGCCCATAGAGGGCTATGGTGAAAAAGGAAATATGTTCCGTTCAAAACTGGAAAGAAGCTTTCTGAGAAACTGCTCTGTGTTCTGTTAATTCATCTCACAGAGTTACATCTTTCCCTTCAAGAAGTCTTTCGCTAACGCTGTTATTGTGGAATTGGCAAAGGGATATTTGGAAGCCCATAGAGGGCTATGGTGAAAAAGGAAATATCTTCCGTTCAAAACTGGAAAGAAGCTTTCTGAGAAACTGCTCTGTGTTCTGTTAATTCATCTCACAGAGTTACATCTTTCCCTTCAAGAAGCCTTTCGCTAAGGCTGTTCTTGTATAATTGGCAAAGGGATATTTGGAAGCCCATAGAGGGTTATGGTGAAAAAGGAAATATCTTCCGTTCAAAACTGGAAAGAAGCTTTCTGAGAAACTTCTCTTTGTTCTGTTAATTAATCTCACAGAGTTACATCTTTCCCTTCAAGAAGCCTTTCGCTAAGGCTGTTCTTGTGGAATTGGCAAAGGGATATTTGGAAGCCCATAGAGGGCTATGGTGAAAAAGGAAATACCTTCCGTTCAAAACTGGAAAGAAGCTTTCTGAGAAACTGCTCTGTGTTCTGTGAATTCATCTCACAGAGTTACATCTTTCCCTTCAAGAAGCCTTTCGCTAAGGCTGTTCTTGTGGAATTGGCAAAGGGATATTTGGAAGCCCATAGAGGGTTATGGTGAAAAAGGAAATATCTTCCGTTCAAAACTGGAAAGAAGCTTTCTGAGAAACTGCTCCCTGTTCTGTTAATTAATCTCACAGAGTTACATCTTTCCCTTCAAGAAGCCTTTCGCTAAGGCTTTTCTTGTGGAATTGGCAAAGGGATATTTGGAAGCCCATAGAGGGCTATGGTGAAAAAGGAAATACCTTCCGTTCAAAAGTGGAAAGAAACTTTCTGAGAAACTGCTCTGTGTTCTGTTAATTCATCTAACAGAGTTACATGTTTCCCTTCAAGAAGCCTTTCGCTAAGGCTCTTCTTGTGGATTTGGCGAAGGGATATTTGGAAGCCCATAGAGGGCTATGGTGAAAAAGGAAATATCTTCCGTTCAAAACTGGAAAGATGCTTTCTGAGAAACTGCTCCCTGTTCTGTTAATTCATCTCACAGAGTTACATCTTTCCCTTCAAGAAGCCTTTCGCTAAGGCTGTTCTTGTGGAATTGGCAAAGGGATATTAGGAATCCCATAGAGGGCTATGGTGAAAAAGTAAATATCTTCCGTTCAAAACTGGAAAGAAGCTTTCTGAGAAACTGCTCTGTGTTGTGTTAATTCATCTCACAGAGTTACATCTTTCCCTTCAAGAAGCCTTTCGCTAAAGCTGTTCTTGTGGAATTGGCAAAGTCATATTTGGAAGCTCATAGAGGGCTATGGTGAAAAAGGAAATATCTTCCGTTCAAAACTGGAAAGAAGCTTTCTGAGAAACTGCTCTGTGTTCTGTAAATTCATCTCACAGAGGTACATCTTTCCCTTCAAGAAGCCTTTCGCTAAGGCTGTTCTTGTGGAATTGGAAAAGGGATATTTGGAAGCCCATAGAGGGCTATGGTGAAAAAGGAAATATCTTCCGTTGAAAACTGGAAACAATCCTTCTGAGAAACTGCTCTGTGTTCTGTTAATTCATCTCACAGAGTTACATCTTTCCCTTCAAGAAGCCTTTCGCTAAGGCTGTTTTTGTGGAATTGGCAAAGGGATATTTGGAAGCCCATAGAGGGCTATGGTGAAAAAGGAAATATCTTCCGTTCAAAACTGGAAAGAAGCTTTCTGAGAAACTGCTCTGTGTTCTGTTAATTCATCTCACAGAGTTACATCTGTCCCTTCAAGAAGCCTTTCGCTAAGGCTGTTCTTGTGGAATTGGCAAAGGGATATTTGGAAGCCCTTAGAGGGCTATGGTGAAAAAGGAAATATCTTCCGTTCAAAACTGGAAAGAAGCTTTCTGAGAAACTGCTCTGTGTTCTGTTAATTCATCTCACAGAGTTACATGTTTCCCTTCAAGAAGCCTTTCGCTAAGGCTCTTCTTGTGGATTTGGCGAAGGGATATTTGGAAGCCCATAGAGGGCTATGGTGAAAAAGGAAATATCTTCCGTTCAAAACTGGAAAGAAGCTTTCTGAGAAACTGCTCTGTGTTGTGTTAATTCATCTCACAGAGTTACATCTTTCCCTTCAAGAAGCCTTTCGCTAAAGCTGTTCTTGTGGAATTGGCAAAGTCATATTTGGAAGCTCATAGAGGGCTATGGTGAAAAAGAAAATATCTTCCGTTCAAAACTGGAAAAAGCTTTCTGAGAAACTGCTCTGTGTTCTGTAAATTCATCTCACAGGGTTACATCTTTCCCTTCAAGAAGCCTTTCGCTAAGGCTGTTCTTGTGGAATTGGAAAAGGGATATTTGGAAGCCCATAGAGGGCTATGGTGAAAAAGGAAATATCTTCCGTTCAAAACTGGAAAGAAGCTTTCTGAGAATCTGCTCTGTGTTCTGTTAATTCATCTCACAGAGTTACATCTTTCCCTTCAAGAAGCCTTTCGCTAAGGCTGTTCTTGTGGAATTGGAAAAGGGATATTTGGAAGCCCGTAGAGGGCTATGGTGAAAAAGGAAATATCTTCCGTTGAAAACTGGAAACAATCCTTCTGAGAAACTGCTCTGTGTTCTGTTAATTCATCTCACAGAGTTACATCTTTCCCTTCAAGAAGCCTTTCGCTAAGGCTGTTTTGGTGGAATTGGCAAAGGGATATTTGGGAGCCCATAGAGGGCTATGGTGAAAAAGGAAATATCTTCCGTTCAAAACTGGAAAGAAGCTTTCTGAGAATCTGCTCTGTGTTCTGTTAATTCATCTCACAGAGTTACATCTTTCCCTTCAAGAAGCCTTTCGCTAAGGCTGTTCTTGTGGAATTGGAAAAGGGATATTTGGAAGCCCATAGAGGGCTATGGTGAAAAAGGAAATATGTTCCGTTCAAAACTGGAAAGAAGCTTTCTGAGAAACTGCTCTGTGTTCTGTTAATTCATCTCACAGAGTTACATCTTTCCCTTCAAGAAGTCTTTCGCTAACGCTGTTATTGTGGAATTGGCAAAGGGATATTTGGAAGCCCATAGAGGGCTATGGTGAAAAAGGAAATATCTTCCGTTCAAAACTGGAAAGAAGCTTTCTAAGAAACTGCTCTGTGTTCTGTTAATTCATCTCACAGAGTTACATCTTTCCCTTCAAGAAGCCTTTCGCTAAGGCTGTTCTTGTATAATTGGCAAAGGGATATTTGGAAGCCCATAGAGGGTTATGGTGAAAAAGGAAATATCTTCCGTTCAAAACTGGAAAGAAGCTTTCTGAGAAACTTCTCTTTGTTCTGTTAATTAATCTCACAGAGTTACATCTTTCCCTTCAAGAAGCCTTTCGCTAAGGCTGTTCTTGTGGAATTGGCAAAGGGATATTTGGAAGCCCATAGAGGGCTATGGTGAAAAAGGAAATACCTTCCGTTCAAAACTGGAAAGAAGCTTTCTGAGAAACTGCTCTGTGTTGTGTTAATTCATCTCACAGAGTTACATCTTTCCCTTCAAGAAGCCTTTCGCTAAAGCTGTTCTTGTGGAACTGGCAAAGTCATATTTGGAAGCTCGTAGAGGGCTATGGTGAAAAAGAAAATATCTTCCGTTCAAAACTGGAAAAAGCTTTCTGAGAAACTGCTCTGTGTTCTGTAAATTCATCTCACAGGGTTACATCTTTCCCTTCAAGAAGCCTTTCGCTAAGGCTGTTCTTGTGGAATTGGAAAAGGGATATTTAGAAGCCCATAGAGGGCTATGGTGAAAAAGGAAATATCTTCCGTTCAAAACTGGAAAGAAGCTTTCTGAGAAACTGCTCTGTGTTCTGTAAATTCATCTCACAGGGTTACATCTTTCCCTTCAAGAAGCCTTTCGCTAAGGCTGCTCTTGTGGAATGGGCAAAGGGATATTTGGAAGCCCATAGAGGGCTATGGTGAAAAAGGAAATATCTTCCGTTCAAAACTGGAAAGAAGCTTTCTGAGAATCTGCTCTGTGTTCTGTTAATTCATCTCACAGAGTTACATCTTTCGCTTCAAGAAGTCTTTCGCTAACGCTGTTATTGTGGAATTGGCAAAGGGATATTTGGAAGCCCATAGAGGGCTATGGTGAAAAAGGAAATATCTTCCGTTCAAAACTGGAAAGAAGCTTTCTAAGAAACTGCTCTGTGTTCTGTTAATTCATCTCACAGAGTTACATCTTTCCCTTCAAGAAGCCTTTCGCTAAGGCTGTTCTTGTATAATTGGCAAAGGGATATTTGGAAGCCCATAGAGGGTTATGGTGAAAAAGGAAATATCTTCCGTTCAAAACTGGAAAGAAGCTTTCTGAGAAACTTCTCTTTGTTCTGTTAATTAATCTCACAGAGTTACATCTTTCCCTTCAAGAAGCCTTTCGCTAAGGCTGTTCTTGTGGAATTGGCAAAGGGATATTTGGAAGCCCATAGAGGGCTATGGTGAAAAAGGAAATACCTTCCGTTCAAAACTGGAAAGAAGCTTTCTGAGAAACTGCTCTGTGTTGTGTTAATTCATCTCACAGAGTTACATCTTTCCCTTCAAGAAGCCTTTCGCTAAAGCTGTTCTTGTGGAACTGGCAAAGTCATATTTGGAAGCTCGTAGAGGGCTATGGTGAAAAAGAAAATATCTTCCGTTCAAAACTGGAAAAAGCTTTCTGAGAAACTGCTCTGTGTTCTGTAAATTCATCTCACAGGGTTACATCTTTCCCTTCAAGAAGCCTTTCGCTAAGGCTGTTCTTGTGGAATTGGAAAAGGGATATTTAGAAGCCCATAGAGGGCTATGGTGAAAAAGGAAATATCTTCCGTTCAAAACTGGAAAGAAGCTTTCTGAGAAACTGCTCTGTGTTCTGTAAATTCATCTCACAGGGTTACATCTTTCCCTTCAAGAAGCCTTTCGCTAAGGCTGCTCTTGTGGAATGGGCAAAGGGATATTTGGAAGCCCATAGAGGGCTATGGTGAAAAAGGAAATATCTTCCGTTCAAAACTGGAAAGAAGCTTTCTGAGAATCTGCTCTGTGTTCTGTTAATTCATCTCACAGAGTTACATCTTTCGCTTCAAGAAGTCTTTCGCTAACGCTGTTATTGTGGAATTGACAAAGGGATATTTGGAAGCCCATAGAGGGCTATGGTGAAAAAGGAAATATCTTCCGTTGAAAACTGGAAAGAAGCTTTCTGAGAAACTGCTCTGTGTTCTGTAAATTCATCTCACAGAGGTGCATCTTTCCCTTCAAGAAGCCTTTATCTAAGGCTGTTCTTGTGGAATTGGAAAAGGGATATTTGGAAGCCCATAGAGGGCTATGGTGAAAAAGGAAATATCTTCCGTTGAAAACTGGAAAAAATCCTTCTGAGAAACTGCTCTGTGTTCTGTTAATTCATCTCACAGAGTTACATCTTTCCCTTCAAGAAGCCTTTCGCTAAGGCTGTTTTTGTGGAATTGGCAAAGGGATATTTGGAAGCCCATAGAGGGCTATGGTGAAAAAGGAAATATCTTCCGTTCAAAACTGGAAAGAAGCTTTCTGAGAAACTGCTCTGTGTTCTGTTAATTCATCTCACAGAGTTACATCTTTCCCTTCAAGAAGCCTTTCGCTAAGGCTGTTCTTGTGGAATTGGCAAAGGGATATTTGGAAGCCCTTAGAGGGCTATGGTGAAAAAGGAAATATCTTCCGTTCAAAACTGGAAAGAAGCTTTCTGAGAAACTGCTCTGTGTTCTGTTAATTAATCTCACAGAGTTACATCTTTCCCTTCAAGAAGCCTTTCGCTAAGGCTCTTCTTGTGGAATTGGCAAAGGGATATTTGGAAGCCCATAGAGGGCTATGGTGAAAAAGGAAATATCTTCCGTTCAAAACTGGAAAGAAGCTTTCTGAGAATCTGCTCTGTGTTCTGTTAATTCATCTCACAGAGTTACATCTTTCCCTTCAAGAAGCCTTTCGCTAAGGCTGTTCTTGTGGAATTGGCAAAGGGATATTTGGAAGCCCATAGAGGGCTATGGTGAAAAAGGAAATATCTTCCGTTCAAAACTGGAAAGAAGCTTTCTGAGAATCTGCTCTGTGTTCTGTTAATTAATCTCACAGAGTTACATCTTTCCCTTCAAGAAGCCTTTCGCTAAGACTGTTCTTGTGGAATTGGCAAAGGGATATTTGGAAGCCCATAGAGGGCTATGGTGAAAAAGGAAATATCTTCCGTTGAAAACTGGAAACAATCCTTCTGAGAAACTGCTCTGTGTTCTGTTAATTCATCTCACAGAGTTACATCTTTCCCTTCAAGAAGCCTTTCGCTAAGGCTGTTCTTGTGGAATTGGCAAAGGGATATTTGGAAGCCCTTAGAGGGCTATGGTGAAAAAGGAAATATCTTCCGTTCAAAACTGGAAAGAAGCTTTCTGAGAAACTGCTCTGTGTTGTGTTAATTCATCTCACAGAGTTACATCTTTCCCTTCAAGAAGCCTTTCGCTAAAGCTGTTCTTGTGGAATTGGCAAAGTCATATTTGGAAGCTCATAGAGGGCTATGGTGAAAAAGAAAATATCTTCCGTTCAAAACTGGAAAAAGCTTTCTGAGAAACTGCTCTGTGTTCTGTAAATTCATCTCACAGGGTTACATCTTTCCCTTCAAGAAGCCTTTCGCTAAGGCTGTTCTTGTGGAATTGGAAAAGGGATATTTGGAAGCCCATAGAGGGCTATGGTGAAAAAGGAAATATCTTCCGTTCAAAACTGGAAAGAAGCTTTCTGAGAATCTGCTCTGTGTTCTGTTAATTCATCTCACAGAGTTACATCTTTCCCTTCAAGAAGCCTTTCGCTAAGGCTGTTCTTGTGGAATTGGAAAAGGGATATTTGGAAGCCCGTAGAGGGCTATGGTGAAAAAGGAAATATCTTCCGTTGAAAACTGGAAACAATCCTTCTGAGAAACTGCTCTGTGTTCTGTTAATTCATCTCACAGAGTTACATCTTTCCCTTCAAGAAGCCTTTCGCTAAGGCTGTTTTGGTGGAATTGGCAAAGGGATATTTGGGAGCCCATAGAGGGCTATGGTGAAAAAGGAAATATCTTCCGTTCAAAACTGGAAAGAAGCTTTCTGAGAATCTGCTCTGTGTTCTGTTAATTCATCTCACAGAGTTACATCTTTCCCTTCAAGAAGCCTTTCGCTAAGGCTGTTCTTGTGGAATTGGCAAAGGGATATTTGGAAGCCCATAGAGGGCTATGGTGAAAAAGGAAATATGTTCCGTTCAAAACTGGAAAGAAGCTTTCTGAGAAACTGCTCTGTGTTCTGTTAATTCATCTCACAGAGTTACATCTTTCCCTTCAAGAAGTCTTTCGCTAACGCTGTTATTGTGGAATTGGCAAAGGGATATTTGGAAGCCCATAGAGGGCTATGGTGAAAAAGGAAATATCTTCCGTTCAAAACTGGAAAGAAGCTTTCTAAGAAACTGCTCTGTGTTCTGTTAATTCATCTCACAGAGTTACATCTTTCCCTTCAAGAAGCCTTTCGCTAAGGCTGTTCTTGTATAATTGGCAAAGGGATATTTGGAAGCCCATAGAGGGTTATGGTGAAAAAGGAAATATCTTCCGTTCAAAACTGGAAAGAAGCTTTCTGAGAAACTTCTCTTTGTTCTGTTAATTAATCTCACAGAGTTACATCTTTCCCTTCAAGAAGCCTTTCGCTAAGGCTGTTCTTGTGGAATTGGCAAAGGGATATTTGGAAGCCCATAGAGGGCTATGGTGAAAAAGGAAATACCTTCCGTTCAAAACTGGAAAGAAGCTTTCTGAGAAACTGCTCTGTGTTGTGTTAATTCATCTCACAGAGTTACATCTTTCCCTTCAAGAAGCCTTTCGCTAAAGCTGTTCTTGTGGAACTGGCAAAGTCATATTTGGAAGCTCGTAGAGGGCTATGGTGAAAAAGAAAATATCTTCCGTTCAAAACTGGAAAAAGCTTTCTGAGAAACTGCTCTGTGTTCTGTAAATTCATCTCACAGGGTTACATCTTTCCCTTCAAGAAGCCTTTCGCTAAGGCTGTTCTTGTGGAATTGGAAAAGGGATATTTAGAAGCCCATAGAGGGCTATGGTGAAAAAGGAAATATCTTCCGTTCAAAACTGGAAAGAAGCTTTCTGAGAAACTGCTCTGTGTTCTGTTAATTCATCTCACAGTGTTACATCTTTCCCTTCAAGAAGCCTTTCGCTAAGGCTGTTCTTGTGGAATTGGCAAAGGGATATTTGGAAACCCATAGAGGGCTATGTTGAAAAAGGAAATATCTTCCGTTCAAAACTGGAAAGAAGCTTTCTGAGAAACTTCTCTGTGTTCTGTAAATTCATCTCACAGAGGTATATCTTTCCCTTCAAGAAGCCTTTCGCTAAGGCTGTTCTTGTGGAATTGGAAAAGGGACATTTGGAAGCCCATAGAGGGCTATGGTGAAAAAGGAAATATCTTCCGTTCAAAACTGGAAAGAAGCTTTCTGAGAATCTGCTCTGTGTTCTGTTAATTCATCTCACAGAGTTACATCTTTCCCTTCAAGAAGCCTTTCGCTAAGACTGTTCTTGTGGAATTGGAAAAGGGATATTTGGAAGCCCATAGAGGGCTATGGTGAAAAAGGAAATATCTTCCGTTGAAAACTGGAAACAATCCTTCTGAGAAACTGCTCTGTGTTCTGTTAATTCATCTCACAGAGTTACATCTTTCCCTTCAAGAAGCCTTTCGCTAAGGCTGTTCTTGTGGAATTGGAAAAGGGATATTTGGAAGCCCATAGAGGGCTATGGTGAAAAAGGAAATATCTTCCGTTGAAAACTGGAAACAATCCTTCTGAGAAACTGCTCTGTGTTCTGTTAATTCATCTCACAGAGTTACATCTTTCCCTTCAAGAAGCCTTACGCTAAGGCTGTTTTTGTGGAATTGGCAAAGGGATATTTGGAAGCCCATAGAGGGCTATGGTGAAAAAGGAAATATCTTCCGTTCAAAACTGGAAAGAAGCTTTCTGAGAAACTGCTCTGTGTTCTGTTAATTCATCTCACAGAGTTACATCTTTCCCTTCAAGAAGCCTTTCGCTAAGGCTGTTCTTGTGGAATTGGCAAAGGGATATTTGGAAGCCCTTAGAGGGCTATGGTGAAAAAGGAAATATCTTCCGTTCAAAACTGGAAAGAAGCTTTCTGAGAAACTGCTCTGTGTTCTGTTAATTCATCTCACAGAGTTACATGTTTCCCTTCAAGAAGCCTTTCGCTAAGGCTCTTCTTGTGGATTTGGCGAAGGGATATTTGGAAGCCCATAGAGGGCTATGGTGAAAAGGGAAATATCTTCCGTTCAAAACTGGAAAGAAGCTTTCTGAGAAACTGCTCCCTGTTCTGTTAATTCATCTCACAGAGTTACATCTTTCCCTTCAAGAAGCCTTTCGCTAAGGCTGTTCTTGTGGAATTGGCAAAGGGATATTTGGAAGCCCATAGAGGGCTATGGTGAAAAAGTAAATATCTTCCGTTCAAAACTGGAAAGAAGCTTTCTGAGAAACTGCTCTGTGTTGTGTTAATTCATCTCACAGAGTTACATCTTTCCCTTCAAGAAGCCTTTCGCTAAAGCTGTTCTTGTGGAATTGGCAAAGTCATATTTGGAAGCTCATAGAGGGCTATGGTGAAAAAGAAAATATCTTCCGTTCAAAACTGGAAAAAGCTTTCTGAGAAACTGCTCTGTGTTCTGTAAATTCATCTCACAGGGTTACATCTTTCCCTTCAAGAAGCCTTTCGCTAAGGCTGTTCTTGTGGAATTGGCAAAGGGATATTTGGAAGCCCATAGAGGGCTATGGTGAAAAAGGAAATATCTTCCGTTCAAAACTGGAAAGAAGCTTTCTGAGAATCTGCTCTGTGTTCTGTTAATTCATCTCACAGAGTTACATCTTTCCCTTCAAGAAGCCTTTCGCTAAGGCTGTTCTTGTGGAATTGGAAAAGGGATATTTGGAAGCCCGTAGAGGGCTATGGTGAAAAAGGAAATATCTTCCGTTGAAAACTGGAAACAATCCTTCTGAGAAACTGCTCTGTGTTCTGTTAATTCATCTCACAGAGTTACATCTTTCCCTTCAAGAAGCCTTTCGCTAAGGCTGTTTTGGTGGAATTGGCAAAGGGATATTTGGAAGCCCATAGAGGGCTATGGTGAAAAAGGAAATATCTTCCGTTCAAAACTGGAAAGAAGCTTTCTGAGAATCTGCTCTGTGTTCTGTTAATTAATCTCACAGAGTTACATCTTTCCCTTCAAGAAGCCTTTCGCTAAGACTGTTCTTGTGGAATTGGCAAAGGGATATTTGGAAGCCCATAGAGGGCTATGGTGAAAAAGGAAATATCTTCCGTTGAAAACTGGAAACAATCCTTCTGAGAAACTGCTCTGTGTTCTGTTAATTCATCTCACAGAGTTACATCTTTCCCTTCAAGAAGCCTTTCGCTAAGGCTGTTCTTGTGGAATTGGCAAAGGGATATTTGGAAGCCCTTAGAGGGCTATGGTGAAAAAGGAAATATCTTCCGTTCAAAACTGGAAAGAAGCTTTCTGAGAAACTGCTCTGTGTTGTGTTAATTCATCTCACAGAGTTACATCTTTCCCTTCAAGAAGCCTTTCGCTAAAGCTGTTCTTGTGGAATTGGCAAAGTCATATTTGGAAGCTCATAGAGGGCTATGGTGAAAAAGAAAATATCTTCCGTTCAAAACTGGAAAAAGCTTTCTGAGAAACTGCTCTGTGTTCTGTAAATTCATCTCACAGGGTTACATCTTTCCCTTCAAGAAGCCTTTCGCTAAGGCTGTTCTTGTGGAATTGGAAAAGGGATATTTGGAAGCCCATAGAGGGCTATGGTGAAAAAGGAAATATCTTCCGTTCAAAACTGGAAAGAAGCTTTCTGAGAATCTGCTCTGTGTTCTGTTAATTCATCTCACAGAGTTACATCTTTCCCTTCAAGAAGCCTTTCGCTAAGGCTGTTCTTGTGGAATTGGAAAAGGGATATTTTGAAGCCCGTAGAGGGCTATGGTGAAAAAGGAAATATCTTCCGTTGAAAACTGGAAACAATCCTTCTGAGAAACTGCTCTGTGTTCTGTTAATTCATCTCACAGAGTTACATCTTTCCCTTCAAGAAGCCTTTCGCTAAGGCTGTTTTGGTGGAATTGGCAAAGGGATATTTGGGAGCCCATAGAGGGCTATGGTGAAAAAGGAAATATCTTCCGTTCAAAACTGGAAAGAAGCTTTCTGAGAATCTGCTCTGTGTTCTGTTAATTCATCTCACAGAGTTACATCTTTCCCTTCAAGAAGCCTTTCGCTAAGGCTGTTCTTGTGGAATTGGAAAAGGGATATTTGGAAGCCCATAGAGGGCTATGGTGAAAAAGGAAATATGTTCCGTTCAAAACTGGAAAGAAGCTTTCTGAGAAACTGCTCTGTGTTCTGTTAATTCATCTCACAGAGTTACATCTTTCCCTTCAAGAAGTCTTTCGCTAACGCTGTTATTGTGGAATTGGCAAAGGGATATTTGGAAGCCCATAGAGGGCTATGGTGAAAAAGGAAATATCTTCCGTTCAAAACTGGAAAGAAGCTTTCTAAGAAACTGCTCTGTGTTCTGTTAATTCATCTCACAGAGTTACATCTTTCCCTTCAAGAAGCCTTTCGCTAAGGCTGTTCTTGTATAATTGGCAAAGGGATATTTGGAAGCCCATAGAGGGTTATGGTGAAAAAGGAAATATCTTCCGTTCAAAACTGGAAAGAAGCTTTCTGAGAAACTTCTCTTTGTTCTGTTAATTAATCTCACAGAGTTACATCTTTCCCTTCAAGAAGCCTTTCGCTAAGGCTGTTCTTGTGGAATTGGCAAAGGGATATTTGGAAGCCCATAGAGGGCTATGGTGAAAAAGGAAATACCTTCCGTTCAAAACTGGAAAGAAGCTTTCTGAGAAACTGCTCTGTGTTGTGTTAATTCATCTCACAGAGTTACATCTTTCCCTTCAAGAAGCCTTTCGCTAAAGCTGTTCTTGTGGAACTGGCAAAGTCATATTTGGAAGCTCGTAGAGGGCTATGGTGAAAAAGAAAATATCTTCCGTTCAAAACTGGAAAAAGCTTTCTGAGAAACTGCTCTGTGTTCTGTAAATTCATCTCACAGGGTTACATCTTTCCCTTCAAGAAGCCTTTCGCTAAGGCTGTTCTTGTGGAATTGGAAAAGGGATATTTAGAAGCCCATAGAGGGCTATGGTGAAAAAGGAAATATCTTCCGTTCAAAACTGGAAAGAAGCTTTCTGAGAAACTGCTCTGTGTTCTGTTAATTCATCTCACAGTGTTACATCTTTCCCTTCAAGAAGCCTTTCGCTAAGGCTGTTCTTGTGGAATTGGCAAAGGGATATTTGGAAACCCATAGAGGGCTATGTTGAAAAAGGAAATATCTTCCGTTCAAAACTGGAAAGAAGCTTTCTGAGAAACTTCTCTGTGTTCTGTAAATTCATCTCACAGAGGTATATCTTTCCCTTCAAGAAGCCTTTCGCTAAGGCTGTTCTTGTGGAATTGGAAAAGGGACATTTGGAAGCCCATAGAGGGCTATGGTGAAAAAGGAAATATCTTCCGTTCAAAACTGGAAAGAAGCTTTCTGAGAATCTGCTCTGTGTTCTGTTAATTCATCTCACAGAGTTACATCTTTCCCTTCAAGAAGCCTTTCGCTAAGACTGTTCTTGTGGAATTGGAAAAGGGATATTTGGAAGCCCATAGAGGGCTATGGTGAAAAAGGAAATATCTTCCGTTGAAAACTGGAAACAATCCTTCTGAGAAACTGCTCTGTGTTCTGTTAATTCATCTCACAGAGTTACATCTTTCCCTTCAAGAAGCCTTTCGCTAAGGCTGTTCTTGTGGAATTGGAAAAGGGATATTTGGAAGCCCATAGAGGGCTATGGTGAAAAAGGAAATATCTTCCGTTGAAAACTGGAAACAATCCTTCTGAGAAACTGCTCTGTGTTCTGTTAATTCATCTCACAGAGTTACATCTTTCCCTTCAAGAAGCCTTACGCTAAGGCTGTTTTTGTGGAATTGGCAAAGGGATATTTGGAAGCCCATAGAGGGCTATGGTGAAAAAGGAAATATCTTCCGTTCAAAACTGGAAAGAAGCTTTCTGAGAAACTGCTCTGTGTTCTGTTAATTCATCTCACAGAGTTACATCTTTCCCTTCAAGAAGCCTTTCGCTAAGGCTGTTCTTGTGGAATTGGCAAAGGGATATTTGGAAGCCCTTAGAGGGCTATGGTGAAAAAGGAAATATCTTCCGTTCAAAACTGGAAAGAAGCTTTCTGAGAAACTGCTCTGTGTTCTGTTAATTCATCTCACAGAGTTACATGTTTCCCTTCAAGAAGCCTTTCGCTAAGGCTCTTCTTGTGGATTTGGCGAAGGGATATTTGGAAGCCCATAGAGGGCTATGGTGAAAAGGGAAATATCTTCCGTTCAAAACTGGAAAGAAGCTTTCTGAGAAACTGCTCCCTGTTCTGTTAATTCATCTCACAGAGTTACATCTTTCCCTTCAAGAAGCCTTTCGCTAAGGCTGTTCTTGTGGAATTGGCAAAGGGATATTTGGAAGCCCATAGAGGGCTATGGTGAAAAAGTAAATATCTTCCGTTCAAAACTGGAAAGAAGCTTTCTGAGAAACTGCTCTGTGTTGTGTTAATTCATCTCACAGAGTTACATCTTTCCCTTCAAGAAGCCTTTCGCTAAAGCTGTTCTTGTGGAATTGGCAAAGTCATATTTGGAAGCTCATAGAGGGCTATGGTGAAAAAGAAAATATCTTCCGTTCAAAACTGGAAAAAGCTTTCTGAGAAACTGCTCTGTGTTCTGTAAATTCATCTCACAGGGTTACATCTTTCCCTTCAAGAAGCCTTTCGCTAAGGCTGTTCTTGTGGAATTGGCAAAGGGATATTTGGAAGCCCATAGAGGGCTATGGTGAAAAAGGAAATATCTTCCGTTCAAAACTGGAAAGAAGCTTTCTGAGAATCTGCTCTGTGTTCTGTTAATTCATCTCACAGAGTTACATCTTTCCCTTCAGGAAGCCTTTCGCTAAGGCTGTTCTTGTGGAATTGGAAAAGGGATATTTGGAAGCCCGTAGAGGGCTATGGTGAAAAAGGAAATATCTTCCGTTGAAAACTGGAAACAATCCTTCTGAGAAACTGCTCTGTGTTCTGTTAATTCATCTCACAGAGTTACATCTTTCCCTTCAAGAAGCCTTTCGCTAAGGCTGTTTTGGTGGAATTGGCAAAGGGATATTTGGAAGCCCATAGAGGGCTATGGTGAAAAAGGAAATATCTTCCGTTCAAAACTGGAAAGAAACTTTCTGAGAATCTGCTCTGTGTTCTGTTAATTCATCTCACAGAGTTACATCTTTCCCTTCAAGAAGCCTTTCGCTAAGGCTGTTCTTGTGGAATTGGAAAAGGGATATTTGGAAGCCCATAGAGGGCTATGGTGAAAAAGGAAATATCTTCCGTTCAAAACTGGAAAGAAGCTTTCTGAGAATCTGCTCTGTGTTCTGTTAATTCATCTCACAGAGTTACATCTTTCCCTTCAAGAAGCCTTTCGCTAAGGCTGTTCTTGTGGAATTGGCAAAGGGATATTTGGAAGCCCATAGAGGGTTATGGTGAAAAAGGAAATATCTTCCGTTCAAAACTGGAAAGAAGCTTTCTGAGAAACTGCTCCCTGTTCTGTTAATTAATCTCACAGAGTTACATCTTTCCCTTCAAGAAGCCTTTCGCTAAGGCTGTTCTTGTGGAATTGGCAAAGGGATATTTGGAATCCCATGGAGGGCTATGGTGAAAAAGTAAATATCTTCCGTTCAAAACTGGAAAGAAGCTTTCTGAGAAACTGCTCTGTGTTCTGTTAATTCATCTCACAGAGTTACATCTTTCCCTTCAAGAAGCCTTTCGCTAAAGCTGTTCTTGTGGAATTGGTAAAGTCAAATTTGGAAGCTCATAGAGGGCTATGGTGAAAAAGAAAATATCTTCCGTTCAAAACTGGAAAAAGCTTTCTGAGAAACTGCTCTGTGTTCTGTAAATTCATCTCACAGGGTTACATCTTTCCCTTCAAGAAGCCTTTCGCTAAGGCTGTTCTTGTGGAATTGGAAAAGGGATATTTAGAAGCCCATAGAGGGCTATGGTGAAAAAGGAAATATCTTCCGTTCAAAACTGGAAAGAAGCTTTCTGAGAAACTGCTCTGTGTTCTGTAAATTCATCTCACAGAGGTACATCTTTCCCTTCAAGAAGCCTTTCGCTAAGGCTGTTCTTGTGGAATTGGAAAAGGGATATTTGGAAGCCCATAGAGGGCTATGGTGAAAAAGGAAATATCTTCCGTTGAAAACTGGAAACAATCCTTCTGAGAAACTGCTCTGTGTTCTGTTAATTCATCTCACAGAGTTACATCTTTCCCTTCAAGAAGCCTTACGCTAAGGCTGTTTTTGTGGAATTGGCAAAGGGATATTTGGAAGCCCATAGAGGGCTATGGTGAAAAAGGAAATATCTTCCGTTCAAAACTGGAAAGAAGCTTTCTGAGAAACTGCTCTGTGTTCTGTTAATTCATCTCACAGAGTTACATCTTTCCCTTCAAGAAGCCTTTCGCTAAGGCTGTTCTTGTGGAATTGGCAAAGGGATATTTGGAAGCCCTTAGAGGGCTATGGTGAAAAAGGAAATATCTTCCGTTCAAAACTGGAAAGAAGCTTTCTGAGAAACTGCTCTGTGTTCTGTTAATTCATCTCACAGAGTTACATGTTTCCCTTCAAGAAGCCTTTCGCTAAGGCTCTTCTTGTGGATTTGGCGAAGGGATATTTGGAAGCCCATAGAGGGCTATGGTGAAAAGGGAAATATCTTCCGTTCAAAACTGGAAAGAAGCTTTCTGAGAAACTGCTCCCTGTTCTGTTAATTCATCTCACAGAGTTACATCTTTCCCTTCAAGAAGCCTTTCGCTAAGGCTGTTCTTGTGGAATTGGCAAAGGGATATTTGGAATCCCATAGAGGGCTATGGTGAAAAAGGAAATATCTTCCGTTCAAAACTGGAAAGAAGCTTTCTGAGAAACTGCTCTGTGTTGTGTTAATTCATCTCACAGAGTTACATCTTTCCCTTCAAGAAGCCTTTCGCTAAAGCTGTTCTTGTGGAATTGGCAAAGTCATATTTGGAAGCTCATAGAGGGCTATGGTGAAAAAGAAAATATCTTCCGTTCAAAACTGGAAAAAGCTTTCTGAGAAACTGCTCTGTGTTCTGTAAATTCATCTCACAGGGTTACATCTTTCCCTTCAAGAAGCCTTTCGCTAAGGCTGTTCTTGTGGAATTGGCAAAGGGATATTTGGAAGCCCATAGAGGGCTATGGTGAAAAAGGAAATATCTTCCGTTCAAAACTGGAAAGAAGCTTTCTGAGAATCTGCTCTGTGTTCTGTTAATTCATCTCACAGAGTTACATCTTTCCCTTCAAGAAGCCTTTCGCTAAGGCTGTTCTTGTGGAATTGGAAAAGGGATATTTGGAAGCCCGTAGAGGGCTATGGTGAAAAAGGAAATATCTTCCGTTGAAAACTGGAAACAATCCTTCTGAGAAACTGCTCTGTGTTCTGTTAATTCATCTCACAGAGTTACATCTTTCCCTTCAAGAAGCCTTTCGCTAAGGCTGTTTTGGTGGAATTGGCAAAGGGATATTTGGAAGCCCATAGAGGGCTATGGTGAAAAAGGAAATATCTACCGTTCAAAACTGGAAAGAAGCTTTCTGAGAATCTGCTCTGTGTTCTGTTAATTCATCTCACAGAGTTACATCTTTCCCTTCAAGAAGCCTTTCGCTAAGGCTGTTCTTGTGGAATTGGAAAAGGGATATTTGGAAGCCCATAGAGGGCTATGGTGAAAAAGGAAATATCTTCCGTTGAAAACTGGAAACAATCCTTCTGAGAAACTGCTCTGTGTTCTGTAAATTCATCTCACAGAGTTACATCTTTCCCTTCAAGAAGCCTTTCGCTAAGGCTGTTTTTGTGGAATTGGCAAAGGGATATTTGGAAGCCCATAGAGGGCTATGGTGAAAAAGGAAATATCTTCCGTTCAAAACTGGAAAGAAGCTTTCTGAGAAACTGCTCTGTGTTCTGTTAATTCATCTCACAGAGTTACATCTTTCCCTTCAAGAAGTCTTTCGCTAACGCTGTTATTGTGGAATTGGCAAAGGGATATTTGGAAGCCCATAGAGGGCTATGGTGAAAAAGGAAATATCTTCCGTTCAAAACTGGAAAGAAGCTTTCTGAGAAACTGCTCCCTGTTCTGTTAATTAATCTCACAGAGTTACATCTTTCCCTTCAAGAAGCCTTTCGCTAAGGCTGTTCTTGTGGAATTGGCAAAGGGATATTTGGAAGCCCATAGAGGGCTATGGTGAAAAAGGAAATACCTTCAGTTCAAAACTGGAAAGAAACTTTCTGAGAAACTGCTCTGTGTTCTGTTAATTCATCTCACAGAGTTACATGTTTCCCTTCAAGAAGCCTTTCGCTAAGGCTGTTCTTGTGGATTTGGCGAAGGGATATTTGGAAGCCCATAGAGGGCTATGGTGAAAAAGGAAATATCTTCCGTTCAAAACTGGAAAGAAGCTTTCTGAGAAACTGCTCCCTGTTCTGTTAATTCATCTCACAGAGTTGCATCTTTCCCTTCAAGAAGCCTTTCGCTAAGGCTGTTCTTGTGGAATTGGCAAAGTCATATTTGGAAGCTCATAGAGGGCTATGGTGAAAAAGGAAATATCTTCCGTTCAAAACTGGAAAAAGCTTTCTGAGAAACTGCTCTGTGTTCTGTAAATTCATCTCACAGGGTTACATCTTTCCCTTCAAGAAGCCTTTCGCTAAGGCTGTTCTTGTGGAATTGGCAAAGGGATATTTGGAAGCCCATAGAGGGCTATGGTGAAAAAGGAAATATCTTCCGTTCAAAACTGGAAAGAAGCTTTCTGAGAATCTGCTCTGTGTTCTGTTAATTCATCTCACAGAGTTACATCTTTCCCTTCAAGAAGCCTTTGGCTAAGTCTGTTCTTGTGGAATTGGAAAAGGGATATTTGGAAGCCCGTAGAGGGCTATGGTGAAAAAGCAAATATCTTCCGTTGAAAACTGGAAACAATCCTTCTGAGAAACTGCTCTGTGTTCTGTTAATTCATCTCACAGAGTTACATCTTTCCCTTCAAGAAGCCTTTCGCTAAGGCTGTTTTGGTGGAATTGGCAAAGGGATATTTGGAAGCCCATAGAGGGCTATGGTGAAAAAGGAAATATCTTCCGTTCAAAACTGGAAAGAAGCTTTCTGAGAAACTGCTCTGTGTTCTGTTAATTCATCTCAC
This sequence comes from Chlorocebus sabaeus, assembly GCF_047675955.1. Taxonomy (NCBI): domain Eukaryota; kingdom Metazoa; phylum Chordata; class Mammalia; order Primates; family Cercopithecidae; genus Chlorocebus; species Chlorocebus sabaeus. The sequence continues at coordinate 1,710,944 of NW_027327925.1, read as the reverse complement.
AGAGTTACATCTTTCTCTTCAAGAAGCCTTTCGCTAAGGCTGTTCTTGTGGAATTGGCAAAGGGATATTAGGAAGCCCTTAGAGGGCTATGGTGAAAAAGGAAATATCTTCCGTTCAAAACTGGAAAGAAGCTTTCTGAGAAACTGCTCTGTGTTCTGTTAATTAATCTCACAGAGTTACATCTTTCCCTTCAAGAAGCCTTTCGCTAAGGCTGTTCTTGTGGAATTGGCAAAGGGATATTTGGAAGCCCATAGAGAGCTATGGTGAAAAAGGAAATATCTTCCGTTCAAAACTGGAAAGAAGCTTTCTGAGAATCTGCTCTGTGTTCTGTTAATTCATCTCACAGAGTTACATCTTTCCCTTCAAGAAGCCTTTCGCTAAGGCTGTTCTTGTGGAATTGGAAAAGGGATATTTGGAAGCCCATAGAGGGCTATGGTGAAAAATGAAATATCTTCCGTTGAAAACTGGAAACAATCCTTCTGTGAAACTGCTCTGTGTTCTGTAAATTCATCTCACAGAGTTACATCTTTCCCTTCAAGAAGCCTTTCGCTAAGGCTGTTTTTGTGGAATTGGCAAAGGGATATTTGGAAGCCCATAGAGGGCTATGGTGAAAAAGGAAATATCTTCCGTTCAAAACTGGAAAGAAGCTTTCTGAGAAACTGCTCTGTGTTCTGTTAATTCATCTCACAGAGTTACATCTTTCCCTTCAAGAAGTCTTTCGCTAACTCTGTTATTGTGGAATTGGCAAAGGGATATTTGGAAGCCCATAGAGGGCTATGGTGAAAAAGGAAATATCTTCCGTTCAAAACTGGAAAGAAGCTTTCTGAGAAACTGCTCTGTGTTCTGTTAATTCATCTCACAGAGTTACATCTTTCCCTTCAAGAAGCCTTTCGCTAACGCTGTTCTTGTATAATTGGCAAAGGGATATTTGGAAGCCCATAGAGGGTTATGGTGAAAAAGGAAATATCTTCCGTTCAAAACTGGAAAGAAGCTTTCTGAGAAACTTCTCTTTGTTCTGTTAATTAATCTCACAGAGTTACATCTTTCCCTTCAAGAAGCCTTTCGCTAAGGCTGTTCTTGTGGAATTGGCAAAGGGATATTTGGAAGCCCATAGAGGGCTATGGTGAAAAAGGAAATACCTTCCGTTCAAAACTGGAAAGAAGCTTTCTGAGAAACTGCTCTGTGTTGTGTTAATTCATCTCACAGAGTTACATCTTTCCCTTCAAAAAGCCTTTCGCTAAAGCTGTTCTTGTGGAATTGGCAAAGTCATATTTGGAAGCTCGTAGAGGGCTATGGTGAAAAAGAAAATATCTTCCGTTCAAAACTGGAAAAAGCTTTCTGAGAAACTGCTCTGTGTTCTGTAAATTCATCTCACAGGGTTACATCTTTCCCTTCAAGAAGCCTTTCGCTAAGGCTGTTCTTGTGGAATTGGAAAAGGGATATTTAGAAGCCCATAGAGGGCTATGGTGAAAAAGGAAATATCTTCCGTTCAAAACTGGAAAGAAGCTTTCTGAGAAACTGCTCTGTGTTCTGTTAATTCATCTCACAGTGTTACATCTTTCCCTTAAAGAATCCTTTCGCTAAGGCTGTTCTTGTGGAATTGGCAAAGGGATATTTGGAAGCCCATAGAGGGCTATGGTGAAAAAGGAAATATCTTCGGTTCAAAACTGGAAAGAAGCTTTCTGAGAAACTGCTCTGTGTTCTGTTAATTCATCTCACAGAGTTACATCTTTCCCTTCAAGAAGCCTTTCGCTAAGGCTGTTCTTGTGGAATTGGCAAAGGGATATTAGGAAGCCCTTAGAGGGCTATGGTGAAAAAGGAAATATCTTCCGTTCAAAACTGGAAAGAAGCTTTCTGAGAAACTGCTCTGTGTTCTGTTAATTAATCTCACAGAGTTACATCTTTCCCTTCAAGAAGCCTTTCGCTAAGGCTGTTCTTGTGGAATTGGCAAAGGGATATTTGGAAGCCCATAGAGGGCTATGGTGAAAAAGGAAATATCTTCCGTTCAAAACTGGAAAGAAGCTTTCTGAGAATCTGCTCTGTGTTCTGTTAATTCATCTCACAGAGTTACATCTTTCCCTTCAAGAAGCCTTTCGCTAAGGCTGTTCTTGTGGAATTGGAAAAGGGATATTTGGAAGCCCATAGAGGGCTATGGTGAAAAAGGAAATATCTTCCGTTGAAAACTGGAAACAATCCTTCTGAGAAACTGCTCTGTGTTCTGTAAATTCATCTCACAGAGTTACATCTTTCCCTTCAAGAAGCCTTTCGCTAAGGCTGTTTTTGTGGAATTGGCAAAGGGATATTTGGAAGCCCATAGAGGGCTATGGTGAAAAAGGAAATATCTTCCGTTCAAAACTGGAAAGAAGCTTTCTGAGAAACTGCTCTGTGTTCTGTTAATTCATCTCACAGAGTTACATCTTTCCCTTCAAGAAGTCTTTCGCTAACGCTGTTATTGTGGAATTGGCAAAGGGATATTTGGAAGCCCATAGAGGGCTATGGTGAAAAAGGAAATATCTTCCGTTCAAAACTGGAAACAAGCTTTCTGAGAAACTGCTCTGTGTTCTGTTAATTAATCTCACAGAGTTACATCTTTCCCTTCAAGAAGCCTTTCGCTAAGGCTGTTCTTGTGGAATTGGCAAAGGGATATTTGGAAGCCCATAGAGGGCTATGGTGAAAAAGGAAATACCTTCCGTTCAAAACTGGAAAGAAGCTTTCTGAGAAACTGCTCTGTGTTGTGTTAATTCATCTCACAGAGTTACATCTTTCCCTTCAAGAAGCCTTTCGCTGAAGCTGTTCTTGTGGAATTGGCAAAGTCATATTTGGAAGCTCATAGAGGGCTATGGTGAAAAAGAAATTATCTTCCGTTCAAAACTGGAAAAAGCTTTCTGAGAAACTGCTCTGTGTTCTGTAAATTCATCTCACAGGGTTACATCTTTCCCTTCAAGAAGCCTTTCGCTAAGGCTGTTCTTGTGGAATTGGAAAAGGGATATTTAGAAGGCCATAGAGGGCTATGGTGAAAAAGGAAATATCTTCCGTTCAAAACTGGAAAGAAGCTTTCTGAGAAACTGCTCTGTGTTCTGTTAATTCATCTCACAGTGTTACATCTTTCCCTTCAAGAAGCCTTTCGCTAAGGCTGTTCTTGTGGAATTGGCAAAGGGATATTTGGAAACCCATAGAGGGCTATGTTGAAAAAGGAAATATCTTCCGTTCAAAACTGGAAAGAAGCTTTCTGAGAAACTGCTCTGTGTTCTGTAAATTCATCTCACAGAGGTACATCTTTCCCTTCAAGAAGCCTTTCGCTAAGGCTGTTCTTGTGGAATTGGAAAAGGGATATTTGGAAGCCCATAGAGGGCTATGGTGAAAAAGGAAATATCTTCCGTTGAAAACTGGAAAAAATCCTTCTGAGAAACTGCTCTGTGTTCTGTCAATTCATCTCACAGAGTTACATCTTTCCCTTCAAGAAGCCTTTCGCTAAGGCTGTTTTTGTGGAATTGGCAAAGGGATATTTGGAAGCCCATAGAGGGCTATGGTGAAAAAGGAAATATCTTCCGTTCAAAACTGGAAAGAAGCTTTCTGAGAAACTGCTCTGTGTTCTGTTAATTCATCTCACAGAGTTACATCTTTCCCTTCAAGAAGTCTTTCGCTAAGGCTGTTATTGTGATATTGGCAAAGGGATATTTGGAAGCCCATAGAGGGCTATGGTGAAAAAGGAAATATCTTCCGTTCAAAACTGGAAAGAAGCTTTCTGAGAAACTGCTCTGTGTTCTGTTAATTCATCTCACAGAGGTACATCTTTCCCTTCAAGAAGCCTTTCGCTAAGGCTGTTCTTGTGGAATTGGCAAAGGGATATTTGGAATCCCATAGAGGGCTATGGTGAAAAAGGAAATATCTTCCGTTCAAAACTGGAAAGAAGCTTTCTGAGAAACTGCTCTGTGTTGTGTTAATTCATCTCACAGAGTTACATCTTTCCCTTCAAGAAGCCTTTCGCTAAAGCTGTTCTTGTGGAATTGGCAAAGTCATATTTGGAAGCTCATAGAGGGCTATGGTGAAAAAGAAAATATCTTCCGTTCAAAACTGGAAAAAGCTTTCTGAGAAACTGCTCTGTGTTCTGTAAATTCATCTCACAGGGTTACATCTTTCCCTTCAAGAAGCCTTTCGCTAAGGCTGTTCTTGTGGAATTGGAAAAGGGATATTTAGAAGCCCATAGAGGGCTATGGGGAAAAAGGAAATATCTTCCGTTCAAAACTGGAAAGAAGCTTTCTGAGAAACTGCTCTGTGTTCTGTTAATTCATCTCACAGAGTTACATCTTTCCCTTCAAGAAGCCTTTCGCTAAGGCTGTTTTTGTGGAATTGGCAAAGGGATATTTGGAAGCCCATAGAGGGCTATGGTGAAAAAGGAAATATCTTCCGTTCAAAACTGGAAAGAAGCTTTCTGAGAAACTGCTCTGTGTTCTGTTAATTCATCTCACAGAGTTATATCTTTCCCTTCAAGAAGCCTTTCGCTAAGGCTGTTATTGTGGAATTGGCAAAGGGATATTTGGAAGCCCTTAGAGGGCTATGGTGAAAAAGGAAATATCTTCCGTTCAAAACTGGAAAGAAGCTTTCTGAGAAACTGCTCTGTGTTCTGTTAATTCATCTCACAGAGTTACATCTTTCCCTTCAAGAAGCCTTTCGCTAAGGCTGTTCTTGTGGAATTGGCAAAGGGATATTTGGAAGCCCATAGAGGGTTACAGTGAAAAAGGAAATATCTTCCGTTCAAAACTGGAAAGAAGCTTTCTGAGAAACTTCTCTGTGTTCTGCTAATTCATCTCACAGAGTTACATCTTTCCCTTCAAGAAGCCTTTCGCTAAGGCTGTTCTTGTGGAATTGGCAAAGGGATATTTGGAAGCCCTTAGAGGGCTATGGTGAAAAAGGAAATACCTTCCGTTCAAAACTGGAAAGAAACTTTCTGAGAAACTGCTCTGTGTTCTGTTAATTCATCTCACAGAGTTACATGTTTCCCTTCAAGGAGCCTTTCGCTAAGGCTCTTTTTGTGGATTTGGCGAAGGGATATTTGGAAGCCCATAGAGGGCTATGGTGAAAAAGGAAATATCTTCCGTTCGAAACTGGAAAGAAGCTTTCTGAGAAACTGCTCCCTGTTCTGTTAATTAATCTCACAGAGTTACATCTTTCCCTTCAAGAAGCCTTTCGCTAAGGCTGTTCTTGTGGAATTGGCAAAGGGATATTTGGAAGCCCATAGAGGGCTATGGTGAAAAAGGAAATACCTTCCGTTCAAAACCGGAAAGAAACTTTCTGAGAAACTGCTCTGTGTTCTGTTAATTCATCTCACAGAGTTACATGTTTCCCTTCAAGAAGCCTTTCGCTAAGGCTCTTCTTGTGGATTTGGCGAAGGGATATTTGGAAGCCCATAGAGGGCTATGGTGAAAAAGGAAATATCTTCCGTTCAAAACTGGAAAGAAGCTTTCTGAGAAACTGCTCCCTGTTCTGTTAATTCATCTCACAGAGTTACATCTTTCCCTTCAAGAAGCCTTTCGCTAAGGCTGTTCTTGTGGAATTGGCAAAGGGATATTTGGAATCCCATGGAGGGCTATGGTGAAAAAGTAAATATCTTCCGTTCAAAACTGGAAAGAAGCTTTCTGAGAAACTGCTCTGTGTTCTGTTAATTCATCTCACAGAGTTACATCTTTCCCTTCAAGAAGCCTTTCGCTAAAGCTGTTCTTGTGGAATTGGCAAAGTCATATTTGGAAGCTCATAGAGGGCTATGGTGAAAAAGAAAATATCTTCCGTTCAAAACTGGAAAAAGCTTTCTGAGAAACTGCTCTGTGTTCTGTAAATTCATCTCACAGGGTTACATCTTTCCCTTCAAGAAGCCTTTCGCTAAGGCTGTTCTTGTGGAATTGGAAAAGGGATATTTAGAAGCCCATAGAGGGCTATGGTGAAAAAGGAAATATCTTCCGTTCAAAACTGGAAAGAAGCTTTCTGAGAAACTGCTCTGTGTTCTGTAAATTCATCTCACAGAGGTACATCTTTCCCTTCAAGAAGCCTTTCGCTAAGGCTGTTCTTGTGGAATTGGAAAAGGGATATTTGGAAGCCCATAGAGGGCTATGGTGAAAAAGGAAATATCTTCCGTTGAAAACTGGAAACAATCCTTCTGAGAAACTGCTCTGTGTTCTGTTAATTCATCTCACAGAGTTACATCTTTCCCTTCAAGAAGCCTTACGCTAAGGCTGTTTTTGTGGAATTGGCAAAGGGATATTTGGAAGCCCATAGAGGGCTATGGTGAAAAAGGAAATATCTTCCGTTCAAAACTGGAAAGAAGCTTTCTGAGAAACTGCTCTGTGTTCTGTTAATTCATCTCACAGAGTTACATCTTTCCCTTCAAGAAGCCTTTCGCTAAGGCTGTTCTTGTGGAATTGGCAAAGGGATATTTGGAAGCCCTTAGAGGGCTATGGTGAAAAAGGAAATATCTTCCGTTCAAAACTGGAAAGAAGCTTTCTGAGAAACTGCTCTGTGTTCTGTTAATTCATCTCACAGAGTTACATGTTTCCCTTCAAGAAGCCTTTCGCTAAGGCTCTTCTTGTGGATTTGGCGAAGGGATATTTGGAAGCCCATAGAGGGCTATGGTGAAAAGGGAAATATCTTCCGTTCAAAACTGGAAAGAAGCTTTCTGAGAAACTGCTCCCTGTTCTGTTAATTCATCTCACAGAGTTACATCTTTCCCTTCAAGAAGCCTTTCGCTAAGGCTGTTCTTGTGGAATTGGCAAAGGGATATTTGGAATCCCATAGAGGGCTATGGTGAAAAAGGAAATATCTTCCGTTCAAAACTGGAAAGAAGCTTTCTGAGAAACTGCTCTGTGTTGTGTTAATTCATCTCACAGAGTTACATCTTTCCCTTCAAGAAGCCTTTCGCTAAAGCTGTTCTTGTGGAATTGGCAAAGTCATATTTGGAAGCTCATAGAGGGCTATGGTGAAAAAGAAAATATCTTCCGTTCAAAACTGGAAAAAGCTTTCTGAGAAACTGCTCTGTGTTCTGTAAATTCATCTCACAGGGTTACATCTTTCCCTTCAAGAAGCCTTTCGCTAAGGCTGTTCTTGTGGAATTGGCAAAGGGATATTTGGAAGCCCATAGAGGGCTATGGTGAAAAAGGAAATATCTTCCGTTCAAAACTGGAAAGAAGCTTTCTGAGAATCTGCTCTGTGTTCTGTTAATTCATCTCACAGAGTTACATCTTTCCCTTCAAGAAGCCTTTCGCTAAGGCTGTTCTTGTGGAATTGGAAAAGGGATATTTGGAAGCCCGTAGAGGGCTATGGTGAAAAAGGAAATATCTTCCGTTGAAAACTGGAAACAATCCTTCTGAGAAACTGCTCTGTGTTCTGTTAATTCATCTCACAGAGTTACATCTTTCCCTTCAAGAAGCCTTTCGCTAAGGCTGTTTTGGTGGAATTGGCAAAGGGATATTTGGAAGCCCATAGAGGGCTATGGTGAAAAAGGAAATATCTACCGTTCAAAACTGGAAAGAAGCTTTCTGAGAATCTGCTCTGTGTTCTGTTAATTCATCTCACAGAGTTACATCTTTCCCTTCAAGAAGCCTTTCGCTAAGGCTGTTCTTGTGGAATTGGAAAAGGGATATTTGGAAGCCCATAGAGGGCTATGGTGAAAAAGGAAATATCTTCCGTTGAAAACTGGAAACAATCCTTCTGAGAAACTGCTCTGTGTTCTGTAAATTCATCTCACAGAGTTACATCTTTCCCTTCAAGAAGCCTTTCGCTAAGGCTGTTTTTGTGGAATTGGCAAAGGGATATTTGGAAGCCCATAGAGGGCTATGGTGAAAAAGGAAATATCTTCCGTTCAAAACTGGAAAGAAGCTTTCTGAGAAACTGCTCTGTGTTCTGTTAATTCATCTCACAGAGTTACATCTTTCCCTTCAAGAAGTCTTTCGCTAACGCTGTTATTGTGGAATTGGCAAAGGGATATTTGGAAGCCCATAGAGGGCTATGGTGAAAAAGGAAATATCTTCCGTTCAAAACTGGAAAGAAGCTTTCTGAGAAACTGCTCCCTGTTCTGTTAATTAATCTCACAGAGTTACATCTTTCCCTTCAAGAAGCCTTTCGCTAAGGCTGTTCTTGTGGAATTGGCAAAGGGATATTTGGAAGCCCATAGAGGGCTATGGTGAAAAAGGAAATACCTTCAGTTCAAAACTGGAAAGAAACTTTCTGAGAAACTGCTCTGTGTTCTGTTAATTCATCTCACAGAGTTACATGTTTCCCTTCAAGAAGCCTTTCGCTAAGGCTGTTCTTGTGGATTTGGCGAAGGGATATTTGGAAGCCCATAGAGGGCTATGGTGAAAAAGGAAATATCTTCCGTTCAAAACTGGAAAGAAGCTTTCTGAGAAACTGCTCCCTGTTCTGTTAATTCATCTCACAGAGTTGCATCTTTCCCTTCAAGAAGCCTTTCGCTAAGGCTGTTCTTGTGGAATTGGCAAAGTCATATTTGGAAGCTCATAGAGGGCTATGGTGAAAAAGGAAATATCTTCCGTTCAAAACTGGAAAAAGCTTTCTGAGAAACTGCTCTGTGTTCTGTAAATTCATCTCACAGGGTTACATCTTTCCCTTCAAGAAGCCTTTCGCTAAGGCTGTTCTTGTGGAATTGGCAAAGGGATATTTGGAAGCCCATAGAGGGCTATGGTGAAAAAGGAAATATCTTCCGTTCAAAACTGGAAAGAAGCTTTCTGAGAATCTGCTCTGTGTTCTGTTAATTCATCTCACAGAGTTACATCTTTCCCTTCAAGAAGCCTTTCGCTAAGGCTGTTCTTGTGGAATTGGAAAAGGGATATTTGGAAGCCCGTAGAGGGCTATGGTGAAAAAGGAAATATCTTCCGTTGAAAACTGGAAACAATCCTTCTGAGAAACTGCTCTGTGTTCTGTTAATTCATCTCACAGAGTTACATCTTTCCCTTCAAGAAGCCTTTCGCTAAGGCTGTTTTGGTGGAATTGGCAAAGGGATATTTGGAAGCCCATAGAGGGCTATGGTGAAAAAGGAAATATCTACCGTTCAAAACTGGAAAGAAGCTTTCTGAGAATCTGCTCTGTGTTCTGTTAATTCATCTCACAGAGTTACATCTTTCCCTTCAAGAAGCCTTTCGCTAAGGCTGTTCTTGTGGAATTGGAAAAGGGATATTTGGAAGCCCATAGAGGGCTATGGTGAAAAAGGAAATATCTTCCGTTGAAAACTGGAAACAATCCTTCTGAGAAACTGCTCTGTGTTCTGTAAATTCATCTCACAGAGTTACATCTTTCCCTTCAAGAAGCCTTTCGCTAAGGCTGTTTTTGTGGAATTGGCAAAGGGATATTTGGAAGCCCATAGAGGGCTATGGTGAAAAAGGAAATATCTTCCGTTCAAAACTGGAAAGAAGCTTTCTGAGAAACTGCTCTGTGTTCTGTTAATTCATCTCACAGAGTTACATCTTTCCCTTCAAGAAGTCTTTCGCTAACGCTGTTATTGTGGAATTGGCAAAGGGATATTTGGAAGCCCATAGAGGGCTATGGTGAAAAAGGAAATATCTTCCGTTCAAAACTGGAAAGAAGCTTTCTGAGAAACTGCTCCCTGTTCTGTTAATTAATCTCACAGAGTTACATCTTTCCCTTCAAGAAGCCTTTCGCTAAGGCTGTTCTTGTGGAATTGGCAAAGGGATATTTGGAAGCCCATAGAGGGCTATGGTGAAAAAGGAAATACCTTCAGTTCAAAACTGGAAAGAAACTTTCTGAGAAACTGCTCTGTGTTCTGTTAATTCATCTCACAGAGTTACATGTTTCCCTTCAAGAAGCCTTTCGCTAAGGCTGTTCTTGTGGATTTGGCGAAGGGATATTTGGAAGCCCATAGAGGGCTATGGTGAAAAAGGAAATATCTTCCGTTCAAAACTGGAAAGAAGCTTTCTGAGAAACTGCTCCCTGTTCTGTTAATTCATCTCACAGAGTTGCATCTTTCCCTTCAAGAAGCCTTTCGCTAAGGCTGTTCTTGTGGAATTGGCAAAGTCATATTTGGAAGCTCATAGAGGGCTATGGTGAAAAAGGAAATATCTTCCGTTCAAAACTGGAAAAAGCTTTCTGAGAAACTGCTCTGTGTTCTGTAAATTCATCTCACAGGGTTACATCTTTCCCTTCAAGAAGCCTTTCGCTAAGGCTGTTCTTGTGGAATTGGCAAAGGGATATTTGGAAGCCCATAGAGGGCTATGGTGAAAAAGGAAATATCTTCCGTTCAAAACTGGAAAGAAGCTTTCTGAGAATCTGCTCTGTGTTCTGTTAATTCATCTCACAGAGTTACATCTTTCCCTTCAAGAAGCCTTTGGCTAAGTCTGTTCTTGTGGAATTGGAAAAGGGATATTTGGAAGCCCGTAGAGGGCTATGGTGAAAAAGCAAATATCTTCCGTTGAAAACTGGAAACAATCCTTCTGAGAAACTGCTCTGTGTTCTGTTAATTCATCTCACAGAGTTACATCTTTCCCTTCAAGAAGCCTTTCGCTAAGGCTGTTTTGGTGGAATTGGCAAAGGGATATTTGGAAGCCCCTAGAGGGCTATGGTGAAAAAGGAAATATCTTCCGTTCAAAACTGGAAAGAAGCTTTCTGAGAAACTGCTCTGTGTTCTGTTAATTCATCTCACAGAGTTACATCTTTCTCTTCAAGAAGCCTTTCGCTAAGGCTGTTCTTGTGGAATTGGCAAAGGGATATTAGGAAGCCCTTAGAGGGCTATGGTGAAAAAGGAAATATCTTCCGTTCAAAACTGGAAAGAAGCTTTCTGAGAAACTGCTCTGTGTTCTGTTAATTAATCTCACAGAGTTACATCTTTCCCTTCAAGAAGCCTTTCGCTAAGGCTGTTCTTGTGGAATTGGCAAAGGGATATTTGGAAGCCCATAGAGGGCTATGGTGAAAAAGGAAATATCTTCCGTTCAAAACTGGAAAGAAGCTTTCTGAGAATCTGCTCTGTGTTCTGTTAATTCAACTCACAGAGTTACATCTTTCCCTTCAAGAAGCCTTTCGCTAAGGCTGTTCTTGTGGAATTGGAAAAGGGATATTTGGAAGCCCATAGAGGGCTATGGTGAAAAATGAAATATCTTCCGTTGAAAACTGGAAACAATCCTTCTGTGAAACTGCTCTGTGTTCTGTAAATTCATCTCACAGAGTTACATCTTTCCCTTCAAGAAGCCTTTCGCTAAGGCTGTTTTTGTGGAATTGGCAAAGGGATATTTGGAAGCCCATAGAGGGCTATGGTGAAAAAGGAAATATCTTCCGTTCAAAACTGGAAAGAAGCTTTCTGAGAAACTGCTCTGTGTTCTGTTAATTCATCTCACAGAGTTACATCTTTCCCTTCAAGAAGTCTTTCGCTAACTCTGTTATTGTGGAATTGGCAAAGGGATATTTGGAAGCCCATAGAGGGCTATGGTGAAAAAGGAAATATCTTCCGTTCAAAACTGGAAAGAAGCTTTCTGAGAAACTGCTCTGTGTTCTGTTAATTCATCTCACAGAGTTACATCTTTCCCTTCAAGAAGCCTTTCGCTAACGCTGTTCTTGTATAATTGGCAAAGGGATATTTGGAAGCCCATAGAGGGTTATGGTGAAAAAGGAAATATCTTCCGTTCAAAACTGGAAAGAAGCTTTCTGAGAAACTTCTCTTTGTTCTGTTAATTAATCTCACAGAGTTACATCTTTCCCTTCAAGAAGCCTTTCGCTAAGGCTGTTCTTGTGGAATTGGCAAAGGGATATTTGGAAGCCCATAGAGGGCTATGGTGAAAAAGGAAATACCTTCCGTTCAAAACTGGAAAGAAGCTTTCTGAGAAACTGCTCTGTGTTGTGTTAATTCATCTCACAGAGTTACATCTTTCCCTTCAAAAAGCCTTTCGCTAAAGCTGTTCTTGTGGAATTGGCAAAGTCATATTTGGAAGCTCGTAGAGGGCTATGGTGAAAAAGAAAATATCTTCCGTTCAAAACTGGAAAAAGCTTTCTGAGAAACTGCTCTGTGTTCTGTAAATTCATCTCACAGGGTTACATCTTTCCCTTCAAGAAGCCTTTCGCTAAGGCTGTTCTTGTGGAATTGGAAAAGGGATATTTAGAAGCCCATAGAGGGCTATGGTGAAAAAGGAAATATCTTCCGTTCAAAACTGGAAAGAAGCTTTCTGAGAAACTGCTCTGTGTTCTGTTAATTCATCTCACAGTGTTACATCTTTCCCTTAAAGAAGCCTTTCGCTAAGGCTGTTCTTGTGGAATTGGCAAAGGGATATTTGGAAGCCCATAGAGGGCTATGGTGAAAAAGGAAATATCTTCGGTTCAAAACTGGAAAGAAGCTTTCTGAGAAACTGCTCTGTGTTCTGTAAATTCATCTCACAGAGTTACATCTTTCCCTTCAAGAAGCCTTTCGCTAAGGCTGTTCTTGTGGAATTGGCAAAGGGATATTAGGAAGCCCTTAGAGGGCTATGGTGAAAAAGGAAATATCTTCCGTTCAAAACTGGAAAGAAGCTTTCTGAGAAACTGCTCTGTGTTCTGTTAATTAATCTCACAGAGTTACATCTTTCCCTTCAAGAAGCCTTTCGCTAAGGCTGTTCTTGTGGAATTGGCAAAGGGATATTTGGAAGCCCATAGAGGGCTATGGTGAAAAAGGAAATATCTTCCGTTCAAAACTGGAAAGAAGCTTTCTGAGAATCTGCTCTGTGTTCTGTTAATTCATCTCACAGAGTTACATCTTTCCCTTCAAGAAGCCTTTCGCTAAGGCTGTTCTTGTGGAATTGGAAAAGGGATATTTGGAAGCCCATAGAGGGCTATGGTGAAAAAGGAAATATCTTCCGTTGAAAACTGGAAACAATCCTTCTGAGAAACTGCTCTGTGTTCTGTAAATTCATCTCACAGAGTTACATCTTTCCCTTCAAGAAGCCTTTCGCTAAGGCTGTTTTTGTGGAATTGGCAAAGGGATATTTGGAAGCCCATAGAGGGCTATGGTGAAAAAGGAAATATCTTCCGTTCAAAACTGGAAAGAAGCTTTCTGAGAAACTGCTCTGTGTTCTGTTAATTCATCTCACAGAGTTACATCTTTCCCTTCAAGAAGTCTTTCGCTAACGCTGTTATTGTGGAATTGGCAAAGGGATATTTGGAAGCCCATAGAGGGCTATGGTGAAAAAGGAAATATCTTCCGTTCAAAACTGGAAACAAGCTTTCTGAGAAACTGCTCTGTGTTCTGTTAATTAATCTCACAGAGTTACATCTTTCCCTTCAAGAAGCCTTTCGCTAAGGCTGTTCTTGTGGAATTGGCAAAGGGATATTTGGAAGCCCATAGAGGGCTATGGTGAAAAAGGAAATACCTTCCGTTCAAAACTGGAAAGAAGCTTTCTGAGAAACTGCTCTGTGTTGTGTTAATTCATCTCACAGAGTTACATCTTTCCCTTCAAGAAGCCTTTCGCTGAAGCTGTTCTTGTGGAATTGGCAAAGTCATATTTGGAAGCTCATAGAGGGCTATGGTGAAAAAGAAATTATCTTCCGTTCAAAACTGGAAAAAGCTTTCTGAGAAACTGCTCTGTGTTCTGTAAATTCATCTCACAGGGTTACATCTTTCCCTTCAAGAAGCCTTTCGCTAAGGCTGTTCTTGTGGAATTGGAAAAGGGATATTTAGAAGGCCATAGAGGGCTATGGTGAAAAAGGAAATATCTTCCGTTCAAAACTGGAAAGAAGCTTTCTGAGAAACTGCTCTGTGTTCTGTTAATTCATCTCACAGTGTTACATCTTTCCCTTCAAGAAGCCTTTCGCTAAGGCTGTTCTTGTGGAATTGGCAAAGGGATATTTGGAAACCCATAGAGGGCTATGTTGAAAAAGGAAATATCTTCCGTTCAAAACTGGAAAGAAGCTTTCTGAGAAACTGCTCTGTGTTCTGTAAATTCATCTCACAGAGGTACATCTTTCCCTTCAAGAAGCCTTTCGCTAAGGCTGTTCTTGTGGAATTGGAAAAGGGATATTTGGAAGCCCATAGAGGGCTATGGTGAAAAAGGAAATATCTTCCGTTGAAAACTGGAAAAAATCCTTCTGAGAAACTGCTCTGTGTTCTGTCAATTCATCTCACAGAGTTACATCTTTCCCTTCAAGAAGCCTTTCGCTAAGGCTGTTTTTGTGGAATTGGCAAAGGGATATTTGGAAGCCCATAGAGGGCTATGGTGAAAAAGGAAATATCTTCCGTTCAAAACTGGAAAGAAGCTTTCTGAGAAACTGCTCTGTGTTCTGTTAATTCATCTCACAGAGTTACATCTTTCCCTTCAAGAAGTCTTTCGCTAAGGCTGTTATTGTGATATTGGCAAAGGGATATTTGGAAGCCCATAGAGGGCTATGGTGAAAAAGGAAATATCTTCCGTTCAAAACTGGAAAGAAGCTTTCTGAGAAACTGCTCTGTGTTCTGTTAATTCATCTCACAGAGGTACATCTTTCCCTTCAAGAAGCCTTTCGCTAAGGCTGTTCTTGTGGAATTGGCAAAGGGATATTTGGAATCCCATAGAGGGCTATGGTGAAAAAGGAAATATCTTCCGTTCAAAACTGGAAAGAAGCTTTCTGAGAAACTGCTCTGTGTTGTGTTAATTCATCTCACAGAGTTACATCTTTCCCTTCAAGAAGCCTTTCGCTAAAGCTGTTCTTGTGGAATTGGCACAGTCATATTTGGAAGCTCATAGAGGGCTATGGTGAAAAAGAAAATATCTTCCGTTCAAAACTGGAAAAAGCTTTCTGAGAAACTGCTCTGTGTTCTGTAAATTCATCTCACAGGGTTACATCTTTCCCTTCAAGAAGCCTTTCGCTAAGGCTGTTCTTGTGGAATTGGAAAAGGGATATTTAGAAGCCCATAGAGGGCTATGGGGAAAAAGGAAATATCTTCCGTTCAAAACTGGAAAGAAGCTTTCTGAGAAACTGCTCTGTGTTCTGTTAATTCATCTCACAGAGTTACATCTTTCCCTTCAAGAAGCCTTTCGCTAAGGCTGTTTTTGTGGAATTGGCAAAGGGATATTTGGAAGCCCATAGAGGGCTATGGTGAAAAAGGAAATATCTTCCGTTCAAAACTGGAAAGAAGCTTTCTGAGAAACTGCTCTGTGTTCTGTTAATTCATCTCACAGAGTTATATCTTTCCCTTCAAGAAGCCTTTCGCTAAGGCTGTTATTGTGGAATTGGCAAAGGGATATTTGGAAGCCCATAGAGGGCTATGGTGAAAAAGGAAATATCTTCCGTTCAAAACTGGAAAGAAGCTTTCTGAGAAACTGCTCTGTGTTCTGTTAATTCATCTCACAGAGTTACATCTTTCCCTTCAAGAAGCCTTTCGCTAAGGCTGTTCTTGTGGAATTGGCAAAGGGATATTTGGAAGCCCATAGAGGGTTACAGTGAAAAAGGAAATATCTTCCGTTCAAAACTGGAAAGAAGCTTTCTGAGAAACTTCTCTGTGTTCTGCTAATTCATCTCACAGAGTTACATCTTTCCCTTCAAGAAGCCTTTCGCTAAGGCTGTTCTTGTGGAATTGGCAAAGGGATATTTGGAAGCCCTTAGAGGGCTATGGTGAAAAAGGAAATACCTTCCGTTCAAAACTGGAAAGAAACTTTCTGAGAAACTGCTCTGTGTTCTGTTAATTCATCTCACAGAGTTACATGTTTCCCTTCAAGGAGCCTTTCGCTAAGGCTCTTTTTGTGGATTTGGCGAAGGGATATTTGGAAGCCCATAGAGGGCTATGGTGAAAAAGGAAATATCTTCCGTTCAAAACTGGAAAGAAGCTTTCTGAGAAACTGCTCCCTGTTCTGTTAATTCATCTCACAGAGTTACATCTTTCCCTTCAAGAAGCCTTTCGCTAAGGCTGTTCTTGTGGAATTGGCAAAGGGATATTTGGAAACCCATAGAGGGCTATGTTGAAAAAGGAAATATCTTCCGTTCAAAACTGGAAAGAAGCTTTCTGAGAAACTGCTCTGTGTTCTGTAAATTCATCTCACAGAGGTACATCTTTCCCTTCAAGAAGCCTTTCGCTAAGGCTGTTCTTGTGGAATTGGCAAAGGGATATTTGGAAGCCCATAGAGGGTTATGGTGAAAAAGGAAATATCTTCCGTTCAAAACTGGAAAGAAGCTTTCTGAGAAACTTCTCTGTGTTCTGTTAATTAATCTCACAGAGTTACATCTTTCCCTTCAAGAAGCCTTTCGCTAAGGCTGTTCTTGTGGAATTGGCAAAGGGATATTTGGAAGCCCATAGAGGGCTATGGTGAAAAAGGAAATACCTTCCGGTCAAAACTGGAAAGAAACTTTCTGAGAAACTGCTCTGTGTTCTGTTAATTCATCTCACAGAGTTACATGTTTCCCTTCAAGAAGCCTTTCGCTAAGGCTCTTCTTGTGGATTTGGCGAAGGGATATTTGGAAGCCCATAGAGGGCTATGGTGAAAAAGGAAATATCTTCCGTTCAAAACTGGAAAGAAGCTTTCTGAGAAACTGCTCCCTGTTCTGTTAATTCATCTCACAGAGTTACATCTTTCCCTTCAAGAAGCCTTTCGCTAAGGCTGTTCTTGTGGAATTGGCAAAGGGATATTTGGAATCACATAGAGGGCTATGGTGAAAAAGTAAATATCTTCCGTTCAAAACTGGAAAGAAGCTTTCTGAGAAACTCCTCTGTGTTGTGCTAATTCATCTCACAGAGTTACATCTTTCCCTTCAAGAAGCCTTTCGCTAAAGCTGTTCTTGTGGAATTGGCAAAGTCATATTTGGAAGCTCATAGAGGGCTATGGTGAAAAAGAAAATATCTTCCGTTCAAAACTGGAAAAAGCTTTCTGAGAAACTGCTCTGTGTTCTGTAAATTCATCTCACAGGGTTACATCTTTCCCTTCAAGAAGCCTTTCGCTAAGGCTGTTCTTGTGGAATTGGAAAAGGGATATTTAGAAGCCCATAGAGGGCTATGGGGAAAAAGGAAATATCTTCCGTTCAAAACTGGAAAGAAGCTTTCTGAGAAACTGCTCTGTGTTCTGTTAATTCATCTCACAGAGTTACATCTTTCCCTTCAAGAAGCCTTTCGCTAAGGCTGTTTTTGTGGAATTGGCAAAGGGATATTTGGAAGCCCATAGAGGGCTATGGTGAAAAAGGAAATATCTTCCGTTCAAAACTGGAAAGAAGCTTTCTGAGAAACTGCTCTGTGTTCTGTTAATTCATCTCACAGAGTTATATCTTTCCCTTCAAGAAGCCTTTCGCTAAGGCTGTTATTGTGGAATTGGCAAAGGGATATTTGGAAGCCCATAGAGGGCTATGGTGAAAAAGGAAATATCTTCCGTTCAAAACTGGAAAGAAGCTTTCTGAGAAACTGCTCTGTGTTCTGTTAATTCATCTCACAGAGTTACATCTTTCCCTTCAAGAAGCCTTTCGCTAAGGCTGTTCTTGTGGAATTGGCAAAGGGATATTTGGAAGCCCATAGAGGGTTACAGTGAAAAAGGAAATATCTTCCGTTCAAAACTGGAAAGAAGCTTTCTGAGAAACTTCTCTGTGTTCTGCTAATTCATCTCACAGAGTTACATCTTTCCCTTCAAGAAGCCTTTCGCTAAGGCTGTTCTTGTGGAATTGGCAAAGGGATATTTGGAAGCCCTTAGAGGGCTATGGTGAAAAAGGAAATACCTTCCGTTCAAAACTGGAAAGAAACTTTCTGAGAAACTGCTCTGTGTTCTGTTAATTCATCTCACAGAGTTACATGTTTCCCTTCAAGGAGCCTTTCGCTAAGGCTCTTTTTGTGGATTTGGCGAAGGGATATTTGGAAGCCCATAGAGGGCTATGGTGAAAAAGGAAATATCTTCCGTTCAAAACTGGAAAGAAGCTTTCTGAGAAACTGCTCCCTGTTCTGTTAATTCATCTCACAGAGTTACATCTTTCCCTTCAAGAAGCCTTTCGCTAAGGCTGTTCTTGTGGAATTGGCAAAGGGATATTTGGAAACCCATAGAGGGCTATGTTGAAAAAGGAAATATCTTCCGTTCAAAACTGGAAAGAAGCTTTCTGAGAAACTGCTCTGTGTTCTGTAAATTCATCTCACAGAGGTACATCTTTCCCTTCAAGAAGCCTTTCGCTAAGGCTGTTCTTGTGGAATTGGAAAAGGGATATTTGGAAGCCCATAGAGGGCTATGGTGAAAAAGGAAATATCTTCCGTTGAAAACTGGAAAAAATCCTTCTGAGAAACTGCTCTGTGTTCTGTCAATTCATCTCACAGAGTTACATCTTTCCCTTCAAGAAGCCTTTCGCTAAGGCTGTTTTTGTGGAATTGGCAAAGGGATATTTGGAAGCCCATAGAGGGCTATGGTGAAAAAGGAAATATCTTCCGTTCAAAACTGGAAAGAAGCTTTCTGAGAAACTGCTCTGTGTTCTGTTAATTCATCTCACAGAGTTACATCTTTCCCTTCAAGAAGTCTTTCGCTAAGGCTGTTATTGTGGAATTGGCAAAGGGATATTTGGAAACCCATAGAGGGCTATGGTGAAAAAGGAAATATCTTCCGTTCAAAACTGGAAAGAAGCTTTCTGAGAAACTGCTCTGTGTTCTGTTAATTCATCTCACAGAGTTACATCTTTCCCTTCAAGAAGCCTTTCGCTAAGGCTGTTCTTGTGGAATTGGCAAAGGGATATTTGGAAGCCCATAGAGGGTTATGGTGAAAAAGGAAGTATCTTCCGTTCAAAACTGGAAAGAAGCTTTCTGAGAAACTTCTCTGTGTTCTGTTAATTAATCTCACAGAGTTACATCTTTCCCTTCAAGAAGCCTTTCGCTAAGGCTGTTCTTGTGGAATTGGCAAAGGGATATTTGGAAGCCCATAGAGGGCTATGGTGAAAAAGGAAATACCTTCCGGTCAAAACTGGAAAGAAACTTTCTGAGAAACTGCTCTGTGTTCTGTTAATTCATCTCACAGAGTTACATGTTTCCCTTCAAGAAGCCTTTCGCTAAGGCTCTTCTTGTGGATTTGGCGAAGGGATATTTGGAAGCCCATAGAGGGCTATGGTGAAAAAGGAAATATCTTCCGTTCAAAACTGGAAAGAAGCTTTCTGAGAAACTGCTCCCTGTTCTGTTAATTCATCTCACAGAGTTACATCTTTCCCTTCAAGAAGCCTTTCGCTAAGGCTGTTCTTGTGGAATTGGCAAAGGGATATTTGGAATCCCATAGAGGGCTATGGTGAAAAAGTAAATATCTTCCGTTCAAAACTGGAAAGAAGCTTTCTGAGAAACTCCTCTGTGTTGTGCTAATTCATCTCACAGAGTTACATCTTTCCCTTCAAGAAGCCTTTCGCTAAAGCTGTTCTTGTGGAATTGGCAAAGTCATATTTGGAAGCTCATAGAGGGCTATGGTGAAAAAGAAAATATCTTCCGTTCAAAACTGGAAAAAGCTTTCTGAGAAACTGCTCTGTGTTCTGTAAATTCATCTCACAGGGTTACATCTTTCCCTTCAAGAAGCCTTTCGCTAAGGCTGTTCTTGTGGAATTGGAAAAGGGATATTTAGAAGCCCATAGAGGGCTATGGGGAAAAAGGAAATATCTTCCGTTCAAAACTGGAAAGAAGCTTTCTGAGAAACTGCTCTGTGTTCTGTTAATTCATCTCACAGAGTTACATCTTTCCCTTCAAGAAGCCTTTCGCTAAGGCTGTTTTTGTGGAATTGGCAAAGGGATATTTGGAAGCCCATAGAGGGCTATGGTGAAAAAGGAAATATCTTCCGTTCAAAACTGGAAAGAAGCTTTCTGAGAAACTGCTCTGTGTTCTGTTAATTCATCTCACAGAGTTATATCTTTCCCTTCAAGAAGCCTTTCGCTAAGGCTGTTATTGTGGAATTGGCAAAGGGATATTTGGAAGCCCATAGAGGGCTATGGTGAAAAAGGAAATATCTTCCGTTCAAAACTGGAAAGAAGCTTTCTGAGAAACTGCTCTGTGTTCTGTTAATTCATCTCACAGAGTTACATCTTTCCCTTCAAGAAGCCTTTCGCTAAGGCTGTTCTTGTGGAATTGGCAAAGGGATATTTGGTAGCCCATAGAGGGTTACAGTGAAAAAGGAAATATCTTCCGTTCAAAACTGGAAAGAAGCTTTCTGAGAAACTTCTCTGTGTTCTGTTAATTCATCTCTCAGAGTTACATCTTTCCCTTCAAGAAGCTTTTCGCTAAGGCTGTTCTTGTGGAATTGGCAAAGGGATATTTGGAAGCCCATAGAGGGCTATGGTGAAAAAGGAAATACCTTCCGTTCAAAACTGGAAAGAAACTTTCTGAGAAACTGCTCTGTGTTCTGTTAATTCATCTCACAGAGTTACATGTTTCCCTTCAAGGAGCCTTTCGATAAGGCTCTTTTTGTGGATTTGGCGAAGGGATATTTGGAAGCCCATAGAGGGCTATGGTGAAAAAGGAAATATCTTCCGTTCCAAACTGGAAAGAAGCTTTCTGAGAAACTGCTCCCTGTTCTGTTAATTCATCTCACAGAGTTACATCTTTCCCTTCAAGAAGCCTTTCGCTAAGGCTGTTCTTGTGGAATTGGCAAAGGGATATTTGGAAGCCCATAGAGGGCTATGGTAAAAAAGGAAATACCTTCCGTTCAAAACTGGAAAGAAGCTTTCTGAGAAACTGCTCTGTGTTCTGTTAATTCATCTCACAGAGTTACATCTTTCCCTTCAAGAAGCCTTTCGCTAAGGCTGTTCTTGTGGAATTGGTAAAGGGATATTTGGAAGCCCATAGAGGGCTATGGTGAAAAAGGAAATATCTTCCGTTGAAAACTGGAAACAAGCCTTCTGAGAAACTGCTCTGTGTTCTGTTAATTCATCTCACAGAGTTACATCTTTCCCTTCAAGAAGCCTTTCGCTAAGGCTGTTCTTGTGGAATTGGCAAAGGGATATTTGGAAGCCCATAGAGGGCTATGGTGAAAAAGGAAATATCTTCCGTTCAAAACTGGAAAGAAGCTTTCTGAGAAACTGTTCTGTGTTCGGTAAATTCACCTCACAGAGTTACAACTTTCCCTTCAAGAAGCCTTTCGCTAAGGCTGTTCTTGTGGAATTGGCAAAGAGATATTTGGAAGCCCATACAGGGCTATGGTGAAAAAGGAAATATCTTCCGTTCAAAACTGGAAACAAGCTTTCTGAGAAACTGCTCTGTGTTCTGTTAATTCATCTCACAGAGTTACATCTTTCCCTTCAAGAAGCCTTTCGCTAAGGCTGTTCTTGTGGAATTGGCAAAGGGATATTTGTAAGCCCATAGAGGGCTATGGTGAAAAAGGAAATAGCTTCCGTTCAAAACTGGAAAGAAGCTTTCTGAGAAACTGCTCTGTGTTCTGTTAATTCATCTCACAGAGATACATCTTTCCCTTCAAGAAGCCTTTCGCTAAGGCTGTTCTTGTGGAATTGGCAAAGGGATATTTGGAAGCCCATAGAGGGCTATGGTGAAAAAGGAAATATCTTCCGTTCAAAACTGGAAAGAAGCTTTCTGAGAAACTGCTCTGTGTTCTGTTAATTCATCTCACAGAGTTCCATCTTTCCCTTCAAGAAGCCTTTCGCTAAGGCTGTTCTTGTGGAATTGGCAAAGGGATATTTCGAAGCCCATAGAGGGCTATGGTGAAAAAGGAAATATCTTCCGTTCAAAACTGGAAAGAAGCTTTCTGAGAAACTGCTCTGTGTTCTGTTAATTCATCTCACAGAGTTACATCTTTCCCTTCAAAAAGCCTTTCGCTAAGGCTGTTCTGGTGGAATTGGCAAAGGGATATTTGGAAACCCATAGAGGGCTATGGTGAAAAAGGAAATATCTTCCGTTCAAAACTGGAAAGAAGCTTTCTGAGAAACTGCTCTGTGTTCTGTTAATTCATCTCACAGAGTTACGTCTTTCCCTTCAAGAAGCCTTTCGCTAAGGCTGTTCTTGTGGAATTGGCAAAGGGATATTTGGAAGCCCATAGAGGGCTATGGTGAAAAATGAAATAGCTTCCGTTCAAAACTGGAAAGAAGCTTTCTGAGAAACTGCTCTGTGTTCTGTTAATTCATCTCACAGAGTTACATCTTTCCCTTCAAGAAGCCTTACTCTAAGGCTGTTCTTGTGGAATTGGTAAAGGGATATTTGGAAGCCCATAGAGGGCTATGGTGAAAAAGGAAATAGCTTCCGTTGAAAACTGGAAACAAGCCTTCTGAGAAACTGCTCTGTGTTCTGTTAATTCATCTCACAGAGTTACATCTTTCCCTTCAAGAAGCCTTTCGCTAAGGCTGTTCTTGTGGAATTGGCAAAGGGATATTTCGAAGCCCATAGAGGGCTATGGTGAAAAAGGAAATATCTTCCGTTCAAAACTGGAAAGAAGCTTTCTGAGAAACTGTTCTGTGTTCGGTAAATTCACCTCACAGAGTTACATCTTTCCCTTCAAGAAGCCTTTCCTAAGGCTGTTCTTGTGGAATTGGCAAAGGGAGATTTGGAAGCCCATAGAGGGCTATGGTGAAAAAGGAAATATCTTCCGTTGAAAACTGGAAACAATCCTTCTGAGAAACTGCTCTGTGTTCTGTAAATTCATCTCACAGAGTTACATCTTTCCCTTCAAGAAGCCTTTCGCTAAGGCTGTTTTTGTGGAATTGGCAAAGGGATATTTGGAAGCCCATAGAGGGCTAGGGTGAAAAAGGAAATATCTTCCGTTCAAAACTGGAAAGAAGCTTTCTGAGAAACTGCTCTGTGTTCTGTTAATTCATCTCACAGAGTTACATCTTTCCCTTCAAGAAGCCTTTCGCTAAGGCTGTTCTTGTGGAATTGGCAAAGGGATATTTGGAAGCCCATAGAGGGTTACAGTGAAAAAGGAAATATCTTCCGTTCAAAACTGGAAAGAAGCTTTCTGAGAAACTTCTCTGTGTTCTGCTAATTCATCTCACAGAGTTACATCTTTCCCTTCAAGAAGCCTTTCGCTAAGGCTGTTCTTGTGGAATTGGCAAAGGGATATTTGGAAGCCCTTAGAGGGCTATGGTGAAAAAGGAAATACCTTCCGTTCAAAACTGGAAAGAAACTTTCTGAGAAACTGCTCTGTGTTCTGTTAATTCATCTCACAGAGTTACATGTTTCCCTTCAAGGAGCCTTTCGCTAAGGCTCTTTTTGTGGATTTGGCGAAGGGATATTTGGAAGCCCATAGAGGGCTATGGTGAAAAAGGAAATATCTTCCGTTCAAAACTGGAAAGAAGCTTTCTGAGAAACTGCTCCCTGTTCTGTTAATTCATCACACAGAGTTACATCTTTCCCTTCAAGAAGCCTTTCGCTAAGGCTGTTCTTGTGGAATTGGCAAAGGGATATTTGGAAACCCATAGAGGGCTATGTTGAAAAAGGAAATATCTTCCGTTCAAAACTGGAAAGAAGCTTGCTGAGAAACTGCTCTGTGTTCTGTAAATTCATCTCACAGAGGTACATCTTTCCCTTCAAGAAGCCTTTCGCTAAGGCTGTTCTTGTGGAATTGGAAAAGGGATATTTGGAAGCCCATAGAGGGCTATGGTGAAAAAGGAAATATCTTCCGTTGAAAACTGGAAAAAATCCTTCTGAGAAACTGCTCTGTGTTCTGTCAATTCATCTCACAGAGTTACATCTTTCCCTTCAAGAAGCCTTTCGCTAAGGCTGTTTTTGTGGAATTGGCAAAGGGATATTTGGAAGCCCATAGAGGGCTATGGTGAAAAAGGAAATATCTTCCGTTCAAAACTGGAAAGAAGCTTTCTGAGAAACTGCTCTGTGTTCTGTTAATTCATCTCACAGAGTTACATCTTTCCCTTCAAGAAGTCTTTCGCTAAGGCTGTTATTGTGGAATTGGCAAAGGGATATTTGGAAGCCCATAGAGGGCTATGGTGAAAAAGGAAATATCTTCCGTTCAAAACTGGAAAGAAGCTTTCTGAGAAACTGCTCTGTGTTCTGTTAATTCATCTCACAGAGTTACATCTTTCCCTTCAAGAAGCCTTTCGCTAAGGCTGTTCTTGTGGAATTGGCAAAGGGATATTTGGAAGCCCATAGAGGGTTATGGTGAAAAAGGAAATATCTTCCGTTCAAAACTGGAAAGAAGCTTTCTGAGAAACTTCTCTGTGTTCTGTTAATTAATCTCACAGAGTTACATCTTTCCCTTCAAGAAGCCTTTCGCTAAGGCTGTTCTTGTGGAATTGGCAAAGGGATATTTGGAAGCCCATAGAGGGCTATGGTGAAAAAGGAAATACCTTCCGGTCAAAACTGGAAAGAAACTTTCTGAGAAACTGCTCTGTGTTCTGTTAATTCATCTCACAGAGTTACATGTTTCCCTTCAAGAAGCCTTTCGCTAAGGCTCTTCTTGTGGATTTGGCGAAGGGATATTTGGAAGCCCATAGAGGGCTATGGTGAAAAAGGAAATATCTTCGGTTCAAAACTGGAAAGAAGCTTTCTGAGAAACTGCTCCCTGTTCTGTTAATTCATCTCACAGAGTTACATCTTTCCCTTCAAGAAGCCTTTCGCTAAGGCTGTTCTTGTGGATTTGGCAAAGGGATATTTGGAATCCCATAGAGGGCTATGGTGAAAAAGTAAATATCTTCCGTTCAAAACTGGAAAGAAGCTTTCTGAGAAACTGCTCTGTGTTGTGCTAATTCATCTCACAGAGTTACATCTTTCCCTTCAAGAAGCCTTTCGCTAAAGCTGTTCTTGTGGAATTGGCAAAGTCATATTTGGAAGCTCATAGAGGGCTATGGTGAAAAAGAAAATATCTTCCGTTCAAAACTGGAAAAAGCTTTCTGAGAAACTGCTCTGTGTTCTGTAAATTCATCTCACAGGGTTACATCTTTCCCTTCAAGAAGCC
The DNA here is from genome assembly GCF_047675955.1 of Chlorocebus sabaeus. NCBI lineage: Eukaryota > Metazoa > Chordata > Mammalia > Primates > Cercopithecidae > Chlorocebus > Chlorocebus sabaeus. The sequence goes on along the minus strand of NW_027327925.1, from coordinate 1,686,162 downwards.
TTTCGCTAAGGCTGTTCTTGTGGAATTGGAAAAGGGATATTTAGAAGCCCATAGAGGGCTATGGGGAAAAAGGAAATATCTTCCGTTCAAAACTGGAAAGAAGCTTTCTGAGAAACTGCTCTGTGTTCTGTTAATTCATCTCACAGAGTTACATCTTTCCCTTCAAGAAGCCTTTCGCTAAGGCTGTTTTTGTGGAATTGGCAAAGGGATATTTGGAAGCCCATAGAGGGCTATGGTGAAAAAGGAAATATCTTCCGTTCAAAACTGGAAAGAAGCTTTCTGAGAAACTGCTCTGTGTTCTGTTAATTCATCTCACAGAGTTATATCTTTCCCTTCAAGAAGCCTTTCGCTAAGGCTGTTATTGTGGAATTGGCAAAGGGATATTTGGAAGCCCTTAGAGGGCTATGGTGAAAAAGGAAATATCTTCCGTTCAAAACTGGAAAGAAGCTTTCTGAGAAACTGCTCTGTGTTCTGTTAATTCATCTCACAGAGTTACATCTTTCCCTTCAAGAAGCCTTTCGCTAAGGCTGTTCTTGTGGAATTGGCAAAGGGATATTTGGTAGCCCATAGAGGGTTACAGTGAAAAAGGAAATATCTTCCGTTCAAAACTGGAAAGAAGCTTTCTGAGAAACTTCTCTGTGTTCTGTTAATTCATCTCTCAGAGTTACATCTTTCCCTTCAAGAAGCTTTTCGCTAAGGCTGTTCTTGTGGAATTGGCAAAGGGATATTTGGAAGCCCATAGAGGGCTATGGTGAAAAAGGAAATACCTTCCGTTCAAAACTGGAAAGAAACTTTCTGAGAAACTGCTCTGTGTTCTGATAATTCATCTCACAGAGTTACATGTTTCCCTTCAAGGAGCCTTTCGATAAGGCTCTTTTTGTGGATTTGGCGAAAGGATATTTGGAAGCCCATAGAGGGCTATGGTGAAAAAGGAAATATCTTCCGTTCCAAGCTGGAAAGAAGCTTTCTGAGAAACTGCTCCCTGTTCTGTTAATTCATCTCACAGAGTTACATCTTTCCCTTCAAGAAGCCTTTCGCTAAGGCTGTTCTTGTGGAATTGGCAAAGGGATATTTGGAAGCCCATAGAGGGCTATGGTGAAAAAGGAAATATCTTCCGTTCAAAACTGGAAAGAAGCTTTCTGAGAAACTGCTCTGTGTTGTGTTAATTCATCTCACAGAGTTACATCTTTCCCTTCAAGAAGCCTTTCGCTAAGGCTGTTCTTGTGGAATTGGCAAAGTCATATTTGGAAGCTCATAGAGGGCTATGGTGAAAAAGAAAATATCTTCCGTTCAAAACTGGAAAAAGCTTTCTGAGAAACTGCTCTGTGTTCTGTTAATTCATCTCACAGAGTTACATCTTTCCCTTCAAGAAGACTTTCGCTAAGGCTGTTCTTGTGGAATTGAAAAAGGGATATTTCGAAGCCCATAGAGGGCTATGGTGAAAAAGGAAATATCATCCGTTCAAAACTGGAAAGAAGCTTTCTGAGAAACTGCTCTGTGTTCTGTTAATTCATCTCACAGAGTTACATCTTTCCCTTCAAGAAGCCTTTAGCTAAGGCTGTTCTTGTGGAATTGGCAAAGGGATATTTGGAAGCCCATAGAGGGCTATGGTAAAAAAGGAAATACCTTCCGTTCAAAACTGGAAAGAAGCTTTCTGAGAAACTGCTCTGTGTTCTGTTAATTCATCTCACAGAGTTACATCTTTCCCTTCAAGAAGCCTTTCGCTAAGGCTGTTCTTGTGGAATTGGCAAAGGGATATTTGTAAGCCCATAGAGGGCTATGGTGAAAAAGGAAATAGCTTCCGTTCAAAACTGGAAAGAAGCTTTCTGAGAAACTGCTCTGTGTTCTGTTAATTCATCTCACAGAGTTACATCTTTCCCTTCAAGAAGCCTTTCGCTAAGGCTGTTCTTGTGGAATTGGTAAAGGGATATTTGGAAGCCCATAGAGGGCTATGGTGAAAAAGGAAATATCTTCCGTTGAAAACTGGAAACAAGCCTTCTGAGAAACTGCTCTGTGTTCTGTTAATTCATCTCACAGAGTTACATCTTTCCCTTCAAGAAGCCTTTCGCTAAGGCTGTTCTTGTGGAATTGGCAAAGGGATATTTGGAAGCCCATAGAGGGCTATGGTGAAAAAGGAAATATCTTCCGTTCAAAACTGGAAAGAAGCTTTCTGAGAAACTGTTCTGTGTTCGGTAAATTCACCTCACAGAGTTACAACTTTCCCTTCAAGAAGCCTTTCGCTAAGGCTGTTCTTGTGGAATTGGCAAAGAGATATTTGGAAGCCCATACAGGGCTATGGTGAAAAAGGAAATATCTTCCGTTCAAAACTGGAAACAAGCTTTCTGAGAAACTGCTCTGTGTTCTGTTAATTCATCTCACAGAGTTACATCTTTCCCTTCAAGAAGCCTTTCGCTAAGGCTGTTCTTGTGGAATTGGCAAAGGGATATTTGTAAGCCCATAGAGGGCTATGGTGAAAAAGGAAATAGCTTCCGTTCAAAACTGGAAAGAAGCTTTCTGAGAAACTGCTCTGTGTTCTGTTAATTCATCTCACAGAGTTACATCTTTCCCTTCAAGAAGCCTTTCGCTAAGGCTGTTCTTGTGGAATTGGCAAAGTCATATTTGGAAGCTCATAGAGGGCTATGGTGAAAAAGGAAATATCTTCCCTTCAAAACTGGAAAAAGCTTTCTGAGAAACTGCTCTGTGTTCTGTAAATTCATCTCACAGAGTTACATCTTTCACTTCAAGAAGCCTTTCGCTAAGGCTGTTCTTGTGGAATTGAAAAAGGGATATTTAGAAGCCCATAGAGGGCTATGGTGAAAAAGGAAATATCTTCCGTTCAAAACTGGAAAGAAGCTTTCTGAGAAACTGGTCTGTGTTCTGTTAATTCATCTCACAGAGTTACATCTTTCCCTTCAAAAAGCCTTTCGCTAAGGCTGTTCTGGTGGAATTGGCAAAGGGATATTTGGAAACCCGTAGAGGGCTATGGTGAAAAAGGAAATATCTTCCGTTCAAAACTGGAAAGAAGCTATCTGAGAAACTGCTCTGTGTTCTGTTAATTCATCTCACAGAGTTACATCTTTCCCTTCAAGAAGGCTTTCGCTAAGGCTGTTCTTGTGGAATTGGTAAAGGGATATTTGGAAGCCCATAGTGGGCTACGGTGAAAAAGGAAATATCTTCCGTTGAAAACTGGAAACAAGCCTTCTGAGAAATTGCTCTGTGTTCTGTTAATTCATCTCACAGAGTTACATCTTTCCCTTCAAGAAGCCTTTCGCTAAGGCTGTTCTTCTGGAATTGGCACAGGGATATTTCGAAGCCCATAGAGGGCTATGGTGAAAAAGGAAGTATCATCCGTTCAAAACTGGAAAGAAGCTTTCTGAGAAACTGCTCTGTGTTCTGTTAATTCATCTCACAGAGTTACATCTTTCCCTTCAAGAAGCCTTTCGCTAAGGCTGTTCTTGTGGAATTGGCAAAGGGATATTTGGAAGCCCATAGAGGGCTATGGTGAAAAAGGAAATATCTTCCGTTCAAAACTGGAAAGAAGCTTTCTGAGAAACTGCTCTGTGTTCTGTTAATTCATCTCACAGAGTTACATCTTTCCCTTCAAGAAGCCTTTCGCTAAGGCTGTTCTTGTGGAATTGGAAAAGGGATATTTAGAAGCCCATAGAGGGCTATGGTGAAAAAGGAAATATCTTCCGTTGAAAACTGGAAACAAGCCTTCTGAGAAACTGCTCTGTGTTCTGTTAATTCATCTCACAGAGTTTCATCTTTCCCTTCAAGAAGCCTTTCGCTAAGGCTGTTCTTGTGGAATTGGCAAAGGGATATTTGGAAGCCCATAGAGGGCTATGGTGAAAAAGGAAATATCTTCCGTTCAAAACTGGAAAAAGCTTTCTGAGAAACTGCTCTGTGTTCTGTAAATTCATCTCACAGAGTTACATCTTTCCCTTCAAGAAGCCTTTCGCTAAGGCTGTTCTTGTGGAATTGGAAAAGGGATATTTAGAAGCCCATAGAGGGCTATGGTGAAAAAGGAAATGTCTTCCGTTGAAAACTGGAAACAAGCCTTCTGAGAAACTGCTCTGTGTTCTGTTAATTCATCTCACAGAGTTACATCTTTCCCTTCAAGAAGCCTTTCGCTAAGGCTGTTCTTGTGGAATTGGTAAAGGGATATTTCGAAGCCCATAGAGGGCTTTGGTGAAAAAGGAAATATCTTCCGTTCAAAACTGGAAAGAAGCTTTATGAGAAACTGTTCTGTGTTCGGTAAATTCACTTCACAGAGTTACATCTTTCCCTTCAAGAAGCCTTTCGCTAAGGCTGTTCTTGTGGAATTGGCAAAGGGATATTTGGAAGCCCATAGAGGGCTATGGTGAAAAAGGAAATATCTTCCGTTCAAAACTGGAAAGAAGCTTTCTGAGAAACTGCTCTGTGTTCTGTTAATTCATCTCACAGAGTTCCATCTTTCCCTTCAAGAAGCCTTTCGCTAAGGCTGTTCTTGTGGAATTGGCAAAGGGATATTTCGAAGCCCATAGAGGGCTATGGTGAAAAAGGAAATATCTTCCGTTCAAAACTGGAAAGAAGCTTTCTGAGAAACTGCTCTGTGTTCTGTTAATTCATCTCACAGAGTTACATCTTTCCCTTCAAAAAGCCTTTCGCTAAGGCTGTTCTGGTGGAATTGGCAAAGGGATATTTGGAAACCCATAGAGGGCTATGGTGAAAAAGGAAATATCTTCCGTTCAAAACTGGAAAGAAGCTTTCTGAGAAACTGCTCTGTGTTCTGTTAATTCATCTCACAGAGTTACATCTTTCCCTTCAAGAAGCCTTTCGCTAAGGCTGTTTTTGTGGAATTGGCAAAGGGATATTTGGAAGCCCATAGAGGTCTATGGTGAAAAAGGAAATATCTTCCGTTCAAAACTGGAAAGAAGCTTTCTGAGAAACTGCTCTGTGTTCTGTTAATTCATCTCACAGAGTTACATCTTTCCCTTCAAGAAGTCTTTCGCTAAGGCTGTTATTGTGGAATTGGCAAAGGGATATTTGGAAGCCCATAGAGGGCTATGGTGAAAAAGGAAATATCTTCCGTTCAAAACTGGAAAGAAGCTTTCTGGGAAACTGCTCTGTGTTCTGTTAATTCATCTCACAGAGTTACATGTTTCCCTTCAAGAAGCCTTTCGCTAAGGCTCTTCTTGTGGATTTGGCGAAGGGATATTTGGAACCCCTAGAGGGCTATGGTGAAAAAGGAAATATCTTCCGTTCAAAACTGGAAAGAAGCTTTCTGAGAAACTGCTCCCCGTTCTGTTAATTCATCTCACAGAGTTACATCTTTCCCTTCAAGAAGCCTTTCGCTAAGGCTGTTCTTGTGGAATTGGGAAAGGGATATTTGGAATCCCATAGAGGGCTATGGTGAAAAAGTAAATATCTTCCGTTCAAAACTGGAAAGAAGCTTTCTGAGAAACTGCTCTGTGTTGTGTTAATTCATCTCACAGAGTTACATCTTTCCCTTCAAGAAGCCTTTCGCTAAAGCTGTTCTTGTGGAATTGGCAAAGTCATATTTGGAAGCTCATAGAGGGCTATGGTGAAAAAGAAAATATCTTCCGTTCAAAACTGGAAAAAGCTTTCTGAGAAACTGCTCTGTGTTCTGTAAATTCATCTCACAGGGTTACATCTTTCCCTTCAAGAAGCCTTTCGCTAAGGCTGTTCTTGTGGAATTGGAAAAGGGATATTTAGAAGCCCATAGAGGGCTATGGTGAAAAAGGAAATATCTTCCGTTCAATACTGGAAAGAATCTTTCTGAGAAACTGCTCTGTGTTCTGTTAATTCATCTCACAGAGTTACATCTTTCCCTTCAAGAAGCCTTTCGCTAAGGCTGTTCTTGTGGAATTGGCAAAGGGATATTTGGAAGCCCATAGAGGGCTATGGTGAAAAAGGAAATATCTTCCGTTCAAAACTGGAAAGAAGCTTTCTGAGAAACTGCTCTGTGTTGTGTTAATTCATCTCACAGAGTTACATCTTTCCCTTCAAGAAGCCTTTCGCTAAGGCTGTTCTTGTGGAATTGGCAAAGTCATATATGGAAGCTCATAGAGGGCTATGGTGAAAAAGAAAATATCTTCCGTTCAAAACTGGAAAAACCTTTCTGAGAAACTGCTCTGTGTTCTGTAAATTCATCTCACAGGGTTACATCTTTCCCTTCAAGAAGCCTTTCGCTAAGGCTGTTCTTGTGGTATTGGAAAAGGGATATTTAGAAGCCCATAGAGGGCTATGGTGAAAAAGGAAATATCTTCCGTTCAAAACTGGAAAGAAGCTTTCTGAGAAACTGCTCTGTGTTCTGTTAATTCATCTCACAGAGTTACATCTTTCCCTTCAAGAAGCCTTTCGCTAAGGCTGTTCTTGTGGAATCGGCAAAGGGATATTTGGAAACCCATAGAGGGCTATGTTGAAAAAGGAAATATCTTCCGTTCAAAACTGGAAAGAAGCTTTCTGAGAAATTGCTCTGTGTTCTGTTAATTCACCTCACAGAGTTACATCTTTCCCTTCAAGAAGCCTTTCGCTAAGGCTGTTCTTGTGGAATTGGCAAAGGGATATTTGGAAGCCCATAGAGGGCTATGGTGAAAAAGGAAATATCTTCCGTTGAAAACTGGAAACAATCCTTCTGAGAAACTGCTCTGTGTTCTGTTAATTCATCTCACAGAGTTACATCTTTCCCTTCAAGAAGCCTTTCGCTAAGGCTGTTCTTGTGGAATTGGTAAAGGGATATTAGGAAGCCCATAGAGGGCTATGGTGAAAAAGGAAATATCTTCCGTTGAAAACTGGAAACAATCCTTCTGAGAATCTACTCTGTGTTCTGTTAATTCATCTCACAGAGTTACATCTTTCCCTTCAAGAAGCCTTTCGCTAAGGCTGTTCTTGTGGAATTGGCAAAGGGATATTTGTAAGCCCATAGAGGGCTATGGTGAAAAAGGAAATAGCTTCCGTTCAAAACTGGAAAGAAGCTTTCTGAGAAACTGCTCTGTGTTCTGTTAATTCATCTCACAGAGTTACATCTTTCCCTTCAAGAAGCCTTTCGCTAAGGCTGTTCTTGTGGAATTGGCAAAGTCATATTTGGAAGCTCATAGAGGGCTATGGTGAAAAAGGAAATATCTTCCGTTCAAAACTGGAAAAAGCTTTCTGAGAAACTGCTCTGTGTTCTGTAAATTCATCTCACAGAGTTACATCTTTCCCTTCAAGAAGCCTTTCGCTAAGGCTGTTCTTGTGGAATTGAAAAAGGGATATTTAGAAGCCCATAGAAGGCTATGGTGAAAAAGGAAATATCTTCCGTTCAAAACTGGAAAGAAGCTTTCTGAGAAACTGGTCTGTGTTCTGTTAATTCATCTCACAGAGTTACATCTTTCCCTTCAAAAAGCCTTTCGCTAAGGCTGTTCTGGTGGAATTGGCAAAGGGATATTTGGAAACCCATAGAGGGCTATGGTGAAAAAGGAAATATCTTCCGTTCAAAACTGGAAAGAAGCTTTCTGAGAAACTGCTCTGTGTTCTGTTAATTCATCTCACAGAGTTACATCTTTCCCTTCAAGAAGGCTTTCGCTAAGGCTGTTCTTGTGGAATTGGTAAAGGGATATTTGGAAGCCCATAGAGGGCTACGGTGAAAAAGGAAATATCTTCCGTTGAAAACTGGAAACAAGCCTTCTGAGAAATTGCTCTGTGTTCTGTTAATTCATCTCACAGAGTTACATCTTTCCCTTCAAGAAGCCTTTCGCTAAGGCTGTTCTTCTGGAATTGGCACAGGGATATTTCGAAGCCCATAGAGGGCTATGGTGAAAAAGGAAGTATCATCCGTTCAAAACTGGAAAGAAGCTTTCTGAGAAACTGCTCTGTGTTCTGTTAATTCATCTCACAGAGTTACATCTTTCCCTTCAAGAAGCCTTTCGCTAAGGCTGTTCTTGTGGAATTGGCAAAGGGATATTTGGAAGCACATAGAGGGCTATGGTGAAAAAGGAAATATCTTCCGTTCCAAACTGGAAAGAAGCTTTCTGAGAAACTGCTCTGTGTTCTGTTAATTCATCTCACAGAGTTACATCTTTCCCTTCAAGAAGCCTTTCGCTAAGGCTGTTCTTGTGGAATAGGCAAAGGGGTATATGGAAGCCCATAGAGGGCTATGGTGAAAAAGGAAATATCTTCCGTTCAAAACTGGAAAGAAGCTTTCTGAGAAACTGCTCTGTGTTCTGTTAATTCATCTCACAGAGTTACATCTTTCCCTTCAAGAAGCCTTTCGCTAAGGCTGTTCTTGTGGAATTGGCAAAGTCATATTTGGAAGCTCATAGAGGGCTATGGTGAAAAAGGAAATATCTTCCGTTCAAAACTGGAAAACGCTTTCTGAGAAACTACTGTGTGTTCTGTAAATTCATCTCACAGAGTTACATCTTTCCCTTCAAGAAGCCTTTCGCTAAGGCTGTTCTTGTGGAATTGGAAAAGGGATATTTAGAAGCCCATAGAGGGCTATGGTGAAAAAGGAAATATCTTCCGTTGAAAACTGGAAACAAGCCTTCTGAGAAACTGCTCTGTGTTCTGTTAATTCATCTCACAGAGTTACATCTTTCCCTTCAAGAAGCCTTTCGCTAAGGCTGTTCTTGTGGAATTGGCAAAGGGATATTTGGAAGCCCATAGAGGGCTATGGTGAAAAAGGAAATATCTTCCGTTCAAAACTGGAAAAAGCTTTCTGAGAAACTGCTCTGTGTTCTGTAAATTCATCTCACAGAGTTACATCTTTCCCTTCAAGAAGCCTTTCGCTAAGGCTGTTCTTGTGGAATTGGCAAAGGGATATTTGGAAGCCCATAGAGGGCTATGGTGAAAAAGGAAATATCTTCCGTTCAAAACTGGAAAGAAGCTTTCTGAGAAACTGCTCTGTGTTCTGTTAATTCATCTCACAGAGTTACATCTTTCCCTTCAAGAAGCCTTTCGCTAAGGCTGTTCTTGTGGAATTGGCAAAGGGATATTTGGAAGCCCATAGAGGGCTATGGTGAAAAAGGAAATATCTTCCGTTCAAAACTGGAAAGAAGCTTTCTGAGAAACTGCTCTGTGTTCTGTTAATTCATCTCACAGAGTTACATCTTTCCCTTCAAGAAGCCTTTCGCTAAGGCTGTTCTTGTGGAATTGGCAAAGTCATGTTTGGAAACTCATAGAGGGCTATGGTTAAAAAGGAAATATCTTCCGTTCAAAACTGGAAAAAGCTTTCTGAGAAACTGCTCTGTGTTCTGTAAATTCATCTCACAGAGTTACATCTTTCCCTTCAAGAAGCCTTTCGCTAAGGCTGTTCTTGTGGAATTGAAAAAGGGATATTTAGAAGCCTATAGAGGGCTATGGTGAAAAAGGAAATATCTTCCGTTCAAAACTGGAAAGAAGCTTTCTGAGAAACTGGTCTGTGTTCTGTTAATTCATCTCACAGAGTTATATCTTTCCCTTCAAAAAGCCTTTCGCTAAGGCTGTTCTGGTGGAATTGGCAAAGGGATATTTGGAAACCCATAGAGGGCTATGGTGAAAAAGGAAATATCTTCCGTTCAAAACTGGAAAGAAGCTTTCTGAGAAACTGCTCTGTGTTCTGTTAATTCATCTCACAGAGTTACGTCTTTCCCTTCAAGAAGCCTTTCGCTAAGGCTGTTCTTGTGGAATTGGCAAAGGGATATTTGGAAGCCCATAGAGGGCTATGGTGAAAAATGAAATAGCTTCCGTTCAAAACTGGAAAGAAGCTTTCTGAGAAACTGCTCTGTGTTCTGTTAATTCATCTCACAGAGTTACATCTTTCCCTTCAAGAAGCCTTTCTCTAAGGCTGTTCTTGTGGAATTGGTAAAGGGATATTTGGAAGCCCATAGAGGGCTATGGTGAAAAAGGAAATATCTTCCGTTCAAAACTGGAAAGAAGCTTTCTGAGAAACTGCTCTGTGTTCTGTTAATTCATCTCACAGAGTTACATCTTTCCCTTCAAGAAGCCTTTCGCTAAGGCTGTTTTTGTGGAATTGGCAAAGGGATATTTGGAAGCCCATAGAGGGCTATGGTGAAAAAGGAAATATCTTCCGTTCAAAACTGGAAAGAATCTTTCTGAGAAACTGCTCTGTGTTCTGTTAATTCATCTCACAGAGTTACATCTTTCCCTTCAAGAAGCCTTTCGCTAAGGCTGTTATTGTGGAATTGGCAAAGGGATATTTGGAAGCCCATAGAGGGCTATGGTGAAAAAGGAAATATCTTCCGTTCAAAACTGGAAAGAAGCTTTCTGAGAAACTGCTCTGTGTTCTGTTAATTCATCTCACAGAGTTACATGTTTCCCTTCAAGAAGCCTTTCGCTAAGGCTGTTCTTGTGGAATTGGCAAAGTCATATTTGGAAGCTCATAGAGGGCTATGGTGAAAAAGGAATTATCTTCCGTTCAAAACTGGAAAAAGCTTTCTGAGAAACTGCTCTGTGTTCTGTAAATTCATCTCACAGAGTTACATCTTTCCCTTCAAGAAGCCTTTCGATAAGGCTGTTCTTGTGGAATTGGAAAAGGGATATTTAGAAGCCCACAGAGGGCTATGGTGAAAAAGGAAATATCTTCCGTTGAAAACTGGAAACAAGCCTTCTGAGAAACTGCTCTGTGTTCTGTTAATTCATCTCACAGAGTTACATCTTTCCCTTCAAGAAGCCTTTCGCTAAGGCTGTTCTTGTGGAATTGGCAAAGGGATATTTGGAAGCCCATAGAGGGCTATGGTGAAAAAGGAAATATCTTCCGTTCAAAACTGGAAAAAGCTTTCTGAGAAACTGCTCTGTGTTCTGTAAATTCATCTCACAGAGTTACATCTTTCCCTTCAAGAAGCCTTTCGCTAAGGCTGTTCTTGTGGAATTGGAAAAGGGATATTTAGAAGCCCATAGAGGGCTATGGTGAAAAAGGAAATATCTTCCGTTGAAAACTGGAAACAAGCCTTCTGAGAAACTGCTCTGTGTTCTGTTAATTCATCTCACAGAGTTACATCTTTCCCTTCAAGAAGCCTTTCGCTAAGGCTGTTCTTGTGGAATTGGCAAAGGGATATTTGGAAGCCCATAGAGGGCTATGGTGAAAAAGGAAATATCTTCCGTTCAAAACTGGAAAAAGCTTTCTGAGAAACTGCTCTGTGATCTCTAAATTCATCTCACAGAGTTACATCTTTCGCTTCAAGAAGCCTTTCGCTAAGGCTGTTCTTGTGGAATTGGAAAAGGGATATTTAGAAGCCCATAGAGGGCTATGGTGAAAAAGGAAATATCTTCCGTTGAAAACTGGAAACAAGCCTTCTGAGAAACAGCTCTGTGTTCTGTTAATTCATCTCACAGAGTTACATCTTTCCCTTCAAGAAGCCTTTCGCAAAGGCTGTTCTTGTGGAATTGGTAAAGGGATATTTCGAAGCCCATAGAGGGCTTTGGTGAAAAAGGAAATATCTTCCGTTCAAAACTGGAAAGAATCTTTCTGAGAAACTGCTCTGTGTTCTGTTAATTCATCTCACAGAGTTACATCTTTCCCTTCAAGAAGCCTTTCGCTAAGGCTGTTCTTGTGGAATTGGCAAAGTCATATTTGGAAGCTCATAGAGGGCTATGGTGAAAAAGGAAATAGCTTCCGTTCAAAACTGGAAAGAAGGTTTCTGAGAAAGTGCTCTGTGTTCTGTAAATTCATCTCACAGAGTTACATCTTTCCCTTCAAGAAGCCTTTCGCTAAGGCTGTTCTGGTGGAATTGGCAAAGGGATATTTGGAAACCCATAGAGGGCTATGGTGAAAAAGGAAATATCTTCCGTTCAAAACTGGAAAGAAGCTTTCTGAGAAACTGCTCTGTGTTCTGTTAATTCATCTCACAGAGTTACGTCTTTCCCTTCAAGAAGCCTTTCGCTAAGGCTGTTCTTGTGGAATTGGCAAAGGGATATTTGGAAGCCCATAGAGGGCTATGGTGAAAAATGAAATAGCTTCCGTTCAAAACTGGAAAGAAGCTTTCTGAGAAACTGCTCTGTGTTCTGTTAATTCATCTCACAGAGTTACATCTTTCCCTTCAAGAAGCCTTACTCTAAGGCTGTTCTTGTGGAATCGGTAAAGGGATATTTGGAAGCCCATAGAGGGCTATGGTGAAAAAGGAAATAGCTTCCGTTGAAAACTGGAAACAAGCCTTCTGAGAAACTGCTCTGTGTTCTGTTAATTCATCTCACAGAGTTACATCTTTCCCTTCAAGAAGCCTTTCGCTAAGGCTGTTCTTGGGGAATTGGCAAAGGGATATTTCGAAGCCCATAGAGGGCTTTGGTGAAAAAGGAAATATCTTCCGTTCAAAACTGGAAAGAAGCTTTCTGAGAAACTGTTCTGTGTTCGGTAAATTCACCTCACAGAGTTACATCTTTCCCTTCAAGAAGCCTTTCGTAAGGCTGTTCTTGTGGAATTGGCAAAGGGATATTTGGAAGCCCATAGAGGGCTATGGTGAAAAAGGAAATATCTTCCGTTGAAAACTGGAAACAATCCTTCTGAGAAACTGCTCTGTGTTCTGTAAATTCATCTCACAGAGTTACATCTTTCCCTTCAAGAAGCCTTTCGCTAAGGCTGTTTTTGTGGAATTGGCAAAGGGATATTTGGAAGCCCATAGAGGGCTACGGTGAAAAAGGAAATATCTTCCGTTCAATACTGGAAAGAATCTTTCTGAGAAACTGCTCTGTGTTCTGTTAATTCATCTCACAGAGTTACATCTTTCCCTTCAAGAAGCCTTTCGCTAAGGCTGTTATTGTGGAATTGGCAAAGGGATATTTGGAAGCCCATAGAGGGCTATGGTGAAAAAGGAAATATCTTCCGTTCAAAACTGGAAAGAAGCTTTCTGAGAAACTGCTCTGTGTTCTGTTAATTAATCTCACAGAGTTACATCTTTCCCTTCAAGAAGCCTTTCGCTAAGGCTGTTCTTGTGGAATTGGCAAAGGGATATTTGGAAGCCCATAGAGGGTTATGGTGAAAAAGGAAATATCTTCCGTTCAAAACTGGAAAGAAGCTTTCTGAGAAACTTCTCTGTGTTCTGTTAATTCATCTCACAGAGTTACATCTTTCCCTTCAAGAAGCCTTTCGCTAAGGCTGTTCTTGTGGAATTGGCAAAGGGATATTTGGAAGCCCATAGAGGGCTATGGTGAAAAAGGAAATACCTTCCGTTCAAAACTGGAAAGAAACTTTCTGAGAAACTGCTCTGTGTTCTGTTAATTCATCTCACAGAGTTACATGTTTCCCTTCAAGGAGCCTTTCGCTAAGGCTCTTTTTGTGGATTTGGCGAAGGGATATTTGGAAGCCCATAGAGGGCTATGGTGAAAAAGGAAATATCTTCCGTTCAAAACTGGAAAGAAGCTTTCTGAGAAACTGCTCTGTGTTCTGTTAATTCATCTCACAGAGTTACATCTTTCCCTTCAAGAAGCCTTTCGCTAAGGCTGTTCTTGTGGAATTGGCAAAGGGATATTTGGAAGCCCATAGAGGGCTATGGTGAAAAAGTAAATATCTTCCGTTCAAAACTGGAAAGAAGCTTTCTGAGAAACTGCTCTGTGTTGTGTTAATTCATCTCACAGAGTTACATCTTTCCCTTCAAGAAGCCTTTCGCTAAGGCTGTTCTTGTGGAATTGGCAAAGTCATATTTGGAAGCTCATAGAGGGCTATGGTGAAAAAGAAAATATCTTCCGTTCAAAACTGGAAAAACCTTTCTGAGAAACTGCTCTGTGTTCTGTAAATTCATCTCACAGGGTTACATCTTTCCCTTCAAGAAGCCTTTCGCTAAGGCTGTTCTTGTGGTATTGGAAAAGGGATATTTAGAAGCCCATAGAGGGCTATGGTGAAAAAGGAAATATCTTCCGTTCAAAACTGGAAAGAAGCTTTCTGAGAAACTGCTCTGTGTTCTGTTAATTCATCTCACAGAGTTACATCTTTCCCTTCAAGAAGCCATTCGCTAAGGCTGTTCTTGTGGAATCGGCAAAGGGATATTTGGAAACCCATAGAGGGCTATGTTGAAAAAGGAAATATCTTCCGTTCAAAACTGGAAAGAAGCTTTCTGAGAAACTGCTCTGTGTTCTGTTAATTCATCTCACAGAGTTACATCTTTCCCTTCAAGAAGCCTTTCGCTAAGGCTGTTCTTGTGGAATTGGCAAAGGGATATTTGTAAGCCAATTGAGGGATATGGTGAAAAAGAAAATATCTTCCGTTGAAAACTGGAAACAATCCTTCTGAGAAACTGCTCTGTGTTCTCTTAATTCATCTCACAGAGTTACATCTTTCCCTTCAAAAAGCCTTTCGCTAAGGCTGTTCTGGTGGAATTGGCAAAGGGATATTTGGAAACCCATAGAGGGCTATGGTGAAAAAGGAAATATCTTCCGTTCAAAACTGGAAAGAAGCTTTCTGAGAAACTGCTCTGTGTTGTGTTAATTCATCTCACAGAGTTACATCTTTCCCTTCAAGAAGGCTTTCGCTAAGGCTGTTCTTGTGGAATTGGTAAAGGGATATTTGGAAACCCATAGAGGGCTACGGTGAAAAAGGAAATATCTTCCGTTCAATACTGGAAAGAATCTTTCTGAGAAACTGCTCTGTGTTCTGTTAATTCATCTCACAGAGTTACATCTTTCCCTTCAAGAAGCCTTTCGCTAAGGCTGTTCTTGTGGAATTGGCAAAGGGATATTTGGAAGCCCATAGAGGGCTATGGTGAAAAAGGAAATATCTTCCGTTCAAAACTGGAAAGAAGCTTTCTGAGAAACTGCTCTGTGTTGTGTTAATTCATCTCACAGAGTTACATCTTTCCCTTCAAGAAGCCTTTCGCTAAGGCTGTTCTTGTGGAATTGGCAAAGTCATATTTGGAAGCTCATAGAGGGCTATGGTGAAAAAGAAAATATCTTCCGTTCAAAACTGGAAAAACCTTTCTGAGAAACTGCTCTGTGTTCTGTAAATTCATCTCACAGGGTTACATCTTTCCCTTCAAGAAGCCTTTCGCTAAGGCTGTTCTTGTGGTATTGGAAAAGGGATATTTAGAAGCCCATAGAGGGCTATGGTGAAAAAGGAAATATCTTCCGTTCAAAACTGGAAAGAAGCTTTCTGAGAAACTGCTCTGTGTTCTGTTAATTCATCTCACAGAGTTACATCTTTCCCTTCAAGAAGCCTTTCGCTAAGGCTGTTCTTGTGGAATCGGCAAAGGGATATTTGGAAACCCATAGAGGGCTATGTTGAAAAAGGAAATATCTTCCGTTCAAAACTGGAAAGAAGCTTTCTGAGAAATTGCTCTGTGTTCTGTTAATTCACCTCACAGAGTTACATCTTTCCCTTCAAGAAGCCTTTCGCTAAGGCTGTTCTTGTGGAATTGGCAAAGGGATATTTGGAAGCCCATAGAGGGCTATGGTGAAAAAGGAAATATCTTCCGTTGAAAACTGGAAACAATCCTTCTGAGAAACTGCTCTGTGTTCTGTTAATTCATCTCACAGAGTTACATCTTTCCCTTCAAGAAGCCGTTCGCTAAGGCTGTTCTTGTGGAATTGGCAAAGTCATATTTGGAAGCTCATAGAGGGCTATGGTGAAAAAGGAAATATCTTCCGTTCAAAACTGGAAAAAGCTTTCTGAGAAACTGCTCTGTGTTCTGTAAATTCATCTCACCGAGTTACATCTTTCCCTTCAAGAAGCCTTTCGCTAAGGCTGTTCTTGTGGAATTGAAAAAGTGATATTTAGAAGCCCATAGAAGGCTATGGTGAAAAAGGAAATATCTTCCGTTCAAAACTGGAAAGAAGCTTTCTGAGAAACTGGTCTGTGTTCTGTTAATTCATCTCACAGAGTTACATCTTTCCCTTCAAAAAGCCTTTCGCTAAGGCTGTTCTGGTGGAATTGGCAAAGGGATATTTGGAAACCCATAGAGGGCTATGGTAAAAAAGGAAATATCTTCCGTTCAAAACTGGAAAGAAGCTTTCTGAGAAACTGCTCTGTGTTGTGTTAATTCATCTCACAGAGTTACATCTTTCCCTTCAAGAAGGCTTTCGCTAAGGCTGTTCTTGTGGAATTGGTAAAGGGATATTTGGAAGCCCATAGAGGGCTACGGTGAAAAAGGAAATATCTTCCGTTCAATACTGGAAAGAATCTTTCTGAGAAACTGCTCTGTGTTCTGTTAATTCATCTCACAGAGTTACATCTTTCCCTTCAAGAAGCCTTTCGCTAAGGCTGTTCTTGTGGAATTGGCAAAGGGATATTTGGAAGCCCATAGAGGGCTATGGTGAAAATGGAAATATCTTCCGTTCAAAACTGGAAAGAAGCTTTCTGAGAAACTGCTCTGTGTTGTGTTAATTCATCTCACAGAGTTACATCTTTCCCTTCAAGAAGCCTTTCGCTAAGGCTGTTCTTGTGGAATTGGCAAAGTCATATTTGGAAGCTCATAGAGGGCTATGGTGAAAAAGAAAATATCTTCCGTTCAAAACTGGAAAAAGCTTTCTGAGAAACTGCTCTGTGTTCTGTAAATTCATCTCACAGGGTTACATCTTTCCCTTCAAGAAGCCTTTCGCTAAGGCTGTTCTTGTGGTATTGGAAAAGGGATATTTAGAAGCCCATAGAGGGCTATGGTGAAAAAGGAAATATCTTCCGTTCAAAACTGGAAAGAAGCTTTCTGAGAAACTGCTCTGTGTTCTGTTAATTCATCTCACAGAGTTACATCTTTCCCTTCAAGAAGCCTTTCGCTAAGGCTGTTCTTGTGGAATCGGCAAAGGGATATTTGGAAACCCATAGAGGGCTATGTTGAAAAAGGAAATATCTTCCGTTCAAAACTGGAAAGAAGCTTTCTGAGAAATTGCTCTGTGTTCTGTTAATTCACCTCACAGAGTTACATCTTTCCCTTCAAGAAGCCTTTCGCTAAGGCTGTTCTTGTGGAATTGGCAAAGGGATATTTGGAAGCCCTTAGAGGGCTATGGTGAAAAAGGAAATATCTTCCGTTGAAAACTGGAAACAATCCTTCTGAGAAACTGCTCTGTGTTCTGTTAATTCATCTCACAGTGTTACATCTTTCCCTTCAAGAAGCCTTTCGCTAAGGCTGTTCTTGTGGAATTGGTAAAGGGATATTTGGAAGCCCATAGAGGGCTATGGTGAAAAAGGAAATATCTTCCGTTGAAAACTGGAAACAATCCTTCTGAGAATCTACTCTGTGTTCTGTTAATTCATCTCACAGAGTTACATCTTTCCCTTCAAGAAGCCTTTCGCTAAGGCTGTTCTTGTGGAATTGGCAAAGGGATATTTGTAAGCCCATGGAGGGCTATGGTGAAAAAGGAAATAGCTTCCGTTCAAAACTGGAAAGAAGCTTTCTGAGAAACTGCTCTGTGTTCTGTTAATTCATCTGACAGAGTAACATCTTTCCCTTCAAGAAGCCTTTCGCTAAGGCTGTTCTTGTGGAATTGGCAAAGTCATATTTGGAAGCTCATAGAGGGCTATGGTGAAAAAGGAAATATCTTCCGTTCAAAACTGGAAAAAGCTTTCTGAGAAACTGCTCTGTGTTCTGTAAATTCATCTCACAGAGTTACATCTTTCCCTTCAAGAAGCCTTTCGCTAAGGCTGTTCTTGTGGAATTGAAAAAGGGATATTTAGAAGCCCATAGAAGGCTATGGTGAAAAAGGAAATATCTTCCGTTCAAAACTGGAAAGAAGCTTTCTGAGAAACTGCTCTGTGTTCTGTTAATTCATCTCACAGAGTTACATCTTTCCCTTCAAAAAGCCTTTCGCTAAGGCTGTTCTGGTGGAATTGGCAAAGGGATATTTGGAAACCCATAGAGGGCTATGGTGAAAAAGGAAATATCTTCCGTTCAAAATTGGAAAGAAGCTTTCTGAGAAACTGCTCTGTGTTCTGTTAATTCATCTCACAGAGTTACATCTTTCCCTTCAAGAAGGCTTTCGCTAAGGCTGTTCTTGTGGAATTGGTAAAGGGATATTTGGAAGCCCATAGAGGGCTACGGTGAAAAAGGAAATATCTTCCGTTGAAAACTGGAAACAAGCCTTCTGAGAAATTGCTCTGTGTTCTGTTAATTCATCTCACAGAGTTACATCTTTCCCTTCAAGAAGCCTTTCGCTAAGGCTGTTCTTCTGGAATTGGCACAGGGATATTTTGAAGCCCATAGAGGGCTATGGTGAAAAAGGAAGTATCATCCGTTCAAAACTGGAAAGAAGCTTTCTGAGAAACTGCTCTGTGTTCTGTTAATTCATCTCACAGAGTTACATCTTTCCCTTCAAGAAGCCTTTCGCTAAGGCTGTTCTTGTGGAATTGGCAAAGGGATATTTGGAAGCCCATAGAGGGCTATGGTGAAAAAGGAAATATCTTCCGTTCAAAACTGGAAAGAAGCTTTCTGAGAAACTGCTCTGTGTTCTGTTAATTAATCTCACAGAGTTACATCTTTCCCTTCAAGAAGCCTTTCGCTAAGGCTGTTCTTGTGGAATTGGCAAAGGGATATTTGGAAGCCCATAGAGGGTTATGGTGAAAAAGGAAATATCTTCCGTTCAAAACTGGAAAGAAGCTTTCTGAGAAACTTCTCTGTGTTCTGTTAATTCATCTCACAGAGTTACATCTTTCCCTTCAAGAAGCCTTTCGCTAAGGCTGTTCTTGTGGAATTGGCAAAGGGATATTTGGAAGCCCATAGAGGGCTATGGTGAAAAAGGAAATACCTTCCGTTCAAAACTGGAAAGAAACTTTCTGAGAAACTGCTCTGTGTTCTGTTAATTCATCTCACAGAGTTACATGTTTCCCTTCAAGGAGCCTTTCGCTAAGGCTCTTTTTGTGGATTTGGCGAAGGGATATTTGGAAGCCCATAGAGGGCTATGGTGAAAAAGGAAATATCTTCCGTTCAAAACTGGAAAGAAGCTTTCTGAGAAACTGCTCTGTGTTCTGTTAATTCATCTCACAGAGTTACATCTTTCCCTTCAAGAAGCCTTTCGCTAAGGCTGTTCTTGTGGAATTGGCAAAGGGATATTTGGAAGCCCATAGAGGGCTATGGTGAAAAAGTAAATATCTTCCGTTCAAAACTGGAAAGAAGCTTTCTGAGAAACTGCTCTGTGTTGTGTTAATTCATCTCACAGAGTTACATCTTTCCCTTCAAGAAGCCTTTCGCTAAGGCTGTTCTTGTGGAATTGGCAAAGTCATATTTGGAAGCTCATAGAGGGCTATGGTGAAAAAGAAAATATCTTCCGTTCAAAACTGGAAAAACCTTTCTGAGAAACTGCTCTGTGTTCTGTAAATTCATCTCACAGGGTTACATCTTTCCCTTCAAGAAGCCTTTCGCTAAGGCTGTTCTTGTGGTATTGGAAAAGGGATATTTAGAAGCCCATAGAGGGCTATGGTGAAAAAGGAAATATCTTCCGTTCAAAACTGGAAAGAAGCTTTCTGAGAAACTGCTCTGTGTTCTGTTAATTCATCTCACAGAGTTACATCTTTCCCTTCAAGAAGCCATTCGCTAAGGCTGTTCTTGTGGAATCGGCAAAGGGATATTTGGAAACCCATAGAGGGCTATGTTGAAAAAGGAAATATCTTCCGTTCAAAACTGGAAAGAAGCTTTCTGAGAAACTGCTCTGTGTTCTGTTAATTCATCTCACAGAGTTACATCTTTCCCTTCAAGAAGCCTTTCGCTAAGGCTGTTCTTGTGGAATTGGCAAAGGGATATTTGTAAGCCAATTGAGGGATATGGTGAAAAAGAAAATATCTTCCGTTGAAAACTGGAAACAATCCTTCTGAGAAACTGCTCTGTGTTCTCTTAATTCATCTCACAGAGTTACATCTTTCCCTTCAAAAAGCCTTTCGCTAAGGCTGTTCTGGTGGAATTGGCAAAGGGATATTTGGAAACCCATAGAGGGCTATGGTGAAAAAGGAAATATCTTCCGTTCAAAACTGGAAAGAAGCTTTCTGAGAAACTGCTCTGTGTTGTGTTAATTCATCTCACAGAGTTACATCTTTCCCTTCAAGAAGGCTTTCGCTAAGGCTGTTCTTGTGGAATTGGTAAAGGGATATTTGGAAACCCATAGAGGGCTACGGTGAAAAAGGAAATATCTTCCGTTCAATACTGGAAAGAATCTTTCTGAGAAACTGCTCTGTGTTCTGTTAATTCATCTCACAGAGTTACATCTTTCCCTTCAAGAAGCCTTTCGCTAAGGCTGTTCTTGTGGAATTGGCAAAGGGATATTTGGAAGCCCATAGAGGGCTATGGTGAAAAAGGAAATATCTTCCGTTCAAAACTGGAAAGAAGCTTTCTGAGAAACTGCTCTGTGTTGTGTTAATTCATCTCACAGAGTTACATCTTTCCCTTCAAGAAGCCTTTCGCTAAGGCTGTTCTTGTGGAATTGGCAAAGTCATATTTGGAAGCTCATAGAGGGCTATGGTGAAAAAGAAAATATCTTCCGTTCAAAACTGGAAAAACCTTTCTGAGAAACTGCTCTGTGTTCTGTAAATTCATCTCACAGGGTTACATCTTTCCCTTCAAGAAGCCTTTCGCTAAGGCTGTTCTTGTGGTATTGGAAAAGGGATATTTAGAAGCCCATAGAGGGCTATGGTGAAAAAGGAAATATCTTCCGTTCAAAACTGGAAAGAAGCTTTCTGAGAAACTGCTCTGTGTTCTGTTAATTCATCTCACAGAGTTACATCTTTCCCTTCAAGAAGCCTTTCGCTAAGGCTGTTCTTGTGGAATCGGCAAAGGGATATTTGGAAACCCATAGAGGGCTATGTTGAAAAAGGAAATATCTTCCGTTCAAAACTGGAAAGAAGCTTTCTGAGAAATTGCTCTGTGTTCTGTTAATTCACCTCACAGAGTTACATCTTTCCCTTCAAGAAGCCTTTCGCTAAGGCTGTTCTTGTGGAATTGGCAAAGGGATATTTGGAAGCCCATAGAGGGCTATGGTGAAAAAGGAAATATCTTCCGTTGAAAACTGGAAACAATCCTTCTGAGAAACTGCTCTGTGTTCTGTTAATTCATCTCACAGAGTTACATCTTTCCCTTCAAGAAGCCGTTCGCTAAGGCTGTTCTTGTGGAATTGGCAAAGTCATATTTGGAAGCTCATAGAGGGCTATGGTGAAAAAGGAAATATCTTCCGTTCAAAACTGGAAAAAGCTTTCTGAGAAACTGCTCTGTGTTCTGTAAATTCATCTCACCGAGTTACATCTTTCCCTTCAAGAAGCCTTTCGCTAAGGCTGTTCTTGTGGAATTGAAAAAGTGATATTTAGAAGCCCATAGAAGGCTATGGTGAAAAAGGAAATATCTTCCGTTCAAAACTGGAAAGAAGCTTTCTGAGAAACTGGTCTGTGTTCTGTTAATTCATCTCACAGAGTTACATCTTTCCCTTCAAAAAGCCTTTCGCTAAGGCTGTTCTGGTGGAATTGGCAAAGGGATATTTGGAAACCCATAGAGGGCTATGGTAAAAAAGGAAATATCTTCCGTTCAAAACTGGAAAGAAGCTTTCTGAGAAACTGCTCTGTGTTGTGTTAATTCATCTCACAGAGTTACATCTTTCCCTTCAAGAAGGCTTTCGCTAAGGCTGTTCTTGTGGAATTGGTAAAGGGATATTTGGAAGCCCATAGAGGGCTACGGTGAAAAAGGAAATATCTTCCGTTCAATACTGGAAAGAATCTTTCTGAGAAACTGCTCTGTGTTCTGTTAATTCATCTCACAGAGTTACATCTTTCCCTTCAAGAAGCCTTTCGCTAAGGCTGTTCTTGTGGAATTGGCAAAGGGATATTTGGAAGCCCATAGAGGGCTATGGTGAAAATGGAAATATCTTCCGTTCAAAACTGGAAAGAAGCTTTCTGAGAAACTGCTCTGTGTTGTGTTAATTCATCTCACAGAGTTACATCTTTCCCTTCAAGAAGCCTTTCGCTAAGGCTGTTCTTGTGGAATTGGCAAAGTCATATTTGGAAGCTCATAGAGGGCTATGGTGAAAAAGAAAATATCTTCCGTTCAAAACTGGAAAAAGCTTTCTGAGAAACTGCTCTGTGTTGTGTAAATTCATCTCACAGGGTTACATCTTTCCCTTCAAGAAGCCTTTCGCTAAGGCTGTTCTTGTGGTATTGGAAAAGGGATATTTAGAAGCCCATAGAGGGCTATGGTGAAAAAGGAAATATCTTCCGTTCAAAACTGGAAAGAAGCTTTCTGAGAAACTGCTCTGTGTTCTGTTCATTCATCTCACAGAGTTACATCTTTCCCTTCAAGAAGCCTTTCGCTAAGGCTGTTCTTGTGGAATCGGCAAAGGGATATTTGGAAACCCATAGAGGGCTATGTTGAAAAAGGAAATATCTTCCGTTCAAAACTGGAAAGAAGCTTTCTGAGAAATTGCTCTGTGTTCTGTTAATTCACCTCACAGAGTTACATCTTTCCCTTCAAGAAGCCTTTCGCTAAGGCTGTTCTTGTGGAATTGGCAAAGGGATATTTGGAAGCCCTTAGAGGGCTATGGTGAAAAAGGAAATATCTTCCGTTGAAAACTGGAAACAATCCTTCTGAGAAACTGCTCTGTGTTCTGTTAATTCATCTCACAGTGTTACATCTTTCCCTTCAAGAAGCCTTTCGCTAAGGCTGTTCTTGTGGAATTGGTAAAGGGATATTTGGAAGCCCATAGAGGGCTATGGTGAAAAAGGAAATATCTTCCGTTGAAAACTGGAAACAATCCTTCTGAGAATCTACTCTGTGTTCTGTTAATTCATCTCACAGAGTTACATCTTTCCCTTCAAGAAGCCTTTCGCTAAGGCTGTTCTTGTGGAATTGGCAAAGGGATATTTGTAAGCCCATGGAGGGCTATGGTGAAAAAGGAAATAGCTTCCGTTCAAAACTGGAAAGAAGCTTTCTGAGAAACTGCTCTGTGTTCTGTTAATTCATCTGACAGAGTAACATCTTTCCCTTCAAGAAGCCTTTCGCTAAGGCTGTTCTTGTGGAATTGGCAAAGTCATATTTGGAAGCTCATAGAGGGCTATGGTGAAAAAGGAAATATCTTCCGTTCAAAACTGGAAAAAGCTTTCTGAGAAACTGCTCTGTGTTCTGTAAATTCATCTCACAGAGTTACATCTTTCCCTTCAAGAAGCCTTTCGCTAAGGCTGTTCTTGTGGAATTGAAAAAGGGATATTTAGAAGCCCATAGAAGGCTATGGTGAAAAAGGAAATATCTTCCGTTCAAAACTGGAAAGAAGCTTTCTGAGAAACTGCTCTGTGTTCTGTTAATTCATCTCACAGAGTTACATCTTTCCCTTCAAAAAGCCTTTCGCTAAGGCTGTTCTGGTGGAATTGGCAAAGGGATATTTGGAAACCCATAGAGGGCTATGGTGAAAAAGGAAATATCTTCCGTTCAAAATTGGAAAGAAGCTTTCTGAGAAACTGCTCTGTGTTCTGTTAATTCATCTCACAGAGTTACATCTTTCCCTTCAAGAAGGCTTTCGCTAAGGCTGTTCTTGTGGAATTGGTAAAGGGATATTTGGAAGCCCATAGAGGGCTACGGTGAAAAAGGAAATATCTTCCGTTGAAAACTGGAAACAAGCCTTCTGAGAAATTGCTCTGTGTTCTGTTAATTCATCTCACAGAGTTACATCTTTCCCTTCAAGAAGCCTTTCGCTAAGGCTGTTCTTCTGGAATTGGCACAGGGATATTTTGAAGCCCATAGAGGGCTATGGTGAAAAAGGAAGTATCATCCGTTCAAAACTGGAAAGAAGCTTTCTGAGAAACTGCTCTGTGTTCTGTTAATTCATCTCACAGAGTTACATCTTTCCCTTCAAGAAGCCTTTCGCTAAGGCTGTTCTTGTGGAATTGGCAAAGGGATATTTGGAAGCCCATAGAGGGCTATGGTGAAAAAGGAAATATCTTCCGTTCAAAACTGGAAAGAAGCTTTCTGAGAAACTGCTCTGTGTTCTGTTAATTCATCTCACAGAGTTACATCTTTCCCTTCAAGAAGCCTTTCGCTAAGGCTGTTCTTGTGGAATTGGCAAAGGGGTATATGGAAGCCCATAGAGGGCTATGGTGAAAAAGGAAATATCTTCCGTTCAAAACTGGAAAGAAGCTTTCTGAGAAACTGCTCTGTGTTCTGTTAATTCATCTCACAGAGTTACATCTTTCCCTTCAAGAAGCCTTTCGCTAAGGCTGTTCTTGTGGAATTGGCAAAGTCATATTTGGAAGCTCATAGAGGGCTATGGTGAAAAAGGAAATATCTTCCGTTCAAAACTGGAAAACGCTTTCTGAGAAACTACTCTGTGTTCTGTAAATTCATCTCACAGAGTTACATCTTTCCCTTCAAGAAGCCTTTCGCTAAGGCTGTTCTTGTGGAATTGGAAAAGGGATATTTAGAAGCCCATAGAGGGCTATGGTGAAAAAGGAAATATCTTCCGTTGAAAACTGGAAACAAGCCTTCTGAGAAACTGCTCTGTGTTCTGTTAATTCATCTCACAGAGTTACATCTTTCCCTTCAAGAAGCCTTTCGCTAAGGCTGTTCTTGTGGAATTGGCAAAGGGATATTTGGAAGCCCATAGAGGGCTATGGTGAAAAAGGAAATATCTTCCGTTCAAAACTGGAAAAAGCTTTCTGAGAAACTGCTCTGTGTTCTGTAAATTCATCTCACAGAGTTACATCTTTCCCTTCAAGAAGCCTTTCGCTAAGGCTATTCTTGTGGAATTGGAAAAGGGATATTTAGAAGCCCATAGAGGGCTATGGTGAAAAAGGAAATATCTTCCGTTGAAAACAGGAAACAAGCCTTCTGAGAAACTGCTCTGTGTTCTGTTAATTCATCTCACAGAGTTACATCTTTCCCTTCAAGAAGCCTTTCGCTAAGGCTGTTCTTGTGGAATTGGTAAAGGGATATTTCGAAGCCCATAGAGGGCTTTGGTGAAAAAGGAAATATCTTCCGTTCAAAACTGGAAAGAAGCTTTCTGAGAAACTGTTCTGTGTTCGGTAAATTCACCTCACAGAGTTACATCTTTCCCTTCAAGAAGCCTTTCGCTAAGGCTGTTCTTGTGGAATTGGCAAAGGGATATTTGGAAGCCCATAGAGGGCTATGGTGAAAAAGGAAATATCTTCCGTTCAAAACTGGAAAGAAGCTTTCTGAGAAACTGCTCTGTGTTCTGTTAATTCATCTCACAGAGTTACATCTTTCCCTTCAAGAAGCCTTTCGCTAAGGCTGTTCTTGTGGAATCGGCAAAGGGATATTTGGAAGCCCATAGAGGGCTATGGTGAAAAAGGAAATATCTTCCGTTCAAAACTGGAAAGAAGCTTTCTGAGAAACTGCTCTGTGTTCTGTTAATTCATCTCACAGAGTTACATCTTTCCCTTCAAGAAGCCTTTCGCTAAGACTGTTCTTGTGGAATTGGCAAAGTCATGTTTGGAAACTCATAGAGGGCTATGGTTAAAAAGGAAATATCTTCCGTTCAAAACTGGAAAAAGCTTTCTGAGAAACTGCTCTGTGTTCTGTAAATTCATCTCACAGAGTTACATCTTTCCCTTCAAGAAGCCTTTCGCTAAGGCTGTTCTTGTGGAATTGAAAAAGGGATATTTAGAAGCCCATAGAGGGCTATGGTGAAAAAGGAAATATCTTCCGTTCAAAACTGGAAAGAAGCTTTCTGAGAAACTGGTCTGTGTTCTGTTAATTCATCTCACAGAGTTATATCTTTCCCTTCAAAAAGCCTTTCGCTAAGGCTGTTCTGGTGGAATTGGCAAAGGGATATTTGGAAACCCATAGAGGGCTATGGTGAAAAAGGAAATATCTTCCGTTCAAAACTGGAAAGAAGCTTTCTGAGAAACTGCTCTGTGTTCTGTTAATTCATCTCACAGAGTTACATGTTTCCCTTCAAGGAGCCTTTCGCTAAGGCTCTTTTTGTGGATTTGGCGAAGGGATATTTGGAATCCCATAGAGGGCTATGGTGAAAAAGGAAATATCTTCCGTTCAACACTGGAAAGAAGCTTTCTGAGAAACTGCTCTGTGTTCTGTTAATTCATCTCACAGAGTTACATCTTTCCCTTCAAGAAGCCTTTCGCTAAGGCTGTTCTTGTGGAATTGGCAAAGGGATATTTGGAAGCCCATAGAGGGCTATGGTGAAAAAGGAAATATCTTCCGTTCAAAACTGGAAAGAAGCTTTCTGAGAAACTGCTCTGTGTTGTGTTAATTCATCTCACAGAGTTACATCTTTCCCTTCAAGAAGCCTTTCGCTAAGGCTGTTCTTGTGGATTTGGCAAAGTCATATTTGGAAGCTCATAGAGGGCTATGGTGATAAAGAAAATATCTTCCGTTCAAAACTGGAAAAAGCTTTCTGAGAAACTGCTCTGCGTTCTGTAAATTCATCTCACAGGGTTACATCTTTCCCTTCAAGAAGCCTTTCGCTAAGGCTGTTCTTGTGGTATTGGAAAAGGGATATTTAGAAGCCCATAGAGGGCTATGGTGAAAAAGGAAATATCTTCCGTTCAAAACTGGAAAGAAGCTTTCTGAGAAACTGCTCTGTGTTCTGTTAATTCATCTCACAGAGTTACATCTTTCCCTTCAAGAAGCCTTTCGCTAAGGCTGTTCTTGTGGAATCGGCAAAGGGATATTTGGAAACCCATAGAGGGCTATGTTGAAAAAGGAAATATCTTCCGTTCAAAACTGGAAAGAAGCTTTCTGAGAAATTGCTCTGTGTTCTGTTAATTCATCTCACAGAGTTACATCTTTCCCTTCAAGAAGCCTTTCGCTAAGGCTGTTCTTGTGGAATTGGCAAAGGGATATTTGGAAGCCCATAGAGGGCTATGGTGAAAAAGGAAATATCTTCCGTTCAAAACTGGAAAGAAGCTTTCTGAGAAACTGCTCTGTGTTGTGTTAATTCATCTCACAGAGTTACATCTTTCCCTTCAAGAAGCCTTTCGCTAAGGCTGTTCTTGTGGATTTGGCAAAGTCATATTTGGAAGCTCATAGAGGGCTATGGTGAAAAAGAAAATATCTTCCCTTCAAAACTGGAAAAAGCTTTCTGAGAAACTGCTCTGTGTTCTGTAAATTCATCTCACAGGGTTACATCTTTCCCTTCAAGAAGCCTTTCGCTAAGGCTGTTCTTGTGGTATTGGAAAAGGGATATTTAGAAGCCCATAGAGGGCTATGGTGAAAAAGGAAATATCTTCCGTTCAAAACTGGAAAGAAGCTTTCTGAGAAACTGCTCTGTGTTCTGTTAATTCATCTCACAGAGTTACATCTTTCCCTTCAAGAAGCCTTTCGCTAAGGCTGTTCTTGTGGAATCGGCAAAGGGATATTTGGAAACCCATAGAGGGCTATGTTGAAAAAGGAAATATCTTCCGTTCAAAACTGGAAAGAAGCTTTCTGAGAAATTGCTCTGTGTTCTGTTAATTCATCTCACAGAGTTACATCTTTCCCTTCAAGAAGCCTTTCGCTAAGGCTGTTCTTGTGGAATTGGCAAAGGGATATTTGTAAGCCAATTGAGGGCTATGGTGAAAAAGAAAATATCTTCCGTTGAAAACTGGAAACAATCCTTCTGAGAAACTGCTCTGTGTTCTGTTAATTCATCTCACAGAGTTACATCTTTCCCTTCAAGAAGCCTTTCGCTAAGGCTGTTCTTGTGGAATTGGTAAAGGGATATTTGGAAGGCCATAGAGGGCTATGGTGAAAAAGGAAATATCTTCCGTTGAAAACTGGAAACAATCCTTCTGAGAATCTACTCTGTGTTCTGTTAATTCATCTCACAGAGTTACATCTTTCCCTTCAAGAAGCCTTTCGCTAAGGCTGTTCTTGTGGAATTGGCAAAGGGATATTTGTAAGCCCAGAGAGGGCTATGGTGAAAAAGGAAATAGCTTCCGTTCAAAACTGGAAAGAAGCTTTCTGAGAAACTGCTCTGTGTTCTGTTAATTCATCTCACAGAGTTACATCTTTCCCTTCAAGAAGCCGTTCGCTAAGGCTGTTCTTGTGGAATTGGCAAAGTCGTATTTGGAAGCTCATAGAGGGCTATGGTGAAAAAGGAAATATCTTCCGTTCAAAACTGGAAAAAGCTTTCTGAGAAACTGCTCTGTGTTCTGTAAATTCATCTCACCGAGTTACATCTTTCCCTTCAAGAAGCCTTTCGCTAAGGCTGTTCTTGTGGAATTGAAAAAGGGATATTTAGAAGCCCATAGAAGGCTATGGTGAAAAAGGAAATATCTTCCGTTCAAAACTGGAAAGAAGCTTTCTGAGAA
Organism: Chlorocebus sabaeus; assembly: GCF_047675955.1. NCBI lineage: Eukaryota > Metazoa > Chordata > Mammalia > Primates > Cercopithecidae > Chlorocebus > Chlorocebus sabaeus. Next base: position 1,658,042 of record NW_027327925.1, on the reverse strand, counting down.
ACTGGTCTGTGTTCTGTTAATTCATCTCACAGAGTTACATGTTTCCCTTCAAGAAGCCTTTCGCTAAGGCTCTTCTTGTGGATTTGGCGAAGGGATATTTGGAAAACCTAGAGGGCTATGGTGAAAAAGGAAATATCTTCCGTTCAAAACTGGAAAGAAGCTTTCTGAGAAACTGCTCCCTGTTCTGTTAATTCATCTCACAGAGTTACATCTTTCCCTTCAAGTAGCCTTTCGCTAAGGCTGTTCTTGTGGAATTGGGAAAGGGATATTTGGAATCCCATAGAGGGCTATGGTGAAAAAGTAAATATCTTCCGTTCAAAACTGGAAAGAAGCTTTCTGAGAAACTGCTCTGTGTTGTGTTAATTCATCTCACAGAGTTACATCTTTCCCTTCAAGAAGCCTTTCGCTAAAGCTGTTCTTGTGGAATTGGCAAAGTCATATTTGGAAGCTCATAGAGGGCTATGGTGAAAAAGAAAATATCTTCCGTTCAAAACTGGAAAAAGCTTTCTGAGAAACTGCTCTGTGTTCTGTAAATTCATCTCACAGGGTTACATCTTTCCCTTCAAGAAGCCTTTCGCTAAGGCTGTTCTTGTGGAATTGGAAAAGGGATATTTAGAAGCCCATAGAGGGCTATGGTGAAAAAGGAAATATCTTCCGTTCAAAACTGGAAAGAAGCTTTCTGAGAAACTTCTCTGTGTTCTGTTAATTCATCTCACAGAGTTACATCTTTCCCTTCAAGAAGCCTTTCGCTAAGGCTGTTCTTGTGGAATTGGCAAAGGGATATTTGGAAGCCCATAGAGGGCTATGGTGAAAAAGGAAATACCTTCCGTTCAAAACTGGAAAGAAACTTTCTGAGAAACTGCTCTGTGTTCTGTTAATTCATCTCACAGAGTTACATGTTTCCCTTCAAGGAGCCTTTCGCTAAGGCTCTTTTTGTGGATTTGGCGAAGGGATATTTGGAATCCCATAGAGGGCTATGGTGAAAAAGGAAATATCTTCCGTTCAAAACTGGAAAGAAGCTTTCTGAGAAACTGCTCTGTGTTCTGTTAATTCATCTCACAGAGTTACATCTTTCCCTTCAAGAAGCCTTTCGCTAAGGCTGTTCTTGTGGAATTGGCAAAGGGATATTTGGAAGCCCATAGAGGGCTATGGTGAAAAAGGAAATATCTTCCGTTCAAAACTGGAAAGAAGCTTTCTGAGAAACTGCTCTGTGTTGTGTTAATTCATCTCACAGAGTTACATCTTTCCCTTCAAGAAGCCTTTCGCTAAGGCTGTTCTTGTGGTATTGGCAAAGGGATATTTGTAAGCCCATAGAGGGCTATGGTGAAAAAGGAAATAGCTTCCGTTCAAAACTGGAAAGAAGCTTTCTGAGAAACTGCTCTGTGTTCTGTTAACTCATCTCACAGAGTTACATCTTTCCCTTCAAGAAGCCGTTCGCTAAGGCTGTTCTTATGGAATTGGCAAAGTCATATTTGGAAGCTCATAGAGGGCTATGGTGAAAAAGGAAATATCTTCCGTTCAAAACTGGAAAAAGCTTTCTGAGAAACTGCTCTGTGTTCTGTAAATTCATCTCACCGAGTTACATCTTTCCCTTCAAGAAGCCTTTCGCTAAGTCTGTTCTTGTGGAATTGAAAAAGGGATATTTAGAAGCCCATAGAAGGCTATGGTGAAAAAGGAAATATCTTCCGTTCAAAACTGGAAAGAAGCTTTCTGAGAAACTGGTCTGTGTTCTGTTAATTCATCTCACAGAGTTACATCTTTCCCTTCAAAAAGCCTTTCGCTAAGGCTGTTCTGGTGGAATTGGCAAAGGGATATTTGGAAACCCATAGAGGGCTATGGTGAAAAAGGAAATATCTTCCGTTCAAAACTGGAAAGAAGCTTTCTGAGAAACTGCTCTGTGTTGTGTTAATTCATCTCACAGAGTTACATCTTTCCCTTCAAGAAGGCTTTCGCTAAGGCTGTTCTTGTGGAATTGGTAAAGGGATATTTGGAAGCCCATAGAGGGCTACGGTGAAAAAGGAAATATCTTCCGTTGAAAACTGGAAACAAGCCTTCTGAGAAATTGCTCTGTGTTCTGTTAATTCATCTCACAGAGTTACATCTTTCCCTTCAAGAAGCCTTTCGCTAAGGCTGTTCTTCTGGAATTGGCACAGGGATATTTCGAAGCCCATAGAGGGCTATGGTGAAAAAGGAAGTATCATCCGTTCAAAACTGGAAAGAAGCTTTCTGAGAAACTGCTCTGTGTTCTGTTAATTCATCTCACAGAGTTACATCTTTCCCTTCAAGAAGCCTTTCGCTAAGGCTGTTCTTGTGGAATTGGCAAAGGGATATTTGGAAGCCCATAGAGGGCTATGGTGAAAAAGGAAATATCTTCCGTTCAAAACTGGAAAGAAGCTTTCTGAGAAACTGCTCTGTGTTCTGTTAATTCATCTCACAGAGTTACATCTTTCCCTTCAAGAAGCCTTTCGCTAAGGCTGTTCTTGTGGAATTGGCAAAGGGGTATATGGAAGCCCATAGAGGGCTATGGTGAAAAAGGAAATATCTTCCGTTCAAAACTGGAAAGAAGCTTTCTGAGAAACTGCTCTGTGTTCTGTTAATTCATCTCACAGAGTTACATCTTTCCCTTCAAGAAGCCTTTCGCTAAGGCTGTTATTGTGGAATTGGCAAAGTCATATTTGGAAGCTCATAGAGGGCTATGGTGAAAAAGGAAATATCTTCCGTTCAAAACTGGAAAACGCTTTCTGAGAAACTGCTCTGTGTTCTGTAAATTCATCTCACAGAGTTACATCTTTCCCTTCAAGAAGCCTTTCGCTAAGGCTGTTCTTGTGGAATTGGAAAAGGGATATTTAGAAGCCCATAGAGGGCTATGGTGAAAAAGGAAATATCTTCCGTTGAAAACTGGAAACAAGCCTTCTGAGAAACTGCTCTGTGTTCTGTTAATTCATCTCACAGAGTTACATCTTTCCCTTCAAGAAGCCTTTCGCTAAGGCTGTTCTTGTGGAATTGGCAAAGGGATATTTGGAAGCCCATAGAGGGCTATGGTGAAAAAAGAAATATCTTCCGTTCAAAACTGGAAAAAGCTTTCTGAGAAACTGCTCTGTGTTCTGTAAATTCATCTCACAGAGTTACATCTTTCCCTTCAAGAAGCCTTTCGCTAAGGCTGTTCTTGTGGAATTGGAAAAGGGATATTTAGAAGCCCATAGAGGGCTATGGTGAAAAAGGAAATATCTTCCGTTGAAAACAGGAAACAAGCCTTCTGAGAAACTGCTCTGTGTTCTGTTAATTCATCTCACAGAGTTACATCTTTCCCTTCAAGAAGCCTTTCGCTAAGGCTGTTCTTGTGGAATTGGTAAAGGGATATTTCGAAGCCCATAGAGGGCTTTGGTGAAAAAGGAAATATCTTCCGTTCAAAACTGGAAAGAAGCTTTCTGAGAAACTGTTCTGTGTTCGGTAAATTCACCTCACAGAGTTACATCTTTCCCTTCAAGAAGCCTTTCGCTAAGGCTGTTCTTGTGGAATTGGCAAAGGGATATTTGGAAGCCCATAGAGGGCTATGGTGAAAAAGGAAATATCTTCCGTTCAAAACTGGAAAGAAGCTTTCTGAGAAACTGCTCTGTGTTCTGTTAATTCATCTCACAGAGTTACATCTTTCCCTTCAAGAAGCCTTTCGCTAAGGCTGTTCTTGTGGAATTGGCAAAGGGATATTTCGAAGCCCATAGAGGGCTATGGTGAAAAAGGAAATATCTTCCGTTCAAAACTGGAAAGAATCTTTCTGAGAAACTGCTCTGTGTTCTGTTAATTCATCTCACAGAGTTACATCTTTCCCTTCAAGAAGCCTTTCGCTAAGGCTGTTCTTGTGGAATTGGCAAAGTCATATTTGGAAGTTCATAGAGGGCTATGGTGAAAAAGGAAATAGCTTCCGTTCAAAACTGGAAAGAAGGTTTCTGAGAAACTGCTCTGTGTTCTGTAAATTCATCTCACAGAGTTACATCTTTCCCTTCAAGAAGCCTTTCGCTAAGGCTGTTCTTGTGGAATTGGCAAAGGGATATTTGGAAGCCCATATAGGGCTATGGTGAAAAAGGAAATATCTTCCGTTCAAAACTGGAAAGAAGCTTTCTGAGAAACTGCTCTGTGTTCTGTTAATTCATCTCACAGAGTTACATCTTTCCCTTCAAGAAGCCTTTCGCTAAGGCTGTTCTTGTGGAATTGGCAAAGTCATGTTTGGAAACTCATAGAGGGCTATGGTTAAAAAGGAAATATCTTCCGTTCAAAACTGGAAAAAGCTTTCTGAGAAACTGCTCTGTGTTCTGTAAATTCATCTCACAGAGTTACATCTTTCCCTTCAAGAAGCCTTTCGCTAAGGCTGTTCTTGTGGAATTGAAAAAGGGATATTTAGAAGCCCATAGAGGGCTATGGTGAAAAAGGAAATATCTTCCGTTCAAAACTGGAAAGAAGCTTTCTGAGAAACTGGTCTGTGTTCTGTTAATTCATCTCACAGAGTTATATCTTTCCCTTCAAAAAGCCTTTCGCTAAGGCTGTTCTGGTGGAATTGGCAAAGGGATATTTGGAAACCCATAGAGGGCTATGGTGAAAAAGGAAATATCTTCCGTTCAAAACTGGAAAGAAGCTTTCTGAGAAACTGCTCTGTGTTCTGTTAATTCATCTCACAGAGTTACGTCTTTCCCTTCAAGAAGCCTTTCGCTAAGGCTGTTCTTGTGGAATTGGCAAAGGGATATTTGGAAGCCCATAGAGGGCTATGGTGAAAAATGAAATAGCTTCCGTTCAAAACTGGAAAGAAGCTTTCTGAGAAACTGCTCTGTGTTCTGTTAATTCATCTCACAGGGTTACATCTTTCCCTTCAAGAAGCCTTTCTCTAAGGCTGTTCTTGTGGAATTGGTAAAGGGATATTTGGAAGCCCATAGAGGGCTATGGTGAAAAAGGAAATAGCTTCCGTTGAAAACTGGAAACAAGCCTTCTGAGAAACTGCTCTGTGTTCTGTTAATTCATCTCACAGAGTTACATCTTTCCCTTCAAGAAGCCTTTCGCTAAGGCTGTTCTTGTGGAATTGGCAAAGGGATATTTCGAAGCCCATAGAGGGCTTTGGTGAAAAAGGAAATATCTTCCGTTCAAAACTGGAAAGAAGCTTTCTGAGAAACTGTTCTGTGTTCGGTAAATTCACCTCACAGAGTTACATCTTTCCCTTCAAGAAGCCTTTCGCTAAGGCTGTTCTTGTGGAATTGGCAAAGGGATATTTGGAAGCCCATAGAGGGCTATGGTGAAAAAGGAAATATCTTCCGTTGAAAACTGGAAACAATCCTTCTGAGAAACTGCTCTGTGTTCTGTAAATTCATCTCACAGAGTTACATCTTTCCCTTCAAGAAGCCTTTCGCTAAGGCTGTTTTTGTGGAATTGGCAAAGGGATATTTGGAAGCCCATAGAGGGCTATGGTGAAAAAGGAAATATCTTCCGTTCAAAACTGGAAAGAAGCTTTCTGAGAAACTGCTCTGTGTTCTGTAAATACATCTCACAGAGTTACATCTTTCCCTTCAAGAAGCCTTTCGCTAAGGCTGTTCTTGTGGAATTGGCAAAGGGATATTTGGAAGCCCATAGAGGGCTATGGTGAAAAAGGAAATATCTTCCGTTCAAAACTGGAAAGAAGCTTTCTGAGAAACTGCTCTGTGTTCTGTTAATTCATCTCACAGAGTTACATCTTTCCCTTCAAGAAGCCTTTCGCTAAGGCTGTTCTTGTGGAATTGGCAAAGTCATGTTTGGAAACTCATAGAGGGCTATGGTTAAAAAGGAAATATCTTCCGTTCAAAACTGGAAAAAGCTTTCTGAGAAACTGCTCTGTGTTCTGTAAATTCATCTCACAGAGTTACATCTTTCCCTTCAAGAAGCCTTTCGCTAAGGCTGTTCTTGTGGAATTGAAAAAGGGATATTTAGAAGCCCATAGAGGGCTATGGTGAAAAAGGAAATATCTTCCGTTCAAAACTGGAAAGAAGCTTTCTGAGAAACTGGTCTGTGTTCTGTTAATTCATCTCACAGAGTTATATCTTTCCCTTCAAAAAGCCTTTCGCTAAGGCTGTTCTGGTGGAATTGGCAAAGGGATATTTGGAAACCCATAGAGGGCTATGGTGAAAAAGGAAATATCTTCCGTTCAAAACTGGAAAGAAGCTTTCTGAGAAACTGCTCTGTGTTCTGTTAATTCATCTCACAGAGTTACGTCTTTCCCTTCAAGAAGCCTTTCGCTAAGGCTGTTCTTGTGGAATTGGCAAAGGGATATTTGGAAGCCCATAGAGGGCTATGGTGAAAAATGAAATAGCTTCCGTTCAAAACTGGAAAGAAGCTTTCTGAGAAACTGCTCTGTGTTCTGTTAATTCATCTCACAGAGTTACATCTTTCCCTTCAAGAAGCCTTTCTCTAAGGCTGTTCTTGTGGAATTGGTAAAGGGATATTTGGAAGCCCATAGAGGGCTATGGTGAAAAAGGAAATATCTTCCGTTGAAAACTGGAAACAAGCCTTCTGAGAAACTGCTCTGTGTTCTGTTAATTCATCTCACAGAGTTACATCTTTCCCTTCAAGAAGCCTTTCGCTAAGGCTGTTCTTGTGGAATTGGCAAAGGGATATTTCGAAGCCCATAGAGGGCTTTGGTGAAAAAGGAAATATCTTCCGTTCAAAACTGGAAAGAAGCTTTCTGAGAAACTGTTCTGTGTTCGGTAAATTCACCTCACAGAGTTACATCTTTCCCTTCAAGAAGCCTTTCGCTAAGGCTGTTCTTGTGGAATTGGCAAAGGGATATTTGGAAGCCCATAGAGGGCTATGGTGAAAAAGGAAATATCTTCCGTTCAAAACTGGAAAGAAGCTTTCTGAGAAACTGCTCTGTGTTCTGTTAATTCATCTCACAGAGTTACATCTTTCCCTTCAAGAAGCCTTTCGCTAAGGCTGTTCTTGTGGAATTGGCAAAGGGATATTTCGAAGCCCATAGAGGGCTATGGTGAAAAAGGAAATATCTTCCGTTCAAAACTGGAAAGAATCTTTCTGAGAAACTGCTCTGTGTTCTGTTAATTCATCTCACAGAGTTACATCTTTCCCTTCAAGAAGCCTTTCGCTAAGGCTGTTCTTGTGGAATTGGCAAAGTCATATTTGGAAGTTCATAGAGGGCTATGGTGAAAAAGGAAATAGCTTCCGTTCAAAACTGGAAAGAAGGTTTCTGAGAAACTGCTCTGTGTTCTGTAAATTCATCTCACAGAGTTACATCTTTCCCTTCAAGAAGCCTTTCGCTAAGGCTGTTCTTGTGGAATTGGCAAAGGGATATTTGGAAGCCCATAGAGGGCTATGGTGAAAAAGGAAATATCTTCCGTTCAAAACTGGAAAGAAGCTTTCTGAGAAACTGCTCTGTGTTCTGTTAATTCATCTCACAGAGTTACATCTTTCCCTTCAAGAAGCCTTTCGCTAAGGCTGTTCTTGTGGAATTGGCAAAGTCATGTTTGGAAACTCATAGAGGGCTATGGTTAAAAAGGAAATATCTTCCGTTCAAAACTGGAAAAAGCTTTCTGAGAAACTGCTCTGTGTTCTGTAAATTCATCTCACAGAGTTACATCTTTCCCTTCAAGAAGCCTTTCGCTAAGGCTGTTCTTGTGGAATTGAAAAAGGGATATTTAGAAGCCCATAGAGGGCTATGGTGAAAAAGGAAATATCTTCCGTTCAAAACTGGAAAGAAGCTTTCTGAGAAACTGGTCTGTGTTCTGTTAATTCATCTCACAGAGTTATATCTTTCCCTTCAAAAAGCCTTTCGCTAAGGCTGTTCTGGTGGAATTGGCAAAGGGATATTTGGAAACCCATAGAGGGCTATGGTGAAAAAGGAAATATCTTCCGTTCAAAACTGGAAAGAAGCTTTCTGAGAAACTGCTCTGTGTTCTGTTAATTCATCTCACAGAGTTACGTCTTTCCCTTCAAGAAGCCTTTCGCTAAGGCTGTTCTTGTGGAATTGGCAAAGGGATATTTGGAAGCCCATAGAGGGCTATGGTGAAAAATGAAATAGCTTCCGTTCAAAACTGGAAAGAAGCTTTCTGAGAAACTGCTCTGTGTTCTGTTAATTCATCTCACAGGGTTACATCTTTCCCTTCAAGAAGCCTTTCTCTAAGGCTGTTCTTGTGGAATTGGTAAAGGGATATTTGGAAGCCCATAGAGGGCTATGGTGAAAAAGGAAATAGCTTCCGTTGAAAACTGGAAACAAGCCTTCTGAGAAACTGCTCTGTGTTCTGTTAATTCATCTCACAGAGTTACATCTTTCCCTTCAAGAAGCCTTTCGCTAAGGCTGTTCTTGTGGAATTGGCAAAGGGATATTTCGAAGCCCATAGAGGGCTTTGGTGAAAAAGGAAATATCTTCCGTTCAAAACTGGAAAGAAGCTTTCTGAGAAACTGTTCTGTGTTCGGTAAATTCACCTCACAGAGTTACATCTTTCCCTTCAAGAAGCCTTTCGCTAAGGCTGTTCTTGTGGAATTGGCAAAGGGATATTTGGAAGCCCATAGAGGGCTATGGTGAAAAAGGAAATATCTTCCGTTGAAAACTGGAAACAATCCTTCTGAGAAACTGCTCTGTGTTCTGTAAATTCATCTCACAGAGTTACATCTTTCCCTTCAAGAAGGCTTTCGCTAAGGCTGTTTTTGTGGAATTGGCAAAGGGATATTTGGAAGCCCATAGAGGGCTATGGTGAAAAAGGAAATATCTTCCGTTCAAAACTGGAAAGAAGCTTTCTGAGAAACTGCTCTGTGTTCTGTAAATACATCTCACAGAGTTACATCTTTCCCTTCAAGAAGCCTTTCGCTAAGGCTGTTCTTGTGGAATTGGCAAAGTCATGTTTGGAAACTCATAGAGGGCTACGGTTAAAAAGGAAATATCTTCCGTTCAAAACTGGAAAAAGCTTTCTGAGAAACTGCTCTGTGTTCTGTAAATTCATCTCACAGAGTTACATCTTTCCCTTCAAGAAGCCTTTCGCTAAGGCTGTTCTTGTGGAATTGAAAAAGGGATATTTAGAAGCCCATAGAGGGCTATGGTGAAAAAGGAAATATCTTCCGTTCAAAACTGGAAAGAAGCTTTCTGAGAAACTGGTCTGTGTTCTGTTAATTCATCTCACAGAGTTATATCTTTCCCTTCAAAAAGCCTTTCGCTAAGGCTGTTCTGGTGGAATTGGCAAAGGGATATTTGGAAACCCATAGAGGGCTATGGTGAAAAAGGAAATATCTTCCGTTCAAAACTGGAAAGAAGCTTTCTGAGAAACTGCTCTGTGTTCTGTTAATTCATCTCACAGAGTTACGTCTTTCCCTTCAAGAAGCCTTTCGCTAAGGCTGTTCTTGTGGAATTGGCAAAGGGATATTTGGAAGCCCATAGAGGGCTATGGTGAAAAATGAAATAGCTTCCGTTCAAAACTGGAAAGAAGCTTTCTGAGAAACTGCTCTGTGTTCTGTTAATTCATCTCACAGAGTTACATCTTTCCCTTCAAGAAGCCTTTCTCTAAGGCTGTTCTTGTGGAATTGGTAAAGGGATATTTGGAAGCCCATAGAGGGCTATGGTGAAAAAGGAAATAGCTTCCGTTGAAAACTGGAAACAAGCCTTCTGAGAAACTGCTCTGTGTTCTGTTAATTCATCTCACAGAGTTACATCTTTCCCTTCAAGAAGCCTTTCGCTAAGGCTGTTCTTGTGGAATTGGCAAAGGGATATTTCGAAGCCCATAGAGGGCTTTGGTGAAAAAGGAAATATCTTCCGTTCAAAACTGGAAAGAAGCTTTCTGAGAAACTGTTCTATGTTCGGTAAATTCACCTCACAGAGTTACATCTTTCCCTTCAAGAAGCCTTTCGCTAAGGCTGTTCTTGTGGAATTGGCAAAGGGATATTTGGAAGCCCATAGAGGGCTATGGTGAAAAAGGAAATATCTTCCGTTGAAAACTGGAAACAATCCTTCTGAGAAACTGCTCTGTGTTCTGTAAATTCATCTCACAGAGTTACATCTTTCCCTTCAAGAAGCCTTTCGCTAAGGCTGTTTTTGTGGAATTGGCAAAGGGATATTTGGAAGCCCATAGAGGGCTATGGTGAAAAAGGAAATATCTTCCGTTCAAAACTGGAAAGAAGCTTTCTGAGAAACTGCTCTGTGTTCTGTTAATTCATGTCACAGAGTTACATCTTTCCCTTCAAGAAGTCTTTCGCTAAGGCTGTTATTGTGGAATTGGCAAAGGGATATTTGGAAGCCCATAGAGGGCTATGGTGAAAAAGGAAATATCTTCCGTTCAAAACTGGAAAGAAGCTTTCTGAGAAACTTCTCTGTGTTCTGTTAATTCATCTCACAGAGTTACATCTTTCCCTTCAAGAAGCCTTTCGCTAAGGCTGTTCTTGTGGAATTGGTAAAGGGATATTTGGAATCCCATAGAGGGCTATGGTGAAAAAGTAAATATCTTCCGTTCAAAACTGGAAAGAAGCTTTCTGAGAAACTGCTCTGTGTTGTGTTAATTCATCTCACAGAGTTACATCTTTCCCTATAAGAAGCCTTTCGCTAAAGCTGTTCTTGTGGAATTGGCAAAGTCATATTTGGAAGCTCATAGAGGGCTATGGTGAAAAAGAAAATATCTTCCGTTCAAAACTGGAAAGAAGCTTTCTGAGAAACTTCTCTGTGTTCTGTTAATTCATCTCACAGAGTTACATCTTTCCCTTCAAGAAGCCTTTCGCTAAGGCTGTTCTTGTGGAATTGGCAAAGTCATATTTGGAAGCTCATAGAGGGCTATGGTGAAAAAGGAATTATCTTCCGTTCAAAACTGGAAAAAGCTTTCTGAGAAACTGCTCTGTGTTCTGTAAATTCATCTCACAGAGTTACATCTTTCCCTTCAAGAAGCCTTTCGCTAAGGCTGTTCTTGTGGAATTGGAAAAGGGATATTTAGAAGCCCATAGAGGGCTATGGTGAAAAAGGAAATATCTTCCGTTGAAAACTGGAAACAAGCCTTCTGAGAAACTGCTCTGTGTTCTGTTAATTCATCTCACAGAGTTACATCTTTCCCTTCAAGAAGCCTTTCGCTAAGGCTGTTCTTGTGGAATTGGCAAAGGGATATTTCGAAGCCCATAGAGGGCTATGGTGAAAAAGGAAATATCTTGCGTTCAAAACTGGAAAGAATCTTTCTGAGAAACTGCTCTGTGTTCTGTTAATTCATCTCACAGAGTTACATCTTTCCCTTCAAGAAGCCTTTCGCTAAGGCTGTTCTTGTGGAATTGGCAAAGTCATATTTGGAAGCTCATAGAGGGCTATGGTGAAAAAGGAAATAGCTTCCGTTCAAAACTGGAAAGAAGGTTTCTGAGAAACTGCTCTGTGTTCTGTAAATTCATCTCACAGAGTTACATCTTTCCCTTCAAGAAGCCTTTCGCTAAGGCTGTTCTTGTGGAATTGGCAAAGGGATATTTGGAAGCCCATAGAGGGCTATGGTGAAAAAGGAAATATCTTCCGTTCAAAACTGGAAAGAAGCTTTCTGAGAAACTGCTCTGTGTTCTGTTAATTCATCTCACAGAGTTACATCTTTCCCTTCAAAAAGCCTTTCGCTAAGGCTGTTCTGGTGGAATTGGCAAAGGGATATTTGGAAACCCATAGAGGGCTATGGTGAAAAAGGAAATATCTTCCGTTCAAAACTGGAAAGAAGCTTTCTGAGAAACTGCTCTGTGTTCTGTTAATTCATCTCACAGAGTTACGTCTTTCCCTTCAAGAAGCCTTTCGCTAAGGCTGTTCTTGTGGAATTGGCAAAGGGATATTTGGAAGCCCATAGAGGGCTATGGTGAAAAATGAAATAGCTTCCGTTCAAAACTGGAAGGAAGCTTTCTGAGAAACTGCTCTGTGTTCTGTTAATTCATCTCACAGAGTTACATCTTTCCCTTCAAGAAGCCTTACTCTAAGGCTGTTCTTGTGGAATTGGTAAAGGGATATTTGGAAGCCCATAGAGGGCTATGGTGAAAAAGGAAATAGCTTCCGTTGAAAACTGGAAACAAGCCTTCTGAGAAACTGCTCTGTGTTCTGTTAATTCATCTCACAGAGTTACATCTTTCCCTTCAAGAAGCCTTTCGCTAAGGCTGTTCTTGTGGAATTGGCAAAGGGATATTTCGAAGCCCATAGAGGGCTTTGGTGAAAAAGGAAATATCTTCCGTTCAAAACTGGAAAGAAGCTTTCTGAGAAACTGTTCTGTGTTCGGTAAATTCACCTCACAGAGTTACATCTTTCCCTTCAAGAAGCCTTTCGTAAGGCTGTTCTTGTGGAATTGGCAAAGGGATATTTGGAAGCCCATAGAGGGCTATGGTGAAAAAGGAAATATCTTCCGTTGAAAACTGGAAACAATCCTTCTGAGAAACTGCTCTGTGTTCTGTAAATTCATCTCACAGAGTTACATCTTTCCCTTCAAGAAGCCTTTCGCTAAGGCTGTTTTTGTGGAATTGGCAAAGGGATATTTGGAAGCCCATAGAGGGCTATGGTGAAAAAGGAAATATCTTCCGTTCAAAAGTGGAAAGAAGCTTTCTGAGAAACTGCTCTGTGTTCTGTTAATTCATCTCACAGAGTTACATCTTTCCCTTCAAGAAGTCTTTCGCTAAGGCTGTTATTGTGGAATTGGCAAAGGGATATTTGGAAGCCCATAGAGGGCTATGGTGAAAAAGGAAATATCTTCCGTTCAAAACTGGAAAGAAGCTTTCTGAGAAACTGCTCTGTGTTCTGTTAATTCATCTCACAGAGTTACATGTTTCCCTTCAAGAAGCCTTTCGCTAAGGCTCTTCTTGTGGATTTGGCGAAGGGATATTTGGAACCCCTAGAGGGCTATGGTGAAAAAGGAAATATCTTCCGTTCCAAACTGGAAAGAAGCTTTCTGAGAAACTGCTCCCTGTTCTGTTAATTCATCTCACAGAGTTACATCTTTCCCTTCAAGAAGCCTTTCGCTAAGGCTGTTCTTGTGGAATTGGGAAAGGGATATTTGGAATCCCATAGAGGGCTATGGTGAAAAAGTAAATATCTTCCGTTCAAAACTGGAAAGAAGCTTTCTGAGAAACTGCTCTGTGTTGTGTTAATTCATCTCACAGAGTTACATCTTTCCCTTCAAGAAGCCTTTCGCTAAAGCTGTTCTTGTGGAATTGGCAAAGTCATATTTGGAAGCTCATAGAGGGCTATGGTGAAAAAGAAAATATCTTCCGTTCAAAACTGGAAAAAGCTTTCTGAGAAACTGCTCTGTGTTCTGTAAATTCATCTCACAGGGTTACATCTTTCCCTTCAAGCAGCCTTTCGCTAAGGCTGTTCTTGTGGAATTGGAAAAGGGATATTTAGAAGCCCATAGAGGGCTATGGTGAAAAAGGAAATATCTTCCGTTCAAAACTGGAAAGAAGCTTTCTGAGAAACTGCTCTGTGTTCTGTTAATTCATCTCACAGAGTTACATCTTTCCCTTCAAGAAGCCTTTCGCTAAGGCTGTTTTTGTGGAATTGGCAAAGGGATATTTGGAAGCCCATAGAGGGCTATGGTGAAAAAGGAAATATCTTCCGTTCAATACTGGAAAGAATCTTTCTGAGAAACTGCTCTGTGTTCTGTTAATTCATCTCACAGAGTTACATCTTTCCCTTCAAGAAGCCTTTCGCTAAGGCTGTTATTGTGGAATTGGCAAAGGGATATTTGGAAGCCCATAGAGGGCTATGGTGAAAAAGGAAATATCTTCCGTTCAAAACTGGAAAGAAGCTTTCTGAGAAACTGCTCTGTGTTCTGTTAATTCATCTCACAGAGTTACATCTTTCCCTTCAAGAAGCCTTTCGCTAAGGCTGTTCTTGTGGAATTGGCAAAGGGATATTTGGAAGCCCATAGAGGGTTATGGTGAAAAAGGAAATATCTTCCGTTCAAAACTGGAAAGAAGCTTTCTGAGAAACTTCTCTGTGTTCTGTTAATTCATCTCACAGAGTTACATCTTTCCCTTCAAGAAGCCTTTCGCTAAGGCTGTTCTTGTGGAATTGGCAAAGGGATATTTGGAAGCCCATAGAGGGCTATGGTGAAAAAGGAAATACCTTCCGTTCAAAACTGGAAAGAAACTTTCTGAGAAACTGCTCTGTGTTCTGTTAATTCATCTCACAGAGTTACATGTTTCCCTTCAAGGAGCCTTTCGCTAAGGCTCTTTTTGTGGATTTGGCGAAGGGATATTTGGAAGCCCATAGAGGGCTATGGTGAAAAAGGAAATATCTTCCGTTCAAAACTGGAAAGAAGCTTTCTGAGAAACTGCTCTGTGTTCTGTTAATTCATCTCACAGAGTTACATCTTTCCCTTCAAGAAGCCTTTCGCTAAGGCTGTTCTTGTGGAATTGGCAAAGGGATATTTGGAAGCCCATAGAGGGCTATGGTGAAAAAGGAAATATCTTCCGTTCAAAACTGGAAAGAAGCTTTCTGAGAAACTGCTCTGTGTTGTGTTAATTCATGTCACAGAGTTACATCTTTCCCTTCAAGAAGCCTTTCGCTAAGGCTGTTCTTGTGGAATTGGCAAAGTCATATTTGGAAGCTCATAGAGGGCTATGTTGAAAAAGAAAATATCTTCCGTTCAAAACTGGAAAAAGCTTTCTGAGAAACTGCTCTGTGTTCTGTAAATTCATCTCACAGGGTTACATCTTTCCCTTCAAGAAGCCTTTCGCTAAGGCTGTTCTTGTGGTATTGGAAAAGGGATATTTAGAAGCCCATAGAGGGCTATGGTGAAAAAGGAAATATCTTCCGTTCAAAACTGGAAAGAAGCTTTCTGAGAAACTGCTCTGTGTTCTGTTAATTCATCTCACAGAGTTACATCTTTCCCTTCAAAAAGCCTTTCGCTAAGGCTGTTCTGGTGGAATTGGCAAAGGGATATTTGGAAACCCATAGAGGGCTATGGTGAAAAAGGAAATATCTTCCGTTCAAAACTGGAAAGAAGCTTTCTGAGAAACTGCTCTGTGTTCTGTTAATTCATCTCACAGAGTTACATCTTTCCCTTCAAGAAGGCTTTCGCTAAGGCTGTTCTTGTGGAATTGGAAAAGGGATATTTGGAAGCCCATAGAGGGCTACGGTGAAAAAGGAAATATCTTCCGTTGAAAACTGGAAACAAGCCTTCTGAGAAATTGCTCTGTGTTCTGTTAATTAATCTCACAGAGTTACATCTTTCCCTTCAAGAAGCCTTTCGCTAAGGCTGTTCTTCTGGAATTGGCACAGGGATATTTCGAAGCCCATAGAGGGCTATGGTGAAAAAGGAAGTATCATCCGTTCAAAACTGGAAAGAAGCTTTCTGAGAAACTGCTCTGTGTTCTGTTAATTCATCTCACAGAGTTACATCTTTCCCTTCAAGAAGCCTTTCGCTAAGGCTGTTCTTGTGGAATTGGCAAAGGGGTATATGGAAGCCCATAGAGGGCTATGGTGAAAAAGGAAATATCTTCCGTTCAAAACTGGAAAGAAGCTTTCTGAGAAACTGGTCTGTGTTCTGTTAATTCATCTCACACAGTTACATCTTTCGCTTCAAAAAGCCTTTCGCTAAGGCTGTTCTGGTGGAATTGGCAAAGGGATATTTGGAAACCCATAGAGGGCTATGGTGAAAAAGGAAATATCTTCCGTTCAAAACTGGAAAGAAGCTTTCTGAGAAACTGCTCTGTGTTCTGTTAATTCATCTCACAGAGTTACATCTTTCCCTTCAAGAAGGCTTTCGCTAAGGCTGTTCTTGTGGAATTGGAAAAGGGATATTTGGAAGCCCATAGAGGGCTACGGTGAAAAAGGAAATATCTTCCGTTGAAAACTGGAAACAAGCCTTCTGAGAAATTGCTCTGTGTTCTGTTAATTAATCTCACAGAGTTACATCTTTCCCTTCAAGAAGCCTTTCGCTAAGGCTGTTCTTCTGGAATTGGCACAGGGATATTTCGAAGCCCATAGAGGGCTATGGTGAAAAAGGAAGTATCATCCGTTCAAAACTGGAAAGAAGCTTTCTGAGAAACTGCTCTGTGTTCTGTTAATTCATCTCACAGAGTTACATCTTTCCCTTCAAGAAGCCTTTCGCTAAGGCTGTTCTTGTGGAATTGGCAAAGGGGTATATGGAAGCCCATAGAGGGCTATGGTGAAAAAGGAAATATCTTCCGTTCAAAACTGGAAAGAAGCTTTCTGAGAAACTGCTCTGTGTTCTGTTAATTCATCTCACAGAGTTACATCTTTCCCTTCAAGAAGCCTTTCGCTAAGGCTGTTCTTGTGGAATTGGGAAAGTCATATTTGGAACCTCATAGAGGGCTATGGTGAAAAAGGAAATATCTTCCGTTCAAAACTGGAAAACGCTTTCTGAGAAACTACTCTGTGTTCTGTAAATTCATCTCACAGAGTTACATCTTTCCCTTCAAGAAGCCTTTCGCTAAGGCTGTTCTTGTGGAATTGGAAAAGGGATATTTAGAAGCCCATAGAGGGCTATGGTGAAAAAGGAAATATCTTCCGTTGAAAACTGGAAACAAGCCTTCTGAGAAACTGCTCTGTGTTCTGTTAATTCATCTCACAGAGTTACATCTTTCCCTTCAAGAAGCCTTTCGCTAAGGCTGTTCTTGTGGAATTGGCAAAGGGATATTTGGAAGCCCATAGAGGGCTATGGTGAAAAAGGAAATATCTTCCGTTCAAAACTGGAAAAATCTTTCTGAGAAACTGCTCTGTGTTCTGTAAATTCATCTCACAGAGTTACATCTTTCCCTTCAAGAAGCCTTTCGCTAAGGCTGTTCTTGTGGAATTGGAAAAGGGATATTTAGAAGCCCATAGAGGGCTATGGTGAAAAAGGAAATATCTTCCGTTGAAAACAGGAAACAAGCCTTCTGAGAAACTGCTCTGTGTTCTGTTAATTCATCTCACAGAGTTACATCTTTCCCTTCAAGAAGCCTTTCGCTAAGGCTGTTCTTGTGGAATTGGTAAAGGGATATTTCGAAGCCCATAGAGGGCTTTGGTGAAAAAGGAAATATCTTCCGTTCAAAACTGGAAAGAAGCTTTCTGAGAAACTGTTCTGTGTTCGGTAAATTCACCTCACAGAGTTACATCTTTCCCTTCAAGAAGCCTTTCGCTAAGGCTGTTCTTGTGGAATTGGCAAAGGGATATTTGGAAGCCCATAGAGGGCTATGGTGAAAAAGGAAATATCTTCCGTTCAAAACTGGAAAGAAGCTTTCTGAGAAACTGCTCTGTGTTCTGTTAATTCATCTCACAGAGTTACATCTTTCCCTTCAAGAAGCCTTTCGCTAAGGCTGTTCTTGTGGAATTGGCAAAGGGATATTTCGAAGCCCATAGAGGGCTATGGTGAAAAAGGAAATATCTTCCGTTCAAAACTGGAAAGAATCTTTCTGAGAAACTGCTCTGTGTTCTGTTAATTCATCTCACAGAGTTACATCTTTCCCTTACAGAAGCCTTTCGCTAAGGCTGTTCTTGTGGAATTGGCAAAGTCATATTTGGAAGTTCATAGAGGGCTATGGTGAAAAAGGAAATAGCTTCCGTTCAAAACTGGAAAGAAGGTTTCTGAGAAACTGCTCTGTATTCTGTAAATTCATCTCACAGAGTTACATCTTTCCCTTCAAGAAGCCTTTCGCTAAGGCTGTTCTTGTGGAATTGGCAAAGGGATATTTGGAAGCCCATAGAGGGCTATGGTGAAAAAGGAAATATCTTCCGTTCAAAACTGGAAAGAAGCTTTCTGAGAAACTGCTCTGTGTTCTGTTAATTCATCTCACAGAGTTACATCTTTCAATTCAAGAAGCCTTTCGCTAAGGCTGTTCTTGTGGAATTGGCAAAGTCATGTTTGGAAACTCATAGAGGGCTATGGTTAAAAAGGAAATATCTTCCGTTCAAAACTGGAAAAAGCTTTCTGAGAAACTGCTCTGTGTTCTGTAAATTCATCTCACAGAGTTACATCTTTCCCTTCAAGAAGCCTTTCGCTAAGGCTGTTCTTGTGGAATTGAAAAAGGGATATTTAGAAGCCCATAGAGGGCTATGGTGAAAAAGGAAATATCTTCCGTTCAAAACTGGAAAGAAGCTTTCTGAGAAACTGCTCTGTGTTCTGTTAATTCATCTCACAGAGTTACATCTTTCCCTTCAAGAAGCCTTTCGCTAAGGCTGTTCTTGTGGAATTGGTAAAGGGATATTTGGAAGCCCTTAGAGGGCTATGGTGAAAAAGGAAATATCTTCCGTTGAAAACTGGAAACAAGCCTTCTGAGAAACTGCTCTGTGTTCTGTTAATTCATCTCACAGAGTTACATCTTTCCCTTCAAGAAGCCTTTCGCTAAGGCTGTTCTTGTGGAATTGGCAAAGGGATATTTCGAAGCCCATAGAGGGCTTTGGTGAAAAAGGAAATATCTTCCGTTCAAAACTGGAAAGAAGCTTTCTGAGAAACTGTTCTGTGTTCGGTAAATTCACCTCACAGAGTTACATCTTTCCCTTCAAGAAGCCTTTCGCTAAGGCTGTTCTTGTGGAATTGGCAAAGGGATATTTGGAAGCCCATAGAGGGCTATGGTGAAAAAGGAAATATCTTCCGTTGAAAACTGGAAACAATCCTTCTGAGAAACTGCTCTGTGTTCTGTAAATTCATCTCACAGAGTTACATCTTTCCCTTCAAGAAGCCTTTCGCTAAGGCTGTTTTTGTGGAATTGGCAAAGGGATATTTGGAAGCCCATAGAGGGCTATGGTGAAAAAGGAAATATCTTCCGTTCAAAACTGGAAAGAAGCTTTCTGAGAAACTGCTCTGTGTTCTGTTAGTTCATGTCACAGAGTTACATCTTTCCCTGCAAGAAGTCTTTCGCTAAGGCTGTTATTGTGGAATTGGCAAAGGGATATTTGGAAGCCCATAGAGGGCTATGGTGAAAAAGGAAATATCTTCCGTTCAAAACTGGAAAGAAGCTTTCTGAGAAACTGCTCTGTGTTCTGTTAATTCATCTCACAGAGTTACATCTTTCCCTTCAAGAAGCCTTTCGCTAAGGCTGTTCTTGTGGAATTGGCAAAGGGATATTTGGAAGCCCATAGAGGGTTATGGTGAAAAAGGAAATATCTTCCGTTCAAAACTGGAAAGAAGCTTTCTGAGAAACTTCTCTGTGTTCTGTTAATTAATCTCACAGAGTTACATCTTTCCCTTCAAGAAGCCTTTCGCTAAGGCTGTTCTTGTGGAATTGGCAAAGGGATATTTGGAATCCCATAGAGGGCTATGGTGAAAAAGTAAATATCTTCCGTTCAAAACTGGAAAGAAGCTTTCTGAGAAACTGCTCTGTGTTGTGTTAATTCATCTCACAGAGTTACATCTTTCCCTATAAGAAGCCTTTCGCTAAGGCTGTTCTTGTGGAATTGGCAAAGTCATATTTGGAAGCTCATAGAGGGCTATGGTGAAAAAGAAAATATCTTCCGTTCAAAACTGGAAAAAGCTTTCTGAGAAACTGCTCTGTGTTCTGTAAATTCATCTCACAGGGTTACGTCTTTCCCTTCAAGAAGCCTTTCGCTAAGGCTGTTCTTGTGGAATTGGAAAAGGGATATTTAGAAGCCCATAGAGGGCTATGGTGAAAAAGGAAATAGCTTCCGTTCAAAACTGGAAAGAAGCTTTCTGAGAAACTGCTCTGTGTTCTGTTAATTCATCTCACAGAGTTACATCTTTCCCTTCAAGAAGCCTTTCGCTAAGGCTGTTATTGTGGAATTGGCAAAGGGATATTTGAAGCCCATAGAGGGCTATGGTGAAAAAGGAAATATCTTCCGTTCAAAACTGGAAAGAAGCTTTCTGAGAAACTGCTCTGTGTTCTGTTAATTCATCTCACAGAGTTACATCTTTCCCTTCAAGAAGCCTTTCGCTAAGGCTGTTCTTGTGGAATTGGCAAAGGGATATTTGGAAGCCCATAGAGGGTTATGGTGAAAAAGGAAATATCTTCCGTTCAAAACTGGAAAGAAGCTTTCTGAGAAACTTCTCTGTGTTCTGTTAATTCATCTCACAGAGTTACATCTTTCCCTTCAAGAAGCCTTTCGCTAAGGCTGTTCTTGTGGAATTGGCAAAGGGATATTTGGAAGCCCCTAGAGGGCTATGGTGAAAAAGGAAATACCTTCCGTTCAAAACTGGAAAGAAACTTTCTGAGAAACTGCTCTGTGTTCTGTTAATTCATCTCACAGAGTTACATGTTTCCCTTCAAGGAGCCTTTCACTAAGGCTCTTTTTGTGGATTTGGCGAAGGGATATTTGGAAGCCCATAGAGGGCTATGGTGAAAAAGGAAATATCTTCCGTTCAAAACTGGAAAGAAGCTTTCTGAGAAACTGCTCCCTGTTCTGTTAATTCATCTCACAGAGTTACATCTTTCCCTTCAAGAAGCCTTTCGCTAAGGCTGTTCTTGTGGAATTGGCAAAGGGATATTTGGAAGCCCATAGAGGGCTATGGTGAAAAAGGAAATATCTTCCGTTCAAAACTGGAAAGAAGCTTTCTGAGAAACTGCTCTGTGTTGTGTTAATTCATCTCACAGAGTTACATCTTTCCCTTCAAGAAGCCTTTCGCTAAGGCTGTTCTTGTGGAATTGGCAAAGTCATATTTGGAAGCTCATAGAGGGCTATGGTGAAAAAGAAAATATCTTCCGTTCAAAACTGGAAAAAGCTTTCTGAGAAACTGCTCTGTGTTCTGTAAATTCATCTCACAGGGTTACATCTTTCCCTTCAAGAAGCCTTTCGCTAAGGCTGTTCTTGTGGCATTGGAAAAGGGATATTTAGAAGCCCATAGAGGGCTATGGTGAAAAAGGAAATATCTTCCGTTCAAAACTGGAAAGAAGCTTTCTGAGAAACTGCTCTGTGTTCTGTTAATTCATCTCACAGAGTTACATCTTTCCCTTCAAGAAGCCTTTCGCTAAGGCTGTTTTTGTGGAATTGGCAAAGGGATATTTGGAAGCCCATAGAGGGCTATGGTGAAAAAGGAAATATCTTCCGTTCAAAACTGGAAAGAATCTTTCTGAGAAACTGCTCTGTGTTCTGTTAATTCATCTCACAGAGTTACATCTTTCCCTTCAAGAAGCCTTTCGCTAAGGCTGTTATTGTGGAATTGGCAAAGGGATATTTGGAAGCCCATAGAGGGCTATGGTGAAAAAGGAAATATCTTCCGTTCAAAACTGGAAAGAAGCTTTCTGAGAAACTGCTCTGTGTTCTGTTAATTCATCTCACAGAGTTACATCTTTCCCTTCAAGAAGCCTTTCGCTAAGGCTGTTCTTGTGGAATTGGCAAAGGGATATTTGGAAGCCCATAGAGGGTTATGGTGAAAAAGGAAATATCTTCCGTTCAAAACTGGAAAGAAGCTTTCTGAGAAACTTCTCTGTGTTCTGTTAATTCATCTCACAGAGTTACATCTTTCCCTTCAAGAAGCCTTTCGCTAAGGCTGTTCTTGTGGAATTGGCAAAGGGATATTTGGAAGCCCATAGAGGGCTATGGTGAAAAAGGAAATACCTTCCGTTCAAAACTGGAAAGAAACTTTCTGAGAAACTGCTCTGTGTTCTGTTAATTCATCTCACAGAGTTACATGTTTCCCTTCAAGGAGCCTTTCACTAAGGCTCTTTTTGTGGATTTGGCGAAGGGATATTTGGAAGCCCATAGAGGGCTATGGTGAAAAAGGAAATATCTTCCGTTCAAAACTGGAAAGAAGCTTTCTGAGAAACTGCTCCCTGTTCTGTTAATTCATCTCACAGAGTTACATCTTTCCCTTCAAGAAGCCTTTCGCTAAGGCTGTTCTTGTGGAATTGGCAAAGGGATATTTGGAAGCCCATAGAGGGCTATGGTGAAAAAGGAAATATCTTCCGTTCAAAACTGGAAAGAAGCTTTCTGAGAAACTGCTCTGTGTTGTGTTAATTCATCTCACAGAGTTACATCTTTCCCTTCAAGAAGCCTTTCGCTAAGGCTGTTCTTGTGGAATTGGCAAAGTCATATTTGGAAGCTCATAGAGGGCTATGGTGAAAAAGAAAATATCTTCCGTTCAAAACTGGAAAAAGGTTTCTGAGAAACTGCTCTGTGTTCTGTAAATTCATCTCACAGGGTTACATCTTTCCCTTCAAGAAGCCTTTCGCTAAGGCTGTTCTTGTGGAATTGGAAAAGGGATATTTAGAAGCCCATAGAGGGCTATGTTGAAAAAGGAAATATCTTCCGTTCAAAACTGGAAAGAAGCTTTCTGAGAAACTGCTCTGTGTTCTGTTAATTCATCTCACAGAGTTACATCTTTCCCTTCAAGAAGCCTTTCGCTAAGGCTGTTCTTGTGGAATCGGCAAAGGGATATTTGGAAACCCATAGTGGGCTATGTTGAAAAAGGAAATATCTTCCGTTCAAAACTGGAAAGAAGCTTTCTGAGAAACTGCTCTGTGTTCTGTTAATTCATCTCACAGAGTTACATCTTTCCCTTCAAGAAGCCTTTCGCTAAGGCTGTTCTTGTGGAATTGGCAAAGGGATATTTGTAAGCCCATAGAGGGCTATGGTGAAAAAGAAAATATCTTCCGTTGAAAACTGGAAACAATCCTTCTGAGAAACTGCTCTGTGTTCTGTTAATTCATCTCACAGAGTTACATCTTTCCCTTCAAGAAGCCTTTCGCTAAGGCTGTTCTTGTGGAATTGGTAAAGGGATATTTGGAAGCCCATACAGGGCTATGGTGAAAAAGGAAATATCTTCCGTTGAAAACTGGAAACAAGCCTTCTGAGAAACTGCTCTGTGTTATGTTAATTCATCTCACAGAGTTACATCTTTCCCTTCAAGAAGCCTTTCGCTGAGGCTGTTCTTGTGGAATTGGCAAAGGGATATTTGGAAGCCCATAGAGGGCTATGGTGAAAAAGGAAATATCTTCCGTTCAAAACTGGAAAGAAGATTTCTGAGAAACTGTTCTGTGTTCGGTAAATTCACCTCACAGAGTTACAACTTTCCCTTCAAGAAGCCTTTCGCTAAGGCTGTTCTTGTGGAATTGGCAAAGAGATATTTGGAAGCCCATAGAGGGCCATGGTGAAAAAGGAAATATCTTCCGTTCAAAACTGGAAACAAGCTTTCTGAGAAACTGCTCTGTGTTCTGTTAATTAATCTCACAGAGTTACATCTTTCCCTTCAAGAAGCCTTTCGCTAAGGCTGTTCTTGTGGAATTGGAAAAGGGATATTTGGAAGCCCATAGAGGGCTATGGTGAAAAAGGAAATATCTTCCGTTGAAAACTGGAAACAATCCTTCTGAGAATCTGCTCTGTGTTCTGTTAATTCATCTCACAGAGTTACATCTTTCCCTTCAGGAAGTCTTTCGCTAAGGCTGTTATTGTGGAATTGGCAAAGGGATATTTGTAAGCCCATAGAGGGCTATGGTGAAAAAGGAAATAGCTTCCGTTCTAAATTTGAAAGAAGCTTTCTGAGAAACTGCTCTGTGTTCTGTTAATTCATCTCACAGAGTTACATCTTTCCCTTCAAGAAGCCTTTCGCTAAGTCTGTTCTTGTGGAATTGGTAAAGGGATATTTGGAAGCCCATAGAGGGCTATGGTGAAAAAGGAAATATCTTCCGTTGAAAACTGGAAACAAGCCTTCTGAGAAACTGCTCTGTGTTCTGTTAATTCATCTCACAGATTTACATCTTTCCCTTCAAGAAGCCTTTCGCTAAGGCTGTTCTTGTGGAATTGGCAAAGGGATATTTGGAAGCCCATAGAGGGCTATGGTGAAAAAGGAAATATCTTCCGTTCAAAACTGGAAAGAAGCTTTCTGAGAAACTGTTCTGTGTTCGGTAAATTCACCTCACAGAGTTACAACTTTCCCTTCAAGAAGCCTTTCGCTAAGGCTGTTCTTGTGGAATTGGCAAAGAGATATTTGGAAGCCCATAGAGGGCTATGGTGAAAAAGGAAATATCTTCCGTTCAAAACTGGAAACAAGCTTTCTGAGAAACTGCTCTGTGTTCTGTTAATTCATCTCACAGAGTTACATCTTTCCCTTCAAGAAGCCTTTCGCTAAGGCTGTTCTTGTGGAATTGGCAAAGGGATATTTGTAAGCCCATAGAGGGCTATGGTGAAAAAGGAAATAGCTTCCGTTCAAAACTGGAAAGAAGGTTTCTGAGAAACTGCTCTGTGTTCTGTTAATTCATCTCACAGAGTTACATCTTTCCCTTCAAGAAGCCTTTCGCTAAGGCTGTTCTTGTGGAATTGGCAAAGTCATATTTGGAAGCTCATAGAGGGCTATGGTGAAAAAGGAAATATCTTCCGTTCAAAACTGGAAAAAGCTTTCTGAGAAACTGCTCTGTGTTCTGTAAATTCATCTCACAGAGTTACATCTTTCCCTTCAAGAAGCCTTTCGCTAAGGCTGTTCTTGTGGAATTGAAAAAGGGATATTTAGAAGCCCATAGAGGGCTATGCTGAAAAAGGAAATATCTTCCGTTCAAAACTGGAAAGAAGCTTTCTGAGAAACTGGTCTGTGTTCTGTTAATTCATCTCACAGAGTTACATCTTTCCCTTCAAAAAGCCTTTCGCTAAGGCTGTTCTGGTGGAATTGGCAAAGGGATATTTGGAAACCCATAGAGGGCTATGGTGAAAAAGGAAATATCTTCCGTTCAAAACTGGAAAGAAGCTTTCTGAGAAACTGCTCTGTGTTCTGTTAATTCATCTCACAGAGTTACATCTTTCCCTTCAAGAAGGCTTTCGCTAAGGCTGTTCTTGTGGAATTGGTAAAGGGATATTGAAGCCCATAGAGGGCTACGGTGAAAAAGGAAATATCTTCCGTTGAAAACTGGAAACAAGCCTTCTGAGAAATTGCTCTGTGTTCTGTTAATTCATCTCACAGAGTTACATCTTTCCCTTCAAGAAGCCTTTCGCTAAGGCTGTTCTTCTGGAATTGGCACAGGGATATTTCGAAGCCCATAGAGGGCGATGGTGAAAAAGGAAGTATCATCCGTTCAAAACTGGAAAGAAGCTTTCTGAGAAACTGCTCTGTGTTCTGTTAATTCATCTCACAGAGTTACATCTTTCCCTTCAAGAAGCCTTTCGCTAAGGCTGTTCTTGGGGAATTGGCAAAGGGATATTTGGAAGCCCATAGAGGGCTATGGTGAAAAAGGAAATATCTTCCGTTCAAAACTGGAAAGAAGCTTTCTGAGAAACTGCTCTGTGTTCTGTTAATTCATCTCACAGAGTTACATCTTTCCCTTCAAGAAGCCTTACTCTAAGGCTGTTCTTGTGGAATTGGTAAAGGGATATTTGGAAGCCCATAGAGGGCTATGGTGAAAAAGGAAATAGCTTCCGTTGAAAACTGGAAACAAGCCTTCTGAGAAACTGCTCTGTGTTCTGTTAATTCATCTCACAGAGTTACATCTTTCCCTTCAAGAAGCCTTTCGCTAAGGCTGTTCTTGTGGAATTGGCAAAGGGATATTTCGAAGCCCATAGAGGGCTTTGGTGAAAAAGGAAATATCTTCCGTTCAAAACTGGAAAGAAGCTTTCTGAGAAACTGTTCTGTGTTCGGTAAATTCACCTCACAGAGTTACATCTTTCCCTTCAAGAAGCCTTTCGCTAAGGCTGTTCTTGTGGAATTGGCAAAGGGATATTTGGAAGCCCATAGAGGGCTGTGGTGAAAAAGGAAATATCTTCCGTTGAAAACTGGAAACAATCCTTCTGAGAAACTGCTCTGTGTTCTGTAAATTCATCTCACAGAGTTACATCTTTCCCTTCAAGAAGCCTTTCGCTAAGGCTGTTTTTGTGGAATTGGCAAAGGGATATTTGGAAGCCCATAGAGGGCTATGGTGAAAAAGGAAATATCTTCCGTTCAAAACTGGAAAGAAGCTTTCTGAGAAACTGCTCTGTGTTCTGTTAATTCATCTCACAGAGTTACATCTTTCCCTTCAAGAAGTCTTTCGCTAAGGCTGTTATTGTGGAATTGGCAAAGGGATATTTGGAAGCCCATAGAGGGCTATGGTGAAAAAGGAAATATCTTCCGTTCAAAACTGGAAAGAA
The DNA here is from genome assembly GCF_047675955.1 of Chlorocebus sabaeus. Lineage (NCBI taxonomy): Eukaryota > Metazoa > Chordata > Mammalia > Primates > Cercopithecidae > Chlorocebus > Chlorocebus sabaeus. The sequence goes on along the minus strand of NW_027327925.1, from coordinate 1,632,106 downwards.
GCTTTCTGAGAAACTGCTCTGTGTTCTGTTAATTCATCTCACAGAGTTACATGTTTCCCTTCAAGAAGCCTTTCGCTAAGGCTCTTCTTGTGGATTTGGCGAAGGGATATTTGGAACCCCTAGAGGGCTATGGTGAAAAAGGAAATATCTTCCGTTCAAAACTGGAAAGAAGCTTTCTGAGAAACTGCTCCCTGTTCTGTTAATTTATCTCACAGAGTTACATCTTTCCCTTCAAGAAGCCTTTCGCTAAGGCTGTTCTTGTGGAATTGGCAAAGGGATATTTGGAATCCCATAGAGGGCTATGGTGAAAAAGTAAATATCTTCCGTTCAAAACTGGAAAGAAGCTTTCTGAGAAACTGCTCTGTGTTCTGTTAATTCATCTCACAGAGTTACATCTTTCCCTTCAAGAAGCCTTTCGCTAAAGCTGTTCTTGTGGAATTGGCAAAGTCATATTTGGAAGCTCATAGAGGGCTATGGTGAAAAAGAAAATATCTTCCGTTCAAAACTGGAAAAAGCTTTCTGAGAAACTGCTCTGTGTTCTGTAAATTCATCTCACAGGGTTACATCTTTCCCTTCAAGCAGCCTCTCGCTAAGGCTGTTCTTGTGGAATTGGAAAAGGGATATTTAGAAGCCCATAGAGGGCTATGGTGAAAAAGGAAATATCTTCCGTTCAAAACTGGAAAGAAGCTTTCTGAGAAACTGCTCTGTGTTCTGTTAATTCATCTCACAGAGTTACATCTTTCCCTTCAAGAAGCCTTTCGCTAAGGCTGTTTTTGTGGAATTGGCAAAGGGATATTTGGAAGCCCATAGAGGGCTATGGTGAAAAAGGAAGTATCTTCCGTTCAATACTGGAAAGAATCTTTCTGAGAAACTGCTCTGTGTTCTGTTAATTCATCTCACAGAGTTACATGTTTCCCTTCAAGAAGCCTTTCGCTAAGGCTGTTATTGTGGAATTGGCAAAGGGATATTTGGAAGCCCATAGAGGGTTATGGTGAAAAAGGAAATATCTTCCGTTCAAAACTGGAAAGAAGCTTTCTGAGAAACTGCTCTGTGTTCTTTTAATTCATCTCACAGAGTTACATCTTTCCCTTCAAGAAGCCTTTCGCTAACGCTGTTCTTGTGGAATTGGCAAAGGGATATTTGGAAGCCCATAGATGGTTATGGTGAAAAAGGAAATATCTTCCGTTCAAAACTGGAAAGAAGCTTTCTGAGAAACTTCTCTGTGTTCTGTTAATTCATCTCACAGAGTTACATTTTTCCCTTCAAGAAGCCTTTCGCTAAGGCTGTTCTTGTGGAATTGGCAAAGGGATATTTGGAAGCCCATAGAGGGCTATGGTGAAAAAGGAAATATGTTCCGTTCAAAACTGGAAAGAAACTTTCTGAGAAACTGCTCTGTGTTCTGTTAATTCATCTCACAGAGTTACATGTTTCCCGTCAAGTAGCCTTTCGCTAAGGCTCTTTTTGTGGATTTGGCGAAGGGATATTTGGAAGCCCATAGAGGGCTATGGTGAAAAAGGAAATATCTTCCGTTCAAAACTGGAAAGAAGCTTTCTGAGAAACTGCTCTGTGTTCTGTTAATTCATCTCACAGAGTTACATCTTTCCCTTCAAGAAGCCTTTCGCTAAGTCTGTTCTTGTGGAATTGGTAAAGGGATATTTGGAAGCCCATAGAGGGCTATGGTGAAAAAGGAAATATCTTCCGTTGAAAACTGGAAACAAGCCTTCTGAGAAACTGCTCTGTGTTCTGTTAATTCATCTCACAGATTTACATCTTTCCCTTCAAGAAGCCTTTCGCTAAGGCTGTTCTTGTGGAATTGGCAAAGGGATATTTGGAAGCCCATAGAGGGCTATGGTGAAAAAGGAAATATCTTCCGTTCAAAACTGGAAAGAAGCTTTCTGAGAAACTGTTCTGTGTTCGGTAAATTCACCTCACAGAGTTACAACTTTCCCTTCAAGAAGCCTTTCGCTAAGGCTGTTCTTGTGGAATTGGCAAAGAGATATTTGGAAGCCCATAGAGGGCTATGGTGAAAAAGGAAATATCTTCCGTTCAAAACTGGAAACAAGCTTTCTGAGAAACTGCTCTGTGTTCTGTTAATTCATCTCACAGAGTTACATCTTTCCCTTCAAGAAGCCTTTCGCTAAGGCTGTTCTTGTGGAATTGGCAAAGGGATATTTGTAAGCCCATAGAGGGCTATGGTGAAAAAGGAAATAGCTTCCGTTCAAAACTGGAAAGAAGGTTTCTGAGAAACTGCTCTGTGTTCTGTTAATTCATCTCACAGAGTTACATCTTTCCCTTCAAGAAGCCTTTCGCTAAGGCTGTTCTTGTGGAATTGGCAAAGTCATATTTGGAAGCTCATAGAGGGCTATGGTGAAAAAGGAAATATCTTCCGTTCAAAACTGGAAAAAGCTTTCTGAGAAACTGCTCTGTGTTCTGTAAATTCATCTCACAGAGTTACATCTTTCCCTTCAAGAAGCCTTTCGCTAAGGCTGTTCTTGTGGAATTGAAAAAGGGATATTTAGAAGCCCATAGAGGGCTATGCTGAAAAAGGAAATATCTTCCGTTCAAAACTGGAAAGAAGCTTTCTGAGAAACTGGTCTGTGTTCTGTTAATTCATCTCACAGAGTTACATCTTTCCCTTCAAAAAGCCTTTCGCTAAGGCTGTTCTGGTGGAATTGGCAAAGGGATATTTGGAAACCCATAGAGGGCTATGGTGAAAAAGGAAATATCTTCCGTTCAAAACTGGAAAGAAGCTTTCTGAGAAACTGCTCTGTGTTCTGTTAATTCATCTCACAGAGTTACATCTTTCCCTTCAAGAAGGCTTTCGCTAAGGCTGTTCTTGTGGAATTGGTAAAGGGATATTGAAGCCCATAGAGGGCTACGGTGAAAAAGGAAATATCTTCCGTTGAAAACTGGAAACAAGCCTTCTGAGAAATTGCTCTGTGTTCTGTTAATTCATCTCACAGAGTTACATCTTTCCCTTCAAGAAGCCTTTCGCTAAGGCTGTTCTTCTGGAATTGGCACAGGGATATTTCGAAGCCCATAGAGGGCGATGGTGAAAAAGGAAGTATCATCCGTTCAAAACTGGAAAGAAGCTTTCTGAGAAACTGCTCTGTGTTCTGTTAATTCATCTCACAGAGTTACATCTTTCCCTTCAAGAAGCCTTTCGCTAAGGCTGTTCTTGGGGAATTGGCAAAGGGATATTTGGAAGCCCATAGAGGGCTATGGTGAAAAAGGAAATATCTTCCGTTCAAAACTGGAAAGAAGCTTTCTGAGAAACTGCTCTGTGTTCTGTTAATTCATCTCACAGAGTTACATCTTTCCCTTCAAGAAGCCTTACTCTAAGGCTGTTCTTGTGGAATTGGTAAAGGGATATTTGGAAGCCCATAGAGGGCTATGGTGAAAAAGGAAATAGCTTCCGTTGAAAACTGGAAACAAGCCTTCTGAGAAACTGCTCTGTGTTCTGTTAATTCATCTCACAGAGTTACATCTTTCCCTTCAAGAAGCCTTTCGCTAAGGCTGTTCTTGTGGAATTGGCAAAGGGATATTTCGAAGCCCATAGAGGGCTTTGGTGAAAAAGGAAATATCTTCCGTTCAAAACTGGAAAGAAGCTTTCTGAGAAACTGTTCTGTGTTCGGTAAATTCACCTCACAGAGTTACATCTTTCCCTTCAAGAAGCCTTTCGCTAAGGCTGTTCTTGTGGAATTGGCAAAGGGATATTTGGAAGCCCATAGAGGGCTGTGGTGAAAAAGGAAATATCTTCCGTTGAAAACTGGAAACAATCCTTCTGAGAAACTGCTCTGTGTTCTGTAAATTCATCTCACAGAGTTACATCTTTCCCTTCAAGAAGCCTTTCGCTAAGGCTGTTTTTGTGGAATTGGCAAAGGGATATTTGGAAGCCCATAGAGGGCTATGGTGAAAAAGGAAATATCTTCCGTTCAAAACTGGAAAGAAGCTTTCTGAGAAACTGCTCTGTGTTCTGTTAATTCATCTCACAGAGTTACATGTTTCCCTTCAAGAAGCCTTTCGCTAAGGCTCTTCTTGTGGATTTGGCGAAGGGATATTTGGAACCCCTAGAGGGCTATGGTGAAAAAGGAAATATCTTCCGTTCAAAACTGGAAAGAAGCTTTCTGAGAAACTGCTCCCTGTTCTGTTAATTTATCTCACAGAGTTACATCTTTCCCTTCAAGAAGCCTTTCGCTAAGGCTGTTCTTGTGGAATTGGCAAAGGGATATTTGGAATCCCATAGAGGGCTATGGTGAAAAAGTAAATATCTTCCGTTCAAAACTGGAAAGAAGCTTTCTGAGAAACTGCTCTGTGTTCTGTTAATTCATCTCACAGAGTTACATCTTTCCCTTCAAGAAGCCTTTCGCTAAAGCTGTTCTTGTGGAATTGGCAAAGTCATATTTGGAAGCTCATAGAGGGCTATGGTGAAAAAGAAAATATCTTCCGTTCAAAACTGGAAAAAGCTTTCTGAGAAACTGCTCTGTGTTCTGTAAATTCATCTCACAGGGTTACATCTTTCCCTTCAAGCAGCCTCTCGCTAAGGCTGTTCTTGTGGAATTGGAAAAGGGATATTTAGAAGCCCATAGAGGGCTATGGTGAAAAAGGAAATATCTTCCGTTCAAAACTGGAAAGAAGCTTTCTGAGAAACTGCTCTGTGTTCTGTTAATTCATCTCACAGAGTTACATCTTTCCCTTCAAGAAGCCTTTCGCTAAGGCTGTTTTTGTGGAATTGGCAAAGGGATATTTGGAAGCCCATAGAGGGCTATGGTGAAAAAGGAAGTATCTTCCGTTCAATACTGGAAAGAATCTTTCTGAGAAACTGCTCTGTGTTCTGTTAATTCATCTCACAGAGTTACATGTTTCCCTTCAAGAAGCCTTTCGCTAAGGCTGTTATTGTGGAATTGGCAAAGGGATATTTGGAAGCCCATAGAGGGTTATGGTGAAAAAGGAAATATCTTCCGTTCAAAACTGGAAAGAAGCTTTCTGAGAAACTGCTCTGTGTTCTGTTAATTCATCTCACAGAGTTACATCTTTCCCTTCAAGAAGCCTTTCGCTAACGCTGTTCTTGTGGAATTGGCAAAGGGATATTTGGAAGCCCATAGATGGTTATGGTGAAAAAGGAAATATCTTCCGTTCAAAACTGGAAAGAAGCTTTCTGAGAAACTTCTCTGTGTTCTGTTAATTCATCTCACAGAGTTACATTTTTCCCTTCAAGAAGCCTTTCGCTAAGGCTGTTCTTGTGGAATTGGCAAAGGGATATTTGGAAGCCCATAGAGGGCTATGGTGAAAAAGGAAATATGTTCCGTTCAAAACTGGAAAGAAACTTTCTGAGAAACTGCTCTGTGTTCTGTTAATTCATCTCACAGAGTTACATGTTTCCCGTCAAGTAGCCTTTCGCTAAGGCTCTTTTTGTGGATTTGGCGAAGGGATATTTGGAAGCCCATAGAGGGCTATGGTGAAAAAGGAAATATCTTCCGTTCAAAACTGGAAAGAAGCTTTCTGAGAAACTGCTCTGTGTTCTGTTAGTTCATCTCACAGAGTTACATCTTTCCCTTCAAGAAGCCTTTCGCTAAGGCTGTTCTTGTGGAATTGAAAAAGGGATATTTAGAAGCCCATAGAAGGCTATGGTGAAAAAGGAAATATCTTCCGTTCAAAACTGGAAAGAAGCTTTCTGAGAAACTGGTCTGTGTTCTGTTAATTCATCTCACAGAGTTACATCTTTCCCTTCAAAAAGCCTTTCGCTAAGGCTGTTCTGGTGGAATTGGCAAAGGGATATTTGTAAGCCCATAGAGGGCTATGGTGAAAAAGGAAATAGCTTCCGTTCAAAACTGGAAAGAAGCTTTCTGAGAAACTGCTCTGTGTTCTGTTAATTCATCTCACAGAGTTACATCTTTCCCTTGAAGAAGCCTTTCGCTAAGGCTGTTCTTGTGGAATTGGCAAAGTCATATTTGGAAGCTCATAGAGGGCTATGGTGAAAAAGGAAATATCTTCCGTTCAAAACTGGAAAAAGCTTTCTGAGAAACTGCTCTGTGTTCTGTAAATTCATCTCACAGAGTTACATCTTTCCCTTCAAGAAGCCTTTCGCTAAGGCTGTTCTTGTGGAATTGAAAAAGGGATATTTAGAAGCCCATAGAGGGCTATGCTGAAAAAGGAAATATCTTCCGTTCAAAACTGGAAAGAAGCTTTCTGAGAAACTGGTCTGTGTTCTGTTAATTCATCTCACAGAGTTACATCTTTCCCTTCAAAAAGCCTTTCGCTAAGGCTGTTCTGGTGGAATTGGCAAAGGGATATTTGGAAACCCATAGTGGGCTATGGTGAAAAAGGAAATATCTTCCGTTCAAAACTGGAAAGAAGCTTTCTGAGAAACTGCTCTGTGTTCTGTTAATTCATCTCACAGAGTTACAGCTTTCCCTTCAAGAAGGCTTTCGCTAAGGCTGTTCTTGTGGAATTGGTAAAGGGATATTTGGAAGCCCATAGAGGGCTACGGTGAAAAAGGAAATATCTTCCGTTGAAAACTGGAAACAAGCCTTCTGAGAAATTGCTCTGTGTTCTGTTAATTCATCTCACAGAGTTACATCTTTCCCTTCAAGAAGCCTTTCGCTAAGGCTGTTCTTCTGGAATTGGCACAGGGATATTTCGAAGCCCATAGAGGGCGATGGTGAAAAAGGAAGTATCATCCGTTCAAAACTGGAAAGAAGCTTTCTGAGAAACTGCTCTGTGTTCTGTTAATTCATCTCACAGAGTTACATCTTTCCCTTCAAGAAGCCTTTCGCTAAGGCTGTTCTTGGGGAATTGGCAAAGGGATATTTGGAAGCCCATAGAGGGCTATGGTGAAAAAGGAAATATCTTCCGTTCAAAACTGGAAAGAAGCTTTCTGAGAAACTGCTCTGTGTTCTGTTAATTCATCTCACAGAGTTACATCTTTCCCTTCAAGAAGCCTTACTCTAAGGCTGTTCTTGTGGAATTGGTAAAGGGATATTTGGAAGCCCATAGAGGGCTATGGTGAAAAAGGAAATAGCTTCCGTTGAAAACTGGAAACAAGCCTTCTGAGAAACTGCTCTGTGTTCTGTTAATTCATCTCACAGAGTTACATCTTTCCCTTCAAGAAGCCTTTCGCTAAGGCTGTTCTTGTGGAATTGGCAAAGGGATATTTCGAAGCCCATAGAGGGCTTTGGTGAAAAAGGAAATATCTTCCGTTCAAAACTGGAAAGAAGCTTTCTGAGAAACTGTTCTGTGTTCGGTAAATTCACCTCACAGAGTTACATCTTTCCCTTCAAGAAGCCTTTCGCTAAGGCTGTTCTTGTGGAATTGGCAAAGGGATATTTGGAAGCCCATAGAGGGCTATGGTGAAAAAGGAAATATCTTCCGTTCAAAACTGGAAACAATCCTTCTGAGAAACTGCTCTGTGTTCTGTAAATTCATCTCACAGAGTTACATCTTTCCCTTCAAGAAGCCTTTCGCTAAGGCTGTTTTTGTGGAATTGGCAAAGGGATATTTGGAAGCCCATAGAGGGCTATGGTGAAAAAGGAAATATCTTCCGTTCAAAACTGGAAAGAAGCTTTCTGAGAAACTGCTCTGTGTTCTGTTAATTCATCTCACAGAGTTACATCTTTCCCTTCAAGAAGTCTTTCGCTAAGGCTGTTATTGTGGAATTGGCAAAGGGATATTTGGAAGCCCATAGAGGGCTATGGTGAAAAAGGAAATATCTTCCGTTCAAAACTGGAAAGAAGCTTTCTGAGAAACTGCTCTGTGTTCTGTTAATTCATCTCACAGAGTTACATGTTTCCCTTCAAGAAGCCTTTCGCTAAGGCTCTTCTTGTGGATTTGGCGAAGGGATATTTGGAACCCCTAGAGGGCTATGGTGAAAAAGGAAATATCTTCCGTTCAAAAGTGGAAAGAAGCTTTCTGAGAAACTGCTCCCTGTTCTGTTAATTCATCTCATAGAGTTACATCTTTCCCTTCAAGAAGCCTTTCGCTAAGGCTGTTCTTGTGGAATTGGCAAAGGGATATTTGGAATCCCATTGAGGGCTTTGGTGAAAAAGTAAATATCTTCCGTTCAAAACTGGAAAGAAGCTTTCTGAGAAACTGCTCTGTGTTGTGTTAATTCATCTCACAGAGTTACATCTTTCCCTTCAAGAAGCCTTTCGCTAAAGCTGTTCTTGTGGAATTGGCAAAGTCATATTTGGAAGCTCATAGAGGGCTATGGTGAAAAAGAAAATATCTTCCGTTCAAAACTGGAAAAAGCTTTCTGAGAAACTGCTCTGTGTTCTGTAAATTCATCTCACAGGGTTACATCTTTCCCTTCAAGCAGCCTTTCGCTAAGGCTGTTCTTGTGGAATTGGAAAAGGGATATTTAGAAGCCCATAGAGGGCTATGGTGAAAAAGGAAATATCTTCCGTTCAAAACTGGAAAGAAGCTTTCTGAGAAACTGCTCTGTGTTCTGTTAATTCATCTCACAGAGTTACATCTTTCCCTTCAAGAAGCCTTTCGCTAAGGCTGTTATTGTGGAATTGGCAAAGGGATATTTGGAAGCCCATAGAGGGCTATGGTGAAAAAGGAAGTATCTTCCGTTCAATACTGGAAAGAATCTTTCTGAGAAACTGCTCTGTGTTCTGTTAATTCATCTCACAGAGTTACATCTTTCCCTTCAAGAAGCCTTTCGCTAAGGCTGTTATTGTGGAATTGGCAAAGGGATATTTGGAAGCCCATAGAGGGCTATGGTGAAAAAGGAAATATCTTCCGTTCAAAACTGGAAAGAAGCTTTCTGAGAAACTGCTCTGTGTTCTGTTAATTCATCTCACAGAGTTACATCTTTCCCTTCAAGAAGCCTTTCGCTAAGGCTGTTCTTGTGGAACTGGCAAAGGGATATTTGGAAGCCCATAGATGGTTATGGTGAAAAAGGAAATATCTTCCGTTCAAAACTGGAAAGAAGCTTTCTGAGAAACTTCTCTGTGTTCTGTTAATTCATCTCACAGAGTTACATTTTTCCCTTCAAGAAGCCTTTCGCTAAGGCTGTTCTTGTGGAATTGGCAAAGGGATATTTGGAAGCCCATAGAGGGCTATGGTGAAAAAGGAAATATGTTCCGTTCAAAACTGGAAAGAAACTTTCTGAGAAACTGCTCTGTGTTCTGTTAATTCATCTCACAGAGTTACATGTTTCCCTTCAAGGAGCCTTTCGCTAAGGCTCTTTTTGTGGATTTGGCGAAGGGATATTTGGAAGCCCATAGAGGGCTATGGTGAAAAAGGGAATATCTTCCGTTCAAAACTGGAAAGAAGCTTTCTGAGAAACTGCTCTGTGTTCTGTTAATTCATCTCACAGAGTTACATCTTTCCCTTCAAGAAGCCTTTCGCTAAGGCTGTTCTTGTGGAATTGGCAAAGGGATATTTGGAAGCCCATAGAGGGCTATGGTGAAAAAGGAAATATCTTCCGTTCAAAACTGGAAAGAAGCTTTCTGAGAAACTGCTCTGTGTTGTGTTAATTCATCTCACAGAGTTACATCTTTCCCTTCAAGAAGCCTTTCGCTAAGGCTGTTCTTGTGGAATTGGCAAAGTCATATTTGGAAGCTCATAGAGGGCTATGGTGAAAAAGAAAATATCTTCCGTTCAAAACTGGAAAAAGCTTTCTGAGAAACTGCTCTGTGTTCTGTAAATTCATCTCACAGGGTTACATCTTTCCCTTCAAGCAGCCTCTCGCTAAGGCTGTTCTTGTGGAATTGGAAAAGGGATATTTAGAAGCCCATAGAGGGCTATGGTGAAAAAGGAAATATCTTCCGTTCAAAACTGGAAAGAAGCTTTCTGAGAAACTGCTCTGTGTTCTGTTAATTCATCTCACAGAGTTACATCTTTCCCTTCAAGAAGCCTTTCGCTAAGGCTGTTTTTGTGGAATTGGCAAAGGGATATTTGGAAGCCCATAGAGGGCTATGGTGAAAAAGGAAGTATCTTCCGTTCAATACTGGAAAGAATCTTTCTGAGAAACTGCTCTGTGTTCTGTTAATTCATCTCACAGAGTTACATGTTTCCCTTCAAGAAGCCTTTCGCTAAGGCTGTTATTGTGGAATTGGCAAAGGGATATTTGGAAGCCCATAGAGGGTTATGGTGAAAAAGGAAATATCTTCCGTTCAAAACTGGAAAGAAGCTTTCTGAGAAACTGCTCTGTGTTCTGTTAATTCATCTCACAGAGTTACATCTTTCCCTTCAAGAAGCCTTTCGCTAACGCTGTTCTTGTGGAATTGGCAAAGGGATATTTGGAAGCCCATAGATGGTTATGGTGAAAAAGGAAATATCTTCCGTTCAAAACTGGAAAGAAGCTTTCTGAGAAACTTCTCTGTGTTCTGTTAATTCATCTCACAGAGTTACATTTTTCCCTTCAAGAAGCCTTTCGCTAAGGCTGTTCTTGTGGAATTGGCAAAGGGATATTTGGAAGCCCATAGAGGGCTATGGTGAAAAAGGAAATATGTTCCGTTCAAAACTGGAAAGAAACTTTCTGAGAAACTGCTCTGTGTTCTGTTAATTCATCTCACAGAGTTACATGTTTCCCGTCAAGGAGCCTTTCGCTAAGGCTCTTTTTGTGGATTTGGCGAAGGGATATTTGGAAGCCCATAGAGGGCTATGGTGAAAAAGGAAATATCTTCCGTTCAAAACTGGAAAGAAGCTTTCTGAGAAACTGCTCTGTGTTCTGTTAGTTCATCTCACAGAGTTACATCTTTCCCTTCAAGAAGCCTTTCGCTAAGGCTGTTCTTGTGGAATTGAAAAAGGGATATTTAGAAGCCCATAGAAGGCTATGGTGAAAAAGGAAATATCTTCCGTTCAAAACTGGAAAGAAGCTTTCTGAGAAACTGGTCTGTGTTCTGTTAATTCATCTCACAGAGTTACATCTTTCCCTTCAAAAAGCCTTTCGCTAAGGCTGTTCTGGTGGAATTGGCAAAGGGATATTTGTAAGCCCATAGAGGGCTATGGTGAAAAAGGAAATAGCTTCCGTTCAAAACTGGAAAGAAGCTTTCTGAGAAACTGCTCTGTGTTCTGTTAATTCATCTCACAGAGTTACATCTTTCCCTTGAAGAAGCCTTTCGCTAAGGCTGTTCTTGTGGAATTGGCAAAGTCATATTTGGAAGCTCATAGAGGGCTATGGTGAAAAAGGAAATATCTTCCGTTCAAAACTGGAAAAAGCTTTCTGAGAAACTGCTCTGTGTTCTGTAAATTCATCTCACAGAGTTACATCTTTCCCTTCAAGAAGCCTTTCGCTAAGGCTGTTCTTGTGGAATTGAAAAAGGGATATTTAGAAGCCCATAGAGGGCTATGCTGAAAAAGGAAATATCTTCCGTTCAAAACTGGAAAGAAGCTTTCTGAGAAACTGGTCTGTGTTCTGTTAATTCATATCACAGAGTTACATCTTTCCCTTCAAAAAGCCTTTCGCTAAGGCTGTTCTGGTGGAATTGGCAAAGGGATATTTGGAAACCCATAGTGGGCTATGGTGAAAAAGGAAATATCTTCCGTTCAAAACTGGAAAGAAGCTTTCTGAGAAACTGCTCTGTGTTCTGTTAATTCATCTCACAGAGTTACAGCTTTCCCTTCAAGAAGGCTTTCGCTAAGGCTGTTCTTGTGGAATTGGTAAAGGGATATTTGGAAGCCCATAGAGGGCTACGGTGAAAAAGGAAATATCTTCCGTTGAAAACTGGAAACAAGCCTTCTGAGAAATTGCTCTGTGTTCTGTTAATTCATCTCACAGAGTTACATCTTTAACTTCAAGAAGCCTTTCGCTAAGGCTGTTCTTCTGGAATTGGCACAGGGATATTTCGAAGCCCATAGAGGGCGATGGTGAAAAAGGAAGTATCATCCGTTCAAAACTGGAAAGAAGCTTTCTGAGAAACTGCTCTGTGTTCTGTTAATTCATCTCACAGAGTTACATCTTTCCCTTCAAGAAGCCTTTCGCTAAGGCTGTTCTTGGGGAATTGGCAAAGGGATATTTGGAAGCCCATAGAGGGCTATGGTGAAAAAGGAAATATCTTCCGTTCAAAACTGGAAAGAAGCTTTCTGAGAAACTGCTCTGTGTTCTGTTAATTCATCTCACAGAGTTACATCTTTCCCTTCAAGAAGCCTTACTCTAAGGCTGTTCTTGTGGAATTGGTAAAGGGATATTTGGAAGCCCATAGAGGGCTATGGTGAAAAAGGAAATAGCTTCCGTTGAAAACTGGAAACAAGCCTTCTGAGAAACTGCTCTGTGTTCTGTTAATTCATCTCACAGAGTTACATCTTTCCCTTCAAGAAGCCTTTCGCTAAGGCTGTTCTTGTGGAATTGGCAAAGGGATATTTCGAAGCCCATAGAGGGCTTTGGTGAAAAAGGAAATATCTTCCGTTCAAAACTGGAAAGAAGCTTTCTGAGAAACTGTTCTGTGTTCGGTAAATTCACCTCACAGAGTTACATCTTTCCCTTCAAGAAGCCTTTCGCTAAGGCTGTTCTTGTGGAATTGGCAAAGGGATATTTGGAAGCCCATAGAGGGCTATGGTGAAAAAGGAAATATCTTCCGTTGAAAACTGGAAACAATCCTTCTGAGAAACTGCTCTGTGTTCTGTAAATTCATCTCACAGAGTTACATCTTTCCCTTCAAGAAGCCTTTCGCTAAGGCTGTTTTTGTGGAATTGGCAAAGGGATATTTGGAAGCCCATAGAGGGCTATGGTGAAAAAGGAAATATCTTCCGTTCAAAACTGGAAAGAAGCTTTCTGAGAAACTGCTCTGTGTTCTGTTAATTCATCTCACAGAGTTACATCTTTCCCTTCAAGAAGTCTTTCGCTAAGGCTGTTATTGTGGAATTGGCAAAGGGATATTTGGAAGCCCATAGAGGGCTATGGTGAAAAAGGAAATATCTTCCGTTCAAAACTGGAAAGAAGCTTTCTGAGAAACTGCTCTGTGTTCTGTTAATTCATCTCACAGAGTTACATGTTTCCCTTCAAGAAGCCTTTCGCTAAGGCTCTTCTTGTGGATTTGGCGAAGGGATATTTGGAACCCCTAGAGGGCTATGGTGAAAAAGGAAATATCTTCCGTTCAAAAGTGGAAAGAAGCTTTCTGAGAAACTGCTCCCTGATCTGTTAATTCATCTCATAGAGTTACATCTTTCCCTTCAAGAAGCCTTTCGCTAAGGCTGTTCTTGTGGAATTGGCAAAGGGATATTTGGAATCCCATTGAGGGCAATGGTGAAAAAGTAAATATCTTCCGTTCAAAACTGGAAAGAAGCTTTCTGAGAAACTGCTCTGTGTTGTGTTAATTCATCTCACAGAGTTACATCTTTCCCTTCAAGAAGCCTTTCGCTAAAGCTGTTCTTGTGGAATTGGCAAAGTCATATTTGGAAGCTCATAGAGGGCTATGGTGAAAAAGAAAATATCTTCCGTTCAAAACTGGAAAAAGCTTTCTGAGAAACTGCTCTGTGTTCTGTAAATTCATCTCACAGGGTTACATCTTTCCCTTCAAGCAGCCTTTCGCTAAGTCTGTTCTTGTGGAATTGGAAAAGGGATATTTAGAAGCCCATAGAGGGCTATGGTGAAAAAGGAAATATCTTCCGTTCAAAACTGGAAAGAAGCTTTCTGAGAAACTGCTCTGTGTTCTGTTAATTCATCTCACAGAGTTACATCTTTCCCTTCAAGAAGCCTTTCGCTAAGGCTGTTATTGTGGAATTGGCAAAGGGATATTTGGAAGCCCATAGAGGGCTATGGTGAAAAAGGAAGTATCTTCCGTTCAATACTGGAAAGAATCTTTCTGAGAAACTGCTCTGTGTTCTGTTAATTCATCTCACAGAGTTACATCTTTCCCTTCAAGAAGCCTTTCGCTAAGGCTGTTATTGTGGAATTGGCAAAGGGATATTTGGAAGCCCATAGAGGGCTATGGTGAAAAAGGAAATATCTTCCGTTCAAAACTGGAAAGAAGCTTTCTGAGAAACTGCTCTGTGTTCTGTTAATTCATCTCACAGAGTTACATCTTTCCCTTCAAGAAGCCTTTCGCTAAGGCTGTTCTTGTGGAATTGGCAAAGGGATATTTGGAAGCCCATAGATGGTTATGGTGAAAAAGGAAATATCTTCCGTTCAAAACTGGAAAGAAGCTTTCTGAGAAACTTCTCTGTGTTCTGTTAATTCATCTCACAGAGTTACATTTTTCCCTTCAAGAAGCCTTTCGCTAAGGCTGTTCTTGTGGAATTGGCAAAGGGATATTTGGAAGCCCATAGAGGGCTATGGTGAAAAAGGAAATATGTTCCGTTCAAAACTGGAAAGAAACTTTCTGAGAAACTGCTCTGTGTTCTGTTAATTCATCTCACAGAGTTACATGTTTCCCTTCAAGGAGCCTTTCGCTAAGGCTCTTTTTGTGGATTTGGCGAAGGGATATTTGGAAGCCCATAGAGGGCTATGGTGAAAAAGGGAATATCTTCCGTTCAAAACTGGAAAGAAGCTTTCTGAGAAACTGCTCTGTGTTCTGTTAATTCATCTCACAGAGTTACATCTTTCCCTTCAAGAAGCCTTTCGCTAAGGCTGTTCTTGTGGAATTGGCAAAGGGATATTTGGAAGCCCATAGAGGGCTATGGTGAAAAAGGAAATATCTTCCGTTCAAAACTGGAAAGAAGCTTTCTGAGAAACTGCTCTGTGTTGTGTTAATTCATCTCACAGAGTTACATCTTTCCCTTCAAGAAGCCTTTCGCTAAGGCTGTTCTTGTGGAATTGGCAAAGTCATATTTGGAAGCTCATAGAGGGCTATGGTGAAAAAGAAAATATCTTCCGTTCAAAACTGGAAAAAGCTTTCTGAGAAACTGCTCTGTGTTCTGTAAATTCATCTCACAGGGTTACATCTTTCCCTTCAAGAAGCCTTTCGCTAAGGCTGTTCTTGTGGAATTGGAAAAGGGATATTTAGAAGCCCATAGAGGGCTATGGTGAAAAAGGAAATATCTTCCGTTCAAAACTGGAAAGAAGCTTTCTGAGAAACTGCTCTGTGTTCTGTTAATTCATCTCACAGAGTTACATCTTTCCCTTCAAGAAGCCTTTCGCTAAGGCTGTTCTTGTGGAATCGGCAAAGGGATATTTGGAAACCCATAGAGGGCTATGTTGAAAAAGGAAATATCTTCCGTTCAAAACTGGAAAGAAGCTTTCAGAGAAATTGCTCTGTGTTCTGTTAATTCATCTCACAGAGTTACATCTTTCCCTTCAAGAAGCCTTTCGCTAAGGCTGTTCTTGTGGAATTGGCAAAGGGATATTTGTAAGCCCATAGAGGGCTATGGTGAAAAAGAAAATATCTTCCGTTGAAAACTGGAAACAATCCTTCTGAGAAACTGCTCTGTGTTCTGTTAATTCATCTCACAGAGTTACATCTTTCCCTTCAAGAAGCCTTTCGCTAAGGCTGTTCTTGTGGAATTGGTAAAGGGATATTTGGAAGCCCATAGAGGGCTATGGTGAAAAAGGAAATATCTTCCGTTGAAAACTGGAAACAATCCTTCTGAGAATCTGCTCTGTGTTCTGTTAATTCATCTCACAGAGTTACATCTTTCCCTTCAAGAAGCCTTTCGCTAAGGCTGTTCTTGTGGAATTGGCAAAGTCATATTTGGAAGCTCATAGAGGGCTATGGTGAAAAAGGAAATATCTTCCGTTCAAAACTGGAAAAAGCTTTCTGAGAAACTGCTCTGTGTTCTGTAAATTCATCTCACAGAGTTACATCTTTCCCTTCAAGAAGCCTTTCGCTAAGGCTGTTCTTGTGGAATTGAAAAAGGGATATTTAGAAGCCCATAGAAGGCTATGGTGAAAAAGGAAATATCTTCCGTTCAAAACTGGAAAGAAGCTTTCTGAGAAACTGGTCTGTGTTCTGTTAATTCATCTCACAGAGTTACATCTTTCCCTTCAAAAAGCCTTTCGCTAAGGCTGTTCTGGTGGAATTGGCAAAGGGATATTTGGAAACCCATAGAGGGCTATGGTGAAAAAGGAAATATCTTCCGTTCAAAACTGTAAAGAAGCTTTCTGAGAAACTGCTCTGTGTTCTGTTAATTCATCTCACAGAGTTACATCTTTCCCTTCAAGAAGGCTTTCGCTAAGGCTGTTCTTGTGGAATTGGTAAAGGGATATTTGGAAGCCCATAGAGGGCTACGGTGAAAAAGGAAATATCTTCCGTTGAAAACTGGAAACAAGCCTTCTGAGAAATTGCTCTGTGTTCTGTTAATTCATCTCACAGAGTTACATCTTTCCCTTCAAGAAGCCTTTCGCTAAGGCTGTTCTTGTGGAATTGGTAAAGGGATATTTCGAAGCCCATAGAGGGCTTTCGTGAAAAAGGAAATATCTTCCGTTCAAAACTGGAAAGAAGCTTTCTGAGAAACTGTTCTGTGTTCGGTAAATTCACCTCACAGAGTTACATCTTTCCCTTCAAGAAGCCTTTCGCTAAGGCTGTTCTTGTGGAATTGGCAAAGGGATATTTGGAAGCCCATAGAGGGCTATGGTGAAAAAGGAAATATCTTCCGTTCAAAACTGGAAAGAAGCTTTCTGAGAAACTGCTCTGTGTTCTGTTAATTCATCTCACAGAGTTACATCTTTCCCTTCAAGAAGCCTTTCGCTAAGGCTGTTCTTGTGGAATTGGCAAAGGGATATTTCGAAGCCCTTAGAGGGCTATGGTGAAAAAGGAAATATCTTCCGTTCAAAACTGGAAAGAATCTTTCTGAGAAACTGCTCTGTGTTCTGTTAATTCATCTCACAGAGTTACATCTTTCCCTTCAAGAAGCCTTTCGCTAAGGCTGTTCTTGTGGAATTGGCAAAGTCATATTTGGAAGTTCATAGAGGGCTATGGTGAAAAAGGAAATAGCTTCCGTTCAAAACTGGAAAGAAGGTTTCTGAGAAACTGCTCTGTGTTCTGTAAATTCATCTCACAGAGTTACATCTTTCCCTTCAAGAAGTCTTTCGCTAAGGCTGTTCTTGTGGAATTGGCAAAGGGATATTTGGAAGCCCATAGAGGGCTATGGTGAAAAAGGAAATATCTTCCGTTCAAAACTGGAAAGAAGCTTTCTGAGAAACTGCTCTGTGTTCTGTTAATTCATCTCACAGAGTTACATCTTTCCCTTCAAGAAGCCTTTCGCTAAGGCTGTTCTTGTGGAATTGGCAAAGTCATGTTTGGAAACTCATAGAGGGCTATGGTTAAAAAGGAAATATCTTCCGTTCAAAACTGGAAAAAGCTTTCTGAGAAACTGCTCTGTGTTCTGTAAATTCATCTCACAGAGTTACATCTTTCCCTTCAAGAAGCCTTTCGCTAAGGCTGTTCTTGTGGAATTGAAAAAGGGATATTTAGAAGCCCATAGAGGGCTATGGTGAAAAAGGAAATATCTTCCGTTCAAAACTGGAAAGAAGCTTTCTGAGAAACTGGTCTGTGTTCTGTTAATTCATCTCACAGAGTTATATCTTTCCCTTCAAAAAGCCTTTCGCTAAGGCTGTTCTGGTGGAATTGGCAAAGGGATATTTGGAAACCCATAGAGGGCTATGGTGAAAAAGGAAATATCTTCCGTTCAAAACTGGAAAGAAGCTTTCTGAGAAACTGCTCTGTGTTCTGTTAATTCATCTCACAGAGTTACGTCTTTCCCTTCAAGAAGCCTTTCGCTAAGGCTGTTCTTGTGGAATTGGCAAAGGGATATTTGGAAGCCCATAGAGGGCTATGGTGAAAAATGAAATAGCTTCCGTTCAAAACTGGAAAGAAGCTTTCTGAGAAACTGCTCTGTGTTCTGTTAATTCATCTCACAGAGTTACATCTTTCCCTTCAAGAAGCCTTTCTCTAAGGCTGTTCTTGTGGAATTGGTAAAGGGATATTTGGAAGCCCATAGAGGGCTATGGTGAAAAAGGAAATAGCTTCCGTTGAAAACTGGAAACAAGCCTTCTGAGAAACTGCTCTGTGTTCTGTTAATTCATCTCACAGAGTTACATCTTTCCCTTCAAGAAGCCTTTCGCTAAGGCTGTTCTTGTGGAATTGGCAAAGGGATATTTCGAAGCCCATAGAGGGCTTTGGTGAAAAAGGAAATATCTTCCGTTCAAAACTGGAAAGAAGCTTTCTGAGAAACTGTTCTGTGTTCGGTAAATTCACCTCACAGAGTTACATCTTTCCCTTCAAGAAGCCTTTCGCTAAGGCTGTTCTTGTGGAATTGGCAAAGGGATATTTGGAAGCCCATAGAGGGCTATGGTGAAAAAGGAAATATCTTCCGTTGAAAACTGGAAACAATCCTTCTGAGAAACTGCTCTGTGTTCTGTAAATTCATCTCACAGAGTTACATCTTTCCCTTCAAGAAGCCTTTCGCTAAGGCTGTTTTTGTGGAATTGGCAAAGGGATATTTGGAAGCCCATAGAGGGCTATGGTGAAAAAGGAAATATCTTCCGTTCAAAACTGGAAAGAAGCTTTCTGAGAAACTGCTCTGTGTTCTGTTAATTCATGTCACAGAGTTACATCTTTCCCTTCAAGAAGTCTTTCGCTAAGGCTGTTATTGTGGAATTGGCAAAGGGATATTTGGAAGCCCATAGAGGGCTATGGTGAAAAAGGAAATATCTTCCGTTCAAAACTGGAAAGAAGCTTTCTGAGAAACTGCTCTGTGTTCTGTTAATTCATCTCACAGAGTTACATCTTTCACTTCAAGAAGCCTTTCGCTAAGGCTGTTCTTGTGGAATTGGCAAAGGGATATTTGGAAGCCCATAGAGGGTTATGGTGAAAAAGGAAATATCTTCCGTTCAAAACTGGAAAGAAGCTTTCTGAGAAACTTCTCTGTGTTCTGTTAATTAATCTCACAGAGATACATCTTTCCCTTCAAGAAGCCTTTCGCTAAGGCTGTTCTTGTGGAATTGGCAAAGGGATATTTGGAAGCCCTTAGAGGGCTATGGTGAAAAAGGAAATACCTTCCGTTCAAAACTGGAAAGAAACTTTCTGAGAAACTGCTCTGTGTTCTGTTAATTCATCTCACAGAGTTACATGTTTCCCTTCAAGGAGCCTTTCGCTAAGGCTCTTTTTGTGGATTTGGCGAAGGGATATTTGGAAGCCCATAGAGGGCTATGGTGAAAAAGGAAATATCTTCCGTTCAAAACTGGAAAGAAGCTTTCTGAGAAACTGCTCCCTGTTCTGTTAATTCATCTCAAAGAGTTACATCTTTCCCTTCAAGAAGCCTTTCGCTAAGGCTGTTCTTGTGGAATTGGCAAAGGGATATTTGGAAGCCCATAGAGGGCTATGGTGAAAAAGGAAATATCTTCCGTTCAAAACTGGAAAAAAGCTTTCTAAGAAACTGCTCTGTGTTGTGTTAATTCATCTCACAGAGTTACATCTTTCCCTTCAAGAAGCCTTTCGCTAAGGCTGTTCTTGTGGAATTGGCAAAGTCATATTTGGAAGCTCATAGAGGGCTATGGTGAAAAAGAAAATATCTTCCGTTAAAAACTGGAAAAAGCTTTCTGAGAAACTGCTCTGTGTTCTGTAAATTCATCTCACAGAGTTACATCTTTCCCTTCAAGAAGCCTTTCGCTGAGGCTGTTCTTGTGGAATTGGAAAAGGGATATTTAGAAGCCCATAGAGGGCTATGGTGAAAAAGGAAATATCTTCCGTTCAAAACTGGAAAGAAGCTTTCTGAGAAACTGCTCTGTGTTCTGTTAATTCATCTCACAGAGTTACATCTTTCCCTTCAAGAAGCCTTTCGTTAAGGCTGTTCTTGTGGAATCGGCAAAGGGATATTGGGAAACCCATAGTGGGCTATGTTGAAAAAGGAAATATCTTCCGTTCAAAACTGGAAAGAAGCTTTCTGAGAAATTGCTCTGTGTTCTGTTAATTCATCTCACAGAGTTACATCTTTCCCTTCAAGAAGCCTTTCGCTAAGGCTGTTCTTGTGGAATTGGCAAAGGGATATTTGTAAGCCCATAGAGGGCTATGGTGAAAAAGAAAATATCTTCCGTTGAAAACTGGAAACAATCCTTCTGAGAAACTGCTCTGTGTTCTGTTAATTCATCTCACACAGTTACATCTTTCCCTTCAAGAAGCCTTTCGCTAAGGCTGTTCTTGTGGAATTGGTAAAGGGATATTTGGAAGCCCATAGAGGGCTATGGTGAAAAAGGAAATATCTTCCGTTGAAAACTGGAAACAAGCCTTCTGAGAAACTGCTCTGTGTTCTGTTAATTCATCTCACAGAATTACATCTTTCCCTTCAAGAAGCCTTTCGCTAAGGCTGTTCTTGTGGAATTGGCAAAGGGATATTTGGAAGCCCATCGAGGGCTATGGTGAAAAAGGAAATATCTTCCGTTCAAAACTGGAAAGAAGCTTTCTGAGAAACTGTTCTGTGTTCGGTAAATTCACCTCACAGAGTTACAACTTTCCCTTCAAGAAGCCTTTCGCTAAGGCTGTTCTTGTGGAATTGGCAAAGAGATATTTGGAAGCCCATAGAGGGCCATGGTGAAAAAGGAAATATCTTCCGTTCAAAACTGGAAAGAAGCTTTCTGAGAAACTGCTCTGTGTTCTGTTAATTAATCTCACAGAGTTACATCTTTCCCTTCAAGAAGCCTTTCGCTAAGGCTGTTCTGGTGGAATTGGAAAAGGGATATTTGGAAGCCCATAGAGGGCTATGGTGAAAAAGGAAATATCTTCCGTTGAAAACTGGAAACAATCCTTCTGAGAATCTGCTCTGTGTTCTGTTAATTCATCTCACAGAGTTACATCTTTCCCTTCAGGAAGTCTTTCGCTAAGGCTGTTATTGTGGAATTGGCAAAGGGATATTTGTAAGCCCATAGAGGGCTATGGTGAAAAAGGAAATATCTTCCGTTCTAAATTTGAAAGAAGCTTTCTGAGAAACTGCTCTGTGTTCTGTTAATTCATCTAACAGAGTTACATCTTTCCCTTCAAGAAGACTTTCGCTAAGGCTGTTCTTGTGGAATTGGCAAAGGGATATTTGGAAGCCCATAGAGGGTTATGGTGAAAAAGGAAATATCTTCCGTTCAAAACTGGAAAGAAGCTTTCTGAGAAACTTCTCTGTGTTCTGTTAATTAATCTCACAGAGTTACATCTTTCCCTTCAAGAAGACTTTCGCTAAGGCTGTTCTTGTGGAATTGGCAAAGGGATATTTGGAAGCCCATAGAGGGCTATGGTGAAAAAGGAAATATCTTCCGTTCAAAACTGGAAAGAAGCTTTCTGAGAAACTGCTCTGTGTTCTGTTAATTCATCTCACAGTGTTACATCTTTCCCTTCAAGAAGCCTTTCGCTAAGGCTGTTCTTGTGGAATTGGCGAAGGGATATTTGGAAGCCCATAGAGGGCTATGGTGAAAAAGGAAATATCTTCCGTTCAAAACTGGAAAGCAGCTTTCTGAGAAACTGCTCTGTGTTCTGTTAATTCATCTCACAGAGTTACATCTTTCCCTTCAAGAAGCCTTTCGCTAAGGCTGTTCTTGTGGAATTGGCAAAGGGATTTTGAAAGCCCATAGAGGGCTATGGTGAAAAAGGAAATAGCTTCCGTTCAAAACTGGAAAGAAGCTTTCTGAGAAACTGCTCTGTGTTCTGTTAATTAATCTCACGGAGTTACATCTTTCCCTTCAAAAAGCCTTTCGCTAAGGCTGTTCTTGTTTAATTGGCAAAGGGATATTTCGAAGCCCATAGAGGGCTATGGTGAAAAAGGAAATATCATCCGTTCAAAACTGGAAAGAAGCTTTCTGAGAAACTGCTCTGTGTTCTGTTAATTCATCTCACAGAGTTACATCTTTCCCTTCAAGAAGCCTTTCGCTAAGCCTGTTCTTGTGGAATTGGCAAAGGGATATTTGGAAGCCCATAGAGGGCTATGGTGAAAAAGGAAATATGTTCCGTTCAAAACTGGAAAGAAGCTTTCTGAGAAACTGCTCTGTGTTCTGTTAATTCATCTCACAGAGTTACATCTTTCCCTTCAAGAAGCCTTTCGCTAAGGCTGTTCTTGTGGAATTGGCAAAGGGATATTTGTAAGCCCATAGAGGGCTATGGTGAAAAAGGAAATAGCTTCCGTTCAAAACTGGAAAGAAGCTTTCTGAGAAACTGCTCTGTGTTCTGTTAATTCATCTCACAGAGTTACATCTTTCCCTTCAAGAAGCCTTTCGCTAAGGCTGTTCTTGTGGAATTGGTAAAGGGATATTTGGAAGCCCATAGAGGGCTATGGTGAAAAAGGAAATATCTTCCGTTGAAAACTGGAAACAAGCCTTCTGAGAAACTGCTCTGTGTTCTGTTAATTCATCTCACAGAATTACATCTTTCCCTTCAAGAAGCCTTTCGCTAAGGCTGTTCTTGTGGAATTGGCAAAGGGATATTTGGAAGCCCATAGAGGGCTATGGTGAAAAAGGAAATATCTTCCGTTCAAAACTGGAAAGAAGCTTTCTGAGAAACTGTTCTGTGTTCGGTAAATTCACCTCACAGAGTTACAACTTTCCCTTCAAGAAGCCTTTCGCTAAGGCTGTTCTTGTGTAATTGGCAAAGAGATATTTGGAAGCCCATAGAGGGCTATGGTGAAAAAGGAAATATCTTCCGTTCAAAACTGGAAACAAGCTTTCTGAGAAACTGCTCTGTGTTCTGTTAATTCATCTCACAGAGTTACATCTTTCCCTTCAAGAAGCCTTTCGCTAAGGCTGTTCTTGTGGAATTGGCAAAGGGATATTTGTAAGCCCATAGAGGGCTATGGTGAAAAAGGAAATAGCTTCCGTTCAAAACTGGAAAGAATCTTTCTGAGAAACTGCTCTGTGTTCTGTTAATTCATCTCACAGAGTTACATCTTTCCCTTCAAGAAGCCTTTCGCTAAGGCTGTTCTTGTGGAATTGGCAAAGTCATATTTGGAAGCTCATAGAGGGCTATGGTGAAAAAGGAAATATCTTCCGTTCAAAACTGGAAAAAGCTTTCTGAGAAACTGCTCTGTGTTCTGTAAATTCATCTCACAGAGTTACATCTTTCCCTTCAAGAAGCCTTTCGCTAAGGCTGTTCTTGTGGAATTGAAAAAGGGATATTTAGAAGCCCATAGAGGGCTATGCTGAAAAAGGAAATATCTTCCGTTCAAAACTGGAAAGAAGCTTTCTGAGAAACTGGTCTGTGTTCTGTTAATTCATCTCACAGAGTTACATCTTTCCCTTCAAAAAGCCTTTCGCTAAGGCTGTTCTGGTGGAATTGGCAAAGGGATATTTGGAAACCCATAGAGGGCTATGGTGAAAAAGGAAATATCTTCCGTTCAAAACTGGAAAGAAGCTTTCTGAGAAACTGCTCTGTGTTCTGTTAATTCATCTCACAGAGTTACATCTTTCCCTTCAAGAAGCCTTTCGCTAAGGCTGTTCTTGTGGAATTGGTAAAGGGATATTTGGAAGCCCATAGAGGGCTATGGTGAAAAAGGAAATATCTTCCGTTGAAAACTGGAAACAAGCCTTCTGAGAAATTGTTCTGTGTTCTGTTAATTCATCTCACAGAGTTACATCTTTCCCTTCAAGAAGCCTTTCGCTAAGGCTGTTCTTGTGGAATTGGCAAAGGGATATTTGGAAGCCCATAGAGGGTTATGGTGAAAAAGGAAATATCTTCCGTTCAAAACTGGAAAGAAGCTTTCTGAGAAACTTCTCTGTGTTCTGTTAATTAATCTCACAGAGTTACATCTTTCCCTTCAAGAAGCCTTTCGCTAAGGCTGTTCTTGTGGAATTGGCAAAGGGATATTTGGAAGCCCATAGAGGGCTATGGTGAAAAAGGAAATACCTTCCGTTCAAAACTGGAAAGAAACTTTCTGAGAAACTGCTCTGTGTTCTGTTAATTCATCTCACAGAGTTACATGTTTCCCTTCAAGGAGCCTTTCGCTAAGGCTCTTTTTGTGGATTTGGCGAAGGGATATTTGGAAGCCCATAGAGGGCTATGGTGAAAAAGGAAATATCTTCCGTTCAAAACTGGAAAGAAGCTTTCTGAGAAACTTCTCTGTGTTCTGTTAATTAATCTCACAGAGTTACATCTTTCTCTTCAAGAAGCCTTTCGCTAAGGCTGTTCTTGTGGAATTTTCAAAGGGATATTTGGAAGCTCATAGAGGGCTATGGTGAAAAAGGAAATATCTTCCGTTCAAAACTGGAAAGAAGCTTTCTGAGAAACTGCTCTGTGTTCTGTTAATTCATCTCACAGAGTTACATCTCTCCCTTCAAGAAGCCTTTCGCTAAGGCTGTTCTTGTGGAATTGGCGAAGGGATATTTGGAAGCCCATAGAGGGCTATGGTGAAAAAGGAAATATCTTCCGTTCAAAACTGGAAGGAAGCTTTCTGAGAAACTGCTCTGTGTTCTTTTAATTCATCTCACAGAGTTACATCTTTCCCTTCAAGAAGCCTTTCGCTAAGGCTGTTCTTGTGGAATTGGCAAAGTCATATTTGGAAGCTCACAGAGGGCTATGGTGAAAAAGGAAATATCTTCCGTTCAAAACTGGAAAGAAGCTTTCTGAGAAACTGCTCTGTGTTCTGTAAATTCATCTAACAGAGTTACATCTTTCCCCTCAAGAAGCCTTTCGCTAAGGCTGTTCTTGTGGAATTGGCAAAGGGATATTTGGAAGCCCATAGAGGGCTATGGTGAAAAAGGAAATATCTTCCGTTCAAAATTGGAAAGAAGCTTTCTGAGAAACTGCTCTGTGTTCTGTTAATTAATCTCACAGAGATACATCTTTCCCTTCAAGAAGCCTTTCGCTAAGGCTGTTCTTGTGGAATTGGCAAAGGGATATTTGGAAGCCCTTAGAGGGCTATGGTGAAAAAGGAAATATCTTCCGTTCAAAACTGGAAAGAAGCTTTCTGAGAATCTGCTCTGTGTTCTGTTAATTCATCTCACAGAGTTACATCTTTCCCTTCAAGAAGCCTTTCGCTAAGGCTGTTCTTGTGGAATTGGAAAAGGGATATTTGGAAGCCCATAGAGGGTTATGGTGAAAAAGGAAATATCTTCCGTTCAAAACTGGAAAGAAGGTTTCTGAGAAACTGCTCTGTGTTCTGTAAATTCATCTCACAGAGTTACATCTTTCCCTTCAAGAAGCCTTTCGCTAAGGCTGTTCTTGTGGAATTGGCAAAGGGATATTTGGAAGCCCATAGAGGGCTATGGTGAAAAAGGAAGTATCATCCGTTTAAAACTGGAAAGAAGCTTTCTGAGAAACTGCTCTGTGTTCTGTTAATTCATCTCACAGAGTTACATCTTTCCCTTCAAGAAGCCTTTCGCTAAGGCTGTTCTTGTGGAATTGGCAAAGGGATATTTGGAAGCCCATAGAGGGCTATTTTGAAAACGGAAATATCTTCCGTTCAAGACTGGAAAGAAGCTTTCTGAGAAACTGCTCTGTGTTCTGTTAATTCATCTCACAGAGTTACATCTTTCCCTTCAAGAAGTCTTTCGCTAAGGCTGTTATTGTGGAATTGGCAAAGGGATAATTGGAAGCCCATAGAGGGCTATGGTGAAAAAGGAAATATCTTCCGTTCAAAACTGGAAAGAAGCTTTCTGAGAAACTGCTCTGTGTTCTGTTAATTCATCTCACAGTGTTACATCTTTCCCTTCAAGAAGCCTTTCGCTAAGGCTGTTCTTGTGGAATTGGCGAAGGGATATTTGGAAGCCCATAGAGGGCTATGGTGAAAAAGGAAATATCTTCCGTTCAAAACTGGAAAGCAGCTTTCTGAGAAACTGCTCTGTGTTCTGTTAATTCATCTCACAGAGTTACATCTTTCCCTTCAAGAAGCCTTTCGCTAAGGCTGTTCTTGTGGAATTGGCAAAGGGATTTTGAAAGCCCATAGAGGGCTATGGTGAAAAAGGAAATAGCTTCCGTTCAAAACTGGAAAGAAGCTTTCTGAGAAACTGCTCTGTGTTCTGTTAATTAATCTCACGGAGTTACATCTTTCCCTTCAAAAAGCCTTTCGCTAAGGCTGTTCTTGTTTAATTGGCAAAGGGATATTTCGAAGCCCATAGAGGGCTATGGTGAAAAAGGAAATATCATCCGTTCAAAACTGGAAAGAAGCTTTCTGAGAAACTGCTCTGTGTTCTGTTAATTCATCTCACAGAGTTACATCTTTCCCTTCAAGAAGCCTTTCGCTAAGCCTGTTCTTGTGGAATTGGCAAAGGGATATTTGGAAGCCCATAGAGGGCTATGGTGAAAAAGGAAATATGTTCCGTTCAAAACTGGAAAGAAGCTTTCTGAGAAACTGCTCTGTGTTCTGTTAATTCATCTCACAGAGTTACATCTTTCCCTTCAAGAAGCCTTTCGCTAAGGCTGTTCTTGTGGAATTGGCAAAGGGATATTTGTAAGCCCATAGAGGGCTATGGTGAAAAAGGAAATAGCTTCCGTTCAAAACTGGAAAGAAGCTTTCTGAGAAACTGCTCTGTGTTCTGTTAATTCATCTCACAGAGTTACATCTTTCCCTTCAAGAAGCCTTTCGCTAAGGCTGTTCTTGTGGAATTGGTAAAGGGATATTTGGAAGCCCATAGAGGGCTATGGTGAAAAAGGAAATATCTTCCGTTGAAAACTGGAAACAAGCCTTCTGAGAAACTGCTCTGTGTTCTGTTAATTCATCTCACAGAATTACATCTTTCCCTTCAAGAAGCCTTTCGCTAAGGCTGTTCTTGTGGAATTGGCAAAGGGATATTTGGAAGCCCATAGAGGGCTATGGTGAAAAAGGAAATATCTTCCGTTCAAAACTGGAAAGAAGCTTTCTGAGAAACTGTTCTGTGTTCGGTAAATTCACCTCACAGAGTTACAACTTTCCCTTCAAGAAGCCTTTCGCTAAGGCTGTTCTTGTGTAATTGGCAAAGAGATATTTGGAAGCCCATAGAGGGCTATGGTGAAAAAGGAAATATCTTCCGTTCAAAACTGGAAACAAGCTTTCTGAGAAACTGCTCTGTGTTCTGTTAATTCATCTCACAGAGTTACATCTTTCCCTTCAAGAAGCCTTTCGCTAAGGCTGTTCTTGTGGAATTGGCAAAGGGATATTTGTAAGCCCATAGAGGGCTATGGTGAAAAAGGAAATAGCTTCCGTTCAAAACTGGAAAGAATCTTTCTGAGAAACTGCTCTGTGTTCTGTTAATTCATCTCACAGAGTTACATCTTTCCCTTCAAGAAGCCTTTCGCTAAGGCTGTTCTTGTGGAATTGGCAAAGTCATATTTGGAAGCTCATAGAGGGCTATGGTGAAAAAGGAAATATCTTCCGTTCAAAACTGGAAAAAGCTTTCTGAGAAACTGCTCTGTGTTCTGTAAATTCATCTCACAGAGTTACATCTTTCCCTTCAAGAAGCCTTTCGCTAAGGCTGTTCTTGTGGAATTGAAAAAGGGATATTTAGAAGCCCATAGAGGGCTATGCTGAAAAAGGAAATATCTTCCGTTCAAAACTGGAAAGAAGCTTTCTGAGAAACTGGTCTGTGTTCTGTTAATTCATCTCACAGAGTTACATCTTTCCCTTCAAAAAGCCTTTCGCTAAGGCTGTTCTGGTGGAATTGGCAAAGGGATATTTGGAAACCCATAGAGGGCTATGGTGAAAAAGGAAATATCTTCCGTTCAAAACTGGAAAGAAGCTTTCTGAGAAACTGCTCTGTGTTCTGTTAATTCATCTCACAGAGTTACATCTTTCCCTTCAAGAAGCCTTTCGCTAAGGCTGTTCTTGTGGAATTGGTAAAGGGATATTTGGAAGCCCATAGAGGGCTATGGTGAAAAAGGAAATATCTTCCGTTGAAAACTGGAAACAAGCCTTCTGAGAAATTGTTCTGTGTTCTGTTAATTCATCTCACAGAGTTACATCTTTCCCTTCAAGAAGCCTTTCGCTAAGGCTGTTCTTGTGGAATTGGAAATGGGATATTTGGAAGCCCATAGAGGGTTATGGTGAAAAAGGAAATATCTTCCGTTCAAAACTGGAAAGAAGCTTTCTGAGAAACTTCTCTTTGTTCTGTTAATTAATCTCACAGAGTTACATCTTTCCCTTCAAGAAGCCTTTCGCTAAGGCTGTTCTTGTGGAATTGGCAAAGGGATATTTGGAAGCCCATAGAGGGCTATGGTGAAAAAGGAAATACCTTCCGTTCAAAACTGGAAAGAAACTTTCTGAGAAACTGCTCTGTGTTCTGTTAATTCATCTCACAGAGTTACATGTTTCCCTTCAAGGAGCCTTTCGCTAAGGCTCTTTTTGTGGATTTGGCGAAGGGATATTTGGAAGCCCATAGAGGGCTATGGTGAAAAAGGAAATATCTTCCGTTCAAAACTGGAAAGAAGCTTTCTGAGAAACTTCTCTGTGTTCTGTTAATTAATCTCACAGAGTTACATCTTTCTCTTCAAGAAGCCTTTCGCTAAGGCTGTTCTTGTGGAATTTTCAAAGGGATATTTGGAAGCTCATAGAGGGCTATGGTGAAAAAGGAAATATCTTCCGTTCAAAACTGGAAAGAAGCTTTCTGAGAAACTGCTCTGTGTTCTGTTAATTCATCTCACAGAGTTACATCTCTCCCTTCAAGAAGCCTTTCGCTAAGGCTGTTCTTGTGGAATTGGCGAAGGGATATTTGGAAGCCCATAGAGGGCTATGGTGAAAAAGGAAATATCTTCCGTTCAAAACTGGAAGGAAGCTTTCTGAGAAACTGCTCTGTGTTCTGTTAATTCATCTCACAGAGTTACATCTTTCCCTTCAAGAAGCCTTTCGCTAAGGCTGTTCTTGTGGAATTGGCAAAGTCATATTTGGAAGCTCACAGAGGGCTATGGTGAAAAAGGAAATATCTTCCGTTCAAAACTGGAAAGAAGCTTTCTGAGAAACTGCTCTGTGTTCTGTAAATTCATCTAACAGAGTTACATCTTTCCCCTCAAGAAGCCTTTCGCTAAGGCTGTTCTTGTGGAATTGGCAAAGGGATATTTGGAAGCCCATAGAGGGCTATGGTGAAAAAGGAAATATCTTCCGTTCAAAATTGGAAAGAAGCTTTCTGAGAAACTGCTCTGTGTTCTGTTAATTAATCTCACAGAGATACATCTTTCCCTTCAAGAAGCCTTTCGCTAAGGCTGTTCTTGTGGAATTGGCAAAGGGATATTTGGAAGCCCTTAGAGGGCTATGGTGAAAAAGGAAATATCTTCCGTTCAAAACTGGAAAGAAGCTTTCTGAGAATCTGCTCTGTGTTCTGTTAATTCATCTCACAGAGTTACATCTTTCCCTTCAAGAAGCCTTTCGCTAAGGCTGTTCTTGTGGAATTGGAAAAGGGATATTTGGAAGCCCATAGAGGGTTATGGTGAAAAAGGAAATATCTTCCGTTCAAAACTGGAAAGAAGGTTTCTGAGAAACTGCTCTGTGTTCTGTAAATTCATCTCACAGAGTTACATCTTTCCCTTCAAGAAGCCTTTCGCTAAGGCTGTTCTTGTGGAATTGGCAAAGGGATATTTGGAAGCCCATAGAGGGCTATGGTGAAAAAGGAAGTATCATCCGTTTAAAACTGGAAAGAAGCTTTCTGAGAAACTGCTCTGTGTTCTGTTAATTCATCTCACAGAGTTACATCTTTCCCTTCAAGAAGCCTTTCGCTAAGGCTGTTCTTGTGGAATTGGCAAAGGGATATTTGGAAGCCCATAGAGGGCTATTTTGAAAACGGAAATATCTTCCGTTCAAGACTGGAAAGAAGCTTTCTGAGAAACTGCTCTGTGTTCTGTTAATTCATCTCACAGAGTTACATCTTTCCCTTCAAGAAGTCTTTCGCTAAGGCTGTTATTGTGGAATTGGCAAAGGGATAATTGGAAGCCCATAGAGGGCTATGGTGAAAAAGGAAATATCTTCCGTTCAAAACTTGAAAGAATCTTTCTGAGAAACTGCTCTGTGTTCTGTTAATTCATCTCACAGAGTTACATCTTTCCCTTCAAGAAGCCTTTCGCTAACGCTGTTCTTGTGGAATTGGCAAAGGGATATTTGGAAGCCCATAGAGGGTTATGGTGAAAAAGGAAATATCTTCCGTTCAAAACTGGAAAGAAGCTTTCTGAGAAACTTCTCTGTGTTCTGTTAATTAATCTCACAGAGTTACATCTTTCTCTTCAAGAAGCCTTTCGCTAAGGCTGTTCTTGTGGAATTTTCAAAGGGATATTTGGAAGCTCATAGAGGGCTATGGTGAAAAAGGAAATATCTTCCGTTCAAAACTGGAAAGAAGCTTTCTGAGAAACTGCTCTGTGTTGTGTTAATTCATCTCACAGAGTTACATCTTTCCCTTCAAGAAGCCTTTCGCTAAGGCTGTTCTTGTGGAATTGGCAAAGGGATATTTGGAAGCCCATAGAGGGCTATGGTGAAAAAGGAAATATCTTCCGTTCAAAACTGGAAAGAAGCTTTCTGAGAAAGTGCTCTGTGTTCTGTTAATTCATCTCACAGTGTTACATCTTTCCCTTCAAGAAGCCTTTCGCTAAGGCTGTTCTTGTGGAATTGGCGAAGGGATATTTGGAAGCCCTTAGAGGGCTATGGTGAAAAAGGAAATATCTTCCGTTCAAAACTGGAAAGCAGCTTTCTGAGAAACTGCTCTGTGTTCTGTTAATTCATCTCACAGAGTTACATCTTTCCCTTCAAGAAGCCTTTTGCTAAGGCTGTTCTTGTGGAATTGTCAAAGGGATTTTGGAAACCCATAGAGGGCTATGGTGAAAAAGGAAATAGCTTCCGTTCAAAACTGGAAAGAAGCTTTCTGAGAAACTGCTCTGTGTTCTGTTAATTAATCTCATAGAGTTACATCTTTCCCTTCAAGAAGCCTTTCGCTAAGGCTGTTCTTGTGGAATTGGCAAAGGGATATTTCGAAGCCCATAGAGGGGTATGGTGAAAAAGGAAATATCATCCGTTCAAAACTGGAAAGAAGCTTTCTGAGAAACTGCTCTGTGTTCTGTTAATTCATCTCACAGAGTTACATCTTTCCCTTCAAGAAGCCTTTCGCTAAGGCTGTTCTTGTGGAATTGGCAAAGGGATATTTGGAAGCCCATAGAGGGCTACGGTGAAAAAGGAAATATCTTCCGTTCAAAACTGGAAAGAAGCTTTCTGAGAAACTGCTCTGTGTTCTGTTAATTCATGTCACAGAGTTACATCTTTCCCTTCAAGAAGCCTTTCGCTAAGGCTCTTCTTGTGGAATTGGCAAAGGGGTATTTGAAAGCCCATAGAGGGCTATGGTGAAAAAGGAAATATCTTCCGTTCAAAACTGGAAAGAAGCTTTCTGAGAAACTGCTCTGTGTTCTGTTAATTCATCTCACAGAGTTACATCTTTCCCTTCAAGAAGCCTTTCGCTAAGGCTGTTCTTGTGGAATTGGCAAAGTCATATTTGGAAGCTCATAGAGGGCTATGGTGAAAAAGGAAATATCTTCCGTTCAAAACTGGAAAAAGCTTTCTGAGAAACTGCTCTGTGTTCTGTAAATTCATCTCACAGAGTTACATCTTTCCCTTCAAGTAGCCTTTTGCTAAGGCTTTTCTTGTGGAATTGAAAAAGGGATATTTAGAAGCCCATAGAGGGCTATGGTGAAAAAGGAAATATCTTCCGTTCAAAACTGGAAAGAAGCTTTCTGAGAAACTGGTCTGTGTTCTGTTCATTCATCTCACAGAGTTACATCTTTCCCTTCAAAAAGCCTTTCGCTAAGGCTGTTCTGGTGGAATTGGCAAAGGGATATTTGGAAACCCATAGAGGGCTATGGTGAAAAAGAAATATCTTCCGTTCAAAACTGGAAAGAAGCTTTCTGAGAAACTGCTCTGTGTTCTCTTAATTCATCTCACAGAGTTACATCTTTCCCTTCAAGAAGCCTTTCGCTAAGGCTGTTCTTGTGGAATTGGTAAAGGGATATTTGGAAGCCCATAGAGGGCTACGGTGAAAAAGGAAATATCTTCCGTTGAAAACTGGAAAAAAGCCTTCTGAGAAACTGCTCTGTGTTCTGTTAATTCATCTCACAGAGTTACATCTTTCCCTTCAAGAAGCCTTTCGCTAAGGCTGTTCTTGTGGAATTGGTAAAGGGATATTTCGAAGCCCATAGAGGGCTTTGGTGAAAAAGGAAATATCTTCCGTTCAAAACTGGAAAGATGCTTTCTGAGAAACTGTTCTGTGTTCGGTAAATTCACCTCACAGAGTTACATCTTTCCCTTCAAGAAGCCTTTCGCTAAGGCTGTTCTTGTGGAATTGGCAAAGGGATATTTGGAAGCCCATAGAGGGCTATGGTGAAAAAGGAAATATCTTCCGTTCAAAACTGGAAAGAAGCTTTCTGAGAAACTGCTCTGTGTTCTGTTAATTCATCTCACAGAGTTACATCTTTCCCTTCAAGAAGCCTTTCGCTAAGGCTGTTCTTGTGGAATTGGCAAAGGGATATTTGGAAGCCCATAGAGGGTTATGGTGAAAAAGGAAATATCTTCCGTTCAAAACTGGAAAGAAGCTTTCTGAGAAACTTCTCTGTGTTCTGTTAATTAATCTCACAGAGTTACATCTTTCTCTTCAAGAAGCCTTTCGCTAAGGCTGTTCTTGTGGAATTTTCAAAGGGATATTTGGAAGCTCATAGAGGGCTATGGTGAAAAAGGAAATATCTTCCGTTCAAAACTGGAAAGAAGCTTTCTGAGAAACTGCTCTGTGTTCTGTTAATTCATCTCACAGAGTTACATCTCTCCCTTCAAGAAGCCTTTCGCTAAGGCTGTTCTTGTGGAATTGGCGAAGGGATATTTGGAAGCCCATAGAGGGCTATGGTGAAAAAGGAAATATCTTCCGTTCAAAACTGGAAAGAAGCTTTCTGAGAAACTGCTCTGTGTTCTGTTAATTCATCTCACAGAGTTACATCTTTCCCTTCAAGAAGCCTTTCGCTAAGGCTGTTCTTGTGGAATTGGCAAAGTCATATTTGGAAGCTCACAGAGGGCTATGGTGAAAAAGGAAATATCTTCCGTTCAAAACTGGAAAGAAGCTTTCTGAGAAACTGCTCTGTGTTCTGTAAATTCATCTAACAGAGTTACATCTTTCCCCTCAAGAAGCCTTTCGCTAAGGCTGTTCTTGTGGAATTGGCAAAGGGATATTTGGAAGCCCTTAGAGGGCTATGGTGAAAAAGGAAATATCTTCCGTTCAAAACTGGAAAGAAGCTTTCTGAGAATCTGCTCTGTGTTCTGTTAATTCATCTCACAGAGTTACATCTTTCCCTTCAAGAAGCCTTTCGCTAAGGCTGTTCTTGTGGAATTGGAAAAGGGATATTTGGAAGCCCATAGAGGGTTATGGTGAAAAAGGAAATATCTTCCCTTCAAAACTGGAAAGAAGGTTTCTGAGAAACTGCTCTGTGTTCTGTAAATTCATCTCACAGAGTTACATCTTTCCCTTCAAGAAGCCTTTCGCTAAGGCTGTTCTTGTGGAATTGGCAAAGGGATATTTGGAAGCCCATAGAGGGCTATGGTGAAAAAGGAAGTATCATCCGTTTAAAACTGGAAAGAAGCTTTCTGAGAAACTGCTCTGTGTTCTGTTAATTCATCTCACAGAGTTACATCTTTCCCTTCAAGAAGCCTTTCGCTAAGGCTGTTCTTGTGGAATTGGCAAAGGGATATTTGGAAGCCCATAGAGGGCTATTTTGAAAACGGAAATATCTTCCGTTCAAGACTGGAAAGAAGCTTTCTGAGAAACTGCTCTGTGTTCTGTTAATTCATCTCACAGAGTTACATCTTTCCCTTCAAGAAGTCTTTCGCTAAGGCTGTTATTGTGGAATTGGCAAAGGGATAATTGGAAGCCCATAGAGGGCTATGGTGAAAAAGGAAATATCTTCCGTTCAAAACTTGAAAGAATCTTTCTGAGAAACTGCTCTGTGTTCTGTTAATTCATCTCACAGAGTTACATCTTTCCCTTCAAGAAGCCTTTCGCTAACGCTGTTCTTGTGGAATTGGCAAAGGGATATTTGGAAGCCCATAGAGGGTTATGGTGAAAAAGGAAATATCTTCCGTTCAAAACTGGAAAGAAGCTTTCTGAGAAACTTCTCTGTGTTCTGTTAATTAATCTCACAGAGTTACATCTTTCTCTTCAAGAAGCCTTTCGCTAAGGCTGTTCTTGTGGAATTTTCAAAGGGATATTTGGAAGCTCATAGAGGGCTATGGTGAAAAAGGAAATATCTTCCGTTCAAAACTGGAAAGAAGCTTTCTGAGAAACTGCTCTGTGTTCTGTTAATTCATCTCACAGAGTTACATCTTTCCCTTCAAGAAGACTTTCGCTAAGGCTGTTCTTGTGGAATTGGCAAAGGGATATTTGGAAGCCCATAGAGGGCTATGGTGAAAAAGGAAATATCTTCCGTTCAAAACTGGAAAGAAGCTTTCTGAGAAAGTGCTCTGTGTTCTGTTAATTCATCTCACAGTGTTACATCTTTCCCTTCAAGAAGCCTTTCGCTAAGGCTGTTCTTGTGGAATTGGCGAAGGGATATTTGGAAGCCCTTAGAGGGCTATGGTGAAAAAGGAAATATCTTCCGTTCAAAACTGGAAAGCAGCTTTCTGAGAAACTGCTCTGTGTTCTGTTAATTCATCTCACAGAGTTACATCTTTCCCTTCAAGAAGCCTTTCGCTAAGGCTGTTCTTATGGAATTGGCAAAGGGATTTTGGAAACCCATAAAGGGCTATGGTGAAAAAGGAAATAGCTTCCGTTCAAAACTGGAAAGAAGCTTTCTGAGAAACTGCTCTGTGTTCTGTTAATTAATCTCATAGAGTTACATCTTTCCCTTCAAGAAGCCTTTCGCTAAGGCTGTTCTTGTGGAATTGGCAAAGGGATATTTCGAAGCCCATAGAGGGGTATGGTGAAAAAGGAAATATCATCCGTTCAAAACTGGAAAGAAGCTTTCTGAGAAACTGCTCTGTGTTCTGTTAATTCATCTCACAGAGTTACATCTTTCCCTTCAAGAAGCCTTTCGCTAAGGCTGTTCTTGTGGAATTGGCAAAGAGATATTTGGAAGCCCATAGAGGGCTACGGTGAAAAAGGAAATATCTTCCGTTCAAAACTGGAAAGAAGCTTTCTGAGAAACTGCTCTGTGTTCTGTTAATTCATCTCACAGAGTTACATCTTTCCCTTCAAGAAGCCTTTCGCTAAGGCTGTTCTTGTGGAATTGGCAAAGGGATATTTCGAAGCCCATAGAGGGCTATGGTGAAAAAGGAAATATCTTCCGTTCAAAACTGGAAAGAAGCTTTCTGAGAAACTGCTCTGTGTTCTGTTAATTCATCTCACAGAGTTACATCTTTCCCTTCAAGAAGCCTTTCGCTAAGTCTGTTCTTGTGGAATTGGCAAAGTCATATTTGGAAGCTCATAGAGGGCTATGGTGAAAAAGGAAATAGCTTCCGTTCAAAACTGGAAAAAGCTTTCTGAGAAACTGCTCTGTGTTCTGTAAATTCATCTCACAGAGTTACATCTTTCCCTTCAAGTAGCCTTTTGCTAAGGCTTTTCTTGTGGATTTGAAAAAGGGATATTTAGAAGCCCATAGAGGGCTATGGTGAAAAAGGAAATATCTTCCGTTCAAAACTGGAAAGAAGCTTTCTGAGAAACTGCTCTGTGTTCTGTTAATTAATCTCATAGAGTTACATCTTTCCCTTCAAGAAGCCTTTCGCTAAGGCTGTTCTGGTGGAATTGGTAAAGGGATATTTGGAAGCCCATAGAGGGCTACGGTGAAAAAGGAAATATCTTCCGTTGAAAACTGGAAAAAAGCCTTCTGAGAAACTGCTCTGTGTTCTGTTAATTCATCTCACAGAGTTACATCTTTCCCTTCAAGAAGCCTTTCGCTAAGGCTGTTCTTGTGGAATTGGTAAAGGGATATTTCGAAGCCCATAGAGGGCTTTGGTGAAAAAGGAAATATCTTCCGTTCAAAACTGGAAAGATGCTTTCTGAGAAACTGTTCTGTGTTCGGTAAATTCACCTCACAGAGTTACATCTTTCCCTTCAAGAAGCCTTTCGCTAAGGCTGTTCTTGTGGAATTGGCAAAGGGATATTTGGAAGCGCATAGAGGGCTATGGTTAAAAAGGAAATATCTTCCGTTCAAAACTGGAAAGAAGCTTTCTGAGAAACTGCTCTGTGTTCTGTTAATTCATCTCACAGAGTTACATCTTTCCCTTCAAGAAGCCTTTCGCTAAGGCTGTTCTTGTGGAATTGGCAAAGTGATATTTCGAAGCCCTTAGAGGGCTATGGTGAAAAAGGAAATATCTTCCGTTCAAAACTGGAAAGAAGCTTTCTGAGAAACTGCTCTGTGTTCTGTTAATTCATCTCACAGAGTTACATCTTTCCCTTCAAGAAGCCTTTCGCTAAGGCTGTTCTTGTGGAACTGGCAAAGTCATATTTGGAAGCTCATAGAGGGCTATGGTGAAAAAGGAAATAGCTTCCGTTCAAAACTGGAAGAAAGGTTTCTGAGAAACTGCTCTGTGTTCTGTAAATTCATCTCACAGAGTTACATCTTTCCCTTCAAGAAGCCTTTCGCTAAGGCTGTTCTTGTGGAATTGGCAAAGGGATATTTGGAAGCCCATAGAGGGCTATGGTGAAAAAGGAAATATCTTCCGTTCAAAACTGGAAAGAAGCTTTCTGAGAAACTTCTCTGTGTTCTGTTAATTCATCTCACAGAGTTACATCTTTCCCTTCAAGAAGCCTTTCGCTAAGGCTGTTCTTGTGGAATTGGCAAAGTCATGTTTGGAAACTCATAGAGGGCTATGGTTAAAAAGGAAATATCTTCCGTTCAAAACTGGAAAAAGCTTTGTGAGAAACTGCTCTGTGTTCTGTAAATTCATCTCACAGAGTTACATCTTTCCCTTCAAGAAGCCTTTCGCTAAGGCTGTTCTTGTGGAATTGAAAAAGTGATATTTAGAAGCCCATAGAGGGCTATGGTGAAAAAGGAAATATCTTCCGTTCAAAACTGGAAAGAAGCTTTCTGAGAAACTGGTCTGTGTTCTGTTAATTCATCTCACAGAGTTACATCTTTCCCTTCAAAAAGCCTTTCGCTAAGGCTGTTCTGGTGGAATTGGCAAAGGGATATTTGGAAACCCATAGAGGGCTATGGTGAAAAAGGAAATATCTTCCGTTCAAAACTGGAAAGAAGCTTTCTGAGAAACTGCTCTGTGTTCTGTTAATTCATCTCACAGAGTTACGTCTTTCCCTTCAAGAAGCCTTTCGCTAAGGCTGTTCTTGTGGAATTGGCAAAGGGATATTTGGAAGCCCATAGAGGGCTATGGTGAAAAATGAAATAGCTTCCGTTCAAAACTGGAAAGAAGCTTTCTGAGAAGCTGCTCTGTGTTCTGTTAATTCATCTCACAGAGTTACATCTTTCCCTTCAAGAAGCCTTTCTCTAAGGCTGTTCTTGTGGAATTGGTAAAGGGATATTTGGAAGCCCATAGAGGGCTATGGTGAAAAAGGAAATAGCTTCCGTTGAAAACTGGAAACAAGCCTTCTGAGAAACTGCTCTGTGTTCTGTTAATTCATCTCACAGAGTTACATCTTTCTCTTCAAGAAGCCTTTCGCTAAGGCTGTTCTTGTGGAATTGGCAAAGGGATATTTCGAAGCCCATAGAGGGCTTTGGTGAAAAAGGAAATAGCTTCCGTTCAAAACTGGAAAGAAGGTTTCTGAGAAACTGCTCTGTGTTCTGTAAATTCATCTCACAGAGTTACATCTTTCCCTTCAAGAAGCCTTTCGCTAAGGCTGTTCTTGTGGAATTGGCAAAGGGATATTTGGAAGCCCATAGAGGGCTATGGTGAAAAAGGAAGTATCATCCGTTTAAAACTGGAAAGAAGCTTTCTGAGAAACTGCTCTATGTTCTGTTAATTCATCTCACAGAGTTACATCTTTCCCTTCAAGAAGCCTTTCCCTAAGGCTGTTCTTGTGGAATTGGCAAAGGGATATTTGGAAGCCCATAGAGGGCTATTTTGAAAACGGAAATATCTTCCGTTCAAGACTGGAAAGAAGCTTTCTGAGAAACTGCTCTGTGTTCTGTTAATTCATCTCACAGAGTTACATCTTTCCCTTCAAGAAGTCTTTCGCTAAGGCTGTTATTGTGGAATTGGCAAAGGGATATTTGGAAGCCCATAGAGGGCTATGGTGAAAAAGGAAATATCTTCCGTTCAAAACTTGAAAGAATCTTTCTGAGAAACTGCTCTGTGTTCTGTTAATTCATCTCACAGAGTTACATCTTTCCCTTCAAGAAGCCTTTCGCTAAGGCTGTTCTTGTGGAATTGGCAAAGGGATATTTGGAAGCCCATAGAGGGTTATGGTGAAAAAGGAAATATCTTCCGTTCAAAACTGGAAAGAAGCTTTCTGAGAAACTTCTCTGTGTTCTGTTAATTAATCTCACAGAGTTACATCTTTCTCTTCAAGAAGCCTTTCGCTAAGGCTGTTCTTGTGGAATTTTCAAAGGGATATTTGGAAGCACATAGAGGGCTATGGTGAAAAAGGAAATATCTTCCGTTCAAAACTGGAAAGAAGCTTTCTGAGAAACTGCTCTGTGTTCTGTTAATTCATCTCACAGAGTTACATCTCTCCCTTCAAGAAGCCTTTCGCTAAGGCTGTTCTTGTGGAATTGGCGAAGGGATATTTGGAAGCCCATAGAGGGCTATGGTGAAAAAGGAAATATCTTCCGTTCAAAACTGGAAAGAAGCTTTCTGAGAAACTGCTCTGTGTTCTGTTAATTCATCTCACAGAGTTACATCTTTCCCTTCAAGAAGCCTTTCGCTAAGGCTGTTCTTGTGGAATTGGCAAAGTCATATTTGGAAGCTCACAGAGGGCTATGGTGAAAAAGGAAATATCTTCCGTTCAAAACTGGAAAGAAGCTTTCTGAGAAACTGCTCTGTGTTCTGTAAATTCATCTAACAGAGTTACATCTTTCCCCTCAAGAAGCCTTTCGCTAAGGCTGTTCTTGTGGAATTGGCAAAGGGATATTTGGAAGCCCATAGAGGGCTATGGTGAAAAAGGAAATATCTTCCGTTCAAAATTGGAAAGAAGCTTTCTGAGAAACTGCTCTGTGTTCTGTTAATTAATCTCACAGAGATACATCTTTCCCTTCAAGAAGCCTTTCGCTAAGGCTGTTCTTGTGGAATTGGCAAAGGGATATTTGGAAGCCCTTAGAGGGCTATGGTGAAAAAGGAAATATCTTCCGTTCAAAACTGGAAAGAAGCTTTCTGAGAATCTGCTCTGTGTTCTGTTAATTCATCTCACAGAGTTACATCTTTCCCTTCAAGAAGCCTTTCGCTAAGGCTGTTCTTGTGGAATTGGCAAAGGGATATTTGGAAGCCCATAGAGGGCTATGGTGAAAAAGGAAATATCTTCCGTTCAAAACTTGAAAGAATCTTTCTGAGAAACTGCTCTGTGTTCTGTTAATTCATCTCACAGAGTTACATCCTTCCCTTCAAGAGGCCTTTCGCTAAGGCTGTTCTTGTGGAATTGGCAAAGGGATATTTGGAAGCCCATAGAGGGTTATGGTGAAAAAGGAAATATCTTCCGTTCAAAACTGGAAAGAAGCTTTCTGAGAAACTTCTCTGTGTTCTGTTAATTAATCTCACAGAGTTACATCTTTCTCTTCAAGAAGCCTTTCGCTAAGGCTGTTCTTGTGGAATTTTCAAAGGGATATTTGGAAGCTCATAGAGGGCTATGGTGAAAAAGCAAATATCTTCCGTTCAAAACTGGAAAGAAGCTTTCTGAGAAACTGCTCTGTGTTCTGTAAATTCATCTAACAGAGTTACATCTTTCCCCTCAAGAAGCCTTTCGCTAAGGCTGTTCTTGTGGAATTGGCAAAGGGATATTTGGAAGCCCATAGAGGGCTATGGTGAAAAAGGAAATATCTTCCGTTCAAAATTGGAAAGAAGCTTTCTGAGAAACTGCTCTGTGTTCTGTTAATTAATCTCACAGAGATACATCTTTCCCTTCAAGAAGCCTTTCGCTAAGGCTGTTCTTGTGGAATTGGCATAGGGATATTTGGAAGCCCTTAGAGGGCTATGGTGAAAAAGGAAATATCTTCCGTTCAAAACTGGAAAGAAGCTTTCTGAGAATCTGCTCTGTGTTCTGTTAATTCATCTCACAGAGTTACATCTTTCCCTTCAAGAAGCCTTTCGCTAAGGCTGTTCTTGTGGAATTGGAAAAGGGATATTTGGAAGCCCATAGAGGGTTATGGTGAAAAAGGAAATATCTTCCGTTCAAAACTGGAAAGAAGCTTTCTGAGAAACTTCTCTGTGTTCTGTTAATTAATCTCACAGAGTTACATCTTTCCCTTCAAGAAGACTTTCGCTAAGGCTGTTCTTGTGGAATTGGCAAAGGGATATTTGGAAGCCCATAGAGGGCTATGGTGAAAAAGGAAATATCTTCCGTTCAAAACTGGAAAGAAGCTTTCTGAGAAAGTGCTCTGTGTTCTGTTAATTCATCTCACAGTGTTACATCTTTCCCTTCAAGAAGCCTTTCGCTAAGGCTGTTCTTGTGGAATTGGCGAAGGGATATTTGGAAGCCCTTAGAGGGCTATGGTGAAAAAGGAAATATCTTCCGTTCAAAACTGGAAAGCAGCTTTCTGAGAAACTGCTCTGTGTTCTGTTAATTCATCTCACAGAGTTACATCTTTCCCTTCAAGAAGCCTTTCGCTAAGGCTGTTCTTGTGGAATTGGCAAAGGGATTTTGGAAACCCATAGAGGGCTATGGTGAAAAAGGAAATAGCTTCCGTTCAAAACTGGAAAGAAGCTTTCTGAGAAACTGCTCTGTGTTCTGTTAATTAATCTCATAGAGTTACATCTTTCCCTTCAAGAAGCCTTTCGCTAAGGCTGTTCTTGTGGAATTGGCAAAGGGATATTTCGAAGCCCATAGAGGGGTATGGTGAAAAAGGAAATATCATCCGTTCAAAACTGGAAAGAAGCTTTCTGAGAAACTGCTCTGTGTTCTGTTAATTCATCTCACAGAGTTACATCTTTCCCTTCAAGAAGCCTTTCGCTAAGGCTGTTCTTGTGGAATTGGCAAAGGGATATTTGGAAGCCCATAGAGGGCTACGGTGAAAAAGGAAATATCTTCCGTTCAAAACTGGAAAGAAGCTTTCTGAGAAACTGCTCTGTGTTCTGTTAATTCATCTCACAGAGTTACATCTTTCCCTTCAAGAAGCCTTTCGCTAAGGCTCTTCTTGTGGAATTGGCAAAGGGGTATTTGAAAGCCCATAGAGGGCTATGGTGAAAAAGGAAATAACTTCCGTTCAAAACTGGAAAGAAGCTTTCTGAGAAACTGCTCTGTGTTCTGTTAATTCATCTCACAGAGTTACATGTTTCCCTTCAAGAAGCCTTTCGCTAAGGCTGTTCTTGTGGAATTGGCAAAGTCATATTTGGAAGCTCATAGAGGGCTATGGTGAAAAAGGAAATATCTTCCGTTCAAAACTGGAAAAAGCTTTCTGAGAAACTGCTCTGTGTTCTGTAAATTCATCTCACAGAGTTACATCTTTCCCTTCAAGTAGCCTTTTGCTAAGGCTTTTCTTGTGGAATTGAAAAAGGGATATTTAGAAGCCCATAGAGGGCTATGGTGAAAAAGGAAATATCTTCCGTTCAAAACTGGAAAGAAGCTTTCTGAGAAACTGGTCTGTGTTCTGTTCATTCATCTCACAGAGTTACATCTTTCCCTTCAAAAAGCCTTTCGCTAAGGCTGTTCTGGTGGAATTGGCAAAGGGATATTTGGAAACCCACAGAGGGCTATGGTGAAAAAGAAATATCTTCCGTTCAAAACTGGAAAGAAGCTTTCTGAGAAACTGCTCTGTGTTCTCTTAATTCATCTCACAGAGTTACATCTTTCCCTTCAAGAAGCCTTTCGCTAAGGCTGTTCTTGTGGAATTGGTAAAGGGATATTTGGAAGCCCATAGAGGGCTACGGTGAAAAAGGAAATATCTTCCGTTGAAAACTGGAAAAAAGCCTTCTGAGAAACTGCTCTGTGTTCTGTTAATTCATCTCACAGAGTTACATCTTTCCCTTCAAGAAGCCTTTCGCTAAGGCTGTTCTTGTGGAATTGGTAAAGGGATATTTCGAAGCCCATAGATGGCTTTGGTGAAAAACGAAATATCTTCCGTTCAAAACTGGAAAGATGCTTTCTGAGAAACTGTTCTGTGTTCGGTAAATTCACCTCACAGAGTTACATCTTTCCCTTCAAGAAGCCTTTCGCTAAGGCTGTTCTTGTGGAATTGGCAAAGGGATATTTGGAAGCCCATAGAGGGCTATGGTGAAAAAGGAAATATCTTCCGTTCAAAACTGGAAAGAAGCTTTCTGAGAAACTGCTCTGTGTTCTGTTAATTCATCTCACAGAGTTACATCTTTCCCTTCAAGAAGCCTTTCGCTAAGGCTGTTCTTGTGGAATTGGCAAAGTGATATTTCGAAGCCCTTAGAGGGCTATGGTGAAAAAGGAAATATCTTCCGTTCAAAACTGGAAAGAAGCTTTCTGAGAAACTGCTCTGTGTTCTGTTAATTCATCTCACAGAGTTACATCTTTCCCTTCAAGAAGCCTTTCGCTAAGGCTGTTCTTGTGGAACTGGCAAAGTCATATTTGGAAGCTCATAGAGGGCTATGGTGAAAAAGGAAATAGCTTCCGTTCAAAACTGGAAAGAAGGTTTCTGAGAAACTGCTCTGTGTTCTGTAAATTCATCTCACAGAGTTACATCTTTCCCTTCAAAAAGCCTTTCGCTAAGGCTGTTCTGGTGGAATTGGCAAAGGGATATTTGGAAACCCATAGAGGGCTAGGGTGAAAAAGGAAATATCTTCCGTTCAAAACTGGAAAGAAGCTTTCTGAGAAACTGCTCTGTGTTCTGTTAATTCATCTCACAGAGTTACGTCTTTCCCTTCAAGAAG
Organism: Chlorocebus sabaeus; assembly: GCF_047675955.1. NCBI lineage: Eukaryota > Metazoa > Chordata > Mammalia > Primates > Cercopithecidae > Chlorocebus > Chlorocebus sabaeus. The sequence continues at coordinate 1,589,413 of NW_027327925.1, read as the reverse complement.
CCTTTCGCTAAGGCTGTTCTTGTGGAATTGGCAAAGGGATATTTGGAAGCCCATAGAGGGCTATGGTGAAAAAGGAAATAGCTTCCGTTCAAAACTGGAAAGAAGCTTTCTGAGAAACTGCTCTGTGTTCTGTTAATTCATCTCACAGAGTTACATCTTTCCCTTCAAGAAGCCTTTCTCTAAGGCTGTTCTTGTGGAATTGGTAAAGGGATATTTGGAAGCCCATAGAGGGCTATGGTGAAAAAGGAAATAGCTTCCGTTGAAAACTGGAAACAAGCCTTCTGAGAAACTGCTCTGTGTTCTGTTAATTCATCTCACAGAGTTACATCTTTCCCTTCAAGAAGCCTTTCGCTAAGGCTGTTCTTGTGGAATTGGCAAAGGGATATTTCGAAGCCCATAGAGGGCTTTGGTGAAAAAGGAAATATCTTCCGTTCAAAACTGGAAAGAAGCTTTCTGAGAAACTGTTCTGTGTTCGGTAAATTCACCTCACAGAGTTACATCTTTCCCTTCAAGAAGCCTTTCGCTAAGGCTGTTCTTGTGGAATTGGCAAAGGGATATTTGGAAGCCCATAGAGGGCTATGGTGAAAAAGGAAATATCTTCCGTTCAAAACTGGAAAGAAGCTTTCTGAGAAACTGCTCTGTGTTCTGTTAATTCATCTCACAGAGTTACATCTTTCCCTTCAAGAAGCCTTTCGCTAAGGCTGTTCTTGTGGAATTGGCAAAGGGATATTTCGAAGCCCATAGAGGGCTATGGTGAAAAAGGAAATATCTTCCGTTCAAAACTGGAAAGAAGCTTTCTGAGAAACTGCTCTGTGTTCTGTTAATTCATCTCACAGAGTTACATCTTTCCCTTCAAGAAGCCTTTCGCTAAGGCTGTTCTTGTGGAATTGGCAAAGTCATATTTGGAAGCTCATAGAGGGCTATGGTGAAAAAGGAAATAGCTTCCGTTCAAAACTGGAAAGAAGGTTTCTGAGAAACTGCTCTGTGTTCTGTAAATTCATCTCACAGAGTTACATCTTTCCCTTCAAGAAGCCTTTCGCTAAGGCTGTTCTTGTGGAATTGGCAAAGGGATATTTGGAAGCCCATAGAGGGCTATGGTGAAAAAGGAAGTATCATCCGTTTAAAACTGGAAAGAAGCTTTCTGAGAAACTGCTCTGTGTTCTGTTAATTCATCTCACAGAGTTACATCTTTCCCTTCAAGAAGCCTTTCGCTAAGGCTGTTCTTGTGGAATTGGCAAAGGGATATTTGGAAGCCCATAGAGGGCTATTTTGAAAACGGAAATATCTTCCGTTCAAGACTGGAAAGAAGCTTTCTGAGAAACTGCTCTGTGTTCTGTTAATTCATCTCACAGAGTTACATCTTTCCCTTCAAGAAGTCTTTCGCTAAGGCTGTTATTGTGGAATTGGCAAAGGGATATTTGGAAGCCCATAGAGGGCTATGGTGAAAAAGGAAATATCTTCCGTTCAAAACTTGAAAGAATCTTTCTGAGAAACTGCTCTGTGTTCTGTTAATTCATCTCACAGAGTTACATCTTTCCCTTCAAGAAGCCTTTCGCTAAGGCTGTTCTTGTGGAATTGGCAAAGGGATATTTGGAAGCCCATAGAGGGTTATGGTGAAAAAGGAAATATCTTCCGTTCAAAACTGGAAAGAAGCTTTCTGAGAAACTTCTCTGTGTTCTGTTAATTAATCTCACAGAGTTACATCTTTCTCTTCAAGAAGCCTTTCGCTAAGGCTGTTCTTGTGGAATTTTCAAAGGGATATTTGGAAGCTCATAGAGGGCTATGGTGAAAAAGGAAATATCTTCCGTTCAAAACTGGAAAGAAGCTTTCTGAGAAACTGCTCTGTGTTCTGTTAATTCATCTCACAGAGTTACATCTCTCCCTTCAAGAAGCCTTTCGCTAAGGCTGTTCTTGTGGAATTGGCGAAGGGATATTTGGAAGCCCATAGAGGGCTATGGTGAAAAAGGAAATATCTTCCGTTCAAAACTGGAAAGAAGCTTTCTGAGAAACTGCTCTGTGTTCTGTTAATTCATCTCACAGAGTTACATCTTTCCCTTCAAGAAGCCTTTCGCTAAGGCTGTTCTTGTGGAATTGGCAAAGTCATATTTGGAAGCCCATAGAGGGCTATTTTGAAAACGGAAATATCTTCCGTTCAAGACTGGAAAGAAGCTTTCTGAGAAACTGCTCTGTGTTCTGTTAATTCATCTCACAGAGTTACATCTTTCCCTTCAAGAAGTCTTTCGCTAAGGCTGTTATTGTGGAATTGGCAAAGGGATATTTGGAAGCCCATAGAGGGCTATGGTGAAAAAGGAAATATCTTCCGTTCAAAACTTGAAAGAATCTTTCTGAGAAACTGCTCTGTGTTCTGTTAATTCATCTCACAGAGTTACATCTTTCCCTTCAAGAAGCCTTTCGCTAAGGCTGTTCTTGTGGAATTGGCAAAGGGATATTTGGAAGCCCATAGAGGGTTATGGTGAAAAAGGAAATATCTTCCGTTCAAAACTGGAAAGAAGCTTTCTGAGAAACTTCTCTGTGTTCTGTTAATTAATCTCACAGAGTTACATCTTTCTCTTCAAGAAGCCTTTCGCTAAGGCTGTTCTTGTGGAATTTTCAAAGGGATATTTGGAAGCTCATAGAGGGCTATGGTGAAAAAGCAAATATCTTCCGTTCAAAACTGGAAAGAAGCTTTCTGAGAAACTGCTCTGTGTTCTGTAAATTCATCTAACAGAGTTACATCTTTCCCCTCAAGAAGCCTTTCGCTAAGGCTGTTCTTGTGGAATTGGCAAAGGGATATTTGGAAGCCCATAGAGGGCTATGGTGAAAAAGGAAATATCTTCCGTTCAAAATTGGAAAGAAGCTTTCTGAGAAACTGCTCTGTGTTCTGTTAATTAATCTCACAGAGATACATCTTTCCCTTCAAGAAGCCTTTCGCTAAGGCTGTTCTTGTGGAATTGGCAAAGGGATATTTGGAAGCCCTTAGAGGGCTATGGTGAAAAAGGAAATATCTTCCGTTCAAAACTGGAAAGAAGCTTTCTGAGAATCTGCTCTGTGTTCTGTTAATTCATCTCACAGAGTTACATCTTTCCCTTCAAGAAGCCTTTCGCTAAGGCTGTTCTTGTGGAATTGGAAAAGGGATATTTGGAAGCCCATAGAGGGTTATGGTGAAAAAGGAAATATCTTCCGTTCAAAACTGGAAAGAAGCTTTCTGAGAAACTTCTCTGTGTTCTGTTAATTAATCTCACAGAGTTACATCTTTCCCTTCAAGAAGACTTTCGCTAAGGCTGTTCTTGTGGAATTGGCAAAGGGATATTTGGAAGCCCATAGAGGGCTATGGTGAAAAAGGAAATATCTTCCGTTCAAAACTGGAAAGAAGCTTTCTGAGAAAGTGCTCTGTGTTCTGTTAATTCATCTCACAGTGTTACATCTTTCCCTTCAAGAAGCCTTTCGCTAAGGCTGTTCTTGTGGAATTGGCGAAGGGATATTTGGAAGCCCTTAGAGGGCTATGGTGAAAAAGGAAATATCTTCCGTTCAAAACTGGAAAGCAGCTTTCTGAGAAACTGCTCTGTGTTCTGTTAATTCATCTCACAGAGTTACATCTTTCCCTTCAAGAAGCCTTTCGCTAAGGCTGTTCTTGTGGAATTGGCAAAGGGATTTTGGAAACCCATAGAGGGCTATGGTGAAAAAGGAAGTAGCTTCCGTTCAAAACTGGAAAGAAGCTTTCTGAGAAACTGCTCTGTGTTCTGTTAATTAATCTCATAGAGTTACATCTTTCCCTTCAAGAAGCCTTTCGCTAAGGCTGTTCTTGTGGAATTGGCAAAGGGATATTTCGAAGCCCATAGAGGGGTATGGTGAAAAAGGAAATATCATCCGTTCAAAACTGGAAAGAAGCTTTCTGAGAAACTGCTCTGTGTTCTGTTAATTCATCTCACAGAGTTACATCTTTCCCTTCAAGAAGCCTTTCGCAAAGGCTCTTCTTGTGGAATTGGCAAAGGGATATTTGGAAGCCCATAGAGGGCTACGGTGAAAAAGGAAATATCTTCCGTTCAAAACTGGAAAGAAGCTTTCTGAGAAACTGCTCTGTGTTCTGTTAATTCATCTCACAGAGTTACATCTTTCCCTTCAAGAAGCCTTTCGCTAAGGCTCTTCTTGTGGAATTGGCAAAGGGGTATTTGAAAGCCCATAGAGGGCTATGGTGAAAAAGGAAATAACTTCCGTTCAAAACTGGAAAGAAGCTTTCTGAGAAACTGCTCTGTGTTCTGTTAATTCATCTCACAGAGTTACATGTTTCCCTTCAAGAAGCCTTTCGCTAAGGCTGTTCTTGTGGAATTGGCAAAGTCATATTTGGAAGCTCATAGAGGGCTATGGTGAAAAAGGAAATATCTTCCGTTCAAAACTGGAAAAAGCTTTCTGAGAAACTGCTCTGTGTTCTGTAAATTCATCTCACAGAGTTACATCTTTCCCTTCAAGTAGCCTTTTGCTAAGGCTTTTCTTGTGGAATTGAAAAAGGGATATTTAGAAGCCCATAGAGGGCTATGGTGAAAAAGGAAATATCTTCCGTTCAAAACTGGAAAGAAGCTTTCTGAGAAACTGGTCTGTGTTCTGTTCATTCATCTCACAGAGTTACATCTTTCCCTTCAAAAAGCCTTTCGCTAAGGCTGTTCTGGTGGAATTGGCAAAGGGATATTTGGAAACCCATAGAGGGCTATGGTGAAAAAGAAATATCTTCCGTTCAAAACTGGAAAGAAGCTTTCTGAGAAACTGCTCTGTGTTCTCTTAATTCATCTCACAGAGTTACATCTTTCCCTTCAGGAAGCCTTTCGCTAAGGCTGTTCTTGTGGAATTGGTAAAGGGATATTTGGAAGCCCATAGAGGGCTACGGTGAAAAAGGAAATATCTTCCGTTGAAAACTGGAAAAAAGCCTTCTGAGAAACTGCTCTGTGTTCTGTTAATTCATCTCACAGAGTTACATCTTTCCCTTCAAGAAGCCTTTCGCTAAGGCTGTTCTTGTGGAATTGGTAAAGGGATATTTCGAAGCCCATAGAGGGCTTTGGTGAAAAAGGAAATATCTTCCGTTCAAAACTGGAAAGATGCTTTCTGAGAAACTGTTCTGTGTTCGGTAAATTCACCTCACAGAGTTACATCTTTCCCTTCAAGAAGCCTTTCGCTAAGGCTGTTCTTGTGGAATTGGCAAAGGGATATTTGGAAGCCCATAGAGGGCTATGGTGAAAAAGGAAATATCTTCCGTTCAAAACTGGAAAGAAGCTTTCTGAGAAACTGCTCTGTGTTCTGTTAATTCATCTCACAGAGTTACATCTTTCCCTTCAAGAAGCCTTTCGCTAAGGCTGTTCTTGTGGAATTGGCAAAGTGATATTTCGAAGCCCTTAGAGGGCTATGGTGAAAAAGGAAATATCTTCCGTTCAAAACTGGAAAGAAGCATTCTGAGAAACTGCTCTGTGTTCTGTTAATTCATCTCACAGAGTTACATCTTTCCCTTCAAGAAGCCTTTCGCTAAGGCTGTTCTTGTGGAACTGGCAAAGTCATATTTGGAAGCTCATAGAGGGCTATGGTGAAAAAGGAAATAGCTTCCGTTCAAAACTGGAAAGAAGGTTTCTGAGAAACTGCTCTGTGTTCTGTAAATTCATCTCACAGAGTTACATCTTTCCCTTCAAGAAGCCTTTCGCTAAGGCTGTTCTTGTGGAATTGGCAAAGGGATATTTGGAAGCCCATAGAGGGCTATGGTGAAAAAGGAAATATCTTCCGTTCAAAACTGGAAAGAAGCTTTCTGAGAAACTTCTCTGTGTTCTGTTAATTCATCTCACAGAGTTACATCTTTCCCTTCAAGAAGCCTTTCGCTAAGGCTATTCTTGTGGAATTGGCAAAGTCATGTTTGGAAACTCATAGAGGGCTATGGTTAAAAAGGAAATATCTTCCGTTCAAAACTGGAAAAAGCTTTGTGAGAAACTGCTCTGTGTTCTGTAAATTCATCTCACAGAGTTACATCTTTCCCTTCAAGAAGCCTTTCGCTAAGGCTGTTCTTGTGGAATTGAAAAAGTGATATTTAGAAGCCCATAGAGGGCTATGGTGAAAAAGGAAATATCTTCCGTTCAAAACTGGAAAGAAGCTTTCTGAGAAACTGGTCTGTGTTCTGTTAATTCATCTCACAGAGTTACATCTTTCCCTTCAAAAAGCCTTTCGCTAAGGCTGTTCTGGTGGAATTGGCAAAGGGATATTTGGAAACCCATAGAGGGCTATGGTGAAAAAGGAAATATCTTCCGTTCAAAACTGGAAAGAAGCTTTCTGAGAAACTGCTCTGTGTTCTGTTAATTCATCTCACAGAGTTACGTCTTTCCCTTCAAGAAGCCTTTCGCTAAGGCTGTTCTTGTGGAATTGGCAAAGGGATATTTGGAAGCCCATAGAGGGCTATGGTGAAAAAGGAAATAGCTTCCGTTCAAAACTGGAAAGAAGCTTTCTGAGAAACTGCTCTGTGTTCTGTTAATTCATCTCACAGAGTTACATCTTTCCCTTCAAGAAGCCTTTCTCTAAGGCTGTTCTTGTGGAATTGGTAAAGGGATATTTGGAAGCCCATAGAGGGCTATGGTGAAAAAGGAAATAGCTTCCGTTGAAAACTGGAAACAAGCCTTCTGAGAAACTGCTCTGTGTTCTGTTAATTCATCTCACAGAGTTACATCTTTCCCTTCAAGAAGCCTTTCGCTAAGGCTGTTCTTGTGGAATTGGCAAAGGGATATTTCGAAGCCCATAGAGGGCTTTGGTGAAAAAGGAAATATCTTCCGTTCAAAACTGGAAAGAAGCTTTCTGAGAAACTGTTCTGTGTTCGGTAAATTCACCTCACAGAGTTACATCTTTCCCTTCAAGAAGCCTTTCGCTAAGGCTGTTCTTGTGGAATTGGCAAAGGGATATTTGGAAGCCCATAGAGGGCTATGGTGAAAAAGGAAATATCTTCCGTTCAAAACTGGAAAGAAGCTTTCTGAGAAACTGCTCTGTGTTCTGTTAATTCATCTCACAGAGTTACATCTTTCCCTTCAAGAAGCCTTTCGCTAAGGCTGTTCTTGTGGAATTGGCAAAGGGATATTTCGAAGCCCATAGAGGGCTATGGTGAAAAAGGAAATATCTTCCGTTCAAAACTGGAAAGAAGCTTTCTGAGAAACTGCTCTGTGTTCTGTTAATTCATCTCACAGAGTTACATCTTTCCCTTCAAGAAGCCTTTCGCTAAGGCTGTTCTTGTGGAATTGGCAAAGGGATATTTGGAAGCCCATAGAGGGCTATTTTGAAAAAGGAAATATCTTCCGTTCAAAACTGGAAAGAAGCTTTCTGAGAAACTGCTCTGTGTTCTGTTAATTCATCTCACAGAGTTACATCTTTCCCTTCAAGAAGTCTTTCGCTAAGGCTGTTATTGTGGAATTGGCAAAGGGATATTTGGAAGCCCATAGAGGGCTATGGTGAAAAAGGAAATATCTTCCGTTCAAAACTGGAAAGAAGCTTTCTGAGAATCTGCTCTGTGTTCTGTTAATTCATCTCACAGAGTTACATCTTTCCCTTCAAGAAGCCTTTCGCTAAGGCTGTTCTTGTGGAATTGGAAATGGGATATTTGGAAGCCCATAGAGGGCTACGGTGAAAAAGGAAATAGCTTCCGTTGAAAACTGGAAACAAGCCTTCTGAGAAACTGCTCTGTGTTCTGTTAATTCCTCTCACAGAGTTACATCTTTCCCTTCAAGAAGCCTTTCGCTAAGGCTGTTCTTGTGGAATTGGCAAAGGGATATTTCGAAGCCCATAGAGGGCTTTGGTGAAAAAGGAAATATCTTCCGTTCAAAACTGGAAAGAAGCTTTCTGAGAAACTGTTCTGTGTTCGGTAAATTCACCTCACAGAGTTACATCTTTCCCTTCAAGAAGCCTTTCGCTAAGGCTGTTCTTGTGGAATTGGCAAAGGGATATTTGGAAGCCCATAGAGGGCTATGGTGAAAAAGGAAATATCTTCCGTTCAAAACTGGAAAGAAGCTTTCTGAGAAACTGCTCTGTGTTCTGTTAATTCATCTCACAGAGTTACATCTTTCCCTTCAAGAAGCCTTTCGCTAAGGCTGTTCTTGTGGAATTGGCAAAGGGATATTTCGAAGCCCATAGAGGGCTATGGTGAAAAAGGAAATATCTTCCGTTCAAAACTGGAAAGAAGCTTTCTGAGAAACTGCTCTGTGTTCTGTTAATTCATCTCACAGAGTTACATCTTTCCCTTCAAGAAGCCTTTCGCTAAGGCTGTTCTTGTGGAATTGGCAAAGGGATATTTGGAAGCCCATAGAGGGCTATTTTGAAAAAGGAAATATCTTCAGTTCAAGACTGGAAAGAAGCTTTCTGAGAAACTGCTCTGTGTTCTGTTAATTCATCTCACAGAGTTACATCTTTCCCTTCAAGAAGTCTTTCGCTAAGGCTGTTATTGTGGAATTGGCAAAGGGATATTTGGAAGCCCATAGAGGGCTATGGTGAAAAAGGAAATATCTTCCGTTCAAAACTGGAAAGAAGCTTTCTGAGAATCTGCTCTGTGTTCTGTTAATTCATCTCACAGAGTTACATCTTTCCCTTCAAGAAGCCTTTCGCTAAGGCTGTTCTTGTGGAATTGGAAATGGGATATTTGGAAGCCCATAGAGGGCTATGGTGAAAAAGGAAATATCTTCCGTTGAAAACTGGAAACAATCCTTCTGAGAAACTGCTCTGTGTTCTGTTAATTAATCTCACAGAGTTACATCTTTCCGTTCAAGAAGCCTTTCGCTAAGGCTGTTTTTGTGGAATTGCCAAAGGGATATTTGGAAGCCCATAGAGGGCTATGGTGAAAAAGGAAATATCTTCCGTTCAAAACTGGAAAGAAGCTTTCTGAGAAACTGCTCTGTGTTCTGTTAATTCATCTCACAGAGTTACATCTTTCCCTTCAAGAAGTCTTTCGGTAAGGCTGTTATTGTGGAATTGGCAAAGGGATATTTGGAAGCCCATAGAGGGCTATGGTGAAAAAGGAAATATCTTCCGTTCAAAACTGGAAAGAAGCTTTCTGAGAAACTGCTCTGTGTTCTGTTAATTCATCTCACAGAGTTACATCTTTCCCTTCAAGAAGCCTTTCGCTAAGGCTGTTCTTGTGGAATTGGCAAAGGGATATTTGGAAGCCCATAGAGGGTTATGGTGAAAAAGGAAATATCTTCCGTTCAAAACTGGAAAGAAGCTTTCTGAGAAACTTCTCTGTGTTCTGTTAATTAATCTAACAGAGTTACATCTTTCTCTTCAAGAAGCCTTTCGCTAAGGCTGTTCTTGTGGAATTTTCAAAGGGATATTTGGAAGCTCATAGAGGGCTATGTTGAAAAAGGAAATATCTTCCGTTCAAAACTGGAAAGAAGCTTTCTGAGAAACTGCTCTGTGTTCTGTTAATTCATCTCACAGAGTTACATCTCTCCCTTCAAGAAGCCTTTCGCTAAGGCTGTTCTTGTGGAATTGGCGAAGGGATATTTGGAAGCCCTTAGAGGGCTATGGTGAAAAAGGAAATATCTTCCGTTCAAAACTGGAAAGAAGCTTTCTGAGAAACTGCTCTGTGTTCTGTTAATTCATCTCACAGAGTTACATCTTTCCCTTCAAGAAGCCTTTCGCTAAGGCTGTTCTTGTGGAATTGGCAAAGGGATATTTGGAAGCCCATAGAGGGCTATGGTGAAAAAGGAAATATCTTCCGTTCAAAACTGGAAAGAAGCTTTCTGAGAAACTGCTCTGTGTTCTGTTAATTCATCTCACAGAGTTACATCTTTCCCTTCAAGAAGCCTTTCGCTAAGGCTGTTCTTGTGGAATTGGCAAAGTCATATTTGGAAGCTCACAGAGGGCTATGGTGAAAAAGGAAATATCTTCCGTTCAAAACTGGAAAGAAGCTTTCTGAGAAACTGCTGTGTGTTCTGTAAATTCATCTAACAGAGTTACATCTTTCCCCTCAAGAAGCCTTTCGCTAAGGCTGTTCTTGTGGAATTGGCAAAGGGATATTTGGAAGCCCATAGAGGGCTATGGTGAAAAAGGAAATATCTTCCGTTGAAAACTGGAAACAATCCTTCTGAGAAACTGCTCTGTGTTCTGTTAATTCATCTCACAGAGTTACATCTTTCCCTTCAAGAAGCCTTTCGCTAAGGCTGTTCTTGTGGAATTGGCAAAGGGATATTTCTAAGCCCATAGAGGGCTTTGGTGAAAAAGGAAATATCTTCCGTTCAAAACTGGAAAGACTCTTTCTGAGAAACTGTTCTGTGTTCGGTAAATTCACCTCACAGAGTTACATCTTTCCCTTCAAGAAGCCTTTCGCTAAGGCTGTTCTTGTGGAATTGGCAAAGGGATATTTGGAAGCCCATAGAGGGCTATGGTGAAAAAGGAAATATCTTCCGTTCAAAACTGGAAAGAAGCTTTCTGAGAAACTGCTCTGTGTTCTGTTAATTCATCTCACAGAGTTACATCTTTCCCTTCAAGAAGCCTTTCGCTAAGGCTGTCTTGTGGAATTGGCAAAGGGATATTTCGAAGCCCATAGAGGGCTATGGTGAAAAAGGAAATATCTTCCGTTCAAAACTGGAAAGAAGCTTTCTGAGAAACTGCTCTGTGTTCTGTTAATTCATCTCACAGAGTTACATCTTTCCCTTCAAGAAGCCTTTCGCTAAGGCTGTTCTTGTGGAATTGGCAAAGTCATATTTGGAAGCTCATAGAGGGCTATGGTGAAAAAGGAAATAGCTTCCGTTCAAAACTGGAAAGAAGGTTTCTGAGAAACTGCTCTGTGTTCTGTAAATTCATCTCACAGAGTTACATCTTTCCCTTCAAGAAGCCTTTCGATAAGGCTGTTCTTGTGGAATTGGCAAAGGGATATTTGGAAGCCCATAGAGGGCTATGGTGAAAAAGGAAGTATCATCCGTTTAAAACTGGAAAGAAGCTTTCTGAGAAACTGCTCTGTGTTCTGTTAATTCATCTCACAGAGTTACATCTTTCCCTTCAAGAAGCCTTTCGCTAAGGCTGTTCTTGTGGAATTGGCAAAGGGATATTTGGAAGCCCATAGAGGGCTATTTTGAAAAAGGAAATATCTTCCGTTCAAGACTGGAAAGAAGCTTTCTGAGAAACTGCTCTGTGTTCTGTTAATTCATCTCACAGAGTTACATCTTTCCCTTCAAGAAGTCTTTCGCTAAGGCTGTTATTGTGGAATTGGCAAAGGGATATTTGGAAGCCCATAGAGGGCTATGGTGAAAAAGGAAATATCTTCCGTTGAAAACTGGAAACAATCCTTCTGAGAAACTGCTCTGTGTTCTGTTAATTCATCTCACAGAGTTACATCTTTCCCTTCAAGAAGCCTTTCGCTAAGGCTCTTCTTGTGGAATTGGCAAAGGGGTATTTGGAAGCCCATAGAGGGCTATGGTGAAAAAGGAAATATCTTCCGTTCAAAACTGGAAAGAAGCTTTCTGAGAAACTGCTCTGTGTTCTGTTAATTCATCTCACAGAGTTACATCATTCCCTTCAAGAAGCCTTTCGCTAAGGCTGTTCTTGTGGAATTGGCAAAGTCATATTTGGAAGCTCATAGAGGGCTATGGTGAAAAAGGAAATATCTTCCGTTCAAAACTGGAAAAAGCTTTCTGAGAAACTGCTCTGTGTTCTGTAAATTCATCTCACAGAGTTACATCTTTCCCTTCAAGTAGCCTTTTGCTAAGGCTTTTCTTGTGGAATTGAAAAAGTGATATTTAGAAGCCCATAGAGGGCTATGGTGAAAAAGGAAATATCTTCCGTTCAAAACTGGAAAGAAGCTTTCTGAGAAACTGGTCTGTGTTCTGTTCATTCATCTCACAGAGTTACATCTTTCCCTTCAAAAAGCCTTTCGCTAAGGCTGTTCTGGTGGAATTGGCAAAGGGATATTTGGAAACCCATAGAGGGCTATGGTGAAAAAGGAAATATCTTCCGTTCAAAACTGGAAAGAAGCTTTCTGAGAAACTGCTCTGTGTTCTCTTAATTCATCTCACAGAGTTACATCTTTCCCTTCAAGAAGCCTTTCGCTAAGGCTGTTCTTGTGGAATTGGTAAAGGGATATTTGGAAGCCCATAGAGGGCTACGGTGAAAAAGGAAATATCTTCCGTTGAAAACTGGAAAAAAGCCTTCTGAGAAACTGCTCTGTGTTCTGTTAATTCATCTCACAGAGTTACATCTTTCCCTTCAAGAAGCCTTTCGCTAAGGCTGTTCTTGTGGAATTGGTAAAGGGATATTTCGAAGCCCATAGAGGGCTTTGGTGAAAAAGGAAATATCTTCCGTTCAAAACTGGAAAGAAGCTTTCTGAGAAACTGTTCTGTGTTCGGTAAATTCACCTCACAGAGTTACATCTTTCCCTTCAAGAAGCCTTTCGCTAAGGCTGTTCTTGTGGAATTGGCAAAGGGATATTTGGAAGCCCATAGAGGGCTATGGTGAAAAAGGAAATATCTTCCGTTCAAAACTGGAAAGAAGCTTTCTGAGAAACTGCTCTGTGTTCTGTTAATTCATCTCACAGAGTTACATCTTTCCCTTCAAGAAGCCTTTCGCTAAGGCTGTTCTTGTGGAATTGGCAAAGGGATATTTGGAAGCCCATAGAGGGCTATGGTGAAAAAGGAAATATCTTCCGTTCAAAACTGGAAAGAAGCTTTCTGAGAAACTGCTCTGTGTTCTGTTAATTCATCTCACAGAGTTACATCTTTCCCTTCAAGAAGCCTTTCGCTAAGGCTGTTCTTGTGGAATTGGCAAAGTGATATTTCGAAGCCCTTAGAGGGCTATGGTGAAAAAGGAAATATCTTCCGTTCAAAACTGGAAAGAAGCTTTCTGAGAAACTGCTCTGTGTTCTGTTAATTCATCTCACAGAGTTACATCTTTCCCTTCAAGAAGCCTTTCGCTAAGGCTGTTCTTGTGGAATTGGCAAAGTCATATTTGGAAGCTCATAGAGGGCTATGGTGAAAAAGGAAATAGCTTCCGTTCAAAACTGGAAAGAAGGTTTCTGAGAAACTGCTCTGTGTTCTGTAAATTCATCTCACAGAGTTACATCTTTCCCTTCAAGAAGCCTTTCGCTAAGGCTGTTCTTGTGGAATTGGCAAAGGGATATTTGGAAGCCCATAGAGGGCTATGGTGAAAAAGGAAATATCTTCCGTTCAAAACTTGAAAGAAGCTTTCTGAGAAACTGCTCTGTGTTCTGTTAATTCATCTCACAGAGTTACATCTTTCCCTTCAAGAAGCCTTTCGCTAAGGCTGTTCTTGTGGAATTGGCAAAGTCATGTTTTGAAACTCATAGAGGGCTATGGTTAAAAAGGAAATATCTTCCGTTCAAAACTGGAAAAAGCTTTCTGAGAAACTGCTCTGTGTTCTGTAAATTCATCTCACAGAGTTACATCTTTCCCTTCAAGAAGCCTTTCGCTAAGGCTGTTCTTGTGGAATTGAAAAAGTGATATTTAGAAGCCCATAGAGGGCTATGGTGAAAAAGGAAATATTTTCCGTTCAAAACTGGAAAGAAGCTTTCTGAGAAACTGGTCTGTGTTCTGTTAATTCATCTCACAGAGTTACATCTTTCCCTTCAAAAAGCCTTTCGCTAAGGCTGTTCTGGTGGAATTGGCAAAGGGATATTTGGAAACCCATAGAGGGCTATGGTGAAAAAGGAAATATCTTCCGTTCAAAACTGGAAAGAAGCTTTCTGAGAAACTGCTCTGTGTTCTGTTAATTCATCTCACAGAGTTACGTCTTTCCCTTCAAGAAGCCTTTCGCTAAGGCTGTTCTTGTGGAATTGGCAAAGGGATATTTGGAAGCCCATAGAGGGCTATGGTGAAAAAGGAAATAGCTTCCGTTCAAAACTGGAAAGAAGCTTTCTGAGAAACTGCTCTGTGTTCTGTTAATTCATCTCACAGAGTTACATCTTTCCCTTCAAGAAGCCTTTCTCTAAGGCTGTTCTTGTGGAATTGGTAAAGGGATATTTGGAAGCCCATAGAGGGCTATGGTGAAAAAGGAAATAGCTTCCGTTGAAAACTGGAAACAAGCCTTCTGAGAAACTGCTCTGTGTTCTGTTAATTCATCTCACAGAGTTACATCTTTCCCTTCAAGAAGCCTTTCGCTAAGGCTGTTCTTGTGGAATTGGCAAAGGGATATTTGGAAGCCCATAGAGGGCTTTGGTGAAAAAGGAAATATCTTCCGTTCAAAACAGGAAAGAAGCTTTCTGAGAAACTGTTCTGTGTTCGGTAAATTCACTTCACAGAGTTACATCTTTCCCTTCAAGAAGCCTTTCGCTAAGGCTGTTCTTGTGGAATTGGCAAAGGGATATTTGGAAGCCCATAGAGGGCTATGGTGAAAAAGGAAATATCTTCCGTTCAAAACTGGAAAGAAGCTTTCTGAGAAACTGCTCTGTGTTCTGTTAATTCATCTCACAGAGTTACATCTTTCCCTTCAAGAAGCCTTTCGCTAAGGCTGTTCTTGTGGAATTGGCAAAGTCATATTTGGAAGCTCATAGAGGGCTATGGTGAAAAAGGAAATAGCTTCGGTTCAAAACTGGAAAGAAGGTTTCTGAGAAATTGCTCTGTGTTCTGTAAATTCATCTCACAGAGTTACATCTTTCCCTTCAAGAAGCCTTTCGCTAAGGCTGTTCTTGTGGAATTGGCAAAGGGATATTTGGAAGCCCATAGAGGGCTATGGTGAAAAAGGAAGTATCATCCGTTTAAAACTGGAAAGAAGCTTTCTGAGAAACTGCTCTGTGTTCTGTTAATTCATCTCACAGAGTTACATCTTTCCCTTCAAGAAGCCTTTCGCTAAGGCTGTTCTTGTGGAATTGGCAAAGGGATATTTGGAAGCCCATAGAGGGCTATTTTGAAAAAGGAAATATCTTCCGTTCAAGACTGGAAAGAAGCTTTCTGAGAAACTGCTCTGTGTTCTGTTAATTCATCTCACAGAGTTACATCTTTCCCTTCAAGAAGTCTTTCGCTAAGGCTGTTATTGTGGAATTGGCAAAGGGATATTTGGAAGCCCATAGAGGGCTATGGTGAAAAAGGAAATATCTTCCGTTCAAAACTGGAAAGAAGCTTTCTGAGAATCTGCTCTGTGTTCTGTTAATTCATCTCACAGAGTTACATCTTTCCCTTCAAGAAGCCTTTCGCTAAGGCTGTTCTTGTGGAATTGGAAATGGGATATTTGGAAGCCCATAGAGGGCTATGGTGAAAAAGGAAATATCTTCCGTTGAAAACTGGAAACAATCCTTCTGAGAAACTGCTCTGTGTTCTGTTAATTAATCTCACAGAGTTACATCTTTCCCTTCAAGAAGCCTTTCGCTAAGGCTGTTTTTGTGGAATTGGCAAAGGGATATTTGGAAGCCCATAGAGGGCTATGGTGAAAAAGGAAATATCTTCCGTTCAAAACTGGAAAGAAGCTTTCTGAGAAACTGCTCTGTGTTCTGTTAATTCATCTCACAGAGTTACATCTTTCCCTTCAAGAAGTCTTTCGCTAAGGCTGTTATTGTGGAATTGGCAAAGGGATATTTGGAAGCCCATAGAGGGCTATGGTAAAAAAGGAAATATCTTCCGTTCAAAACTTGAAAGAAGCTTTCTGAGAAAATGCTCTGTGTTCTGTTAATTCATCTCACAGAGTTACATCTTTCCCTTCAAGAAGCCTTTCGCTAAGGCTGTTCTTGTGGTATTGGCAAAGGGATATTTGGAAGCCCATAGAGGGTTATGGTGAAAAAGGAAATATCTTCCGTTCAAAACTGGAAAGAAGCTTTCTGAGAAACTTCTCTGTGTTCTGTTAATTAATCTCACAGAGTTACATCTTTCTCTTCAAGAAGCCTTTCGCTAAGGCTGTTCTTGTGGAATTTTCAAAGGGATATTTGGAAGCTCATAGAGGGCTATGGTGAAAAAGGAAATATCTTCCGTTCAAAACTGGAAAGAAGCTTTCTGAGAAACTGCTCTGTGTTCTGTTAATTCATCTCACAGAGTTACATTTCTCCCTTCAAGAAGCCTTTCGCTAAGGCTGTTCTTGTGGAATTGGCAAAGGGATATTTGGAAGCCCATAGAGGGTTATGGTGAAAAAGGAAATATCTTCCGTTCAAAACTGGAAAGAAGCTTTCTGAGAAACTTCTCTGTATTCTGTTAATTAATCTCACAGAGTTACATCTTTCTCTTCAAGAAGCCTTTCGCTAAGGCTGTTCTTGTGGAATTTTCAAAGGGATATTTGGAAGCTCATAGAGGGCTATGGTGAAAAAGGAAATATCTTCCGTTCAAAACTGGAAAGAAGCTTTCTGAGAAACTGCTCTGTGTTCTGTTAATTCATCTCACAGAGTTACATTTCTCCCTTCAAGAAGCCTTTCGCTAAGGCTGTTCTTGTGGAATTGGCGAAGGGATATTTGGAAGCCCATAGAGGGCTATGGTGAAAAAGGAAATATCTTCCGTTCAAAACTGGAAAGAAGCTTTCTGTGGAACTGCTCTGTGTTCTGTTAATTCATCTCACAGAGTTACATCTTTCCCTTCAAGAAGCCTTTCGCTAAGGCTGTTCTTGTGCAATTGGCAAAGGGATATTTGGAAGCCCATAGAGGGCTATGGTGAAAAAGGAAATATCTTCCGTTCAAAACTGGAAAGAAGCTTTCTGAGAAACTGCTCTGTGTTCTGTTAATTAATCTCACAGAGTTACATCTTTCCCTTCAAGAAGTCTTTCGCTAAGGCTGTTATTGTGGAATTGGCGAAGGGATATTTGGAAGCCCATAGAGGGCTATGGTAAAAAAGGAAATATCTTCCGTTCAAAACTTGAAAGAAGCTTTCTGAGAAAATGCTCTGTGTTCTGTTAATTCATCTCACAGAGTTACATCTTTCCCTTCAAGAAGCCTTTCGCTAAGGCTGTTCTTGTGGAATTGGCAAAGGGATATTTGGAAGCCCATAGAGGGTTATGGTGAAAAAGGAAATATCTTCCGTTCAAAACTGGAAAGAAGCTTTCTGAGAAACTTCTCTGTGTTCTGTTAATTAATCTCATAGAGTTACATCTTTCTCTTCAAGAAGCCTTTCGCTAAGGCTGTTCTTGTGGAATTTTCAAAGGGATATTTGGAAGCTCATAGAGGGCTATGGTGAAAAAGGAAATATCTTCCGTTCAAAACTGGAAAGAAGCTTTCTGAGAAACTGCTCTGTGTTCTGTTAATTCATCTCACAGAGTTACATTTCTCCCTTCAAGAAGACTTTCGCTAAGGCTGTTCTTGTGGAATTGGCGAAGGGATATTTGGAAGCCCATAGAGGGCTATGGTGAAAAAGGAAATATCTTCCGTTCAAGACTGGAAAGAAGCTTTCTGAGGAACTGCTCTGTGTTCTGTTAATTCATCTCACAGAGTTACATCTTTCCCTTCAAGAAGCCTTTCGCTAAGGCTGTTCTTGTGGAATTGGCAAAGTCATGTTTGGAAACTCATAGAGGGCTATGGTTAAAAAGGAAATATCTTCCGTTCAAAACTGGAAAAAGCTTTCTGAGAAACTGCTCTGTGTTCTGTAAATTCATCTCACAGAGTTACATCTTTCCCTTCAAGAAGCCTTTCGCTAAGGCTGTTCTTGTGGAATTGAAAAAGTGATATTTAGAAGCCCATAGAGGGCTATGGTGAAAAAGGAAGTATCATCCGTTTAAAACTGGAAAGAATCTTTCTGAGAAACTGCTCTGTGTTCTGTTAATTCATCTCACAGAGTTACATCTTTCCCTTCAAGAAGCCTTTCGCTAAGGCTTTTCTTGTGGAATTGGCAAAGGGATATTTGGAAGCCCATAGAGGGCTATTTTGAAAAAGGAAATATCTTCCGTTAAAGACTGGAAAGAAGCTTTCTGAGAAACTGCTCTGTGTTCTGTTAATTCATCTCACAGAGTTACATCTTTCCCTTCAAGAAGTCTTTCGCTAAGGCTGTTATTGTGGAATTGGCAAAGGGATATTTGGAAGCCCATAGAGGGCTATGGTGAAAAAGGAAATATCTTCCGTTCAAAACTGGAAAGAAGCTTTCTGAGAATCTGCTCTGTGTTCTGTTAATTCATCTCACAGAGTTACATCTTTCCCTTCAAGAAGCCTTTCGCTAAGGCTGTTCTTGTGGAATTGGAAATGGGATATTTGGAAGCCCATAGAGGGCTATGGTGAAAAAGGAAATATCTTCCGTTGAAAACTGGAAACAATCCTTCTGAGAAACTGCTCTGTGTTCTGTTAATTAATCTCACAGAGTTACATCTTTCCCTTCAAGAAGCCTTTCGCTAAGGCTGTTTTTGTGGAATTGGCAAAGGGATATTTGGAAGCCCATAGAGGGCTATGGTGAAAAAGGAAATATCTTCCGTTCAAAACTGGAAAGAAGCTTTCTGAGAAACTGCTCTGTGTTCTGTTAATTCATCTCACAGAGTTACATCTTTCCCTTCAAGGAGTCTTTCGCTAAGGCTGTTATTGTGGAATTGGCAAAGGGATATTTGGAAGCCCATAGAGGGCTATGGTGAAAAAGGAAATATCTTCCGTTCAAAACTTGAAAGAAGCTTTCTGAGAAACTGCTCTGTGTTCTGTTAATTCATCTCACAGAGTTACATCTTTCCCTTCAAGAAGCCTTTCGCTAAGGCTGTTCTTGTGGAATTGGCAAAGGGATATTTGGAAGCCCATAGAGGGTTATGGTGAAAAAGGAAATATCTTCCGTTCAAAACTGGAAAGAAGCTTTCTGAGAAACTTCTCTGTGTTCTGTTAATTAATCTCACAGAGTTACATCTTTCTCTTCAAGAAGCCTCTCGCTAAGGCTGTTCTTGTGGAATTGGCAAAGTCATATTTGGAAGCTCACAGAGGGCTATGGGGAAAAAGGAAATATCTTCCGTTCAAAACTGGAAAGAAGCTTTCTGAGAAACTGCTCTGTGTTCTGTAAATTCATCTAACAGAGTTACATCTTTCCCCTCAAGAAGCCTTTCCCTAAGGCTGTTCTTGTGGAATTGGCAAAGGGATATTTGGAAGCCCATAGAGGGCTATGGTGAAAAAGGAAATATCTTCCGTTCAAAACTGGAAAGAAGCTTTCTGAGAAACTGCTCTGTGTTCTGTTAATTAATCTCACAGAGATACATCTTTCCCTTCAAGAAGCCTTTCGCTAAGGCTGTTCTTGTGGAATTGGCAAAGGGATATTTGGAAGCCCATAGAGGG
The DNA here is from genome assembly GCF_047675955.1 of Chlorocebus sabaeus. Lineage (NCBI taxonomy): Eukaryota > Metazoa > Chordata > Mammalia > Primates > Cercopithecidae > Chlorocebus > Chlorocebus sabaeus. The sequence continues at coordinate 1,570,269 of NW_027327925.1, read as the reverse complement.
CTATGGTGAAAAAGGAAATATCTTCCGTTCAAAACTGGAAAGAAGCTTTCTGAGAAACTGCTCTGTGTTCTGTTAATTAATCTCACAGAGATACATCTTTCCCTTCAAGAAGCCTTTCGCTAAGGCTGTTCTTGTGGAATTGGCAAAGGGATATTTGGAAGCCCATAGAGGGCTATGGTGAAAAAGGAAATATCTTCCGTTCAAAACTGGAAAGAAGCTTTCTGGGAATCTGCTCTGTGTTCTGTTAATTCATCTCACAGAGTTACATCTTTCCCTTCAAGAAGCCTTTCGCTAAGGCTGTTCTTGTGGAATTGGAATAGGGATATTTGGAAGCCCATAGAGGGCTATGGTGAAAAAGGAAATATCTTCCGTTGAAAACTGGAAACAATCCTTCTGAGAAACTGCTCTGTGTTCTGTTAATTCATCTCACAGAGTTACATCTTTCCCTTCAGGAAGCCTTTCGCTAAGGCTGTTCTTGTGGAATTGGCAAAGGGATATTTGGAAGCCCATAGAGGGCTATGGTGAAAAAGGAAATAGCTTCCGTTCAAAACTGGAAAGAAGCTTTCTGAGAAACTGCTCTGTGTTCTGTTAATTCATCTCACAGAGTTACATCTTTCCCTTCAAGAAGCCTTTCGCTAAGGCTGTTCTTGTGGAATTGGCAAAGTCATATTTGGAAGCTCACAGAGGGCTATGGTGAAAAAGGAAATATCTTCCGTTCAAAACTGGAAAGAAGCTTTCTGAGAAACTGCTCTGTGTTCTGTAAATTCATCTAACAGAGTTACATCTTTCCCCTCAAGAAGCCTTTCGCTAAGGCTGTTCTTGTGGAATTGGCAAAGGGATATTTGGAAGCCCATAGAGGGCTATGGTGAAAAAGGAAATATCTTCCGTTCAAAACTGGAAAGAAGCTTTCTGAGAAACTGCTCTGTGTTCTGTTAATTAATCGCACAGAGATACATCTTTCCCTTCAAGAAGCCTTTCGCTAAGGCTCTTCTTGTGGAATTGGCAAAGGGATATTTGGAAGCCCATAGAGGGCTATGGTGAAAAAGGAAATATCTTCCGTTCAAAACTGGAAAGAAGCTTTCTGAGAATCTGCTCTGTGTTCTGTTAATTCATCTCACAGAGTTACATCTTTTCCTTCAAGAAGCCTTTCGCTAAGGCTGTTCTTGTGGAATTGGAATAGGGATATTTGGAAGCCCATAGAGGGCTATGGTGAAAAAGGAAATATCTTCCGTTGAAAACTGGAAACAATCCTTCTGAGAAACTGCTCTGTGTTCTGTTAATTCATCTCACAGAGTTACATCTTTCCCTTCAGGAAGTCTTTCGCTAAGGCTGTTCTTGTGGAATTGGCAAAGGGATATTTGGAAGCCCATAGAGGGCTATGGTGAAAAAGGAAATATCTTCCGTTCTAAACTTGAAAGAAGCTTTCTGAGAAACTGCTCTGTGTTCTGTTAATTCATCTCACAGAGTTACATCTTTCCCTTCAAGAAGCCTTTCGCTAAGGCTGTTCTTGTGGAATAGGCAAAGGGATTTTGGAAACCCATAGAGGGCTATGGTGAAAAAGGAAATAGCTTCCGTTCAAAACTGGAAAGAAGCTTTCTGAGAAACTGCTCTGTGTTCTGTTAATTAATCTCATAGAGTTACATCTTTCCCTTCAAGAAGCCTTTCGCTAAGGCTGTTCTTGTGGAATTGGCAAAGGGATATTTCGAAGCCCATAGAGGGGTATGGTGAAAAAGGAAATATCATCCGTTCAAAACTGGAAAGAAGCTTTCTGAGAAACTGCTCTGTGTTCTGTTAATTCATCTCACAGAGTTACATCTTTCCCTTCAAGAAGCCTTTCGCTAAGGCTGTTCTTGTGGAATTGGCAAAGGGATATTTGGAAGCCCATAGAGGGCTACGGTGAAAAAGGAAATATATTCCGTTCAAGACTGGAAAGAAGCTTTCTGAGAAACTGCTCTGTGTTCTGTTAATTCATCTCACAGAGTTACATCTTTCCCTTCAAGAAGTCTTTCGCTAAGGCTGTTATTGTGGAATTGGCAAAGGGATATTTGGAAGCCCATAGAGGGCTATGGTGAAAAAGGAAATATCTTCCGTTCAAAACTGGAAAGAAGCTTTCTGAGAATCTGCTCTGTGTTCTGTTAATTCATCTCACAGAGTTACATCTTTCCCTTCAAGAAGCCTTTCGCTAAGGCTGTTCTTGTGGAATTGGAAATGGGATATTTGGAAGCCAATAGAGGGCTATGGTGAAAAAGGAAATATCTTCCGTTGAAAACTGGAAACAATCCTTCTGAGAAACTGCTCTGTGTTCTGTTAATTAATCTCACAGAGTTACATCTTTCCCTTCAAGAAGCCTTTCGCTAAGGATGTTTTTGTGGAATTGCCAAAGGGATATTTGGAAGCCCATAGAGGGCTATGGTGAAAAAGGAAATATCTTCCGTTCAAAACTGGAAAGAAGCTTTCTGAGAAACTGCTCTGTGTTCTGTTAATTCATCTCACAGAGTTACATCTTTCCCTTCAAGAAGTCTTTCGGTAAGGCTGTTATTGTGGAATTGGCAAAGGGATATTTGGAAGCCCATAGAGGGCTATGGTGAAAAAGGAAATATCTTCCGTTCAAAACTTGAAAGAAGCTTTCTGAGAAACTGCTCTGTGTTCTGTTAATTCATCTCACAGAGTTACATCTTTCCCTTCAAGAAGCCTTTCGCTAAGGCTGTTCTTGTGGAATTGGCAAAGGGATATTTGGAAGCCCATAGAGGGTTATGGTGAAAAAGGAAATATCTTCCGTTCAAAACTGGAAAGAAGCTTTCTGAGAAACTGCTCTGTGTTCTGTTAATTAATCTCACAGAGATACATCTTTCCCTTCAAGAAGCCTTTCGCTAAGGCTGTTCTTGTGGAATTGGCAAAGGGATATTTGGAAGCCCATAGAGGGCTATGGTGAAAAAGGAAATATCTTCCGTTCAAAACTGGAAAGAAGCTTTCTGAGAATCTGCTCTGTGTTCTGTTAATTCATCTCACAGAGTTACATCTTTCCCTTCAAGAAGCCTTTCGCTAAGGCTGTTCTTGTGGAATTGGAATAGGGATATTTGGAAGCCCATAGAGGGCTATGGTGAAAAAGGAAATATCTTCCGTTGAAAACTGGAAACAATCCTTCTGAGAAACTGCTCTGTGTTCTGTTAATTCATCTCACAGAGTTACATCTTTCCCTTCAAGAAGCCTTTCGCTAAGGCTGTTCTTGTGGAATTGGAAAAGGGATATTTCGAAGGCCATAGAGGGCTTTGGTGAAAAAGGAAATATCTTCCGTTCAAAACTGGAAAGAAGCTTTCTGAGAAACTGTTCTGTGTTCGGTAAATTCACCTCACAGAGTTACATCTTTCCCTTCAAGAAGCCTTTCGCTAAGGCTGTTCTTGTGGAATTGGCAAAGGGATATTTGGAAGCCCATAGAGGGCTATGGTGAAAAAGGAAATATCTTCCGTTCAAAACTGGAAAGAAGCTTTCTGAGAAACTGCTCTGTGTTCTGTTAATTCATCTCACAGAGTTACATCTTTCCCTTCAAGAAGCCTTTCGCTAAGGCTGTTCTTGTGGAATTGGCAAAGGGATATTTCGAAGCCCATAGAGGGCTATGGTGAAAAAGGAAATATCTTCCGTTCAAAACTGGAAAGAAGCTTTCTGAGAAACTGCTCTGTGTTCTGTTAATTCATCTCACAGAGTTACATCTTTCCCTTCAAGAAGCCTTTCGCTAAGGCTGTTCTTGTGGAATTGGCAAAGTCATATTTGGAAGCTCATAGAGGGCTATGGTGAAAAAGGAAATAGCTTCCGTTCAAAACTGGAAAGAAGGTTTCTGAGAAACTGCTCTGTGTTCTGTAAATTCATCTCACAGAGTTACATCTTTCCCTTCAAGAAGCCTTTCGCTAAGGCTGTTCTTGTGGAATTGGCAAAGGGATATTTGGAAGCCCATAGAGGGCTATGGTGAAAAAGGAAGTATCATCCGTTTAAAACTGGAAAGAAGCTTTCTGAGAAACTGCTCTGTGTTCTGTTAATTCATCTCACAGAGTTACATCTTTCCCTTCAAGAAGCCTTTCGCTAAGGCTGTTCTTGTGGAATTGGCAAAGGGATATTTGGAAGCCCATAGAGGGCTATTTTGAAAAAGGAAATATCCTCCGTTCAAGCCTGGAAAGAAGCTTTCTGAGAAACTGCTCTGTGTTCTGTTAATTCATCTCACAGAGTTACATCTTTCCCTTCAAGAAGCCTTTCGCTAAGGCTGTTCTTGTGGAATTGGCAAAGGGATATTTGGAAGCCCATAGAGGGCTATGGTGAAAAAGGAGGTATCATCCGTTTAAAACTGGAAAGAAGCTTTCTGAGAAACTGCTCTGTGTTCTGTTAATTCATCTCACAGAGTTACATCTTTCCCTTCAAGAAGCCTTTCGCTAAGGCTGTTCTTGTGCAATTGGCAAAGTGATATTTCGAAGCCCTTAGAGGGCTATGGTGAAAAAGGAAATATCTTCCGTTCAAAACTGGAAAGAATCTTTCTGAGAAACTGCTCTGTGTTCTGTTAATTCATCTCACAGAGTTACATCTTTCCCTTCAAGAAGCCTTTCGCTAAGGCTGTTCTTGTGGAATTGGCAAAGTCATATTTGGAAGCTCATAGAGGGCTATGGTGAAAAAGGAAATAGCTTCCGTTCAAAACTGGAAAGAAGGTTTCTGAGAAACTGCTCTGTGTTCTGTAAATTCATCTCACCGAGTTACATCTTTCCCTTCAAGAAGCCTTTCGCTAAGGCTGTTCTTGTGGAATTGGCAAAGGGATATTTGGAAGCCCATAGAGGGCTATGGTGAAAAAGGAAGTATCATCCGTTTAAAACTGGAAAGAAGCTTTCTGAGAAACTGCTCTGTGTTCTGTTAATTCATCTCACAGAGTTACATCTTTCCCTTCAAGAAGCCTTTCGCTAAGGCTGTTCTTGTGGAATTGGCAAAGGGATATTTGGAAGCCCATAGAGGGCTATTTTGAAAAAGGAAATATCTTCCGTTCAAGACTGGAAAGAAGCTTTCTGAGAAACTGCTCTGTGTTCTGTTAATTCATCTCACAGAGTTACATCTTTCCCTTCAAGAAGTCTTTCGCTAAGGCTGTTATTGTGGAATTGGCAAAGGGATATTTGGAAGCCCATAGAGGGCTATGGTGAAAAAGGAAATATCTTCCGTTCAAAACTGGAAAGAAGCTTTCTGAGAATCTGCTCTGTGTTCTGTTAATTCATCTCACAGAGTTACATCTTTCCCTTCAAGAAGCCTTTCGCTAAGGCTGTTCTTGTGGAATTGGAAATGGGATATTTGGAAGCCCATAGAGGGCTATGGTGAAAAAGGAAATATCTTCCGTTGAAAACTGGAAACAATCCTTCTGAGAAACTGCTCTGTGTTCTGTTAATTAATCTCACAGAGTTACATCTTTCCCTTCAAGAAGCCTTTCGCTAAGGCTGTTTTTGTGGAATTGGCAAAGGGATATTTGGAAGCCCATAGAGGGCTATGGTGAAAAAGGAAATATCTTCCGTTCAAAACTGGAAAGAAGCTTTCTGAGAAACTGCTCTGTGTTCTGTTAATTCATCTCACAGAGTTACATCTTTCCCTTCAAGAAGTCTTTCGCTAAGGCTGTTATTGTGGAATTGGCAAAGGGATATTTGGAAGCCCATAGAGGGCTATGGTGAAAAAGGAAATATCTTCCGTTCAAAACTTGAAAGAAGCTTTCTGAGAAACTGCTCTGTGTTCTGTTAATTCATCTCACAGAGTTACATCTTTCCCTTCAAGAAGCCTTTCGCTAAGGCTGTTCTTGTGGAATTGGCAAAGGGATATTTGGAAGCCCATAGAGGGTTATGGTGAAAAAGGAAATATCTTCCGTTCAAAACTGGAAAGAAGCTTTCTGAGAAACTTCTCTGTGTTCTGTTAATTAATCTCACAGAGTTACATCTTTCTCTTCAAGAAGCCTTTCGCTAAGGCTGTTCTTATGGAATTTTCAAAGGGATATTTGGAAGCTCATAGAGGGCTATGGTGAAAAAGGAAATATCTTCCGTTCAAAACTGGAAAGAAGCTTTCTGAGAAACTGCTCTGTGTTCTGTTAATTCATCTCACAGAGTTACATCTCTCCCTTCAAGAAGCCTTTCGCTAAGGCTGTTCTTGTGGAATTGGCGAAGGGATATTTGGAAGCCCATAGAGGGCTATGGTGAAAAAGGAAATATCTTCCGTTCAAAACTGGAAAGAAGCTTTCTGAGAAACTGCTCTGTGTTCTGTTAATTCATCACACAGAGTTACATCTTTCCCTTCAAGAAGCCTTTCACTAAGGCTGTTCTTGTGGAATTGGCAAAGGGATATTTGGAAGCCCATAGAGGGCTATGGTGAAAAAGGAAATAGCTTCCGTTCAAAACTGGAAAGAAGCTTTCTGAGAAACTGCTCTGTGTTCTGTTAATTCATCTCACAGAGTTACATCTTTGCCTTCAAGAAGCCTTTCGCTAAGGCTGTTCTTGTGGAATTGGCAAAGTCATATTTGGAAGCTCACAGAGGGCTATGGTGAAAAAGGAAATATCTTCCGTTCAAAACTGGAAAGAAGCTTTCTGAGAAACTGCTCTGTGTTCTGTAAATTCATCTAACAGAGTTACATCTTTCCCCTCAAGAAGCCTTTCGCTAAGGCTGTTCTTGTGGAATTGGCAAAGGGATATTTGGAAGCCCATAGAGGGCTATGGTGAAAAAGGAAATATCTTCCGTTCAAAACTGGAAAGAAGCTTTCTGAGAAACTGCTCTGTGTTCTGTTAATTAATCTCACAGAGATACATCTTTCCCTTCAAGAAGCCTTTCGCTAAGGCTGTTCTTGTGGAATTGGCAAAGGGATATTTGGAAGCCCATAGAGGGCTATGGTGAAAAAGGAAATATCTTCCGTTCAAAACTGCAAAGAAGCTTTCTGAGAATCTGCTCTGTGTTCTGTTAATTCATCTCACAGAGTTACATCTTTTCCTTCAAGAAGCCTTTCGCTAAGGCTGTTCTTGTGGAATTGGAATAGGGATATTTGGAAGTCCATAGAGGGCTATGGTGAAAAAGGAAATATCTTCCGTTTAAAACTGGAAACAATCCTTCTGAGAAACTGCTCTGTGTTCTGTTAATTCATCTCACAGAGTTACATCTTTCCCTTCAGGAAGTCTTTCGCTAAGGCTGTTCTTGTGGAATTGGCAAAGGGATATTTGGAAGCCCATAGAGGGCTATGGTGAAAAAGGAAATATCTTCCGTTCTAAACTTGAAAGAAGCTTTCTGAGAAACTGCTCTGTGTTCTGTTAATTCATCTCACAGAGTTACATCTTTCCCTTCAAGAAGCCTTTCGCTAAGGCTGTTCTTGTGGAATTGGCAAAGGGATTTTGGAAACCCATAGAGGGCTATGGTGAAAAAGGAAATAGCTTCCGTTCAAAACTGGAAAGAAGCTTTCTGAGAAACTGCTCTGTGTTCTGTTAATTAATCTCATAGAGTTACATCTTTCCCTTCAAGAAGCCTTTCGCTAAGGCTGTTCTTGTGGAATTGGCAAAGGGATATTTCGAAGCCCATAGAGGGGTATGGTGAAAAAGGAAATATCATCCGTTCAAAACTGGAAAGAAGCTTTCTGAGAAACTGCTCTGTGTTCTGTTAATTCATCTCACAGAGTTACATCTTTCCCTTCAAGAAGCCTTTCGCTAAGGCTGTTCTTGTGGAATTGGCAAAGGGATATTTGGAAGCCCATAGAGGGCTACGGTGAAAAAGGAAATATATTCCGTTCAAGACTGGAAAGAAGCTTTCTGAGAAACTGCTCTGTGTTCTGTTAATTCATCTCACAGAGTTACATCTTTCCCTTCAAGAAGTCTTTCGCTAAGGCTGTTATTGTGGAATTGGCAAAGGGATATTTGGAAGCCCATAGAGGGCTATGGTGAAAAAGGAAATATCTTCCGTTCAAAACTGGAAAGAAGCTTTCTGAGAATCTGCTCTGTGTTCTGTTAATTCATCTCACAGAGTTACATCTTTCCCTTCAAGAAGCCTTTCGCTAAGGCTGTTTTTGTGGAATTGCCAAAGGGATATTTGGAAGCCCATAGAGGGCTATGGTGAAAAAGGAAATATCTTCCGTTCAAAACTGGAAAGAAGCTTTCTGAGAAACTGCTCTGTGTTCTGTTAATTCATCTCACAGAGTTACATCTTTCCCTTCAAGAAGTCTTTCGGTAAGGCTGTTATTGTGGAATTGGCAAAGGGATATTTGGAAGCCCATAGAGGGCTATGGTGAAAAAGGAAATATCTTCCGTTCAAAACTTGAAAGAAGCTTTCTGAGAAACTGCTCTGTGTTCTGTTAATTCATCTCACAGAGTTACATCTTTCCCTTCAAGAAGCCTTTCGCTAAGGCTGTTCTTGTGGAATTGGCAAAGGGATATTTGGAAGCCCATAGAGGGTTATGGTGAAAAAGGAAATATCTTCCGTTCAAAACTGGAAAGAAGCTTTCTGAGAAACTTCTCTGTGTTCTGTTAATTAATCTCACAGAGTTACATCTTTCTCTTCAAGAAGCCTTTCGCTAAGGCTGTTCTTGTGGAATTTTCAAAGGGATATTTGGAAGCTCATAGAGGGCTATGGTGAAAAAGGAAATATCTTCCGTTCAAAACTGGAAAGAAGCTTTCTGAGAAACTGCTCTGTGTTCTGTTAATTCATCTCACAGAGTTACATCTCTCCTTTCAAGAAGCCTTTCGCTAAGACTGTTCTTGTGGAATTGGCGAAGGGATATTTGGAAGCCCATAGAGGGCTATGGTGAAAAAGGAAATATCTTCCGTTCAAAACTGGAAAGAAGCTTTCTGAGAAACTGCTCTGTGTTCTGTTAATTCATCTCACAGAGTTACATCTTTCCCTTCAAGAAGCCTTTCGCTAAGGCTGTTCTTGTGGAATTGGCAAAGGGATATTTGGAAGCCCATAGAGGGCTATGGTGAAAAAGGAAATATCTTCCGTTCAAAACTGGAAAGAAGCTTTCTGAGAAACTGCTCTGTGTTCTGTTAATTCATCTCACAGAGTTACATCTTTCCCTTCAAGAGGCCTTTCGCTAAGGCTGTTCTTGTGGAATTGGCAAAGTCAAATTTGGAAGCTCACAGAGGGCTATGGTGAAAAAGGAAATATCTTCCGTTCAAAACTGGAAAGAAGCTTTCTGAGAAACTGCTGTGTGTTCTGTAAATTCATCTAACAGAGTTACATCTTTCCCCTCAAGAAGCCTTTCACTAAGGCTGTTCTTGTGGAATTGGCAAAGGGATATTTGGAAGCCCATAGAGGGCTATGGTGAAAAAGGAAATATCTTCCGTTCAAAACTGGAAAGAAGCTTTCTGAGAAACTGCTCTGTGTTCTGTTAATTAATCTCACAGAGATACATCTTTCCCTTCAAGAAGCCTTTCGCTAAGGCTGTTCTTGTGGAATTGGCAAAGGGATATTTGGAAGCCCATAGAGGGCTATGGTGAAAAAGGAAATATCTTCCGTTCAAAACTGGAAAGAAGCTTTCTGAGAATCTGCTCTGTGTTCTGTTAATTCATCTCACAGAGTTACATCTTTCCCTTCAAGAAGCCTTTCGCTAAGGCTGTTCTTGTGGAATTGGAATAGGGATATTTGGAAGCCCATAGAGGGCTATGGTGAAAAAGGAAATATCTTCCGTTGAAAACTGGAAACAATCCTTCTGAGAAACTGCTCTGTGTTCTGTTAATTCATCTCACAGAGTTACATCTTTCCCTTCAAGAAGCCTTTCGCTAAGGCTGTTCTTGTGGAATTGGCAAAGGGATATTTCGAAGGCCATAGAGGGCTTTGGTGAAAAAGGAAATATCTTCCGTTCAAAACTGGAAAGAAGCTTTCTGAGAAACTGTTCTGTGTTCGGTAAATTCACCTCACAGAGTTACATCTTTCCCTTCAAGAAGCCTTTCGCTAAGGCTGTTCTTGTGGAATTGGCAAAGGGATATTTGGAAGCCCATAGAGGGCTATGGTGAAAAAGGAAATATCTTCCGTTCAAAACTGGAAAGAAGCTTTCTGAGAAACTGCTCTGTGTTCTGTTAATTCATCTCACAGAGTTACATCTTTCCCTTCAAGAAGCCTTTCGCTAAGGCTGTTCTTGTGGAATTGGCAAAGGGATATTTCGAAGCCCATAGAGGGCTATGGTGAAAAAGGAAATATGTTCCGTTCAAAACTGGAAAGAAGCTTTCTGAGAAACTGCTCTGTGTTCTGTTAATTCATCTCACAGAGTTACATCTTTCCCTTCAAGAAGCCTTTCGCTAAGGCTTTTCTTGTGGAATTGGCAAAGTCATATTTGGAAGCTCATAGAGGGCTATGGTGAAAAAGGAAATAGCTTCCGTTCAAAACTGGAAAGAAGGTTTCTGAGAAACTGCTCTGTGTTCTGTAAATTCATCTCACAGAGTTACATCTTTCCCTTCAAGAAGCCTTTCGCTAAGGCTGTTCTTGTGGAATTGGCAAAGGGATATTTGGAAGCCCATAGAGGGCTATGGTGAAAAAGGAAGTATCATCCGTTTAAAACTGGAAAGAAGCTTTCTGAGAAACTGCTCTGTGTTCTGTTAATTCATCTCACAGAGTTACATCTTTCCCTTCAAGAAGCCTTTCGCTAAGGCTGTTCTTGTGGAATTGGCAAAGGGATATTTGGAAGCCCATAGAGGGCTATTTTGAAAAAGGAAATATCTTCCGTTCAAGACTGGAAAGAAGCTTTCTGAGAAACTGCTCTGTGTTCTGTTAATTCATCTCACAGAGTTACATCTTTCCCTTCAAGAAGCCTTTCGCTAAGGCTGTTCTTGTGGAATTGGCAAAGGGATATTTGGAAGCCCATAGAGGTCTATGGTGAAAAAGGAAGTATCATCCGTTTAAAACTGGAAAGAAGCTTTCTGAGAAACTGCTCTGTGTTCTGTTAATTCATCTCACAGAGTTACATCTTTCCCTTCAAGAAGCCTTTCGCTAAGGCTGTTCTTGTGGAATTGGCAAAGTGATATTTCGAAGCCCTTAGAGGGCTATGGTGAAAAAGGAAATATCTTCCGTTCAAAACTGGAAAGAAGCTTTCTGAGAAACTGCTCTGTGTTCTGTTAATTCATCTCACAGAGTTACATCTTTCCCTTCAAGAAGCCTTTCGCTAAGGCTGTTCTTGTGGAATTGGCAAAGTCATATTTGGAAGCTCATAGAGGGCTATGGTGAAAAAGGAAATAGCTTCCGTTCAAAACTGGAAAGAAGGTTTCTGAGAAACTGCTCTGTGTTCTGTAAATTCATCTCACAGAGTTACATCTTTCCCTTCAAGAAGCCTTTCGCTAAGGCTGTTCTTGTGGAATTGGCAAAGGGATATTTGGAAGCCCATAGAGGGCTATGGTGAAAAAGGAAATATCTTCCGTTCAAAACTGGAAAGAAGCTTTCTGAGAAACTGCTCTGTGTTCTGTTAATTCATCTCACAGAGTTACATCTTTCCCTTCAAGAAGCCTTTCGCTAAGGCTGTTCTTGTGGAATTGGCAAAGTCATGTTTTGAAACTCATAGAGGGCTATGGTTAAAAAGGAAATATCTTCCGTTCAAAACTGGAAAAAGCTTTCTGAGAAACTGCTCTGTGTTCTGTAAATTCATCTCACAGAGTTACATCTTTCCCTTCAAGAAGCCTTTCGCTAAGGCTGTTCTTGTGGAATTGAGAAAGTGATATTTAGAAGCCCATAGAGGGCTATGGTGAAAAAGGAAATATCTTCCGTTCAAAACTGGAAAGAAGCTTTCTGAGAAACTGGTCTGTGTTCTGTTAATTCATCTCACAGAGTTACATCTTTCCCTTCAAAAAGCCTTTCGCTAAGGCTGTTCTGGTGGAATTGGCAAAGGGATATTTGGAAACCCATAGAGGGCTATGGTGAAAAAGGAAATATCTTCCGTTCAAAACTGGAAAGAAGCTTTCTGAGAAACTGCTCTGTGTTCTGTTAATTCATCTCACAGAGTTACGTCTTTCCCTTCAAGAAGCCTTTCGCTAAGGCTGTTCTTGTGGAATTGGCAAAGGGATATTTGGAAGCCCATAGAGGGCTATGGTGAAAAAGGAAATAGCTTCCGTTCAAAACTGGAAAGAAGCTTTCTGAGAAACTGCTCTGTGTTCTGTTAATTCATCTCACAGAGTTACATCTTTCCCTTCAAGAAGCCTTTCTCTAAGGCTGTTCTTGTGGAATTGGTAAAGGGATATTTGGAAGCCCATAGAGGGCTATGGTGAAAAAGGAAATAGCTTCCGTTGAAAACTGGAAACAAGCCTTCTGAGAAACTGCTCTGTGTTCTGTTAATTCATCTCACAGAGTTACATCTTTCCCTTCAAGAAGCCTTTCGCTAAGGCTGTTCTTGTGGAATTGGTAAAGGGATATTTGGAAGCCCATAGAGGGCTATGGTGAAAAAGGAAATATCATCCGTTGAAAGCTGGAAACAAGCCTTCTCAGAAACTGCTCTGTGTTCTGTTAATCCATCTCACAGAGTTACATCTTTCCCTTCAAGAAGCCTTTCGCTAAGGCTGTTCTTGTGGAATTGGCAAAGGGATATTTGGAAGCCCATAGAGGGCTATGGTGAAAAAGGAAATATCTTCCGTTCAAAACTGGAAAGAAGCTTTCTGAGAAACTGTTCTGTGTTCGGTAAATTCACCTCACAGAGTTACAACTTTCCCTTCAAGAAGCCTTTCGCTAAGGCTGTTCTTGTGGAATTGGCAAAGAGATATTTGGAAGCCCATAGAGGGCTATGGTGAAAAAGGAAATATCTTCCGTTCAAAACTGGAAACAAGCTTTCTGAGAAACTGCTCTGTGTTCTGTTAATTAATCTCACAGAGTTACAGCTTTCCCTTCAAGAAGCCTTTCGCTAAGGCTGTTCTTGTGGAATTGGCAAAGGGATATTTGGAAGCCCATAGAAGGCTATGGTGAAAAAGGAAATATCTTCCGTTCAAAACTGGAAAGAAGCTTTCAGATAATCTGCTCTGTGTTCTGTTAATTCATCTCACAGAGTTACATCATTCCCTTCAAGAAGCCTTTCGCTAAGGCTGTTCTTGTGGAATTGGAAATGGGATATTTGGAAGCCCTTAGAGGGCTATGGTGAAAAAGGAAATATCTTCCGTTGAAAACTGGAAACAATCCTTCTGAGAAACTGCTCTGTGTTCTGTTAATTCATCTCACAGAGTTACATCTTTCCCTTCAAGAAGCCTTTCGCTAAGGCTGTTCTTGTGGAATTGGCAAAGGGATTTTGGAAGCCCATAGAGGGCTATGGTGAAAAAGCAAATATCTTCCGTTCAAAACTGGAAAGAAGCTTTCTGAGAAACTGCTCTGTGTTCTGTTAATTCATCTCACAGAGTTACATCTTTCCCTTCAAGAAGCCTTTCGCTAAGGCTGTTCTTGTGGAATTGGCAAAGGGATATTTCGAAGCCCATAGAGGGCTATGGTGAAAAAGGAAATATCATCCGTTCAAAACTGGAAAGAAGCTTTCTGAGAAACTGCTCTGTGTTCTGTTAATTCATCTCACAGAGTTACATCTTTCCCTTCAAGAAGCCTTTCGCTAAGGCTGTTCTTGTGGAATTGGCAAAGGGATATTTGGAAGCCCATAGAGGGCTACGGTGAAAAAGGAAATATCTTCCGTTCAAAACTGGAAAGAAGCTTTCTGAGAAACTGTTCTGTGTTCTGTTAATTCATCTCACAGAGTTATATCTTTCCCTTCAAGAAGCCTTTCGCTAAGGCTGTTCTTGTGGAATTGGCAAAGGAGTATTTGGAAGCCCATAGAGGGCTATGGTGAAAAAGGAAATATCTTCCGTTCAAAACTGGAAAGAAGCTTTCTGAGTAACTGCTCTGTGTTCTGTTAATTCATCTCACAGAGTTACATCTTTCCCTTCAAGAAGCCTTTCGCTAAGGCTGTTCTTGTGGAATTGGCAAAGTCATATTTGGAAGCTCATAGAGGGCTATGGTGAAAAAGGAAATATCTTCCGTTCAAAACTGGAAAAAGCATTCTGAGAAACTGCTCTGTGTTCTGTAAATTCATCTCACAGAGTTACATCTTTCCCTTCAAGAAGCCTTTCGCTAAGGCTGTTATTGTGGAATTGAAAAAGGGATATTTAGAATTCCATAGAGGGCTATGGTGAAAAAGGAAATATCTTCCGTTCAAAACTGGAAAGAAGCTTTCTGAGAAACTGGTCTGTGTTCTGTTAATTCATCTCACAGAGTTACATCTTTCCCTTCAAAAAGCCTTTCGCTAAGGCTGTTCTGGTGGAACTGGCAAAGGGATATTTGGAAACCCATAGAGGGCTATGGTGAAAAAGGAAATATCTTCCGTTCAAAACTGGAAAGAAGCTTTCTGAGAAACTGCTCTGTGTTCTGTTAATTCATCTCACAGAGTTACATCTTTCCCTTCAAGAAGCCTTTCGCTAAGGCTGTTCTTGTGGAATTGGCAAAGGGATATTTGGAAGCCCATGGAGGGCTATGGGGAAAAAGGAAATAGCTTCCGTTCAAAACTGGAAAGAAGCTTTCTGAGAAACTGCTCTGTGTTCTGTTAATTCATCTCACAGAGTTACATCTTTCCCTTCAAGAAGCCTTTCGCTAAGGCTGTTCTTGTGAAATTGGTAAAGGGATATTTGGAAGCCCATAGAGGGCTATGGTGAAAAAAAGAAATATCTTCCGTTGAAAACTGGAAACAAGCCTTCTGAGAAACTGCTCTGTGTTCTGTTAATTCATCTCACAGAGTTACATCTCTCCCTTCAGGAACCCTTTCGCTAAGGCTGTTCTTGTGGAATTGGCAAAGGGATATTTGGAAGACCATAGAGGGCTATGGTGAAAAAGGAAATATCTTCCGTTCAAAACTGGAAAGAAGCTTTCTGAGAAACTGCTCTGTGTTCTGTTAATTCATCTCACAGAGTTACATCTTTCCCTTCAAGAAGCCTTTCGCTAAGGCTGTTCTTGTGGAATTGGCAAAGGGATATTTGGAAGCCCATAGAGGGCTATGGTGAAAAAGGAAATAACTTCCGTTCAAAACTGGAAAGAAGCTTTCTGAGAAACTGCTCTGTGTTCTGTTAATTCATCTCACAGAGTTACATCTTTCCCTTCAAGAAGCCTTTCGCTAAGGCTGTTCTTGTGGAATTGGCAAAGGGATATTTGGAAGCCCATATAGGGCTATGGTGAAAAAGGAAATATCTTCCGTTCAAAACTGGAAAGAAGCTTTCTGAGAAACTGCTCTGTGTTCTGTTAATTCATCTCACAGAGTTACATCTTTCCCTTCAAGAAGCCTTTCGCTAAGGCTGTTCTTGTGGTATTGGCAAAGTCATATTTGGAAGCTCATAGAGGGCTATGGTGAAAAAGGAAATATCTTCCGTTCAAAACTGGAAAGAAGATTTCTGTGAAACTGCTCTGTGTTCTGTTAATTCATCTCACAGAGTTACATCTTTCCCTTCAAGAAGCCTTTCGCTAAGGCTGTTCTTGTGGAATTGGTAAAGGGATATTTGGAAGCCCATAGAGGGCTACGGTGAAAAAGGAAATATCTTCCGTTGAAAACTGGAAACAAGCCTTCTGAGAAACTGCTCTGTGTTCTGTTAATTCATCTCACAGAGTTCCATCTTTCCCTTCAAGAAGCCTTTCGCTAAGGCTGTTCTTGTGGAATTGGCAAAGGGATATTTCGAAGCCCATAGAGGGCTATGGTGAAAAAGGAAATATCATCCGTTCAAAACTGGAAAGAAGCTTTCTGAGAAACTGCTCTGTGTTCTGTTAATTCATCTCACAGAGTTACATCTTTCCCTTCAAGAAGCCTTTCGCTAAGGCTGTTCTTGTGGAATTGGCAAAGGGATATTTGGAAACCCATAGAGGGCTATGGTGAAAAAGGAAATATCTTCCGTTCAAAACTGGAAAGAAGCTTTCTGAGAAACTGCTCTGTGTTCTGTTAATTCATCTCACAGAGATACATCTTTCCCTTCAAGAAGCCTTTCGCTAAGGCTGTTCTTGTGGAATTGAAAAAGTGATATTTAGAATTCCATAGAGGGCTATGGTGAAAAAGGAAATATCTTCCGTTCAAAACTGGAAAGAAGCTTTCTGAGAAACTGCTCTGTGTTCTGTTAATTCATCTCACAGAGTTACATCTTTCCCTTCAAGAAGCCTTTCGCTAAGGCTGTTCTTGTGGAATTGGCAAAGTCATATTTGGAAGCTCATAGAGGGCTATGGTGAAAAAGGAAATATCTTCCGTTCAAAACTGGAAAAAGCATTCTGAGAAACTGCTCTGTGTTCTGTAAATTCATCTCACAGCGTTACATCTTTCCCTTCAAGAAGCCTTTCGCTAAGGCTGTTCTTGTGGAATTGAAAAAGGGATATTTAGAATTCCATAGAGGGCTATGGTGAAAAAGGAAATAT
Source organism: Chlorocebus sabaeus (assembly GCF_047675955.1). Taxonomy (NCBI): domain Eukaryota; kingdom Metazoa; phylum Chordata; class Mammalia; order Primates; family Cercopithecidae; genus Chlorocebus; species Chlorocebus sabaeus. The sequence continues at coordinate 1,553,913 of NW_027327925.1, read as the reverse complement.
CTTCCGTTCAAAACTGGAAAGAAGCTTTCTGAGAAACTGGTCTGTGTTCTGTTAATTCATCTCACAGAGTTACATCTTTCCCTTCAAAAAGCATTTCGCTAAGGCTGTTCTGGTGGAATTGGCAAAGGGATATTTGGAAGCCCATAGAGGGCTATGGTGAAAAAGGAAATATCTTCCGTTCAAAACTGGAAAGAAGCTTTCTGAGAAACTGCTCTGTGTTCTGTTAATTCATCTCACAGAGTTACATCTTTCCCTTCAAGAAGCCTTTCGCTAAGGCTGTTCTTGTGGAATTGGCAAAGGGATATTTGGAAGCCCATGGAGGGCTATGGTGAAAAAGGAAATAGCTTCCGTTCAAAACTGGAAAGAAGCTTTCTGAGAAACTGCTCTGTGTTCTGTTAATTCATCTCACAGAGTTACATCTTTCCCTTCAAGAAGCCTTTCGCTAAGGCTGTTCTTGTGGAATTGGCAAAGGGATATTTGGAAGCCCATAGAGGGCTATGGTGAAAAAGGAAATAACTTCCGTTCAAAACTGGAAAGAAGCTTTCTGAGAAACTGCTCTGTGTTCTGTTAATTCATCTCACAGAGTTACATCTTTCCCTTCAAGAAGCCTTTCGCTAAGGCTGTTCTTGTGGAATTGGCAAAGGGATATTTGGAAGCCCATAGAGGGCTATGGTGAAAAAGGAAATATCTTCCGTTCAAAACTGGAAAGAAGCTTTCTGAGAAACTGCTCTGTGTTCTGTTAATTCATCTCACAGAGTTACAACTTTCCCTTCAAGAAGCCTTTCGCTAAGGCTGTTCATGTGGTATTGGCAAAGTCATATTTGGAAGCTCATAGAGGGCTATGGTGAAAAAGGAAATATCTTCCGTTCAAAACTGGAAAGAAGCTTTCTGAGAAACTGCTCTGTGTTCTGTTAATTCATCTCACAGAGTTACATCTTTCCCTTCAAGAAGCCTTTCGCTAAGGCTCTTTTTGTGGAATTGGCAAAGGGATATTTGGAAGCCCATAGAGGGCTATTTTGAAAAAGGAAATATCTTCCGTTCAAGACTGGAAAGAAGCTTTCTGAGAAACTGCTCTGTGTTCTGTTAATTCATCTCACAGAGTTACATCTTTCCCTTCAAGAAGTCTTTCGCTAAGGCTGTTATTGTGGAATTGGCAAAGGGATATTTGGAAGCCCATAGAGGGCTATGGTGAAAAAGGAAATATCTTCCGTTCAAAACTGGAAAGAAGCTTTCTGAGAAACTGCTCTGTGTTCTGTTAATTCATCTCACAGAGTTACATCTCTCCCTTCAAGTAGCCTTTCGCTAAGGCTGTTCTTGTGGAATTGGCAAAGGGATATTTGGAAGCCCATAGAGGGCTATGGTGAAAAAGGAAATATCTTCCGTTCAAAACTGGAAAGAAGCTTTCTGAGAAACTGCTCTGTGTTCTGTTAATTCATCTCACAGAGTTACATCTTCCCCTTCAAGAAGCCTTTCGCTAAGGCTGTTCTTGTGGAATTGGCAAAGTCATATTTGGAAGCTCATAGAGGGCTATGGTGAAAAAGGAAATATCTTCCGTTCAAAACTGGAAAGAAGCTTTCTGAGAAACTGCTCTGTGTTCTGTTAATTCATCTCACAGAGTTACATCTTTCCCTTCAAGAAGCCTTTCGCTAAGGCTGTTCTTGTGGAATTGGCAAAGGGATATTTGGAAGCCCATAGAGGGCTATGGTGAAAAAGGAAATATCTTCCGTTCAAAACTGGAAAGAAGCTTTCTGAGAAACTGCTCTGTGTTCTGTTAATTAATCTCACAGAGATACATCTTTCCCTTCAAGAAGCCTTTCGCTAAGGCTGTTCTTGTGGAATTGGCAAAGGGATATTTGGAAGCCCATAGAGGGCTATGGTGAAAAAGGAAATATCTTCCGTTCAAAACTGGAAAGAAGCTTTCTGAGAATCTGCTCTGTGTTCTGTTAATTCATCTCACAGAGTTACATCTTTCCCTTCAAGAAGCCTTTCGCTAAGGCTGTTCTTGTGGAATTGGAAAAGGGATATTTGGAAGCCCATAGAGGGCTATGGTGAAAAAGGAAATATCTTCCGTTGAAAACTGGAAACAATCCTTCTGAGAAACTGCTCTGTGTTCTGTTTATTCATCTCACAGAGTTACATCTTTCCCTTCAGGAAGTCTTTCGCTAAGGCTGTTATTGTGGAATTGGCAAAGGGATATTTGGAAGCCCATAGAGGGCTATGGTGAAAAAGGAAATATCTTCCGTTCTAAACTTGAAAGAAGCTTTCTGAGAAACTGCTCTGTGTTCTGTTAATTCATCTCACAGAGTTACATCTTTCCCTTCAAGAAGCCTTTCGCTAAGGCTGTTCTTGTGCAATTGGCAAAGGGATATTTGGAAGCCCATAGAGGGTTATGGTGAAAAAGGAAATATCTTCCGTTCAAAACTGGAAAGAAGCTTTCTGAGAAACTTCTCTGTGTTCTGTTAATTAATCTCACAGAGTTACATCTCTCCCTTCAAGAAGACTTTCGCTAAGGCTGTTCTTGTGGAATTGGGAAAGTTATATTTGGAAGCCCATAGAGGGCTATGGTGAAAAAGGAAATATCTTCCGTTCAAAACTGGAAAGAAGCTTTCTGAGAAACTGCTCTGTGTTCTGTTAATTCATCTCACAGTGTTACATCTTTCCCTTCAAGAAGCCTTTCGCTAAGGCTGTTCTTGTGGAATTGGCGAAGGGATATTTGGAAGCTCATAGAGGGCTATGGTGAAAAAGGAAATATCTTCCGTTCAAAACTGGAAAGAAGCTTTCTGAGAAACTGCTCTGTGTTCTGTTAATTCATCTCACAGTGTTACATCTTTCCCTTCAAGAAGCCTTTCGCTAAGGCTGTTCTTGTGCAATTGGCGAAGGGATACTTGGAAGCTCATAGAGGGCTATGGTGAAAAAGGAAATATCTTCCGTTCAAAACTGGAAAGCAGCTTTCTGAGAAACTGCTCTGTGTTCTGTTAATTCATCTCACAGAGTTACATCTTTCCCTTCAAGAAGCCTTTCGCTAAGGCTGTTCTTGTGGAATTGGCAAAGGGATTTTGGAAACCCATAGAGGGCTATGGTGAAAAAGGAAATAGGTTCCGTTCAAAACTGGAAAGAAGCGCTCTGAGAAACTGGTCTGTGTTCTGTTCATTCATCTCACAGAGTTACATCTTTCCCTTCAAGAAGCCTTTCGCTAAGGCTGTTCTTGTGGAATTGGCAAAGGGATTTTGGAAGCCCATAGAGGGCTACGGTGAAAAAGGAAATATCTTCCGTTGAAAACTGGAAACAAGCCTTCTGAGAAACTGTTCTGTGTTCTGTTAATTCATCTCACAGAGTTACATCTTTCCCTTCAAGAAGCCTTTCGCTAAGGCTGTTCTTGTGGAATTGGCAAAGGGATATTTCGAAGCCCATAGAGGGCTATGGTGAAAAAGGAAATATCATCCGTTCAAAACTGGAAAGAAGCTTTCTGAGAAACTGCTCAGTGTTCTGTTAATTCATCTCACAGAGTTACATCTTTCCCTTCAAGAAGCCTTTCGCTAAGGCTGTTCTTGTGGAATTGGCAAAGGGATATTTGGAAACCCATAGAGGGCTATGGTGAAAAAGGAAATATCTTCCGTTCAAAACTGGAAAGAAGGTTTCTGAGAAACTGCTCTGTGTTCTGTTAATTCATCTCACAGAGTTACATCTTTCCCTTCAAGAAGCCTTTCGTTAAGGCTGTTCTTGTGGAATTGGCAAAGGGGTATTTGGAAGCCCATAGAGGGCTATGGTGAAAAAGGAAATATCTTCCGTTCAAAACTGGAAAGAAGCTTTCTGAGAAACTGCTCTGTGTTCTGTTAATTCATCTCACAGAGTTACATCTTTCCCTTCAAGAAGCCTTTCGCTAAGGCTGTTCTTGTGGAATTGGTAAAGGGATATTTGGAAGCCCATAGAGGGCTATGGTGAAAAAGGAAATATCATCCGTTGAAAACTGGAAACAAGGCTTCTCAGAAACTGCCCTGTGTTCTGTTAATCCATCTCACAGAGTTACATCTTTCCCTTCAAGAAGCCTTTCGCTAAGGCTGTTCTTGTGGAATTGGCAAAGGGATATTTGGAAGCCCATAGAGGGCTATGGTGAAAAAGGAAATATCTTCCGTTCAAAACTGGAAAGAAGCTTTCTGAGAAACTGTTCTGTGTTCGGTAAATTCACCTCACAGAGTTACAACTTTCCCTTCAAGAAGCCTTTCGCTAAGGCTGTTCTTGTGGAATTGGCAAAGAGATATTTGGAAGCCCATAGAGGGCTATGGTAAAAAAGGAAATATCTTCCGTTCAAAACTGGAAACAAGCTTTCTGAGAAACTGCTCTCTGTTCTGTTAATTAATCTCACAGAGTTACATCTTTCCCTTCAAGAAGCCTTTCGCTAAGGCTGTTCTTGTGGAATTGGCAAAGGGATATTTGGAAGCCCATAGAAGGCTATGGTGAAAAAGGAAATAACTTCCGTTCAAAACTGGAAAGAAGCTTTCTGAGAAACTGCTCTGTGTTCTGTTAATTCATCTCACAGAGTTACATCTTTCCCTTCAAGAAACCTTTCGCTAAGGCTGTTCTTGTGGAATTGGCAAAGGGATATTTGGAAGCCAATAGAGGGCTATGGTGAAAAAGGAAATATCTTCCTTTCAAAACTGGAAAGAAGCTTTCTGATAATCTGCTCTGTGTTCTGTTAATTCATCTCACAGAGTTACATCTTTCCCTTCAAGAAGCCTTTCGCTAAGGCTGTTCTTGTGGAATTGGAAATGGGATATTTGGAAGCCCATAGAGGGCTATGGTGAAAAAGGAAATATCTTCCGTTGAAAACTGGAAACAATCCTTCTGAGAAACTGCTCTGTGTTCTGTTAATTCATCTCACAGAGTTACACCTTTCCCTTCAAGAAGCCTTTCGCTAAGGCTGTTCTTGTGGAATTGGCAAAGGGATTTTGGAAGCCCATAGAGGGCTATGGTGAAAAAGGAAATATCTTCCGTTCAAAACTGGAAAGAAGCTTTCTGAGAAACTGCTCTGTGTTCTGTTAATTCATCTCACAGAGTTACATCTTTCCCTTCAAGAAGCCTTTCGCTAAGGCTGTTCTTGTGGAATTGGCAAAGGGATATTTCGAAGCCCATAGAGGGCTATGGTGAAAAAGGAAATATCATCCGTTCAAAACTGGAAAGAAGCTTTCTGAGAAACTGCTCTGTGTTCTGTTAATTCATCTCACAGAGTTACATCTTTCCCTTCAAGAAGCCTTTCGCTTAGGCTGTTCTTGTGGAATTGGTAAAGGGATATTTGGAAGCCCATAGAGGGCTATGGTGAAAAAGGAAATATCTTACGTTCAAAACTGGAAAGAAGCTTTCTGAGAAACTGCTCTGTGTTCTGTTAATTCATCTCACAGAGTTACATCTTTCCCTTCAAGAAGCCTTTCGCTAAGGCTGTTCTTGTGGAATTGGCAAAGGGGTATTTGGAAGCCCATAGAGGGCTATGGTGAAAAAGGAAATATCTTCCATTCAAAACTGGAAAGAAGCTTTCTGAGAAACTACTCTGTGTTCTGTTAATTCATCTCACAGAGTTACATCTTTCCCTTCAAGAAGCCTTTCGCTAAGGCTATTCTTGTGGAATTGGCAAAGTCATATTTGGAAGCTCATAGAGGGCTATGGTGAAAAAGGAAATATCTTCCGTTCAAAACTGGAAAAAGCTTTCTGAGAAACTGCTCTGTGTTCTGTAAATTCATCTCACAGAGTTACATCTTTCCCTTCAAGAAGCCTTTCGCTAAGGCTGTTCTTGTGGAATTGAAAAAGGGATATTTAGAATTCCATAGAGGGCTATGGTGAAAAAGGAAATATCTTCCGTTCAAAACTGGAAAGAAGCTTTCTGAGAAACTGGTCTGTGTTCTGTTAATTCATCTCACAGAGTTACATCTTTCCCTTAAAAAAGCCTTTCGCTAAGGCTGTTCTGGTGGAATTGGCAAAGGGATATTTGGAAACCCATAGAGGGCTATGGTGAAAAAGGAAATATCTTCCGTTCAAAACTGGAAAGAAGCTTTCTGAGAAACTGCTCTGTGTTCTGTTAATTCATCTCACAGAGTTACATCTTTCCCTTCAAGAAGCCTTTCGCTAATGCTGTTCTTGTGGAATTGGTAAAGGGATATTTGGAAGCCCATAGAGGGCTATGGTGAAAAAGGAAATATCATCCGTTGAAAACTGGAAACAAGCCTTCTCAGAAACTGCCCTGTGTTCTGTTAATCCATCTCACAGAGTTACATCTTTCCCTTCAAGAAGCCTTTCGCTAAGGCTGTTCTTGTGGAATTGGCAAAGGGATATTTGGAAGCCCATAGAGGGCTATGGTGAAAAAGGAAATATCTTCCGTTCAAAACTGGAAAGAAGCTTTCTGAGAAACTGTTCTGTGTTCGGTAAATTCACCTCACAGAGTTACAACTTTCCCTTCAAGAAGCCTTTCGCTAAGGCTGTTCTTGTGGAATTGGCAAAGGGATATTTGGAAGCCCATAGAGGGCTAGGGTGAAAAAGGAAATATCTTCCGTTCAAAACGGGAAACAAGCTTTCTGAGAAACTGCTCTGTGTTCTGTTAATTAATCTCACAGAGTTACATCTTTCCCTTCAAGAAGCCTTTCGCTAAGGCTGTTCTTGTGGAATTGGCAAAGGGATATTTGGAAGCCCATAGAAGACTATGGTGAAAAAGGAAATAACTTCCGTTCAAAACTGGAAAGAAGCTTTCTGAGAAACTGCTCTGTGTTCTGTTAATTCATCTCACAGAGTTACATCTTTCCTTTCAAGAAACCTTTCGCTAAGGCTGTTCTTGTGGAATTGGCAAAGGGATATTTGGAAGCCAATAGAGGGCTATGGTGAAAAAGGAAATATCTTCCTTTCAAAACTGGAAAGAAGCTTTCTGATAATCTGCTCTGTGTTCTGTTAATTCATCTCACAGAGTTACATCTTTCCCTTCAAGAAGCCTTTCGCTAAGGCTGTTCTTGTGGAATTGGAAATGGGATATTTGGAAGCCCATAGAGGGCTATGGTGAAAAAGGAAATATCTTCCGTTGAAAACTGGAAACAATCCTTCTGAGAAACTGCTCTGTGTTCTGTTAATTCATCTCACAGAGTTACATCTTTCCCTTCAAGAAGCCTTTCGCTAAGGCTGTTCTTGTGGAATTGGCAAAGGGATTTTGGAAGCCCATAGAGGGCTATGGTGAAAAAGGAAATATCTTCCGTTCAAAACTGGAAAGAAGCTTTCTGAGAAACTGCTCTGTGTTCTGTTAATTCATCTCACAGAGTTACATCTTTCCCTTCAAGAAGCCTTTCGCTAAGGCTGTTCTTGTGGAATTGGCAAAGGGATATTTCGAAGCCCATAGAGGGCTATGGTGTAAAAGGAAATATCATCCGTTCAAAACTGGAAAGAAGCTTTCTGAGAAACTGCTCTGTGTTCTGTTAATTCATCTCACAGAGTTACATCTTTCCCTTCAAGAAGCCTTTCGCTAAGGCTGTTCTTGTGGAATTGGCAAAGGGATATTTGGAAGCCCATAGAGGGCTATGGTGAAAAAGGAAATATCTTACGTTCAAAACTGGAAAGAAGCTTTCTGAGAAACTGCTCTGTGTTCTGTTAATTCATCTCACAGAGTTACATCTTTCCCTTCAAGAAGCCTTTCGCTAAGGCTGTTCTTGTGGAATTGGCAAAGGGGTATTTGGAAGCCCATAGAGGGCTATGGTGAAAAAGGAAATATCTTCCATTCAAAACTGGAAAGAAGCTTTCTGAGAAACTGCTCTGTGTTCTGTTAATTCATCTCACAGAGTTACATCTTTCCCTTCAAGAAGCCTTTCGCTAAGGCTGTTCTTGTGGAATTGGCAAAGTCATATTTGGAAGCTCATAGAGGGCTATGGTGAAAAAGGAAATATCTTCCGTTCAAAACTGGAAAAAGCTTTCTGAGAAACTGCTCTGTGTTCTGTAAATTCATCTCACAGAGTTACATCTTTCCCTTCAAGAACCCTTTCGCTAAGGCTGTTCATGTGGAATTGAAAAAGGGATATTTAGAATTCCATAGAGGGCTATGGTGAAAAAGGAAATATCTTCCGTTCAAAACTGGAAAGAAGCTTTCTGAGAAACTGGTCTGTGTTCTGTTAATTCATCTCACAGAGTTACATCTTTCCCTTAAAAAAGCCTTTCGCTAAGGCTGTTCTGGTGGAATTGGCAAAGGGATATTTGGAAACCCATAGAGGGCTATGGTGAAAAAGGAAATATCTTCCGTTCAAACCTGGAAAGAAGCTTTCTGAGAAACTGCTCTGTGTTCTGTTAATTCATCTCACAGAGTTACATCTTTCCCTTCAAGAAGCCTTTCGCTAAGGCTGTTCTTGTGGAATTGGCAAAGGGATATTTGGAAGCCCATAGAGGGCTATGGTGGAAAAGGAAATAGCTTCCGTTCAAAACTGGAAAGAAGCTTTCTGAGAAACTGCTCTGTGTTCTGTTAATTCATCTCACAGAGTTACATCTTTCCCTTCAAGAAGCCTTTCGCTAAGGCTGTTGTTGTGGAATTGGTAAAGGGATATTTGGAAGCCCATAGCGGGCTATGGTGAAAAAAAGAAATATCTTCCGTTGAAAACTGGAAACAAGCCTTCTGAGAAACTGCTCTTTGTTCTGTTAATTCATCTCACAGAGTTACATCTTTCCCTTCAGGAAGCCTTTCGCTAAGGCTGTTCTTGTGGAATTGGCAAAGGGATATTTCGAAGCCCATAGAGGGCTTTGGTGAAAAAGGAAATATCTTCCGTTCAAAACTGGAAAGAAGCTTTCTGAGAAACTGTTCTGTGTTCGGTAAATTCACCTCACAGAGTTACATCTTTCCCTTCAAGAAGCCTTTCGCTAAGGCTGTTCTTGTGGAATTGGCAAAGGGATATTTGGAAGACCATAGAGGGCTATGGTGAAAAAGGAATTATCTTCCGTTCAAAACTGGAAACAAGCTTTCTGAGAAACTGCTCTGTGTTCTGTTAATTCATCTCACAGAGTTACATCTTTCCCTTCAAGAAGCCTTTCGCTAAGGCTGTTCTTGTGGAATTGGCAAATGGATATTTGGAAGCCCATAGAGGGCTATGGTGAAAAAGGAAATAACTTCCGTTCAAAACTGGAAAGAAGCTTTCTGAGAAACTGCTCTGTGTTCTGTTAATTCATCTCACAGAGTTACATCTTTCCCTTCAAGAAGCCTTTCGCTACTGCTGTTCTTGTGGAATTGGCAAAGGGATATTTGGAAGCCCATAGAGGGCTATGGTGAAAAAGGAAATATCTTCCGTTCAAAACTGGAAAGAAGCTTTCTGAGAAACTGCTCTGTGTTCTGTTAATTCATCTCACAGAGTTACATCTTTCCCTTCAAGAAGCCTTTCGCTAAGGCTGTTCTTGTGGAATTGGCAAAGTCATATTTGGAAGCTCATAGAGGGCTATGGTGAAAAAGGAAATATCTTCCGTTCAAAACTGGAAAGAAGCTTTCTGAGAAACTGCTCTGTGTTCTGTTAATTCATCTCACAGAGTTACATCTTTCCCTTCAAGAAGCCTTTCGCTAAGGCTCTTTTTGTGGAATTGGCAAAGGGATATTTGGAAGCCCATAGAGGGCTATTTTGAAAAAGGAAATATCTTCCGTTCAAGACTGGAAAGAAGCTTTCTGAGAAACTGCTCTGTGTTCTGTTAATTCATCTCACAGAGTTACATCTTTCCCTTCAAGAAGTCTTTCGCTAAGGCTGTTATTGTGGAATTGGCAAACGGATATTTGGAAGCCCATAGAGGGCTATGGTGAAAAAGGAAATATCTTCCGTTCTAAACTGGAAAGAAGCTTTCTGAGAAACTGCTCTGTGTTCTGTTAATTCATCTCACAGAGTTACATCTCTCCCTTCAAGTAGCCTTTCGCTAAGGGTGTTCTTGTGGAATTGGCAAAGGGATATTTGGAAGCCCATAGAGGGTTATGGTGAAAAAGGAAATATCTTCCGTTCAAAACTGGAAAGAAGCTTTCTGAGAAACTTCTCTGTGTTCTGTTAATTAATCTCACAGAGTTACATCTTTCCCTTCAAGAAGACTTTCGCTAAGGCTGTTTTTGTGGAATTGGCAAAGGGATATTTGGAAGCCCATAGAGGGCTATGGTGAAAAAGGAAATATCTTCCGTTCAAAACTGGAAAGAAGCTTTCTGAGAAACTGCTCTGTGTTCTGTTAATTCATCTCACAGTGTTACATCTTTCCCTTCAAGAAGCCTTTCGCTAAGGCTGTTCTTGTGGAATTGGCGAAGGGATATTTGGAAGCCCATAGAGGGCTATGGTGAAAAAGGAAATATCTTCCGTTCAAAACTGGAAAGCAGCTTTGTGAGAAACTGCTCTGTGTTCTGTTAATTCATCTCACAGAGTTACATCTTTCCCTTCAAGAAGCCTTTCGCTAAGGCTGTTCTTGTGGAATTGGCAAAGGGATTTTGGAAACCAATAGAGGGCTATGGTGAAAAAGGAAATAGCTTCCGTTCAAAACTGGAAAGAAGCTTTCTGAGAAACTGCTCTGTGTTCTGTTAATTAATCTCACAGAGTTAAATCTTTCCCTTCAAGATGCCTTTCGCTAAGGCTGTTCTTGTGGAATTGGCAAAGGGATATTTTGAAGCCCATAGAGGGCTATGGTGAAAAAGGAAATATCATCCGTTCAAAACTGGAAAGAAGCTTTCTGAGAAACTGCTCTGTGTTCTGTTAATTCATCTCACAGAGTTACATCTTTCCCTTCAAGAAGCCTTTCGCTAAGGCTGTTCTTGTGGAATTGGCAAAGGGATATTTGGAAGCCCATAGAGGGCTATGGTGAAAAAGGAAATATCTTCCGTTCAAAACTGGAAAGAAGCTTTCTGAGAAACTGCTCTGTGTTCTGTTAACTCATCTCACAGAGTTACATCTTTCCCTTCCAGAAGCCTTTCGCTAAGGCTCTTCTTGTGGAATTGGCAAAGGGGTATTTGGAAGCCCATAGAGGGCTATGGTGAAAAAGGAAATATCTTCCGTTCAAAACTGGAAAGAAGCTTTCTGAGAAACTGCTCTGTGTACTGTTAATTCATCTCACAGAGTTACATCTTTCCCTTCAAGAAGCCTTTCGCTAAGGTTGTTCTTGTGGAATTGGCAAAGTCATATTTGGAAGCTCATAGAGGGCTTTGGTGAAAAAGGAAATATCTTCCGTTCAAAACTGGAAATAGCTTTCTGAGAAACTGCTCTGTGTTCTGTAAATTCATCTCACAGCGTTACATCTTTCCCTGCAAGAAGCCTTTCGCTAAGGCTGTTCTTGTGGAATTGGCAAAGGGATATTTCGAAGCCCATAGAGGGCTATGGTGAAAAAGGAAATATCATCCGTTCAAAACTGGAAAGAAGCTTTCTGAGAAACTGCTCTGTGTTCTGTTAATTCTTCTCACAGAGTTACATCTTTCCCTTCAATAAACCTTTCGCTAAGGCTGTTTTTGTGGAATTGGCAAAGGGATATTTGGAAGCCCATAGAGGGCTACGGTGAAAAAGGAAATATCTTCCGTTCAAAACTGGAAAGAAGCTTTCTGAGAAAATGCTCTGTGTTCTGTTAATTCATCTCACAGAGTTACATCTTTCCCTTCAAGAAGCCTTTCGCTAAGGCTGTTCCTGTGGAATTGGCAAAGTCATATTTGGAAGCTCATAGAGGGCTATGGTGAAAAAGGAAATATCTTCCGTTCAAAACTGGAAAAAGCTTTCTGAGAAACTGCTCTGTGTTCTGTAAATTCATCTCACAGAGTTACATCTTTCCCTTCAAGAAGCCTTTCGCTAAGGCTGTTCTTGTGGAATTGAAAAAGGGATATTTAGAATTCCATAGAGGTCTATGGTGAAAAAGGAAATATCTTCCGTTCAAAACTGGAAAGAAGCTTTCGGAGAAACTGGTCTGTGTTCTGTTAATTCATCTCACAGAGTTACATCTTTCCCTTCAAAAAGCCTTTCGCTAAGGCTGTTCTGGTGGAATTGGCAAAGGGATATTTGGAAACCCATAGAGGGCTATGGTGAAAAAGGAAATATCTTCCGTTCAAACCTGGAAAGAAGCTTTCTCAGAAACTGCTCTGTGTTCTGTTAATTCATCTCACAGGGTTACATCTTTCCCTTCAAGAAGCCTTTCGCTAAGGCTGTTCTTGTGGAATTGGCAAAGGGATATTTGGAAGCCCATAGAGGGCTATGGTGAAAAAGGAAATAGCTTCCGTTCAAAACTGGAAAGAAGCTTTCTGAGAAACTGCTCTGTGTTCTGTTAATTCATCTCACAGAGTTACATCTTTCCCTTCAAGAAGCCTTTCGCTAAGGCTGTTGTTGTGGAATTGGTAATGGGATATTTGGAAGCCCATAGCGGGCTATGGTGAAAAAAAGAAATATCTTCCGTTGAAAACTGGAAACAAGCCTTCTGAGAAACTGCTCTTTGTTTTGTTAATTCATCTCACAGAGTTACATCTTTCCCTTCAGGAAGCCTTTCGCTAAGGCTGTTCTTGTGGAATTGGCAAAGGGATATTTCGAAGCCCATAGAGGGCTTTGGTGAAAAAGGAAATATCTTCCGTTCAAAACTGGAAAGAAGCTTTCTGAGAAACTGTTCTGTGTTCGGTAAATTCACCTCACAGAGTTACATCTTTCCCTTCAAGAAGCCTTTCGCTAAGGCTGCTCTTGTGGAATTGGCAAAGGGATTTTGGAAGGCCATAGAGGGTTATGGTGAAAAAGGAAATATCTTCCGTTCAAAACTGGAAAGAAGCTTTCTGAGAAACTGCTCTGTGTTCTGTTAATTCATCTCACAGAGTTACATCTTTCCCTTCAAGAAGCCTTTCGCTAAGGCTGTTCTTGTGGAATTGGCAAAGGGATATTTCGAAGCCCATAGAGGGCTATGGTGAAAAAGGAAATATCATCCGTTCAAAACTGGAAAGAAGCTTTCTGAGAAACTGCTCTGTGTTCTGTTAATTCATCTCACAGAGTTACATCTTTCCCTTCAAGAAGCCTTGAGCTAAGGCTGTTCTTGTGGAATTGGCAAAGGGATATTTGGAAGCCCATAGAGGGCTACGGTGAAAAAGGAAATATCTTCCGTTCAAAACTGGAAAGAAGCTTTCTGAGAAACTGCTCTGTGTTCTGTTAATTCATCTCACAGAGTTACATCTTTCCCTTCAAGAAGCCTTTCGCTAAGGCTGTTCTTGTGGAATTGGCAAAGGGGTATTTGGAAGCCCATAGAGGGCTATGGTGAAAAAGGAAATATCTTCCGTTCAAAACTGGAAAGAAGCTTTCTGAGAAACTGCTCTGTGTTCTGTTAATTCATCTCACAGAGTTACATCTTTCCCTTCAAGAAGCCTTTCGCTAAGGCTGTTCTTGTGGAATTGGCAAAGTCATATTTGGAAGCTCATAGAGGGCTATGGTGAAAAAGGAAATATCTTCCGTTCAAAACTGGAAAAAGCTTTCTGAGAAACTGCTCTGTGTTCTGTAAATTCATCTCACAGAGTTACATCTTTCCCTTCAAGAAGCCTTTCGCTAAGGCTGTTCTTGTGGAATTGAAAAAGGGATATTTAGAATTCCATAGAGGGCTATGGTGAAAAAGGAAATATCTTCCGTTCAAAACTGGAAAGAAGCTTTCTGAGAAACTGCTCTGTGTTCTGTAAATTCATCTCACAGAGTTACATCTTTCCCTTCAAGAAGCCTTTCGCTAAGGCTGTTCTTGTGGAATTGGCAAAGGGATATTTGGAAGCCCATAGAGGGCTATGGTGAAAAAGGAAATATCTTCCGTTCAAAACTGGAAAGAAGCTTTCTGAGAAACTGCTCTGTGTTCTGTTAATTAATCTCACAGAGATACATCTTTCCCTTCAAGAAGCCTTTCGCTAAGGCTGTTCTTGTGGAATTGGCAAAGGGATATTTGGAAGCCCATAGAGGGCTATGGTGAAAAAGGAAATATCTTCCGTTCAAAACTGGAAAGAAGCTTTCTGAGAATCTGCTCTGTGTTCTGTTAATTCATCTCACAGAGTTACATCTTTCCCTTCAAGAAGCCTTTCGCTAAGGCTGTTCTTGTGGAATTGGAAAAGGGATATTTGGAAGCCCATAGAGGGCTATGGTGAAAAAGGAAATATCTTCCGTTGAAAACTGGAAACAATCCTTCTGAGAAACTGCTCTGTGTTCTGTTAATTCATCTCACAGAGTTACATCTTTCCCTTCAGGAAGTCTTTCGCTAAGGCTGTTATTGTGGAATTGGCAAAGGGATATTTGGAAGCCCATAGAGGGCTATGGTGAAAAAGGAAATATCTTCCGTTCTAAACTTGAAAGAAGCTTTCTGAGAAACTGCTCTGTGTTCTGTTAATTCATCTCACAGAGTTACATCTTTCCCTTCAAGAAGCCTTTCGCTAAGGCTGTTCTTGTGGAATTGGCAAAGGGATATTTGGAAGCCCATATAGGGTTATGGTGAAAAAGGAAATATCTTCCGTTCAAAACTGGAAAGAAGCTTTCTGAGAAACTGCTCTGTGTTCTGTTAATTAATCTCACAGAGTTACATCTTTCCCTTCAAGAAGCCTTTCGCTAAGGATGTTCCTGTGGAATTGGCAAAGGGATATTTGGAAGCCCATAGAGGGCTATGGTGAAAAAGGAAATATCTTCCGTTCAAAACTGGAAAGAAGCTTTCTGAGAAACTGCTCTGTGTTCTGTTAATTCATCTCACAGTGTTACATCTTTCCCTTCAAGAAGCCTTTCGCTAAGGCTGTTCTTGTGGAATTGGCGAAGGGATATTTGGAAGCCCATAGAGGGCTATGGTGAAAAAGGAAATATCTTCCGTTCAAAACTGGAAAGAAGCTTTCTGAGAAACTGCCCTGTGTTCTGTTAATTCATCTCACAGTGTTACATCTTTCCCTTCAAGAAGCCTTTCGCTAAGGCTGTTCTTGTGGAATTGGCGAAGGGATATTTGGAAGCTCATAGAGGGCTATGGTGAAAAAGGAAATATCTTCCGTTCAAAACTGGAAAGCAGCTTTCTGAGAAACTGCTCTGTGTTCTGTTAATTCATCTCACAGAGTTACATCTTTCCCTTCAAGAAGCCTTTCGCTAAGGCTGTTCTTGTGGAATTGGCAAAGGGATTTTGGAAACCCATAGAGGGCTATGGTGAAAAAGGAAATAGCTTCCGTTCAAAACTGGAAAGAAGCTTTCTGAGAAACTGGTCTGTGTTCTGTTCATTCATCTCACAGAGTTACATCTTTACCTTCAAAAAGCCTTTCGCTAAGGCTGTTCTGGTGGAAATGGCAATGGGATATTTAGAAACCCATAGAGGGCTATGGTGAAAAAGGAAATATCTTCCGTTCAAAACTGGAAAGAAGCTTTCTGAGAAACTGCTCTGTGTTCTGTTAATTCATCTCACAGAGTTACATCATTCCCTTCAAGAAGCCTTTCGCTAAGGCTGTTCTTGTGGAATTGGTAATGGCATATTTGGAAGCCCATAGAGGGCTACGGTGAAAAAGGAAATATCTTCCGTTGAAAACTGGAAACAAGCCTTCTGAGAAACTGCTCTGTGTTCTGTTAATTCATCTCACAGAGTTACATCTTTCCCTTCAAGAAGCCTTTCGCTAAGGCTGTTCTTGTGGAATTGGCAAAGGGATACTTCGAAGCCCAGAGAGGGCTATGGTGAAAATGGAAATATCATCCGTTCAAAACTGGAAAGAAGCTTTCTGAGAAACTGCTCTGTGTTCTGTTAATTCATCTCACAGAGTTACATCTTTCCCTTCAAGAAGCCTTTCGCTAAGGCTGTTCTTGTGGAATTGGCAAAGGGATATTTGGAAACCCATAGAGGGCTATGGTGAAAAAGGAAATATCTTCCGTTCAAAACTGGAAAGAAGCTTTCTGAGAAACTGCTCTGTGTTCTGTTAATTCATCTCACAGAGTTACATCTTTCCCTTCAAGAAGCCTTTCGCTAAGGCTGTTCTTGTGGAATTGGCAAAGGGGTATTTGGAAGCCCATAGAGGGCTATGGTGAAAAAGGAAATATCTTCCGTTCAAAACTGGAAAGAAGCTTTCTGAGAAACTGCTCTGTGTTCTGTTAATTCATCTCACAGAGTTACATCTTTCCCTTCAAGAAGCCTTTCGCTAAGGCTGTTCTTGTGGAATTGGTAAAGGGATATTTGGAAGCCCATACAGGGCTATGGTGAAAAAGGAAATATCATCCGCTGAAAACTGGAAACAAGCCTTCTCAGAAACTGCTCTGTGTTCTGTTAATCAATCTCACAGAGTTACATCTTTCCCTTCAAGAAGCCTTTCGCTAAGGCTGTTCTTGTGGAATTGGCAAAGGGATATTTGGAAGCCCATAGAGGGCTGTGGTGAAAAAGGAAATATCTTCCGTTCAAAACTGGAAAGAAGCTTTCTGAGAAACTGTTCTGTGTTCGGTAAATTCACCTCACAGAGTTACAACTTTCCCTTCAAGAAGCCTTTCGCTAAGGCTGTTCTTGTGGAATTGGCAAAGAGATATTTGGAAGCCCATAGAGGGCTATGGTGAAAAAGGAAATATCTTCCGTTCAAAACTGGAAAGAAGCTTTCTGAGAAACTGCTCTGTGTTCTGTTAATTAATCTCACAGAGTTACATCTTTCCCTTCAAGAAGCCTTTCGCTAAGGCTGTTCTTGTGGAATTGGCAAAGGGTTATTTGGAAGCCCATAGAAGGCTATGGTGAAAAAGGAAATAACTTCCGTTGAAAACTGGAAAGAAGCTTTCTGAGAAACTGCTCTGTGTTCTGTTAATTCATCTCACAGAGTTACATCTTTCCCTTCAAGAAACCTTTCGCTAAGGCTGTTCTTGTGGAATTGGCAAAGGGATATTTGGAAGCCAATAGAGGGCTATGGTGAAAAACGAAATATCTTCCTTTCAAAACTGGAAAGAAGCTTTCTGAGAATCTGCTCTGTGTTCTGTTAATTCATCTCACAGAGTTACATCTTTCCCTTCAAGAAGTCTTTCGCTAAGGCTGTTCTTGTGGAATTGGAAATGGGATATTTGGAAGCCCATAGAGGGCTATGGTGAAAAAGGAAATATCTTCCGTTGAAAACTGGAAACAATCCTTCTGAGAAACTGCTCTGTGTTCTGTTAATTCATCTCACAGAGTTACATCTTTCCCTTCAAGAAGCCTTTCGCTAAGGCTGTTCTTGTGGAATTGGCAAAGGGATTTTGGAAGCCCATAGAGGGCTATGGTGAAAAAGGAAATATCTTCCGTTCAAAACTGGAAAGAAGCTTTCTGAGAAACTGCTCTGTGTTCTGTTAATTCATCTCACAGAGTTACATCTTTCCCTTCAAGAAGCCTTTCGCTAAGGCTGTTCTTGTGGAATTGGCAAAGGGATATTTCGAAGCCCATAGAGGGCTATGGTGAAAAAGGAAATATCATCGGTTCAAAACTGGAAAGAAGCTTTCTCAGAAACTGCTCTGTGTTCTGTTAATTCATCTCACAGAGTTACATCTTTCCCTTCAAGAAGCCTTTCGCTAAGGCTGTTCTTGTGGAATTGGCAAAGGGATATTTGGAAGCCCATAGAGGGCTACGGTGAAAAAGGAAATATCTTCCGTTCAAAACTGGAAAGAAGCTTTCTGAGAAACTGCTCTGTGTTCTGTTAATTCATCTCACAGAGTTACATCTTTCCCTTCAAGAAGCCTTTCGCTAAGGCTGTTCTTGTGGAATTGGCAAAGGGGTATTTGGAAGCCCATAGAGGGCTATGGTGAAAAAGGAAATATCTTCCGTTGAAAACTGGAAAGAAGCTTTCTGAGAAACTGCTCTGTGTTCTGTTAATTCATCTCACAGAGTTACATCTTTCCCTTCAAGAAGCCTTTCGCTAAGGCTGTTCTTGTGGAATTGGCAAAGTCATATTTGGAAGCTCATAGAGGGCTATGGTGAAAAAGGAAATATCTTCCGTTCAAAACTGGAAAAAGCTTTCTGAGAAACTGCTCTGTGTTCTGTAAATTCATCTCACAGAGTTACATCTTTCCCTTCAAGAAGCCTTTCGCTAAGGCTGTTCTTGTGGAATTGAAAAAGGGATATTTAGAATTCCATAGAGGGCTATGGTGAAAAAGGAAATATCTTACGTTCAAAACTGGAAAGAAGCTTTCTGAGAAACTGCTCTGTGTTCTGTTAATTCATCTCACAGAGTTACATCTTTCCCTTCAAGAAGCCTTTCGCTAAGGCTCTTTTTGTGGAATTGGCAAAGGGATATTTGGAAGCCCATAGAGGGCTATTTTGAAAAAGGAAATATCTTCCGTTCAAGACTGGAAAGAAGCGTTCTGAGAAACTGCTCTGTGTTCTGTTTATTCATCTCACAGAGTTACATCTTTCCCTTCAAGAAGCCTTTCGCTAAGGCTCTTTTTGTGGAATTGGCAAAGGGATATTTGGAAGCCCATAGAGGGCTATTTTGAAAAAGGAAATATCTTCCGTTCAAGACTGGAAAGAAGCTTTCTGAAAAACTGCTCTGTGTTCTGTTAATTCATCTCACAGAGTTACATCTTTCCCTTCAAGAAGTCTTTCGCTAAGGCTGTTATTGTGGAATTGGCAAAGGGATATTTGGAAGCCCATAGAGGGCTATGGTGAAAAAGGAAATATCTTCCGTTCAAAACTGGAAAGAAGCTTTCTGAGAAACTGCTCTGTGTTCTGTTAATTCATCTCACAGAGTTACATCTCTCCCTTCAAGTAGCCTTTCGCTAAGGCTGTTCTTGTGGAATTGGCAAAGGGATATTTGGAAGCCCATAGAGGGCTACGGTGAAAAAGGAAATATCTTCCGTTCAAAACTGGAAAGAAGCTTTCTGAGAAAATGCTCTCTGTTCTGTTAATTCATCTCACAGAGTTACATCTTTCCCCTCAAGAAGCCTTTCGCTAAGGCTGTTCTTGTGGAATTGGCAAAGTCATATTTGGAAGCTCATAGAGGGCTATGGTGAAAAAGGAAGTATCTTCCGTTCAAAACTGGAAAAAGCTTTCTGAGAAACTGCTCTGTGTTCCGTAAATTCATCTCACAGATTTACATCTTTCCCTTCAAGAAGCCTTTCGCTAAGGCTGTTCTTGTGGAATTGAAAAAGGGATATTTAGAATTCCATAGAGGGCTATGGTGAAAAAGGAAATATCTTCCGTTCAAAACTGGAAAGAAGCTTTCTGAGAAACTGGTCTGTGTTCTGTTAATTCATCTCACAGAGTTACATCTTTCCCTTCAAAAAGCCTTTCGCTAAGGCTGTTCTGGTGGAATTGGCAAAGGGATATTTGGAAACCCATAGAGGGCTATGGTGAAAAAGGAAATATCTTCCGTTCAAACCTGGAAAGAAGCTTTCTCAGAAACTGCTCTGTGTTCTGTTAATTCATCTCACAGAGTTACATCTTTCCCTTCAAGAAGCCTTTCGCTAAGGCTGTTCTTGTGGAATTGGCAAAGGGATATTTGGAAGCCCATAGAGGGCTATGGTGAAAAAGGAAATATCTTCCGTTCAAAACTGGAAAGAAGCTTTCTGAGAAACTGCTCTGTGTTCTGTTAATTCATCTCACAGAGTTACATCTTTCCCTTCAAGAAGCCTTTCGCTAAGGCTGTTCTTGTGGAATTGGTAAAGGGATATTTGAAAGCCCATAGAGGGCTATGGTGAAAAAAAGAAATATCTTCCGTTGAAAACTGGAAACAAGCCTTCTGAGAAACTGCTCTTTGTTCTGTTAATTCATCTCACAGAGTTACATCTTTCCCTTCAGGAAGCCTTTCGCTAAGGCTGTTCTTGTGGAATTGGCAAAGGGATGTTTCGAAGCCCATAGAGGGCTTTGGTGAAAAAGGAAATATCTTCCGTTCAAAACTGGAAAGAAGCTTTCTGAGAAACTGTTCTGTGTTCGGTAAATTCACCTCACAGAGTTACATCTTTCCCTTCAAGAAGCCTTTCGCTAAGGCTGTTCTTGTGGAATTGGCAAAGGGATATTTGGAAGACCATAGAGGGCTATGGTGAAAAAGGAAATATCTTCCGTTCAAAACTGGAAAGAAGCTTTCTGAGAAACTGCTCTGTGTTCTGTTAATTCATCTCACAGAGTTACATCTTTCCCTTCAAGAAGCCTTTCGCTAAGGCTGTTCTTGTGGAATTGGCAAAGGGATATTTGGAAGCCCATAGAGGGCTATGGTGAAAAAGGAAATATCTTCCGTTCAATACTTGAAAGAAGCTTTCTGAGAAACTGCTCTGTGTTCTGTTAATTCATCTCACAGAGTTACATCTCTCCCTTCAAGTAGCCTTTCGCTAAGGCTGTTCTTGTGGAATTGGCAAAGGGATATTTGGAAGCCCATAGAGGGCTATGGTGAAAAAGGAAATAGCTTCCGTTCAAAACTGGAAAGAAGCTTTCTGAGAAACTGCTCTGTGTTCTGTTAATTCATCTCACAGAGTTACATCTTTTCCTTCAAGAAGCCTTTCGCTAAGGCTGTTCTTGTGGAATTGGCAAAGTCATATTTGGAAGCTCATAGAGGGCTATGGTGAAAAAGGAAATATCTTCCGTTCAAAACTGGAAAGAAGCTTTCTGAGAAACTGCTCTGTGTTCTGTAAATTCATCTCACAGAGTTACATCTTTCCCTTCAAGAAGCCTTTCGCTAAGGCTGTTCTTGTGGAATTGGCAAAGGGATATTTGGAAGCCCATAGAGGGCTATGGTGAAAAAGGAAATATCTTCCGTTCAAAACTGGAAAGAAGCTTTCTGAGAAACTGCTCTGTGTTCTGTTAACTCATCTCACAGAGTTACATCTTTCCCTTCAAGAAGCCTTTCGCTAAGGCTCTTCTTGTGGAATTGGCAAAGGGGTATTTGGAAGCCCATAGAGGGCTATGGTGAAAAACGAAATATCTTCCGTTCAAAACTGGAAAGAAGCTTTCTGAGAAACTGCTCTGTGTTCTGTAAATTCATCTCACAGAGTTACATCTTTCCCTTCAAGAAGCCTTTCGCTAAGGCTGTTCTTGTGGAATTGGCAAAGGGATATTTGGAAGCCCATAGAGGGCTATGGTGAAAAAGGAAATATCTTCCGTTCAAACTGGAAAGAAGCTTTCTGAGAAACTGCTCTGTGTTCTGTTAATTCATCTCACAGAGTTACATCTTTCCCTTCATGAAGCCTTTCGCTAAGGCTGTTCTTGTGGAATTGGCAAAGTCATATTTGGAAGCTCATAGAGGGCTATGGTGAAAAAGGAAATGTCTTCCGTTCAAAACTGGAAAGAAGCTTTCTGAGAAACTGCTCTGTGTTCTGTTAATTCATCTCACAGAGTTACATCTTTCCCTTCAAGAAGCCTTTCGCTAAGGCTGTTCTAGTGGAATTGGCAAAGGGATATTTGGAAGCCCATAGAGGGCTATGGTGAAAAAGGAAATATCATCCGTTTAAAACTGGATAGAAGCTTTCTGAGAAACTGCTCTGTGTTCTGTTAATTCATCTCACAAAGTTACATCTTTCCCTTCAAGAAGCCTTTCGCTAAGGCTCTTTTTGTGGAATTGGCAAAGGGATATTTGGAAGCCCATAGAGGGCTATTTTGAAAAAGGAAATATCTTCCGTTCAAGACTGGAAAGAAGCTTTCTGAGAAACTGCTCTGTGTTCTGTTAATTCATCTCACAGAGTTACATCTTTCCCTTCAAGAAGTCTTTCGCTAAGGCTGTTATTGTGGAATTGGCAAAGGGATATTTGGAAGCCCATAGAGGGCTATGGTGAAAAAGGAAATAGCTTCCGTTCAAAACTGGAAAGAAGCTTTCTGAGAAACTGCTCTGTGTTCTGTTAATTCATCTCACAGAGTTACATCTTTCCCTTCAAGAAGCCTTTCGCTAAGGCTGTTCTTGTGGAATTGGTAAAGGGATATTTGAAAGCCCATAGAGGGCTATGGTGAAAAAAAGAAATATCTTCCGTTGAAAACTGGAAACAAGCCTTCTGAGAAACTGCTCTTTGTTCTGTTAATTCATCTCACAGAGTTACATCTTTCCCTTCAGGAAGCCTTTCGCTAAGGCTGTTCTTGTGGAATTGGCAAAGGGATGTTTCGAAGCCCATAGAGGGCTTTGGTGAAAAAGGAAATATCTTCCGTTCAAAACTGGAAAGAAGCTTTCTGAGAAACTGTTCTGTGTTCGGTAAATTCACCTCACAGAGTTACATCTTTCCCTTCAAGAAGCCTTTCGCTAAGGCTGTTCTTGTGGAATTGGCAAAGGGATATTTGGAAGACCATAGAGGGCTATGGTGAAAAAGGAAATATCTTCCGTTCAAAACTGGAAAGAAGCTTTCTGAGAAACTGCTCTGTGTTCTGTTAATTCATCTCACAGAGTTACATCTTTCCCTTCAAGAAGCCTTTCGCTAAGGCTGTTCTTGTGGAATTGGCAAAGGGATATTTGGAAGCCCATAGAGGGCTATGGTGAAAAAGGAAATATCTTCCGTTCAATACTTGAAAGAAGCTTTCTGAGAAACTGCTCTGTGTTCTGTTAATTCATCTCACAGAGTTACATCTCTCCCTTCAAGTAGCCTTTCGCTAAGGCTGTTCTTGTGGAATTGGCAAAGGGATATTTGGAAGCCCATAGAGGGCTATGGTGAAAAAGGAAATAGCTTCCGTTCAAAACTGGAAAGAAGCTTTCTGAGAAACTGCTCTGTGTTCTGTTAATTCATCTCACAGAGTTACATCTTTTCCTTCAAGAAGCCTTTCGCTAAGGCTGTTCTTGTGGAATTGGCAAAGTCATATTTGGAAGCTCATAGAGGGCTATGGTGAAAAAGGAAATATCTTCCGTTCAAAACTGGAAAGAAGCTTTCTGAGAAACTGCTCTGTGTTCTGTAAATTCATCTCACAGAGTTACATCTTTCCCTTCAAGAAGCCTTTCGCTAAGGCTGTTCTTGTGGAATTGGCAAAGGGATATTTGGAAGCCCATAGAGGGCTATGGTGAAAAAGGAAATATCTTCCGTTCAAAACTGGAAAGAAGCTTTCTGAGAAACTGCTCTGTGTTCTGTTAACTCATCTCACAGAGTTACATCTTTCCCTTCAAGAAGCCTTTCGCTAAGGCTCTTCTTGTGGAATTGGCAAAGGGGTATTTGGAAGCCCATAGAGGGCTATGGTGAAAAAGGAAATATCTTCCGTTCAAAACTGGAAAGAAGCTTTCTGAGAAACTGCTCTGTGTTCTGTTAATTCATCTCACAGAGTTACATCTTTCCCTTCAAGAAGCCTTTCGCTAAGGCTGTTCTTGTGGAATTGGCAAAGGGATATTTGGAAGCCCATAGAGGGCTATGGTGAAAAAGGAAATATCTTCCGTTCAAACTGGAAAGAAGCTTTCTGAGAAACTGCTCTGTGTTCTGTTAATTCATCTCACAGAGTTACATCTTTCCCTTCATGAAGCCTTTCGCTAAGGCTGTTCTTGTGGAATTGGCAAAGTCATATTTGGAAGCTCATAGAGGGCTATGGTGAAAAAGGAAATATCTTCCGTTCAAAACTGGAAAGAAGCTTTCTGAGAAACTGCTCTGTGTTCTGTTAATTCATCTCACAGAGTTACATCTTTCCCTTCAAGAAGCCTTTCGCTAAGGCTGTTCTAGTGGAATTGGCAAAGGGATATTTGGAAGCCGATAGAGGGCTATGGTGAAAAAGGAAATATCATCCGTTTACAACTGGATAGAAGCTTTCTGAGAAACTGCTCTGTGTTCTGTTAATTCATCTCACAAAGTTACATCTTTCCCTTCAAGAAGCCTTTCGCTAAGGCTCTTTTTGTGGAATTGGCAAAGGGATATTTGGAAGCCCATAGAGGGCTATTTTGAAAAAGGAAATATCTTCCGTTCAAGACTGGAAAGAAGCTTTCTGAGAAACTGCTCTGTGTTCTGTTAATTCATCTCACAGAGTTACATCTTTCCCTTCAAGAAGTCTTTCGCTAAGGCTGTTATTGTGGAATTGGCAAAGGGATATTTGGAAGCCCATAGGGGCTATGGTGAAAAAGGAAATATCTTCCGTTCAAAACTGGAAAGAAGCTTTCTGAGAAACTGCTCTGTGTTCTGTTAATTCATCTCACAGAGTTACATCTCTCCCTTCAAGTAGCCTTTCGCTAAGGCTGTTCTTGTGGAATTGGCAAAGGGATATTTGGAAGCCCATAGAGGGCTATGGTGAAAAAAAGAAATATCTTCCGTTGAAAACTGGAAACAAGCCTTCTGAGAGACTGCTCTTTGTTCTGTTAATTCATCTCACAGAGTTACATCTTTCCCTTCAGGAAGCCTTTCGCTAAGGCTGTTCTTGTGGAATTGGCAAAGGGATGTTTCGAAGCCCATAGAGGGCTTTGGTGAAAAAGGAAATATCTTCCGTTCAAAACTGGAAAGAAGCTTTCTGAGAAACTGTTCTGTGTTCGGTAAATTCACCTCACAGAGTTACATCTTTCCCTTCAAGAAGCCTTTCGCTAAGGCTGTTCTTGTGGAATTGGCAAAGGGATATTTGGAAGCCCATAGAGGGCTATGGTGAAAAAGGAAATATCTTCCGTTCAAAACTGGAAAGAAGCTTTCTGAGAAACTGCTCTGTGTTCTGTTAACTCATCTCACAGAGTTACATCTTTCCCTTCAAGAAGCCTTTCGCTAAGGCTCTTCTTGTGGAATTGGCAAAGGGGTATTTGGAAGCCCATAGAGGGCTATGGTGAAAAAGGAAATATCTTCCGTTCAAAACTGGAAAGAAGCTTTCTGAGAAACTGCTCTGTGTTCTGTTAATTCATCTCACAGAGTTACATCTTTCCCTTCAAGAAGCCTTTCGCTAAGGCTGTTCTTGTGGAATTGGCAAAGGGATATTTGGAAGCCCATAGAGGGCTATGGTGAAAAAGGAAATATCTTCCGTTCAAACTGGAAAGAAGCTTTCTGAGAAACTGCTCTGTGTTCTGTTAATTCATCTCACAGAGTTACATCTTTCCCTTCAAGAAGCCTTTCGCTAAGGCTGTTCTAGTGGAATTGGCAAAGGGATATTTGGAAGCCCATAGAGGGCTATGGTGAAAAAGGAAATATCATCCGTTTAAAACTGGATAAAAGCTTTCTGAGAAACTGCTCTGTGTTCTGTTAATTCATCTCACAAAGTTACATCTTTCCCTTCAAGAAGCCTTTCGCTAAGGCTCTTTTTGTGGAATTGGCAAAGGGATATTTGGAAGCCCATAGAGGGCTATTTTGAAAAAGGAAATATCTTCCGTTCAAGACTGGAAAGAAGCTTTCTGAGAAACTGCTCTGTGTTCTGTTAATTCATCTCACAAAGTTACATCTTTCCCTTCAAGTAGCCTTTCGCTAAGGCTGTTCTTGTGGAATTGGCAAAGGGATATTTGGAAGCCCATAGAGGGCTATGGTGAAAAAGGAAATAGCTTCCGTTCAAAACTGGAAAGAAGCTTTCTGAGAAACTGCTCTGTGTTCTGTTAATTCATCTCACAGAGTTACATCTTTCCCTTCAAGAAGTCTTTCGCTAAGGCTGTTATTGTGGAATTGGCAAAGGGATATTTGGAAGCCCATAGGGGCTATGGTGAAAAAGGAAATATCTTCCGTTCAAAACTGGAAAGAAGCTTTCTGAGAAACTGCTCTGTGTTCTGTTAATTCATCTCACAGAGTTACATCTCTCCCTTCAAGTAGCCTTTCGCTAAGGCTGTTCTTGTGGAATTGGCAAAGGGATATTTGGAAGCCCATAGAGGGCTATGGTGAAAAAGGAAATAGCTTCCGTTCAAAACTGGAAAGAAGCTTTCTGAGAAACTGCTCTGTGTTCTGTAAATTCATCTCACAGAGTTACATCTTTCCCTTCAAGAAGCCTTTCGCTAAGGCTGTTCTTGTGGAATTGGCAAAGGGATATTTGGAAGCCCATAGAGGGCTATGGTGAAAAAGGAAATATCTTCCGTTCAAAACTGGAAAGAAGCTTTCTGAGAAACTGCTCTGTGTTCTGTTAACTCATCTCACAGAGTTACATCTTTCCCTTCAAGAAGCCTTTCGCTAAGGCTGTTCTTGTGGAATTGGCAAAGTCATATTTGGAAGCCCATAGAGGGCTATGGTGAAAAAGGAAATATCTTCCGTTCAAAACTGGAAAGAAGCTTTCTGAGAAACTGCTCTGTGTTCTGTTAATTCATCTCACAGAGTTACATCTTTCCCTTCAAGAAGCCTTTCGCTAAGGCTGTTCTAGTGGAATTGGCAAAGGGATATTTGGAAGCCCATAGAGGGCTATGGTGAAAAAGGAAATATCATACGTTTAAAACTGGATAGAAGCTTTCTGAGAAACTGCTCTGTGTTCTGTTAATTCATCTCACAAAGTTACATCTTTCCCTTCAAGAAGCCTTTCGCTAAGGCTCTTTTTGTGGAATTGGCAAAGGGATATTTGGAAGCCCATAGAGGGCTATTTTGAAAAAGGAAATATCTTCCGTTCAAGACTGGAAAGAAGCTTTCTGAGAAACTGCTCTGTGTTCTGTTAATTCATCTCACAGAGTTACATCTTTCCCTTCAAGAAGTCTTTCGCTAAGGCTGTTATTGTGGAATTGGCAAAGGGATATTTGGAAGCCCATAGGGGCTATGGTGAAAAAGGAAATATCTTCCGTTCAAAACTGGAAAGAAGCTTTCTGAGAAACTGCTCTGTGTTCTGTTAATTCATCTCACAGAGTTACATCTCTCCCTTCAAGTAGCCTTTCGCTAAGGCTGTTCTTGTGGAATTGGCAAAGGGATATTTGGAAGCCCATAGAGGGCTATGGTGAAAAAGGAAATAGCTTCCGTTCAAAACTGGAAAGAAGCTTTCTGAGAAACTGCTCTGTGTTCTGTTAATTCATCTCACAGAGTTACATCTTTTCCTTCAAGAAGCCTTTCGCTAAGGCTGTTCTTGTGGAATTGGCAAAGTCATATTTGGAAGCTCATAGAGGGCTATGGTGAAAAAGGAAATGTCTTCCGTTCAAAACTGGAAAGAAGCTTTCTGAGAAACTGCTCTGTGTTCTGTAAATTCATCTCACAGAGTTACATCTTTCCCTTCAAGAAGCCTTTCGCTAAGGCTGTTCTTGTGGAATTGGCAAAGGGATATTTGGAAGCCCATAGAGGGCTATGGTGAAAAAGGAAATATCTTCCGTTCAAAACTGGAAAGAAGCTTTCTGAGAAACTGCTCTGTGTTCTGTTAACTCATCTCACAGAGTTACATCTTTCCCTTCAAGAAGCCTTTCGCTAAGGCTCTTCTTGTGGAATTGGCAAAGGGGTATTTGGAAGCCCATAGAGGGCTATGGTGAAAAAGGAAATATCTTCCGTTCAAAACTGGAAAGAAGCTTTCTGAGAAACTGCTCTGTGTTCTGTTAATTCATCTCACAGAGTTACATCTTTCCCTTCAAGAAGCCTTTCGCTAAGGCTGTTCTTGTGGAATTGGCAAAGGGATATTTGGAAGCCCATAGAGGGCTATGGTGAAAAAGGAAATATCTTCCGTTCAAACTGGAAAGAAGCTTTCTGAGAAACTGCTCTGTGTTCTGTTAATTCATCTCACAGAGTTACATCTTTCCCTTCAAGAAGCCTTTCACTAAGGCTGTTCTAGTGGAATTGGCAAAGGGATATTTGGAAGCCCATAGAGGGCTATGGTGAAAAAGGAAATATCATCCGTTTAAAACTGGATAGAACCTTTCTGAGAAACTGCTCTGTGTTCTGTTAATTCATCTCACAAAGTTACATCTTTCCCTTCAAGAAGCCTTTCGCTAAGGCTCTTTTTGTGGAATTGGCAAAGGGATATTTGGAAGCCCATAGAGGGCTATTTTGAAAAAGGAAATATCTTCCGTTCAAGACTGGAAAGAAGCTTTCTGAGAAACTGCTCTGTGTTCTGTTAATTCATCTCACAGAGTTACATCTTTCCCTTCAAGAAGTCTTTCGCTAAGGCTGTTATTGTGGAATTGGCAAAGGGATATTTGGAAGCCCATAGGGGCTATGGTGAAAAAGGAAATATCTTCCGTTCAAAACTGGAAAGAAGCTTTCTGAGAAACTGCTCTGTGTTCTGTTAATTCATCTCACAGAGTTACATCTCTCCCTTCAAGTAGCCTTTCGCTAAGGCTGTTCTTGTGGAATTGGCAAAGGGATATTTGGAAGCCCATAGAGGGCTATGGTGAAAAAGGAAATAGCTTCCGTTCAAAACTGGAAAGAAGCTTTCTGAGAAACTGCTCTGTGTTCTGTTAATTCATCTCACAGAGTTACATCTTTTCCTTCAAGAAGCCTTTCGCTAAGGCTGTTCTTGTGGAATTGGCAAAGTCATATTTGGAAGCTCATAGAGGGCTATGGTGAAAAAGGAAATATCTTCCGTTCAAAACTGGAAAGAAGCTTTCTGAGAAACTGCTCTGTGTTCTGTAAATTCATCTCACAGAGTTACATCTTTCCCTTCAAGAAGCCTTTCGCTAAGGCTGTTCTTGTGGAATTGGCAAAGGGATATTTGGAAGCCCATAGAGGGCTATGGTGAAAAAGGAAATATCTTCCGTTCAAAACTGGAAAGAAGCTTTCTGAGAAACTGCTCTGTGTTCTGTTAACTCATCTCACAGAGTTACATCTTTCCCTTCAAGAAGCCTTTCGCTAAGGCTCTTCTTGTGGAATTGGCAAAGGGGTATTTGGAAGCCCATAGAGGGCTATGGTGAAAAAGGAAATATCTTCCGTTCAAAACTGGAAAGAAGCTTTCTGAGAAACTGCTCTGTGTTCTGTTAATTCATCTCACAGAGTTACATCTTTCCCTTCAAGAAGCCTTTCGCTAAGGCTGTTCTTGTGGAATTGGCAAAGGGATATTTGGAAGCCCATAGAGGGCTATGGTGAAAAAGGAAATATCTTCCGTTCAAACTGGAAAGAAGCTTTCTGAGAAACTGCTCTGTGTTCTGTTAATTCATCTCACAGAGTTACATCTTTCCCTTCATGAAGCCTTTCGCTAAGGCTGTTCTTGTGGAATTGGCAAAGTCATATTTGGAAGCTCATAGAGGGCTATGGTGAAAAAGGAAATATCTTCCGTTCAAAACTGGAAAGAAGCTTTCTCAGAAACTGCTCTGTGTTCTGTTAATTCATCTCACAGAGTTACATCTTTCCCTTCAAGAAGCCTTTCGCTAAGGCTGTTCTAGTGGAATTGGCAAAGGGATATTTGGAAGCCCATAGAGGGCTATGGTGAAAAAGGAAATATCATCCGTTTAAAACTGGATAGAAGCTTTCTGAGAAACTGCTCTGTGTTCTGTTAATTCATCTCACAAAGTTACATCTTTCCCTTCAAGAAGCCTTTCGCTAAGGCTCTTTTTGTGGAATTGGCAAAGGGATATTTGGAAGCCCATAGAGGGCTATTTTGAAAAAGGAAATATCTTCCGTTCAAGACTGGAAAGAAGCTTTCTGAGAAACTGCTCTGTGTTCTGTTAATTCATCTCACAGAGTTACATCTTTCCCTTCAAGAAGTCTTTCGCTAAGGCTGTTATTGTGGAATTGGCAAAGGGATATTTGGAAGCCCATAGAGGGCTATGGTGAAAAAGGAAATAGCTTCCGTTCAAAACTGGAAAGAAGCTTTCTGAGAAACTGCTCTGTGTTCTGTTAATTCATCTCACAGAGTTACATCTTTCCCTTCAAGAAGCCTTTCGCTAAGGCTGTTCTTGTGGAATTGGTAAAGGGATATTTGAAAGCCCATAGAGGGCTATGGTGAAAAAAAGAAATATCTTCCGTTGAAAACTGGAAACAAGCCTTCTGAGAAACTGCTCTTTGTTCTGTTAATTCATCTCACAGAGTTACATCTTTCCCTTCAGGAAGCCTTTCGCTAAGGCTGTTCTTGTGGAATTGGCAAAGGGATGTTTCGAAGCCCATAGAGGGCTTTGGTGAAAAAGGAAATATCTTCCGTTCAAAACTGGAAAGAAGCTTTCTGAGAAACTGTTCTGTGTTCGGTAAATTCACCTCACAGAGTTACATCTTTCCCTTCAAGAAGCCTTTCGCTAAGGCTGTTCTTGTGGAATTGGCAAAGGGATATTTGGAAGCCCATAGACGGCTATGGTGAAAAAGGAAATATCTTCCGTTCAATACTTGAAAGAAGCTTTCTGAGAAACTGCTCTGTGTTCTGTTAATTCATCTCACAGAGTTACATCTCTCCCTTCAAGTAGCCTTTCGCTAAGGCTGTTCTTGTGGAATTGGCAAAGGGATATTTGGAAGCCCATAGAGGGCTATGGTGAAAAAGGAAATAGCTTCCGTTCAAAACTGGAAAGAAGCTTTCTGAGAAACTGCTCTGTGTTCTGTTAATTCATCTCACAGAGTTACATCTTTTCCTTCAAGAAGCCTTTCGCTAAGGCTGTTCTTGTGGAATTGGCAAAGTCATATTTGGAAGCTCATAGAGGGCTATGGTGAAAAAGGAAATATCTTCCGTTCAAAACTGGAAAGAAGCTTTCTGAGAAACTGCTCTGTGTTCTGTAAATTCATCTCACAGAGTTACATCTTTCCCTTCAAGAAGCCTTTCGCTAAGGCTGTTCTTGTGGAATTGGCAAAGGGATATTTGGAAGCCCATAGAGGGCTATGGTGAAAAAGGAAATATCTTCCGTTCAAAACTGGAAAGAAGCTTTCTGAGAAACTGCTCTGTGTTCTGTTAACTCATCTCACAGAGTTACATCTTTCCCTTCAAGAAGCCTTTCGCTAAGGCTCTTCTTGTGGAATTGGCAAAGGGGTATTTGGAAGCCCATAGAGGGCTATGGTGAAAAAGGAAATATCTTCCGTTCAAAACTGGAAAGAAGCTTTCTGAGAAACTGCTCTGTGTTCTGTTAATTCATCTCACAGAGTTACATCTTTCCCTTCAAGAAGCCTTTCGCTAAGGCTGTTCTTGTGGAATTGGCAAAGGGATATTTGGAAGCCCATAGAGGGCTATGGTGAAAAAGGAAATATCTTCCGTTCAAACTGGAAAGAAGCTTTCTGAGAAACTGCTCTGTGTTCTGTTAATTCATCTCACAGAGTTACATCTTTCCCTTCATGAAGCCTTTCGCTAAGGCTGTTCTTGTGGAATTGGCAAAGTCATATTTGGAAGCTCATAGAGGGCTATGGTGAAAAAGGAAATATCTTCCGTTCAAAACTGGAAAGAAGCTTTCTGAGAAACTGCTCTGTGTTCTGTTAATTCATCTCACAGAGTTACATCTTTCCCTTCAAGAAGCCTTTCGCTAAGGCTGTTCTAGTGGAATTGGCAAAGGGATATTTGGAAGCCCATAGAGGGCTATGGTGAAAAAGGAAATATCATCCGTTTAAAACTGGATAGAAGCTTTCTGAGAAACTGCTCTGTGTTCTGTTAATTCATCTCACAAAGTTACATCTTTCCCTTCAAGAAGCCTTTCGCTAAGGCTCTTTTTGTGGAATTGGCAAAGGGATATTTGGAAGCCCATAGAGGGCTACTTTGAAAAAGGAAATATCTTCCGTTCAAGACTGGAAAGAAGCTTTCTGAGAAACTGCTCTGTGTTCTGTTAATTCATCTCACAGAGTTACATCTTTCCCTTCAAGAAGTCTTTCGCTAAGGCTGTTATTGTGGAATTGGCAAAGGGATATTTGGAAGCCCATAGGGGCTATGGTGAAAAAGGAAATATCTTCCGTTCAAAACTGGAAAGAAGCTTTCTGAGAAACTGCTCTGTGTTCTGTTAATTCATCTCACAGAGTTACATCTCTCCCTTCAAGTAGCCTTTCGCTAAGGCTGTTCTTGTGGAATTGGCAAAGGGATATTTGGAAGCCCATAGAGGGCTACGGTCAAAAAGGAAATAGCTTCCGTTCAAAACTGGAAAGAAGCTTTCTGAGAAACTGCTCTGTGTTCTGTTAATTCATCTCACAGAGTTACATCTTTCCCTTCAAGAAGCCTTTCGCTAAGGCTGTTCTTGTGGAATTGGCAAAGGGATATTTGGAAGCCCATAGAGGGCTATGGTGAAAAAGGAAATATCTTCCGTTCAAAACTGGAAAGAAGCTTTCTGAGAAACTGCTCTGTGTTCTGTTAATTAATCTCACAGAGATACATCTTTCCATTCAAGAAGCCTTTCGCTAAGGCTGTTCTTGTGCAATTGGCAAAGGGATATTTGGAAGCCCATAGAGGGCTATGGTGAAAAAGGAAATATCTTCCTTTCAAAACTGGAAAGAAGCTTTCTGAGAATCTGCTCTGTGTTCTGTTAATTCATCTCACAGAGTTACATCTTTCCCTTCAAGAAGCCTTTCGCTAAGGCTGTTCTTGTGGAATTGGAAAAGGGATATTTGGAAGCCCATAGAGGGCTATGGTGAAAAAGGAAATAACTTCCGTTGAAAACTGGAAACAATCCTTCTGAGAAACTGCTCTGTGTTCTGTTAATTCATCTCACAGAGTTACATCTTTCCCTTCAGGAAGTCTTTCGCTAAGGCTGTTATTGTGGAATTGGCAAAGGGATATTTGGAAGCCCATAGAGGGCTATGGTGAAAAAGGAAATATCTTCCGTTCTAAACTTGAAAGAAGCTTTCTGAGAAACTGCTCTGTGTTCTGTTAATTCATCTCAAAGAGTTACATCTTTCCCTTCAAGAAGCCTTTCGCTAAGGCTGTTCTTGTGGAATTGGCAAAGGGATATTTGGAAGCCCATAGATGGTTATGGTGAAAAAGGAAATATCTTCCGTTCAAAACTGGAAAGAAGCTTTCTGAGAAACTTCTCTGTGTTCTGTTAATTAATCTCACAGAGTTACATCTTTCCCTTCAAGAAGACTTTCGCTAAGGCTGTTCTTGTGGAATTGGCAAAGGGATATTTGGAAGCCCATAGAGGGCTATGGTGAAAAAGGAAATATCTACCGTTCAAAACTGGAAAGAAGCTTTCTGAGAAACTGCTCTGTGTTCTGTTAATTCAACTCACAGTGTTACATCTTTCCCTTCAAGAAGCCTTTCGCTAAGGCTGTTCTTGTGGAATTGGCGAAGTGATATTTGGAAGCCCATAGAGGGCTATGGTGAAAAAGGAAATTTCTTCCGTTCAAAACTGGAAAGAAGCTTTCTGAGAAACTGCTCTGTGTTCTGTTAATTCATCTCACAGTGTTACATCTTTCCCTTCAAGAAGCCTTTCGCTAAGGCTGTTCTTGTGGAATTGGCGAAGGGATATTTGGAAGCTCATAGAGGGCTATGGTGAAAAAGGAAATAGCTTCCGTTCAAAACTGGAAAGAAGCTTTCTGAGAAACTGCTCTGTGTTCTGTTAATTCATCTCACAGAGTTACATCTTTCCCTTCAAGAAGCCTTTCGCTAAGGCTGTTCTTGTGGAATTGGCAAAGGGATTTTGGAAACCCATAGAGGGCTATGGTGAAAAAGGAAATAGCTTCCGTTCAAAACTGGAAAGAAGCTTTCTGAGAAACTGGTCTGTGTTCTGTTCATTCATCTCACAGAGTTACATCTTTACCTTCAAAAAGCCTTTCGCTAAGGCTGTTCTGGTGGAATTGGCAATGGGATATTTAGAAACCCATAGAGGGCTATGGTGAAAAAGGAAATATCTTCCGTTCAAAACTGGAAAGAAGCTTTCTGAGAAACTGCTCTGTGTTCTGTTAATTCATCTCACAGAGTTACATCTTTCCCTTCAAGAAGCCTTTCGCTAAGGCTGTTCTTGTGGAATTGGCGAAGTGATATTTGGAAGCCCATAGAGGGCTATGGTGAAAAAGGAAATTTCTTCCGTTCAAAACTGGAAAGAAGCTTTCTGAGAAACTGCTCTGTGTTCTGTTAATTCATCTCACAGTGTTACATCTTTCCCTTCAAGAAGCCTTTCGCTAAGGCTGTTCTTGTGGAATTGGCGAAGGGATATTTGGAAGCTCATAGAGGGCTATGGTGAAAAAGGAAATATCTTCCGTTCAAAACTGGAAAGCAGCTTTCTGAGAAACTGCTCTGTGTTCTGTTAATTCATCTCACAGAGTTACATCTTTCCCTTCAAGAAGCCTTTCGCTAAGGCTGTTCTTGTGGAATTGGCAAAGGGATTTTGGAAACCCATAGAGGGCTATGGTGAAAAAGGAAATAGCTTCCGTTCAAAACTGGAAAGAAGCTTTCTGAGAAACTGGTCTGTTTTCTGTTCATTCATCTCACAGAGTTACATCTTTACCTTCAAAAAGCCTTTCGCTAAGGCTGTTCTGGTGGAATTGGCAATGGGATATTTAGAAACCCATAGAGGGCTATGGTGAAAAAGGAAATATCTTCCGTTCAAAACTGGAAAGAAGCTTTCTGAGAAACTGCTCTGTGTTCTGTTAATTCATCTCACAGAGTTACATCTTTCCCTTCAAGAAGCCTTTCGCTAAGGCTGTTCTTGTGGAATTGGTAAAGGGATATTTGGAAGCCCATAGAGGGCTACGGTGAAAAAGGAAATATCTTCCGTTGAAAACTGGAAACAAGCCTTCTGAGAAACTGCTCTGTGTTATGTTAATTCATCTCACAGAGTTACATCTTTCCCTACAAGAAGCCTTTCGCTAAGGCTGTTCTTGTGGAATTGGTAAAGGGATATTTGGAAGCCCATAGAGGGCTATGGTGAAAAAGGAAATATCATCCGTTGAAAACTGGAAACAAGCCTTCTCAGAAACTGCTCTGTGTTCTGTTAATCCATCTCACAGAGTTACATCTTT
Source organism: Chlorocebus sabaeus (assembly GCF_047675955.1). NCBI lineage: Eukaryota > Metazoa > Chordata > Mammalia > Primates > Cercopithecidae > Chlorocebus > Chlorocebus sabaeus. Next base: position 1,519,456 of record NW_027327925.1, on the reverse strand, counting down.
CCCTTCAAGAAGCCTTTCGCTAAGGCTGTTCTTGTGGAATTGGCAAAGGGATATTTGGAAGCCCATAGAGGGCTATGGTGAAAAAGGAAATATCTTCCGTTCAAAACTGGAAAGAAGCTTTCTGAGAAACTGTTCTGTGTTCGGTAAATTCACCTCACAGAGTTACAACTTTCCCTTCAAGAAGCCTTTCGCTAAGGCTGTTCTTGTGGAATTGGCAAAGAGATGTTTGGAAGCCCATAGAGGGCTATGGTGAAAAAGGAAATATCTTCCGTTCAAAACTGGAAACAAGCTTTCTGAGAAACTGCTCTGTGTTCTGTTAATTAATCTCACAGAGTTACATCTTTCCCTTCAAGAAGCCTTTCGCTAAGGCTGTTCTTGTGGAATTGGCAAAGGGATATTTGGAAGCCCATAGAAGGCTATGGTAAAAAAGGAAATAACTTCCGTTCAAAACTGGAAAGAAGCTTTCTGAGAAACTGCTCTGTGTTCTGTTAATTCATCTCACGGAGTTACATCTTTCCCTTCAAGAAACCTTTCGCTAAGGCTGTTCTTGTGGAATTGGCAAAGGGATATTTGGAAGCCAATAGAGGGCTATGGTGAAAAAGGAAATATCTTCCTTTCAAAACTGGAAAGAAGCTTTCTGATAATCTGCTCTGTGTTCTGTTAATTCATCTCACAGAGTTACATCTTTCCCTTCAAGAAGCCTTTCGCTAAGGCTGTTCTTGTGGAATTGGCAAAGGGATATTTCGAAGCCCATAGAGGGCTATGGTGAAAAAGGAAATATCATCCGTTCAAAACTGGAAAGAAGCTTTCTGAGAAACTGCTCTGTGTTCTGTTAATTCATCTCACAGAGTTACATCTTTCCCTTCAAGAAGCCTTTCGCTAAGGCTGTTCTTGTGGAATTGGCAAAGGGATATTTGGAAGCCCATAGAGGGCTACGGTGAAAAAGGAAATATCTTCCGTTCAAAACTGGAAAGAAGCTTTCTGAGAAACTGCTCTGTGTTCTGTTAATTCATCTCACAGAGTTACATCTTTCCCTTCAAGAAGCCTTTCGCTAAGGCTGTTCTTGTGGAATTGGCAAAGGGGTATTTGGAAGCCCATAGAGGGCTATGGTGAAAAAGGAAATATCTTCCGTTCAAAACTGGAAAGAAGCTTTCTGAGAAACTGCTCTGTGTTCTGTTAATTCATCTCACAGAGTTACATCTTTCCCTTCAAGAAGTCTTTCGCTAAGGCTGTTCTTGTGGAATTTGCAAAGTCATATTTGGAAGCTCATAGAGGGCTATGGTGAAAAAGGAAATATCTTCCGTTCAAAACTGGAAAAAGCTTTCTGAGAAACTGCTCTGTGTTCTGTAAATTCATCTCACAGAGTTACATCTTTCCCTTCAAGAAGCCTTTCGCTAAGGCTGTTCTTGTGGAATTGAAAAAGGGATATTTAGAATTCCATAGAGGGCTATGGTGAAAAAGGAAATATCTTCCGTTCAAAACTGGAAAGAAGCTTTCTGAGAAACTGGTCTGTGTTCTGTTAATTCATCTCACAGAGTTACATCTGTCCCTTCAAAAAGCATTTCGATAAGGCTGTTCTGGTGGAATTGGCAAAGGGATATTTGGAAACCCATAGAGGGTTATGGTGAAAAAGGAAATATCTTCCGTTCAAACCTGGAAAGAAGCTTTCTGAGAAACTGCTCTGTGTTCTGTTAATTCATCTCACAGAGTTACATCTTTCCCTTCAAGAAGCCTTTCGCTAAGGCTGTTCTTGTGGAATTGGCAAAGGGATATTTGGAAGCCCATAGAGGGCTATGGTGAAAAAGGAAATAGCTTCCGTTCAAAACTGGAAAGAAGCTTTCTGAGAAACTGCTCTGTGTTCTGTTAATTCATCTCACAGAGTTACATCTTTCCCTTCAAGAAGCCTTTCGCTAAGGCTGTTCTTGTGGAATTGGTAAAGGGATATTTGGAAGCCCATAGAGGGCTATGGTGAAAAAAAGAAATATCTTCCGTTGAACACTGGAAACAAGCCTTCTGAGAAACTGCTGTTTGTTCTGTTAATTCATCTCACAGAGTTACATCTTTCCCTTCAGGAAGCCTTTCGCTAAGGCTGTTCTTGTGGAATTGGCAAAGGGATATTTGGAAGACCATAGAGGGCTATGGTGAAAAAGGAAATATCTTCCGTTCAAAACTGGAAAGAAGCTTTCTGAGAAACTGCTCTGTGTTCTGTTAATTCATCTCACAGAGTTACATCTTTCCCTTCAAGAAGCCTTTCGCTAAGGCTGTTCTTGTGGAATTGGCAAAGGGATATTTGGAAGCCCATAGAGGGCTATGGTGAAAAAGGAAATAACTTCCGTTCAAAACTGGAAAGAAGCTTTCTGAGAAACTGCTCTGTGTTCTGTTAATTCATCTCACAGAGTTACATCTTTCCCTTCAAGAAGCCTTTCGCTAAGGCTGTTCTTGTGGAATTGGCAAAGGGATATTTGGAAGCTCATAGAGGGCTATGGTGAAAAAGGAAATATCTTCCGTTCAAAACTGGAAAGCAGCTTTCTGAGAAACTGCTCTGTGTTCTGTTAATTCATCTCACAGAGTTACATCTTTCCCTTCAAGAAGCCTTTCGCTAAGGCTGTTCTTGTGGAATTGGCAAAGGGATTTTTGAAACCCATAGAGGGCTATGGTGAAAAAGGAAATAGCTTCCGTTCAAAACTGGAAAGAAGCTTTCTGAGAAACTGCTCTGTGTTCTGTTAATTCATCTCACAGAGTTACATCTTTCCCTTCAAGAAGTCTTTCGCTAAGGCTGTTATTGTGGAATTGGCGAAGGGATATTTGGAAGCCCATAGAGGGCTATGGTGAAAAAGGAAATTTCTTCCGTTCAAAACTGGAAAGAAGCTTTCTGAGAAACTGCTCTGTGTTCTGTTAATTCATCTCACAGTGTTACATCTTTCCCTTCAAGAAGCCTTTCGCTAAGGCTGTTCTTGTGGAATTGGCGAAGGGATATTTGGAAGCTCATAGAGGGCTATGGTGAAAAAGGAAATATCTTCCGTTCAAAACTGGAAAGCAGCTTTCTGAGAAACTGCTCTGTGTTCTGTTAATTCATCTCACAGAGTTACATCTTTCCCTTCAAGAAGCCTTTCGCTAAGGCTGTTCTTGTGGAATTGGCAAAGGGATTTTGGAAACCCATAGAGGGCTATGGTGAAAAAGGAAATAGCTTCCGTTCAAAACTGGAAAGAAGCTTTCTGAGAAACTGGTCTGTGTTCTGTTCATTCATCTCACAGAGTTACATCTTTACCTTCAAAAAGCCTTTCGCTAAGGCTGTTCTGGTGGAATTGGCAATGGGATATTTAGAAACCCATAGAGGGCTATGGTGAAAAAGGAAATATCTTCCGTTCAAAACTGCAAAGAAGCTTTCTGAGAAACTGCTCTGTGTTCTGTTAATTCATCTCACAGAGTTACATCTTTCCCTTCAAGAAGCCTTTCGCTAAGGCTGTTCTTGTGGAATTGGTAAAGGGATATTTGGAAGCCCATAGAGGGCTACGGTGAAAAAGGAAATATCTTGCGTTGAAAACTGGAAACAAGCCTTCTGAGAAACTGCTCTGTGTTATGTTAATTCATCTCACAGAGTTACATCTTTCCCTTCAAGAAGCCTTTCGCTAAGGCTGTTCTTCTGGAATTGGCAAAGGGATATTTCGAAGCCCATAGAGGGCTATGGTGAAAAAGGAAATATCATCCGTTCAAAACTGGAAAGAAGCTTTCTGAGAAACTGCTCTGTGTTCTGTTAATTCATCTCACAGAGTTACATCTTTCCCTTCAAGAAGCCTTTCGCTAAGGCTGTTCTTGTGGAATTGGCAAAGGGATATTTGGAAACCCATAGAGGGCTATGGTGAAAAAGGAAATATCTTCCGTTCAAACCTGGAAAGAAGCTTTCTGAGAAACTGCTCTGTGTTCTGTTAATTCATCTCACAGAGTTACATCTTTCCCTTCAAGAAGCCTTTCGCTAAGGCTGTTCTTGTGGAATTGGCAAAGGGGTATTTGGAAGCCCATAGAGGGCTATGGTGAAAAAGGAAATATCTTCCGTTCAAAACTGGAAAGAAGCTTTCTGAGAAACTGCTCTGTGTTCTGTTAATTCATCTCACAGAGTTACATCTTTCCCTTCAAGAAGCCTTTCGCTAAGGCTGTTCTTGTGGAATTGGTAAAGGGATATTTGGAAGCCCATAGAGGGCTATGGTGAAAAAGGAAATATCATCCGTTGAAAACTGGAAACAAGCCTTCTCAGAAACTGCTCTGTGTTCTGTTAATCCATCTCACAGAGTTACATCTTTCCCTTCAAGAAGCCTTTCGCTAAAGCTGTTCTTGTGGAATTGGCAAAGGGATATTTGGAAGCCCATAGTGGGCTATGGTGAAAAAGGAAATATCTTCCGTTCAAAACTGGAAAGAAGCTTTCTGAGAAACTGTTCTGTGTTCGGTAAATTTACCTCACAGAGTTACAACTTTCCCTTCAAGAAGCCTTTCGCTAAGGCTGTTCTTGTGGAATTGGCAAAGAGATATTTGGAAGCCCATAGAGGGCTATGGTGAAAAAGGAAATATCTTCCGTTCAAAACTGGAAACAAGCTTTCTGAGAAACTGCTCTGTGTTCTGTTAATTAATCTCACAGAGTTACATCTTTCCCTTCAAGAAGCCTTTCGCTAAGGCTGTTCTTGTGGAATTGGCAAAGGGATATTTGGAAGCCCATAGAAGGCTATGGTGAAAAAGGAAATAACTTCCGTTCAAAACTGGAAAGAAGCTTTCTGAGAAACTGCTCTGTGTTCTGTTAATTCATCTCACGGAGTTACATCTTTCCCTTCAAAAACCTTTCGCTAAGGCTGTTCTTGTGGAATTGGCAAAGGGATATTTGGAAGCCAATAGAGGGCTATGGTGAAAAAGTAAATATCTTCCTTTCAAAACTGGAAAGAAGCTTTCTGATAATCTGCTCTGTGTTCTGTTAATTCATCTCACAGAGTTACATCTTTCCCTTCAAGAAGCCTTTCGCTAAGGCTGTTCTTGTGGAATTGGTAAAGGGATATTTGGAAGCCCATAGAGGGCTATGGTGAAAAAAAGAAATATCTTCCGTTGAAAACTGGAAACAAGCCTTCTGAGAAACTGCTCTTTGTTCTGTTAATTCATCTCACAGAGTTACATCTTTCCCTTCAGGAAGCCTTTCGCTAAGGCTGTTCTTGTGGAATTGGCAAAGGGATATTTCGAAGCCCATAGAGGGCTTTGGTGAAAAAGGAAATATCTTCCGTTCAAAACTGGAAAGAAGCTTTCTGAGAAACTGTTCTTTGTTCGTTAAATTCACCTCACAGATTTACATCTTTCCCTTCAAGAAGCCTTTCGCTAAGGCTGTTCTTCTGGAATTGGCAAAGGGATATTTCGAAGCCCATAGAGGGCTATGGTGAAAAAGGAAATATCATCCGTTCAAAACTGGAAAGAAGCTTTCTGAGAAACTGCTCTGTGTTCTGTTAATTCATCTCACAGAGTTACATCTTTCCCTTCAAGAAGCCTTTCGCTAAGGCTGTTCTTGTGGAATTGGCAAAGGGATATTTGGAAACCCATAGAGGGCTATGGTGAAAAAGGAAATATCTTCCGTTGAAAACTGGAAACAAGCCTTCTCAGAAACTGCTCTGTGTTCTGTTAATCCATCTCACAGAGTTACATCTTTCCCTTCAAGAAGCCTTTCGCTAAGGCTGTTCTTGTGGAATTGGCAAAGGGATATTTGGAAGCCCATAGAGGGCTATGGTGAAAAAGGAAATATCTTCCGTTCAAAACTGGAAAGAAGCTTTCTGAGAAACTGTTCTGTGTTCGGTAAATTCACCTCACAGAGTTACAACTTTCCCTTCAAGAAGCCTTTCGCTAAGGCTGTTCTTGTGGAATTGGCAAAGAGATATTTGGAAGCCCATAGAGGGCTATGGTGAAAAAGGAAATATCTTCCGTTCAAAACTGGAAACAAGCTTTCTGAGAAACTGCTCTGTGTTCTGTTAATTCATCACACAGAGTTACATCTTTCCCTTCCAGAAGCCTTTCGCTAAGGGTGTTCTTGTGGAATTGGCAAAGGGATATTTGGAAGCCCATAGAAGGCTATGGTGAAAAAGGAAATAACTTCCGTTCAAAACTGGAAAGAAGCTTTCTGAGAAACTGCTCTGTGTTCTGTTAATTCATCTCACGGAGTTACATCTTTCCCTTCAAAAACCTTTCGCTAAGGCTGTTCTTGTGGAATTGGCAAAGGGATATTTGGAAGCCAATAGAGGGCTATGGTGAAAAAGGAAATATCTTCCTTTCAAAACTGGAAAGAAGCTTTCTGATAATCTGCTCTGTGTTCTGTTAATTCATCTCACAGAGTTACATCTTTCCCTTCAAGAAGCCTTTCGCTAAGGCTGTTCTTGTGGAATTGGTAAAGGGATATTTGGAAGCCCATAGAGGGCTATGGTGAAAAAAAGAAATATCTTCCGTTGAAAACTGGAAACAAGCCTTCTGAGAAACTGCTCTTTGTTCTGTTAATTCATCTCACAGAGTTACATCTTTCCCTTCAGGAAGCCTTTCGCTAAGGCTGTTTTTGTGGAATTGGCAAAGGGATATTTCGAAGCCCATAGAGGGCTTTGGTGAAAAAGGAAATATCTTCCGTTCAAAACTGGAAAGAAGCTTTCTGAGAAACTGTTCTGTGTTCGTTAAATTCACCTCACAGAGTTACATCTTTCCCTTCAAGAAGCCTTTCGCTAAGGCTGTTCTTGTGGAATTGGCAAAGGGATATTTGGAAGACCATAGAGGGCTATGGTGAAAAAGGAAATATCTTCCGTTCAAAACTGGAAAGAAGCTTTCTGAGAAACTGCTCTGTGTTCTGTTAATTCATCTCACAGAGTTACATCTTTCCCTTCAAGAAGCCTTTCGCTAAGGCTGTTCTTGTGGAATTGGCAAAGGGATATTTGGAAGCCCATAGAGGGCTATGGTGAAAAAGGAAATAACTTCCGTTCAAAACTGGAAAGAAGCTTTCTGAGAAACTGCTCTGTGTTCTGTTAATTCATCTCACAGAGTTACATCTTTCCCTTCAAGAAGCCTTTCGCTAAGGCTGTTCTTGTGGAATTGGCAAAGGGATATTTGGAAGCCCATAGAGGGCTATGGTGAAAAAGGAAATATCTTCCGTTCAAAACTGGAAAGAAGCTTTCTGAGAAACTGCTCTGTGTTCTGTTTATTCATCTCACAGAGTTACATCTTTCCCTTCAAGAAGCCTTTCGCTAAGGCTGTTCTTGTGGAATTGGCAAAGTCATATTTGGAAGCTCATAGAGGGCTATGGTGAAAAAGGAAATATCTTCCGTTCAAAACTGGAAAGAAGCTTTCTGAGAAACTGCTCTGTGTTCTGTTAATTCATCTCACAGAGTTACATCTTTCCCTTCAAGAAGCCTTTCGCTAAGGCTGTTCTAGTGGAATTGGCAAAGGGATATTTGGAAGCCCATAGAGGGCTATGGTGAAAAAGGAAATATCATCCGTTTAAAACTGGAAAGAAGCTTTCTGAGAAACTGCTCTGTGTTCTGTTAATTCATCTCACAGTGTTACATCTTTCCCTTCAAGAAGCCTTTCGCTAAGGCTGTTCTTGTGGAATTGGCGAAGGGATATTTGGAAGCCCATAGAGGGCTATGGTGAAAAAGGAAATATCTTCCGTTCAAAACTGGAAAGCAGCTTTGTGAGAAACTGCTCTGTGTTCTGTTAATTCATCTCACAGAGTTACATCTTTCCCTTCAAGAAGCCTTTCGCTAAGGCTGTTCTTGTGGAATTGGCAAAGGGATATTTCGAAGCCCATAGAGGGCTATGGTGAAAAAGGAAATATCTTCCGTTCAAAACTGGAAAGAAGCTTTCTGAGAAACTGCTCTGTGTTCTGTTAACTCATCTCACAGAGTTACATCTTTCCCTTCAAGAAGCCTTTCGCTAAGGCTGTTCTTGTGGAATTGGCAAAGTCATATTTGGAAGCTCATAGAGGGCTTTGGTGAAAAAGGAAATATCTTCCGTTCAAAACTGGAAATAGCTTTCTGAGAAACTGCTCTGTGTTGTGTAAATTCATCTCAGAGCGTTACATCTTTCCCTTCAAGAAGCCTTTCGCTAAGGCTGTTCTTGTGGAATTGGCAAAGGGATATTTCGAAGCCCATAGAGGGCTATGGTGAAAAAGGAAATATCATTCGTTCAAAACTGGAAAGAAGCTTTCTGAGAAACTGCTCTGTGTTCTGTTAATTCATCTCACAGAGTTACATCTTTCCCTTCAAGAAGCCTTTCGATAAGGCTGTTCTTGTGGAATTGGCAAAGGGATATTTGGAAGCCCATAGAGGGCTACGGTGAAAAAGGAAATATCTTCCGTTCAAAACTGGAAAGAAGCTTTCTGAGAAAATGCTCTGTGTTCTGTTAATTCATCTCACAGAGTTACATCTTTCCCTTCAAGAAGCCTTTCGCTAAGGCTGTTCTTGTGGAATTGGCAAAGGGGTATTTGGAAGCCCATAGAGGGCTATGGTGAAAAAGGAAATATCTTCCGTTCAAAACTGGAAAAAGCTTTCTGAGAAACTGCTCTGTGTTCTGATAATTCATCCCACAGAGTTACATCTTTCCCTTCAAGAAGCCTTTCGCTAAGGCTGTTTTTGTGGAATTGGCAAAGGGATATTTGGAAGCCCATAGAGGGCTATTTTGAAAAAGGAATTTTCTTCCGTTCAAGATTGGAAAGAAGCTTTCTGAGAAACTGCTCTGTGTTCTGTTAAATCATCTCACAGAGTTACATCTTTCCCTTCAAGAAGTCTTTCGCTAAGGCTGTTATTGTGGAATTGGCAAAGGGATATTTGGAAGCCAATAGAGGGCTACGGTGAAAAAGGAAATATCTTCCGTTCAAAACTGGAAAGAAGCTTTCTGAGAATCTGCTCTGTGTTCTGTTAATTCATCTCACAGAGTTACATCTTTCCCTTCAAGAAGCCTTTCGCTAAGGCTGTTCTTGTGGAATTGGAAATGGGATATTTGGGAGCCCATAGACGGCTATGGTGAAAAAGGAAATATCTTCCGTTGAAAACTGGAAACAATCCTTCTGAGAAACTGCTCTGTGTTCTGTTAATTCATCTCACAGAGTTACATCTTTCCCTTCAAGAAGCCTTTCGCTAAGGCTGTTTTTGTGGAATTGGCAAAGGGATATTTGGAAGCCCATAGAGGGCTATGGTGAAAAAGGAAATATCTTCCGTTCAAAACTGGAAAGAAGCTTTCTGAAAAACTGCTCTGTGTTCTGTTAATTCATCTCACAGAGTTACATCTTTCCCTTCAAGAAGTCTTTCGCTAAGGCTGTTATTGTGGAATTGGCAAACGGATATTTGGAAGCCCATAGAGGGCTATGGTGAAAAAGGAAATATCATCCGTTCAAAACTGGAAAGAAGCTTTCTGAGAAACTGCTCTGTGTTCTGTTAATTCATCTCACAGAGTTACATCTTTCCCTTCAAGAAGCCTTTCGCTAAGGCTGTTCTTGTGGAATTGGCAAAGGGATATTTGGAAGCCCATAGAGGGCTACGGTGAAAAAGGAAATATCTTCCGTTCAAAACTGGAAAGAAGCTTTCTGAGAAACTGCTCTGTGTTCTGTTAATTCATCTCACAGAGTTACATCTTTCCCTTCAAGAAGCCTTTCGCTAAGTCTGTTATTGTGGAATTGCAAAGGGGTATTTGGAAGCCCATAGAGAGCAATGGTGAAAAAGGAAATATCTTCCGTTCAAAACTGGAAAGAAGCTTTCTGAGAAACTGCTCTGTGTTCTGTTAATTCATCTCACAGAGTTACATCTTTCCCTTCAAGAAGCCTTTCGCTAAGGCTGTTCTTGTGGAATTGGCAAAGTCATATTTGGAAGCCCATAGAGGGCTATGGTGAAAAAGGAAATATCTTCCGTTCAAAACTGGAAAAAGCTTTCTGAGAATCTGCTCTGTGTTCTGATAATTCATCCCACAGAGTTACATCTTTCCCTTCAAGAAGCCTTTCGCTAAGGCTGTTTTTGTGGAATTGGCAAAGGGATATTTGGAAGCCCATAGAGGGCTATTTTGAAAAAGGAAATATCTTCCGTTCAAGACTGGAAAGAAGCTTTCTGAGAAACTGCTCTGTGTTCTGTTAATTCATCTCACAGAGTTACATCTTTCCCTTCAAGAAGTCTTTCGCTAAGGCTGTTATTGTGGAATTGGCAAAGGGATATTTGGAAGCCAATAGAGGGCTACGGTGAAAAAGGAAATATCTTCCGTTCAAAACTGGAAAGAAGCTTTCTGAGAATCTGCTCTGTGTTCTGTTAATTCATCTCACAGAGTTACATCTTTCCCTTCAAGAAGCCTTTCGCTAAGGCTTTTCTTGTGGAATTGGAAATGGGATATTTGGAAGCCCATAGAGGGCTATGGTGAAAAAGGAAATATCTTCCGTTGAAAACTGGAAACAATCCTTCTGAGAAACTGCTCTGTGTTCTGTTAATTCATCTCACAGAGTTACATCTTTCCCTTCAAGAAGCCTTTCGCTGAGGCTGTTCTTGTGGAATTGGCGAAGGGATATTTGGAAGCCCATAGAGGGCTACGGTGAAAAAGGAAATATCTTCCGTTCAAAACTGGAAAGAATCTTTCTGAGAAACTGCTCTGTGTTCTGTTAATTCATCTCACAGAGTTACATCTTTCCCTTCAAGAAGCCTTTCGCTAAGGCTGTTCTTGTGGAATTGGCAAAGGGATATTTGGAAGCCCATAGAGGGCTATGGTGAAAAAGGAGATAGCTTCCGTTCAAAACTGGAAAGAAGCTTTCTGAGAAACTGCTCTGTGTTCTGTTAATTCATCTCACAGAGTTACATCTGTCCCTTCAAAAGCCTTTCGCTAAGGCTGTTCTTGTGGAATTGGCAAAGTCATATTTGGAAGCTCATAGAGGGCTACGGTGAAAAAGGAAATATCTTCCGTTCAAAACTGGAAAGAAGCTTTCGGAGAAACTGCTCTGTGTTCTGTTAATTCATCTCACAGTGTTACATCTTTCCCTTCAAGAAGCCTTTCGCTAAGGCTGTTCTTGTGGAATTGGCGAAGGGATATTTGGAAGCCCATAGAGGGCTATGGTGAAAAAGGAAATATCTTCCGTTCAAAACTGGAAAGAAGCTTTGTGAGAAACTGCTCTGTGTTCTGTTAATTCATCTCACAGAGTTACATCTTTCCCTTCAAGAAGCCTTTCGCTAAGGCTGTTCTTGTGGAATTGGCAAAGGGATATTTCGAAGCCCATAGAGGGCTATGGTGAAAAAGGAAATATCTTCCGTTCAAAACTGGAAAGAAGCTTTCTGAGAAACTGCTCTGTGTTCTGTTAACTCATCTCACAGAGTTACATCTTTCCCTTCAAGAAGCCTTTCGCTAAGGCTGTTCTTGTGGAATTGGCAAAGTCATATTTGGAAGCTCATAGAGTGCTTTGGTGAAAAAGGAAATATCTTCCGTTCAAAACTGGAAATAGCTTTCTGAGAAACTGCTCTGTGTTGTGTAAATTCATCTCTCAGCGTTACATCTTTCCCTTCAAGAAGCCTTTCGCTAAGGCTGTTCTTGTGGAATTGGCAAAGGGATATTTGGAAGCCCATAGAGGGCTATGGTGAAAAAGGAAATATCATCCGTTCAAAACTGGAAAGAAGCTTTCTGAGAAACTGCTCTGTGTTCTGTTAATTCATCTCACAGAGTTACATCTTTCCCTTCAAGAAGCCTTTCGCTAAGGCTGTTCTTGTGGAATTGGCAAAGGGATATTTGGAAGCCCATAGAGGGCTACGGTGAAAAAGGAAATATCTTCCGTTCAAAACTGGAAAGAAGCTTTCTGAGAAAATGCAATGTGTTCTGTTAATTCATCTCACAGAGTTACATCTTTCCCTTCAAGAAGCCTTTCGCTAAGGCTGTTCTTGTGGAATTGGCAAAGGGGTATTTGGAAGCCCATAGAGGGCTATGGTGAAAAAGGAAATATCTTCCGTTCAAAACTGGAAAGAAGCTTTCTGAGAAACTGCTCTGTGTTCTGTTAATTCATCTCACAGAGTTACATCTTTCCCTTCAAGAAGCCTTTCGCTAAGGCTGTTCTTGTGGAATTGGCAAAGTCATATTTGGAACCCCTAGAGGGCTATGGTGAAAAAGGAAATATCTTCCGTTCAAAACTGGAAAAAGCTTTCTGAGAAACTGCTCTGTGTTCTGATAATTCATCCCACAGAGTTACATCTTTCATTTCAAGAAGCCTTTCGCTAAGGCTGTTTTTGTGGAATTGGCAAAGGGATATTTGGAAGCCCATAGAGGGCTATTTTGAAAAAGGAAATTTCTTCCGTTCAAGATTGGAAAGAAGCTTTCTGAGAAACTGCTCTGTGTTCTGTTAATTCATCTCACAGAGTTACATCTTTCCCTTCAAGAAGTCTTTCGCTAAGGCTGTTATTGTGGAATTGGCAAAGGGATATTTGGAAGCCAATAGAGGGCTACGGTGAAAAAGGAAATATCTTCCGTTCAAAACTGGAAAGAAGCTTTCTGAGAATCTGCTCTGTGTTCTGTTAATTCATCTCACAGAGTTACATCTTTCCCTTCAAGAAGCCTTTCGCTAAGGCTGTTCTTGTGGAATTGGAAATGGGATACTTGGAAGCCCATAGACGGCTATGGTGAAAAAGGAAATATCTTCCGTTGAAAACTGGAAACAATCCTTCTGAGAAACTGCTCTGTGTTCTGTTAATTCATCTCACAGAGTTACATCTTTCCCTTCAAGAAGCCTTTCGCTAAGGCTGTTTTTGTGGAATTTGCAAAGGGATATTTGGAAGCCCATAGAGGGCTATGGTGAAAAAGGAAATATCTTCCGTTCAAAACTGGAAAGAAGCTTTCTGAGAAACTGCTCTGTGTTCTGTTAATTCATCTCACAGAGTTACATCTTTTCCTTCAAGAAGTCTTTCGCTAAGGCTGTTATTGTGGAATTGGCAAACGGATATTTGGAAGCCCATAGAGGGCTATGGTGAAAAAGGAAATATCATCCGTTCAAAACTGGAAAGAAGCTTTCTGAGAAACTGCTCTGTGTTCTGTTAATTCATCTCACAGAGTTACATCTTTCCCTTCAAGAAGCCTTTCGCTAAGGCTGTTCTTGTGGAATTGGCAAAGGGATATTTGGAAGCCCATAGAGGGCTATGGTGAAAAAGGAGATAGCTTCCGTTCAAAACTGGAAAGAAGCTTTCTGAGAAACTGCTCTGTGTTCTGTTAATTCATCTCACAGAGTTACATCTGTCCCTTCAAAAGCCTTTCGCTAAGGCTGTTCTTGTGGAATTGGCAAAGTCATATTTGGAAGCTCATAGAGGGCTATGGTGAAAAAGGAAATATCTTCCGTTCAAAACTGGAAAGACGCTTTCTGAGAAACTGCTCTGTGTTCTGTTAATTAATCTCACAGAGATACATCTTTCCCTTCAAGAAGCCTTTCGCTAAGGCTGTTCTTGTGGAATTGGCAAAGGGATATTTGGAAGCCCATAGAGGGCTATGGTGAAAAAGGAAATATCTTCCGTTCAAAACTGGAAAGAAGCTTTCTGAGAATCTGCTCTGTGTTCTGTTAATTCATCTCACAGAGTTACATCTTTCCCTTCAAGAAGCCTTTCGCTAAGGCTGTTCTTGTGGAATTGGAAAAGGGATATTTGGAAGCCCATAGAGGGCTATGGTGAAAAAGGAAATATCTTCCTTTGAAAACTGGAAACAATCCTTCTGAGAAACTGCTCTGTGTTCTGTTAATTCATCTCACAGAGTTACATCTTTCCCTTCAGGAAGTCTTTCGCTAAGGCTGTTATTGTGGAATTGGCAAAGGGATATTTGGAAGCCCTTAGAGGGCTATGGTGAAAAAGGAAATATCTTCCGTTCTAAACTTGAAAGAAGCTTTCTGAGAAACTGCTCTGTGTTCTGTTAAATCATCTCACAGAGTTACATCTTTCCCTTCAAGAAGCCTTTCGCTAAGGCTGTTCTTGTGGAATTGGCAAAGGGATATTTGGAAGCCCATAGAGTGTTTTGGTGAAAAAGGAAATATCTTCCGTTCAAAACTGGAAAGAAGCTGTCTGAGAAACTACTCTGTGTTCTGTTAATTAATCTCACAGAGTTACATCTTTCCCTTCAAGAAGACTTTCGCTAAGGCTGTTCTTGTGGAATTGGCAAAGGGATATTTGGAAGCCCATAGAGGGCTATGGTGAAAAAGGAAATATCTTCCGTTCAAAACTGGAAAGAAGCTTTCTGAGAAACTGCTCTGTGTTCTGTTAATTCATCTCACAGAGTTACATCTTTCCCTTCAAGAAGCCTTTCGCTAAGGCTGTTCTTGTGGAATTGGCAAAGTCATATTTGGAAGCTCATAGAGGGCTGTGGTGGAAAAGGAAATATCTTCCGTTCAAAACTGGAAAAAGCTTTCTGAGAAACTGCTCTGTGTTCTGTAAATTCATCTCACAGAGTTACATCTTTCCCTTCAAGAAGCCTTTCGCTAAGGCTGTTCTTGTGGAATTGAAAAAGGGATATTTAGAATTCCATAGAGGGCTATGGTGAAAAAGGAAATATCTTCCGTTCAAAACTGGAAAGAAGCTTTCTGAGAAACTGGTCTGTGTTCTGTTAATTCATCTCACAGAGTTACATCTTTCCCTTCAAAAAGCCTTTCGCTAAGGCTGTTCTGGTGGAATTGGCAAAGGGATATTTGGAAACCCATAGAGGGCTATGGTGAAAAAGGAAATATCTTCCGTTCAAACCTGGAAAGAAGCTTTCTGAGAAACTGCTCTGTGTTCTGTTAATTCATCTCACAGAGTTACATCTTTCCCTTCAAGAAGCCTTTCGCTAAGGCTGTTCTTGTGGAATTGGCAAAGGGATATTTGGAAGCCCATAGAGGGCTATGGTGAAAAAGGAAATAGCTTCCGTTCAAAACTGGAAAGAAGCTTTCTGAGAAACTGCTCTGTGTTCTGTTAATTCATCTCACAGAGTTACATCTTTCCCTTCAAGAAGCCTTTCGCTAAGGCTGTTCTTGTGGAATTGGTAAAGGGATATTTGGAAGCCCATAGAGGGCTATGGTGAAAAAAAGAAATATCTTCCGTTGAAAACTGGAAACAAGCCTTCTGAGAAACTGCTCTTTGTTCTGTTAATTCATCTCACAGAGTTACATCTTTCCCTTCAGGAAGCCTTTCGCTAAGGCTGTTCTTGTGGAATTGGCAAAGGGATATTTCGAAGCCCATAGAGGGCTTTGGTGAAAAAGGAAATATCTTCCGTTCAAAACTGGAAAGAAGCTTTCTGAGAAACTGTTCTGTGTTCGGTAAATTCACCTCACAGAGTTACATCTTTCCCTTCAAGAAGCCTTTCGCTAAGGCTGTTCTTGTGGAATTGGCAAAGGGATATTTGGAAGACCATAGAGGGCTATGGTGAAAAAGGAAATATCTTCCGTTCAAAACTGGAAAGAAGCTTTCTGAGAAACTGCTCTGTGTTCTGTTAATTCATCTCACAGAGTTACATCTTTCCCTTCAAGAAGCCTTTCGCTAAGGCTGTTCTTGTGGAATTGGCAAAGGGATATTTGGAAGCCCATAGAGGGCTATGGTGAAAAAGGAAATATCTTCCGTTCAAAACTGGAAAGAAGCTTTCTGAGAAACTGCTCTGTGTTCTGTTAATTCATCTCACAGAGTTACATCTTTCCCTTCAAGAAGCCTTTCGCTAAGGCTGTTCTTGTGGAATTGGCAAAGGGATATTTCGAAGCCCATAGAGGGCTATGGTGAAAAAGGAAATATCTTCCGTTCAAAACTGGAAAGAAGCTTTCTGAGAAACTGCTCTGTGTTCTGTTAATTCATCTCACAGAGTTACATCTTTCCCTTCAAGAAGCCTTTCGCTAAGGCTGTTCTTGTGGAATTGGCAAAGTCATATTTGGAAGCTCATAGAGGGCTATGGTGAAAAAGGAAATATCTTCCGTTCAAAACTGGAAAGAAGCTTTCTGAGAAACTGCTCTGTGTTCTGTTAATTCATCTCACAGAGTTACATCTTTCCCTTCAAGAAGCCTTTCGCTAAGGCTCTTTTTGTGGAATTGGCAAAGGGATATTTGGAAGCCCATAGAGGGCTATTTTGAAAAAGGAAATATCTTCCGTTCAAGACTGGAAAGAAGCTTTCTGAGAAACTGCTCTGTGTTCTGTTAATTCATCTCACAGAGTTACATCTTTCCCTTCAAGAAGTCTTTCGCTAAGGCTGTTATTGTGGAATTGGCAAAGGGATATTTGGAAGCCCATAGAGGGCTATGGTGAAAAAGGAAATATCTTCCGTTCAAAACTGGAAAGAAGCTTTCTGAGAAACTGCTCTGTGTTCTGTTAATTCATCTCACAGAGTTACATCTCTCCCTTCAAGTAGCCTTTCGCTAAGGCTGTTCTTGTGGAATTGTCAAAGGGATATTTGGAAGCCCATAGAGGGCTATGGTGAAAAAGGAAATATCTTCCGTTCAAAACTGGAAAGAAGCTTTCTGAGAAACTGCTCTGTGTTCTGTTAATTCATCTCACAGTGTTACATCTTTCCCTTCAAGAAGCCTTTCGCTAAGGCTGTTCTTGTGGAATTGGCAAAGGGATATTTGGAAGCCCATAGAGGGCTATGGTGAAAAAGGAAATATCTTCCGTTCAAAACTGGAAAGCAGCTTTGTGAGAAACTGCTCTGTGTTCTGTTAATTCATCTCACAGAGTTACATCTTTCCCTTCAAGAAGCCTTTCGCTAAGGCTGTTCTTGTGGAATTGGCAAACGGATATTTGGAAGCCCATAGAGGGCTATGGTGAAAAAGGAAATATCTTCCGTTCAAAACTGGAAAGAAGCTTTCTGAGAATCTGCTCTGTGTTCTGTTAATTCATCTCACAGAGTTACATCTTTCCCTTCAAGAAGCCTTTCGCTAAGGCTGTTCTTGTGGAATTGGAAAAGGGATATTTGGAAGCCCATAGAGGGCTATTGTGAAAAAGGAAATACCTTCCGTTGAAAACTGGAAACAATCCTTCTGAGAAACTGCTCTGTGTTCTGTTAATTCATCTCACAGAGTTACATCTTTCCCTTCAGGAAGTCTTTCGCTAAGGCTGTTATTGTGGAATTGGCGAAGGGATATTTGGAAGCCCATAGAGGGCTATGGTGAAAAAGGAAATATCTTCCGTTCAAAACTGGAAAGCAGCTTTCTGAGAAGCTGCTCTGTGTTCTGTTAATTCATCTCACAGAGTTACATCTTTCCCTTCAAGAAGCCTTTCGCTAAGGCTGTTCTTGTGGAATTGGCAAAGGGATTTTGGAAACCCATAGAGGGCTATGGTGAAAAAGGAAATAGCTTCCGTTCAAAACTGGAAAGAAGCTTTCTGAGAAACTGGTCTTTGTTCTGTTCATTCATCTCACAGAGTTACATCTTTACCTTCAAAAAGCCTTTCGCTAAGGCTGTTCTGGTGGAATTGGCAATGGGATATTTAGAAACCCATAGAGGGCTATGGTGAAAAAGGAAATATCTTCCGTTCAAAACTGGAAAGAAGCTTTCTGAGAAACTGCTCTGTGTTCTGTTAATTCATCTCACAGATTTACATCTTTCCCTTCAAGAAGCCTTTCGCTAATGCTGTTCTTGTGGAATTGGTAAAGGGATATTTGGAAGCCCATAGAGGGCTACGGTGAAAAAGGAAATATCTTCCGTTGAAAACTGGAAACAAGCCTTCTGAGAAACTGCTCTGTGTTCTGTTAATTCATCTCACAGAGTTACATCTTTCCCTTCAAGAAGCCTTTCGCTAAGGCTGTTCTTCTGGAATTGGCAAAGGGATATTTCGAAGAACATAGAGGGCTATGGTGAAAAAGGAAATATCATCCGTTCAAAACTGGAAAGAAGCTTTCTGAGAAACTACTCTGTGTTCTGTTAATTCATCTCACAGAGTTACATCTTTCCCTTCAAGAAGCCTTTCGCTAAGGCTGTTCTTGTGGAATTGGCAAAGGGATATTTGGAAACCCATAGAGGGCTATGGTGAAAAAGGAAATATCTTCCGTTCAAAACTGGAAAGAAGCTTTCTGAGAAACTGCTCTGTGTTCTGTTAATTCATCTCACAGAGTTACATCTTTCCCTTCAAGAAGCCTTTCGCTAAGGCTGTTCTTGTGGAATTGGCAAAGGGGTATTTGGAAGCCCATAGAGGGCTATGGTGAAAAAGGAAATATCTTCCGTTCAAAACTGGAAAGAAGCTTTCTGAGAAACTGGTCTGTGTTCTTTTAATTCATCTCACAGAGTTACATCTTTCCCTTCAAGAAGCCTTTCGCTAAGGCTGTTCTTGTGGAATTGGTAAAGGGATATTTGGAAGCCCATAGAGGGCTATGGTGAAAAAGGAAATATCATCCGTTGAAAACTGGAAACAAGCCTTCTCAGAAACTGCTCTGTGTTCTGTTAATCCATCTCACAGAGTTACATCTTACCCTTCAAGAAGCCTTTCGCTAAGGCTGTTCTTGTGGAATTGGCAAAGGGATATTTGGAAGCCCATAGAGGGCTATGGTGAAAAAGGAAATATCTTCCGTTCAAAACTGGAAAGAAGCTTTCTGAGAAACTCTTCTGTGTTCGGTAAATTCACCTCACAGAGTTACAGCTTTCCCTTCAAGAAGCCTTTCGCTAAGGCTGTTCTTGTGGAATTGGCAAAGAGATATTTGGAAGCCCATAGAGGGCTATGGTGAAAAAGGAAATATCTTCCGTTCAAAACTGGAAACAAGCTTTCTGAGAAACTGCTCTGTGTTCTGTTAATTAATCTCACAGAGTTACATCTTTCCCTTCAAGAAGCCTTTCGCTAAGGCTGTTCTTGGGGAATTGGCAAAGGGATATTTGGAAGCCCATAGAAGGCTATGGTGAAAAAGGAAATAACTTCCGTTCAAAACTGGAAAGAAGCTTTCTGAGAAACTGCTCTGTGTTCTGTTAATTCATCTCACAGAGTTACATCTTTCCCTTCAAGAAACCTTTCGCTAAGGCTGTTCTTGTGGAATTGGCAAAGGGATATTTGGAAGCCAATAGAGGGCTATGGTGAAAAAGGAAATATCTTCCGTTCAAAAGTGGAAAGAAGCTTTCTGATAATC
Organism: Chlorocebus sabaeus; assembly: GCF_047675955.1. Classification (NCBI taxonomy): domain Eukaryota; kingdom Metazoa; phylum Chordata; class Mammalia; order Primates; family Cercopithecidae; genus Chlorocebus; species Chlorocebus sabaeus. The sequence goes on along the minus strand of NW_027327925.1, from coordinate 1,500,418 downwards.
TGCTCTGTGTTCTGTTAATTCATCTCACAGAGTTACATCTTTCCCTTCAAGAAGCCTTTCGCTAAGGCTGTTCTTGTGGAATTGGAAATGGGATATTTGGAAGCCCATAGAGGGCTATGGTGAAAAAGGAAATATCTTCCGTTGAAAACTGGAAACAATCCTTCCGAGAAACTGCTCTTTGTTCTGTTAATTCATCTCACAGAGTTACATCTTTCCCTTCAAGAAGCCTTTCGCTAAGGCTGTTCTTGTGGAATTGGCAAAGGGATTTTGGAAGCCCATAGAGGGCTATGGTGAAAAAGGAAATATCTTCCGTTCAAAACTGGAAAGAAGCTTTCTGAGAAACTGCTCTTTGTTCTGTTAATTCATCTCACAGAGTTACATCTTTCCCTTCAAGAAGCCTTTCGCTAAGGCTGTTCTTGTGGAATTGGCAAAGGGATATTTCGAAGCCCATAGAGGGCTATGGTGAAAAAGGAAATATCATCCGTTCAAAACTGGAAAGAAGCTTTCTGAGAAACTGCTCTGTGTTCTGTTAATTCATCTCACAGAGTTACATCTTTCCCTTCAAGAAGCCTTTCGCTAAGGCTGTTCTTGTGGAATTGAAAAAGGGATATTTAGAATTCCATAGAGGGCTATGGTGAAAAAGGAAATATCTTCCGTTCAAAACTGGAAAGAAGCTTTCTGAGAAACTGGTCTGTGTTCTGTTAATTCATCTCACAGAGTTACATCTTTCCCTTCAAAAAGCCTTTCGGTAAGGCTGTTCTGGTGGAATTGGCAAAGGGATATTTGGAAACCCATAGAGGGCTATGGAGAAAAAGGAAATATCTTCCGTTCAAAACTGGAAAGAAGCTTTCTGAGAAACTGCTCTGTGTTCTGTTAATTCATCTCACAGAGTTACATCTTTACCTTCAAGAAGCGTTTCGCTAAGGCTGTTCTTGTGGAATTGGCAAAGGGATATTTGGAAGCCCATAGAGGGCTATGGTGAAAAAGGAAATAGCTTCCGTTCAAAACTGGAAAGAAGCTTTCTGAGAAACTGCTCTGTGTTCTGTTAATTCATCTCACAGAGTTACATCTTTCCCTTCAAGAAGCCTTTTGCTAAGGCTGTTCTTGTGGAATTGGTAAAGGGATATTTGGAAGCCCATAGAGGGCTATGGTGAAAAAAAGAAATATCTTCCGTTGAAAACTGGAAACAAGCCTTCTGAGAAACTGCTCTTTGTTCTGTTAATTCATTTCACAGTGTTACATCTTTCCCTTCAGGAAGCCTTTCGCTAAGGCTGTTCTTGTGGAATTGGCAAAGGGATATTTCGAAGCCCATAGAGGGCTTTGGTGAAAAAGGAAATATCTTCCGTTCAAAACTGGAAAGAAGCCTTCTGAGAAACTGTTCTGTGTTCGGTAAATTCACCTCACAGAGTTACATCTTTCCCTTCAAGAAGCCTTTCGCTAAGGCTGTTCTTGTGGAATTGGCAAAGAGATATTTGGAAGCCCATAGAGGTCTATGGTGAAAAAGGAAATATCATCCGTTCAAAACTGGAAAGAAGCTTTCTGAGAAACTGCTCTGTGTTCTGTTAATTCATCTCACAGAGTTACATCTTTCCCTTCAAGAAGCCTTTCGCTAAGGCTGTTCTTGTGGAATTGGCAAAGGGATATTTGGAAGCCCATAGAGGGCTATGGTGAAAAAGGAAATATCTTCCGTTCAAAACTGGAAAGAAGCTTTCTGAGAAACTGCTCTGTGTTCTGTTAACTCATCTCACAGAGTTACATCTTTCCCTTCAAGAAGCCTTTCGCTAAGGCTGTTCTTGTGGAATTGGCAAAGTCATATTTGGAAGCTCATAGAGGGCTTTGGTGAAAAAGGAAATATCTTCCGTTCAAAACTGGAAATAGCTTCCTGAGAAACTGCTCTGTGTTGTGTAAATTCATCTCACAGCGTTACATCTTTCCCTTCAAGAAGCCTTTCGCTAAGGCTGTTCTTGTGGAATTGGCAAAGGGATATTTCGAAGCCCATAGAGGGCTATGGTGAAAAAGGAAATATCATCCGTTCAAAACTGGAAAGAAGCTTTCTGAGAAACTGCTCTGTGTTCTGTTAATTCATCTCACAGAGTTACATCTTTCCCTTCAAGAAGCCTTTCGCTAAGGCTGTTCTTGTGGAATTGGCAAAGGGATATTTGGAAGCCCATAGAGGGCTACGGTGAAAAAGGAAATATCTTCCGTTCAAAACTGGAAAGAAGCTTTCTGAGAAAATCCTCTGTGTTCTGTTAATTCATCTCACAGAGTTACATCTTTCCCTTCAAGAAGCCTTTCGCTAAGGCTGTTCTTGTGGAATTGGCAAAGGGGTATTTGGAAGCACATAGAGGGCTATGGTGAAAAAGGAAATATCTTCCGTTCAAAACTGGAAAGAAGCTTTCTGAGAAACTGCTCTGTGTTCTGTTAATTCATCTCACAGAGTTACATCTTTCCCTTCAAGAAGCCTTTCGCTAAGGCTGTTCTTGTGGAATTGGCAAAGTCATATTTGGAACCCCTAGAGGGCTATGGTGAAAAAGGAAATATCTTCCGTTCAAAACTGGAAAAAGCTTTCTGAGAAACTGCTCTGTGTTCTGATAATTCATCCCACAGAGTTACATCTTTCCCTTCAAGAAGCCTTTCGCTAAGGCTGTTTTTGTGGAATTGGCAAAGGGATATTTGGAAGCCCATAGAGGGCTATTTTGAAAAAGGAAATTTCTTCCGTTCAAGATTGGAAAGAAGCTTTCTGAGAAACTGCTCTGTGTTCTGTTAATTCATATCACAGAGTTACATCTTTCCCTTCAAGAAGTCTTTCGCTAAGGCTGTTATTGTGGAATTGGCAAAGGGATATTTGGAAGCCAATAGAGGGCTACGGTGAAAAAGGAAATATCTTCCGTTCAAAACTGGAAAGAAGCTTTCTGAGAATCTGCTCTGTGTTCTGTTAATTCATCTCACAGAGTTACATCTTTCCCTTCAAGAAGCCTTTCGCTAAGGCTGTTCTTGTGGAATTGGAAATGGGATATTTGGAAGCCCATAGACGGCTATGGTGAAAAAGGAAATATCTTCCGTTGAAAACTGGAAACAATCCTTCTGAGAAACTGCTCTGTGTTCTGTTAATTCATCTCACAGAGTTACATCTTTCCCTTCAAGAAGCCTTTCGCTAAGGCTGTTTTTGTGGAATTGGCAAAGGGATATTTGGAAGCCCATAGAGGGCTATGGTGAAAAAGGAAATATCTTCCGTTCAAAACTGGAAAGAAGCTTTCTGAGAAACTGCTCTGTGTTCTGTTAATTCATCTCACAGAGTTACATCTTTCCCTTCAAGAAGTCTTTCGCTAAGGCTGTTATTGTGGAATTGGCAAACGGATATTTGGAAGCCCATAGAGGGCTATGGTGAAAAAGGATATATCATCCGTTCAAAACTGGAAAGAAGCTTTCTGAGAAACTGCTCTGTGTTCTGTTAATTCATCTCACAGAGTTACATCTTTCCCTTCAAGAAGCCTTTCGCTAAGGCTGTTCTTGTGGAATTGGCAAAGGGATATTTGGAAGCCCATAGAGGGCTACGGTGAAAAAGGAAATATCTTCCGTTCAAAACTGGAAAGAAGCTTTCTGAGAAACTGCTCTGTGTTCTGTTAATTCATCTCACAGAGTTACATCTTTCCCTTCAAGAAGCCTTTCGCTAAGGCTGTTCTTGTGGAATTGGCAAAGGGATTTTGGAAGCCCATAGAGGGCTATGGTGAAAAAGGAAATATCTTCCGTTCAAAACTGGAAAGAAGCTTTCTGAGAAACTGCTCTTTGTTCTGTTAATTCATCTCACAGAGTTACATCTTTCCCTTCAAGAAGCCTTTCGCTAAGGCTGTTCTTGTGGAATTGGCAAAGGGATATTTCGAAGCCCATAGAGGGCTATGGTGAAAAAGGAAATATCATCCGTTCAAAACTGGAAAGAAGCTTTCTGAGAAACTGCTCTGTGTTCTGTTAATTCATCTCACAGAGTTACATCTTTCCCTTCAAGAAGCCTTTCGCTAAGGCTGTTCTTGTGGAATTGAAAAAGGGATATTTAGAATTCCATAGAGGGCTATGGTGAAAAAGGAAATATCTTCCGTTCAAAACTGGAAAGAAGCTTTCTGAGAAACTGGTCTGTGTTCTGTTAATTCATCTCACAGAGTTACATCTTTCCCTTCAAAAAGCCTTTCGCTAAGGCTGTTCTGGTGGAATTGGCAAAGGGATATTTGGAAACCCATACAGGGCTATGGAGAAAAAGGAAATATCTTCCGTTCAAAACTGGAAAGAAGCTTTCTGAGAAACTGCTCTGTGTTCTGTTAATTCATCTCACAGAGTTACATCTTTACCTTCAAGAAGCGTTTCGCTAAGGCTGTTCTTGTGGAATTGGCAAAGGGATATTTGGAAGCCCATAGACGGCTATGGTGAAAAAGGAAATAGCTTCCGTTCAAAACTGGAAAGAAGCTTTCTGAGAAACTGCTCTGTGTTCTGTTAATTCATCTCACAGAGTTACATCTTTCCCTTCAAGAAGCCTTTTGCTAAGGCTGTTCTTGTGGAATTGGTAAAGGGATATTTGGAAGCCCATAGAGGGCTATGGTGAAAAAAAGAAATATCTTCCGTTGAAAACTGGAAACAAGCCTTCTGAGAAACTGCTCTTTGTTCTGTTAATTCATCTCACAGAGTTACATCTTTCCCTTCAGGAAGCCTTTCGCTAAGGCTGTTCTTGTGGAATTGGCAAAGGGATATTTCGAAGCCCATAGAGGGCTTTGGTGAAAAAGGAAATATCTTCCGTTCAAAACTGGAAAGAAGCCTTCTGAGAAACTGTTCTGTGTTCGGTAAATTCACCTCACAGAGTTACATCTTTCCCTTCAAGAAGCCTTTCGCTAAGGCTGTTCTTGTGGAATTGGCAAAGAGATATTTGGAAGCCCATAGAGGGCTATGGTGAAAAAGGAAATATCTTCCGTTCAAAACTGGAAAGAAGCTTTCTGAGAAACTGCTCTGTGTTCTGTTAATTAATCTCACAGAGTTACATCTTTCCCTTCAAGAAGCCTTTCGCTAAGGCTGTTCTTGTGGAATTGGCAAAGGGATATTTCGAAGCCCATAGAGGGCTATGGTGAAAAAGGAAATATCTTCCGTTCAAAACTGGAAAGAAGCTTTCTGAGAAACTGCTCTGTGTTCTGTTAACTCATCTCACAGAGTTACATCTTTCCCTTCAAGAAGCCTTTCGCTAAGGCTGTTCTTGTGGAATTGGCAAAGTCATATTTGGAAGCTCATAGAGGGCTTTGGTGAAAAAGGAAATATCTTCCGTTCAAAACTGGAAATAGCTTTCTGAGAAACTGCTCTGTGTTGTGTAAATTCATCTCACAGCGTTACATCTTTCCCTTCAAGAAGCCTTTCGCTAAGGCTGTTCTTGTGGAATTGGCAAAGGGATATTTCGAAGCCCATAGAGGGCTATGGTGAAAAAGGAAATATCATCCGTTCAAAACTGGAAAGAAGCTTTCTGAGAAACTGCTCTGTGTTCTGTTAATTCATCTCACAGAGTTACATCTTTCCCTTCAAGAAGCCTTTCGCTAAGGCTGTTCTTGTGGAATTGGCAAAGGGATATTTGGAAGCCCATAGAGGGCTACGGTGAAAAAGGAAATATCTTCCGTTCAAAACTGGAAAGAAGCTTTCTGAGAAAATGCTCTGTGTTCTGTTAATTCATCTCACAGAGTTACATCTTTCCCTTCAAGAAGCCTTTCGCTAAGGCTGTTCTTGTGGAATTGGCAAAGGGGTATTTGGAAGCACATAGAGGGCTATGGTGAAAAAGGAAATATCTTCCGTTCAAAACTGGAAAGAAGCTTTCTGAGAAACTGCTCTGTGTTCTGTTAATTCATCTCACAGAGTTACATCTTTCCCTTCAAGAAGCCTTTCGCTAAGGCTGTTCTTGTGGAATTGGCAAAGTCATATTTGGAACCCCTAGAGGGCTATGGTGAAAAAGGAAATATCTTCCGTTCAAAACTGGAAAAAGCTTTCTGAGAAACTGCTCTGTGTTCTGATAATTCATCCCACAGAGTTACATCTTTCCCTTCAAGAAGCCTTTCGCTAAGGCTGTTTTTGTGGAATTGGCAAAGGGATATTTGGAAGCCCATAGAGGGCTATTTTGAAAAAGGAAATTTCTTCCGTTCAAGATTGGAAAGAAGCTTTCTGAGAAACTGCTCTGTGTTCTGTTAATTCATCTCACAGAGTTACATCTTTCCCTTCAAGAAGTCTTTCGCTAAGGCTGTTATTGTGGAATTGGCAAAGGGATATTTGGAAGCCAATAGAGGGCTACGGTGAAAAAGGAAATATCTTCCGTTCAAAACTGGAAAGAAGCTTTCTGAGAATCTGCTGTGTGTTCTGTTAATTCATCTCACAGAGTTACATCTTTCCCTTCAAGAAGCCTTTCGCTAAGGCTGTTCTTGTGGAATTGGAAATGGGATATTTGGAAGCCCATAGACGGCTATGGTGAAAAAGGAAATATCTTCCGTTGAAAACTGGAAACAATCCTTCTGAGAAACTGCTCTGTGTTCTGTTAATTCATCTCACAGAGTTACATCTTTCCCTTCAAGAAGCCTTTCGCTAAGGCTGTTTTTGTGGAATTGGCAAAGGGATATTTGGAAGCCCATAGAGGGCTATGGTGAAAAAGGAAATATGTTCCGTTCAAAACTGGAAAGAAGCTTTCTGAGAAACTGCTCTGTGTTCTGTTAATTCATCTCACAGAGTTACATCTTTCCCTTCAAGAAGTCTTTCGCTAAGGCTGTTATTGTGGAATTGGCAAACGGATATTTGGAAGCCCATAGAGGGCTATGGTGAAAAAGGATATATCATCCGTTCAAAACTGGAAAGAAGCTTTCTGAGAAACTGCTCTGTGTTCTGTTAATTCATCTCACAGAGTTACATCTTTCCCTTCAAGAAGCCTTTCGCTAAGGCTGTTCTTGTGGAATTGGCAAAGGGATATTTGGAAGCCCATAGAGAGCTACGGTGAAAAAGGAAATATCTTCCGTTCAAAACTGGAAAGAAGCTTTCTGAGAAACTGCTCTGTGTTCTGTTAATTCATCTCACAGAGTTACATCTTTCCCTTCAAGAAGCCTTTCGCTAAGTCTCTTCTTGTGGAATTGCAAAGGGGTATTTGGAAGCCCATAGAGAGCAATGGTGAAAAAGGAAATATCTTCCGTTCAAAACTGGAAAGAAGCTTTCTGAGAAACTGCTCTGTGTTCTGTTAATTCATCTCACAGAGTTACATCTTTCCCTTCAAGAAGCCTTTCGCTAAGGCTGTTCTTGTGGAATTGGCAAAGTCATATTTGGAAGCCCATAGAGGGCTATGGTGAAAAAGGAAATATCTTCCGTTCAAAACTGGAAAAAGCTTTCTGAGAAACTGCTCTGTGTTCTGATAATTCATCCCACAGAGTTACATCTTTCCCTTCAAGAAGCCTTTCGCTAAGGCTGTTTTTGTGGAATTGGCAAAGGGATATTTGGAAGCCCATAGAGGGCTATTTTGAAAAAGGAAATATCTTCCGTTCAAGACTGGAAAGAAGCTTTCTGAGAAACTGCTCTGTGTTCTGTTAATTCATCTCACAGAGTTACATCTTTCCCTTCAAGAAGTCTTTCGCTAAGGCTGTTATTGTGGAATTGGCAAAGGGATATTTGGAAGCCAATAGAGGGCTACGGTGAAAAAGGAAATATCTTCCGTTCAAAACTGGAAAGAAGCTTTCTGAGAATCTGCTCTGTGTTCTGTTAATTCATCTCACAGAGTTACATCTTTCCCTTCAAGAAGCCTTTCGCTAAGGCTTTTCTTGTGGAATTGGAAATGGGATATTTGGAAGCCCATAGAGGGATATGGTGAAAAAGGAAATATCTTCCGTTGAAAACTGGAAACAATCCTTCTGAGAAACTGCTCTGTGTTCTGTTAATTCATCTCACAGAGTTACATCTTTCCCTTCAAGAAGTCTTTCGCTAAGGCTGTTATTGTGGATTTGGCAAAGGGATATTTGGAAGCCCATAGAGGGCTATGGTGAAAAAGGAGATAGCTTCCGTTCAAAACTTGAAAGAAGCTTTCTGAGAAACTGTTCTGTGTTCTGTTAATTCATCTCACAGAGTTACATCTTTCCCTTCAAGAAGCCTTTCGCTAAGGCTGTTCTTGTGCAATTGGCAAAGGGATATTTGGAAGCCCATAGAGGGTTATGGCGAAAAAGGAAATATCTTCCGTTCAAAACTGGAAAGAAGCTTTCTGAGAAACTTCTCTGTGTTCTGTTAATTAATCTCACAGAGTTACATCTTTCTCTTCAAGAAGCCTTTCGCTAAGGCTGTTCTTGTGGAATTGGCAAAGGGATATTTGGAAGCTCATAGAGGGCTATGGTGAAAAAGGAAATATCTTCCGTTAAAACTGGAAAGAAGCTTTCTGAGAAACTGCTCTGTGTTCTGTTAATTCATCTCACAGAGTTACATCTCTCCCTTCAAGAAGCCTTTCGCTAAGGCTGTTCTTGTGGAATTGGCGAAGGGATATTTGGAAGCCCATAGAGGGCTATGGTGAAAAAGGAAATATCTTCCGTTCAAAACTGGAAAGAAGCTTTCTGAGAAACTGCTCTGTGTTCTGTTAATTCATCTCACAGAGTTACATCTTTCCCTTCAAGACGCCTTTCGCTAAGGCTGTTCTTGTGGAATTGGCAAAGGGATATTTGGAAGCCCATAGAGGGCTATGGTGAAAAAGGAGATAGCTTCCGTTCAAAACTGGAAAGAAGCTTTCTGAGAAACTGCTCTGTGTTCTGTTAATTCATCTCACAGAGTTACATCTGTCCCTTCAAAAGCCTTTCGCTAAGGCTGTTCTTGTGGAATTGGCAAAGTCATATTTGGAAGCTCATAGAGGGCTATGGTGAAAAAGGAAATATCTTCCGTTCAAAACTGGAAAGAAGCTTTCTGAGAAACTGCTCTGTGTTCTGTTAATTAATCTCACAGAGATACATCTTTCCCTTCAAGAAGCCTTTCGCTAAGGCTGTTCTTGTGGAATTGGCAAAGGGATATTTGGAAGCCCATAGAGGGCTATGGTGAAAAAGGAAATATCTTCCGTTCAAAACTGGAAAGAAGCTTTCTGAGAATCTGCTCTGTGTTCTGTTAATTCATCTCACAGAGTTACATCTTTCCCTTCAAGAAGCCTTTCGCTAAGGCTGTTCTTGTGGAATTGGAAAAGGGATATTTGGTAGCCCATAGAGGGCTACGGTGAAAAAGGAAATATCTTCCGTTAAAAACTGGAAACAATCCTTCTGAGAAACTGCTCTGTGTTCTGTTAATTCATCTCACAGAGTTACATCTTTCCCTTCAGGAAGTCTTTCGCTAAGGCTGTTATTGTGGAATTGGCAAAGGGATATTTGGAAGCCCATAGAGGGCTATGGTGAAAAAGGAAATATCTTCCGTTCTAAACTTGAAAGAAGCTTTCTGAGAAACTGCTCTGTGTTCTGTTAAATCATCTCACAGAGTTACATCTTTCCCTTCAAGAAGCCTTTCGCTAAGGCTGTTCTTGTGGAATTGGCAAAGGGATATTTGGAAGCCCATAGAGGGCTATGGTGAAAAAGGAAATATCTTCCGTTCAAAACTGGAAAGAAGCTTTCTGAGAAACTGCTCTGTGTTCTGTTAATTCATCTCACAGAGTTACATCTTTCCCTTCAAGAAGCCTTTCGCTAAGGCTGTTTTTGTGGAATTGGCAAAGTCATATTTGGAAGCTCATAGAGGGCTGTGGTGAAAAAGGAAATATCTTCCGTTCAAAACTGGAAAAAGCTTTCTGAGAAACTGCTCTGTGTTCTGTAAATTCATCTCACAGAGTTACATCTTTCCCTTCAGGAAGCCTTACGCTAAGGCTGTTCTTGTGGAATTGGCAAAGGGATATTTCGAAGCCCATAGAGGGCTTTGGTGAAAAAGGAAATATCTTCCGTTCAAAACTGGAAAGAATCTTTCTGAGAAACTGTTCTGTGTTCGGTAAATTCACCTCACAGAGTTACATCTTTCCCTTCAAGAAGACTTTCGCTAAGGCTGTTCTTGTGGAATTGGCAAAGGGATATTTGGAAGACCATAGAGGGCTATGGTGAAAAAGGAAATATCTTCCGTTCAAAACTGGAAAGAAGCTTTCTGAGAAACTGCTCTGTGTTCTGTTAATTCATCTCACAGAGTTACATCTTTCCCTTCAAGAAGCCTTTCGCTAAGGCTGTTCTTGTGGAATTGGCAAAGGGATATTTGGAAGCCCATAGAGGGCTATGGTGAAAAAGGAAATATCTTCCGTTCAAAACTGGAAAGAAGCTTTCTGAGAAACTGCTCTGTGTTCTGTTAATTCATCTCACAGAGTTACATCTTTCCCTTCAAGAAGCCATTCGCTAAGGCTGTTCTTGTGGAATTGGCAAAGGGATATTTGGAAGCCCATAGAGGGCTATGGTGAAAAAGGAAATATCTTCCGTTCAAAACTGGAAAGAAGCTTTCTGAGAAACTGCTCTGTGTTCTGTTAATTCATCTCACAGAGTTACATCTTTCCCTTCAAGAAGCCTTTCGCTAAGGCTGTTCTTGTGGAATTGGCAAAGTCATATTTGGAAGCTCATAGAGGGCTATGGTGAAAAAGGAAATATCTTCCGTTCAAAACTGGAAAGAAGCTTTCTGAGAAACTGCTCTGTGTTCTGTTAATTCATCTCACAGAGTTACATCTTTCCCTTCAAGAAGCCTTTCGCTAAGGCTGTTCTAGTGGAATTGGCAAAGGGATATTTGGAAGCCAATAGAGGGCTATGGTGAAAAAGGAAATATCATCCGTTTAAAACTGGAAAGAAGCTTTCTGAGAAACTGCTCTGTGTTCTGTTAATTCATCTCACAGAGTTACATCTTTCCCTTCAAGAAGCCTTTCGCTAAGGCTGTTCTTGTGGAATTGGCAAATAGATTTTGGAAACCCATAGAGGGCTATGGTGAAAAAGGAAATATCTTCCGTTCAAAACTGGAAAGAAGCTTTCTGAGAAACTGCTCTGTGTTCTGTTAATTAATCTCACAGAGTTACATCTTTCCCTTCAAGAAGCCTTTCGCTAAGGCTGTTCTTGTGGAATTGGCAAAGGGATATTTCGAAGCCCATAGAGGGCTATGGTGAAAAAGGAAATATCATCCGTTCAAAACTGGAAAGAAGCTTTCTGAGAAACTGCTCTGTGTTCTGTTAATTCATCTCACAGAGTTACATCTTTCCCTTCAAGAAGCCTTTCGCTAAGGCTGTTCTTGTGGAATTGGCAAAGGGATATTTGGAAGCCCATAGAGGGCTATGGTGAAAAAGGAAATATCTTCCGTTCAAAACTGGAAAGAAGCTTTCTGAGAAACTGCTCTGTGTTCTGTTAACTCATCTCACAGAGTTACATCTTTCCCTTCAAGAAGCCTTTCGCTAAGGCTCTTCTTGTGGAATTGGCAAAGGGGTATTTGGAAGCCCATAGAGGGCTATGGTGAAAAAGGAAATATCTTCCGTTCAAAACTGGAAAGAAGATTTCTGAGAAACTGCTCTGTGTTCTGTTAATTCATCTCACAGAGTTACATCTTTCCCTTCAAGAAGCCTTTCGCTAAGGCTGTTCTTGTGGAATTGAAAAAGGGATATTTAGAATTCCTTAGAGGGCTATGGTGAAAAAGGAAATATCTTCCGTTCAAAACTGGAAAGAAGCTTTCTGAGAAACTGGTCTGTGTTCTGTTAATTCATCTCACAGAGTTACATTTTCCCTTCAAAAAGCCTTTCGCTAAGGCTGTTCTGGTGGAATTGGCAAAGGGATATTTGGAAACCCATAGAGGGCTATGGTGAAAAAGGAAATATCTTCCGTTCAAACCTGGAAAGAAGCTTTCTCAGAAACTGCTCTGTGTTCTGTTAATTCATCTCACAGAGTTACATCTTTCCCTTCAAGAAGCCTTTCGCTAAGGCTGTTCTTGTGGAATTGGCAAAGGGATATTTGGAAGCCCATAGAGGGCTATGGTGAAAAAGGAAATAGCTTCCGTTCAAAACTGGAAAGAAGCTTTCTGAGAAACTGCTCTGTGTTCTGTTAATTCATCTCACAGAGTTACATCTTTCCCTTCAAGAAGCCTTTCGCTAAGGCTGTTCTTGTGGAATTGGTAAAGGGATATTTGGAAGCCCATAGAGGGCTATGGTGAAAAAAAGAAATATCTTCCGTTGAAAACTGGAAACAAGCCTTCTGAGAAACTGCTCTTTGTTCTGTTAATTCATCTCACAGAGTTACATCTTTCCCTTCAGGAAGCCTTTCGCTAAGGCTGTTCTTGTGGAATTGGCAAAGGGATATTTCGAAGCCCATAGAGGGCTTTGGTGAAAAAGGAAATATCTTCCGTTCAAAACTGGAAAGAAGCTTTCTGAGAAACTGTTCTGTGTTCGGTAAATTCACCTCACAGAGTTACATCTTTCCCTTCAAGAAGCCTTTCGCTAAGGCTGTTCTTGTGGAATTGGCAAAGGGATATTTTTAAAGACCATAGAGGGCTATGGTGAAAAAGGAAATATCTTCCGTTCAAAACTGGAAAGAAGCTTTCTGAGAAACTGCTCTGTGTTCTGTTAATTCATCTCAGAGAGTTACATCTTTCCCTTCAAGAAGCCTTTCGCTAAGGCTGTTCTTGTGGAATTGGCAAAGGGATATTTGGAAGCCCATAGAGGGCTATGGTGAAAAAGGAAATAACTTCCGTTCAAAACTGGAAAGAAGCTTTCTGAGAAACTGCTCTGTGTTCTGTTAATTCATCTCACAGAGTTACATCTTTCCCTTCAAGAAGCCTTTCGCTAAGGCTGTTCTTGTGGAATTGGCAAAGGGATATTTGGAAGCCCATAGAGGGCTATGGTGAAAAAGGAAATATCTTCCGTTCAAAACTGGAAAGAAGCTTTCTGAGAAACTGCTCTGTGTTCTGTTAATTCATCTCACAGAGTTACATCTTTCCCTTCAAGAAGCCTTTCGCTAAGGCTGTTCTTGTGGAATTGGCAAAGTCATATTTGGAAGCTCATAGAGGGCTATGGTGAAAAAGGAAATATCTTCCGTTCAAAACTGGAAAGAAGCTTTCTGAGAAACTGCTCTGTGTTCTGTTAATTCATCTCACAGAGTTACATCTTTCCCTTCAAGAAGCCTTTCGCTAAGGCTGTTCTAGTGGAATTGGCAAAGGGATATTTGGAAGCCCATAGAGGGCTATGGTGAAAAAGGAAATATCATCCGTTTAAAACTGGAAAGAAGCTTTCTGAGAAACTGCTCTGTGTTCTGTTAATTCATCTCACAGTGTTACATCTTTCCCTTCAAGAAGCCTTTCGCTAAGGCTGTTCTTGTGGAATTGGCGAAGGGATATTTGGAAGCCCATAGAGGGCTATGGTGAAAAAGGAAATATCTTCCGTTCAAAACTGGAAAGCAGCTTTGTGAGAAACTGCTCTGTGTTCTGTTAATTCATCTCACAGAGTTACATCTTTCCCTTCAAGAAGCCTTTCGCTAAGGCTGTTCTTGTGGAATTGGCAAAGGGATATTTCGAAGCCCATAGAGGGCTATGGTGAAAAAGGAAATATCTTCCGTTCAAAAATGGAAAGAAGCTTTCTGAGAAACTGCTCTGTGTTCTGTTAACTCATCTCACAGAGTTACATCTTTCCCTTCAAGAATCCTTTCGCTAAGGCTCTTCTTGTGGAATTGGCAAAGGGGTATTTGGAAGCCCATAGAGGGCTATGGTGAAAAAGGAAATATCTTCCGTTCAAAACTGGAAAGAAGCTTTCTGAGAAACTGCTCTGTGTTCTGTTAATTCATCTCACAGAGTTACATCTTTCCCTTCAAGAAGCCTTTCGCTAAGGCTGTTCTTGTGGAATTGGCAAAGGGATATTTGGAAGCCCATAGAGGGCTATGGTGAAAAAGGAAATATCTTCCGTTCAAAACTGGAAAGAAGCTTTCTGAGAAACTGCTCTGTGTTCTGTTAATTCATCTCACAGAGTTACATCTTTCCCTTCAAGAAGTCTTTCGCTAAGGCTGTTATTGTGGAATTGGCAAAGGGATATTTGGAAGCCCATAGAGGGCTATGGTGAAAAAGGAAATATCTTCCGATCAAAACTGGAAAGAAGCTTTCTGAGAAACTGCTCTGTGTTCTGTTAATTCATCTCACAGAGTTACATCTCTCCCTTCAAGTAGCCTTTCGCTAAGGCTGTTCTTGTGGAATTGGCAAAGGGATATTTGGAAGCCCATAGAGGGCTATGGTGAAAAAGGAAATATCTTCCGTTCAAAACTGGAAAGAAGCTTTCTGAGAAACTGCTCTGTGTTCTGTTAATTCATCTCACAGTGTTACATCTTTCCCTTCAAGAAGCCTTTCGCTAAGGCTGTTCTTGTGGAATTGGCGAAGGGATATTTGGAAGCCCATAGAGGGCTATGGTGAAAAAGGAAATATCTTCCGTTCAAAACTGGAAAGCAGCTTTGTGAGAAACTGCTCTGTGTTCTGTTAATTCATCTCACAGAGTTACATCTTTCCCTTCAAGAAGCCTTTCGCTAAGGCTGTTCTTGTGGAATTGGCAAATAGATTTTGGAAACCCATAGAGGGCTATGGTGAAAAAGGAAATATCTTCCGTTCAAAACTGGAAAGAAGCTTTCTGAGAAACTGCTCTGTGTTCTGTTAATTAATCTCACAGAGTTACATCTTTCCCTTCAAGAAGCCTTTCGCTAAGGCTGTTCTTGTGGAATTGGCAAAGGGATATTTCGAAGCCCATAGAGGGCTATGGTGAAAAAGGAAATATCATCCGTTCAAAACTGGAAAGAAGCTTTCTGAGAAACTGCTCTGTGTTCTGTTAATTCATCTCACAGAGTTACATCTTTCCCTTCAAGAAGCCTTTCGCTAAGGCTGTTCTTGTGGAATTGGCAAAGGGATATTTGGAAGCCCATAGAGGGCTATGGTGAAAAAGGAAATATCTTCCGTTCAAAACTGGAAAGAAGCTTTCTGAGAAACTGCTCTGTGTTCTGTTAACTCATCTCACAGAGTTACATCTTTCCCTTCAAGAAGCCTTTCGCTAAGGCTCTTCTTGTGGAATTGGCAAAGGGGTATTTGGAAGCCCATAGAGGGCTATGGTGAAAAAGGAAATATCTTCCGTTCAAAACTGGAAAGAAGATTTCTGAGAAACTGCTCTGTGTTCTGTTAATTCATCTCACAGAGTTACATCTTTCCCTTCAAGAAGCCTTTCGCTAAGGCTGTTCTTGTGGAATTGAAAAAGGGATATTTAGAATTCCTTAGAGGGCTATGGTGAAAAAGGAAATATCTTCCGTTCAAAACTGGAAAGAAGCTTTCTGAGAAACTGGTCTGTGTTCTGTTAATTCATCTCACAGAGTTACATTTTCCCTTCAAAAAGCCTTTCGCTAAGGCTGTTCTGGTGGAATTGGCAAAGGGATATTTGGAAACCCATAGAGGGCTATGGTGAAAAAGGAAATATCTTCCGTTCAAACCTGGAAAGAAGCTTTCTCAGAAACTGCTCTGTGTTCTGTTAATTCATCTCACAGAGTTACATCTTTCCCTTCAAGAAGCCTTTCGCTAAGGCTGTTCTTGTGGAATTGGCAAAGGGATATTTGGAAGCCCATAGAGGGCTATGGTGAAAAAGGAAATAGCTTCCGTTCAAAACTGGAAAGAAGCTTTCTGAGAAACTGCTCTGTGTTCTGTTAATTCATCTCACAGAGTTACATCTTTCCCTTCAAGAAGCCTTTCGCTAAGGCTGTTCTTGTGGAATTGGTAAAGGGATATTTGGAAGCCCATAGAGGGCTATGGTGAAAAAAAGAAATATCTTCCGTTGAAAACTGGAAACAAGCCTTCTGAGAAACTGCTCTTTGTTCTGTTAATTCATCTCACAGAGTTACATCTTTCCCTTCAGGAAGCCTTTCGCTAAGGCTGTTCTTGTGGAATTGGCAAAGGGATATTTCGAAGCCCATAGAGGGCTTTGGTGAAAAAGGAAATATCTTCCGTTCAAAACTGGAAAGAAGCTTTCTGAGAAACTGTTCTGTGTTCGGTAAATTCACCTCACAGAGTTACATCTTTCCCTTCAAGAAGCCTTTCGCTAAGGCTGTTCTTGTGGAATTGGCAAAGGGATATTTGGAAGACCATAGAGGGCTATGGTGAAAAAGGAAATATCTTCCGTTCAAAACTGGAAAGAAGCTTTCTGAGAAACTGCTCTGTGTTCTGTTAATTCATCTCACAGAGTTACATCTTTCCCTTCAAGAAGCCTTTCGCTAAGGCTGTTCTTGTGGAATTGGCAAAGGGATATTTGGAAGCCCATAGAGGGCTATGGTGAAAAAGGAAATAACTTCCGTTCAAAACTGGAAAGAAGCTTTCTGAGAAACTGCTCTGTGTTCTGTTAATTCATCTCACAGAGTTACATCTTTCCCTTCAAGAAGCCTTTCGCTAAGGCTGTTCTTGTGGAATTGGCAAAGGGATATTTGGAAGCCCATAGAGGGCTATGGTGAAAAAGGAAATATCTTCCGTTCAAAACTGGAAAGAAGCTTTCTGAGAAACTGCTCTGTGTTCTGTTAATTCATCTCACAGAGTTACATCTTTCCCTTCAAGAAGCCTTTCGCTAAGGCTGTTCTTGTGGAATTGGCAAAGTCATATTTGGAAGCTCATAGAGGGCTATGGTGAAAAAGGAAATATCTTCCGTTCAAAACTGGAAAGAAGCTTTCTGAGAAACTGCTCTGTGTTCTGTTAATTCATCTCACAGAGTTACATCTTTCCCTTCAAGAAGCCTTTCGCTAAGGCTGTTCTAGTGGAATTGGCAAAGGGATATTTGGAAGCCCATAGAGGGCTATGGTGAAAAAGGAAATATCATCCGTTTAAAACTGGAAAGAAGCTTTCTGAGAAACTGCTCTGTGTTCTGTTAATTCATCTCACAGTGTTACATCTTTCCCTTCAAGAAGCCTTTCGCTAAGGCTGTTCTTGTGGAATTGGCGAAGGGATATTTGGAAGCCCATAGAGGGCTATGGTGAAAAAGGAAATATCTTCCGTTCAAAACTGGAAAGCAGCTTTGTGAGAAACTGCTCTGTGTTCTGTTAATTCATCTCACAGAGTTACATCTTTCCCTTCAAGAAGCCTTTCGCTAAGGCTGTTCTTGTGGAATTGGCAAAGGGATATTTCGAAGCCCATAGAGGGCTATGGTGAAAAAGGAAATATCTTCCGTTCAAAAATGGAAAGAAGCTTTCTGAGAAACTGCTCTGTGTTCTGTTAACTCATCTCACAGAGTTACATCTTTCCCTTCAAGAATCCTTTCGCTAAGGCTCTTCTTGTGGAATTGGCAAAGGGGTATTTGGAAGCCCATAGAGGGCTATGGTGAAAAAGGAAATATCTTCCGTTCAAAACTGGAAAGAAGCTTTCTGAGAAACTGCTCTGTGTTCTGTTAATTCATCTCACAGAGTTACATCTTTCCCTTCAAGAAGCCTTTCGCTAAGGCTGTTCTTGTGGAATTGGCAAAGGGATATTTGGAAGCCCATAGAGGGCTATGGTGAAAAAGGAAATATCTTCCGTTCAAAACTGGAAAGAAGCTTTCTGAGAAACTGCTCTGTGTTCTGTTAATTCATCTCACAGAGTTACATCTTTCCCTTCAAGAAGCCTTTCGCTAAGGCTGTTCTTGTGGAATTGGCAAAGTCATATTTGGAAGCTCCTAGAGGGCTATGGTGAAAAAGGAAATATCTTCCGTTCAAAACTGGAAAGAAGCTTTCTGAGAAACTCCTCTGTGTTCTGTTAATTCATCTCACAGAGTTACATCTTTCCCTTCAAGAAGCCTTTCGCTAAGGCTGTTCTAGTGGAATTGGCAAAGGGATATTTGGAAGCCCATAGAGGGCTATGGTGAAAAAGGAAATATCATCCGTTTAAAACTGGAAAGAAGCTTTCTGAGAAACTGCTCTGTGTTCTGTTAATTCATCTCACAGTGTTACATCTTTCCCTTCAAGAAGCCTTTCGCTAAGGCTGTTCTTGTGGAATTGGCGAAGGGATATTTGGAAGCCCATAGAGGGCTATGGTGAAAAAGGAAATATCTTCCGTTCAAAACTGGAAAGCAGCTTTGTGAGAAACTGCTCTGTGTTCTGTTAATTCATCTCACAGAGTTACATCTTTCCCTTCAAGAAGCCTTTCGCTAAGGCTGTTCTTGTGGAATTGGCAAAGGGATATTTCGAAGCCCATAGAGGGCTATGGTGAAAAAGGAAATATCTTCCGTTCAAAACTGGAAAGAAGCTTTCTGAGAAACTGCTCTGTGTTCTGCTAACCCATCTCACAGAGTTACATCTTTCCCTTCAAGAAGCCTTTCGCTAAGGCTCTTCTTGTGGAATTGGCAAAGGGGTATTTGGAAGCCCATAGAGGGCTATGGTGAAAAAGGAAATATCTTCCGTTCAAAACTGGAAAGAAGCTTTCTGAGAAACTGCTCTGTGTTCTGTTAATTCATCTCACAGAGTTACATCTTTCCCTTCAAGAAGCCTTTCGCTAAGGCTGTTCTTGTGGAATTGGCAAAGTCATATTTGGAAGCTCATAGAGGGCTTTGGTGAAAAAGGAAATATCTTCCGTTCAAAACTGGAAATAGCTTTATGAGAAACTGCTCTGTGTTGTGTAAATTCATCTCACAGCGTTACATCTTTCCCTTCAAGAAGCCTTTCGCTAAGGCTGTTCTTGTGGAATTGGCAAAGGGATATTTCGAAGCCCATAGAGGGCTATGGTGAAAAAGGAAATATCATCCGTTCAAAACTGGAAAGAAGCTTTCTGAGAAATTGCTCTGTGTTCTGTTAATTCATCTCACAGAGTTACATCTTTCCCTTCAAGAAGCCTTTCGCTAAGGCTGTTCTTGTGGAATTGGCAAAGTCATATTTGGAACCCCTAGAGGGCTATGGTGAAAAAGGAAATATCTTCCGTTCAAAACTGGAAAAAGCTTTCTGAGAAACTGCTCTGTGTTCTGATAATTCATCCCACAGAGTTACATCTTTCCCTTCAAGAAGCCTTTCGCTAAGGCTGTTTTTGTGGAATTGGCAAAGGGATATTTGGAAGCCCATAGAGGGCTATTTTGAAAAAGGAAATTTCTTCCGTTCAAGATTGGAAAGAAGCTTTCTGAGAAACTGCTCTGTGTTCTGTTAATTCATCTCACAGAGTTACATCTTTCCCTTCAAGAAGTCTTTCGCTAAGGCTGTTATTGTGGAATTGGCAAAGGGATATTTGGAAGCCAATAGAGGGCTACGGTGAAAAAGGAAATATCTTCCGTTCAAAACTGGAAAGAAGCTTTCTGAGAATCTGCTGTGTGTTCTGTTAATTCATCTCACAGAGTTACATCTTTCCCTTCAAGAAGCCTTTCGCTAAGGCTGTTCTTGTGGAATTGGAAATGGGATATTTGGAAGCCCATAGACGGCTATGGTGAAAAAGGAAATATCTTCCGTTGAAAACTGGAAACAATCCTTCTGAGAAACTGCTCTGTGTTCTGTTAATTCATCTCACAGAGTTACATCTTTCCCTTCAAGAATCCTTTCGCTAAGGCTGTTCTTGTGGAATTGGCAAAGGGATATTTCGAAGCCCATAGAGGGCTATGGTGAAAAAGGAAATATCATCCGTTCAAAACTGGAAAGAAGCTTTCTGAGAAACTGCTCTTTGTTCTGTTAATTCATCTCACAGAGTTACATCTTTCCCTTCAAGAAACCTTTCGCTATGGCTGTTCTTGTGGAATTGGCAAAGGGATATTTGGAAGCCCATAGAGGGCTACGGTGAAAAAGGAAATATCTTCCGTTCAAAACTGGAAAGAAGCTTTCTGAGAAAATGCTCTGTGTTCTGTTAATTCATCTCACAGAGTTACATCTTTCCCTTCAAGAAGCCTTTCGCTAAGGCTGTTCTTGTGGAATTGGCAAAGTCATATTTGGAAGCTCATAGAGGGCTATGGTGAAAAAGGAAATATCTTCCGTTCAAAACTGGAAAAAGCTTTCTGAGAAACTGCTCTGTGTTCTGTAAATTCATCTCACAGAGTTACATCTTTCCCTTCAAGAAGCCTTTCGCTAAGGCTGTTCTTGTGGAATTGAAAAAGGGATATTTAGAATTCCATAGAGGGCTATGGTGAAAAAGGAAATATCTTCCGTTCAAAACTGGAAAGAAGCTTTCTGAGAAACTGTTCTGTGTTCTGTTAATTCATCTCACAGAGTTACATCTTTCCCTTCAAAAAGCCTTTCGCTAAGGCTGTTCTGGTGGAATTGGCAAAGGGATATTTGGAAACCCATAGAGGGCTATGGTGAAAAAGGAAATATCTTCCGTTCAAACCTGGAAAGAAGCTTTCTCAGAAACTGCTCTGTGTTCTGTTAATTCATCTCACAGAGTTACATCTTTCCCTTCAAGAAGCCTTTCGCTAAGGCTGTTCTTGTGGAATTGGTAAAGGGATATTTGGAAGCCCATAGAGGGCTATGGTGAAAAAAAGAAATATCTTCCGTTGAAAACTGGAAACAAGCCTTCTGAGAAACTGCTCTTTGTTCTGTTAATTCATCTCACAGAGTTACATCTTTCCCTTCAGGAAGCCTTTCGCTAAGGCTGTTCTTGTGGAATTGGCAAAGGGATATTTCGAAGCCCATAGAGGGCTTTGGTGAAAAAGGAAATATCTTCCGTTCAAAACTGGAAAGAAGCTTTCTGAGAAACTGTTCTGTGTTCGGTAAATTCACCTCACAGAGTTACATCTTTCCCTTCAAGAAGCCTTTCGCTAAGGCTGTTCTTGTGGAATTGGCAAAGGGATATTTGGAAGACCATAGAGGGCTATGGTGAAAAAGGAAATATCTTCCGTTCAAAACTGGAAAGAAGCTTTCTGAGAAACTGCTCTGTGTTCTGTTAATTCATCTCACAGAGTTACATCTTTCCCTTCAAGAAGCCTTTCGCTAAGGCTGTTCTTGTGGAATTGGCAAAGGGATATTTGGAAGCCCATAGAGGGCTATGGTGAAAAAAGAAATAACTTCCGTTCAAAACTGGAAAGAAGCTTTCTGAGAAACTGCTCTGTGTTCTGTTAATTCATCTCACAGAGTTACATCTTTCCCTTCAAGAAGCCTTTCGCTAAGGCTGTTCTTGTGGAATTGGCAAAGGGATATTTGGAAGCCCATAGAGGGCTATGGTGAAAAAGGAAATATCTTCCGTTCAAAACTGGAAAGAAGCTTTCTGAGAAACTGCTCTGTGTTCTGTAAATTCATCTCACAGAGTTACATCTTTCCCTTCAAGAAGCCTTTCGCTAAGGCTGTTCTTGTGGAATTGGCAAAGTCATATTTGGATGCTCATAGAGGGCTTTGGTGAAAAAGGAAATATCTTCCGTTCAAAACTGGAAATAGCTTTCTGAGAAACTGCTCTGTGTTGTGTAAATTCATCTCACAGCGTTACATCTTTCCATTCAAGAAGCCTTTCGCTAAGGCTGTTCTTGTGGAATTGGCAAAGGGATATTTCGAAGCCTATAGAGGGCTATGGTGAAAAAGGAAATATCATCCGTTCAAAACTGGAAAGAAGCTTTCTGAGAAATTGCTCTGTGTTCTGTTAATTCATCTCACAGAGTTACATCTTTCCCTTCAAGAAGCCTTTCGCTAAGGCTGTTCTTGTGGAATTGGCAAAGTCATATTTGGAACCCCTAGAGGGCTATGGTGAAAAAGGAAATATCTTCCGTTCAAAACTGGAAAAAGATTTCTGAGAAACTGCTCTGTGTTCTGATAATTCATCCCACAGAGTTACATCTTTCCCTTCAAGAAGCCTTTCGCTAAGGCTGTTTTTTTGGAATTGGCAAAGGGATATTTGGAAGCCCATAGAGGGCTATTTTGAAAAAGGAAATTTCTTCCGTTCAAGATTGGAAAGAAGCTTTCTGAGAAACTGCTCTGTGTTCTGTTAATTCATCTCACAGAGTTACATCTTTCCCTTCAAGAAGTCTTTCGCTAAGTCTGTTATTGTGGAATTGGCAAAGGGATATTTGGAAGCCAATAGAGGGCTACGGTGAAAAAGGAAATATCTTCCGTTCAAAACTGGAAAGAAGCTTTCTGAGAATCTGCTCTGTGTTCTGTTAATTCATCTCACAGAGCTATATCTTTCCCTTCAAGAAGCCTTTCGCTAAGGCTGTTCTTGTGGAATTGGAAATGGGATATTTGGAAGCCCATAGACGGCTATGGTGAAAAAGGAAATATCTTCCGTTGAAAACTGGAAACAATCCTTCTGAGAAACTGCTCTGTGTTCTGTTAATTCATCTCACAGAGTTACATCTTTACCTTCAAGAAGTCTTTCGCTAAGGCTGTTATTGTGGAATTGGCAAACGGATATTTGGAAGCCCATAGAGGGCTATGGTGAAAAAGGAAATATCATCCGTTCAAAACTGGAAAGAAGCTTTCTGAGAAACTGCTCTGTGTTCTGTTAATTCATCTCACAGAGTTACATCTTTCCCTTCAAGAAGCCTTTCGCTAAGGCTGTTCTTGTGGAATTGGCAAAGGGATATTTGGAAGCCCATAGAGGGCTACGGTGAAAAAGGAAATATCTTCCGTTCAAAACTGGATAGAAGCTTTCTGAGAAACTGCTCTGTGTTCTGTTAATTCATCTCACAGAGTTACATCTTTCCCTTCAATAAGCCTTTCGCTAAGTCTGTTCTTGTGGAATTGCAAAGGGGTATTTGGAAGCCCATAGAGAACAATGGTGAAAAAGGAAATATCTTCCGTTCAAAACTGGAAAGAAGCTTTCTGAGAAACTGCTCTGTGTTCTGTTAATTCATCTCACAGAGTTACATCTTTCCCTTCAAGAAGCCTTTCGCTAAGGCTGTTCTTGTGGAATTGGCAAAGTCATATTTGGAAGCCCATAGAGGGCTATGGTGAAAAAGGAAATATCTTCCGTTCAAAACTGGAAAAAGCTTTCTGAGAAACTGCTCTGTGTTCTGATAATTCATCCCACAGAGTTACATCTTTCCCTTCAAGAAGCCTTTCGCTAAGGCTGTTTTTGTGGAATTGGCAAAGGGATATTTGGAAGCCCATAGAGGGCTATTTTGAAAAAGGAAATATCTTCCGTTGAAGACTGGAAAGAAGCTTTCTGAGAAACTGCTCTGTGTTCTGTTAATTCATCTCACAGAGTTACATCTTTCCCTTCAAGAAGCCTTTCGCTAAGGCTTTTCTTGTGGAATTGGAAATGGGATATTTGGAAGCCCATAGAGGGCTATGGTGAAAAAGGAAATATCTTCCGTTGAAAACTGGAAACAATCCTTCTGAGAAACTGCTCTGTGTTCTGATAATTCATCTCACAGAGTTACATCTTTCCCTTCAAGAAGCCTTTCGCTAAGGCTGTTTTTGTGTAATTGGCAAAGGGATATTTGGAAGCCCATAGAGGGCTATGGTGAAAAAGGAACTATCTTCCGTTCAAAACTGGAAAGAAGCTTTCTGAGAAACTGCTCTGTGTTCTGTTAATTCATCTCACAGAGTTACATCTTTCCCTTCAAGAAGTCTTTCGCTAAGGCTGTTATTGTGGATTTGGCAAAGGGATATTTGGAAGCCCATAGAGGGCTATGGTGAAAAAGGAAATATCTTCCGTTCAAAACTGGAAAGAAGCTTTCTGAGAAACTGCTCTGTGTTCTGTTAATTCATCTCACAGAGTTACATCTTTCCCTTCAAGAAGCCTTTCGCTAAGGCTGTTCTTGTGGAATTGGCAAAGGGATATTTGGAAGCCCATAGAGGGTTATGGTGAAAAAGGAAATATCTTCCGTTCAAAACTGGAAAGAAGCTTTCTGAGAAACTTCTCTGTGTTCTGTTAATTAATCTCACAGAGTTACATCTTTCTCTTCAAGAAGCCTTTCACTAAGGCTGTTCTTGTGGAATTGGCAAAGGGATATTTGGAAGCTCATAGAGGGCTATGGTGAAAAAGGAAATATCTTCCGTTAAAACTGGAAAGAAGCTTTCTGAGAAACTGCTCTGTGTTCTGTTAATTCATCTCACAGAGTTACATCTCTCCCTTCAAGAAGCCTTTCGCTAAGGCTGTTCTTGTGGAATTGGCGAAGGGATATTTGGAAGCCCATAGAGGGCTATGGTGAAAAAGGAAATATCTTCCGTTCAAAACTGGAAAGAAGCTTTCTGAGAAACTGCTCTGTGTTCTGTTAATTCATCTCACAGAGTTACATCTTTCCCTTCAAGAAGCCTTTCGGTAAGGCTGTTCTTGTGGAATTGGCAAAGGGATATTTGGAAGCCCATAGAGGGCTATGGTGAAAAAGGAGATAGCTTCCGTTCAAAACTGGAAAGAAGCTTTCTGAGAAACTGCTCTGTGTTCTGTTAATTCATCTCACAGAGTTACATCTGTCCCTTCAAAAGCCTTTCGCTAAGGCTGTTCTTGTGGAATTGGCAAAGTCATATTTGGAAGCTCATAGAGGGCTATGGTGAAAAAGGAAATATCTTCCGTTCAAAACTGGAAAGAAGCTTTCTGAGAAACTGCTCTGTGTTCTGTTAATTAATCTCGCAGAGATACATCTTTCCCTTCAAGAAGCCTTTCGCTAAGGCTATTCTTGTGGAATTGGCAAAGGGATATTTGGAAGCCCATAGAGGGCTATGGTGAAAAAGGAAATATCTTCCGTTCAAAACTGGAAAGAAGCTTTCTGAGAATCTGCTCTGTGTTCTGTTAATTCATCTCACAGAGTTACATCTTTCCCTTCAAGAAGCCTTTCGCTAAGGCTGTTCTTGTGGAATTGGAAAAGGGATATTTGGAAGCCCATAGAGGGCTATGGTGAAAAAGGAAATATCTTCCGTTGAAAACTGGAAACAATCCTTCTGAGAAACTGCTCTGTGTTCTGTTAATTCATCTCACAGAGTTACATCTTTCCCTTCAGGAAGTCTTTCGCTAAGGCTGTTATTGTGGAATTGGCAAAGGGATATTTGGAAGCCCATAGAGGGCTATGGTGAAAAAGGAAATATCTTCCGTTCTAAACTTGAAAGAAGCTTTCTGAGAAACTGCTCTGTGTTCTGTTAAATCATCTCACAGAGTTACATCTTTCCCTTCAAGAAGCCTTTCGCTAAGGCTGTTCTTGTGGAATTGGCAAAGGGATATTGGGAAGCCCATAGAGGGTTTTGGTGAAAAAGGAAATATCTTCCGTTCAAAACTGGAAAGAAGCTTTCTGAGAAACTACTCTGTGTTCTGTTAATTAATCTCACAGAGTTACATCTTTCCCTTCAAGAAGACTTTCGCTAAGGCTGTTCTTGTGGAATTGGCAAAGGGATATTTGGAAGCCCATAGAGGGCTATGGTGAAAAGGGAAATATCTTCGGTTCAAAACTGGAAAGAAGCTTTCTGAGAAACTTCTCTGTGTTCTGTTAATTAATCTCACAGAGTTACATCTTTCTCTTCAAGAAGCCTTTCGCTAAGGCTGTTCTTGTGGAATTGGCAAAGGGATATTTGGAAGCTCATAGAGGGCTATGGTGAAAAAGGAAATATCTTCCGTTAAAACTGGAAAGAAGCTTTCTGAGAAACTGCTCTGTGTTCTGTTAATTCATCTCACAGAGTTACATCTCTCCCTTCAAGAAGCCTTTCGGTAAGGCTGTTCTTGTGGAATTGGCGAAGGGATATTTGGAAGCCCATAGAGGGCTATGGTGAAAAAGGAAATACCTTCCGTTCAAAACTGGAAAGAAGCTTTCTGAGAAACTGCTCTGTGTTCTGTTAATTCATCTCACAGAGTTACATCTTTCCCTTCAAGAAGCCTTTCGCTAAGGCTGTTCTTGTGGAATTGGCAAAGGGATATTTGGAAGCCCAAAGAGGGCTATGGTGAAAAAGGAAATAGCTTCCGTTCAAAACTGGAAAGAAGCTTTCTGAGAAACTGCTCTGTGTTCTGTTAATTCATCTCACAGAGTTACACCTTTCCCTTCAAGAAGCCTTTCGCTAAGGCTGTTCTTGTGGAATTGGCAAAGTCATATTTGGAAGCTCATAGAGGGCTATGGTGAAAAAGGAAATATCTTCCGTTCAAAACTGGAAAGAAGCTTTCTGAGAAACTGCTCTGTGTTCTGTAAATTCATCTCACAGAGTTACATCTTTCCCTTCCAGAAGCCTTTCGCTAAGGCTGTTCTTGTGGAATTGGCAAAGGGATATTTGGAATCCCATAGAGGGCTATGGTGAAAAAGGAAATATCTTCCGTTCAAAACTGGAAAGAAGCTTTCTGAGAAACTGCTCTGTGTTCTGTTAATTCATCTCACAGAGTTACATCTTTCCCTTCAAGAAGCCTTTCGCTAAGGCTGTTCTTGTGGAATTGGCAAAGTCATATTTGGAAGCTCATAGAGGGCTATGGTGAAAAAGGAAATATCTTCCGTTCAAAACTGGAAAAAGCTTTCTGAGAAACTGCTCTGTGTTCTGTAAATTCATCTCACAGAGTTACATCTTTCCCTTCAAGAAGCCTTTCGCTAAGACTGTTCTTGTGGAATTGAAAAAGGGATATTTAGAATTCCATAGAGGGCTATGGTGAAAAAGGAAATATCTTCCGTTCAAAACTGGAAAGAAGCTTTCTGAGAAACTGGTCTGTGTTCTGTTAATTCATCTCACAGAGTTACATCTTTCCCTTCAAAAAGGCTTTCGCTAAGGCTGTTCTGGTGGAATTGGCAAAGGGATATTTGGAAACCCATAGAGGGCTATGGTGAAAAAGGAAATAGCTTCCGTTCAAAACTGGAAAGAAGCTTTCTGAGAAACTGCTCTGTGTTCTGTTAATTCATCTCACAGAGTTACATCTTTCTCTTCAAGAAGCCTTTCGCTAAGGCTGTTCTTGTGGAATTGGCAAAGTCATATTTGGAAGCTCATAGAGGGCTTTGGTGAAAAAGGAAATATCTTCCGTTCAAAACTGGAAATAGCTTTCTGAGAAACTGCTCTGTGTTGTGTAAATTCATCTCACAGCGTTACATCTTTCCCTTCAAGAAGCCTTTCGCTAAGGCTGTTCTTGTGGAATTGGCAAAGGGATATTTCGAAGCCCATAGAGGGCTATGGTGAAAAAGGAAATATCATCCGTTCAAAACTGGAAAGAAGCTTTCTGAGAAATTGCTCTGTGTTCTGTTATTTCATCTCACAGAGTTACATCTTTCCCTTCAAGAAGCCTTTCGCTAAGGCTGTTCTTGTGGAATTTGCAAAGTCATATTTGGAACCCCTAGAGGGCTATGGTGAAAAAGGAAATATCTTCGGTTCAAAACTGGAAAAAGCTTTCTGAGAAACTGCTCTGTGTTCTGTTAATTCATCTCACAGAGTTACATCTTTCCCTTCAAGAAGTCTTTCGCTACGGCTGTTATTGTGGAATTGGCAAACGGATATTTGGAAGCCCATAGAGGGCTATGGTGAAAAAGGAAATATCATCCGTTCAAAACTGGAAAGAAGCTTTCTGAGAAACTGCTCTGTGTTCTGTTATTTCATCTCACAGAGTTACATCTTTCCCTTCAAGAAGCCTTTCGCTAACGCTGTTCTTGTGGAATTGGCAAAGGGATATTTGGAAGCCCATAGAGGGCTACGGTGAAAAAGGAAATATCTTCCGTTCAAAACTGGAAAGAAGCTTTCTGAGAAACTGCTCTGTGTTCTGTTAATTCATCTCACAGAGTTACATCTTTCCCTTCAAGAATCCTTTCGCTAAGGCTGTTCTTGTGGAATTGGCAAAGTCATATTTGGAAGCCCATAGAGGGCTATGGTGAAAAAGGAAATATCTTCCGTTCAAAACTGGAAAAAGCTTTCTGAGAAACTGCTCTGTGTTCTGATAATTCATCCCACAGAGTTACATCTTTCCCTTCAAGAAGCCTTTCGCTAAGGCTGTTTTTGTGGAATTGGCAAAGGGATATTTGGAAGCCCATAGAGGGCTATTTTGAAAAAGGAAATATCTTCCGTTGAAGACTGGAAAGAAGCTTTCTGAGAAACTGCTCTGTGTTCTGTTAATTCATCTCACAGAGTTACATCTTTCCCTTCAAGAAGTCTTTCGCTAAGGCTGTTCTTGTGGAATTGGCAAAGGGATATTTGGAAGCCAATAGAGGGCTACGGTGAAAAAGGAAATATCTTCCGTTCAAAACTGGAAAGAAGCTTTCTGAGAATCTGCTCTGTGTTCTGTTAATTCATCTCACAGAGTTACATCTTTCCCTTCAAGAAGCCTTTCGCTAAGGCTTTTCTTGTGGAATTGGAAATGGGATATTTGGAAGCTCATAGAGGGCTATGGTGAAAAAGGAAATATCTTCCGTTAAAACTGGAAAGAAGCTTTCTGAGAATCTGCTCTGTGTTCTGTTAATTCATCTCACAGAGTTACATCTTTCCCTTCAAGAAGCCTTTCGCTAAGGCTGTTCTTGTGGAATTGGAAAAGGGATATTTGGAAGCCCATAGAGGGCTATGGTGATAAAGGAAATATCTTCCGTTGAAAACTGGAAACAATCCTTCTGAGAAACTGCTCTGTGTTCTGTTAATTCATCTCACAGAGTTACATCTTTCCCTTCAGGAAGTCTTTCGCTAAGGCTGTTATCGTGGAATTGGCAAAGGGATATTTGGAAGCCCATAGAGGGCTATGGTGAAAAAGGAAATATCTTCCGTTCTAAACTTGAAAGAAGCTTTCTGAGAAACTGCTCTGTGTTCTGTTAAATCATCTCACAGAGTTACATCTTTCCCTTCAAGAAGCCTTTCGCTAAGGCTGTTCTTGTGGAATTGGCAAAGGGATATTTGGAAGCCCATAGAGGGTTTTGGTGAAAAAGGAAATATCTTCCGTTCAAAACTGGAAAGAAGCTTTCTGAGAAACTTCTCTGTGTTCTGTTAATTAATCTCACAGAGTTACATCTTTCCCTTCAAGAAGACTTTCGCTAAGGCTGTTCTTGTGGAATTGGCAAAGGGATATTTGGAAGCCCATAGAGGGCTATGGTGAAAAAGGAAATATCTTCCGTTCAAAACTGGAAAGAAGCTTTCTAAGAAACTGCTATGTGTTCTGTTAATTCATCTCACAGTGTTACATCTTTCCCTTCAAGAAGCCTTTCGCTAAGGCTGTTCTTGTGGAATTGGCGAAGGGATATTTGGAAGCCCATAGAGGGCTACGGTGAAAAAGGAAATATCTTCCTTTCAAAACTGGAAAGCAGCTTTCTGAGAAACTGCTCTGTGTTCTGTTAATTCATCTCACAGAGTTACATCTTTCCCTTCAAGAAGCCTTTCGCTAAGGCTGTTCTTGTGGAATTGGCAAAGGGATTTTGGAAGCCCATAGAGGGCTATGGTGAAAAAGGAAATAGCTTCCGTTCAAAACTGGAAAGAAGCTTTCTGAGAAACTGCTCTGTGTTCTGTTAATTCATCTCACAGAGTTACATCTTTCCCTTCAAGAAGCCTTTCGCTAAGGCTGTTCTTGTGGAATTGGCAAAGGGATATTTCGAAGCCCATAGAGGGCTATGGTGAAAAACTAAATATCATCCGTTGAAAACTGGAAAGAAGCTTTCTGAGAAACTGCTCTGTGTTCTGTTAATTCATCTCACAGAGTTACATCTTTCCCTTCAAGAAGCCTTTCGCTAAGGCTGTTCTTGTGGAATTGGCAAAGGGATATTTGGAATCCCATAGAGGGCTATGGTGAAAAAGGAAATATCTTCCGTTCAAAACTGGAAAGAAGCTTTCTGAGAAACTGCTCTGTGTTCTGTTAATTCATCTCACAGAGTTACATCTTTCCCTTCAAGAAGCCTTTCGCTAAGGCTGTTCTTGTGGAATTGGCAAAGGGATATTTGGAAGCCCATAGAGGGCTATGGTGAAAAAGGAAATATCTTCGGTTCAAAACTGGAAAGAAGCTTTCTGAGAAACTGCTCTGTGTTCTGTTAATTCATCTCACAGAGTTACATCTTTCCCTTCAAGAAGCCTTTCGCTAAGGCTGTTCTTGTGGAATTGGCAAAGTCATATTTGGAAGCTCATAGAGGGCTATGGTGAAAAAGGAAATATCTTCCGTTCAAAACTGGAAAAAGCTTTCTGAGAAACTGCTCTGTGTTCTGTAAATTCATCTCACAGAGTTACATCTTTCCCTTCAAGAAGCCTTTCGCTAAGACTGTTCTTGTGGAATTGAAAAAGGGATATTTAGAATTCCATAGAGGGCTATGGTGAAAAAGGAAATATCTTCCGTTCAAAACTGGAAAGAAGCTTTCTGAGAAACTGGTCTGTGTTCTGTTAATTCATCTCACAGAGTTACATCTTTCCCTTCAAAAAGGCTTTCGCTAAGGCTGTTCTGGTGGAATTGGCAAAGGGATATTTGGAAACCCATAGAGGGCTATGGTGAAAAAGGAAATAGCTTCCGTTCAAAACTGGAAAGAAGCTTTCTGAGAAACTGCTCTGTGTTCTGTTAATTCATCTCACAGAGTTACATCTTTCCCTTCAAGAAGCCTTTCGCTAAGGCTGTTCTTGTGGAATTGGCAAAGTCATATTTGGAAGCTCATAGAGGGCTTTGGTGAAAAAGGAAATATCTTCCGTTCAAAACTGGAAATAGCTTTCTGAGAAACTGCTCTGTGTTGTGTAAATTCATCTCACAGCGTTACATCTTTCCCTTCAAGAAGCCTTTCGCTAAGGCTGTTCTTGTGGAATTGGCAAAGGGATATTTCGAAGCCCATAGAGGGCTATGGTGAAAAAGGAAATATCATCCGTTCAAAACTGGAAAGAAGCTTTCTGAGAAATTGCTCTGTGTTCTGTTATTTCATCTCACAGAGTTACATCTTTCCCTTCAAGAAGCCTTTCGCTAAGGCTGTTCTTGTGGAATTTGCAAAGTCATATTTGGAACCCCTAGAGGGCTATGGTGAAAAAGGAAATATCTTCCGTTCAAAACTGGAAAAAGCTTTCTGAGAAACTGCTCTGTGTTCTGTTAATTCATCTCACAGAGTTACATCTTTCCCTTCAAGAAGTCTTTCGCTAAGGCTGTTATTGTGGAATTGGCAAACGGATATTTGGAAGCCCATAGAGGGCTATGGTGAAAAAGGAAATATCATCCGTTCAAAACTGGAAAGAAGCTTTCTGAGAAACTGCTCTGTGTTCTGTTAATTCATCTCACAGAGTTACATCTTTCCCTTCAAGAAGCCTTTCGCTAAGGCTGTTCTTGTGGAATTGGCAAAGGGATATTTGGAAGCCCATAGAGGGCTACGGTGAAAAAGGAAATATCTTCCGTTCAAAACTGGAAAGAAGCTTTCTGAGAAACTGCTCTGTGTTCTGTTAATTCATCTCACAGAGTTACATCTTTCCCTTCAAGAAGCCTTTCGCTAAGGCTGTTCTTGTGGAATTGGCAAAGTCATATTTGGAAGCCCATAGAGGGCTATGGTGAAAAAGGAAATATCTTCCGTTCAAAACTGGAAAAAGCTTTCTGAGAAACTGCTCTGTGTTCTGATAATTCATCCCACAGAGTTACATCTTTCCCTTCAAGAAGCCTTTCGCTAAGGCTGTTTTTGTGGAATTGGCAAAGGGATATTTGGAAGCCCATAGAGGGCTATGGTGAAAAAAAGAAATATCTTCCGTTGAAAACTGGAAACAAGCCTTCTGAGAAACTGCTCTGTGTTCTGTTAATTCATCTCACAGAGTTACATCTTTCCCTTCAAGAAGCCTTTCGCTAAGGCTGTTCTTGTGGAATTGGCAAAGGGATATTTCGAAGCCCATAGAGGGCTTTTTTGAAAAAGGAAATATCTTCCGTTCAAAACTGGAAAGAAGCTTTCTGAGAAACTGTTCTGTGTTCGGTAAATTCACCTCACAGAGTTACATCTTTCCCTTCAAGATGCCTTTCGCTAAGGCTGTTCTTGTGGAATTGGCAAAGGGATATTTGGAAGCCCATAGAGGGCTATGGTGAAAAAGGAAATATCTTCCGTTCAAAACTGGAAAGAAGCTTTCTGAGAATCTGCTCTGTGTTCTGTTAATTCATCTCACAGAGTTACATCTCTCCCTTCAAGAAGCCTTTAGCTAAGGCTGTTCTTGTGGGATTGGCGAAGGGATATTTGGAAGCCCATACAGGGCTACGGTGAAAAAGGAAATATCTTCCGTTCAAAACTGGAAAGAAGTTTTCTGAGAAACTGCTCTGTGTTCTGTTAATTCATCTCACAGAGTTACATCTTTCCCTTCAAGAAGCCTTTCGCTAAGGCTGTTCTTGTGGAATTGGCAAAGGGATATTTCGAAGCCCATAGAGGGCTATGGTGAAAAAGGAAATAGCTTCCGTTCAAAACTGGAAAGAAGCTTTCTGAGAAACTGCTCTGTGTTCTGTTAATTCATCTCACAGAGTTACATCTTTCCCTTCAAGAAGCCTTTCGCTAAGGCTGTTCTTGTGGAATTGGCAAAGTCATATTTGGAAGCTCATAGAGGGCTATGGTGAAAAAGGAAATATCTTCCGTTCAAAACTGGAAAGAAGCTTTCTGAGAAACTGCTCTGTGTTCTGTAAATTCATCTCACAGAGTTACATCTTTCCCTTCAAAAAGCCTTTCGCTAAGGCTGTTCTGGTGGAATTGGCAAAGGGATATTTGGAAACCCATAGAGGGCTATGGTGAAAAAGGAAATATCTTCCGTTCAAAACTGGAAAGAAGCTTTCTGAGAAACTGCTCTGTGTTCTGTTAATTCATCTCACAGAGTTACATCTTTCCCTTCAAGAAGCGTTTCGCTAAGGCTGTTCTTGTGGAATTGGTAAAGGGATATTTGGAAGCCCATAGAGGGCTATGGTGAAAAAGGAAATATCTTCCGTTGAAAACTGGAAACAAGCCTTCTGAGAAACTGCTCTGTGTTCTGTTAATTCATCTCACAGAGTTACATCTTTCCCTTCAAGAAGCCTTTCGCTAAGGCTGTTTTTGTGGAATTGGCAAAGGGATATTTGGAAGCCCATAGAGGGCTATGGTGAAAAAGGAAATATCTTCCGTTCAAAACCGGAAAGAAGCTTTCTGAGAAACTGCTCTGTGTTCTGTTAATTCATCTCAGAGAGTTACATCATTCCCTTCAAGAAATCTTTCGCTAAGGCTGTTATTGTGGAATTGGCAAACGGATATTTGGAAGCCCGTAGAGGGCTATAGTGAAAAAGGAAATATCATCCGTTCAAAACTGGAAAGAAGCTTTCTGAGAAACTGCTCTGTGTTCTGTTAATTCATCTCACAGAGTTACATCTTTCCCTTCAAGAAGCCTTTCGCTAAGGCTGTTCTTGTGGAATTGGCAAAGGGATATTTGGAAGCCCATAGAGGGCTACGGTGAAAAAGGAAATATCTTCCGTTCAAAACTGGAAAGAAGCTTTCTGAGAAACTGCTCTGTGTTCTGTTAATTCATCTCACAGAGTTACATCTTTCCCTTCAAGAAGCCTTTCGCTAAGGCTGTTCTTGTGGAATTGCAAAGGGGTATTTGGAAGCCCATAGAGGGCTATGGTGAAAAAGGAAATATCTTCCGTTCAAAACTGGAAAGAAGCTTTCTGAGAAACTGCTCAGTGTTCTGTTAATTCATCTCACAGAGTTACATCTTTCCCTTCAAGAAGCCTTTGGCTAAGGCTGTTCTTGTGGAATTGGCAAAGTCATATTTGGAAGCCCATAGAGGGCTATGGTGAAAAAGGAAATATCTTCCGTTCAAAACTGGAAAAAGCTTTCTGAGAAACTGCTCTGTGTTCTGATAATTCATCCCACAGAGTTACATCTTTCCCTTCAAGAAGCCTTTCGCTAAGGCTCTTTTTGTGGAATTGGCAAAGGGATATTTGGAAGCCCATAGAGGGCTATTTTGAAAAAGGAAATATCTTCCGTTCAAGACTGGAAAGAAGCTTTCTGAGAAACTGCTCTGTGTTCTGTTAATTCATCTCACAGAGTTACATCTTTCCCTTCAAGAAGTCTTTCGCTAAGGCTGTTATTGTGGAATTGGCAAAGGGATATTTGGAAGCCAATAGAGGGCTACGGTGAAAAAGGAAATATCTTCCGTTCAAAACTGGAAAGAAGCTTTCTGAGAATCTGCTCTGTGTTCTGTTAATTCATCTCACAGAGTTACATCTTTCCCTTCAAGAAGCCTTTCGCTAAGGCTTTTCTTGTGGAATTGGAAATGGGATATTTGGAAGCCCATAGAGGGCTATGGTGAAAAAGGAAATATCTTCCGTTGAAAACCGGAAACAATCCTTCTGGGAAACTGCTCTGTGTTCTGTTAATTCATCTCACAGAGTTACATCTTTCCCTTCAAGAAGCCTTTCGCTAAGGCTGTTCTTGTGGAATTGGCAAACTGATATTTGGAAGCCCATAGAGGGTTATGGTGAAAAAGGAAATATCTTCCGTTCAAAACTGGAAAGAAGCTTTCTGAGAAACTGCTCTGTGTTCTGTTAATTCATCTCACAGAGTTACATCTTTCTCTTCAAGAAGCCTTTCGCTAAGGCTGTTCTTGTGGAATTGGCAAAGGGATATTTGGAAGCTCATAGAGGGCTATGGTGAAAAAGGAAATATCTTCCGTTAAAACTGGAAAGAAGCTTTCTGAGAAACTGCTCTGTGTTCTGTTAATTCATCTCACAGAGTTACATCTCTCCCTTCAAGAAGCCTTTCGGTAAGGCTGTTCTTGTGGAATTGGCGAAGGGATATTTGGAAGCCCATAGAGGGCTATGGTGAAAAAGGAAATACCTTCCGTTCAAAACTGGAAAGAAGCTTTCTGAGAAACTGCTCTGTGTTCTGTTAATTCATCTCACAGAGTTACATCTTTCCCTTCAAGAAGCCTTTCGCTAAGGCTGTTCTTGTGGAATTGGCAAAGGGATATTTGGAAGCCCATAGAGGGCTATGGTGAAAAAGGAAATAGCTTCCGTTCAAAACTGGAAAGAAGCTTTCTGAGAAACTGCTCTGTGTTCTGTTAATACATCTCACAGAGTTACACCTTTCCCTTCAAGAAGCCTTTCGCTAAGGCTGTTCTTGTGGAATTGGCAAAGTCATATTTGGAAGCTCATAGAGGGCTATGGTGAAAAAGGAAATATCTTCCGTTCAAAACTGGAAAGAAGCTTTCTGAGAAACTGCTCTGTGTTCTGTAAATTCATCTCACAGAGTTACATCTTTCCCTTCAAGAAGCCTTTCGCTAAGGCTGTTCTTGTGGAATTTGCAAAGGGATATTTGGAAGCCCATAGAGGGCTATGGTGAAAAAGGAAATATCTTCCGTTCAAAACTGGAAAGAAGCTTTCTGAGAAACTGCTCTGTGTTCTGTTAATTAATCTCACAGAGATACATCTTTCCCTTCAAGAAGCCTTTCGCTAAGGCTGTTCTTGTGGAATTGGCAAAGGGATATTTGCAAGCCCATAGAGGGCTATGGTGAAAAAGGAAATATCTTCCGTTCAAAACTGGAAAGAAGCTTTCTGAGAAACTGCTCTGTGTTCTGTTAATTCATCTCACAGAGTTACATCTTTCCCTTCAAGAAGCCTTTCGCTAAGGCTGTTCTTGTGGAATTGGCAAAGGGATATTTCGAAGCCCATAGAGGGCTATGGTGAAAAACTAAATATCATCCGTTCAAAACTGGAAAGAAGCTTTCTGAGAAACTGCTCTGTGTTCTGTTAATTCATCTCACAGAGTTACATCTTTCCCTTCAAGAAGCCTTTCGCTAAGGCTGTTCTTGTGGAATTGGCAAAGGGATATTTGGAATCCCATAGAGGGCTATGGTGAAAAAGGAAATATCTTCCGTTCAAAACTGGAAAGAAGCTTTCTGAGAAACTGCTCTGTGTTCTGTTAATTCATCTCACAGAGTTACATCTTTCCCTTCAAGAAGCCTTTCGCTAAGGCTGTTCTTGTGGAATTGGCAAAGGGGTATTTGGAAGCCCATAGAGGGCTATGGTGAAAAAGGAAATATCTTCGGTTCAAAACTGGAAAGAAGCTTTCTGAGAAACTGCTCTGTGTTCTGTTAATTCATCTCACAGAGTTACATCTTTCCCTTCAAGAAGCCTTTCGCTAAGGCTGTTCTTGTGGAATTGGCAAAGTCATATTTGGAAGCTCATAGAGGGCTATGGTGAAAAAGGAAATATCTTCCGTTCAAAACTGGAAAAAGCTTTCTGAGAAACTGCTCTGTGTCTGTAAATTCATCTCACAGAGTTACATCTTTCCCTTCAAGAAGCCTTTCGCTAAGACTGTTCTTGTGGAATTGAAAAAGGGATATTTAGAATTCCATAGAGGGCTAGGGTGAAAAAGGAAATATCTTCCGTTCAAAACTGGAAAGAAGCTTTCTGAGAAACTGGTCTGTGTTCTGTTAATTCATCTCACAGAGTTACATCTTTCCCTTCAAAAAGGCTTTCGCTAAGGCTGTTCTGGTGGAATTGGCAAAGGGATATTTGGAAACCCATAGAGGGCTATGGTGAAAAAGGAAATATCTTCCGTTCAAAACTGGAAAGAAGCTTTCTGAGAAACTGCTCTGTGTTCTGTTAATTCATCTCACAGAGTTACATCTTTCCCTTCAAGAAGCCTTTCGCTAAGGCTGTTCTTGTGGAATTGGCAAAGGGATATTTCGAAGCCCATAGAGGGCTTTTTTGAAAAAGGAAATATCTTCCGTTCAAAACTGGAAAGAAGCTTTCTGAGAAACTGTTCTGTGTTCGGTAAATTCACCTCACAGAGTTACATCTTTCCCTTCAAGATGCCTTTCGCTAAGGCTGTTCTTGTGGAATTGGCAAAGGGATATTTGGAAGCCCATAGAGGGCTATGGTGAAAAAGGAAATATCTTCCGTTGAAAACTGGAAAGAAGCTTTCTGAGAATCTGCTCTGTGTTCTGTTAATTCATCTCACAGAGTTACATCTCTCCCTTCAAGGAGCCTTTCGCTAAGGCTGTTCTTGTGGAATTGGCAAAGGGATATTTGGAAGCCCATACAGGGCTATGGTGAAAAAGGAAATATCTTCCGTTCAAAACTGAAAGAAGCTTTCTGAGAAACTGCTCTGTGTTCTGTTAATTCATCTCACAGAGTTACATCTTTCCCTTCAAGAAGCCTTTCGCTAAGGCTGTTCTTGTGGAATTGGCATAGGGATATTTCGAAGCCCATAGAGGGCTATGGTGAAAAAGGAAATAGCTTCCGTTCAAAACTGGAAAGAAGCTTTCTGAGAAACTGCTCTGTGTTCTGTTAATTCATCTCACAGAGTTACATCTTTCCCTTCAAGAAGCCTTTCGCTAAGGCTGTTCTTGTGGAATTGGCAAAGTCATATTTGGAAGCTCATAGAGGGCTATGGTGAAAAAGGAAATATCTTCCGTTCAAAACTGGAAAGAAGCTTTCTGAGAAACTGCTCTGTGTTCTGTTAATTCATCTCACAGAGTTACATCTTTCCCTTCAAGAAGCCTTTCGCTAAGGCTGTTCTTGTGGAATTGGAAAAGGGATATTTGGAAGCCCATAGAGGGCTATGGTGAAAAAGGAAATATCTTCCGTTGAAAACTGGAAACAATCCTTCTGAGAAACTGCTCTGTGTTCTGTTAATTCATCTCATAGAGTAACATCTTTCCCTTCAAGAAGCCTTTCGCTAAGGCTGTTCTTGTGGAATTGGCAAAGGGATATTTGGAAGCCCATAGAGGGCTATGGTGAAAAAGGAAATAGCTTCCGTTCAAAACTGGAAAGAAGCTTTCTGAGAAACTGCTCTGTGTTCTGTTAATTCATCTCACAGAGTTACATCTTTCCCTTCAAGAAGCCTTTCGCTAAGGCTGTTCTTGTAGAATTGGCAAAGGGATATTTGGAAGCCCATAGAGGGCTATGGTGAAAAAGGAAATAACTTCCGTTCAAAACTGGAAAGAAGCTTTCTGAGAAACTGCTCTGTGTTCTGTTAATTCATCTCACAGAGTTACATCTTTCCCTTCAAGAAGCCTTTCGCTAAGGCTGTTCTTGTGGAATTTTCAAAGGGATACTTGGAAGCCCATAGAGGGCTATGGTGAAAAAGGAAATATCTTCCGTTCAAAACTGGAAAGAATCTTTCTGAGAAACTGCTCTGTGTTCTGTTAATTAATCTCACAGAGATACATCTTTCCCTTCAAGAAGCCTTTCGCTAAGGCGGTTCTTGTGGAATTGGCAAAGGGATATTTGCAAGCCCATAGAGGGCTATGGTGAAAAAGGAAATATCTTCCGTTCAAAATTGGAAAGAAGCTTTCTGAGAATCTGCTCTGTGTTCTGTTAATTCATCTCACAGAGTTACATCTTTCCCTTCAAGAAGCCTTTCGCTAAGGCTGTTCTTGTGGAATTGGAAAAGGGATATTTGGAAGCCCATAGAGGGCTATGGTGAAAAAGGAAATATCTTCCGTTGAAAACTGGAAACAATCCTTCTGAGAAACTGCTCTGTGTTCTGTTAATTCATCTCACAGAGTTACATCTTTCCCTTCAGGAAGTCTTTCGCTAAGGCTGTTATGGTGCAATTGGCAAAGGGATATTTGGAAGCCCATAGAGGGCTATGGTGAACAAGGAAATATCTGCCGTTCAAAACTGGAAAGAAGCTTTCTGAGAAACTGCTATGTGTTCTCTTAATTCATCTCACAGTGTTACATCTTTCCCTTCAAGAAGCCTTTCGCTAAGGCTGTTCTTGTGGAATTGGCGAAGGGATATTTGGAAGCCCATAGAGGGCTACGGTGAAAAAGGAAATATCTTCCGTTCAAAACTGGAAAGCAGCTTTCTGAGAAACTGCTCTGTGTTCTGTTAATTCATCTCACAGAGTTACATCTTTCCCTTCAAGAAGCCTTTCGCTAAGGCTGTTCTTGTGGAATTGGCAAAGGGATTTTGGAAGCCCATAGAGGGCTATGGTGAAAAAGGAAATATCTTCCGTTCAAAACTGGAAAGAAGCTTTCTGAGAAACTGCTCTGTGTTCTGTTAATTCACTCACAGAGTTACATCTTTCCCTTCAAGAAGCCTTTCGCTAAGGCTGTTCTTGTGGAATTGGCAAAGGGATATTTCGAAGCCCATAGAGGGCTATGGTGAAAAAGGAAATATCATCCGTTCAAAACTGGAAAGAAGCTTTCTGAGAAACTGCTCTGTGTTCTGTTAATTCATCTCACAGAGTTACATCTTTCCCTTCAAGAAGCCTTTCGCTAAGGCTGTTCTTGTGGAATTGGCAAAGGGATATTTGGAAGCCCATAGAGGGCTATGGTGAAAAAGGAAATATCTTCCGTTCAAAACTGGAAAGAATCTTTCTGAGAAACTGCTCTGTGTTCTGTTAATTCATCTCACAGAGTTACATCTTTCCCTTCAAGAAGCCTTTCGCTAAGGCTGTTCTTGTGCAATTGTCAAAGGGGTATTTGGAAGCCCATAGAGGGCTATGGTGAAAAAGGAAATATCTTCCGTTCAAAACTGGAAATAAGCTTTCTGAGAAACTGATCTGTGTTCTGTTAATTCATCTCACAGAGTTACATCTTTCCCTTCAAGAAGCCTTTCGCTAAGGCTGTTCTTGTGGAATTGGCAAAGTCATATTTGGAAGCTCATAGAGGGCTATGGTGAAAAAGGAAATATGTTCCGTTCAAAACTGGAAAAAGCTTTCTGAGAAACTGCTCTGTGTTCGGTAAATTCACCTCACAGATTTACATCTTTCCCTTCAAGAAGCCTTTCGCTAAGACTGTTCTTGTGGAATTGGCAAAAGGATGTTTGGAAGCCCATAGAGGGCTATGGTGAAAAAGGAAATATCTTCCGTTCAAAACTGGAAAGAAGCTTTCTGAGAAACTGCTCTGTGTTCTGTTAATTCATCTCACAGAGTTACATCTTTCCCTTCAAGAAGCCTTTCGCTAAGGCTGTTCTTGTGGAATTGGAAAAGGGATATTTGGAAGCCCATAGAGGGCTATGGTGAAAAAGGAAATATCTTCCGTTGAAAACTGGAAACAATCCTTCTGAGAAACTGCTCTGTGTTCTGTTAATTCATCTCACAGAGTTACATCTTTCCCTTCAGGAAGTCTTTCGCTAAGGCTGTTATGGTGCAATTGGCAAAGGGATATTTGGAAGCCCATAGAGGGCTATGGTGAACAAGGAAATATCTGCCGTTCAAAACTGGAAAGAAGCTTTCTGAGAAACTGCTATGTGTTCTGTTAATTCATCTCACAGTGTTACATCTTTCCCTTCAAGAAGCCTTTCGCTAAGGCTGTTCTTGTGGAATTGGCGAAGGGATATTTGGAAGCCCATAAAGGGCTACGGTGAAAAAGGAAATATCTTCCGTTCAAAACTGGAAAGCAGCTTTCTGAGAAACTGCTCTGTGTTCTGTTAATTCATCTCACAGAGTTACATCTTTCCCTTCAAGAAGCCTTTCGCTAAGGCTGTTCTTGTGGAATTGGCAAAGGGATTTTGGAAGCCCATAGAGGGCTATGGTGAAAAAGGAAATAGCTTCCGTTCAAAACTGGAAAGAAGCTTTCTGAGAAACTGCTCTGTGTTCTGTTAATTCACTCACAGAGTTACATCTTTCCCTTCAAGAAGCCTTTCGCTAAGGCTGTTCTTGTGGAATTGGCAAAGGGATATTTCGAAGCCCATAGAGGGCTATGGTGAAAAAGGAAATATCATCCGTTCAAAACTGGAAAGAAGCTTTCTGAGAAACTGCTCTGTGTTCTGTTAATTCATCTCACAGAGTTACATCTCTCCCTTCAAGAAGCCTTTCGCTAAGGCTGTTCTTGTGGAATTGGCGAAGGGATATTTGGAAGCCCAAACAGGGCTATGGTGAAAAAGGAAATATCTTCCGTTCAAAACTGAAAGAAGCTTTCTGAGAAACTGCTCTGTGTTCTGTTAATTCATCTCACAGAGTTACATCTTTCCCTTCAAGAAGCCTTTCGCTAAGGCTGTTCTTGTGGAATTGGCATAGGGATATTTCGAAGCCCATAGAGGGCTATGGTGAAAAAGGAAATAGCTTCCGTTCAAAACTGGAAAGAAGCTTTCTGAGAAACTGCTCTGTGTTCTGTTAATTCATCTCACAGAGTTACATCTTTCCCTTCAAGAAGCCTTTCGCTAAGGCTGTTCTTGTGGAATTGGCAAAGTCATATTTGCAAGCTCATAGAGGGCTATGGTGAAAAAGGAAATATCTTCCGTTCAAAACTGGAAAGAAGCTTTCTGAGAAACTGCTCTGTGTTCTGTAAATTCATCTCACAGAGTTACATCTTTCCCTTCAAAAAGCCTTTCGCTAAGGCTGTTCTGGTGGAATTGGCAAAGGGATATTTGGAAACCCTTAGAGGGCTATGGTGAAAAAGGAAATATCTTCCGTTCAAAACTGGAAAGAAGCTTTCTGAGAAACTGCTCTGTGTTCTGTTAATTCATCTCACAGAGTTACATCTTTCCCTTCAAGAAGCCTTTCGCTAAGGCTGTTCTTGTGGAATTGGTAAAGGGATATTTGGAAGCCCATAGAGGGCTATGGTGAAAAAGGAAATATCTTCCGTTGAAAACTGGAAACAAGCCTTCTGAGAAACTGCTCTGTGTTCTGTTAATTCATCTCACAGAGTTACATCTTTCCCTTCAAGAAGCCTTTCGCTAAGGCTGTTCTTGTGGAATTGCAAAGGGGTATTTGGAAGCCCATAGAGGGCTATGGTGAAAAAGGAAATATCTTCCGTTCAAAACTGGAAAGAAGCTTTCTGAGAAACTGCTCTGTGTTCTGTTAATTCATCTCACAGAGTTACATCTTTCCCTTCAAGAAGCCTTTCGCTAAGGCTGTTCTTGTGGAATTGGCAAAGTCATATTTGGAAGCCCATAGAGGGCTATGGTGAAAAAGGAAATATCTTCCGTTCAAAACTGGAAAAAGCTTTCTGAGAAACTGCTCTGTGTTCTGATAATTCATCCCACAGAGTTACATCTTTCCCTTCAAGAAGCCTTTCGCTAAGGCTCTTTTTGTGGAATTGGCAAAGGGATATTTGGAAGCCCATAGAGGGCTATTTTGAAAAAGGAAATATCTTCCGTTCAAGACTGGAAAGAAGCTTTCTGAGAAACTGCTCTGTGTTCTGTTAATTCATCTCACAGAGTTACATCTTTCCCTTCAAGAAGTCTTTCGCTAAGGCTGTTATTGTGGAATTGGCAAAGGGATATTTGGAAGCCAATAGAGGGCTACGGTGAAAAAGGAAATATCTTCCGTTCAAAACTGGAAAGAAGCTTTCTGAGAATCTGCTCTGTGTTCTGTTAATTCATCTCACAGAGTTACATCTTTCCCTTCAAGAAGCCTTTCGCTAAGGCTTTTCTTGTGGAATTGGAAATGGGATATTTGGAAGCCCATAGAGGGCTATGGTGAAAAAGGAAATATCTTCCGTTGAAAACTGGAAACAATCCTTCTGGGAAACTGCTCTGTGTTCTGTTAATTCATCTCACAGAGTTACATCTCTCCCTTCAAGAAGCCTTTCGCTAAGGCTGTTCTTGTGGAATTGGCGAAGGGATATTTGGAAGCCCATAGAGGGCTATGGTGAAAAAGGAAATATCTTCCGTTCAAAACTGGAAAGAAGCTTTCTGAGAAACTGCTCTGTGTTCTGTTAATTCATCTCACAGAGTTACATCTTTCCCTTCAAGAAGCCTTTCGCTAAGGCTGTTCTTGTGGAATTGGCAAAGGGATATTTGGAAGCCCATAGAGGGCTATGGTGAAAAAGGAGATAGCTTCCGTTCAAAACTGGAAAGAAGCTTTCTGAGAAACTGCTCTGTGTTCTGTTAATTCATCTCACAGAGGTACATCTGTCCCTTCAAAAGCCTTTCGCTAAGGCTGTTCTTGTGGAATTGGCAAAGTCATATTTGGAAGCTCATAGAGGGCAATGGTGAAAAAGGAAATATCTTCCGTTCAAAACTGGAAAGAAGCTTTCTGAGAAACTGCTCTGTGTTCTGTTAATTAATCTCACAGAGATACATCTTTCCCTTCAAGAAGCCTTTCGCTAAGGCTGTTCTTGTGGAATTGGCAAAGGGATATTTGGAAGCCCATAGAGGGCTATGGTGAAAAAGGAAATATCTTCCGTTCAAAACTGGAAAGAAGCTTTCTGAGAATCTGCTCTGTGTTCTGTTAATTCATCTC
Organism: Chlorocebus sabaeus; assembly: GCF_047675955.1. Taxonomy (NCBI): domain Eukaryota; kingdom Metazoa; phylum Chordata; class Mammalia; order Primates; family Cercopithecidae; genus Chlorocebus; species Chlorocebus sabaeus. Next base: position 1,457,613 of record NW_027327925.1, on the reverse strand, counting down.
ACAGAGTTACATCTTTCCCTTCAAGAAGCCTTTCGCTAAGGCTGTTCTTGTGGAATTGGAAAAGGGATATTTGGAAGCCCATAGAGGGCTATGGTGAAAAAGGAAATATCTTCCGTTGAAAACTGGAAACAATCCTTCTGAGAAACTGCTCTGTGTTCTGTTAATTCATCTCATAGAGTAACATCTTTCCCTTCAAGAAGCCTTTCGCTAAGGCTGTTCTTGTGGAATTGGCAAAGGGATATTTGGAAGCCCATAGAGGGCTATGGTGAAAAAGGAAATAGCTTCCGTTCAAAACTGGAAAGAAGCTTTCTGAGAAACTGCTCTGTGTTCTGTTAATTCATCTCACAGAGTTACATCTTTCCCTTCAAGAAGCCTTTCGCTAAGGCTGTTCTTGTGGAATTGGCAAAGGGATATTTGGAAGCCCATAGAGGGCTATGGTGAAAAAGGAAATAACTTCCGTTCAAAACTGGAAAGAAGCTTTCTGAGAAACTGCTCTGTGTTCTGTTAATTCATCTCACAGAGTTACATCTTTCCCTTCAAGAAGCCTTTCGCTAAGGCTGTTCTTGTGGAATTTTCAAAGGGATACTTGGAAGCCCATAGAGGGCTATGGTGAAAAAGGAAATATCTTCCGTTCAAAACTGGAAAGAATCTTTCTGAGAAACTGCTCTGTGTTCTGTTAATTAATCTCACAGAGATACATCTTTCCCTTCAAGAAGCTTTCGCTAAGGCTGTTCTTGTGGAATTGGCAAAGGGATATTTGCAAGCCCATAGAGGGCTATGGTGAAAAAGGAAATATCTTCCGTTCAAAATTGGAAAGAAGCTTTCTGAGAATCTGCTCTGTGTTCTGTTAATTCATCTCACAGAGTTACATCTTTCCCTTCAAGAAGCCTTTCGCTAAGGCTGTTCTTGTGGAATTGGAAAAGGGATATTTGGAAGCCCATAGAGGGCTATGGTGAAAAAGGAAATATCTTCCGTTGAAAACTGGAAACAATCCTTCTGAGAAACTGCTCTGTGTTCTGTTAATTCATCTCACAGAGTTACATCTTTCCCTTCAGGAAGTCTTTCGCTAAGGCTGTTATGGTGCAATTGGCAAAGAGATATTTGGAAGCCCATAGAGGGCTATGGTGAACAAGGAAATATCTGCCGTTCAAAACTGGAAAGAAGCTTTCTGAGAAACTGCTATGTGTTCTGTTAATTCATCTCACAGTGTTACATCTTTCCCTTCAAGAAGCCTTTCGCTAAGGCTGTTCTTGTGGAATTGGCGAAGGGATATTTGGAAGCCCATAGAGGGCTACGGTGAAAAAGGAAATATCTTCCGTTCAAAACTGGAAAGCAGCTTTCTGAGAAACTGCTCTGTGTTCTGTTAATTCATCTCACAGAGTTACATCTTTCCCTTCAAGAAGCCTTTCGCTAAGGCTGTTCTTGTGGAATTGGCAAAGTGATTTTGGAAGCCCATAGAGGGCTATGGTGAAAAAGGAAATAGCTTCCGTTCAAAACTGGAAAGAAGCTTTCTGAGAAACTGCTCTGTGTTCTGTTAATTCACTCACAGAGTTACATCTTTCCCTTCAAGAAGCCTTTCGCTAAGGCTGTTCTTGTGGAATTGGCAAAGGGATATTTCGAAGCCCATAGAGGGCTATGGTGAAAAAGGAAATATCATCCGTTCAAAACTGGAAAGAAGCTTTCTGAGAAACTGCTCTGTGTTCTGTTAATTCATCTCACAGAGTTACATCTTTCCCTTCAAAAAGCCTTTCGCTAAGGCTGTTCTTGTGGAATTGGCAAAGGGATATTTGGAAGCCCATAGAGGGCTATGGTGAAAAAGGAAATATCTTCCGTTCAAAACTGGAAAGAAGCTTTCTGAGAAACTGCTCTGTGTTCTGTTAATTCATCTCACAGAGTTACATCTTTCCCTTCAAGAAGCCTTTCGCTAAGGCTGTTCTTGTGCAATTGTCAAAGGGGTATTTGGAAGCCCATAGAGGGCTATGGTGAAAAAGGAAATATCTTCCGTTCAAAACTGGAAATAAGCTTTCTGAGAAACTGATCTGTGTTCTGTTAATTCATCTCACAGAGTTACATCTTTCCCTTCAAGAAGCCTTTCGCTAAGGCTGTTCTTGTGGAATTGGCAAAGTCATATTTGGAAGCTCATAGAGGGCTATGGTGAAAAAGGAAATATGTTCCGTTCAAAACTGGAAAAAGCTTTCTGCGAAACTGCTCTGTGTTCTGTAAATTCATCTCACAGAGTTACATCTTTCCCTTCAAGAAGCCTTTCGCTAAGGCTGTTCTTGTGGAATTGATAAAGGGATATTTAGAATTCCATAGAGGGCTATGGTGAAAAAGGAAATATCTTCCGTTCAAAACTGGAAAGAAGCTTTCTGAGAAACTGGTCTGTGTTCTGTTAATTCATCTCACAGAGTTACATCTTTCCCTTCAAGAAGCCTTTCGCTAAGGCTGTTCTGGTGGAATTGGCAAAGGGATATTTGGAAACCCATAGAGGGCTATGCTGAAAAAGGAAATATCTTCCGTTCAAAACTGGAAAGAAGCTTTCTGAGAAACTGCTCTGTGTTCTGTTAATTCATCTCACAGAGTTACATGTTTCCCTTCAAGAAGCCTTTCGCTAAGGCTGTTCTTGTGGAATTGGCAAAGGGATATTTGGAAGCCCATAGAGGGCTATGGTGAAAAAGGAAATAGCTTCCGTTCAAAACTGGAAAGAAGCTTTCTGAGAAACTGCTCTGTGTTCTGTTAATTCATCTCACAGAGTTACATCTTTCCCTTCAAGAAGCCTTTCGCTAAGGCTGTTCTTGTGGAATTGGTAAAGGGATATTTGGAAGCCCATAGAGGGCTATGTTGAAAAAAAGAAATATCTTCCGTTAAAAACTGGAAACAAGCCTTCTGAGAAACTGCTCTGTGTTCTGTTAATTCATCTCACAGAGTTACATCTTTCCCTTCAAGAAGCCTTTCGCTAAGGCTGTTCTTGTGGAATTGGCAAAGGGATATTTCGAAGCCCATAGAGGGCTTTTTTGAAAAAGGAAATATCTTCCGTTCAAAACTGGAAAGAAGCTTTCTGAGAAACTGTTCTGTGTTCGGTAAATTCACCTCACAGAGTTACATCTTTCCCTTCAAGATGCCTTTCGCTAAGGCTGTTCTTGTGGAATTGGCAAAGGGATATTTGGAAACCCATAGATGGCTATGGTGAAAAAGGAAATATCTTCCGTTCAAAACTGGAAAGAAGCTTTCTGAGAAGCTGCTCTGTGTTCTGTTAATTCATCTCACAGAGTTACATCTTTCCCTTCAAGAAGCCTTTCGCTAAGGCTGTTCTTGTGGAATTGGCAAAGGGATATTTGGAAGACCATAGAGGGCTATGGTGAAAAAGGAAATAACTTCTGTTCAAAACTGGAAAGAAGCTTTCTGAGAAACTGCTCTGTGTTCTGTTAATTCATCTCACAGAGTTACATCTTTCCCTTCAAGAAGCCTTTCGCTAAGGCTGTTCTTGTGGAATTGAAAAAGGGATATTTAGAAGCCCATAGAGGGCTATGGTGAAAAAGGAAATATCTTCCGTTCAAAACTGGAAAGAAGCTTTCTGAGAAACTGCTCTGTGTTCTGTTAATTCATCTCACAGAGTTACATCTTTCCCTTCAAAAAGCCTTTCGCTAAGGCTGTTCTGGTGGAATTGGCAAAGGGATATTTGGAAACCCATAGAGGGCTATGGTGAAAAAGGAAATATCTTCCGTTCAAAACTGGAAAGAAGCTTTCTGAGAAACTGCTCTGTGTTCTGTTAATTCATCTCACAGAGTTACATCTTTCCCTTCAAGAAGCCTTTCGCTAAGGCTGTTCTTGTGGAATTGGCAAAGGGATATTTGGAAGCCCATAGAGGGCTATGGTGAAAAAGGAAATATCTTCCGTTCAAAACTGGAAAGAAGCTTTCTGAGAAACTGCTCTGTGTTCTGTTAATTCATCTGACAGAGTTACATCTTTCCCTTCAAGAAGCCTTTCGCTAAGGCTGTTCTTGTGGAATTGGCAAAGGGGTATTTGGAAGCCCATAGAGGGCTATGGTGAAAAAGGAAATATCTTCCGTTCAAAACTGGAAAGAAGCTTTCTGAGAAACTGCTCTATGTTCTGTTAATTCATCTCACAGAGTTACATCTTTCCCTTCAAGAAGTCTTTCGCTAAGGCTGTTCTTGTGGAATTGGCAAAGGGATATTTGGAAGCCCATAGAGGGCTATGGTGAAAAAGGAAATATCTTCCGTTCAAAACTGGAAAGAAGCTTTCTGAGAAACTGCTCTGTGATCTGTTAATTCATCTCACAGAGTTACATCTTTCCCTTCAAGAAGCCTTTCGCTAAGTCTGTTCTTGTGGAATTGGCAAAGTGATATTTGGAAGCCCATAGAGGGCTATGGTGAAAAAGGAAATATCTACCGTTCAAAACTGGAAAGAAGCTTTCTGAAAAACTGCTCTGTGTTCTGTTAATTCATCTCACAGAGTTACATCTTTCCCTTCAAGAAGCCTTTCGCTAAGGCTGTTCTTGTGGAATTGGCAAAGTCATATTTGGAAGCCCATAGAGGGCTTTGGGGAAAAAGGAAATATCTTCCGTTTAAAACTGGAAAGAAGCTTTCTGAGAAACTGCTCTGTGTTCTGTTAATTCATCTCACAGAGTTACATCTTTCCCTTCAAGAAGCCTTTCGCTAAGGCTGTTCTTGTGGAATTGGCAAAGGGATGTTTGGAAGCCCATAGAGTGCTATGGTGAAAAAGGAAATATCTTCGGTTCAAAACTGGAAAGAAGCTTTCTGAGAAACTGCTCTGTGTTCTGTTAATTCATCTCATGGAGTTACATCTTTCCCTTCAAGAAGCCTTTCGCTAAGGCTGTTCTTGTGGAATTGGCAAAGGGATATTTGAAAGCCCATAGAGGGCTATGGTGAAAAAGGAACTATCTTCCGTTCAAAACTGGAAAGAAGCTTTCTGAGAAACTGCTCTGTGTTCTGTTAATTCATCTCACAGAGTTACCTCTTTCCCTTCAAGAAGCCTTTCGTAAGGCTGTTCTTGTGGAATTGGCAAAGGGATATTTGGAAGCCCATAGAGGGCTCTGGTGAAAAAGGAAATATCTTCCGTTCAAAACTGGAAAGAAGCTTTCTGAGAAACTGCTCTGTGTTCTGTTAATTCATCTCACAGAGTTACATCTTTCCCTTCAAGAAGCCTTTCGCTAAGGCTGTTCTTGTGCAATTGGCAAAGGGATATTTGGAAGCCCAAAGAGGGCTATTTTGAAAAAGGAAATATCTTCCGTTCAAAACTGGAATAAGCTTTCTGAGAAACTGCTCTGTGTTCTGTTAATTCATCTCACAGAGTTACATCTTTCCCTTCAAGAAGCCTTTCGCTAAGGCTGATCTTGTGCAATTGGCAAAGGGATATTTGGAAGCCCATAGAGGGCTATGGTGAAAAAGGAAATATCTTCCGTTCAAAACTGGAAAGAAGCTTTCTGAGAAACTGCTCTATGTTCTGTTAATTCATCTCACAGAGTTACATCTTTCCCTTCAAGAAGCCTTTCGCTAAGGCTGTTCTTGTGGAATTGGCAAAGGGATATTTGGAAGCCCATAGAGGGCTACGGTGAAAAAGGAAATATCTTCCGTTCAAAACTGGAAAGAAGCTTTCTGAGAAACTGCTCTGTGTTCTGTTAATTCATCTCACAGAGTTACATCTTTCCCTTCAAGAAGCCTTTCGCTTAGCCTGTTCTTGTGGAATTGGCAAAGTGATATTTGGAAGCCCATAGAGGGCTATGGTGAAAAAGGAAATATCTTCCGTTCAAAACTGGAAAGAAGCTTTCTGAAAAACTGCTCTGTGTTCTGTTAATTCATCTCACAGAGTTACATCTTTCCCTTCAAGAAGCCTTTCGCTAAGGCTGTTCTTGTGGAACTGGCAAAGGGATATTTGGAAGCCCATAGAGGGCTATGGTGAAAAAGGAAATATCTTCCGTTCAAAACTGGAAAGAAGCTTTCTGAGAAACTGCTCTGTGTTCGGTAAATTCATCTCACAGAGTTACATCTTTCCCTTCAAGAAGCCTTTCGCTAAGGGTGTTCTTGTGGAATTGGCAAAGGGATATTTCGAAGCCCATAGAGGGCTATGGTGAAAAAGGAAATATCTTCCGTTCAAAAATGGAAAGAAGCTTTCTGAGAAACTGCTCTGTGTTCTGTTAATTCATCTCACAGAGTTACATCTTTCCCTTCAAGAAGTCTTTCGCTAAGGCTGTTCTTGTGGAATTGGCAAAGGGATATTTGGAAGCCCATAGATGGCTATGGTGAAAAAGGAAATACCTTCCGTTCAAAACTGGAAAGAAGCTTTCTGAGAAACTGCTCTGTGTTCTGTTAATTCATATCACAGAGTTACCTCTTTCCCTTCAAGAAGCCTTTCGCTAAGGCTGTTCTTGTGGAATTGGCAAAGGGATATTTGGAAGCCCATAGAGGGCCATGGTGAAAAAGGAAATATCTTCCGTTCAAAACCGGAAAGAAGCTTTCTGAGAAACTGCTCTGTGTTCTGTTAATTCATCTCACAGAGTTACATCTTTCCCTTCAAGAAGCCTTTCGCTAAGGCTCTTCTTGTGGAATTGGCAAAGTGATATTTGGAATCCCATAGAGGGCTATGGTGAAAAAGGAAATATCTTCCGTTCAAAACTGGAAAGAAGCTTTCTGAAAAACTGCTCTGTGTTCTGTTAATTCATCTCACAGAGTTACATCTTTCCCTTCAAGAAGCCTTTAGCTAAGGCTGTTCTTGTGGAACTGGCAAAGGGATATTTGGAAGCCCATAGAGGGCTATGGTGAAAAAGGAAATATCTTCCGTTCAAAACTGGAAAGAAGCTTTCTGAGAAACTGCTCTGTGTTCGGTAAATTCATCTCACAGAGTTACATCTTTCCCTTCAAGAAGTCTTTCGCTAAGGCTGTTCTCGTGGAATTGGCAAAGGGATATTTGGAAGCCCATAGAGTACTATGGTGAAAAAGGAAATATCTTCCGTTCAAAACTGGAAAGAAGCTTTCTGAGAAACTGCTCTGTGTTCTGTTAATTCATCTCACAGAGTTACATCTTTCCCTTCAAGAAGCCTTTCGCTAAGGCTCTTCTTGTGGAATTGGCAAAGTGATATTTGGAAGCCCATAGAGGGCTATGGTGAAAAATGAAATATCTTCCGTTCAAAACTGGAAAGAAGCTTTCTGAGAAACTGCTCTGTGTTCTGTTAATTCATCTCACAGAGTTACATCTTTCCCTTCAAGAAGCCTTTCGCTAAGGCTGTTCTTGTGGAACTGGCAAAGGGATATTTGGAAGCCCATAGAGGGCTATGGTGAAAAAGGAAATATCTTCCGTTCAAAACTGGAAAGAAGCTTTCTGAGAAACTGCTCTGTGTTCGGTAAATTCATCTCACAGAGTTACATCTTTACCTTCAAGAAGCCTTTCGCTAAGGCTCTTCTTGTGTAATTGGCAAAGGGATATTTCGAAGCCCATAGAGGGCTATGGTGAAAAAGGAAATATCTTCCGCTCAAAACTGGAAAGAAGCTTTCTGAGAAACTGCTCTGTGTTCTGTTAATTCATCTCACAGAGTTACATCTTTCCCTTCAAGAAGCCTTTCGCTAAGGCTGTTCTTGTGGAATTGGCAAAGGGATATTTCGAAGCCCATAGAGGGCTTTTTTGAAAAAGGAAATATCTTCCGTTCAAAACTGGAAAGAAGCTTTCTGAGAAACTGTTCTGTGTTCGGTAAATTCACCTCACAGAGTTACATCTTTCCCTTCAAGATGCCTTTCGCTAAGTCTGTTCTTGTGGAATTGGCAAAGGGATATTTGGAAGCCCATAGAGGGCTATGGTGAAAAAGGAAATATCTTCCGTTCAAAACTGGAAAGAAGCTTTCTGAGAATCTGCTCTGTGTTCTGTTAATTCATCTCACAGAGTTACATCTCTCCCTTCAAGAAGCCTTTCGCTAAGGCTGTTCTTGTGGAATTGGCGAAGGGATATTTGGAAGCCCATACAGGGCTACGGTGAAAAAGGAAATATCTTCCGTTCAAAACTGGAAAGAAGCTTTCTGAGAAACTGCTCTGTGTTCTGTTAATTCATCTCACAGAGTTACATCTTTCCCTTCAAGAAGCCTTTCGCTAAGGCTGTTCTTGTGGAATTGGCAAAGGGATATTTCGAAGCCCATAGAGGGCTATGGTGAAAAAGGAAATAGCTTCCGTTCAAAACTGGAAAGAAGCTTTCTGAGAAACTGCTCTGTGTTCTGTTAATTCATCTCACAGAGTTACATCTTTCCCTTCAAGAAGCCTTTCGCTAAGGCTGTTCTTGTGGAATTGGCAAAGTCATATTTGGAAGCTCATAGAGGGCTATGGTGCAAAAGGAAATATCTTCCGTTCAAAACTGGAAAGAAGCTTTCTGAGAAACTGCTCTGTGTTCTGTAAATTCATCTCACAGAGTTACATCTTTCCCTTCAAGAAGCCTTTCGCTAAGGCTGTTCTGGTGGAATTGGCAAAGGGATATTTGGAAACCCATAGAGGGCTATGGTGAAAAAGGAAATATCTTCCGTTCAAAACTGGAAAGAAGCTTTCTGAGAAACTGCTCTGTGTTCTGTTAATTCATCTCACAGAGTTACATCTTTCCCTTCAAGAAGCCTTTCGCTAAGGCTGTTCTTGTGGAATTGGTAAAGGGATATTTGGAAGCCCATAGAGGGCTATGGTGAAAAAGGAAATATCATCCGTTCAAAACTGGAAAGAAGCTTTCTGAGAAACTGCTCTGTGTTCTGTTAATTCATCTCACAGAGTTACATCTTTCCCTTCAAGAAGCCTTTCGCTAAGGCTGTTCTTGTGGAATTGGCAAAGGGATATTTGGAAGCCCATAGAGGGCTACGGTGAAAAAGGAAATATCTTCCGTTCAAAACTGGAAAGAAGCTTTCTGAGAAACTGCTCTGTGTTCTGTTAATTCATCTCATAGAGTTACATCTTTCCCTTCAAGAAGCCTTTCGCTAAGGCTGTTCTTGTGGAATTGCAAAGGGGTATTTGGAAGCCCATAGAGGGCTATGGTGAAAAAGGAAATATCTTCCGTTCAAAACTGGAAAGAAGCTTTCTGAGAAACTGCTCTGTGTTCTGTTAATTCATCTCACAGAGTTACATCTTTCCCTTCAAGAAGCCTTTCGCTAAGGCTGTTCTTGTGGAATTGGCAAAGTCATATTTGGAAGCCCATAGAGGGCTATGGTGAAAAAGGAAATATCTTCCGTTCAAAACTGGAAAAAGCTTTCTGAGAAACTGCTCTGTGTTCTGATAATTCATCCCACAGAGTTACATCTTTCCCTTCAAGAAGCCTTTCGCTAAGGCTCTTTTTGTGGAATTGGCAAAGGGATATTTGGAAGCCCATAGAGGGCTATTTTGAAAAAGGAAATATCTTCCGTTCAAGACTGGAAAGAAGCTTTCTGAGAAACTGCTCTGTGTTCTGTTAATTCATCTCACAGAGTTACATCTTTCCCTTCAAGAAGTCTTTCGCTAAGGCTGTTATTGTGGAATTGGCAAAGGGATATTTGGAAGCCAATAGAGGGCTACGGTGAAAAAGGAAATATCTTCCGTTCAAAACTGGAAAGAAGCTTTCTGAGAATCTGCTCTGTGTTCTGTTAATTCATCTCACAGAGTTACATCTTTCCCTTCAAGAAGCCTTTCGCTAAGGCTTTTCTTGTGGAATTGGAAATGGGATATTTGGAAGCCCATAGAAGGCTATGGTGAAAAAGGAAATATCTTCCGTTGAAAACTGGAAACAATCCTTCTGGGAAACTGCTCTGTGTTCTGTTAATTCATCTCACAGAGTTACATCTTTCCCTTCAAGAAGCCTTTCGCTAAGGCTGTTTTTGTGGAATTGGCAAAGGGATATTTGGAAGCCCTTAGAGGGCTATGGTGAAAAAGGAAATATCTTCCGTTCAAAACTGGAAAGAAGCTTTCTGAGAAACTGCTCTGTGTTCTGTTAATTCATCTCACAGAGTTACATCTTTCCCTTCAAGAAGTCTTTCGCTAAGGCTGTTATTGTGGATTTGGCAAAGGGATATTTGGAAGCCCATAGAGGGCTATGGTGAAAAAGGAAATATCTTCCGTTCAAAACTTGAAAGAAGCTTTCTGAGAAACTGCTCTGTGTTCTGTTAATTCATCTCACAGAGTTACATCTTTCCCTTCAAGAAGCCTTTCGCTAAGGCTGTTCTTGTGGAATTGGCAAACTGATATTTGGAAGCCCGTAGAGGGTTATGGTGAAAAAGAAAATATCTTCCGTTCAAAACTGGAAAGAAGCTTTCTGAGAAACTGCTCTGTGTTCTGTTAATTCATCTCACAGAGTTACATCTTTCTCTTCAAGAAGCCTTTCGCTAAGGCTGTTCTTGTGGAATTGGCAAAGGGATATTTGGAAGCTCATAGAGGGCTATGGTGAAAAACGAAATATCTTCCGTTAAAACTGGAAAGAAGCTTTCTGAGAAACTGCTCTGTGTTCTGTTAATTCATCTCACAGAGTTACATCTCTCCCTTCAAGAAGCCTTTCGGTAAGGCTGTTCTTGTGGAATTGGCGAAGGGATATTTGGAAGCCCATAGAGGGCTATGGTGAAAAAGGAAATACCTTCCGTTCAAAACTGGAAAGAAGCTTTCTGAGAAACTGCTCTGTGTTCTGTTAATTCATCTCACAGAGTTACATCTTTCCCTTCAAGAAGCCTTTCGCTAAGGCTGTTCTTGTGGAATTGGCAAAGGGATATTAGGAAGCCCATAGAGGGCTATGGTGAAAAAGGAAATAGCTTCCGTTCAAAACTGGAAAGAAGCTTTCTGAGAAACTGCTCTGTGTTCTGTTAATTCATCTCACAGAGTTACACCTTTCCCTTCAAGAAGCCTTTCGCTAAGGCTGTTCTTGTGGAATTGGCAAAGTCATATTTGGAAGCTCAAAGAGGGCTATGGTGAAAAAGGAAATATCTTCCGTTCAAAACTGGAAAGAAGCTTTCTGAGAAACTGCTCTGTGTTCTGTAAATTCATCTCACAGAGTTACATCTTTCCCTTCAAGAAGCCTTTCGCTAAGGCTGTTCTTGTGGAATTTGCAAAGGGATATTTGGAAGCCCATAGAGGGCTATGGTGAAAAAGGAAATATCTTCCGTTCAAAACTGGAAAGAAGCTTTCTGAGAAACTGCTCTGTGTTCTGTTAATTAATCTCACAGAGATACATCTTTCCCTTCAAGAAGCCTTTCGCTAAGGCTGTTCTTGTGGAATTGGCAAAGGGATATTTGCAAGCCCATAGAGGGCTATGGTGAAAAAGGAAATATCTTCCGTTCAAAACTGGAAAGAAGCTTTCTGAGAAACTGCTCTGTGTTCTGTTAATTCATCTCACAGAGTTACATCTTTCCCTTCAAGAAGCCTTTCGCTAAGGCTGTTCTTGTGGAATTGGCAAAGGGATATTTCGAAGCCCATAGAGGGCTATGGTGAAAAACTAAATATCATCCGTTCAAAACTGGAAAGAAGCTTTCTGAGAAACTGCTCTGTGTTCTGTTAATTCATCTCACAGAGTTACATCTTTCCCTTCAAGAAGCCTTTCGCTAAGGCTGTTCTTGTGGAATTGGCAAAGGGATATTTGGAATCCCATAGAGGGCTATGGTGAAAAAGGAAATATCTTCCGTTCAAAACTGGAAAGAAGCTTTCTGAGAAACTGCTCTGTGTTCTGTTAATTCATCTCACAGAGTTACATCTTTCCCTTCAAGAAGCCTTTCGCTAAGGCTGTTCTTGTGGAATTGGCAAAGGGGTATTTGGAAGCCCATAGAGGGCTATGGTGAAAAAGGAAATATCTTCGGTTCAAAACTGGAAAGAAGCTTTCTGAGAAACTGCTCTGTGTTCTGTTAATTCATCTCACAGAGTTACATCTTTCCATTCAAGAAGCCTTTCGCTAAGGCTGTTCTTGTGGAATTGGCAAAGTCATATTTGGAAGCTCATAGAGGGCTATGGTGAAAAAGGAAATATCTTCCGTTCAAAACTGGAAAAAGCTTTCTGAGAAACTGCTCTGTGTTCTGTAAATTCATCTCACAGAGTTACATCTTTCCCTTCAAGAAGCCTTTCGCTAAGACTGTTCTTGTGGAATTGAAAAAGGGATATTTAGAATTCCATAGAGGGCTAGGGTGAAAAAGGAAATATCTTCCGTTCAAAACTGGAAAGAAGCTTTCTGAGAAACTGGTCTGTGTTCTGTTAATTCATCTCACAGAGTTACATCTTTCCCTTCAAAAAGGCTTTCGCTAAGGCTGTTCTGGTGGAATTGGCAAAGGGATATTTGGAAACCCATAGAGGGCTATGGTGAAAAAGGAAATATCTTCCGTTCAAAACTGGAAAGAAGCTTTCTGAGAAACTGCTCTGTGTTCTGTTAATTCATCTCACAGAGTTACATCTTTCCCTTCAAGAAGCCTTTCGCTAAGGCTGTTCTTGTGGAATTGGCAAAGGGATATTTGGAAGCCCATAGAGGGCTATGGTGAAAAAGGAAATAGCTTCCGTTCAAAACTGGAAAGAAGCTTTCTGAGAAACTGCTCTGTGTTCTGTTAATTCATCTCACAGAGTTACATCTTTCCCTTCAAGAAGCCTTTCGCTAAGGCTGTTCTTGTGGAATTGGAAAAGGGATATTTGGAAGCCCATAGAGGGCTATGGTGAAAAAAAGAAATATCTTCCGTTGAAAACTGGAAACAAGCCTTCTGAGAAACTGCTCTGTGTTCTGTTAATTCATCTCACAGAGTTACATCTTTCCCTTCAAGAAGCCTTTCGCTAAGGCTGTTCTTGTGGAATTGGCAAAGGGATATTTCGAAGCCCATAGAGGGCTTTTTTGAAAAAGGAAATATCTTCCGTTCAAAACTGGAAAGAAGCTTTCTGAGAAACTGTTCTGTGTTCGGTAAATTCACCTCACAGAGTTACATCTTTCCCTTCAAGATGCCTTTCGCTAAGGCTGTTCTTGTGGAATTGGCAAAGGGATATTTCGAAGCCCATAGAGGGCTATGGTGAAAGAGGAAATATCTTCCGTTCAAAACTGGAAAGAAGCTTTCTGAGAATCTGCTCTGTGTTCTGTTAATTCATCTCACAGAGTTACATCTCTCCCTTCAAGAAGCCTTTCGCTAAGGCTGTTCTTGTGGAATTGGCGAAGGGATATTTGGAAGCCCATACAGGGCTATGGTGAAAAAGGAAATATCTTCCGTTCAAAACTGAAAGAAGCTTTCTGAGAAACTGCTCTGTGTTCTGTTAATTCATCTCACAGAGTTACATCTTTCCCTTCAAGAAGCCTTTCGCTAAGGCTGTTCTTGTGGAATTGGCATAGGGATATTTCGAAGCCCATAGAGGGCTATGGTGAAAAAGGAAATAGCTTCCGTTCAAAACTGGAAAGAAGCTTTCTGAGAAACTGCTCTGTGTTCTGTTAATTCATCTCACAGAGTTACATCTTTCCCTTCAAGAAGCCTTTCGCTAAGGCTGTTCTTGTAGAATTGGCAAAGTCATATTTGGAAGCTCATAGAGGGCTATGGTGAAAAAGGAAATATCTTCCGTTCAAAACTGGAAAGAAGCTTTCTGAGAAACTGCTCTGTGTTCTGTAAATTCATCTCACAGAGTTACATCTTTCCCTTCAAAAAGCCTTTCGCTAAGGCTGTTCTGGTGGAATTGGCAAAGGGATATTTGGAAACCCTTAGAGGGCTATGGTGAAAAAGGAAATATCTTCCGTTCAAAACTGTAAAGAAGCTTTCTGAGAAACTGCTCTGTGTTCTGTTAATTCATCTCACAGAGTTACATCTTTCCCTTCAAGAAGCCTTTCGCTAAGGCTGTTCTTGTGGAATTGGTAAAGGGATATTTGGAAGCCCATAGAGGGCTATGGTGAAAAAGGAAATATCTTCCGTTGAAAACTGGAAACAAGCCTTCTGAGAAACTGCTCTGTGTTCTGTTAATTCATCTCACAGAGTTACATCTTTCCCTTCAAGAAGCCTTTCGCTAAGGCTGTTTTTGTGGAATTGGCAAAGGGATATTTGGAAGCCCATAGAGGGCTATGGTGAAAAAGGAAATATCTTCCGTTCAAAACCGGAAAGAAGCTTTCTGAGAAACTGCTCTGTGTTCTGTTAATTCATCTCAGAGAGTTACATCTTTCCCTTCAAGAAATCTTTCGCTAAGGCTGTTATTGTGGAATTGGCAAACGGATATTTGGAAGCCCATAGAGGGCTATGGTGAAAAAGGAAATATCATCCGTTCAAAACTGGAAAGAAGCTTTCTGAGAAACTGCTCTGTGTTCTGTTAATTCATCTCACAGAGTTACATCTTTCCCTTCAAGAAGCCTTTCGCTAAGGCTGTTCTTGTGGAATTGGCAAAGGGATATTTGGAAGCCCATAGAGGGCTACGGTGAAAAAGGAAATATCTTCCGTTCAAAACTGGAAAGAAGCTTTCTGAGAAACTGCTCTGTGTTCTGTTAATTCATCTCACAGAGTTACATCTTTCCCTTCAAGAAGCCTTTCGCTAAGGCTGTTCTTGTGGAATTGCAAAGGGGTATTTGGAAGCCCATAGAGGGCTATGGTGAAAAAGGAAATATCTTCCGTTCAAAACTGGAAAGAAGCTTTCTGAGAAACTGCTCTGTGTTCTGTTAATTCATCTCACAGAGTTACATCTTTCCCTTCAAGAAGCCTTTCGCTAAGGCTGTTCTTGTGGAATTGGCAAAGTCATATTTGGAAGCCCATAGAGGGCTATGGTGAAAAAGGAAATATCTTCCGTTCAAAACTGGAAAAAGCTTTCTGAGAAACTGCTCTGTGTTCTGATAATTCATCCCACAGAGTTACATCTTTCCCTTCAAGAAGCCTTTCGCTAAGGCTCTTTTTGTGGAATTGGCAAAGGGATATTTGGAAGCCCATAGAGGGCTATTTTGAAAAAGGAAATATCTTCCGTTCAAGACTGGAAAGAAGCTTTCTGAGAAACTGCTCTGTGTTCTGTTAATTCATCTCACAGAGTTACATCTTTCCCTTCAAGAAGTCTTTCGCTAAGGCTGTTATTGTGGAATTGGCAAAGGGATATTTGGAAGCCAATAGAGGGCTACGGTGAAAAAGGAAATATCTTCCGTTCAAAACTGGAAAGAAGCTTTCTGAGAATCTGCTCTGTGTTCTGTTAATTCATCTCACAGAGTTACATCTTTCCCTTCAAGAAGCCTTTCGCTAAGGCTTTTCTTTTGGAATTGGAAATGGGATATTTGGAAGCCCATAGAGGGCTATGGTGAAAAAGGAAATATCTTCCGTTGAAAACTGGAAACAATCCTTCTGGGAAACTGCTCTGTGTTCTGTTAATTCATCTCACAGAGTTACATCTTTCCCTTCAAGAAGCCTTTCGCTAAGGCTGTTTTTGTGGAATTGGCAAAGGGATATTTGGAAGCCCATAGAGGGCTATGGTGAAAAAGGAAATATCTTCCGTTCAAAACTGGAAAGAAGCTTTCTGAGAAACTGCTCTGTGTTCTGTTAATTCATCTCACAGAGTTACATCTTTCCCTTCAAGAAGTCTTTCGCTAAGGCTGTTATTGTGGATTTGGCAAAGGGATATTTGGAAGCCCATAGAGGGCTATGGTGAAAAAGGAAATATCTTCCGTTCAAAACTTGAAAGAAGCTTTCTGAAAAACTGCTCTGTGTTCTGTTAATTCATCTCACAGAGTTACATCTTTCCCTTCAAGAAGCCTTTCGCTAAGGCTGTTCTTGTGGAATTGGCAAACTGATATTTGGAAGCCCATAGAGGGTTATGGTGAAAAAGGAAATATCTTCCGTTCAAAACTGGAAAGAAACTTTCTGAGAAACTGCTCTGTGTTCTGTTAATTCATCTCACAGAGTTACATCTTTCTCTTCAAGAAGCCTTTCGCTAAGGCTGTTCTTGTGGAATTGGCAAAGGGATATTTGGAAGCCCATAGAGGGCTATGGTGAAAAAGGAAATATCTTCCGTTAAAACTGGAAAGAAGCTTTCTGAGAAACTGCTCTGTGTTCTGTTAATTCATCTCACAGAGTTACATCTCTCCCTTCAAGAAGCCTTTCGCTAAGGCTGTTCTTGTGGAATTGGCGAAGGGATATTTGGAAGCCCATAGAGGGCTATGGTGAAAAAGGAAATATCTTCCGTTCAAAACTGGAAAGAAGCTTTCTGAGAAACTGCTCTGTGTTCTGTTAATTCATCTCACAGAGTTACATCTTTCCCTTCAAGAAGCCTTTCGCTAAGGCTGTTCTTGTGGAATTGGCAAAGGGATATTTGGAAGCCCATAGAGGGCTATGGTGAAAAAGGAGATAGCTTCCGTTCAAAACTGGAAAGAAGCTTTCTGAGAAACTGCTCTGTGTTCTGTTAATTCATCTCACAGAGTTACATCTGTCCCTTCAAAAGCCTTTCGCTAAGGCTGTTCTTGTGGAATTGGCAAAGTCATATTTGGAAGCTCATAGAGGGCAATGGTGAAAAAGGAAATATCTTCCGTTCAAAACTGGAAAGAAGCTTTCTGAGAAACTGCTCTGTGTTCTGTTAATTAATCTCACAGAGATACATCTTTCCCTTCAAGAAGCCTTTCGCTAAGGCTGTTCTTGTGGAATTGGCAAAGGGATATTTGGAAGCCCATAGAGGGCTATGGTGAAAAAGGAAATATCTTCCGTTCAAAACTGGAAAGAAGCTTTCTGAGAATCTGCTCTGTGTTCTGTTAATTCATCTCACAGAGTTACATCTTTCCCTTCAAGAAGCCTTTCGCTAAGGCTGTTCTTGTGGAATTGGAAAAGGGATATTTGGAAGCCCATAGAGGGCTATGGTGAAAAAGGAAATATCTTCCGTTGAAAACTGGAAACAATCCTTCTGAGAAACTGCTCTGTGTTCTGTTAATTCATCTCATAGAGTTACATCTTTCCCTTCAGGAAGTCTTTCGCTAAGGCTGTTATTGTGGAATTGGCAAAGGGATATTTGGAAGCCCATAGAGGGCTATGGTGAAAAAGGAAATATCTTCCGTTCTAAACTTGAAAGAAGCTTTCTGAGAAACTGCTCTGTGTTCTGTTAAATCATCTCACAGAGTTACATCTTTCCCTTCAAGAAGCCTTTCGCTAAGGCTGTTCTTGTGGAATTGGCAAAGGGATATTTGGAAGCCCATAGAGGGTTTTGGTGAAAAAGGAAATATCTTCCGTTCAAAACTGGAAAGAAGCTTTCTGAGAAACTACTCTGTGTTCTGTTAATTAATCTCACAGAGTTACATCTTTCCCTTCAAGAAGACTTTCGCTACGGCTGTTCTTGTGGAATTGGGAAAGGGATATTTGGAAGCCCATAGAGGGCTATGGTGAAAAGGGAAATACCTTCCGTTCAAAACTGGAAAGAAGCTTTCTGAGAATCTTCTCTGTGTTCTGTTGATTAATCTCACAGAGTTACATCTTTCTCTTCAAGAAGCCTTTCGCTAAGGCTGTTCTTGTGGAATTGGCAAAGGGATATTTGGAAGCTCATAGAGGGCTATGGTGAAAAAGGAAATATCTTCCGTTAAAACTGGAAAAAGCTTTCTGAGAAACTGCTCTGTGTTCTGTTAATTCATCTCTCAGAGTTACATCTCTCCCTTCAAGAAGCCTTTTGGTAAGGCTGTTCTTGTGGAATTGGCGAAGGGATATTTGGAAGCCCATAGAGGGCTATGGTGAAAAAGGAAATATCTTCCGTTCAAAACTGGAAAGAAGCTTTCTGAGAAACTGCTCTGTGTTCTGTTAATTCATCTCACAGAGTAACATCTTTCCCTTCAAGAAGCCTTTCGCTAAGGCTGTTCTTGTGGAATTGGTAAAGGGATATTTGGAAGCCCATAGAGGGCTATGGTGAAAAAGGAAATAGCTTCCGTTCAAAACTGGAAAGAAGCTTTCTGAGAAACTGCTCTGTGTTCTGTTAATTCATCTCACAGAGTTACATCTTTCCCTTCAAGAAGCCTTTCGCTAAGGCTGTTCTTGTGGAATTGGCAAAGGGATATTTGGAAGCCCATAGAGGGCTATGGTGAAAAAGGAAATAACTTCCGTTCAAAACTGGAAAGAAGCTTTCTGAGAAACTGCTCTGTGTTCTGTTAATTCATCTCACAGAGTTACATCTTTCCCTTCAAGAAGCCTTTCGCTAAGGCTGTTCTTGTGGAATTTTCAAAGGGATACTTGGAAGCCCATAGAGGGCTATGGTGAAAAAGGAAATATCTTCCGTTCAAAACTGGAAAGAAGCTTTCTGAGAAACTGCTCTGTGTTCTGTTAATTAATCTCACAGAGATACATCTTTCCCTTCAAGAAGCCTTTCGCTAAGGCTGTTCTTGTGGAATTGGCAAAGGGATATTTGCAAGCCCATAGAGGGCTATGGTGAAAAAGGAAATATCTTCCGTTCAAAATTGGAAAGAAGCTTTCTGAGAATCTGCTCTGTGTTCTGTTAATTCATCTCACAGAGTTACATCTTTCCCTTCAAGAAGCCTTTCGCTAAGGCTGTTCTTGTGGAATTGGAAAAGGGATATTTGGAAGCCCATAGAGGGCTATGGTGAAAAAGGAAATATCTTCCGTTGAAAACTGGAAACAATCCTTCTGAGAAACTGCTCTGTGTTCTGTTAATTCATCTCACAGAGTTACATCTTTCCCTTCAGGAAGTCTTTCGCTAAGGCTGTTATGGTGCAATTGGCAAAGGGATATTTGGAAGCCCATAGAGGGCTATGGTGAACAAGGAAATATCTGCCGTTCAAAACTGGAAAGAAGCTTTCTGAGAAACTGCTATGTGTTCTGTTAATTCATCTCACAGTGTTACATCTTTCCCTTCAAGAAGCCTTTCGCTAAGGCTGTTCTTGTGGAATTGGCGAAGGGATATTTGGAAGCCCATAGAGGGCTACGGTGAAAAAGGAAATATCTTCCGTTCAAAACTGGAAAGCAGCTTTCTGAGAAACTGCTCTGTGTTCTGTTAATTCATCTCACAGAGTTACATCTTTCCCTTCAAGAAGCCTTTCGCTAAGGCTGTTCTTGTGGAATTGGCAAAGGGATTTTGGAAGCCCATAGAGGGCTATGGTGAAAAAGGAAATAGCTTCCGTTCAAAACTGGAAAGAAGCTTTCTGAGAAACTGATCTGTGTTCTGTTAATTCACTCACAGAGTTACATCTTTCCCTTCAAGAAGCCTTTCGCTAAGGCTGTTCTTGTGGAATTGGCAAAGGGATATTTCGAAGCCCATAGAGGGCTATGGTGAAAAAGGAAATATCATCCGTTCAAAACTGGAAAGAAGCTTTCTGAGAAACTGCTCTGTGTTCTGTTAATTCATCTCACAGAGTTACATCTTTCCCTTCAAAAAGCCTTTCGCTAAGGCTGTTCTTGTGGAATTGGCAAAGGGATATTTGGAAGCCCATAGAGGGCTATGGTGAAAAAGGAAATATCTTCCGTTCAAAACTGGAAAGAAGCTTTCTGAGAAACTGCTCTGTGTTCTGTTAATTCATCTCACAGAGTTACATCTTTCCCTTCAAGAAGCCTTTCGCTAAGGCTGTTCTTGTGCAATTGTCAAAGGGGTATTTGGAAGCCCATAGAGGGCTATGGTGAAAAAGGAAATATCTTCCGTTCAAAACTGGAAATAAGCTTTCTGAGAAACTGATCTGTGTTCTGTTAATTCATCTCACAGAGTTACATCTTTCCCTTCAAGAAGCCTTTCGCTAAGGCTGTTCTTGTGGAATTGGCAAAGTCATATTTGGAAGCTCATAGAGGGCTATGGTGAAAAAGGAAATATGTTCCGTTCAAAACTGGAAAAAGCTTTCTGCGAAACTGCTCTGTGTTCTGTAAATTCATCTCACAGAGTTACATCTTTCCCTTCAAGAAGCCTTTCGCTAAGGCTGTTCTTGTGGAATTGATAAAGGGATATTTAGAATTCCATAGAGGGCTATGGTGAAAAAGGAAATATCTTCCGTTCAAAACTGGAAAGAAGCTTTCTGAGAAACTGGTCTGTGTTCTGTTAATTCATCTCACAGAGTTACATCTTTCCCTTCAAGAAGCCTTTCGCTAAGGCTGTTCTGGTGGAATTGGCAAAGGGATATTTGGAAACCCATAGAGGGCTATGCTGAAAAAGGAAATATCTTCCGTTCAAAACTGGAAAGAAGCTTTCTGAGAAACTGCTCTATGTTCTGTTAATTCATCTCACAGAGTTACATGTTTCCCTTCAAGAAGCCTTTCGCTAAGGCTGTTCTTGTGGAATTGGCAAAGTGATATTTGGAAGCCCATAGAGGGCTATGGTGAAAAAGGAAATAGCTTCCGTTCAAAACTGGAAAGAAGCTTTCTGAGAAACTGCTCTGTGTTCTGTTAATTCATCTCACAGAGTTACATCTTTCCCTTCAAGAAGCCTTTCGCTAAGGCTGTTCTTGTGGAATTGGTAAAGGGATATTTGGAAGCCCATAGAGGGCTATGTTGAAAAAAAGAAATATCTTCCGTTAAAAACTGGAAACAAGCCTTCTGAGAAACTGCTCTGTGTTCTGTTAATTCATCTCACAGAGTTACATCTTTCCCTTCAAGAAGCCTTTCGCTAAGGCTGTTCTTGTGGAATTGGCAAAGGGATATTTCGAAGCCCATAGAGGGCTTTTTTGAAAAAGGAAATATCTTCCGTTCAAAACTGGAAAGAAGCTTTCTGAGAAACTGTTCTGTGTTCGGTAAATTCACCTCACAGAGTTACATCTTTCCCTTCAAGATGCCTTTCGCTAAGGCTGTTCTTGTGGAATTGGCAAAGGGATATTTGGAAACCCATAGATGGCTATGGTGAAAAAGGAAATATCTTCCGTTCAAAACTGGAAAGAAGCTTTCTGAGAAGCTGCTCTGTGTTCTGTTAATTCATCTCACAGAGTTACATCTTTCCCTTCAAGAAGCCTTTCGCTAAGGCTGTTCTTGTGGAATTGGCAAAGGGATATTTGGAAGCCCATAGAGGGCTATGGTGAAAAAGGAAATAACTTCTGTTCAAAACTGGAAAGAAGCTTTCTGAGAAACTGCTCTGTGTTCTGTTAATTCATCTCACAGAGTTACATCTTTCCCTTCAAGAAGCCTTTCGCTAAGGCTGTTCTTGTGGAATTGGCAAAGTCATATTTGGAAGCTCATAGAGGGCTATGGTGAAAAAGGAAATATCTTCCGTTCAAAACTGGAAAAAGCTTTCTGAGACACTGCTCTGTGTTCTGTAAATTCATCTCACAGAGTTATATCTTTCCCTTCAAGAAGCCTTTCGCTAAGGCTGTTCTTGTGGAATTGAAAAAGGGATATTTAGAAGCCCATAGAGGGCTATGGTGAAAAAGGAAATATCTTCCGTTCAAAACTGGAAAGAAGCTTTCTGAGAAACTGCTCTGTGTTCTGTTAATTCATCTCACAGAGTTACATCTTTCCCTTCAAAAAGCCTTTCGCTAAGGCTGTTCTGGTGGAATTGGCAAAGGGATATTTGGAAACCCATAGAGGGCTATGGTGAAAAAGGAAATATCTTCCGTTCAAAACTGGAAAGAAGCTTTCTGAGAAACTGCTCTGTGTTCTGTTAATTCATCTCACAGAGTTACATCTTTCCCTTCAAGAAGCCTTTCGCTAAGGCTGTTCTTGTGGAATTGGCAAAGGGATATTTGGAAGCCCATAGAGGGCTATGGTGAAAAAGGAAATATCTTCCGTTCAAAACTGGAAAGAAGCTTTCTGAGAAACTGCTCTGTGTTCTGTTAATTCATCTGACAGAGTTACATCTTTCCCTTCAAGAAGCCTTTCGCTAAGGCTGTTCTTGTGGAATTGGCAAAGGGGTATTTGGAAGCCCATAGAGGGCTATGGTGAAAAAGGAAATATCTTCCGTTCAAAACTGGAAAGAAGCTTTCTGAGAAACTGCTCTATGTTCTGTTAATTCATCTCACAGAGTTACATCTTTCCCTTCAAGAAGTCTTTCGCTAAGGCTGTTCTTGTGGAATTGGCAAAGGGATATTTGGAAGCCCATAGAGGGCTATGGTGAAAAAGGAAATATCTTCCGTTCAAAACTGGAAAGAAGCTTTCTGAGAAACTGCTCTGTGATCTGTTAATTCATCTCACAGAGTTACATCTTTCCCTTCAAGAAGCCTTTCGCTAAGTCTGTTCTTGTGGAATTGGCAAAGTGATATTTGGAAGCCCATAGAGGGCTATGGTGAAAAAGGAAATATCTACCGTTCAAAACTGGAAAGAAGCTTTCTGAAAAACTGCTCTGTGTTCTGTTAATTCATCTCACAGAGTTACATCTTTCCCTTCAAGAAGCCTTTCGCTAAGGCTGTTCTTGTGGAATTGGCAAAGTCATATTTGGAAGCCCATAGAGGGCTTTGGGGAAAAAGGAAATATCTTCCGTTTAAAACTGGAAAGAAGCTTTCTGAGAAACTGCTCTGTGTTCTGTTAATTCATCTCACAGAGTTACATCTTTCCCTTCAAGAAGCCTTTCGCTAAGGCTGTTCTTGTGGAATTGGCAAAGGGATGTTTGGAAGCCCATAGAGTGCTATGGTGAAAAAGGAAATATCTTCGGTTCAAAACTGGAAAGAAGCTTTCTGAGAAACTGCTCTGTGTTCTGTTAATTCATCTCATGGAGTTACATCTTTCCCTTCAAGAAGCCTTTCGCTAAGGCTGTTCTTGTGGAATTGGCAAAGGGATATTTGAAAGCCCATAGAGGGCTATGGTGAAAAAGGAACTATCTTCCGTTCAAAACTGGAAAGAAGCTTTCTGAGAAACTGCTCTGTGTTCTGTTAATTCATCTCACAGAGTTACCTCTTTCCCTTCAAGAAGCCTTTCGTAAGGCTGTTCTTGTGGAATTGGCAAAGGGATATTTGGAAGCCCATAGAGGGCTCTGGTGAAAAAGGAAATATCTTCCGTTCAAAACTGGAAAGAAGCTTTCTGAGAAACTGCTCTGTGTTCTGTTAATTCATCTCACAGAGTTACATCTTTCCCTTCAAGAAGCCTTTCGCTAAGGCTGTTCTTGTGCAATTGGCAAAGGGATATTTGGAAGCCCAAAGAGGGCTATGGTGAAAAAGGAAATATCTTCCGTTCAAAACTGGAATAAGCTTTCTGAGAAACTGCTCTGTGTTCTGTTAATTCATCTCACAGAGTTACATCTTTCCCTTCAAGAAGCCTTTCGCTAAGGCTGATCTTGTGCAATTGGCAAAGGGATATTTGGAAGCCCATAGAGGGCTATGGTGAAAAAGGAAATATCTTCCGTTCAAAACTGGAAAGAAGCTTTCTGAGAAACTGCTCTATGTTCTGTTAATTCATCTCACAGAGTTACATCTTTCCCTTCAAGAAGCCTTTCGCTAAGGCTGTTCTTGTGGAATTGGCAAAGGGATATTTGGAAGCCCATAGAGGGCTACGGTGAAAAAGGAAATATCTTCCGTTCAAAACTGGAAAGAAGCTTTCTGAGAAACTGCTCTGTGTTCTGTTAATTCATCTCACAGAGTTACATCTTTCCCTTCAAGAAGCCTTTCGCTTAGGCTGTTCTTGTGGAATTGGCAAAGTGATATTTGGAAGCCCATAGAGGGCTATGGTGAAAAAGGAAATATCTTCCGTTCAAAACTGGAAAGAAGCTTTCTGAAAAACTGCTCTGTGTTCTGTTAATTCATCTCACAGAGTTACATCTTTCCCTTCAAGAAGCCTTTCGCTAAGGCTGTTCTTGTGGAACTGGCAAAGGGATATTTGGAAGCCCATAGAGGGCTATGGTGAAAAAGGAAATATCTTCCGTTCAAAACTGGAAAGAAGCTTTCTGAGAAACTGCTCTGTGTTCGGTAAATTCATCTCACAGAGTTACATCTTTCCCTTCAAGAAGCCTTTCGCTAAGGGTGTTCTTGTGGAATTGGCAAAGGGATATTTCGAAGCCCATAGAGGGCTATGGTGAAAAAGGAAATATCTTCCGTTCAAAACTGGAAAGAAGCTTTCTGAGAAACTGCTCTGTGTTCTGTTAATTCATCTCACAGAGTTACATCTTTCCCTTCAAGAAGCCTTTCGCTAAGGCTCTTCTTGTGGAATTGGCAAAGTGATATTTGGAAGCCCATAGAGGGCTATGGTGAAAAATGAAATATCTTCCGTTCAAAACTGGAAAGAAGCTTTCTGAGAAACTGCTCTGTGTTCTGTTAATTCATCTCACAGAGTTACATCTTTCCCTTCAAGAAGCCTTTCGCTAAGGCTGTTCTTGTGGAACTGGCAAAGGGATATTTGGAAGCCCATAGAGGGCTATGGTGAAAAAGGAAATATCTTCCGTTCAAAACTGGAAAGAAGCTTTCTGAGAAACTGCTCTGTGTTCGGTAAATTCATCTCACAGAGTTACATCTTTACCTTCAAGAAGCCTTTCGCTAAGGCTCTTCTTGTGTAATTGGCAAAGGGATATTTCGAAGCCCATAGAGGGCTATGGTGAAAAAGGAAATATCTTCCGCTCAAAACTGGAAAGAAGCTTTCTGAGAAACTGCTCTGTGTTCTGTTAATTCATCTCACAGAGTTACATCTTTCCCTTCAAGAAGCCTTTCGCTAAGGCTGTTCTTGTGGAATTGGCAAAGGGATATTTCGAAGCCCATAGAGGGCTTTTTTGAAAAAGGAAATATCTTCCGTTCAAAACTGGAAAGAAGCTTTCTGAGAAACTGTTCTGTGTTCGGTAAATTCACCTCACAGAGTTACATCTTTCCCTTCAAGATGCCTTTCGCTAAGTCTGTTCTTGTGGAATTGGCAAAGGGATATTTGGAAGCCCATAGAGGGCTATGGTGAAAAAGGAAATATCTTCCGTTCAAAACTGGAAAGAAGCTTTCTGAGAATCTGCTCTGTGTTCTGTTAATTCATCTCACAGAGTTACATCTCTCCCTTCAAGAAGCCTTTCGCTAAGGCTGTTCTTGTGGAATTGGCGAAGGGATATTTGGAAGCCCATACAGGGCTACGGTGAAAAAGGAAATATCTTCCGTTCAAAACTGGAAAGAAGCTTTCTGAGAAACTGCTCTGTGTTCTGTTAATTCATCTCACAGAGTTACATCTTTCCCTTCAAGAAGCCTTTCGCTAAGGCTGTTCTTGTGGAATTGGCAAAGGGATATTTCGAAGCCCATAGAGGGCTATGGTGAAAAAGGAAATAGCTTCCGTTCAAAACTGGAAAGAAGCTTTCTGAGAAACTGCTCTGTGTTCTGTTAATTCATCTCACAGAGTTACATCTTTCCCTTCAAGAAGCCTTTCGCTAAGGCTTTTCTTGTGGAATTGGAAATGGGATATTTGGAAGCCCATAGAAGGCTATGGTGAAAAAGGAAATATCTTCCGTTGAAAACTGGAAACAATCCTTCTGGGAAACTGCTCTGTGTTCTGTTAATTCATCTCACAGAGTTACATCTTTCCCTTCAAGAAGCCTTTCGCTAAGGCTGTTTTTGTGGAATTGGCAAAGGGATATTTGGAAGCCCTTAGAGGGCTATGGTGAAAAAGGAAATATCTTCCGTTCAAAACTGGAAAGAAGCTTTCTGAGAAACTGCTCTGTGTTCTGTTAATTCATCTCACAGAGTTACATCTTTCCCTTCAAGAAGTCTTTCGCTAAGGCTGTTATTGTGGATTTGGCAAAGGGATATTTGGAAGCCCATAGAGGGCTATGGTGAAAAAGGAAATATCTTCCGTTCAAAACTTGAAAGAAGCTTTCTGAGAAACTGCTCTGTGTTCTGTTAATTCATCTCACAGAGTTACATCTTTCCCTTCAAGAAGCCTTTCGCTAAGGCTGTTCTTGTGGAATTGGCAAACTGATATTTGGAAGCCCGTAGAGGGTTATGGTGAAAAAGGAAATATCTTCCGTTCAAAACTGGAAAGAAGCTTTCTGAGAAACTGCTCTGTGTTCTGTTAATTCATCTCACAGAGTTACATCTTTCTCTTCAAGAAGCCTTTCGCTAAGGCTGTTCTTGTGGAATTGGCAAAGGGATATTTGGAAGCTCATAGAGGGCTATGGTGAAAAACGAAATATCTTCCGTTAAAACTGGAAAGAAGCTTTCTGAGAAACTGCTCTGTGTTCTGTTAATTCATCTCACAGAGTTACATCTCTCCCTTCAAGAAGCCTTTCGGTAAGGCTGTTCTTGTGGAATTGGCGAAGGGATATTTGGAAGCCCATAGAGGGCTATGGTGAAAAAGGAAATACCTTCCGTTCAAAACTGGAAAGAAGCTTTCTGAGAAACTGCTCTGTGTTCTGTTAATTCATCTCACAGAGTTACATCTTTCCCTTCAAGAAGCCTTTCGCTAAGGCTGTTCTTGTGGAATTGGCAAAGGGATATTTGGAAGCCCATAGAGGGCTATGGTGAAAAAGGAAATAGCTTCCGTTCAAAACTGGAAAGAAGCTTTCTGAGAAACTGCTCTGTGTTCTGTTAATTCATCTCACAGAGTTACACCTTTCCCTTCAAGAAGCCTTTCGCTAAGGCTGTTCTTGTGGAATTGGCAAAGTCATATTTGGAAGCTCAAAGAGGGCTATGGTGAAAAAGGAAATATCTTCCGTTCAAAACTGGAAAGAAGCTTTCTGAGAAACTGCTCTGTGTTCTGTAAATTCATCTCACAGAGTTACATCTTTCCCTTCAAGAAGCCTTTCGCTAAGGCTGTTCTTGTGGAATTTGCAAAGGGATATTTGGAAGCCCATAGAGGGCTATGGTGAAAAAGGAAATATCTTCCGTTCAAAACTGGAAAGAAGCTTTCTGAGAAACTGCTCTGTGTTCTGTTAATTAATCTCACAGAGATACATCTTTCCCTTCAAGAAGCCTTTCGCTAAGGCTGTTCTTGTGGAATTGGCAAAGGGATATTTGCAAGCCCATAGAGGGCTATGGTGAAAAAGGAAATATCTTCCGTTCAAAACTGGAAAGAAGCTTTCTGAGAAACTGCTCTGTGTTCTGTTAATTCATCTCACAGAGTTACATCTTTCCCTTCAAGAAGCCTTTCGCTAAGGCTGTTCTTGTGGAATTGGCAAAGGGATATTTCGAAGCCCATAGAGGGCTATGGTGAAAAACTAAATATCATCCGTTCAAAACTGGAAAGAAGCTTTCTGAGAAACTGCTCTGTGTTCTGTTAATTCATCTCACAGAGTTACATCTTTCCCTTCAAGAAGCCTTTCGCTAAGGCTGTTCTTGTGGAATTGGCAAAGGGATATTTGGAATCCCATAGAGGGCTATGGTGAAAAAGGAAGTATCTTCCGTTCAAAACTGGAAAGAAGCTTTCTGAGAAACTGCTCTGTGTTCTGTTAATTCATCTCACAGAGTTACATCTTTCCCTTCAAGAAGCCTTTCGCTAAGGCTGTTCTTGTGGAATTGGCAAAGGGGTATTTGGAAGCCCATAGAGGGCTATGGTGAAAAAGGAAATATCTTCGGTTCAAAACTGGAAAGAAGCTTTCTGAGAAACTGCTCTGTGTTCTGTTAATTCATCTCACAGAGTTACATCTTTCCATTCAAGAAGCCTTTCGCTAAGGCTGTTCTTGTGGAATTGGCAAAGTCATATTTGGAAGCTCATAGAGGGCTATGGTGAAAAAGGAAATATCTTCCGTTCAAAACTGGAAAAAGCTTTCTGAGAAACTGCTCTGTGTTCTGTAAATTCATCTCACAGAGTTACATCTTTCCCTTCAAGAAGCCTTTCGCTAAGACTGTTCTTGTGGAATTGAAAAAGGGATATTTAGAATTCCATAGAGGGCTAGGGTGAAAAAGGAAATATCTTCCGTTCAAAACTGGAAAGAAGCTTTCTGAGAAACTGGTCTGTGTTCTGTTAATTCATCTCACAGAGTTACATCTTTCCCTTCAAAAAGGCTTTCGCTAAGGCTGTTCTGGTGGAATTGGCAAAGGGATATTTGGAAACCCATAGAGGGCTATGGTGAAAAAGGAAATATCTTCCGTTCAAAACTGGAAAGAAGCTTTCTGAGAAACTGCTCTGTGTTCTGTTAATTCATCTCACAGAGTTACATCTTTCCCTTCAAGAAGCCTTTCGCTAAGGCTGTTCTTGTGGAATTGGCAATGGGATATTTGGAAGCCCATAGAGGGCTATGGTGAAAAAGGAAATAGCTTCCGTTCAAAACTGGAAAGAAGCTTTCTGAGAAACTGCTCTGTGTTCTGTTAATTCATCTCACAGAGTTACATCTTTCCCTTCAAGAAGCCTTTCGCTAAGGCTGTTCTTGTGGAATTGGAAAAGGGATATTTGGAAGCCCATAGAGGGCTATGGTGAAAAAAAGAAATATCTTCCGTTGAAAACTGGAAACAAGCCTTCTGAGAAACTGCTCTGTGTTCTGTTAATTCATCTCACAGAGTTACATCTTTCCCTTCAAGAAGCCTTTCGCTAAGGCTGTTCTTGTGGAATTGGCAAAGGGATATTTCGAAGCCCATAGAGGGCTTTTTTGAAAAAGGAAATATCTTCCGTTCAAAACTGGAAAGAAGCTTTCTGAGAAACTGTTCTGTGTTCGGTAAATTCACCTCACAGAGTTACATCTTTCCCTTCAAGATGCCTTTCGCTAAGGCTGTTCTTGTGGAATTGGCAAAGGGATATTTCGAAGCCCATAGAGGGCTATGGTGAAAAAGGAAATATCTTCCGTTCAAAACTGGAAAGAAGCTTTCTGAGAATCTGCTCTGTGTTCTGTTAATTCATCTCACAGAGTTACATCTCTCCCTTCAAGAAGCCTTTCGCTAAGGCTGTTCTTGTGGAATTGGCGAAGGGATATTTGGAAGCCCATACAGGGCTATGGTGAAAAAGGAAATATCTTCCGTTCAAAACTGAAAGAAGCTTTCTGAGAAACTGCTCTGTGTTCTGTTAATTCATCTCACAGAGTTACATCTTTCCCTTCAAGAAGCCTTTCGCTAAGGCTGTTCTTGTGGAATTGGCATAGGGATATTTCGAAGCCCATAGAGGGCTATGGTGAAAAAGGAAATAGCTTCCGTTCAAAACTGGAAAGAAGCTTTCTGAGAAACTGCTCTGTGTTCTGTTAATTCATCTCACAGAGTTACATCTTTCCCTTCAAGAAGCCTTTCGCTAAGGCTGTTCTTGTAGAATTGGCAAAGTCATATTTGGAAGCTCATAGAGGGCTATGGTGAAAAAGGAAATATCTTCCGTTCAAAACTGGAAAGAAGCTTTCTGAGAAACTGCTCTGTGTTCTGTAAATTCATCTCACAGAGTTACATCTTTCCCTTCAAAAAGCCTTTCGCTAAGGCTGTTCTGGTGGAATTGGCAAAGGGATATTTGGAAACCCTTAGAGGGCTATGGTGAAAAAGGAAATATCTTCCGTTCAAAACTGTAAAGAAGCTTTCTGAGAAACTGCTCTGTGTTCTGTTAATTCATCTCACAGAGTTACATCTTTCCCTTCAAGAAGCCTTTCGCTAAGGCTGTTCTTGTGGAATTGGTAAAGGGATATTTGGAAGCCCATAGAGGGCTATGGTGAAAAAGGAAATATCTTCCGTTGAAAACTGGAAACAAGCCTTCTGAGAAACTGCTCTGTGTTCTGTTAATTCATCTCACAGAGTTACATCTTTCCCTTCAAGAAGCCTTTCGCTAAGGCTGTTTTTGTGGAATTGGCAAAGGGATATTTGGAAGCCCATAGAGGGCTATGGTGAAAAAGGAAATATCTTCCGTTCAAAACCGGAAAGAAGCTTTCTGAGAAACTGCTCTGTGTTCTGTTAATTCATCTCAGAGAGTTACATCTTTCCCTTCAAGAAATCTTTCGCTAAGGCTGTTATTGTGGAATTGGCAAACGGATATTTGGAAGCCCATAGAGGGCTATGGTGAAAAAGGAAATATCATCCGTTCAAAACTGGAAAGAAGCTTTCTGAGAAACTGCTCTGTGTTCTGTTAATTCATCTCACAGAGTTACATCTTTCCCTTCAAGAAGCCTTTCGCTAAGGCTGTTCTTGTGGAATTGGCAAAGGGATATTTGGAAGCCCATAGAGGGCTACGGTGAAAAAGGAAATATCTTCCGTTCAAAACTGGAAAGAAGCTTTCTGAGAAACTGCTCTGTGTTCTGTTAATTCATCTCACAGAGTTACATCTTTCCCTTCAAGAAGCCTTTCGCTAAGGCTGTTCTTGTGGAATTGCAAAGGGGTATTTGGAAGCCCATAGAGGGCTATGGTGAAAAAGGAAATATCTTCCGTTCAAAACTGGAAAGAAGCTTTCTGAGAAACTGCTCTGTGTTCTGTTAATTCATCTCACAGAGTTACATCTTTCCCTTCAAGAAGCCTTTCGCTAAGGCTGTTCTTGTGGAATTGGCAAAGTCATATTTGGAAGCCCATAGAGGGCTATGGTGAAAAAGGAAATATCTTCCGTTCTAAACTGGAAAAAGCTTTCTGAGAAACTGCTCTGTGTTCTGATAATTCATCCCACAGAGTTACATCTTTCCCTTCAAGAAGCCTTTCGCTAAGGCTCTTTTTGTGGAATTGGCAAAGGGATATTTGGAAGCCCATAGAGGGCTATTTTGAAAAAGGAAATATCTTCCGTTCAAGACTGGAAAGAAGCTTTCTGAGAAACTGCTCTGTGTTCTGTTAATTCATCTCACAGAGTTACATCTTTCCCTTCAAGAAGTCTTTCGCTAAGGCTGTTATTGTGGAATTGGCAAAGGGATATTTGGAAGCCAATAGAGGGCTACGGTGAAAAAGGAAATATCTTCCGTTCAAAACTGGAAAGAAGCTTTCTGAGAATCTGCTCTGTGTTCTGTTAATTCATCTCACAGAGTTACATCTTTCCCTTCAAGAAGCCTTTCGCTAAGGCTTTTCTTTTGGAATTGGAAATGGGATATTTGGAAGCCCATAGAGGGCTATGGTGAAAAAGGAAATATCTTCCGTTGAAAACTGGAAACAATCCTTCTGGGAAACTGCTCTGTGTTCTGTTAATTCATCTCACAGAGTTACATCTTTCCCTTCAAGAAGCCTTTCGCTAAGGCTGTTTTTGTGGAATTGGCAAAGGGATATTTGGAAGCCCATAGAGGGCTATGGTGAAAAAGGAAATATCTTCCGTTCAAAACTGGAAAGAAGCTTTCTGAGAAACTGCTCTGTGTTCTGTTAATTCATCTCACAGAGTTACATCTTTCCCTTCAAGAAGCCTTTCGCTAAGGCTGTTCTTGTGGAATTGGCAAAGGGATATTTGGAAGCCCATAGAGGGCTATGGTGAAAAAGGAGATAGCTTCCGTTCAAAACTGGAAAGAAGCTTTCTGAGAAACTGCTCTGTGTTCTGTTAATTCATCTCACAGAGTTACATCTGTCCCTTCAAAAGCCTTTCGCTAAGGCTGTTCTTGTGGAATTGGCAAAGTCATATTTGGAAGCTCATAGAGGGCAATGGTGAAAAAGGAAATATCTTCCGTTCAAAACTGGAAAGAAGCTTTCTGAGAAACTGCTCTGTGTTCTGTTAATTAATCTCACAGAGATACATCTTTCCCTTCAAGAAGCCTTTCGCTAAGGCTGTTCTTGTGGAATTGGCAAAGGGATATTTGGAAGCCCATAGAGGGCTATGGTGAAAAAGGAAATATCTTCCGTTCAAAACTGGAAAGAAGCTTTCTGAGAATCTGCTCTGTGTTCTGTTAATTCATCTCACAGAGTTACATCTTTCCCTTCAAGAAGCCTTTCGCTAAGGCTGTTCTTGTGGAATTGGAAAAGGGATATTTGGAAGCCCATAGAGGGCTATGGTGAAAAAGGAAATATCTTCCGTTGAAAACTGGAAACAATCCTTCTGAGAAACTGCTCTGTGTTCTGTTAATTCATCTCATAGAGTTACATCTTTCCCTTCAGGAAGTCTTTCGCTAAGGCTGTTATTGTGGAATTGGCAAAGGGATATTTGGAAGCCCATAGAGGGCTATGGTGAAAAAGGAAATATCTTCCGTTCTAAACTTGAAAGAAGCTTTCTGAGAAACTGCTCTGTGTTCTGTTAAATCATCTCACAGAGTTACATCTTTCCCTTCAAGAAGCCTTTCGCTAAGGCTGTTCTTGTGGAATTGGCAAAGGGATATTTGGAAGCCCATAGAGGGTTTTGGTGAAAAAGGAAATATCTTCCGTTCAAAACTGGAAAGAAGCTTTCTGAGAAACTACTCTGTGTTCTGTTAATTAATCTCACAGAGTTACATCTTTCCCTTCAAGAAGACTTTCGCTACGGCTGTTCTTGTGGAATTGGGAAAGGGATATTTGGAAGCCCATAGAGGGCTATGGTGAAAAGGGAAATACCTTCCGTTCAAAACTGGAAAGAAGCTTTCTGAGAATCTTCTCTGTGTTCTGTTGATTAATCTCACAGAGTTACATCTTCCTCTTCAAGAAGCCTTTCGCTAAGGCTGTTCTTGTGGAATTGGCAAAGGGATATTTGGAAGCTCATAGAGGGCTATGGTGAAAAAGGAAATATCTTCCGTTAAAACTGGAAAAAGCTTTCTGAGAAACTGCTCTGTGTTCTGTTAATTCATCTCTCAGAGTTACATCTCTCCCTTCAAGAAGCCTTTTGGTAAGGCTGTTCTTGTGGAATTGGCGAAGGGATATTTGGAAGCCCATAGAGGGCTATGGTGAAAAAGGAAATATCTTCCGTTCAAAACTGGAAAGAAGCTTTCTGAGAAACTGCTCTGTGTTCTGTTAATTCATCTCACAGAGTAACATCTTTCCCTTCAAGAAGCCTTTCGCTAAGGCTGTTCTTGTGGAATTGGTAAAGGGATATTTGGAAGCCCATAGAGGGCTATGGTGAAAAAGGAAATAGCTTCCGTTCAAAACTGGAAAGAAGCTTTCTGAGAAACTGCTCTGTGTTCTGTTAATTCATCTCACAGAGTTACATCTTTCCCTTCAAGAAGCCTTTCGCTAAGGCTGTTCTTGTGGAATTGGCAAAGGGATATTTGGAAGCCCATAGAGGGCTATGGTGAAAAAGGAAATAACTTCCGTTCAAAACTGGAAAGAAGCTTTCTGAGAAACTGCTCTGTGTTCTGTTAATTCATCTCACAGAGTTACATCTTTCCCTTCAAGAAGCCTTTCGCTAAGGCTGTTCTTGTGGAATTTTCAAAGGGATACTTGGAAGCCCATAGAGGGCTATGGTGAAAAAGGAAATATCTTCCGTTCAAAACTGGAAAGAAGCTTTCTGAGAAACTGCTCTGTGTTCTGTTAATTAATCTCACAGAGATACATCTTTCCCTTCAAGAAGCCTTTCGCTAAGGCTGTTCTTGTGGAATTGGCAAAGGGATATTTGCAAGCCCATAGAGGGCTATGGTGAAAAAGGAAATATCTTCCGTTCAAAATTGGAAAGAAGCTTTCTGAGAATCTGCTCTGTGTTCTGTTAATTCATCTCACAGAGTTACATCTTTCCCTTCAAGAAGCCTTTCGCTAAGGCTGTTCTTGTGGAATTGGAAAAGGGATATTTGGAAGCCCATAGAGGGCTATGGTGAAAAAGGAAATATCTTCCGTTGAAAACTGGAAACAATCCTTCTGAGAAACTGCTCTGTGTTCTGTTAATTCATCTCACAGAGTTACATCTTTCCCTTCAGGAAGTCTTTCGCTAAGGCTGTTATGGTGCAATTGGCAAAGGGATATTTGGAAGCCCATAGAGGGCTATGGTGAACAAGGAAATATCTGCCGTTCAAAACTGGAAAGAAGCTTTCTGAGAAACTGCTATGTGTTCTGTTAATTCATCTCACAGTGTTACATCTTTCCCTTCAAGAAGCCTTTCGCTAAGGCTGTTCTTGTGGAATTGGCGAAGGGATATTTGGAAGCCCATAGAGGGCTACGGTGAAAAAGGAAATATCTTCCGTTCAAAACTGGAAAGCAGCTTTCTGAGAAACTGCTCTGTGTTCTGTTAATTCATCTCACAGAGTTACATCTTTCCCTTCAAGAAGCCTTTCGCTAAGGCTGTTCTTGTGGAATTGGCAAAGGGATTTTGGAAGCCCATAGAGGGCTATGGTGAAAAAGGAAATAGCTTCCGTTCAAAACTGGAAAGAAGCTTTCTGAGAAACTGATCTGTGTTCTGTTAATTCACTCACAGAGTTACATCTTTCCCTTCAAGAAGCCTTTCGCTAAGGCTGTTCTTGTGGAATTGGCAAAGGGATATTTCGAAGCCCATAGAGGGCTATGGTGAAAAAGGAAATATCATCCGTTCAAAACTGGAAAGAAGCTTTCTGAGAAACTGCTCTGTGTTCTGTTAATTCATCTCACAGAGTTACATCTTTCCCTTCAAGAAGCCTTTCGCTAAGGCTGTTCTTGTGGAATTGGCAAAGGGATATTTGGAAGCCCATAGAGGGCTATGGTGAAAAAGGAAATATCTTCCGTTCAAAACTGGAAAGAAGCTTTCTGAGAAACTGCTCTGTGTTCTGTTAATTCATCTCACAGAGTTACATCTTTCCCTTCAAGAAGCCTTTCGCTAAGGCTGTTCTTGTGGAATTGTCAAAGGGGTATTTGGAAGCCCATAGAGGGCTATGGTGAAAAAGGAAATATCTTCCGTTCAAAACTGGAAATAAGCTTTCTGAGAAACTGCTCTGTGTTCTGTTAATTCATCTCACAGAGTTACATCTTTCCCTTCAAGAAGCCTTTCGCTAAGGCTGTTCTTGTGGAATTGGCAAAGTCATATTTGGAAGCTCATAGAGGGCTATGGTGAAAAAGGAAATATGTTCCGTTCAAAACTGGAAAAAGCTTTCTGAGAAACTGCTCTGTGTTCTGTAAATTCATCTCACAGAGTTACATCTTTCCCTTCAAGAAGCCTTTCGCTAAGGCTGTTCTTGTGGAATTGATAAAGGGATATTTGGAAGCCCATAGAGGGCTATGGTGAAAAGGGAAATACCTTCCGTTCAAAACTGGAAAGAAGCTTTCTGAGAATCTTCTCTGTGTTCTGTTGATTAATCTCACAGAGTTACATCTTCCTCTTCAAGAAGCCTTTCGCTAAGGCTGTTCTTGTGGAATTGGCAAAGGGATATTTGGAAGCTCATAGAGGGCTATGGTGAAAAAGGAAATATCTTCCGTTAAAACTGGAAAAAGCTTTCTGAGAAACTGCTCTGTGTTCTGTTAATTCATCTCTCAGAGTTACATCTCTCCCTTCAAGAAGCCTTTTGGTAAGGCTGTTCTTGTGGAATTGGCGAAGGGATATTTGGAAGCCCATAGAGGGCTATGGTGAAAAAGGAAATATCTTCCGTTCAAAACTGGAAAGAAGCTTTCTGAGAAACTGCTCTGTGTTCTGTTAATTCATCTCACAGAGTAACATCTTTCCCTTCAAGAAGCCTTTCGCTAAGGCTGTTCTTGTGGAATTGGTAAAGGGATATTTGGAAGCCCATAGAGGGCTATGGTGAAAAAGGAAATAGCTTCCGTTCAAAACTGGAAAGAAGCTTTCTGAGAAACTGCTCTGTGTTCTGTTAATTCATCTCACAGAGTTACATCTTTCCCTTCAAGAAGCCTTTCGCTAAGGCTGTTCTTGTGGAATTGGCAAAGGGATATTTGGAAGCCCATAGAGGGCTATGGTGAAAAAGGAAATAACTTCCGTTCAAAACTGGAAAGAAGCTTTCTGAGAAACTGCTCTGTGTTCTGTTAATTCATCTCACAGAGTTACATCTTTCCCTTCAAGAAGCCTTTCGCTAAGGCTGTTCTTGTGGAATTTTCAAAGGGATACTTGGAAGCCCATAGAGGGCTATGGTGAAAAAGGAAATATCTTCCGTTCAAAACTGGAAAGAAGCTTTCTGAGAAACTGCTCTGTGTTCTGTTAATTAATCTCACAGAGATACATCTTTCCCTTCAAGAAGCCTTTCGCTAAGGCTGTTCTTGTGGAATTGGCAAAGGGATATTTGCAAGCCCATAGAGGGCTATGGTGAAAAAGGAAATATCTTCCGTTCAAAATTGGAAAGAAGCTTTCTGAGAATCTGCTCTGTGTTCTGTTAATTCATCTCACAGAGTTACATCTTTCCCTTCAAGAAGCCTTTCGCTAAGGCTGTTCTTGTGGAATTGGAAAAGGGATATTTGGAAGCCCATAGAGGGCTATGGTGAAAAAGGAAATATCTTCCGTTGAAAACTGGAAACAATCCTTCTGAGAAACTGCTCTGTGTTCTGTTAATTCATCTCACAGAGTTACATCTTTCCCTTCAGGAAGTCTTTCGCTAAGGCTGTTATGGTGCAATTGGCAAAGGGATATTTGGAAGCCCATAGAGGGCTATGGTGAACAAGGAAATATCTGCCGTTCAAAACTGGAAAGAAGCTTTCTGAGAAACTGCTATGTGTTCTGTTAATTCATCTCACAGTGTTACATCTTTCCCTTCAAGAAGCCTTTCGCTAAGGCTGTTCTTGTGGAATTGGCGAAGGGATATTTGGAAGCCCATAGAGGGCTACGGTGAAAAAGGAAATATCTTCCGTTCAAAACTGGAAAGCAGCTTTCTGAGAAACTGCTCTGTGTTCTGTTAATTCATCTCACAGAGTTACATCTTTCCCTTCAAGAAGCCTTTCGCTAAGGCTGTTCTTGTGGAATTGGCAAAGGGATTTTGGAAGCCCATAGAGGGCTATGGTGAAAAAGGAAATAGCTTCCGTTCAAAACTGGAAAGAAGCTTTCTGAGAAACTGATCTGTGTTCTGTTAATTCACTCACAGAGTTACATCTTTCCCTTCAAGAAGCCTTTCGCTAAGGCTGTTCTTGTGGAATTGGCAAAGGGATATTTCGAAGCCCATAGAGGGCTATGGTGAAAAAGGAAATATCATCCGTTCAAAACTGGAAAGAAGCTTTCTGAGAAACTGCTCTGTGTTCTGTTAATTCATCTCACAGAGTTACATCTTTCCCTTCAAGAAGCCTTTCGCTAAGGCTGTTCTTGTGGAATTGGCAAAGGGATATTTGGAAGCCCATAGAGGGCTATGGTGAAAAAGGAAATATCTTCCGTTCAAAACTGGAAAGAAGCTTTCTGAGAAACTGCTCTGTGTTCTGTTAATTCATCTCACAGAGTTACATCTTTCCCTTCAAGAAGCCTTTCGCTAAGGCTGTTCTTGTGGAATTGTCAAAGGGGTATTTGGAAGCCCATAGAGGGCTATGGTGAAAAAGGAAATATCTTCCGTTCAAAACTGGAAATAAGCTTTCTGAGAAACTGCTCTGTGTTCTGTTAATTCATCTCACAGAGTTACATCTTTCCCTTCAAGAAGCCTTTCGCTAAGGCTGTTCTTGTGGAATTGGCAAAGTCATATTTGGAAGCTCATAGAGGGCTATGGTGAAAAAGGAAATATGTTCCGTTCAAAACTGGAAAAAGCTTTCTGAGAAACTGCTCTGTGTTCTGTAAATTCATCTCACAGAGTTACATCTTTCCCTTCAAGAAGCCTTTCGCTAAGGCTGTTCTTGTGGAATTGATAAAGGGATATTTAGAATTCCATAGAGGGCTATGGTGAAAAAGGAAATATCTTCCGTTCAAAACTGGAAAGAAGCTTTCTGAGAAACTGGTCTGTGTTCTGTTAATTCATCTCACAGAGTTACATCTTTCCCTTCAAGAAGCCTTTCGCTAAGGCTGTTCTGGTGGAATTGGCAAAGGGATATTTGGAAACCCATAGAGGGCTATGGTGAAAAAGGAAATAT
The DNA here is from genome assembly GCF_047675955.1 of Chlorocebus sabaeus. Taxonomy (NCBI): domain Eukaryota; kingdom Metazoa; phylum Chordata; class Mammalia; order Primates; family Cercopithecidae; genus Chlorocebus; species Chlorocebus sabaeus. The sequence goes on along the minus strand of NW_027327925.1, from coordinate 1,420,215 downwards.
CTTCCGTTCAAAACTGGAAAGAAGCTTTCTGAGAAACTGCTCTGTGTTCTGTTAATTCATCTCACAGAGTTACATGTTTCCCTTCAAGAAGCCTTTCGCTAAGGCTGTTCTTGTGGAATTGGCAAAGGGATATTTGGAAGCCCATAGAGGGCTATGGTGAAAAAGGAAATAGCTTCCGTTCAAAACTGGAAAGAAGCTTTCTGAGAAACTGCTCTGTGTTCTGTTAATTCATCTCACAGAGTTACATCTTTCCCTTCAAGAAGCCTTTCGCTAAGGCTGTTCTTGTGGAATTGGTAAAGGGATATTTGGAAGCCCATAGAGGGCTATGTTGAAAAAAAGAAATATCTTCCGTTCAAAACTGGAAAGAAGCTTTCTGAGAAACTGCTCTGTGTTCTGTTAATTCATCTCACAGAGTTACATCTTTCCCTTCAAGAAGCCTTTCGCTAAGGCTGTTCTTGTGGAATTGGCAAAGGGATATTTGGAAGCCCATAGAGGGCTATTTTGAAAAAGGAAATATCTTCCGTTCAAAACTGGAAAGAAGCTTTCTGAGAAACTGCTCTGTGTTCTGTTAATTCATCTGACAGAGTTACATCTTTCCCTTCAAGAAGCCTTTCGCTAAGGCTGTTCTTGTGGAATTGGCAAAGGGGTATTTGGAAGCCCATAGAGGGCTATGGTGAAAAAGGAAATATCTTCCGTTCAAAACTGGAAAGCAGCTTTCTGAGAAACTGCTCTGTATTCTGTTAATTCATCTCACAGAGTTACATCTTTCCCTTCAAGAAGCCTTTCGCTAAGGCTGTTCTTGTGGAATTGGTAAAGGGATATTTGGAAGCCCATAGAGGGCTATGTTGAAAAAAAGAAATATCTTTCGTTAAAAACTGGAAACAAGCCTTCTGAGAAACTGCTCTGTGTTCTGTTAATTCATCTCACAGAGTTACATCTTTCCCTTCAAGAAGCCTTTCGCTAAGGCTGTTCTTGTGGAATTGGCAAAGGGATATTTCGAAGCCCATAGAGGGCTTTTTTGAAAAAGGAAATATCTTCCGTTCAAAACTGGAAAGAAGCTTTCTGAGAAACTGTTCTGTGTTCGGTAAATTCACCTCACAGAGTTACATCTTTCCCTTCAAGATGCCTTTCGCTAAGGCTGTTCTTGTGGAATTGGCAAAGGGATATTTGGAAACCCATAGATGGCTATGGTGAAAAAGGAAATATCTTCCGTTCAAAACTGGAAAGAAGCTTTCTGAGAAACTGCTCTGTGTTCTGTTAATTCATCTCACAGAGTTACATCTTTCCCTTCAAGAAGCCTTTCGCTAAGGCTGTTCTTGTGGAATTGGCAAAGGGATATTTGGAAGCCCATAGAGGGCTATGGTGAAAAAGGAAATAACTTCTGTTCAAAACTGGAAAGAAGCTTTCTGAGAAACTGCTCTGTGTTCTGTTAATTCATCTCACAGAGTTACATCTTTCCCTTCAAGAAGCCTTTCGCTAAGGCTGTTCTTGTGGAATTGGCAAAGTCATATTTGGAAGCTCATAGAGGGCTATGGTGAAAAAGGAAATATCTTCCGTTCAAAACTGGAAAAAGCTTTCTGAGACACTGCTCTGTGTTCTGTAAATTCATCTCACAGAGTTATATCTTTCCCTTCAAGAAGCCTTTCGCTAAGGCTGTTCTTGTGGAATTGAAAAAGGGATATTTAGAAGCCCATAGAGGGCTATGGTGAAAAAGGAAATATCTTCCGTTCAAAACTGGAAAGAAGCTTTCTGAGAAACTGGTCTGTGTTCTGTTAATTCATCTCACAGAGTTACATCTTTCCCTTCAAAAAGCCTTTCGCTAAGGCTGTTCTTGTGGAATTGGCAAAGGGATATTTGGAAGCCCATAGAGGGCTAAGGTGAAAAAGGAAATATCTTCCGTTCAAAACTGGAAAGAAGCTTTCTGAGAAACTGCTCTGTGTTCTGTTAATTCATCTCACAGAGTTACATCTTTCCCTTCAAGAAGCCTTTCGCTAAGGCGGTTCTTGTGCAATTGGCAAAGGGATATTTGGAAGCCCATAGAGGGCTATGGTGAAAAAGGAAATATCTTCCGTTCAAAACTGGAAAGAAGCTTTCTGAGAAACTGCTCTATGTTGTTTTAATTCATCTCACAGAGTTACATCTTTCCCTTCAAGAAGTCTTTCGCTAAGGCTGTTCTTGTGGAATTGGCAAAGGGATATTTGGAAGCCCATAGAGGGCTATGGTGAAAAAGGAAATATCTTCCGTTCAAAACTGGAAAGAAGCTTTCTGAGAAACTGCTCTGTGATCTGTTAATTCATCTCACAGAGTTACATCTTTCCCTTCAAGAAGCCTTTCGCTAAGGCTGTTCTTGTGGAATTGGCAAAGTGATATTTGGAAGCCCATAGAGGGCTGTGGTGAAAAAGGAAATATCTTCCGTTCAAAACTGGAAAGAAGCTTTCTGAAAAACTGCTCTGTGTTCTGTTAATTCATCTCACAGAGTTACATCTTTCCCTTCAAGAAGCCTTTCGCTAAGGCTGTTCTTGTGGAACTGGCAAAGGGATATTTGGAAGCCCATAGAGGGCTATGGTGAAAAAGGAAATATCTTCCGTTCAAAACTGGAAAGAAGCTTTCTGAGAAACTGCTCTGTGTTCGGTAAATTCATCTCACAGAGTTACATCTTTACCTTCAAGAAGCCTTTCGCTAAGGCTGTTCTTGTGGAATTGGCAAAGGGATATTTGGAAGCCCATAGAGGGCTATGTTGAAAAAGGAAATATCTTCCGCTCAAAACTGGAAAGAAGCTTTCTGAGAAACTGCTCTGTGTTCTGTTAATTCATCTCACAGAGTTACATCTTTCCCTTCAAGAAGCCTTTCGCTAAGGCTGTTCTTGTGGAATTGGCAAAGTCATATTTGGAAGCCCATAGAGGGCTTTGGGGAAAAAGGAAATATCTTCCGTTTAAAACTGGAAAGAAGCTTTCTGAGAAACTGCTCTGTGTTCTGTTAATTCATCTCACAGAGTTACATCTTTCCCTTCAAGAAGCCTTTCGCTAAGGCTGTTCTTGTGGAATTGGCAAAGGGATGTTTGGAAGCCCATAGAGTGCTATGGTGAAAAAGGAAATATCTTCGGTTCAAAACTGGAAAGAAGCTTTCTGAGAAACTGCTCTGTGTTCTGTTAATTCATCTCATGGAGTTACATCTTTCCCTTCAAGAAGCCTTTCGCTAAGGCTGTTCTTGTGGAATTGGCAAAGGGATATTTGAAAGCCCATAGAGGGCTATGGTGAAAAAGGAACTATCTTCCGTTCAAAACTGGAAAGAAGCTTTCTGAGAAACTGCTCTGTGTTCTGTTAATTCATCTCACAGAGTTACATCTTTCCCTTCAAGAAGCCTTTCGTAAGGCTGTTCTTGTGGAATTGGCAAAGGGATATTTGGAAGCCCATAGAGGGCTCTGGTGAAAAAGGAAATATCTTCCGTTCAAAACTGGAAAGAAGCTTTCTGAGAAACTGCTCTGTGTTCTGTTAATTCATCTCACAGAGTTACATCTTTCCCTTCAAGAAGCCTTTCGCTAAGGCTGTTCTTGTGCAATTGGCAGAGGGATATTTGGAAGCCCATAGAGGGCTATGGTGAAAAAGGAAATATCTTCCGTTCAAAACTGGAATAAGCTTTCTGAGAAACTGCTCTGTGTTCTGTTAATTCATCTCACAGAGTTACATCTTTCCCTTCAAGAAGCCTTTCGCTAAGGCTGATCTTGTGCAATTGGCAAAGGGATATTTGGAAACCCTTAGAGGGCTATGGTGAAAAAGGAAATATCTTACGTTCAAAACTGTAAAGAAGCTTTCTGAGAAACTGCTCTGTGTTCTGTTAATTCATCTCACAGAGTTACATCTTTCCCTTCAAGAAGCCTTTCGCTAAGGCTGTTCTTGTGGAATTGGTAAAGGGATATTTGGAAGCCCATAGAGGGCTATGGTGAAAAAGGAAATATCTTCCGTTGAAAACTGGAAACAAGCCTTCTGAGAAACTGCTCTGTGTTCTGTTAATTCATCTCACAGAGTTACATCTTTCCCTTCAAGAAGCCTTTCGCTAAGGCTGTTTTTGTGGAATTGGCAAAGGGATATTTGGAAGCCCATAGAGGGCTATGGTGAAAAAGGAAATATCTTCCGTTCAAAACCGGAAAGAAGCTTTCTGAGAAACTGCTCTGTGTTCTGTTAATTCATCTCAGAGAGTTACATCTTTCCCTTCAAGAAATCTTTCGCTAAGGCTGTTATTGTGGAATTGGCAAACGGATATTTGGAAGCCCATAGAGGGCTATGGTGAAAAAGGAAATATCATCCGTTCAAAACTGGAAAGAAGCTTTCTGAGAAACTGCTCTGTGTTCTGTTAATTCATCTCACAGAGTTACATCTTTCCCTTCAAGAAGCCTTTCGCTAAGGCTGTTCTTGTGGAATTGGCAAAGGGATATTTGGAAGCCCATAGAGGGCTACGGTGAAAAAGGAAATATCTTCCGTTCAAAACTGGAAAGAAGCTTTCTGAGAAACTGCTCTGTGTTCTGTTAATTCATCTCACAGAGTTACATCTTTCCCTTCAAGAAGCCTTTCGCTAAGGCTGTTCTTGTGGAATTGCAAAGGGGTATTTGGAAGCCCATAGAGGGCTATGGTGAAAAAGGAAATATCTTCCGTTCAAAACTGGAAAGAAGCTTTCTGAGAAACTGCTCTGTGTTCTGTTAATTCATCTCACAGAGTTACATCTTTCCCTTCAAGAAGCCTTTCGCTAAGGCTGTTCTTGTGGAATTGGCAAAGTCATATTTGGAAGCCCATAGAGGGCTATGGTGAAAAAGGAAATATCTTCCGTTCTAAACTGGAAAAAGCTTTCTGAGAAACTGCTCTGTGTTCTGATAATTCATCCCACAGAGTTACATCTTTCCCTTCAAGAAGCCTTTCGCTAAGGCTCTTTTTGTGGAATTGGCAAAGGGATATTTGGAAGCCCATAGAGGGCTATTTTGAAAAAGGAAATATCTTCCGTTCAAGACTGGAAAGAAGCTTTCTGAGAAACTGCTCTGTGTTCTGTTAATTCATCTCACAGAGTTACATCTTTCCCTTCAAGAAGTCTTTCGCTAAGGCTGTTATTGTGGAATTGGCAAAGGGATATTTGGAAGCCAATAGAGGGCTACGGTGAAAAAGGAAATATCTTCCGTTCAAAACTGGAAAGAAGCTTTCTGAGAATCTGCTCTGTGTTCTGTTAATTCATCTCACAGAGTTACATCTTTCCCTTCAAGAAGCCTTTCGCTAAGGCTTTTCTTTTGGAATTGGAAATGGGATATTTGGAAGCCCATAGAGGGCTATGGTGAAAAAGGAAATATCTTCCGTTGAAAACTGGAAACAATCCTTCTGGGAAACTGCTCTGTGTTCTGTTAATTCATCTCACAGAGTTACATCTTTCCCTTCAAGAAGCCTTTCGCTAAGGCTGTTTTTGTGGAATTGGCAAAGGGATATTTGGAAGCCCATAGAGGGCTATGGTGAAAAAGGAAATATCTTCCGTTCAAAACTGGAAAGAAGCTTTCTGAGAAACTGCTCTGTGTTCTGTTAATTCATCTCACAGAGTTACATCTTTCCCTTCAAGAAGTCTTTCGCTAAGGCTGTTATTGTGGATTTGGCAAAGGGATATTTGGAAGCCCATAGAGGGCTATGGTGAAAAAGGAAATATCTTCCGTTCAAAACTTGAAAGAAGCTTTCTGAAAAACTGCTCTGTGTTCTGTTAATTCATCTCACAGAGTTACATCTTTCCCTTCAAGAAGCCTTTCGCTAAGGCTGTTCTTGTGGAATTGGCAAACTGATATTTGGAAGCCCATAGAGGGTTATGGTGAAAAAGGAAATATCTTCCGTTCAAAACTGGAAAGAAACTTTCTGAGAAACTGCTCTGTGTTCTGTTAATTCATCTCACAGAGTTACATCTTTCTCTTCAAGAAGCCTTTCGCTAAGGCTGTTCTTGTGGAATTGGCAAAGGGATATTTGGAAGCCCATAGAGGGCTATGGTGAAAAAGGAAATATCTTCCGTTAAAACTGGAAAGAAGCTTTCTGAGAAACTGCTCTGTGTTCTGTTAATTCATCTCACAGAGTTACATCTCTCCCTTCAAGAAGCCTTTCGCTAAGGCTGTTCTTGTGGAATTGGCGAAGGGATATTTGGAAGCCCATAGAGGGCTATGGTGAAAAAGGAAATATCTTCCGTTCAAAACTGGAAAGAAGCTTTCTGAGAAACTGCTCTGTGTTCTGTTAATTCATCTCACAGAGTTACATCTTTCCCTTCAAGAAGCCTTTCGCTAAGGCTGTTCTTGTGGAATTGGCAAAGGGATATTTGGAAGCCCATAGAGGGCTATGGTGAAAAAGGAGATAGCTTCCGTTCAAAACTGGAAAGAAGCTTTCTGAGAAACTGCTCTGTGTTCTGTTAATTCATCTCACAGAGTTACATCTGTCCCTTCAAAAGCCTTTCGCTAAGGCTGTTCTTGTGGAATTGGCAAAGTCATATTTGGAAGCTCATAGAGGGCAATGGTGAAAAAGGAAATATCTTCCGTTCAAAACTGGAAAGAAGCTTTCTGAGAAACTGCTCTGTGTTCTGTTAATTAATCTCACAGAGATACATCTTTCCCTTCAAGAAGCCTTTCGCTAAGGCTGTTCTTGTGGAATTGGCAAAGGGATATTTGGAAGCCCATAGAGGGCTATGGTGAAAAAGGAAATATCTTCCGTTCAAAACTGGAAAGAAGCTTTCTGAGAATCTGCTCTGTGTTCTGTTAATTCATCTCACAGAGTTACATCTTTCCCTTCAAGAAGCCTTTCGCTAAGGCTGTTCTTGTGGAATTGGAAAAGGGATATTTGGAAGCCCATAGAGGGCTATGGTGAAAAAGGAAATATCTTCCGTTGAAAACTGGAAACAATCCTTCTGAGAAACTGCTCTGTGTTCTGTTAATTCATCTCATAGAGTTACATCTTTCCCTTCAGGAAGTCTTTCGCTAAGGCTGTTATTGTGGAATTGGCAAAGGGATATTTGGAAGCCCATAGAGGGCTATGGTGAAAAAGGAAATATCTTCCGTTCTAAACTTGAAAGAAGCTTTCTGAGAAACTGCTCTGTGTTCTGTTAAATCATCTCACAGAGTTATATCTTTCCCTTCAAGAAGCCTTTCGCTAAGGCTGTTCTTGTGGAATTGGCAAAGGGATATTTGGAAGCCCATAGAGGGTTTTGGTGAAAAAGGAAATATCTTCCGTTCAAAACTGGAAAGAAGCTTTCTGAGAAACTACTCTGTGTTCTGTTAATTAATCTCACAGAGTTACATCTTTCCCTTCAAGAAGACTTTCGCTACGGCTGTTCTTGTGGAATTGGGAAAGGGATATTTGGAAGCCCATAGAGGGCTATGGTGAAAAGGGAAATACCTTCCGTTCAAAACTGGAAAGAAGCTTTCTGAGAATCTTCTCTGTGTTCTGTTGATTAATCTCACAGAGTTACATCTTTCTCTTCAAGAAGCCTTTCGCTAAGGCTGTTCTTGTGGAATTGGCAAAGGGATATTTGGAAGCTCATAGAGGGCTATGGTGAAAAAGGAAATATCTTCCGTTAAAACTGGAAAAAGCTTTCTGAGAAACTGCTCTGTGTTCTGTTAATTCATCTCTCAGAGTTACATCTCTCCCTTCAAGAAGCCTTTTGGTAAGGCTGTTCTTGTGGAATTGGCGAAGGGATATTTGGAAGCCCATAGAGGGCTATGGTGAAAAAGGAAATATCTTCCGTTCAAAACTGGAAAGAAGCTTTCTGAGAAACTGCTCTGTGTTCTGTTAATTCATCTCACAGAGTAACATCTTTCCCTTCAAGAAGCCTTTCGCTAAGGCTGTTCTTGTGGAATTGGTAAAGGGATATTTGGAAGCCCATAGAGGGCTATGGTGAAAAAGGAAATAGCTTCCGTTCAAAACTGGAAAGAAGCTTTCTGAGAAACTGCTCTGTGTTCTGTTAATTCATCTCACAGAGTTACATCTTTCCCTTCAAGAAGCCTTTCGCTAAGGCTGTTCTTGTGGAATTGGCAAAGGGATATTTGGAAGCCCATAGAGGGCTATGGTGAAAAAGGAAATAACTTCCGTTCAAAACTGGAAAGAAGCTTTCTGAGAAACTGCTCTGTGTTCTGTTAATTCATCTCACAGAGTTACATCTTTCCCTTCAAGAAGCCTTTCGCTAAGGCTGTTCTTGTGGAATTTTCAAAGGGATACTTGGAAGCCCATAGAGGGCTATGGTGAAAAAGGAAATATCTTCCGTTCAAAACTGGAAAGAAGCTTTCTGAGAAACTGCTCTGTGTTCTGTTAATTAATCTCACAGAGATACATCTTTCCCTTCAAGAAGCCTTTCGCTAAGGCTGTTCTTGTGGAATTGGCAAAGGGATATTTGCAAGCCCATAGAGGGCTATGGTGAAAAAGGAAATATCTTCCGTTCAAAATTGGAAAGAAGCTTTCTGAGAATCTGCTCTGTGTTCTGTTAATTCATCTCACAGAGTTACATCTTTCCCTTCAAGAAGCCTTTCGCTAAGGCTGTTCTTGTGGAATTGGAAAAGGGATATTTGGAAGCCCATAGAGGGCTATGGTGAAAAAGGAAATATCTTCCGTTGAAAACTGGAAACAATCCTTCTGAGAAACTGCTCTGTGTTCTGTTAATTCATCTCACAGAGTTACATCTTTCCCTTCAGGAAGTCTTTCGCTAAGGCTGTTATGGTGCAATTGGCAAAGGGATATTTGGAAGCCCATAGAGGGCTATGGTGAACAAGGAAATATCTGCCGTTCAAAACTGGAAAGAAGCTTTCTGAGAAACTGCTATGTGTTCTGTTAATTCATCTCACAGTGTTACATCTTTCCCTTCAAGAAGCCTTTCGCTAAGGCTGTTCTTGTGGAATTGGCGAAGGGATATTTGGAAGCCCATAGAGGGCTACGGTGAAAAAGGAAATATCTTCCGTTCAAAACTGGAAAGCAGCTTTCTGAGAAACTGCTCTGTGTTCTGTTAATTCATCTCACAGAGTTACATCTTTCCCTTCAAGAAGCCTTTCGCTAAGGCTGTTCTTGTGGAATTGGCAAAGGGATTTTGGAAGCCCATAGAGGGCTATGGTGAAAAAGGAAATAGCTTCCGTTCAAAACTGGAAAGAAGCTTTCTGAGAAACTGATCTGTGTTCTGTTAATTCACTCACAGAGTTACATCTTTCCCTTCAAGAAGCCTTTCGCTAAGGCTGTTCTTGTGGAATTGGCAAAGGGATATTTCGAAGCCCATAGAGGGCTATGGTGAAAAAGGAAATATCATCCGTTCAAAACTGGAAAGAAGCTTTCTGAGAAACTGCTCTGTGTTCTGTTAATTCATCTCACAGAGTTACATCTTTCCCTTCAAGAAGCCTTTCGCTAAGGCTGTTCTTGTGGAATTGGCAAAGGGATATTTGGAAGCCCATAGAGGGCTATGGTGAAAAAGGAAATATCTTCCGTTCAAAACTGGAAAGAAGCTTTCTGAGAAACTGCTCTGTGTTCTGTTAATTCATCTCACAGAGTTACATCTTTCCCTTCAAGAAGCCTTTCGCTAAGGCTGTTCTTGTGGAATTGTCAAAGGGGTATTTGGAAGCCCATAGAGGGCTATGGTGAAAAAGGAAATATCTTCCGTTCAAAACTGGAAATAAGCTTTCTGAGAAACTGATCTGTGTTCTGTTAATTCATCTCACAGAGTTACATCTTTCCCTTCAAGAAGCCTTTCGCTAAGGCTGTTCTTGTGGAATTGGCAAAGTCATATTTGGAAGCTCATAGAGGGCTATGGTGAAAAAGGAAATATGTTCCGTTCAAAACTGGAAAAAGCTTTCTGAGAAACTGCTCTGTGTTCTGTAAATTCATCTCACAGAGTTACATCTTTCCCTTCAAGAAGCCTTTCGCTAAGGCTGTTCTTGTGGAATTGATAAAGGGATATTTAGAATTCCATAGAGGGCTATGGTGAAAAAGGAAATATCTTCCGTTCAAAACTGGAAAGAAGCTTTCTGAGAAACTGGTCTGTGTTCTGTTAATTCATCTCACAGAGTTACATCTTTCCCTTCAAGAAGCCTTTCGCTAAGGCTGTTCTGGTGGAATTGGCAAAGGGATATTTGGAAACCCATAGAGGGCTATGGTGAAAAAGGAAATATCTTCCGTTCAAAACTGGAAAGAAGCTTTCTGAGAAACTGATCTGTGTTCTGTTAATTCATCTCACAGAGTTACATGTTTCCCTTCAAGAAGCCTTTCGCTAAGGCTGTTCTTGTGGAATTGGCAAAGGGATATTTGGAAGCCCATAGAGGGCTATGGTGAAAAAGGAAATAGCTTCCGTTCAAAACTGGAAAGAAGCTTTCTGAGAAACTGCTCTGTGTTCTGTTAATTCATCTCACAGAGTTACATCTTTCCCTTCAAGAAGCCTTTCGCTAAGGCTGTTCTTGTGGAATTGGTAAAGGGATATTTGGAAGCCCATAGAGGGCTATGTTGAAAAAAAGAAATATCTTCCGTTCAAAACTGGAAAGAAGCTTTCTGAGAAACTGCTCTGTGTTCTGTTAATTCATCTCACAGAGTTACATCTTTCCCTTCAAGAAGCCTTTCGCTAAGGCTGTTCTTGTGGAATTGGCAAAGGGATATTTGGAAGCCCATAGAGGGCTATTTTGAAAAAGGAAATATCTTCCGTTCAAAACTGGAAAGAAGCTTTCTGAGAAACTGCTCTGTGTTCTGTTAATTCATCTGACAGAGTTACATCTTTCCCTTCAAGAAGCCTTTCGCTAAGGCTGTTCTTGTGGAATTGGCAAAGGGGTATTTGGAAGCCCATAGAGGGCTATGGTGAAAAAGGAAATATCTTCCGTTCAAAACTGGAAAGCAGCTTTCTGAGAAACTGCTCTGTATTCTGTTAATTCATCTCACAGAGTTACATCTTTCCCTTCAAGAAGCCTTTCGCTAAGGCTGTTCTTGTGGAATTGGTAAAGGGATATTTGGAAGCCCATAGAGGGCTATGTTGAAAAAAAGAAATATCTTTCGTTAAAAACTGGAAACAAGCCTTCTGAGAAACTGCTCTGTGTTCTGTTAATTCATCTCACAGAGTTACATCTTTCCCTTCAAGAAGCCTTTCGCTAAGGCTGTTCTTGTGGAATTGGCAAAGGGATATTTCGAAGCCCATAGAGGGCTTTTTTGAAAAAGGAAATATCTTCCGTTCAAAACTGGAAAGAAGCTTTCTGAGAAACTGTTCTGTGTTCGGTAAATTCACCTCACAGAGTTACATCTTTCCCTTCAAGATGCCTTTCGCTAAGGCTGTTCTTGTGGAATTGGCAAAGGGATATTTGGAAACCCATAGATGGCTATGGTGAAAAAGGAAATATCTTCCGTTCAAAACTGGAAAGAAGCTTTCTGAGAAACTGCTCTGTGTTCTGTTAATTCATCTCACAGAGTTACATCTTTCCCTTCAAGAAGCCTTTCGCTAAGGCTGTTCTTGTGGAATTGGCAAAGGGATATTTGGAAGCCCATAGAGGGCTATGGTGAAAAAGGAAATAACTTCTGTTCAAAACTGGAAAGAAGCTTTCTGAGAAACTGCTCTGTGTTCTGTTAATTCATCTCACAGAGTTACATCTTTCCCTTCAAGAAGCCTTTCGCTAAGGCTGTTCTTGTGGAATTGGCAAAGTCATATTTGGAAGCTCATAGAGGGCTATGGTGAAAAAGGAAATATCTTCCGTTCAAAACTGGAAAAAGCTTTCTGAGACACTGCTCTGTGTTCTGTAAATTCATCTCACAGAGTTATATCTTTCCCTTCAAGAAGCCTTTCGCTAAGGCTGTTCTTGTGGAATTGAAAAAGGGATATTTAGAAGCCCATAGAGGGCTATGGTGAAAAAGGAAATATCTTCCGTTCAAAACTGGAAAGAAGCTTTCTGAGAAACTGGTCTGTGTTCTGTTAATTCATCTCACAGAGTTACATCTTTCCCTTCAAAAAGCCTTTCGCTAAGGCTGTTCTTGTGGAATTGGCAAAGGGATATTTGGAAGCCCATAGAGGGCTAAGGTGAAAAAGGAAATATCTTCCGTTCAAAACTGGAAAGAAGCTTTCTGAGAAACTGCTCTGTGTTCTGTTAATTCATCTCACAGAGTTACATCTTTCCCTTCAAGAAGCCTTTCGCTAAGGCGGTTCTTGTGCAATTGGCAAAGGGATATTTGGAAGCCCATAGAGGGCTATGGTGAAAAAGGAAATATCTTCCGTTGAAAACTGGAAAGAAGCTTTCTGAGAAACTGCTCTATGTTGTTTTAATTCATCTCACAGAGTTACATCTTTCCCTTCAAGAAGTCTTTCGCTAAGGCTGTTCTTGTGGAATTGGCAAAGGGATATTTGGAAGCCCATAGAGGGCTATGGTGAAAAAGGAAATATCTTCCGTTCAAAACTGGAAAGAAGCTTTCTGAGAAACTGCTCTGTGATCTGTTAATTCATCTCACAGAGTTACATCTTTCCCTTCAAGAAGCCTTTCGCTAAGGCTGTTCTTGTGGAATTGGCAAAGTGATATTTGGAAGCCCATAGAGGGCTGTGGTGAAAAAGGAAATATCTTCCGTTCAAAACTGGAAAGAAGCTTTCTGAAAAACTGCTCTGTGTTCTGTTAATTCATCTCACAGAGTTACATCTTTCCCTTCAAGAAGCCTTTCGCTAAGGCTGTTCTTGTGGAACTGGCAAAGGGATATTTGGAAGCCCATAGAGGGCTATGGTGAAAAAGGAAATATCTTCCGTTCAAAACTGGAAAGAAGCTTTCTGAGAAACTGCTCTGTGTTCGGTAAATTCATCTCACAGAGTTACATCTTTACCTTCAAGAAGCCTTTCGCTAAGGCTGTTCTTGTGGAATTGGCAAAGGGATATTTGGAAGCCCATAGAGGGCTATGTTGAAAAAGGAAATATCTTCCGCTCAAAACTGGAAAGAAGCTTTCTGAGAAACTGCTCTGTGTTCTGTTAATTCATCTCACAGAGTTACATCTTTCCCTTCAAGAAGCCTTTCGCTAAGGCTGTTCTTGTGGAATTGGCAAAGTCATATTTGGAAGCCCATAGAGGGCTTTGGGGAAAAAGGAAATATCTTCCGTTTAAAACTGGAAAGAAGCTTTCTGAGAAACTGCTCTGTGTTCTGTTAATTCATCTCACAGAGTTACATCTTTCCCTTCAAGAAGCCTTTCGCTAAGGCTGTTCTTGTGGAATTGGCAAAGGGATGTTTGGAAGCCCATAGAGTGCTATGGTGAAAAAGGAAATATCTTCGGTTCAAAACTGGAAAGAAGCTTTCTGAGAAACTGCTCTGTGTTCTGTTAATTCACTCACAGAGTTACATCTTTCCCTTCAAGAAGCCTTTCGCTAAGGCTGTTCTTGTGGAATTGGCAAAGGGATATTTCGAAGCCCATAGAGGGCTATGGTGAAAAAGGAAATATCATCCGTTCAAAACTGGAAAGAAGCTTTCTGAGAAACTGCTCTGTGTTCTGTTAATTCATCTCACAGAGTTACATCTTTCCCTTCAAGAAGCCTTTCGCTAAGGCTGTTCTTGTGGAATTGGCAAAGGGATATTTGGAAGCCCATAGAGGGCTATGGTGAAAAAGGAAATATCTTCCGTTCAAAACTGGAAAGAAGCTTTCTGAGAAACTGCTCTGTGTTCTGTTAATTCATCTCACAGAGTTACATCTTTCCCTTCAAGAAGCCTTTCGCTAAGGCTGTTCTTGTGGAATTGTCAAAGGGGTATTTGGAAGCCCATAGAGGGCTATGGTGAAAAAGGAAATATCTTCCGTTCAAAACTGGAAATAAGCTTTCTGAGAAACTGATCTGTGTTCTGTTAATTCATCTCACAGAGTTACATCTTTCCCTTCAAGAAGCCTTTCGCTAAGGCTGTTCTTGTGGAATTGGCAAAGTCATATTTGGAAGCTCATAGAGGGCTATGGTGAAAAAGGAAATATGTTCCGTTCAAAACTGGAAAAAGCTTTCTGAGAAACTGCTCTGTGTTCTGTAAATTCATCTCACAGAGTTACATCTTTCCCTTCAAGAAGCCTTTCGCTAAGGCTGTTCTTGTGGAATTGATAAAGGGATATTTAGAATTCCATAGAGGGCTATGGTGAAAAAGGAAATATCTTCCGTTCAAAACTGGAAAGAAGCTTTCTGAGAAACTGGTCTGTGTTCTGTTAATTCATCTCACAGAGTTACATCTTTCCCTTCAAGAAGCCTTTCGCTAAGGCTGTTCTGGTGGAATTGGCAAAGGGATATTTGGAAACCCATAGAGGGCTATGGTGAAAAAGGAAATATCTTCCGTTCAAAACTGGAAAGAAGCTTTCTGAGAAACTGATCTGTGTTCTGTTAATTCATCTCACAGAGTTACATGTTTCCCTTCAAGAAGCCTTTCGCTAAGGCTGTTCTTGTGGAATTGGCAAAGGGATATTTGGAAGCCCATAGAGGGCTATGGTGAAAAAGGAAATAGCTTCCGTTCAAAACTGGAAAGAAGCTTTCTGAGAAACTGCTCTGTGTTCTGTTAATTCATCTCACAGAGTTACATCTTTCCCTTCAAGAAGCCTTTCGCTAAGGCTGTTCTTGTGGAATTGGTAAAGGGATATTTGGAAGCCCATAGAGGGCTATGTTGAAAAAAAGAAATATCTTCCGTTCAAAACTGGAAAGAAGCTTTCTGAGAAACTGCTCTGTGTTCTGTTAATTCATCTCACAGAGTTACATCTTTCCCTTCAAGAAGCCTTTCGCTAAGGCTGTTCTTGTGGAATTGGCAAAGGGATATTTGGAAGCCCATAGAGGGCTATTTTGAAAAAGGAAATATCTTCCGTTCAAAACTGGAAAGAAGCTTTCTGAGAAACTGCTCTGTGTTCTGTTAATTCATCTGACAGAGTTACATCTTTCCCTTCAAGAAGCCTTTCGCTAAGGCTGTTCTTGTGGAATTGGCAAAGGGGTATTTGGAAGCCCATAGAGGGCTATGGTGAAAAAGGAAATATCTTCCGTTCAAAACTGGAAAGCAGCTTTCTGAGAAACTGCTCTGTATTCTGTTAATTCATCTCACAGAGTTACATCTTTCCCTTCAAGAAGCCTTTCGCTAAGGCTGTTCTTGTGGAATTGGTAAAGGGATATTTGGAAGCCCATAGAGGGCTATGTTGAAAAAAAGAAATATCTTTCGTTAAAAACTGGAAACAAGCCTTCTGAGAAACTGCTCTGTGTTCTGTTAATTCATCTCACAGAGTTACATCTTTCCCTTCAAGAAGCCTTTCGCTAAGGCTGTTCTTGTGGAATTGGCAAAGGGATATTTCGAAGCCCATAGAGGGCTTTTTTGAAAAAGGAAATATCTTCCGTTCAAAACTGGAAAGAAGCTTTCTGAGAAACTGTTCTGTGTTCGGTAAATTCACCTCACAGAGTTACATCTTTCCCTTCAAGATGCCTTTCGCTAAGGCTGTTCTTGTGGAATTGGCAAAGGGATATTTGGAAACCCATAGATGGCTATGGTGAAAAAGGAAATATCTTCCGTTCAAAACTGGAAAGAAGCTTTCTGAGAAACTGCTCTGTGTTCTGTTAATTCATCTCACAGAGTTACATCTTTCCCTTCAAGAAGCCTTTCGCTAAGGCTGTTCTTGTGGAATTGGCAAAGGGATATTTGGAAGCCCATAGAGGGCTATGGTGAAAAAGGAAATAACTTCTGTTCAAAACTGGAAAGAAGCTTTCTGAGAAACTGCTCTGTGTTCTGTTAATTCATCTCACAGAGTTACATCTTTCCCTTCAAGAAGCCTTTCGCTAAGGCTGTTCTTGTGGAATTGGCAAAGTCATATTTGGAAGCTCATAGAGGGCTATGGTGAAAAAGGAAATATCTTCCGTTCAAAACTGGAAAAAGCTTTCTGAGACACTGCTCTGTGTTCTGTAAATTCATCTCACAGAGTTATATCTTTCCCTTCAAGAAGCCTTTCGCTAAGGCTGTTCTTGTGGAATTGAAAAAGGGATATTTAGAAGCCCATAGAGGGCTATGGTGAAAAAGGAAATATCTTCCGTTCAAAACTGGAAAGAAGCTTTCTGAGAAACTGGTCTGTGTTCTGTTAATTCATCTCACAGAGTTACATCTTTCCCTTCAAAAAGCCTTTCGCTAAGGCTGTTCTTGTGGAATTGGCAAAGGGATATTTGGAAGCCCATAGAGGGCTAAGGTGAAAAAGGAAATATCTTCCGTTCAAAACTGGAAAGAAGCTTTCTGAGAAACTGCTCTGTGTTCTGTTAATTCATCTCACAGAGTTACATCTTTCCCTTCAAGAAGCCTTTCGCTAAGGCGGTTCTTGTGCAATTGGCAAAGGGATATTTGGAAGCCCATAGAGGGCTATGGTGAAAAAGGAAATATCTTCCGTTCAAAACTGGAAAGAAGCTTTCTGAGAAACTGCTCTATGTTGTTTTAATTCATCTCACAGAGTTACATCTTTCCCTTCAAGAAGTCTTTCGCTAAGGCTGTTCTTGTGGAATTGGCAAAGGGATATTTGGAAGCCCATAGAGGGCTATGGTGAAAAAGGAAATATCTTCCGTTCAAAACTGGAAAGAAGCTTTCTGAGAAACTGCTCTGTGATCTGTTAATTCATCTCACAGAGTTACATCTTTCCCTTCAAGAAGCCTTTCGCTAAGGCTGTTCTTGTGGAATTGGCAAAGTGATATTTGGAAGCCCATAGAGGGCTGTGGTGAAAAAGGAAATATCTTCCGTTCAAAACTGGAAAGAAGCTTTCTGAAAAACTGCTCTGTGTTCTGTTAATTCATCTCACAGAGTTACATCTTTCCCTTCAAGAAGCCTTTCGCTAAGGCTGTTCTTGTGGAACTGGCAAAGGGATATTTGGAAGCCCATAGAGGGCTATGGTGAAAAAGGAAATATCTTCCGTTCAAAACTGGAAAGAAGCTTTCTGAGAAACTGCTCTGTGTTCGGTAAATTCATCTCACAGAGTTACATCTTTACCTTCAAGAAGCCTTTCGCTAAGGCTGTTCTTGTGGAATTGGCAAAGGGATATTTGGAAGCCCATAGAGGGCTATGTTGAAAAAGGAAATATCTTCCGCTCAAAACTGGAAAGAAGCTTTCTGAGAAACTGCTCTGTGTTCTGTTAATTCATCTCACAGAGTTACATCTTTCCCTTCAAGAAGCCTTTCGCTAAGGCTGTTCTTGTGGAATTGGCAAAGTCATATTTGGAAGCCCATAGAGGGCTTTGGGGAAAAAGGAAATATCTTCCGTTTAAAACTGGAAAGAAGCTTTCTGAGAAACTGCTCTGTGTTCTGTTAATTCATCTCACAGAGTTACATCTTTCCCTTCAAGAAGCCTTTCGCTAAGGCTGTTCTTGTGGAATTGGCAAAGGGATGTTTGGAAGCCCATAGAGTGCTATGGTGAAAAAGGAAATATCTTCGGTTCAAAACTGGAAAGAAGCTTTCTGAGAAACTGCTCTGTGTTCTGTTAATTCATCTCATGGAGTTACATCTTTCCCTTCAAGAAGCCTTTCGCTAAGGCTGTTCTTGTGGAATTGGCAAAGGGATATTTGAAAGCCCATAGAGGGCTATGGTGAAAAAGGAACTATCTTCCGTTCAAAACTGGAAAGAAGCTTTCTGAGAAACTGCTCTGTGTTCTGTTAATTCATCTCACAGAGTTACATCTTTCCCTTCAAGAAGCCTTTCGTAAGGCTGTTCTTGTGGAATTGGCAAAGGGATATTTGGAAGCCCATAGAGGGCTCTGGTGAAAAAGGAAATATCTTCCGTTCAAAACTGGAAAGAAGCTTTCTGAGAAACTGCTCTGTGTTCTGTTAATTCATCTCACAGAGTTACATCTTTCCCTTCAAGAACCCTTTCGCTAAGGCTGTTCTTGTGCAATTGGCAGAGGGATATTTGGAAGCCCATAGAGGGCTATGGTGAAAAAGGAAATATCTTCCGTTCAAAACTGGAATAAGCTTTCTGAGAAACTGCTCTGTGTTCTGTTAATTCATCTCACAGAGTTACATCTTTCCCTTCAAGAAGCCTTTCGCTAAGGCTGATCTTGTGCAATTGGCAAAGGGATATTTGGAAGCCCATAGAGGGCTATGGTGAAAAAGGAAATATCTTCCGTTCAAAACTGGAAAGAAGCTTTCTGAGAAACTGCTCTATGTTCTGTTAATTCATCTCACAGAGTTACATCTTTCCCTTCAAGAAGCCTTTCGCTAAGGCTGTTCTTGTGGAATTGGCAAAGGGATATTTGGAAGCCCATAGAGGTCTATGGTGAAAAAGGAAATATCTTCCGTTCAAAACTGGAAAGAAGCTTTCTGAGAAACTGCTCTGTGTTCTGTTAATTCATCTCACAGAGTTACATCTTTCCCTTCAAGAAGCCTTTCGCTTAGGCTGTTCTTGTGGAATTGGCAAAGTGATATTTGGAAGCCCATAGAGGGCTATGGTGAAAAAGGAAATATCTTCCGTTCAAAACTGGAAAGAAGCTTTCTGAAAAACTGCTCTGTGTTCTGTTAATTCATCTCACAGAGTTACATCTTTCCCTTCAAGAAGCCTTTCGCTAAGGCTGTTCTTGTGGAACTGGCAAAGGGATATTTGGAAGCCCATAGAGGGCTATGGTGAAAAAGGAAATATCTTCCGTTCAAAACTGGAAAGAAGCTTTCTGAGAAACTGCTCTGTGTTCGGTAAATTCATCTCACAGAGTTACATCTTTCCCTTCAAGAAGCCTTTCGCTAAGGGTGTTCTTGTGGAATTGGCAAAGGGATATTTCGAAGCCCATAGAGGGCTATGGTGAAAAAGGAAATACCTTCCGTTCAAAAATGGAAAGAAGCTTTCTGAGAAACTGCTCTGTGTTCTGTTAATTCATCTCACAGAGTTACATCTTTCCCTTCAAGAAGTCTTTCGCTAAGGCTGTTCTTGTGGAATTGGCAAAGGGATATTTGGAAGCCCATAGATGGCTATGGTGAAAAAGGAAATAACTTCCGTTCAAAACTGGAAAGAAGCTTTCTGAGAAACTGCTCTGTGTTCTGTTAATTCATATCACAGAGTTACCTCTTTCCCTTCAAGAAGCCTTTCGCTAAGGCTGTTCTTGTGGAATTGGCAAAGGGATATTTGGAAGCCCATAGAGGGCTATGGTGAAAAAGGAAATATCTTCCGTTCAAAACTGGAAAGAAGCTTAATGAAAAACTGCTCTGTGTTCTGTTAATTCATCTCACAGAGTTACATCTTTCCCTTCAAGAAGCCTGTCGCTAAGGCTGTTCTTCTGGAATTGGAAAAGGGGTATTTAGAAGCCCATAGAGTTCTATGGTGAAAAAGGAAATATCTTCCGTTCAAAACTGGAAAGAAGCTTTCTGAGAAACTGCTCTGTGTTCTGTTAATTCATCTCACAGAGTTACATCTTTCCCTTCAAGAAGCCTTTCGCTAAGGCTGTTCTTGTGGAATTGGCAAAGGGATATTTGGAAGCCCATAGAGGGCCATGGTGAAAAAGGAAATATCTTCCGTTCAAAACTGGAAAGAAGCTTTCTGAGAAACTGCTCTGTGTTCTGTTAATTCATCTCACAGAGTTACATCTTTCCCTTCAAGAAGCCTTTCGCTAAGGCTCTTCTTGTGGAATTGGCAAAGTGATATTTGGAAGCCCATAGAGGGCTATGGTGAAAAAGGAAATATCTTCCGTTCAAAACTGGAAAGAAGCTTTCTGAAAAACTGCTCTGTGTTCTGTTAATTCATCTCACAGAGTTACATCTTTCCCTTCAAGAAGCCTTTCGCTAAGGCTGTTCTTGTGGAACTGGCAAAGGGATATTTGGAAGCCCATAGAGGGCTATGGTGAAAAAGGAAATATCTTCCGTTCAAAACTGGAAGGAAGCTTTCTGAGAAACTGCTCTGTGTTCTGTTAATTCATCTCACAGAGTTACATCTTTCCCTTCAAGAAGCCTTTCGCTAAGGCTGTTCTTCTGGAATTGGAAAAGGGGTATTTAGAAGCCCATAGAGTTCTATGGTGAAAAAGGAAATATCTTCCGTTCAAAACTGGAAAGAAGCTTTCTGAGAAACTGCTCTGTGTTCTGTTAATTCATCTCACAGAGTTACATCTTTCCCTTCAAGAAGCCTTTCGCTAAGGCTGTTCTTGTGGAATTGGCAAAGTCATATTTGGAAGCTCATAGAGGGCTATGGTGAAAAAGGAAATATGTTCCGTTCAAAACTGGAAAAAGCTTTCTGAGAAACTGCTCTGTGTTCTGTAAATTCATCTCAGAGAGTTACATCTTTCCCTTCAAGAAGCCTTTCGCTAAAGCTGTTCTTGTGGAATTGATAAAGGGATATTTAGAATTCCATAGAGGGCTATGGTGAAAAAGGAAATATCTTCCGTTCAAAACTGGAAAGAAGCTTTCTGAGAAACTGGTCTGTGTTCTGTTAATTCATCTCACAGAGTTACATCTTTCCCTTCAAGAAGCCTTTCGCTAAGGCTGCTCTGGTGGAATTGGCAAAGGGATATTTGGAAACCCATAGAGGGCTATGGTGAAAAAGGAAATATCTTCCGTTCAAAACTGGAAAGAAGCTTTCTGAGAAACTGCTCTGTGTTCTGTTAATTCATCTCACAGAGTTACATCTTTCCCTTCAAGAAGCCTTTCGCTAAGGCTGTTCTTGTGGAATTGGCAAAGGGATATTTGGAAGCCCATAGAGGGCTATGGTGAAAAAGGAAATAGCTTCCGTTCAAAACTGGAAAGAAGCTTTCTGAGAAACTGCTCTGTGTTCTGTTAATTCATCTCACAGAGTTACATCTTTCCCTTCAAGAAGCCTTTCGCTAAGGCTGTTCTTGTGGAATTGGTAAAGGGATATTTGGAAGCCCATAGAGGGCTATGTTGAAAAAAAGAAATATCTTCCGTTAAAAACTGGAAACAAGCCTTCTGAGAAAGTGCTCTGTGTTCTGTTAATTCATCTCACAGAGTTACATCTTTCCCTTCAAGAAGCCTTTCGCTAAGGCTGTTCTTGTGGAATTGGCAAAGGGATATTTCGAAGCCCATAGAGGGCTTTTTTGAAAAAGGAAATATCTTCCGTTCAAAACTGGAAAGAAGCTTTCTGAGAAACTGTTCTGTGTTCGGTAAATTCACCTCACAGAGTTACATCTTTCCCTTCAAGATGCCTTTCGCTAAGGCTGTTCTTGTGGAATTGGCAAAGGGATATTTGGAAACCCATAGATGGCTATGGTGAAAAAGGAAATATCTTCCGTTCAAAACTGGAAAGAAGCTTTCTGAGAAACTGCTCTGTGTTCTGTTAATTCATCTCACAGAGTTACATCTTTCCCTTCAAGAAGCCTTTCGCTAAGGCTGTTCTTGTGGAATTGGCAAAGGGATATTTGGAAGCCCATAGAGGGCTATGGTGAAAAAGGAAATAACTTCTGTTCAAAACTGGAAAGAAGCTTTCTGAGAAACTGCTCTGTGTTCTGTTAATTCATCTCACAGAGTTACATCTTTCCCTTCAAGAAGCCTTTCGCTAAGGCTGTTCTTGTGGAATTGGCAAAGTCATATTTGGAAGCTCATAGAGGGCTATGGTGAAAAAGGAAATATCTTCCGTTCAAAACTGGAAAAAGCTTTCTGAGACACTGCTCTGTGTTCTGTAAATTCATCTCACAGAGTTATATCTTTCCCTTCAAGAAGCCTTTCGCTAAGGCTGTTCTTGTGGAATTGAAAAAGGGATATTTAGAAGCCTATAGAGGGCTATGGTGAAAAAGGAAATATCTTCCGTTCAAAACTGGAAAGAAGCTTTCTGAGAAACTGGTCTGTGTTCTGTTAATTCATCTCACAGAGTTACATCTTTCCCTTCAAAAAGCGTTTCGCTAAGGCTGTTCTGGTGGAATTGGCAAAGGGTATTTGGAAACCCATAGAGGGCTATGGTGAAAAAGGAAATATCTTCCGTTCAAAACTGGAAAGAAGCTTTCTGAGAAACTGCTCTGTGTTCTGTTAATTCATCTCACAGAGTTACATCTTTCCCTTCAAGAAGCCTTTCGCTAAGGCTGTTCTTGTGGAATTGGCAAAGGGATATTTGGAAGCCCATAGAGGGCTATGGTGAAAAAGGAAATATCTTCCGTTCAAAACTGGAAAGAAGCTTTTTGAGAAACTGCTCTGTGTTCTGTTAATTCATCTCACAGAGTTACATCTTTCCCTTCAAGAAGCCTTTCGCTAAGGCTGTTCTTGTGGAATTGGCAAAGGGGTATTTGGAAGCCCATAGAGGGCTATGGTGAAAAAGGAAATATCTTCCGTTCAAAACTGGAAAGCAGCTTTCTGAGAAACTGCTC
This sequence comes from Chlorocebus sabaeus, assembly GCF_047675955.1. Classification (NCBI taxonomy): domain Eukaryota; kingdom Metazoa; phylum Chordata; class Mammalia; order Primates; family Cercopithecidae; genus Chlorocebus; species Chlorocebus sabaeus. The sequence continues at coordinate 1,397,999 of NW_027327925.1, read as the reverse complement.
TGTATTCTGTTAATTCATCTCACAGAGTTACATCTTTCCCTTCAAGAAGCCTTTCGCTAAGGCTGTTCTTGTGGAATTGGCAAAGGGATATTTCGAAGCCCATAGAGGGCTATGGTGAAAAAGGAAATATCTTCCGTTCAAAACTGGAAAGAAGCTTTCTGAGAAACTGCTCTGTGTTCTGTTAATTCATCTCACAGAGTTACATCTTTCCCTTCAAGAAGCCTTTCGCTAAGGCTGTTCTTGTGGAATTGGTAAAGGGATATTTGGAAGCCCATAGAGGGCTATGTTGAAAAAGGAAATATCTTCAGTTGAAAACTGGAAACAATCCTTCTGAGAAACTGCTCTGTGTTCTGTTAATTCATCTCACAGAGTTACATCTTTCCCTTCAAGAAGCCTTTCGCTAAGGCTCTTCTTGTGGAATTGGCCAAGGAGTATTTGGAAGCCCATAGAGGGCTATGGTGAAAAAGGAAATATCTTCCGTTCAAAACTGGAAAGAAGCTTTCTGAGAAACTGCTCTGTGTTCTGTTAATTCATCTCACAGAGTTACATCTTTCCCTTCAAGAAGCCTTTCGCTAAGGCTGTTCTTGTGGAATTGGCAAAGTCATATTTGGAAGCTCATAGAGGGCTATGGTGAAAAAGGAAATATCTTCCGTTCAAAACTGGAAAAAGCTTTCTGAGACACTGTTCTGTGTTCTGTAAATTCATCTCACAGAGTTATATCTTTCCCTTCAAGAAGCCTTTCGCTAAGGCTGTTCTTGTGGAATTGAAAAAGGGATATTTAGAAGCCCATAGAGGGCTATGGTGAAAAAGGAAATATCTTCCGTTCAAAACTGGAAAGAATCTTTCTGAGAAACTGGTCTGTGTTCTGTTAATTCATCTCACAGAGTTACATCTTTCCCTTCAAGAAGCCTTTCGCTAAGGCTGTTCTGGTGGAATTGGCAAAGGGGTATTTGGAAGCCCATAGAGGGCTATGGTGAAAAAGGAAATATCTTCCGTTCAAAACTGGAAAGCAGCTTTCTGAGAAACTGCTCTGTATTCTGTTAATTCATCTCACAGAGTTACATCTTTCCCTTCAAGAAGCCTTTCGCTAAGGCTGTTCTTGTGGAATTGGCAAAGGGATATTTCGAAGCCCATAGAGGGCTATGGTGAAAAAGGAAATATCTTCCGTTCAAAACTGGAAAGAAGCTTTCTGAGAAACTGCTCTGTGTTCTGTTAATTCATCTCACAGAGTTACATCTTTCCCTTCAAGAAGCCTTTCGCTAAGGCTGTTCTTGTGGAATTGGTAAAGGGATATTTGGAAGCCCATAGAGGGCTATGTTGAAAAAGGAAATATCTTCCGTTGAAAACTGGAAACAATCCTTCTGAGAAACTGCTCTGTGTTCTGTTAATTCATCTCACAGAGTTACATCTTTCCCTTCAAGATGCCTTTCGCTAAGGCTGTTCTTGTGGAATTGGCAAAGGGATATTTGGAAGCCCGTAGAGTGCTATGGTGAAAAAGGAAATATCTTCCGTTCAAAACTGGAAAGAAGCTTTCTGAGAAACTGCTCTGTGTTCTTTTAATTCATCTCACAGAGTTACATCTTTGCCTTCAAGAAGTCTTTCGCTAAGGCTGTTCTTGTGGAATTGGCAAAGGGATATTTGGAAGCCCATATAGGGCTATGGTGAAAAAGGAAATATCTTCCGTTTAAAACTGGAAAGAAGCTTTCTGAGAAACTGCTCTGTGTTCTGTTAATTCATCTCACAGAGTTACATCTTTCCCTTCAAGAAGCCTTTCGCTAAGGCTGTTCTTGTGGAATTGGCAAAGGGATATTTGGAAGCCCATAGAGGGCTATGGTGAAAAAGGAAATATCTTCCGTTCAAAACTGGAAAGAAGCTTTCTGAGAAACTGCTCTGTGTTCTGTTAATTCATCTCACAGAGTTACATCTTTCCCTTCAAGAAGCCTTTCGCTAAGGCTGTTCTTGTGCAATTGGCAAAGGGATATTTGGAAGCCCATAGAGGGCTATGGTGAAAAAGGAAATATCTTCCGTTCAAAACTGGAAAGAAGCTTTCTGAGAAACTGCTCTGTGTTCTGTTAATTCATCTCACAGAGTTACATCTTTCCTTCAAGAAGCCTTTCGCTAAGGCTGTTCTTGTGGAATTGGCAAAGTGATATTTGGAAACCCATTGAGGGCTATGGTGAAAAAGGAAATATCTACCGTTCAAAACTGGAAAGAAGCTTTCTGAAAAACTGCTCTGTGTTCCGTTAATTCATCTCACAGAGTTACATCTTTCCCTTCAAGAAGCCTTTCGCTAAGGCTGTTCTTGTGGAACTGGCAAAGGGATATTTGGAAGCCCATAGAGGGCTATGGTGAAAAAGGAAATATCTTCCGTTCAAAACTGGAAAGAAGCTTTCTGAGAAACTGCTCTGTGTTCGGTAAATTCATCTCACAGAGTTATATCTTTACCTTCAAGAAGCCTTTCGCTAAGGCTGTTCTTGTGGAATTGGCAAAGGTATATTTCGAAGCCCATAGAGGGCTATGGTGAAAAAGGAAATATCTTCCGCTCAAAACTGGAAAGAAGCTTTCTCAAAAACTGCTCTGTGTTCTGTTAATTCATCTCACAGAGTTACATCTTTCCCTTCAAGAAGCCTTTCGCTAAGGCTGTTCTTGTGGAATTGGCAAAGTCATATTTGGAAGCCCATAGAGGGCTTTGGGGAAAAAGGAAATATCTTCCGTTTAAAACTGGAAAGAAGCTTTCTGAGAAACTGCTCTGTGTTCTGTTAATTCATCTCACAGAGTTACATCTTTCCCTTCAAGAAGCATTTCGCTAAGGCTGTTCTTGTGGAATTGGCAAAGGGATATTTGGAAGCCCATAGAGGGCTCTGGTGAAAAAGGAAATATCTTCCGTTCAAAACTGGAAAGAAGCTTTCTGAGAAACTGCTCTGTGTTCTGTTAATTCATCTCATGGAGTTACATCTTTCCCTTCAAGAAGCCTTTCGCTAAGGCTGTTCTTGTGGAATTGGCAAAGGGATATTTGAAAGCCCATAGAGGGCTATGGTGAAAAAGGAACTATCTTCCGTTCAAAACTGGAAAGAAGCTTTCTGAGAAACTGCTCTGTGTTCTGTTAATTCATCTCACAGAGTTACATCTTTCCCTTCAAGAAGCCTTTCGTAAGGCTGTTCTTGTGGAATTGGCAAAGGGATATTTGGAAGCCCATAGAGGGCTATGGTGAAAAAGGAAATATCTTCCTTTCAAAACTGGAAAGAAGCTTTCTGAGAAACTGCTCTGTGTTCTGTTAATTCATCTCACAGAGTTACATCTTTCCCTTCAAGAAGCCTTTCGCTAAGACTGTTCTTGTGCAATTGGCAAAGGGATATTTGGAAGCCCATAGAGGGCTATGGTGAAAAAGGAAATATCTTCCGTTCAAAACTGGAAAGAAGCTTTCTGAGAAACTGCTCTGTGTTCTGTTAATTCATCTCACAGAGTTACATCTTTCCCTTCAAGAAGCCTTTCGCTAAGGCTGATCTTGTGCAATTGGCAAAGGGATATTTGGAAGCCCATAGAGGGCTATGGTGAAAAAGGAAATATCTTCCGTTCAAAACTGGAAAGAAGCTTTCTGAGAAACTGCTCTATGTTCTGTTAATTCATCTCACAGAGTTACATCTTTCCCTTCAAGAAGCCTTTCGCTAAGGCTGTTCTTGTGGAATTGGCAAAGGGATATTTGGAAGCCCATAGAGGGCTATGGTGAAAAAGGAAATATCTTCCGTTTAAAACTGGAAAGAAGCTTTCTGACAAACTGCTCTGTGTTCTGTTAATTCATCTCACAGAGTTACATCTTTCCCTTCAAGAAGCCTTTCGCTAAGGCGGTTCTTGTGTAATTGGCAAAGGGATATTTGGAAGCCCATAGAGGGCTATGGTGAAAAAGGAAATATCTTCCGTTCAAAACTGGAAAGAAGCTTTCTGAGAAACTGCTCTATGTTCTGTTAATTCATCTCACAGAGTTACATCTTTCCCTTCAAGAAGTCTTTCGCTAAGGCTGTTCTTGTGGAATTGGCAAAGGGATATTTGGAAGCCCATAGAGGGCTATGGTGAAAAAGGAAATATCTTCCGTTCAAAACTGGAAAGAAGCTTTCTGAGAAACTGCTCTGTGATCTGTTAATTCATCTCACAGAGTTACATCTTTCCCTTCAAGAAGCCTTTCGCTAAGGCTGTTCTTGTGGAATTGGCAAAGTGATATTTGGAAGCCCATAGAGGGCTATGGTGAAAAAGGAAATATCTACCGTTCAAAACTGGAAAGAAGCTTTCTGAAAAACTGCTCTGTGTTCTGTTAATTCATCTCACAGAGTTACATCTTTCCCTTCAAGAAGCCTTTCGCTAAGGCTGATCTTGTGCAATTGGCAAAGGGATATTTGGAAGCCCATAGAGGGCTATGGTGAAAAAGGAAATATCTTCCGTTCAAAACTGGAAAGAAGCTTTCTGAGAAACTGCTCTATGTTCTGTTAATTCATCTCACAGAGTTACATCTTTCCCTTCAAGAAGCGTTTCGCTAAGGCTGTTCTTGTGGAATTGGCAAAGGGATATTTGGAAGCCCATAGAGGGCTATGGTGAAAAAGGAAATATCTTCCGTTTAAAACTGGAAAGAAGCTTTCTGACAAACTGCTCTGTGTTCTGTTAATTCATCTCACAGAGTTACATCTTTCCCTTCAAGAAGCCTTTCGCTAAGGCGGTTCTTGTGTAATTGGCAAAGGGATATTTGGAAGCCCATAGAGGGCTATGGTGAAAAAGGAAATATCTTCCGTTCAAAACTGGAAAGAAGCTTTCTGAGAAACTGCTCTATGTTCTGTTAATTCATCTCACAGAGTTACATCTTTCCCTTCAAGAAGTCTTTCGCTAAGGCTGTTCTTGTGGAATTGGCAAAGGGATATTTGGAAGCCCATAGAGGGCTATGGTGAAAAAGGAAATATCTTCCGTTCAAAACTGGAAAGAAGCTTTCTGAGAAACTGCTCTGTGATCTGTTAATTCATCTCACAGAGTTACATCTTTCCCTTCAAGAAGCCTTTCGCTAAGGCTGTTCTTGTGGAATTGGCAAAGTGATATTTGGAAGCCCATAGAGGGCTATGGTGAAAAAGGAAATATCTACCGTTCAAAACTGGAAAGAAGCTTTCTGAAAAACTGCTCTGTGTTCTGTTAATTCATCTCACAGAGTTACATCTTTCCCTTCAAGAAGCCTTTCGCTAAGGCTGTTCTTGTGGAACTGGCAAAGGGATATTTGGAAGCCCATAGAGGGCTATGGTGAAAAAGGAAATATCTTCCGTTCAAAACTGGAAAGAAGCTTTCTGAGAAACTGCTCTGTGTTCGGTAAATTCATCTCACAGAGTTACATCTTTACCTTCAAGAAGCCTTTCGCTAAGGCTGTTCTTGTGGAATTGGCAAAGGGATATTTCGAAGCCCATAGAGGGCTATGTTGAAAAAGGAAATATCTTCCGCTCAAAACTGGAAAGAAGCTTTCTGAGAAACTGCTCTGTGTTCTGTTAATTCATCTCACAGAGTTACATCTTTCCCTTCAAGAAGCCTTTCGCTAAGGCTGTTCTTGTGGAATTGGCAAAGTCATATTTGGAAGCCCATAGAGGGCTTTGGGGAAAAAGGAAATATCTTCCGTTTAAAACTGGAAAGAAGCTTTCTGAGAAACTGCTCTGTGTTCTGTTAATTCATCTCACAGAGTTACATCTTTCCCTTCAAGAAGCCTTTCGCTAAGGCTGTTCTTGTGGAATTGGCAAAGGGATATTTGGAAGCCCATAGAGGGCTATGGTGAAAAAGGAAATATCTTCGGTTCAAAACTGGAAAGAAGCTTTCTGAGAAACTGCTCTGTGTTCTGTTAATTCATCTCATGGAGTTACATCTTTCCCTTCAAGAAGCCTTTCGCTAAGGCGGTTCTTGTGGAATTGGCAAAGGGATATTTGAAAGCCCATAGAGGGCTATGGTGAAAAAGGAACTATCTTCCGTTCAAAACTGGAAAGAAGCTTTCTGAGAAACTGCTCTGTGTTCTATTAATTCATCTCACAGAGTTACCTCTTTCCCTTCAAGAAGCCTTTCGTAAGGCTGTTCTTGTGGAATAGGCAAAGGGATATTTGGAAGCCCATAGAGGGCTATGGTGAAAAAGGAAATATCTTCCGTTCAAAACTGGAAAGAAGCTTTCTGAGAAACTGCTCTGTGTTCTGTTAATTCATCTCACAGAGTTACATCTTTCCCTTCAAGAAGCCTTTCGCTAAGGCTGTTCTTGTGCAATTGGCAAAGGGATATTTGGAAGCCCATAGAGGGCTATGGTGAAAAAGGATATATCTTCCGTTCAAAACTGGAATAAGCTTTCTGAGAAACTGCTCTGTGTTCTGTTAATTCATCTCACAGAGTTACATCTTTCCCTTCAAGAAGCCTTTCGCTAAGGCTGATCTTGTGCAATTGGCAAAGGGATATTTGGAAGCCCATAGAGGGCTATGGTGAAAAAGGAAATATCTTCCGTTCAAAACTGGAAAGAAGCTTTCTGAGAAACTGCTCTATGTTCTGTTAATTCATCTCTCAGAGTTACATCTGTCCCTTCAAGAAGCCTTTCGCTAAGGCTGTTCTTGTGGAATTGGCAAAGGGATATTTGGAAGCCCATAGAGGGCTATGGTGAAAAAGGAAATATCTTCCGTTCAAAACTGGAAAGAAGCTTTCTGAGAAACTGCTCTGTGTTCTGTTAATTCATCTCACAGAGTTACATCTTTCCCTTCAAGAAGCCTTTCGCTTAGGCTGTTCTTGTGGAATTGGCAAAGTGATATTTGGAAGCCCATAGAGGGCTATGGTGAAAAAGGAAATATCTTACGTTCAAAACTGGAAAGAAGCTTTCTGAAAAACTGCTCTGTGTTCTGTTAATTCATCTCACAGAGTTACATCTTTCCCTTCAAGAAGCCTTTAGCTAAGGCTGTTCTTGTGGAACTGGCAAAGGGATATTTGGAAGCCCATAGAGGGCTATGGTGAAAAAGGAAATATCTTCCGTTCAAAACTGGAAAGAAGCTTTCTGAGAAACTGCTCTGTGTTCGGTAAATTCATCTCACAGAGTTACATCTTTCCCTTCAAGAAGCCTTTCGCTAAGGGTGTTCTTGTGGAATTGGCAAAGGGATATTTCGAAGCCCATAGAGGGCTATGGTGAAAAAGGAAATATCTTCCGTTCAAAAATGGAAAGAAACTTTCTGAGAAACTGCTCTGTGTTCTGTTAATTCATCTCACAGAGTTACATCTTTCCCTTCAAGAAGTCTTTCGCTAAGGCTGTTCTTGTGGAATTGGCAAAGGGATATTTGGAAGCCCATAGAGGGCTATGGTGAAAAAGGAAATAACTTCCGTTCAAAACTGGAAAGAAGCTTTCTGAGAAACTGCTCTGTGTTCTGTTAATTCATATCACAGAGTTACCTCTTTCCTTTCAAGAAGCCTTTCGCTAAGGCTGTTCTTGTGGAATTGGCAAAGGGATATTTGGAAGCCCATAGAGGGCTATGGTGAAAAAGGAAATATCTTCCGTTCAAAACTGGAAAGAAGCTTTCTGAAAAACGGCTCTGTGTTCTGTTAATTCATCTCACAGAGTTACATCTTTCCCTTCAAGAAGCCTGTCGCTAAGGCTGTTCTTCTGGAATTGGAAAAGGGGTATTTAGAAGCCCATAGAGTTCTATGGTGAAAAAGGAAATATCTTCCGTTCAAAACTGGAAAGAAGCTTTCTGAGAAACTGCTCTGTGTTCTGTTAATTCATCTCACAGAGTTACATCTTTCCCTTCAAGAAGCCTTTCGCTAAGGCTGTTCTTGTGGAATTGGCAAAGGGATATTTGGAAGCCCATAGAGGGCCATGGTGAAAAAGGAAATATCTTCCGTTCAAAACTGGAAAGAAGCTTTCTGAGAAACTGCTCTGTGTTCTGTTAATTCATCTCACAGAGTTACATCTTTCCCTTCAAGAAGTGTTTCGCTAAGGCTGTTCTTGTGGAATTGGCAAAGGGATATTTGGAAGCCCATAGAGGACTATGGTGAAAAAGGAAATATCTTCCGTTCAAAACTGGAAAGAAGCTTTCTGAGAAACTGCTCTGTGTTCTGTTAATTCATCTCACAGAGTTACATCTTTCCCTTCAAGAAGCCTTTCGCTAAGGCTCTTCTTGTGGAATTGGCAAAGTGATATTTGGAAGCCCATAGAGGGCTATGGTGAAAAAGGAAATATCTTCCGTTCAAAACTGGAAAGAAGCTTTCTGAAAAACTGCTCTGTGTTCTGTTAATTCATCTCACAGAGTTACATCTTTCCCTTCAAGAAGCCTTTCGCTAAGGCTGTTCTTGTGGAACTGGCAAAGGGATATTTGGAAGAACATAGAGGGCTATGGTGAAAAAGGAAATATCTTACGTTCAAAACTGGAAAGAAGCTTTCTGAGAAACTGCTCTGTGTTCGGTAAATTCATCTCACAGAGTTACATCTTTACCTTCAAGAAGCCTTTCGCTAAGGCTGTTCTTGTGGAATTGGCAAAGGGATATTTCGAAGCCCATAGAGGGCTATGGTGAAAAAGGAAATATCTTCCGCTCAAAACTGGAAAGAAGCTTTCTGAGAAACTGCTCTGTGTTCTGTTAATTCATCTCACAGAGTTACATCTTTCCCTTCAAGAAGCCTTTCGCTAAGGCTGTTCTTGTGGAATTGGCAAAGGGATATTTGGAAGCCCATGGAGGGCTATGGTGAAAAAGGAAATAACTTCCGTTCAAAACTGGAAAGAAGCTTTCTGAGAAACTGCTCTGTGTTCTGTTAATTCATATCACAGAGTTACCTCTTTCCCTTCAAGAAGCCTTTCGCTAAGGCTGTTCTTGTGGAATTGGCAAAGGGATATTTGGAAGCCCATAGAGGGCCATGGTGAAAAAGGAAATATCTTCCGTTCAAAACTGGAAAGAAGCTTTCTGAGAAACTGCTGTGTGTTCTGTTAATTCATCTCACAGAGTTACATCTTTCCCTTCAAGAAGTCTTTCGCTAAGGCTGTTCTTGTGGAATTGGCAAAGGGATATTTGGAAGCCCATAGAGGGCTATGGTGAAAAAGGAAATATCTTCCGTTCAAAACTGGAAAGAAGCTTTCTGAGAAACTGCTCTGTGTTCTGTTAATTCATCTCACAGAGTTACATCTTTCCCTTCAAGAAGCCTTTCGCTAAGGCTCTTCTTGTGGAATTGGAAAAGTGATATTTGGAAGCCCATAGAGGGCTATGGTGAAAAAGGAAATATCTTCCGTTCAAAACTGGAAAGAAGCTTTCTGAAAAACTGCTCTGTGTTCTGTTAATTCATCTCACAGGGTTACATCTTTCCCTTCAAGAAGCCTTTCGCTAAGGCTGTTCTTGTGGAACTGGCAAAGGGATATTTGGAAGCCCATAGAGGGCTATGGTGAAAAAGGAAATATCTTCCGTTCAAAACTGGAAAGAAGCTTTCTGAGAAACTGCTCTGTGTTCGGTAAATTCATCTCACAGAGTTACATCTTTACCTTCAAGAAGCCTTTCGCTAAGGCTGTTCTTGTGGAATTGGCAAAGGGATATTTCGAAGCCCATAGAGGGCTATGGTGAAAAAGGAAATATCTTCCGCTCAAAACTGGAAAGAAGCTTTCTGAGAAACTGCTCTGTGTTATGTTAATTCATCTCACAGAGTTACATCTTTCCCTTCAAGAAGCCTTTCGCTAAGGCTGTTCTTGTGGAATTGGCAAAGGGATATTTGGAAGCCCAAAGAGGGCTATGGTGAAAAAGGAAATAGCTTCCGTTCAAAACTGGAAAGAAGCTTTCTGAGAAACTGCTCTGTGTTCTGTTAATTCATCTCACAGAGTTACATCTTTCCCTTCAAGAAGCCTTTCGCTAAGGCTCTTCTTGTGGAATTGGCAAAGGAGTATTTGGAAGCCCATAGAGGGCTATGGTGAAAAAGGAAATATCTTCCGTTCAAAACTGGAAAGAAGCTTTCTGAGAAACTGCTCTGTGTTCTGTTAATTCATCTCACAGAGTTACATCTTTCCCTTCAAGAAGCCTTTCGCTAAGGCTGTTCTTGTGGAATTGGCAAAGTCATATTTGGAAGCTCATAGAGGGCTATGGTGAAAAAGGAAATATCTTCCGTTCAAAACTGGAAAAAGCTTTCTGAGACACTGCTCTGTGTTCTGTAAATTCATCTCACAGAGTTATATCTTTCCCTTCAAGAAGCCTTTCGCTAAGGCTGTTCTTGTGGAATTGAAAAAGGGATATTTAGAAGCCCATAGAGGGCTATGGTGAAAAAGGAAATATCTTCCGTTCAAAACTGGAAAGAATCTTTCTGAGAAACTGGTCTGTGTTCTGTTAATTCATCTCACAGAGTTACATCTTTCCCTTCAAAAAGCCTTTCGCTAAGGCTGTTCTGGTGGAATTGGCAAAGGGATATTTGGAAACCCATAGAGGGCTATGGTGAAAAAGGAAATATCTTCCGTTCAAAACTGTAAAGAAGCTTTCTGAGAAACTGCTCTGTGTTCTGTTAATTCATCTCACAGAGTTACATCTTTCCCTTCAAGAAGCCTTTCGCTAAGGCTGTTCTTGTGGAATTGGCAAAGGGATATTTGGAAGCCCATAGAGGGCTATGGTGAAAAAGGAAATATCTTCCGTTCAAAACTGGAAAGAAGCTTTCTGAGAAACTGCTCTATGTTCTGTTAATTCATCTCACAGAGGTACATCTTTCCCTTCAAGAAGCCTTTTGCTAAGGCTGTTCTTGTGGAATTGGCAAAGGGATATTTGGAAGCCCATAGAGGGCTATGTTGAAAAAGGAAATATCTTCCGTTGAAAACTGGAAACAATCCTTCTGAGAAACTGCTCTGTGTTCTGTTAATTCATCTCACAGAGTTACATCTTTCCCTTCAAGATGCCTTTCGCTAAGGCTGTTCTTGTGGAATTGGCAAAGGGATATTTGGAAGCCCGTAGAGTGCTATGGTGAAAAAGGAAATATCTTCCGTTCAAAACTGGAAAGAAGCTTTCTGAGAAACTGCTCTGTGTTCTTTTAATTCATCTCACAGAGTTACATCTTTCCCTTCAAGAAGTCTTTCGCTAAGGCTGTTCTTGTGGAATTGGCAAAGGGATATTTGGAAGCCCATATAGGGCTATGGTGAAAAAGGAAATATCTTCCGTTTAAAACTGGAAAGAAGCTTTCTGAGAAACTGCTCTGTGTTCTGTTAATTCATCTCACAGAGTTACATCTTTCCCTTCAAGAAGCCTTTCGCTAAGGCTGTTCTTGTGGAATTGGCAAAGGGATATTTGGAAGCCCATAGAGGGCTATGGTGAAAAAGGAAATATCTTCCGTTCAAAACTGGAAAGAAGCTTTCTGAGAAACTGCTCTGTGTTCTGTTAATTCATCTCACAGAGTTACATCTTTCCCTTCAAGAAGCCTTTCGCTAAGGCTGTTCTTGTGCAATTGGCAAAGGGATATTTGGAAGCCCATAGAGGGCTATGGTGAAAAAGGAAATATCTTCCGTTCAAAACTGGAAAGAAGCTTTCTGAGAAACTGCTCTATGTTCTGTTAATTCATCTCACAGAGTTACATCTTTCCCTTCAAGAAGTTTTTCGCTAAGGCTGTTCTTGTGGAATTGGCAAAGGGATATTTGGAAGCCCATAGAGGGCTATGGTGAAAAAGGAAATATCTTCCGTTCAAAACTGGAAAGAAGCTTTCTGAGAAACTGCTCTGTGTTCTGTTAATTCATCTCACAGAGTTACATCTTTCCTTCAAGAAGCCTTTCGCTAAGGCTGTTCTTGTGGAATTGGCAAAGTGATATTTGGAAACCCATTGAGGGCTATGGTGAAAAAGGAAATATCTACCGTTCAAAACTGGAAAGAAGCTTTCTGAAAAACTGCTCTGTGTTCTGTTAATTCATCTCACAGAGTTACATCTTTCCCTTCAAGAAGCCTTTCGCTAAGGCTGTTCTTGTGGAACTGGCAAAGGGATATTTGGAAGCCCATAGAGGGCTATGGTGAAAAAGGAAATATCTTCCGTTCAAAACTGGAAAGAAGCTTTCTGAGAAACTGCTCTGTGTTCGGTAAATTCATCTCACAGAGTTACATCTTTACCTTCAAGAAGCCTTTCGCTAAGGCTGTTCTTGTGGAATTGGCAAAGGTATATTTCGAAGCCCATAGAGGGCTATGGTGAAAAAGGAAATATCTTCCGCTCAAAACTGGAAAGAAGCTTTCTCAGAAACTGCTCTGTGTTCTGTTAATTCATCTCACAGAGTTACATCTTTCCCTTCAAGAAGCCTTTCGCTAAGGCTGTTCTTGTGGAATTGGCAAAGTCATATTTGGAAGCCCATAGAGGGCTTTGGGGAAAAAGGAAATATCTTCCGTTTAAAACTGGAAAGACGCTTTCTGAGAAACTGCTCTGTGTTCTGTTAATTCATCTCACAGAGTTACATCTTTCCCTTCAAGAAGCATTTCGCTAAGGCTGTTCTTGTGGAATTGGCAAAGGGATATTTGGAAGCCCATAGAGGGCTATGGTGAAAAAGGAAATATCTTCCGTTCAAAACTGGAAAGAAGCTTTCTGAGAAACTGCTCTGTGTTCTGTTAATTCATCTCATGGAGTTACATCTTTCCCTTCAAGAAGCCTTTCGCTAAGGCTGTTCTTGTGGAATTGGCAAAGGGATATTTGAAAGCCCATAGAGGGCTATGGTGAAAAAGGAACTATCTTCCGTTCAAAACTGGAAAGAAGCTTTCTGAGAAACTGCTCTGTGTTCTGTTAATTCATCTCACAGAGTTACATCTTTCCCTTCAAGAAGCCTTTCGTAAGGCTGTTCTTGTGGAATTGGCAAAGGGATATTTGGAAGCCCATAGAGGGCTATGGTGAAAAAGGAAATATCTTCCTTTCAAAACTGGAAAGAAGCTTTCTGAGAAACTGCTCTGTGTTCTGTTAATTCATCTCACAGAGTTACATCTTTCCCTTCAAGAAGCCTTTCGCTAAGACTGTTCTTGTGCAATTGGCAAAGGGATATTTGGAAGCCCATAGAGGGCTATGGTGAAAAAGGAAATATCTTCCTTTCAAAACTGGAAAGAAGCTTTCTGAGAAACTGCTCTGTGTTCTGTTAATTCATCTCACAGAGTTACATCTTTCCCTTCAAGAAGCCTTTCGCTAAGGCTGATCTTGTGCAATTGGCAAAGGGATATTTGGAAGCCCATAGAGGGCTATGGTGAAAAAGGAAATATCTTCCGTTCAAAACTGGAAAGAAGCTTTCTGAGAAACTGCTCTATGTTCTGTTAATTCATCTCACAGAGTTACATCTTTCCCTTCAAGAAGCCTTTCGCTAAGGCTGTTCTTGTGGAATTGGCAAAGGGATATTTGGAAGCCCATAGAGGGCTATGGTGAAAAAGGAAATATCTTCCGTTTAAAACTGGAAAGAAGCTTTCTGACAAACTGCTCTGTGTTCTGTTAATTCATCTCACAGAGTTACATCTTTCCCTTCAAGAAGCCTTTCGCTAAGGCTGTTCTTGTGGAATTGGCAAAGGGATATTTGGAAGCCCATAGAGGGCTAAGGTGAAAAAGGAAATATCTTCCGTTCAAAACTGGAAAGAAGCTTTCTGAGAAACTGCTCTGTGTTCTGTTAATTCATCTCACAGAGTTACATCTTTCCCTTCAAGAAGCCTTTCGCTAAGGCTGTTCTTGTGCAATTGGCAAAGGGATATTTGGAAGCCCATAGAGGGCTATGGTGAAAAAGGAAATATCTTCCGTTCAAAACTGGAAAGAAGCTTTCTGAGAAACTGCTCTATGTTCTGTTAATTCATCTCACAGAGTTACATCTTTCCCTTCAAGAAGTCTTTCGCTAAGGCTGTTCTTGTGGAATTGGCAAAGGGATATTTGGAAGCCCATAGAGGGCTATGGTGAAAAAGGAAATATCTTCCGTTCAAAACTGGAAAGAAGCTTTCTGAGAAACTGCTCTGTGTTCTGTTAATTCATCTCACAGAGTTACATCTTTCCCTTCAAGAAGCCTTTCGCTAAGGCTGTTCTTGTGGAATTGGCAAAGTGATATTTGGAAGCCCATAGAGGGCTATGGTGAAAAAGGAAATATCTACCGTTCAAAACTAGAAAGAAGCTTTCTGAAAAACTGCTCTGTGTTCTGTTAATTCATCTCACAGAGTTACATCTTTCCCTTCAAGAAGCCTTTCGCTAAGGCTGTTCTTGTGGAACTGGCAAAGGGATATATGGAAGCCCATAGAGGGCTATGGTGAAAAAGGAAATATCTTCCGTTCAAAACTGGAAAGAAGCTTTCTGAGAAACTGCTCTGTGTTCTGTTAATTCATCTCACAGAGTTACATCTTTCCCTTCAAGAAGCCTTTCGCTAAGGCTGTTCTTGTGGAATTGGCAAAGTCATATTTGGAAGCTCATAGAGGGCTATGGTGAAAAAGGAAATATCTTCCGTTCAAAACTGGAAAAAGCTTTCTGAGACACTGCTCTGTGTTCTGTAAATTCATCTCACAGAGTTATATCTTTCCCTTCAAGAAGCCTTTCGCTAAGGCTGTTCTTGTGGAATTGAAAAAGGGATATTTAGAAGCCCATAGAGAGCTATGGTGAAAAAGGAAATATCTTCCGTTCAAAACTGGAAAGAATCTTTCTGAGAAACTGGTCTGTGTTCTGTTAATTCATCTCACAGAGTTACATCTTTCCCTTCAAAAAGCCTTTCGCTAAGGCTGTTCTGGTGGAATTGGCAAAGGGATATTTGGAAACCCATAGAGGGCTATGGTGAAAAAGGAAATATCTTCCGTTCAAAACTGGAAAGAAGCTTTCTGAGAAACTGCTCTGTGTTCTGTTAATTCATCTCACAGAGTTACATCTTTCCCTTCAAGAAGCCTTTCGCTAAGGCTGTTCTTGTGGAATTGGCAAAGGGATATTTGGAAGCCCATAGAGGGCTATGGTGAAAAAGGAAATATCTTCCGTTCAAAACTGGAAAGAAGCTTTCTGAGAAACTGCTCTGTGTTCTATTAATTCATCTCACAGAGTTACATCTTTCCCTTCAAAAAGCCTTTCGCTAAGGCTGTTCTTGTGGAATTGGCAAAGGGGTATTTGGAAGCCCATAGAGGGCTATGGTGAAAAAGGAAATATCTTCCGTTCAAAACTGGAAAGCAGCTTTCTGAGAAACTGCTCTGTATTCTGTTAATTCATCTCACAGAGTTACATCTTTCCCTTCAAGAAGCCTTTCGCTAAGGCTGTTCTTGTGGAATTGGCAAAGGGATATTTCGAAGCCCATAGAGGGCTATGGTGAAAAAGGAAATATCTTCCGTTCAAAACTGGAAAGAAGCTTTCTGAGAAACTGCTCTGTGTTCTGTTAATTCATCTCACAGAGTTACATCTTTCCCTTCAAGAAGCCTTTCGCTAAGGCTGTTCTTGTGGAATTGGTAAAGGGATATTTGGAAGCCCATAGAGGGCTATGTTGAAAAAGGAAATATCTTCCGTTGAAAACTGGAAACAATCCTTCTGAGAAACTGCTCTGTGTTCTGTTAATTCATCTCACAGAGTTACATCTTTCCCTTCAAGATGCCTTTCGCTAAGGCTGTACTTGTGGAATTGGCAAAGGGATATTTGGAAGCCCATAGAGGGCTATGGTGAAAAAGGAAATATCTTCCTTTCAAAACTGGAAAGAAGCTTTCTGAGAAACTGCTCTGTGTTCTGTTAATTCATCTCACAGAGTTACATCTTTCCCTTCAAGAAGCCTTTCGCTAAGACTGTTCTTGTGCAATTGGCAAAGGGATATTTGGAAGCCCATAGAGGGCTATGGTGAAAAAGGAAATATCTTCCGTTCAAAACTGGAAAGAAGCTTTCTGAGAAACTGCTCTGTGTTCTGTTAATTCATCTCACAGAGTTACATCTTTCCCTTCAAGAAGCCTTTCGCTAAGGCTGATCTTGTGCAATTGGCAAAGGGATATTTGGAAGCCCATAGAGGGCTATGGTGAAAAAGGAAATATCTTCCGTTCAAAACTGGAAAGAAGCTTTCTGACAAACTGCTCTGTGTTCTGTTAATTCATCTCACAGAGTTACATCTTTCCCTTCAAGAAGCCTTTCGCTAAGGCTGTTCTTGTGGAATTGGCAAAGGGATATTTGGAAGCCCATAGAGGGCTAAGGTGAAAAAGGAAATATCTTCCGTTCAAAACTGGAAAGAAGCTTTCTGAGAAACTGCCCTGTGTTCTGTTAATTCATCTCACAGAGTTACATCTTTCCCTTCAAGAAGCCTTTCGCTAAGGCTGTTCTTGTGCAATTGGCAAAGGGATATTTGGAAGCCCATAGAGGGCTATGGTGAAAAAGGAAATATCTTCCGTTCAAAACTGGAAAGAAGCTTTCTGAGAAACTGCTCTATGTTCTGTTAATTCATCTCACAGAGTTACATCTTTCCCTTCAAGAAGTCTTTCGCTAAGGCTGTTCTTGTGGAATGGGCAAAGGGATATTTGGAAGCCCATAGAGGGCTATGGTGAAAAAGGAAATATCTTCCGTTCAAAACTGGAAAGAAGCTTTCTGAGAAACTGCTCTGTGTTCTGTTAATTCATCTCACAGAGTTACATCTTTCCCTTCAAGAAGCCTTTCGCTAAGGCTGTTCTTGTGGAATTGGCAAAGTGATATTTGGAAGCCCATAGAGGGCTATGGTGAAAAAGGAAATATCTACCGTTCAAAACTAGAAAGAAGCTTTCTGAAAAACTGCTCTGTGTTCTGTTAATTCATCTCACAGAGTTACATCTTTCCCTTCAAGAAGCCTTTCGCTAAGGCTGTTCTTGTGGAACTGGCAAAGGGATATTTGGAAGCCCATAGAGGGCTATGGTGAAAAAGGAAATATCTTCCGTTCAAAACTGGAAAGAAGCTTTCTGAGAACCTGCTCTGTGTTCGGTAAATTCATCTCACAGAGTTACATCTTTACCTTCAAGAAGCCTTTCGCTAAGGCTGTTCTTGTGGAATTGGCAAAGGGATATTTCGAAGCCCATAGAGGGCTATGTTGAAAAAGGAAATATCTTCCGCTCAAAACTGGAAAGAAGCTTTCTGAGAAACTGCTCTGTGTTCTGTTAATTCATCTCACAGAGTTACATCTTTCCCTTCAAGAAGCCTTTCGCTAAGGCTGTTCTTGTGGAATTGGCAAAGTCATATTTGGAAGCCCATAGAGGGCTTTGGGGAAAAAGGAAATATCTTCCGTTTAAAACTGGAAAGAAGCTTTCTGAGAAACTGCTCTGTGTTCTGTTAATTCATCTCACAGAGTTACATCTTTCCCTTCAAGAAGCCTTTCGCTAAGGCTGTTCTTGTGGAATTGGCAAAGGGATATTTGGAAGACCTTAGAGGGCTATGGTGAAAAAGGAAATATCTTCGGTTCAAAACTGGAAAGAAGCTTTCTGAGAAACTGCTCTGTGTTCTGTTAATTCATCTCATGGAGTTACATCTTTCCCTTCAAGAAGCCTTTCGCTAAGGCTGTTCTTGTGGAATTGGCAAAGGGATATTTGAAAGCCCATAGAGGGCTATGGTGAAAAAGGAACTATCTTCCGTTCAAAACTGGAAAGAAGCTTTCTGAGAAACTGCTCTGTGTTCTGTTAATTCATCTCACAGAGTTACCTCTTTCCCTTCAAGAAGCCTTTCGTAAGGCTGTTCTTGTGGAATTGGCAAAGGGATATTTGGAAGCCCATAGAGGGCTATGGTGAAAAAGGAAATATCTTCCGTTCAAAACTGGAAAGAAGCTTTCTGAGAAACTGCTCCGTGTTCTGTTAATTCATCTCACAGAGTTACATCTTTCCCTTCAAGAAGCCTTTCGCTAAGGCTGTTCTTGTGCAATTGGCAAAGGGATATTTGGAAGCCCATAGAGGGCTATGGTGAAAAAGGAAATATCTTCCGTTCAAAACTGGAAAGAAGCTTTCTGAGAAACTGCTCTGTGTTCTGTTAATTCATCTCACAGAGTTACATCTTTCCCTTCAAGAAGCCTTTCGCTAAGGCTGATCTTGTGCAATTGGCAAAGGGATATTTGGAAGCCCATAGAGGGCTATGGTGAAAAAGGAAATATCTTCCGTTCAAAACTGGAAAGAAGCTTTCTGAGAAACTACTCTATGTTCTGTTAATTCATCTCACAGAGTTACATCTTTCCCTTCAAGAAGCCTTTCGCTAAGGCTGTTCTTGTGGAATTGGCAAAGGGATATTTGGAAGCCCATAGAGGGCTATGGTGAAAAAGGAAATATCTTCCGTTCAAAACTGGAAAGAAGCTTTCTGAGAAACTGCTCTGTGTTCTGTTAATTCATCTCACAGAGTTACATCTTTCCCTTCAAGAAGCCTTTCGCTTAGGCTGTTCTTGTGGAATTGGCAAAGTGATATTTGGAAGCCCATAGAGGGCTATGGTGAAAAAGGAAATATCTTCCGTTCAAAACTGGAAAGAAGCTTTCTGAAAAACTGCTCTGTGTTCTGTTAATTCATCTCACAGAGTTACATCTTTCCCTTCAAGAAGCCTTTCGCTAAGGCTGTTCTTTCGGAACTGGCAAAGGGATATTTGGAAGCCCATAGAGGGCTATGGTGAAAAAGGAAATATCTTCCGTTCAAAACTGGAAAGAAGCTTTCTGAGAAACTGCTCTGTGTTCGGTAAATTCATCTCACAGAGTTACATCCTTCCCTTCAAGAAGCCTTTCGCTAAGGGTGTTCTTGTGGAATTGGCAAAGGGATATTTCGAAGCCCATAGAGGGCTATGGTGAAAAAGGAACTATCTTCCGTTCAAAACTGGAAAGAAGCTTTCTGAGAAACTGCTCTGTGTTCTGTTAATTCATTTCACAGAGTTGCATCTTTCCCTTCAAGAAGCCTTTCGTAAGGCTGTTCTTGTGGAATTGGCAAAGGGATATTTGGAAGCCCATAGAGGGCTATGGTGAAAAAGGAAATATCTTCCGTTCAAAACTGGAAAGAAGCTTTCTGAGAAACTGCTCTGTGTTCTGTTAATTCATCTCACAGAGTTACATCTTTCCCTTCAAGAAGCCTTTCGCTAAGGCTGTTCTTGTGCAATTGGCAAAGGGATATTTGGAAGCCCATAGAGGGCTATGGTGAAAAAGGAAATATCTTCCGTTCAAAACTGGAAAGAAGCTTTCTGAGAAACTGCTCTGTGTTCTGTTAATTCATCTCACAGAGTTACATCTTTCCCTTCAGGAAGCCTTTCGCTAAGGCTGATCTTGTGCAATTGGCAAAGGGATATTTGGAAGCCCATAGAGGGCTATGGTGAAAAAGGAAATATCTTCCGTTCAAAACTGGAAAGAAGCTTTCTGAGAAACTGCTCTATGTTCTGTTAATTCATCTCACAGAGTTACATCTTTCCCTTCAAGAAGCCTTTCGCTAAGGCTGTTCTTGTGGAATTGGCAAAGTCATATTTGGAAGCCCATAGAGGGCTTTGGGGAAAAAGGAAATATCTTCCGTTCAAAACTGGAAAGAAGCTTTCTGAGAATCTGCTCTGTGTTCTGTTAATTCATATCACAGAGTTACCTCTTTCCCTTCAAGAAGCCTTTCGCTAAGGCTGTTCTTGTGGAATTGGCAAAGGGATATTTGGAAGCCCATAGAGGGATATGGTGAAAAAGGAAATATCTTCCGTTCAAAACTGCAAAGAAGCTTTCTGAGAAACTGCTCTGTGTTCTGTTAATTCATCTCACAGAGTTACATCTTTCCCTTCAAGAAGCCTTTCGCTTAGGCTGTTCTTGTGGAATTGGCAAAGTGATATTTGGAGGCCCATAGAGGGCTATGGTGAAAAAGGAAATATCTACCGTTCAAAACTGGAAAGAAGCTTTCTGAAAAACTGCTCTGTGTTCTGTTAATTCATCTCACAGAGTTACATCTTTCCCTTCAAGAAGCCTTTCGCTAAGGCTGTTCTTGTGGAACTGGCAAAGGGATATTTGGAAGCCCTTAGAGGGCTATGGTGAAAAAGGAAATATCTTCCGCTCAAAACTGGAAAGAAGCTTTCTGAGAAACTGCTCTGTGTTCTGTTAATTCATCTCACAGAGTTACATCTTTCCCTTCAAGAAGCCTTTCGCTTAGGCTGTTCTTGTGGAATTGGCAAAGTCATATTTGGAAGCCCATAGAGGGCTTTGGGGAAAAAGGAAATATCTTCCGTTCAAAACTGGAAAGAAGCTTTCTGAGAAACTGCTCTGTGTTCTGTTAATTCATATCACAGAGTTACCTCTTTCCCTTCAAGAAGCCTTTCGCTAAGGCTGTTCTTGTGGAATTGGCAAAGGGATATTTGGAAGCCCATAGAGGGCTATGGTGAAAAAGGAAATATCTTAAGTTCAAAACTGGAAAGAAGCTTTCTGAAGAACAGCTCTGTGTTCTGTTAATTCATCTCACAGAGTTACATCTTTCCCTTCAAGAAGCCTTTCGCTAAGGCTGTTCTTGTGGAATTGGCAAAGTCATATTTGGAAGCTCATAGAGGGCTATGGTGAAAAAGGAAATATCTTCCGTTCAAAACTGGAAAAAGCTTTCTGAGAAACTGCTCTGTGTTCTGTAAATTCATCTCACAGAGTTATATCTTTCCCTTCAAGAAGCCTTTCGCTAAGGCTGTTCTTGTGGAAATGAAAAAGGGATATTTAGAAGCCCATAGAGGGCTATGGTGAAAAAGGAAATATCTTCCGTTCAAAACTGGAAAGAAGCTTTCTGAGAAACTGGTCTGTGTTCTGTTAATTGAACTCAGAGAGTTACATCTTTCCCTTCAAAAAGCCTTTCGCTAAGGCTGTTCTGGTGGAATTGGCAAAGGGATATTTGGAAACCCATAGAGGGCTATGGTGAAAAAGGAAATATCTTCCGTTCAAAACTGGAAAGAAGCTTTCTGAGAAACTGCTCTGTGTTCTGTTAATTCATCTCACAGACTTACATCTTTCCCTTCAAGAAGCCTTTCGCTAAGGCTATTCTTGTGGAATTGGCAAAGGGATATTTGGAAGCCCATAGAGGGCTATGGTGAAAAAGGAAATATCTTCCGTTCAAAACTGGAAAGAAGCTTTCTGAGAAACTGCTCTGTGTTCTGTTAATTCATCTCACAGAGTTACATCTTTCCCTTCAAGAAGCCTTTCGCTAAGGCTGTTCTTGTGGAATTGGCAAAGGGGTATTTGGAAGCCCATAGAGGGCTATGGTGAAAAAGGAAATATCTTCCGTTCAAAACTGGAAAGCAGCTTTCTGAGAAACTGCTCTGTGTTCTGTTAATTCATCTCACAGAGTTACATCTTTCCCTTCAAGAAGCCTTTCGCTAAGGCTGTTCTTGTGGTATTGCCAAAGGGATATTTCGAAGCCCATAGAGGGCTATGGTGAAAAAGGAAATATCTTCCGTTCAAACCTGGAAAGAAGCTTTCTGAGAAACTGCTCTGTGTTCTGTTAATTCATCTCACAGAGTTACATCTTTCCCTTCAAGAAGCCTTTCGCTAAGGCTGTTCTTGTGGAATTGGTAAAGGGATATTTGGAAGCCCATAGAGGGCTATGTTGAAAAAGGAAATATCTTCCGTTGAAAACTGGAAACAATCCTTCTGAGAAACTGCTCTGTGTTCTGTTAATTCATCTCACAGAGTTACATCTTTCCCTTCAAGAAGCCTTTCGCTAAGGCTGTTCTTGTGGAATTGGCAAAGGGATATTTGGAAGCCCGTAGAGTGCTATGGTGAAAAAGGAAAAATCTTCCGTTCAAAACTGGAAAGAAGCTTTCTGAGAAACTGCTCTGTGTTCTTTTAATTCATCTCACAGAGTTACATCTTTCCCTTCAAGAAGTCTTTCGCTAAGGCTGTTCTTGTGGAATTGGCAAAGGGATATTTGGAAGCCCATAGAGGGCTATGGTGAAAAAGGAAATATCTTCCGTTTAAAACTGGAAAGAAGCTTTCTGAGAAACTGCTCTGTGTTCTGTTAATTCATCTCACAGAGTTACATCTTTCCCTTCAAGAAGCCTTTCGCTAAGGCTGTTCTTGTGGAATTGGAAAAGGGATATTTGGAAGCCCATAGAGGGCTATGGTGAAAAAGGAAATATCTTCCGTTCAAAACTGGAAAGAAGCTTTCTGAGAAACTGCTCTGTGTTCTGTTAATTCATCTCACAGAGTTACATCTTTCCCTTCAAGAAGCCTTTCGCTAAGGCTGTTCTTGTGCAATTGGCAAAGGGATATTTGGAAGCCCATGGAGGGCTATGGTGAAAAAGGAAATAACTTCCGTTCAAAACTGGAAAGAAGCTTTCTGAGAAACTGCTCTATGTTCTGTTAATTCATCTCACAGAGTTACATCTTTCCCTTCAAGAAGTCTTTCGCTAAGGCTGTTCTTGTGGAATTGGCAAAGGGATATTTGGAAGCCCATAGAGGGCTATGGTGAAAAAGGAAATATCTTCCGTTCAAAACTGGAAAGAAGCTTTCTGAGAAACTGCTCTGTGTTCTGTTAATTCATCTCACAGAGTTACATCTTTCCCTTCAAGAAGCCTTTCGCTTAGGCTGTTCTTGTGGAATTGGCAAAGTGATATTTGGAGGCCCATAGAGGGCTATGGTGAAAAAGGAAATATCTACCGTTCAAAACTGGAAAGAAGCTTTCTGAAAAACTGCTCTGTGTTCTGTTAATTCATCTCACAGAGTTACATCTTTCCCTTCAAGAAGCCTTTCGCTAAGGCTGTTCTTGTGGAACTGGCAAAGGGATATTTGGAAGCCCATAGAGGGCTATGGTGAAAAAGGAAATATCTTCCGTTCAAAACTGGAAAGAAGCTTTCTGAGAAACTGCTCTGTGTTCGGTAAATTCATCTCACAGAGTTACATCTTCCCCTTCAAGAAGCCTTTCGCTAAGGCTGTTCTTGTGGAATTGGCAAAGGGATATTTCGAAGCCCATAGAGGGCTATGGTGAAAAAGGAAATATCTTCCGCTCAAAACTGGAAAGAAGCTTTCTGAGAAACTGCTCTGTGTTCTGTTAATTCATCTCACAGAGTTACATCTTTCCCTTCAAGAAGCCTTTCGCTAAGGCTGTTCTTGTGGAATTGGCAAAGTCATATTTGGAAGCCCATAGAGGGCTTTGGGGAAAAAGGAAATATCTTCCGTTCAAAACTGGAAAGAAGCTTTCTGAGAAACTGCTCTGTGTTCTGTAAATTCATCTCACAGAGTTACATCTTTCCCTTCAAGAAGCCTTTCGCTAAGGCTGTTCTTGTGGAATTGGCAAAGGGATATTTCGAAGCCCATAGAGGGCTATGGTGAAAAAGGAAATATCTTCCGTTCAAAAATGGAAAGAAGCTTTCTGAGAAACTGCTCTGTGTTCTGTTAATTCATCTCACAGAGTTACATCTTTCCCTTCAAGAAGTCTTTCGCTAAGGCTGTTCTTGTGGAATTGGCAAAGGGATATTTGGAAGCCCATAGAGGGCTATGGTGAAAAAGGAAATAACTTCCGTTCAAAACTGGAAAGAAGCTTTCTGAGAGACTGCTCTGTGTTCTGTTAATTCATCTCACAGAGTTACCTCTTTCCATTCAAGAAGCCTTTCGCTAAGGCTGTTCTTGTGGAATTGGCAAAGGTATATTTGGAAGCCCATAGAGGGCTATGGTGAAAAAGGAAATATCTTCCGTTCAAAACTGGAAAGAAGCTTTCTGAAAAACTGCTCTGTGTTCTGTTAATTCATCTCACAGAGTTACATCTTTCCCTTCAAGAAGCCTTTCGCTAAGGCTGTTCTTCTGGAATTGGAAAAGGGGTATTTAGAAGCCCATAGAGTTCTATGGTGAAAAAGGAAATATCTTCCGTTCAAAACTGGAAAGAAGCTTTCTGAGAAACTGCTCTGTGTTCTGTTAATTCATCTCACAGAGTTACATCTTTCCCTTCAAGAAGCCTTTCGCTAAGGCTGTTCTTGTGGAATTGGCAAAGGGATATTTCGAAGCCCATAGAGGGCTATGGTGAAAAAGGAAATATCTTCCGTTCAAAACTGGAAAGAAGCTTTCTGAGAAACTGCTCTGTGTTCTGTTAATTCATCTCACAGAGTTACATCTTTGCCTTCAAGAAGTCTTTCGCTAAGGCTGTTCTTGTGGAATTGGCAAAGTGGTATTTGGAAGCCCATAGAGGGCTATGGTGAAAAAGGAAATATCTACCGTTCAAAACTGGAAAGAAGCTTTCTGAGAAACTGCTCTGTGTTCTGTTAATTCATCTCACAGAGTTACATCTTTCCCTTCAAGAAGCCTTTCGCTAAGGCTGTTCTTGTGGAACTGGCAAAGGGATATTTGGAAGCCCATAGAGTGCTATGGTGAAAAAGGAAATATCTTCCGTTCAAAACTGGAAAGAAGCTTTCTGAGAAACTGCTCTGTGTTCGGTAATTTCATCTCACAGAGTTACATCTTTACCTTCAAGAAGCCTTTCGCTAAGGCTGTTCTTGTGGAATTGGCAAAGGGATATTTCGAAGCCCATAGAGGGCTATGGTGAAAAAGGAAATATCTTCCGCTCAAAACTGGAAAGAAGCTTTCTGAGAAACTGCTCTGTGTTCTGTTAATTCATCTCACAGAGTTACATCTTTCCCTTCAAGAAGCCTTTCGCTAAGGCTGTTCTTGTGGAATTGGCAAAGTCATATTTGGAAGCCCATAGAGGGCTATGGTGAAAAAGGAAATATCTTCCGTTCAAAACTGGAAAGAAGCTTTCTGAGAAACTGCTCTGTGTTCTGTTAATTCATCTCACAGAGTTACATCTTTCCCTTCAAGAAGCCTTTCGCTAAGGCTGTTCTTGTGGAATTGGCAAAGTGATATTTGGAGGCCCATAGAGGGCTATGGTGAAAAAGGAAATATCTACCGTTCAAAACTGGAAAGAAGCCTTCTGAAAAACTGCTCTGTGTTCTGTTAATTCATCTCACAGAGTTACATCTTTCCCTTCAAGAAACCTTTCGCTAAGGCTGTTCTTGTGGAATTGGCAAAGTCATATTTGGAAGCCCATAGAGGGCTTTGGGGAAAAAGGAAATATCTTCCGTTCAAAACTGGAAAGAAGCTTTCTGAGAAACTGCTCTGTGTTCTGTAAATTCATCTCACAGAGTTACATCTTTCCCTTCAAGAAGCCTTTCGCTAAGGCTGTTCTTGTGGAATTGGCAAAGGGATATTTGGAAGCCCCTAGAGGGCTATGGTGAAAAAGGAAATATCTTCCGTTCAAAACTGGAAAGAAGCTTTCTGAGAAACTGCTCTGTGTTCTGTTAATTCATCTCACAGAGTTACATCTTTCCCTTCAAGAAGTCTTTCGCTAAGGCTGTTCTTGTGGAATTGGCAAAGGGATATTTGGAAGCCCATAGAGGGCTATGGTGAAAAAGGAAATATCTTCCGTTTAAAACTGGAAAGAAGCTTTCTGAGGAACTGCTCTGTGCTCTGTTAATTCATCTCACAGAGTTACATTTTTCCCTTCAAGAAGCCTTACGCTAAGACTGTTCTTGTGGAATTGGCAAAGGGATATTTGGAAGCCCGTAGAGGGCTATGGTGAAAAAGGAATTATCTTCCGCTCAAAACTGGAAAGAAGCTTTCTGAGAAACTGCTCTGTGTTCTGTTAATTCATCTCACAGAGTTACATCTTTCCCTTCAAGAAGCCTTTCGCTAAGGCTGTTCTTGTGGAATTGGCAAAGTCATATTTGGAGGCCCATAGAGGGCTATGGGGAAAAAGGAAATATCTTCCGTTCAAAACTGGAAAGAAGCTTTCTGAGAAACTGCTCTGTGTTCTGTAAATTCATCTCACAGAGTTACATCTTTCCCTTCAATGAGCCTTTCGCTAAGGCTGTTCTTGTGGAATTGGCAAGGGGATATTTGGAAGCCCATAGAGGGCTATGGTGAAAAAGGAAATATCTTCCGTTCAAAACTGGAAAGAAGCTTTCTGAGAAACTGCTCTGTGTTCTGTTAATTCATCTCACAGAGTTACATCTTTCCCTTCAAGAAGCCTTTCGCTAAGGCTGTTCTTGTGGAATTGGAAAAGGGGTATTTAGAAGCCCTTAGAGTTCTATGGTGAAAAAGGAAATATCTTCCGTTCAAAACTGGAAAGAAGCTTTCTGAGAAACTGCTCTGTGTTCTGTTAATTCATCTCACAGAGTTACATCTTTCCCTTCAAGAAGCCTTTCGCTAAGGCTGTTCTTGTGGAATTGGCAAAGGGATATTTCGAAGCCCATAGAGGGCTATGGTGAAAAAGGAAATATCTACCGTTCAAAACTGGAAAGAAGCTTTCTGAAAAACTGCTCTGTGTTCTGTTAATTCATCTCACAGAGTTACATCTTTCCCTTCAAGAAGCCTTTCGCTAAGGCTGTTCTTGTGGAATTGGGAAAGGGATTTTTGGAAGCCCATAGAGGGTTATGGTGAAAAAGGAAATATCTTCCGTTCAAAACTGGAAAGAAGCTTTCTGAGAAACTGCTCTGTGTTCTGTAAATTCATCTCACAGAGTTACATATTTCCCTTCAAGAAGCCTTTCGCTGAGGCTGTTCTGGTGGAATTGGCAAAGGGATATTTGGAAGCCCATAGAGGGCTATGGTGAAAAAGGAAATATCTTCCGTTCAAAACTGGAAAGAGGCTTTCTGAAGAAAAGCTCTGTGTTCTGTTAATTCATTTCACGGAGTTACATCTTTCCCTTCAAGAAGCCTTTCGCTAAGGCTGTTCTTGTGGAATTGGAAAAGGGATATTTAGAAGCCCATAGAGGGCTATGGTGAAAAAGGAAATATCTTCCGTTCAAAAATGGAAAGAAGCTTTCTGAGAAACTGCTCTGTGTTCTGTTAATTCATCTCACAGAGTTACATCTTTCCCTTCAAGAAGTCTTTCGCTAAGGCTGTTCTTGTGGAATTGGCAAAGGGATATTTGGAAGCCCATAGAGGGCTATGGTGAAAAAGGAAATATCTTCCGTTCATAACTGGAAAGAAGCTTTCTGAGAAACTGCTCTGTGTTCTGTTAATTCATATCACAGAGTTACCTCTTTCCCTTCAAGAAGCCTTTCGCTAAGGCTGTTCTTGTGGAATTGGCAAAGGGATATTTGGAAGCCCATAGAGGGCTATGGTGAAAAAGGAAATATCTTCAGTTCAAAACTGGAAAGAAGCTTTCTGAAAAACTGCTCTGTGTTCTGTTAATTCATCTCACAGAGTTACATCTTTCCCTTCAAGAAGCCTTTCGCTAAGGCTGTTCTTGTGGAATTGGAAAAGGGGTATTTAGAAGCTCTTAGAGTTCTATGGTGAAAAATGAAATATCTTCCGTTCAAAACTGGAAAGAAGCTTTCTGAGAGACTGCTCTGTGTTCTGTTAATTCATCTCACAGAGTTACATCTTTCCCTTCAAGAAGTCTTTCGCTAAGGCTGTTCTTGTGGAATTGGCAAAGGGATATTTGGAAGCCCATAGAGGGCTATGGTGAAAAAGGAAATATCTTCCGTTCAAAACTGGAAATAAGCTTTCTGAGAAACTGCTCTGTGTTCTGTTAATTCATATCACAGAGTTACCTCTTTCCCTTCAAGAAGCCTTTCGCTAAGGCTGTTCTTGTGGAATTGGCAAAGGGATATTTGGAAGCCCATAGAGGGCTATGGTGAAAAAGGAAATATCTTCCGTTCAAAACTGGAAAGAAGCTTTCTGAGAAACTGCTCTGTGTTCTGTTAATTCATCTCACAGAGTTACATCTTTCCCTTCAAGAAGTCTTTCGCTAAGTCTGTTCTTGTGGAATTGGCAAAGGGATATTTGGAAGCCCATAGAGGGCTATGGTGAAAAAGGAAATATCTTCCGTTTAAAACTGGAAAGAAGCTTTCTGAGAAACTGCTCTGTGTTCTGTTAATTCATCTCACAGAGTTACATCTTTCCCTTCAAGAAGCCTTTCGCTAAGGCTGTTCTTGTGGAATTGGCAACGGCATATTTGGAAGCCCATAGAGGGTTATGGTGAAAAAGGAAATATATTCCGTTCAAAACTGGAAGGAAGCTTTCTGAGAAACTTCTTTGTGTTCTCTTAATTCATCTCACAGAGTTACATCTTTCCCTTCAAGAAGCCTTACGCTAAGGCTGTTCTTGTGGAATTGGCAAAGGTATATTTGGAAGCCCGTAGAGGGCTATGGTGAAAAAGGAAATATCTTCCGCTCAAAACTGGAAAGAAGCTTTCTGAGAAACTGCTCTGTGTTCTGTTAATTCATCTCACAGAGTTACATCTTTCCCTTCAAGAAGCCTTTCGCTAAGGCTGTTCTTGTGGAATTGGCAAAGTCATATTTGGAAGCCCATAGAGGGCTATGGGGAAAAAGGAAATATCTTCCGTTCAAAACTGGAAAGAAGCTTTCTGAGAATCTGCTCTGTGTTCTGTTAATTCATATCACAGAGTTACCTCTTTCCCTTCAAGAAGCCTTTCGCTAAGGCTGTTCTTGTGGAATTGGCAAAGGGATATTTGGAAGCCCATAGAGGGCTATGGTGAAAAAGGAAATATCTTCCGTTCAAAACTGGAAAGAAGCTTTCTGAAAAACTGCTCTGTGTTCTGTTAATTCATCTCACAGAGTTACATCTTTCCCTTCAAGAAGCCTTTCGCTAAGGCTGTTCTTGTGGAATTGGAAAAGGGGTATTTAGAAGCCCATAGAGTTCTATGGTGAAAAAGGAAATATCTTCCGTTCAAAACTGGAAAGAAGCTTTCTGAGAAACTGCTCTGTGTTCTGTTAATTCATCTCACAGAGTTACATCTTTCCCTTCAAGAAGCCTTTCGCTAAGGCTGTTCTTGTGGAATTGGCAAAGTCATATTTGGAAGCCCATAGAGGGCTTTGGGGAAAAAGGAAATATCTTCCGTTCAAAACTGGAAAGAAGCTTTCTGAGAAACTGCTCTGTGTTCTGTAAATTCATCTCACAGAGTTACATCTTTCCCTTCAAGAAGCCTTTCGCTAAGGCTGTTCTTGTGGAATTGGCAAAGGGATATTTGGAAGCCCATAGAGGGCTATGGTGAAAAAGGAAATATCTTAAGTTCAAAACTGGAAAGAAGCTTTCTGAAGAACAGCTCTGTGTTCTGTTAATTCATCTCACAGAGTTACATCTTTCCCTTCAAGAAGCCTTTCGCTAAGGCTGTTCTTGTGCAATTGGAAAAGGGATATTTAGAAGCCCATAGAGGGCTATGGTGAAAAAGGAAATATCTTCCGTTCAAAAATGGAAAGAAGCTTTCTGAGAAACTGCTCTGTGTTCTGTTAATTCATCTCACAGAGTTACATCTTTCCCTTCAAGAAGTCTTTCGCTAAGGCTGTTCTTGTGGAATTGGCAAAGGGATATTTGGAAGCCCATAGAGGGCTATGGTGAAAAAGGAAATAACTTCCGTTCAAAACTGGAAAGAAGCTTTCTGAGAAACTGCTCTGTGTTCTGTTAATTCATATCACAGAGTTACATCTTTCCCTTCAAGAAGCCTTTCGCTAAGGCTGTTCTTCTGGAATTGGAAAAGGGGTATTTAGAATCCCATAGAGTTCTATGGTGAAAAAGGAAATATCTTCCGTTCAAAACTGGAAAGAAGCTTTCTGAGAAACTGCTCTGTGTTCTGTTAATTCATCTCACAGAGTTACATCTTTCCCTTCAAGAAGCCTTTCGCTAAGGCTGTTCTTGTGGAATTGGCAAAGGGATATTTGGAAGCCCATAGAGGGCTATGGTGAAAAAGGAAATAACTTCCGTTCAAAACTGGAAAGAAGCTTTCTGAGAAACTGCTCTGTGTTCTGTTAATTCATCTCACAGAGTTACATCTTTCCCTTCAAGAAGCCTTCCGCTAAGGCTGTTCTTGTGGAACTGGCAAAGGGATATTTGGAAGCCCATAGAGGGCTATGGTGAAAAAGGAAATATCTTCCGTTCAAAACTGGAAAGAAGCTTTCTGAGAAACTGCTCTGTGGTCGGTAATTTCATCTCACAGAGTTACATCTTTACCTTCAAGAAGCCTTTCGCTAAGGCTGTTCTTGTGGAATTGGCAAAGGGATATTTCGAAGCCCATAGAGGGCTATGGTGAAAAAGGAAATATCTTCCGCTCAAAACTGGAAAGAAGCTTTCTGAGAAACTGCTCTGTGTTCTGTTAATTCGTCTCACAGAGTTACATCTTTCCCTTCAAGAAGCCTTTCGCTAAGGCTGTTCTTGTGGAATTGGCAAAGTCATATTTGGAAGCCCATAGAGGGCTTTGGGGAAAAAGGAAATATCTTCCGTTTAAAACTGGAAAGAATCTTTCTGAGAAACTGCTCTGTGTTCTGTTAATTCATCTCACAGAGTTACATCTTTCCCTTCAAGAAGCCTTTCGCTAAGGCTGTTCTTGTGGAATTGGCAAAGGGATATTTGGAAGCCCATAGAGGGCTATTTTGAAAAAGGAAATATCTTCGGTTCAAAACTGGAAAGAAGCTTTCTGAGAAACTGCTCTGTGTTCTGTTAATTCATCTCATGGAGTTACATCTTTCCCTTCAAGAGGCCTTTCGCTAAGGCTGTTCTTGTGGAATTGGCAAAGGGATATTTGAAAGCCCATAGAGGGCTATGGTGAAAAAGGAACTATCTTCCGTTCAAAACTGGAAAGAAGCTTTCTGAGAAACTGCTCTGTGTTCTCTTAATTCATCTCACAGAGTTACATCTTTCCCTTCATGAAGCCTTTCGTAAGGCTGTTCTTGTGGAATTGGCAAAGGGATATTTGGAAGCCCATAGAGGGCTATGGTGAAAGAGGAAATATCTTCCGTTCAAAACTGGAAAGAAGCTTTCTGAGAAACTGCTCTGTGTTCTGTTAATTCATCTCACAGAGTTACATCTTTCCCTTCAAGAAGCCTTTCGCTAAGGCTGTTCTTGTGCAATTGGCAAAGGGATATTTGGAAGCCCATAGAGGGCTATGGTGAAAAAGGAAATATCTTCCGCTCAAAACTGGAAAGAAGCTTTCTGAGAAACTGCTCTGTGTTCTGTTAATTCATCTCACAGAGTTACATCTTTCCCTTCAAGAAGCCTTTCGCTAAGGCTGTTCTTGTGGAATTGGCAAAGTCATATTTGGAAGCCCATAGAGGGCTATGGGGAAAAAGGAAATATCTTCCGTTCAAAACTGGAAAGAAGCTTTCTGAGAATCTGCTCTGTGTTCTGTTAATTCATATCACAGAGTTACCTCTTTCCCTTCAAGAAGCCTTTCGCTAAGGCTGTTCTTGTGGAATTGGCAAAGGGATATTTGGAAGCCCATAGAGGGCTATGGTGAAAAAGGAAATATCTTCCGTTCAAAACTGGAAAGAAGCTTTCTGAAAAACTGCTCTGTGTTCTGTTAATTCATCTCACAGAGTTACATCTTTCCCTTCAAGAAGCCTTTCGCTAAGGCTGTTCTTGTGGAATTGGAAAAGGGGTATTTAGAAGCCCATAGAGTTCTATGGTGAAAAAGGAAATATCTTCCGTTCAAAACTGGAAAGAAGCTTTCTGAGAAACTGCTCTGTGTTCTGTTAATTCATCTCACAGAGTTACATCTTTCCCTTCAAGAAGCCTTTCGCTAAGGCTGTTCTTGTGGAATTGGCAAAGTCATATTTGGAAGCCCATAGAGGGCTTTGGGGAAAAAGGAAATATCTTCCGTTCAAAACTGGAAAGAAGCTTTCTGAGAAACTGCTCTGTGTTCTGTAAATTCATCTCACAGAGTTACATCTTTCCCTTCAAGAAGCCTTTCGCTAAGGCTGTTCTTGTGGAATTGGCAAAGGGATATTTGGAAGCCCATAGAGGGCTATGGTGAAAAAGGAAATATCTTAAGTTCAAAACTGGAAAGAAGCTTTCTGAAGAACAGCTCTGTGTTCTGTTAATTCATCTCACAGAGTTACATCTTTCCCTTCAAGAAGCCTTTCGCTAAGGCTGTTCTTGTGCAATTGGAAAAGGGATATTTAGAAGCCCATAGAGGGCTATGGTGAAAAAGGAAATATCTTCCGTTCAAAAATGGAAAGAAGCTTTCTGAGAAACTGCTCTGTGTTCTGTTAATTCATCTCACAGAGTTACATCTTTCCCTTCAAGAAGTCTTTCGCTAAGGCTGTTCTTGTGGAATTGGCAAAGGGATATTTGGAAGCCCATAGAGGGCTATGGTGAAAAAGGAAATAACTTCCGTTCAAAACTGGAAAGAAGCTTTCTGAGAAACTGCTCTGTGTTCTGTTAATTCATATCACAGAGTTACATCTTTCCCTTCAAGAAGCCTTTCGCTAAGGCTGTTCTTCTGGAATTGGAAAAGGGGGATTTAGAATCCCATAGAGTTCTATGGTGAAAAAGGAAATATCTTCCGTTCAAAACTGGAAAGAAGCTTTCTGAGAAACTGCTCTGTGTTCTGTTAATTCATCTCACAGAGTTACATCTTTCCCTTCAAGAAGCCTTTCGCTAAGGCTGTTCTTGTGGAATTGGCAAAGGGATATTTGGAAGCCCATAGAGGGCTATGGTGAAAAAGGAAATAACTTCCGTTCAAAACTGGAAAGAAGCTTTCTGAGAAACTGCTCTGTGTTCTGTTAATTCATCTCACAGAGTTACATCTTTCCCTTCAAGAAGCCTTCCGCTAAGGCTGTTCTTGTGGAACTGGCAAAGGGATATTTGGAAGCCCATAGAGGGCTATGGTGAAAAAGGAAATATCTTCCGTTCAAAACTGGAAAGAAGCTTTCTGAGAAACTGCTCTGTGGTCGGTAATTTCATCTCACAGAGTTACATCTTTACCTTCAAGAAGCCTTTCGCTAAGGCTGTTCTTGTGGAATTGGCAAAGGGATATTTCGAAGCCCATAGAGGGCTATGGTGAAAAAGGAAATATCTTCCGCTCAAAACTGGAAAGAAGCTTTCTGAGAAACTGCTCTGTGTTCTGTTAATTCGTCTCACAGAGTTACATCTTTCCCTTCAAGAAGCCTTTCGCTAAGGCTGTTCTTGTGGAATTGGCAAAGTCATATTTGGAAGCCCATAGAGGGCTTTGGGGAAAAAGGAAATATCTTCCGTTTAAAACTGGAAAGAATCTTTCTGAGAAACTGCTCTGTGTTCTGTTAATTCATCTCACAGAGTTACATCTTTCCCTTCAAGAAGCCTTTCGCTAAGGCTGTTCTTGTGGAATTGGCAAAGGGATATTTGGAAGCCCATAGAGGGCTATTTTGAAAAAGGAAATATCTTCGGTTCAAAACTGGAAAGAAGCTTTCTGAGAAACTGCTCTGTGTTCTGTTAATTCATCTCATGGAGTTACATCTTTCCCTTCAAGAGGCCTTTCGCTAAGGCTGTTCTTGTGGAATTGGCAAAGGGATATTTGAAAGCCCATAGAGGGCTATGGTGAAAAAGGAACTATCTTCCGTTCAAAACTGGAAAGAAGCTTTCTGAGAAACTGCTCTGTGTTCTCTTAATTCATCTCACAGAGTTACATCTTTCCCTTCATGAAGCCTTTCGTAAGGCTGTTCTTGTGGAATTGGCAAAGGGATATTTGGAAGCCCATAGAGGGCTATGGTGAAAAAGGAAATATCTTCCGTTCAAAACTGGAAAGAAGCTTTCTGAGAAACTGCTCTGTGTTCTGTTAATTCATCTCACAGAGTTACATCTTTCCCTTCAAGAAGCCTTTCGCTAAGGCTGTTCTTGTGCAATTGGCAAAGGGATATTTGGAAGCCCATAGAGGGCTATGGTGAAAAAGGAAATATCTTCCGTTCAAAACTGGAAAGAAGCTTTCTGAGAAACTGCTCTATGTTCTGTTAATTCATCTCACAGAGTTACATCTTTCCCTTCAAGAAGCCTTTCGCTAAGGCTGTTCTTGTGGAATTGGAAAAGGGGTATTTAGAAGCCCTTAGAGTTCTATGGTGAAAAAGGAAATATCTTCCGTTCAAAACTGGAAAGAAGCTTTCTGAGAAACTGCTCTGTGTTCTGTTAATTCATCTCACAGAGTTACATCTTTCCCTTCAAGAAGCCTTTCGCTAGGCCTGTTCTTGTGGAATTGGCAAAGGGATATTTCGAAGCCCATAGAGGGCTATGGTGAAAAAGGAAATATCTACCGTTCAAAACTGGAAAGAAGCTTTCTGAAAAACTGCTCTGTGTTCTGTTAATTCATCTCACAGAGTTACATCTTTCCCTTCAAGAAGCCTTTCGCTAAGGCTGTTCTTGTGGAATTGGCAAAGGGATTTTTGGAAGCCCATAGAGGGTTATGGTGAAAAAGGAAATATCTTCCGTTCAAAACTGGAAAGAAACTTTCTGAGAAACTGCTCTGTGTTCTGTAAATTCATCTCACAGAGTTACATCTTTCCCTTCAAGAAGCCTTTCGCTAAGGCTGTTCTTGTGGAATTGGCAAAGGGATATTTGGAAGCCCATAGAGGGCTATGGTGAAAAAGGAAATATCTTCCGTTCAAAACTGGAAAGAAGCTTTCTGAAGAAAAGCTCTGTGTTCTGTTAATTCATTTCACAGAGTTACATCTTTCCCTTCAAGAAGCCTTTCGCTAAGGCTGTTCTTGTGGAATTGGCAAAGGGATATTTGGAAGCCCATAGAGGGCTATGGTGAAAAAGGAAATATCTTCCGTTCAAAACTGGAAAGAAGCTTTCTGAGAAACTGCTCTGTGTTCTGTAAATTCATCTCACAGAGTTACATCTTTCCCTTCAAGAAGCCTTTCGCTAAGGCTGTTCTTGTGGAATTGGCAAAGGGATATTTGGAAGCCCATAGAGGGCTATGGTGAAAAAGGAAATATCTTCCGTTCAAAACTGGAAAGAAGCTTTCTGAAGAAAAGCTCTGTGTTCTGTTAATTCATTTCACAGAGTTACATCTTTCCCTTCAAGAAGCCTTTCGCTAAGGCTGTTCTTGTGGAATTGGAAAAGGGATATTTAGAAGCCCATAGAGGGCTATGGTGAAAAAGGAAATATCTTCCGTTCAAAAATGGAAAGAAGCGTTCTGAGAAACTGCTCTGTGTTCAGTTAATTCATCTCACAGAGTTACATCTTTCCCTTCAAGAAGTCTTTCGCTAAGGCTGTTCTTGTGGAATTGGCAAAGGGATATTTGGAAGCCCATAGAGGGCTATGGTGAAAAAGGAAATATCTTCAGTTCAAAACTGGAAAGAAGCTTTCTGAAAAACTGCTCTGTGTTCTGTTAATTCATCTCACAGAGTTACATCTTTCCCTTCAAGAAGCCTTTCGCTAAGGCTGTTCTTGTGGAATTGGAAAAGGGGTATTTAGAAGCTCTTAGAGTTCTATGGTGAAAAATGAAATATCTTCCGTTCAAAACTGGAAAGAAGCTTTCTGAGAAACTGCTCTGTGTTCTGTTAATTCATCTCACAGAGTTACATCTTTCCCTTCAAGAAGTCTTTCGCTAAGGCTGTTCTTGTGGAATTGGCAAAGGGATATTTGGAAGCCCATAGAGGGCTATGGTGAAAAAGGAAATATCTTCCGTTCAAAACTGGAAATAAGCTTTCTGAGAAACTGCTCTGTGTTCTGTTAATTCATATCACAGAGTTACCTCTTTCCCTTCAAGAAGCCTTTCGCTAAGGCTGTTCTTGTGGAATTGGCAAAGGGATATTTGGAAGCCCATAGAGGGCTATGGTGAAAAAGGAAATATCTTCCGTTCAAAACTGGAAAGAAGCTTTCTGAGAAACTGCTCTGTGTTCTGTTAATTCATCTCACAGAGTTACATCTTTCCCTTCAAGAAGTCTTTCGCTAAGTCTGTTCTTGTGGAATTGGCAAAGGGGTATTTGGAAGCCCATAGAGGGCTATGGTGAAAAAGGAAATATCTTCCGTTTAAAACTGGAAAGAAGCTTTCTGAGAAACTGCTCTGTGTTCTGTTAATTCATCTCACAGAGTTACATCTTTCCCTTCAAGAAGCCTTTCGCTAAGGCTGTTCTTGTGGAATTGGCAACGCCATATTTGGAAGCCCATAGAGGGTTATGGTGAAAAAGGAAATATATTCCGTTCAAAACTGGAAGGAAGCTTTCTGAGAAACTTCTTTGTGTTCTCTTAATTCATCTCACAGAGTTACATCTTTCCCTTCAAGAAGCCTTACGCTAAGGCTGTTCTTGTGGAATTGGCAAAGGTATATTTGGAAGCCCGTAGAGGGCTATGGTGAAAAAGGAAATATCTTCCGCTCAAAACTGGAAAGAAGCTTTCTGAGAAACTGCTCTGTGTTCTGTTAATTCATCTCACAGAGTTACATCTTTCCCTTCAAGAAGCCTTTCGCTAAGGCTGTTCTTGTGGAATTGGCAAAGTCATATTTGGAAGCCCATAGAGGGCTATGGGGAAAAAGGAAATATCTTCCGTTCAAAACTGGAAAGAAGCTTTCTGAGAATCTGCTCTGTGTTCTGTTAATTCATATCACAGAGTTACCTCTTTCCCTTCAAGAAGCCTTTCGCTAAGGCTGTTCTTGTGGAATTGGCAAAGGGATATTTGGAAGCCCATAGAGGGCTATGGTGAAAAAGGAAATATCTTCCGTTCAAAACTGGAAAGAAGCTTTCTGAAAAACTGCTCTGTGTTCTGTTAATTCATCTCACAGAGTTACATCTTTCCCTTCAAGAAGCCTTTCGCTAAGGCTGTTCTTGTGGAATTGGAAAAGGGGTATTTAGAAGCCCATAGAGTTCTATGGTGAAAAAGGAAATATCTTCCGTTCAAAACTGGAAAGAAGCTTTCTGAGAAACTGCTCTGTGTTCTGTTAATTCATCTCACAGAGTTACATCTTTCCCTTCAAGAAGCCTTTCGCTAAGGCTGTTCTTGTGGAATTGGCAAAGTCATATTTGGAAGCCCATAGAGGGCTTTGGGGAAAAAGGAAATATCTTCCGTTCAAAACTGGAAAGAAGCTTTCTGAGAAACTGCTCTGTGTTCTGTAAATTCATCTCACAGAGTTACATCTTTCCCTTCAAGAAGCCTTTCGCTAAGGCTGTTCTTGTGGAATTGGCAAAGGGATATTTGGAAGCCCATAGAGGGCTATGGTGAAAAAGGAAATATCTTAAGTTCAAAACTGGAAAGAAGCTTTCTGAAGAACAGCTCTGTGTTCTGTTAATTCATCTCACAGAGTTACCTCTTTCCCTTCAAGAAGCCTTTCGTAAGGCTGTTCTTGTGGAATTGGCAAAGGGATATTTGGAAGCCCATAGAGGGCTATGGTGAAAAAGGAAATATCTTCCGTTCAAAACTGGAAAGAAGCTTTCTGAGAAACTGCTCCGTGTTCTGTTAATTCATCTCACAGAGTTACATCTTTCCCTTCAAGAAGCCTTTCGCTAAGGCTGTTCTTGTGCAATTGGCAAAGGGATATTTGGAAGCCCATAGAGGGCTATGGTGAAAAAGGAAATATCTTCCGTTCAAAACTGGAAAGAAGCTTTCTGAGAAACTGCTCTGTGTTCTGTTAATTCATCTCACAGAGTTACATCTTTCCCTTCAAGAAGCCTTTCGCTAAGGCTGATCTTGTGCAATTGGCAAAGGGATATTTGGAAGCCCATAGAGGGCTATGGTGAAAAAGGAAATATCTTCCGTTCAAAACTGGAAAGAAGCATTCTGAGAAACTACTCTATGTTCTGTTAATTCATCTCACAGAGTTACATCTTTCCCTTCAAGAAGCCTTTCGCTAAGGCTGTTCTTGTGGAATTGGCAAAGGGATATTTGGAAGCCCATAGAGGGCTATGGTGAAAAAGGAAATATCTTCCGTTCAAAACTGGAAAGAAGCTTTCTGAGAAACTGCTCTGTGTTCTGTTAATTCATCTCACAGAGTTACATCTTTCCCTTCAAGAAGCCTTTCGCTTAGGCTGTTCTTGTGGAATTGGCAAAGTGATATTTGGAAGCCCATAGAGGGCTATGGTGAAAAAGGAAATATCTTCCGTTCAAAACTGGAAAGAAGCTTTCTGAAAAACTGCTCTGTGTTCTGTTAATTCATCTCACAGAGTTACATCTTTCCCTTCAAGAAGCCTTTCGCTAAGGCTGTTCTTGTGGAACTGGCAAAGGGATATTTGGAAGCCCATAGAGGGCTATGGTGAAAAAGGAAATATCTTCCGTTCAAAACTGGAAAGAAGCTTTCTGAGAAACTGCTCTGTGTTCGGTAAATTCATCTCACAGAGTTACATCCTTCCCTTCAAGAAGCCTTTCGCTAAGGGTGTTCTTGTGGAATTGGCAAAGGGATATTTCGAAGCCCATAGAGGGCTATGGTGAAAAAGGAACTATCTTCCGTTCAAAACTGGAAAGAAGCTTTCTGAGAAACTGCTCTGTGTTCTGTTAATTCATTTCACAGAGTTGCATCTTTCCCTTCAAGAAGCCTTTCGTAAGGCTGTTCTTGTGGAATTGGCAAAGGGATATTTGGAAGCCCATAGAGGGCTATGGTGAAAAAGGAAATATCTTCCGTTCAAAACTGGAAAGAAGCTTTCTGAGAAACTGCTCTGTGTTCTGTTAATTCATCTCACAGAGTTATATCTTTCCCTTCAAGAAGCCTTTCGCTAAGGCTGTTCTTGTGCAATTGGCAAAGGGATATTTGGAAGCCCATAGAGGGCTATGGTGAAAAAGGAAATATCTTCCGTTCAAAACTGGAAAGAAGCTTTCTGAGAAACTGCTCTGTGTTCTGTTAATTCATCTCACAGAGTTACATCTTTCCCTTCAGGAAGCCTTTCGCTAAGGCTGATCTTGTGCAATTGGCAAAGGGATATTTGGAAGCCCATAGAGGGCTATGGTGAAAAAGGAAATATCTTCCGTTCAAAACTGGAAAGAAGCTTTCTGAGAAACTGCTCTATGTTCTGTTAATTCATCTCACAGAGTTACATCTTTCCCTTCAAGAAGCCTTTCGCTAAGGCTGTTCTTGTGGAATTGGCAAAGTCATATTTGGAAGCCCATAGAGGGCTTTGGGGAAAAAGGAAATATCTTCCGTTCAAAACTGGAAAGAAGCTTTCTGAGAATCTGCTCTGTGTTCTGTTAATTCATATCACAGAGTAACCTCTTTCCCTTCAAGAAGCCTTTCGCTAAGGCTGTTCTTGTGGAATTGGCAAAGGGATATTTGGAAGCCCATAGAGGGATATGGTGAAAAAGGAAATATCTTCCGTTCAAAACTGGAAAGAAGCTTTCTGAAAAACTGCTCTGTGTTCTGTTAATTCATCTCACAGAGTTACATCTTTCCCTTCAAGAAGCCTTTCGCTAAGGCTGTTCTTGTGGAATTGGAAAAGGGGTATTTAGAAGCCCATAGATTTCTATGGTGAAAAAGGAAATATCTTCCGTTCAAAACTGGAAAGAAGCTTTCTGAGAAACTGCTCTGTGTTCTGTTAATTCATCTCACAGAGTTACATCTTTCCCTTCAAGAAGCCTTTCGCTAAGGCTGTTCTTGTGGAATTGGCAAAGGGATATTGGGAAGCCCATAGAGGGCTATGGTGAAAAAGGAAATATCTTCCGTTCAAAACTGGAAAGAAGCTTTCTGAGAAACTGCTCTGTGTTCTGTTAATTCATCTCACAGAGTTACATCTTTCCCTTCAAGAAGTCTTTCGCTAAGGCTGTTCTTGTGGAATTGGCAAAGGGATATTTGGAAGCCCATAGAGGGCTATGGTGAAAAAGGAAATATCTTCCGTTCAAAACTGGAAAGAAGCTTTCCGAGAAACTGCTCTGTGTTCTGTCAATTCATATCACAGAGTTACCTCTTTCCCTTCAAGAAGCCTTTCGCTAAGGCTCTTCTTGTGGAATTGGCAAAGGGATATTTGGAAGCCCATAGAGGGCTATGGTGAAAAAGGAAATATCTTCCGTTCAAAACTGAAAGAAGCTTTCTGAGAAACTGCTCTGTGTTCTGTTAATTCATCTCACAGAGTTACATCTTTCCCTTCAAGAAGTCTTTCGCTAAGGCTGTTCTTGTGGAATTGGCAAAGGGATATTTGGAAGCCCATAGAGGGCTATGGTGAAAAAGGAAATATCTTCCGTTTAAAACTGGAAAGAAGCTTTCTGAGAAACTGCTCTGTGCTCTGTTAATTCATCTCACAGAGTTACATCTTTCCCTTCAAGAAGCCTTACGCTAAGGCTGTTCTTGTGGAATTGGCAAAGGGATATTTGGAAGCCCGTAGAGGGCTATGGTGAAAAAGGAATTATCTTCCGCTCAAAACTGGAAAGAAGCTTTCTGAGAAACTGCTCTGTGTTCTGTTAATTCATCTCACAGAGTTACATCTTTCCCTTCAAGAAGCCTTTCGCTAAGGCTGTTCTTGTGGAATTGGCAAAGTCATATTTGGAAGCCCATAGAGGGCTATGGGGAAAAAGGAAATATCTTCCGTTCAAAACTGGAAAGAAGCTTTCTGAGAAACTGCTCTGTGTTCTGTTAATTCATCTCACAGAGTTACATCTTTCCCTTCAAGAAGCCTTTCGCTAAGGCTGTTCTAGTGGATTTGGAAAAGGGGTATTTAGAAGCCCTTAGAGTTCTATGGTGAAAAAGGAAATATCTTCCGTTCAAAACTGGAAAGAAGCTTTCTGAGAAACTGCTCTGTGTTCTGTTAATTCATCTCACAGAGTTACATCTTTCCCTTCAAGAAGCCTTTCGCTAAGGCTGTTCTTGTGGAATTGGCAAAGGGATATTTCGAAGCCCATCGAGGGCTATGGTGAAAAAGGAAATATCTACCGTTCAAAACTGGAAAGAAGCTTTCTGAAAAACTGCTCTGTGTTCTGTTAATTCATCTCACAGAGTTACATCTTTCCTTTCAAGAAGCCTTTCGCTAAGGCTGTTCTTGTGGAATTGGCAAAGGGATATTTGGAAGCCCATAGAGGGCTATGGTGAAAAAGGAAATATCTTCCGTTTAAAACTGGAAAGAAGCTTTCTGAGAAACTGCTCTGTGCTCTGTTAATTCATCTCACAGAGTTACATCTTTCCCTTCAAGAAGCCTTACGCTAAGGCTGTTCTTGTGGAATTGGCAAAGGGATATTTGGAAGCCCGTAGAGGGCTATGGTGAAAAAGGAATTATCTTCCGCTCAAAACTGGAAAGAAGCTTTCTGAGAAACTGCTCTGTGTTCTGTTAATTCATCTCACAGAGTTACATCTTTCCCTTCAAGAAGCCTTTCGCTAAGGCTGTTCTTGTGGAATTGGCAAAGTCATATTTGGAAGCCCATAGAGGGCTATGGGGAAAAAGGAAATATCTTCCGTTCAAAACTGGAAAGAAGCTTTCTGAGAAACTGCTCTGTGTTCTGTTAATTCATCTCACAGAGTTACATCTTTCCCTTCAAGAAGCCTTTCGCTAAGGCTGTTCTAGTGGAATTGGAAAAGGGATATTTCGAAGCCCATAGAGGGCTATGGTGAAAAAGGAAATATCTTCCGCTCAAAACTGGAAAGAAGCTTTCTGAGAAACTGCTCTGTGTTCTGTTAATTCATCTCACAGAGTTACATCTTTCCCTTCAAGAAGCCTTTCGCTAAGGCTGTTCTTGTGGAATTGGCAAAGGGATATTTGGAAGCCCATGGAGGGCTATGGTGAAAAAGGAAATATCTTCGGTTCAAAACTGGAAAGAAGCTTTCTAAGAAACTGCTCTGTGTTCTGTTAATTCATCTCATGTAGTTACATCTTTCCCTTCAAGAAGCCTTTCGCTAAGGCTGTTCTTGTGGAATTGGCAAAGGGATATTTGAAAGCCCATAGAGGGCTATGGTGAAAAAGGAACTATCTTCCGTTCAAAACTGGAAAGAAGCTTTCTGAGAAACTGCTCTGTGTTCTGTTAATTCATCTCACAGAGTTACATCTTTCCCTTCAAGAAGCCTTTCGTAAGGCTGTTCTTGTGGAATTGGCAAAGGGATATTTGGAAGCCCATAGAGGGCTATGGTGAAAAAGGAAATATCTTCCGTTCAAAACTGGAAAGAAGCTCTCTGAGAAACTGCTCTGTGTTCTGTTAATTCATCTCACAGAGTTACATCTTTCCCTTCAAGAAGCCTTTCGCTAAGGCTGTTCTTGTGCAATTGGCAAAGGGATATTTGGAAGCCCATAGAGGGCTATGGTGAAAAAGGAAATATCTTCCGTTCAAAACTGGAAAGAAGCTTTCTGAGAAACTGCTCTGTGTTCTGTTAATTCATCTCACAGAGTTACATCTTTCCCTTCAAGAAGCCTTTCGCTAAGGCTTATCTTGTGCAATTGGCAAAGGGATATTTGGAAGCCCATAGAGGGCTATGGTGAAAAAGGAAATATCTTCCGTTCAAAACTGGAAAGAAGCTTTCTGAGAAACTGCTCTATGTTCTGTTAATTCATCTCACAGAGTTACATCTTTCCCTTCAAGAAGCCTTTCGCTAAGGCTGTTCTTGTGGAATTGGCAAAGGGATATTTGGAAGCCCATAGAGGGCTATGGTGAAAAAGGAAATATCTTCCGTTCAAAACTGCAAAGAAGCTTTCTGAGAAACTGCTCTGTGTTCTGTTAATTCATCTCACAGAGTTACATCTTTCCCTTCAAGAAGCCTTTCGCTTAGGCTGTTCTTGTGGAATTGGCAAAGTGATATTTGGGGGCCCATAGAGGGCTATGGTGAAAAAGGAAATATCTACCGTTCAAAACTGTAAAGAAGCTTTCTGAAAAACTGCTCTGTGTTCTGTTAATTCATCTCACAGAGTTACATCTTTCCCTTCAAGAAGCCTTTCGCTAAGGCTGTTCTTGTGGAACTGGCAAAGGGATATTTGGAAGCCCTTAGAGGGCTATGGTGAAAAAGGAAATATCTTCCGCTCAAAACTGGAAAGAAGCTTTCTGAGAAACTGCTCTGTGTTCTGTTAATTCATCTCACAGAGTTACATCTTTCCCTTCAAGAAGCCTTTCGCTTAGGCTGTTCTTGTGGAATTGGCAAAGTCATATTTGGAAGCCCATAGAGGGCTTTGGGGAAAAAGGAAATATCTTCCGTTCAAAACTGGAAAGAAGCTTTCTGAGAAACTGCTCTGTGTTCTGTTAATTCATATCACAGAGTTACCTCTTTCCCTTCAAGAAGCCTTTCGCTAAGGCTGTTCTTGTGGAATTGGCAAAGGGATATTTGGAAGCCCATAGAGGGCTATGGTGAAAAAGGAAATATCTTAAGTTCAAAACTGGAAAGAAGCTTTCTGAAGAACAGCTCTGTGTTCTGTTAATTCATCTCACAGAGTTACATCTTTCCCTTCAAGAAGCCTTTCGCTAAGGCTGTTCTTGTGGAATTGGCAAAGTCATATTTGGAAGCTCATAGAGGGCTATGGTGAAAAAGGAAATATCTTCCGTTCAAAACTGGAAAAAGCTTTCTGAGAAACTGCTCTGTGTTCTGTAAATTCATCTCACAGAGTTATATCTTTCCCTTCAAGAAGCCTTTCGCTAAGGCTGTTCTTGTGGAAATGAAAAAGGGATATTTAGAAGCCCATAGAGGGCTATGGTGAAAAAGGAAATATCTTCCGTTCAAAACTGGAAAGAAGCTTTCTGAGAAACTGGTCTGTGTTCTGTTAATTCAACTCAGAGAGTTACATCTTTCCCTTCAAAAAGCCTTTCGCTAAGGCTGTTCTGGTGGAATTGGCAAAGGGATATTTGGAAACCCATAGAGGGCTATGGTGAAAAAGGAAATATCTTCCGTTCAAAACTGGAAAGAAGCTTTCTGAGAAACTGCTCTGTGTTCTGTTAATTCATCTCACAGACTTACATCTTTCCCTTCAAGAAGCCTTTCGCTAAGGCTATTCTTGTGGAATTGGCAAAGGGATATTTGGAAGCCCATAGAGGGCTATGGTGAAAAAGGAAATATCTTCCGTTCAAAACTGGAAAGAAGCTTTCTGAGAAACTGCTCTGTGTTCTGTTAATTCATCTCACAGAGTTACATCTTTCCCTTCAAGAAGCCTTTCGCTAAGGCTGTTCTTGTGGAATTGGCAAAGGGGTATTTGGAAGCCCATAGAGGGCTATGGTGAAAAAGGAAATATCTTCCGTTCAAAACTGGAAAGCAGCTTTCTGAGAAACTGCTCTGTGTTCTGTTAATTCATCTCACAGAGTTACATCTTTCCCTTCAAGAAGCCTTTCGCTAAGGCTGTTCTTGTGGTATTGCCAAAGGGATATTTCGAAGCCCATAGAGGGCTATGGTGAAAAAGGAAATATCTTCCGTTCAAACCTGGAAAGAAGCTTTCTGAGAAACTGCTCTGTGTTCTGTTAATTCATCTCACAGAGTTACATCTTTCCCTTCAAGAAGCCTTTCGCTAAGGCTGTTCTTGTGGAATTGGTAAAGGGATATTTGGAAGCCCATAGAGGGCTATGTTGAAAAAGGAAATATCTTCCGTTGAAAACTGGAAACAATCCTTCTGAGAAACTGCTCTGTGTTCTGTTAATTCATCTCACAGAGTTACATCTTTCCCTTCAAGAAGCCTTTCGCTAAGGCTGTTCTTGTGGAATTGGCAAAGGGATATTTGGAAGCCCGTAGAGTGCTATGGTGAAAAAGGAAAAATCTTCCGTTCAAAACTGGAAAGAAGCTTTCTGAGAAACTGCTCTGTGTTCTTTTAATTCATCTCACAGAGTTACATCTTTCCCTTCAAGAAGTCTTTCGCTAAGGCTGTTCTTGTGGAATTGGCAAAGGGATATTTGGAAGCCCATAGAGGGCTATGGTGAAAAAGGAAATATCTTCCGTTTAAAACTGGAAAGAAGCTTTCTGAGAAACTGCTCTGTGTTCTGTTAATTCATCTCACAGAGTTACATCTTTCCCTTCAAGAAGCCTTTCGCTAAGGCTGTTCTTGTGGAATTGGAAAAGGGATATTTGGAAGCCCATAGAGGGCTATGGTGAAAAAGGAAATATCTTCCGTTCAAAACTGGAAAGAAGCTTTCTGAGAAACTGCTCTGTGTTCTGTTAATTCATCTCACAGAGTTACATCTTTCCCTTCAAGAAGCCTTTCGCTAAGGCTGTTCTTGTGCAATTGGCAAAGGGATATTTGGAAGCCCATAGAGGGCTATGGTGAAAAAGGAAATATCTTCCGTTCAAAACTGGAAAGAAGCTTTCTGAGAAACTGCTCTATGTTCTGTTAATTCATCTCACAGAGTTACATCTTTCCCTTCAAGAAGTCTTTCGCTAAGGCTGTTCTTGTGGAATTGGCAAAGGGATATTTGGAAGCCCATAGAGGGCTATGGTGAAAAAGGAAATATCTTCCGTTCAAAACTGGAAAGAAGCTTTCTGAGAAACTGCTCTGTGTTCTG
The DNA here is from genome assembly GCF_047675955.1 of Chlorocebus sabaeus. Taxonomy (NCBI): domain Eukaryota; kingdom Metazoa; phylum Chordata; class Mammalia; order Primates; family Cercopithecidae; genus Chlorocebus; species Chlorocebus sabaeus. The sequence goes on along the minus strand of NW_027327925.1, from coordinate 1,353,117 downwards.
TTAATTCATCTCACAGAGTTAAATCTTTCCCTTCAAGAAGCCTTTCGCTAAGGCTGTTCTTGTGGAATTGGCAAAGTGATATTTGGAAGCCCATAGAGGGCTATGGTGAAAAAGGAAATATCTACCGTTCAAAACTGGAAAGAAGCTTTCTGAAAAACTGCTCTGTGTTCTGTTAATTCATCTCACAGAGTTACATCTTTCCCTTCAAGAAGCCTTTCGCTAAGGCTGTTCTTGTGGAACTGGCAAAGGGATATTTGGAAGCCCATAGAGGGCTATGGTGAAAAAGGAAATATCTTCCGTTCAAAACTGGAAAGAAGCTTTCTGAGAAACTGCTCTGTGTTCGGTAAATTCATCTCACAGAGTTACATCTTTACCTTCAAGAAGCCTTTCGCTAAGGCTGTTCTTGTGGAATTGGCAAAGGGATATTTCGAAGCCCATAGAGGGCTATGGTGAAAAAGGAAATATCTTCCGCTCAAAACTGGAAAGAAGCTTTCTGAGAAACTGCTCTGTGTTCTGTAAATTCATCTCACAGAGTTACATCTTTCCCTTCAAGAAGCCGTTCGCTAAGGCTGTTCTTGTGGAATTGGCAAAGTCGTATTTGGAAGCCCATAGAGGGATTTGGGGAAAAAGGAAATATCTTCCGTTTAAAACTGGAAAGAAGCTTTCTGAGAAACTGCTCTGTGTTCTGTTAATTCATCTCATGGAGTTACATCTTTCCCTTCAAGAAGCCTTTCGTTAAGGCTGTTCTTGTGCAATTGGCAAAGGGATATTTGGAAGCCCATAGAGGGCTATGGTGAAAAAGGAAATATCTTCCGTTCAAAACTGGAAAGAAGCTTTCTGAGAAACTGCTCTGTGTTCTGTTAATTCATCTCACAGAGTTACATCTTTCCTTTCAAGAAGCCTTTCGCTAAGGCTGATCTTGTGCAATTGCCAAAGGGATATTTGGAAGCCCATAGAGGGCTATGGTGAAAAAGGAAATATCTTCCGTTCAAAACTGGAAAGAAGCTTTCTGAGAAACTGCTCTATGTTTTGTTAATTCATCTCACAGAGTTACATCTTTCCCTTCAAGAAGCCTTTCGCTAAGGCTGTTCTTGTGGAATTGGCAAAGGGATATTTGGAAGCCCATAGAGGGCTATGGTGAAAAAGGAAATATCTTCCGTTCAAAACTGGAAAGAAGCTTTCTGAGAAACTGCTCTGTGTTCTGTTAATTCATCTCACAGAGTTACATCTTTCCCTTCAAGAAGCCTTTCGCTTAGGCTGTTCTTGTGGAATTGGCAAAGTGATATTTGGAGGCCCATAGAGGGCTATGGTGAAAAAGGAAATATCTACCGTTCAAAACTGGAAAGAAGCTTTCTGAAAAACTGCTCTGTGTTCTGTTAATTCATCTCACAGAGTTACATCTTTCCCTTCAAGAAGCCTTTCGCTAAGGCTGTTCTTGTGGAACTGGCAAAGGGATATTTGGAAGCCCATAGAGGGCTATGGTGAAAAAGGAAATATCTTCCGTTCAAAACTGGAAAGAAGCTTTCTGAGAAACTGCTCTGTGTTCGGTAAATTCATCTCACAGAGTTACATCTTCCCCTTCAAGAAGCCTTTCGCTAAGGCTGTTCTTGTGGAATTGGCAAAGGGATATTTCGAAGCCCATAGAGGGCTATGGTGAAAAAGGAAATATCTTCCGCTCAAAACTGGAAAGAAGCTTTCTGAGAAACTGCTCTGTGTTCTGTTAATTCATCTCACAGAGTTACATCTTTCCCTTCAAGAAGCCTTTCGCTAAGGCTGTTCTTGTGGAATTGGCAATGTCATATTTGGAAGCCCATAGAGGGCTTTGGGGAAAAAGGAAATATCTTCCGTTCAAAACTGGAAAGAAGCTTTCTGAGAAACTGCTCTGTGTTCTGTAAATTCATCTCACAGAGTTACATCTTTCCCTTCAAGAAGCCTTTCGCTAAGGCTGTTCTTGTGGAATTGGCAAAGGGATATTTGGAAGCCCATAGAGGGCTATGGTGAAAAAGGAAATATCTTAAGTTCAAAACTGGAAAGAAGCTTTCTGAAGAACAGCTCTGTGTTCTGTTAATTCATCTGACAGAGTTACATCTTTCCCTTCAAGAAGCCTTTCGCTAAGGCTGTTCTTGTGGAATTGGAAAAGGGATATTTAGAAGCCCATAGAGGGCTATGGTGAAAAAGGAAATATCTTCCGTTCAAAAATGGAAAGAAGCTTTCTGAGAAACTGCTCTGTGTTCTGTTAATTCATCTCACAGAGTTACATCTTTCCCTTCAAGAAGTCTTTCGCTAAGGCTGTTCTTGTGGAATTGGCAAAGGGATATTTGGAAGCCCATAGAGGGCTATGGTGAAAAAGGAAATAACTTCCGTTCAAAACTGGAAAGAAGCTTTCTGAGAGACTGCTCTGTGTTCTGTTAATTCATCTCACAGAGTTACCTCTTTCCATTCAAGAAGCCTTTCGCTAAGGCTGTTCTTGTGGAATTGGCAAAGGGATATTTGGAAGCCCATAGAGGGCTATGGTGAAAAAGGAAATATCTTCCGTTCAAAACTGGAAAGAAGCTTTCTGAAAAACTGCTCTGTGTTCTGTTAATTCATCTCACAGAGTTACATCTTTCCCTTCAAGAAGCCTTTCGCTAAGGCTGTTCTTCTGGAATTGGAAAAGGGGTATTTAGAAGCCCATAGAGTTCTATGGTGAAAAAGGAAATATCTTCCGTTCAAAACTGGAAAGAAGCTTTCTGAGAAACTGCTCTGTGTTCTGTTAATTCATCTCACAGAGTTACATCTTTCCCTTCAAGAAGCCTTTCGCTAAGGCTGTTCTTGTGGAATTGGCAAAGGGATATTTCGAAGCCCATAGAGGGCTATGGTGAAAAAGGAAATATCTTCCGTTCAAAACTGGAAAGAAGCTTTCTGAGAAACTGCTCTGTGTTCTGTTAATTCATCTCACAGAGTTACATCTTTGCCTTCAAGAAGTCTTTCGCTAAGGCTGTTCTTGTGGAATTGGCAAAGTGGTATTTGGAAGCCCATAGAGGGCTACGGTGAAAAAGGAAATATCTACCGTTCAAAACTGGAAAGAAGCTTTCTGAGAAACTGCTCTGTGTTCTGTTAATTCATCTCACAGAGTTACATCTTTCCCTTCAAGAAGCCTTTCGCTAAGGCTGTTCTTGTGGAACTGGCAAAGGGATATTTGGAAGCCCATAGAGTGCTATGGTGAAAAAGGAAATATCTTCCGTTCAAAACTGGAAAGAAGCTTTCTGAGAAACTGCTCTGTGTTCGGTAATTTCATCTCACAGAGTTACATCTTTACCTTCAAGAAGCCTTTCGCTAAGGCTGTTCTTGTGGAATTGGCAAAGGGATATTTCGAAGCCCATAGAGGGCTATGGTGAAAAAGGAAATATCTTCCGCTCAAAACTGGAAAGAAGCTTTCTGAGAAACTGCTCTGTGTTCTGTTAATTCATCTCACAGAGTTACATCTTTCCCTTCAAGAAGCCTTTCGCTAAGGCTGTTCTTGTGGAATTGGCAAAGTCATATTTGGAAGCCCATAGAGGTCTATGGTGAAAAAGGAAATATCTTCCGTTTAAAACTGGAAAGAATCTTTCTGAGAAACTGCTCTGTGTTCTGTTAATTCATCTCACAGAGTTACATCTTTCCCTTCAAGAAGCCTTTCGCTAAGGCTGTTCTTGTGGAATTGGCAAAGGGATATTTGGAAGCCCATAGAGGGCTATAGTGAAAAAGGAAATATCTTCGGTTCAAAACTGGAAAGAAGCTTTCTGAGAAACTGCTCTGTGTTCTGTTAATTCATCTCATGGAGTTACATCTTTCCCTTCAAGAAGCCTTTCGCTAAGGCTGTTCTTGTGGAATTGGCAAAGGGATATTTGAAAGCCCATAGAGGGCTATGGTGAAAAAGGAACTATCTTCCGTTCAAAACTGGAAAGAAGCTTTCTGAGAAACTGCTCTGTGTTCTGTTAATTCATCTCACAGAGTTACATCTTTCCCTTCATGAAGCCTTTCGTAAGGCTGTTCTTGTGGAATTGGCAAAGGGATATTTGGAAGCCCATAGAGGGCTATGGTGAAAAAGGAAATATCTTCCGTTCAAAACTGGAAAGAAGCTTTCTGAGAAACTGCTCTGTGTTCTGTTAATTCATCTCACAGAGTTACATCTTTCCCTTCAAGAAGCCTTTCGCTAAGGCTGTTCTTGTGCAATTGGCAAAGGGATATTTGGAAGCCCATAGAGGGCTATGGTGAAAAAGGAAATATCTTCCGTTCAAAACTGGAAAGAAGCTTTCTGAGAAACTGCTCTGTGTTCTGTTAATTCATCTCACAGAGTTACATCTTTCCCTTCAGGAAGCCTTTCGCTAAGGCTGATCTTGTGCAATTGGCAAAGGGATATTTGGAAGCCCATAGAGGGCTATGGTGAAAAAGGAAATATCTTCCGTTCAAAACTGGAAAGAAGCTTTCTGAGAAACTGCTCTATGTTCTGTTAATTCATCTCACAGAGTTACATCTTTCCCTTCAAGAAGCCTTTCGCTAAGGCTGTTCTTGTGGAATTGGCAAAGGGATATTTGGAAGCCCATAGAGGGCTATGGTGAAAAAGGAAATATCTTCCGTTCAAAACTGGAAAGAAGCTTTCTGAGAAACTGCTCTGTGTTCTGTTAATTCATCTCACAGAGTTACATCTTTCCCTTCAAGAAGCCTTTCGCTAAGGCTGTTCTTGTGGAATTGGCAAAGTGATATTTGGAGGCCCATAGAGGGCTATGGTGAAAAAGGAAATATCTACCGTTCAAAACTGGAAAGAAGCCTTCTGAAAAACTGCTCTGTGTTCTGTTAATTCATCTCACAGAGTTACATCTTTCCCTTCAAGAAGCCTTTCGCTAAGGCTGTTCTTGTGGAATTGGCAAAGTCATATTTGGAAGCCCATAGAGGGCTTTGGGGAAAAAGGAAATATCTTCCGTTCAAAACTGGAAAGAAGCTTTCTGAGAAACTGCTCTGTGTTCTGTAAATTCATCTCACAGAGTTACATCTTTCCCTTCAAGAAGCCTTTCGCTAAGGCTGTTCTTGTGGAATTGGCAAAGGGATATTTGGAAGCCCCTAGAGGGCTATGGTGAAAAAGGAAATATCTTAAGTTCAAAACTGGAAAGAAGCTTTCTGAAGAACAGCTCTGTGTTCTGTTCATTCATCTCACAGAGTTACATCTTTCCCTTCAAGAAGCCTTTCGCTAAGGCTGTTCTTGTGGAATTGGAAAAGGGATATTTAGAATCCCTTAGAGGGCTATGGTGAAAAAGGAAATATCTTCCGTTCAAAAATGCAAAGAAGCTTTCTGAGAAACTGCTCTGTGTTCTGTTAATTCACCTCACAGAGTTATATCTTTCCCTTCAAGAAGTCTTTCGCTAAGGCTGTTCTTGTGGAATTGGCAAAGGGATATTTGGAAGCCCATAGAGGGCTATGGTGAAAAAGGAAATATCTTCCGTTCAAAACTGGAAAGAAGCTTTCTGAGAAACTGCTCTGTGTTCTGTTAATTCATATCACAGAGTTACCTCTTTCCCTTCAAGAAGCCTTTCGCTAAGGCTGTTCTTGTGGAATTGGCAAAGGGATATTTGGAAGCCCCTAGAGGGCTATGGTGAAAAAGGAAATATCTTCCGTTCAAAACTGGAAAGAAGCTTTCTGAGAAACTGCTCTGTGTTCTGTTAATTCATCTCACAGAGTTACATCTTTCCCTTCAAGAAGTCTTTCGCTAAGGCTGTTCTTGTGGAATTGGCAAAGGGATATTTGGAAGCCCATAGAGGGCTATGGTGAAAAAGGAAATATCTTCCGTTTAAAACTGGAAAGAAGCTTTCTGAGGAACTGCTCTGTGCTCTGTTAATTCATCTCACAGAGTTACATCTTTCCCTTCAAGAAGCCTTACGCTAAGACTGTTCTTGTGGAATTGGCAAAGGGATATTTGGAAGCCCGTAGAGGGCTATGGTGAAAAAGGAATTATCTTCCGCTCAAAACTGGAAAGAAGCTTTCTGAGAAACTGCTCTGTGTTCTGTTAATTCATCTCACAGAGTTACATCTTTCCCTTCAAGAAGCCTTTCGCTAAGGCTGTTCTTGTGGAATTGGCAAAGTCATATTTGGAGGCCCATAGAGGGCTATGGGGAAAAAGGAAATATCTTCCGTTCAAAACTGGAAAGAAGCTTTCTGAGAAACTGCTCTGTGTTCTGTAAATTCATCTCACAGAGTTACATCTTTCCCTTCAATGAGCCTTTCGCTAAGGCTGTTCTTGTGGAATTGGCAAAGGGATATTTGGAAGCCCATAGAGGGCTATGGTGAAAAAGGAAATATCTTCCGTTCAAAACTGGAAAGAAGCTTTCTGAGAAACTGCTCTGTGTTCTGTTAATTCATCTCACAGAGTTACATCTTTCCCTTCAAGAAGCCTTTCGCTAAGGCTGTTCTTGTGGAATTGGAAAAGGGGTATTTAGAAGCCCTTAGAGTTCTATGGTGAAAAAGGAAATATCTTCCGTTCAAAACTGGAAAGAAGCTTTCTGAGAAACTGCTCTGTGTTCTGTTAATTCATCTCACAGAGTTACATCTTTCCCTTCAAGAAGCCTTTCGCTAAGGCTGTTCTTGTGGAATTGGCAAAGGGATATTTCGAAGCCCATAGAGGGCTATGGTGAAAAAGGAAATATCTACCGTTCAAAACTGGAAAGAAGCTTTCTGAAAAACTGCTCTGTGTTCTGTTAATTCATCTCACAGAGTTACATCTTTCCCTTCAAGAAGCCTTTCGCTAAGGCTGTTCTTGTGGAATTGGCAAAGGGATTTTTGGAAGCCCATAGAGGGTTATGGTGAAAAAGGAAATATCTTCCGTTCAAAACTGGAAAGAAGCTTTCTGAGAAACTGCTCTGTGTTCTGTAAATTCATCTCACAGAGTTACATATTTCCCTTCAAGAAGCCTTTCGCTGAGGCTGTTCTGGTGGAATTGGCAAAGGGATATTTGGAAGCCCATAGAGGGCTATGGTGAAAAAGGAAATATCTTCCGTTCAAAACTGGAAAGAGGCTTTCTGAAGAAAAGCTCTGTGTTCTGTTAATTCATTTCACGGAGTTACATCTTTTCCTTCAAGAAGCCTTTCGCTAAGGCTGTTCTTGTGGAATTGGAAAAGGGATATTTAGAAGCCCATAGAGGGCTATGGTGAAAAAGGAAATATCTTCCGTTCAAAAATGGAAAGAAGCTTTCTGAGAAACTGCTCTGTGTTCTGTTAATTCATCTCACAGAGTTACATCTTTCCCTTCAAGAAGTCTTTCGCTAAGGCTGTTCTTGTGGAATTGGCAAAGGGATATTTGGAAGCCCATAGAGGGCTATGGTGAAAAAGGAAATATCTTCCGTTCATAACTGGAAAGAAGCTTTCTGAGAAACTGCTCTGTGTTCTGTTAATTCATATCACAGAGTTACCTCTTTCCCTTCAAGAAGCCTTTCGCTAAGGCTGTTCTTGTGGAATTGGCAAAGGGATATTTGGAAGCCCATAGAGGGCTATGGTGAAAAAGGAAATATCTTCAGTTCAAAACTGGAAAGAAGCTTTCTGAAAAACTGCTCTGTGTTCTGTTAATTCATCTCACAGAGTTACATCTTTCCCTTCAAGAAGCCTTTCGCTAAGGCTGTTCTTGTGGAATTGGAAAAGGGGTATTTAGAAGCTCTTAGAGTTCTATGGTGAAAAATGAAATATCTTCCGTTCAAAACTGGAAAGAAGCTTTCTGAGAAACTGCTCTGTGTTCTGTTAATTCATCTCACAGAGTTACATCTTTCCCTTCAAGAAGTCTTTCGCTAAGGCTGTTCTTGTGGAATTGGCAAAGGGATATTTGGAAGCCCATAGAGGGCTATGGTGAAAAAGGAAATATCTTCCGTTCAAAACTGGAAATAAGCTTTCTGAGAAACTGCTCTGTGTTCTGTTAATTCATATCACAGAGTTACCTCTTTCCCTTCAAGAAGCCTTTCGCTAAGGCTGTTCTTGTGGAATTGGCAAAGGGATATTTGGAAGCCCATAGAGGGCTATGGTGAAAAAGGAAATATCTTCCGTTCAAAACTGGAAAGAAGCTTTCTGAGAAACTGCTCTGTGTTCTGTTAATTCATCTCACAGAGTTACATCTTTCCCTTCAAGAAGTCTTTCGCTAAGTCTGTTCTTGTGGAATTGGCAAAGGGATATTTGGAAGCCCATAGAGGGCTATGGTGAAAAAGGAAATATCTTCCGTTTAAAACTGGAAAGAAGCTTTCTGAGAAACTGCTCTGTGTTCTGTTAATTCATATCACAGAGTTACATCTTTCCCTTCAAGAAGCCTTTCGCTAAGGCTGTTCTTGTGGAATTGGCAACGGCATATTTGGAAGCCCATAGAGGGTTATGGTGAAAAAGGAAATATATTCCGTTCAAAACTGGAAGGAAGCTTTCTGAGAAACTTCTTTGTGTTCTCTTAATTCATCTCACAGAGTTACATCTTTCCCTTCAAGAAGCCTTACGCTAAGGCTGTTCTTGTGGAATTGGCAAAGGTATATTTGGAAGCCCGTAGAGGGCTATGGTGAAAAAGGAAATATCTTCCGCTCAAAACTGGAAAGAAGCTTTCTGAGAAACTGCTCTGTGTTCTGTTAATTCATCTCACAGAGTTACATCTTTCCCTTCAAGAAGCCTTTCGCTAAGGCTGTTCTTGTGGAATTGGCAAAGTCATATTTGGAAGCCCATAGAGGGCTATGGGGAAAAAGGAAATATCTTCCGTTCAAAACTGGAAAGAAGCTTTCTGAGAATCTGCTCTGTGTTCTGTTAATTCATATCACAGAGTTACCTCTTTCCCTTCAAGAAGCCTTTCGCTAAGGCTGTTCTTGTGGAATTGGCAAAGGGATATTTGGAAGCCCATAGAGGGCTATGGTGAAAAAGGAAATATCTTCCGTTCAAAACTGGAAAGAAGCTTTCTGAAAAACTGCTCTGTGTTCTGTTAATTCATCTCACAGAGTAACATCTTTCCCTTCAAGAAGCCTTTCGCTAAGGCTGTTCTTGTGGAATTGGAAAAGGGGTATTTAGAAGCCCATAGAGTTCTATGGTGAAAAAGGAAATATCTTCCGTTCAAAACTGGAAAGAAGCTTTCTGAGAAACTGCTCTGTGTTCTGTTAATTCATCTCACAGAGTTACATCTTTCCCTTCAAGAAGCCTTTCGCTAAGGCTGTTCTTGTGGAATTGGCAAAGTCATATTTGGAAGCCCATAGAGGGCTTTGGGGAAAAAGGAAATATCTTCCGTTCAAAACTGGAAAGAAGCTTTCTGAGAAACTGCTCTGTGTTCTGTAAATTCATCTCACAGAGTTACATCTTTCCCTTCAAGAAGCCTTTCGCTAAGGCTGTTCTTGTGGAATTGGCAAAGGGATATTTGGAAGCCCATAGAGGGCTATGGTGAAAAAGGAAATATCTTAAGTTCAAAACTGGAAAGAAGCTTTCTGAAGAACAGCTCTGTGTTCTGTTAATTCATCTCACAGAGTTACATCTTTCCCTTCAAGAAGCCTTTCGCTAAGGCTGTTCTTGTGCAATTGGAAAAGGGATATTTAGAAGCCCATAGAGGGCTATGGTGAAAAAGGAAATATCTTCCGTTCAAAAATGGAAAGAAGCTTTCTGAGAAACTGCTCTGTGTTCTGTTAATTCATCTCACAGAGTTACATCTTTCCCTTCAAGAAGTCTTTCGCTAAGGCTGTTCTTGTGGAATTGGCAAAGGGATATTTGGAAGCCCATAGAGGGCTATGGTGAAAAAGGAAATAACTTCCGTTCAAAACTGGAAAGAAGCTTTCTGAGAAACTGCTCTGTGTTCTGTTAATTCATATCACAGAGTTACATCTTTCCCTTCAAGAAGCCTTTCGCTAAGGCTGTTCTTGTGGAATTGGCAAAGGGATATTTGGAAGCCCATAGAGGGCTATGGTGAAAAAGGAAATATCTTCCGTTCAAAACTGGAAAGAAGCTTTCTGAAAAACTGCTCTGTGTTCTGTTAATTCATCTCACAGAGTTACATCTTTCCCTTCAAGAAGCCTTTCGCTAAGGCTGTTCTTCTGGAATTGGAAAAGGTGTATTTAGAATCCCATAGAGTTCTATGGTGAAAAAGGAAATATCTTCCGTTCAAAACTGGAAAGAAGCTTTCTGAGAAACTGCTCTGTGTTCTGTTAATTCGTCTCACAGAGTTACATCTTTCCCTTCAAGAAGCCTTTCGCTAAGGCTGTTCTTGTGGAATTGGCAAAGTCATATTTGGAAGCCCATAGAGGGCTTTGGGGAAAAAGGAAATATCTTCCGTTTAAAACTGGAAAGAATCTTTCTGAGAAACTGCTCTGTGTTCTGTTAATTCATCTCACAGAGTTACATCTTTCCCTTCAAGAAGCCTTTCGCTAAGGCTGTTCTTGTGGAATTGGCAAAGGGATATTTGGAAGCCCATAGAGGGCTATTTTGAAAAAGGAAATATCTTCGGTTCAAAACTGGAAAGAAGCTTTCTGAGAAACTGCTCTGTGTTCTGTTAATTCATCTCATGGAGTTACATCTTTCCCTTCAAGAGGCCTTTCGCTAAGGCTGTTCTTGTGGAATTGGCAAAGGGATATTTGAAAGCCCATAGAGGGCTATGGTGAAAAAGGAACTATCTTCCGTTCAAAACTGGAAAGAAGCTTTCTGAGAAACTGCTCTGTGTTCTGTTAATTCATCTCACAGAGTTACATCTTTCCCTTCATGAAGCCTTTCGTAAGGCTGTTCTTGTGGAATTGGCAAAGGGATATTTGGAAGCCCATAGAGGGCTATGGTGAAAAAGGAAATATCTTCCGTTCAAAACTGGAAAGAAGCTTTCTGAGAAACTGCTCTGTGTTCTGTTAATTCATCTCACAGAGTTACATCTTTCCCTTCAAGAAGCCTTTCGCTAAGGCTGTTCTTGTGCAATTGGCAAAGGGATATTTGGAAGCCCATAGAGGGCTATGGTGAAAAAGGAAATATCTTCCGTTCAAAACTGGAAAGAAGCTTTCTGAGAAACTGCTCTATGTTCTGTTAATTCATCTCACAGAGTTACATCTTTCCCTTCAAGAAGCCTTTCGCTAAGGCTGTTCTTGTGGAATTGGAAAAGGGGTATTTAGAAGCCCTTAGAGTTCTATGGTGAAAAAGGAAATATCTTCCGTTCAAAACTGGAAAGAAGCTTTCTGAGAAACTGCTCTGTGTTCTGTTAATTCATCTCACAGAGTTACATCTTTCCCTTCAAGAAGCCTTTCGCTAGGCCTGTTCTTGTGGAATTGGCAAAGGGATATTTCGAAGCCCATAGAGGGCTATGGTGAAAAAGGAAATATCTACCGTTCAAAACTGGAAAGAAGCTTTCTGAAAAACTGCTCTGTGTTCTGTTAATTCATCTCACAGAGTTACATCTTTCCCTTCAAGAAGCCTTTCGCTAAGGCTGTTCTTGTGGAATTGGCAAAGGGATTTTTGGAAGCCCATAGAGGGTTATGGTGAAAAAGGAAATATCTTCCGTTCAAAACTGGAAAGAAACTTTCTGAGAAACTGCTCTGTGTTCTGTAAATTCATCTCACAGAGTTACATCTTTCCCTTCAAGAAGCCTTTCGCTAAGGCTGTTCTTGTGGAATTGGCAAAGGGATATTTGGAAGCCCATAGAGGGCTATGGTGAAAAAGGAAATATCTTCCGTTCAAAACTGGAAAGAAGCTTTCTGAAGAAAAGCTCTGTGTTCTGTTAATTCATTTCACAGAGTTACATCTTTCCCTTCAAGAAGCCTTTCGCTAAGGCTGTTCTTGTGGAATTGGAAAAGGGATATTTAGAAGCCCATAGAGGGCTATGGTGAAAAAGGAAATATCTTCCGTTCAAAAATGGAAAGAAGCGTTCTGAGAAACTGCTCTGTGTTCTGTTAATTCATCTCACAGAGTTACATCTTTCCCTTCAATGAGCCTTTCGCTAAGGCTGTTCTTGTGGAATTGGCAAAGGGATATTTGGAAGCCCATAGAGGGCTATGGTGAAAAAGGAAATATCTTCCGTTCAAAACTGGAAAGAAGCTTTCTGAGAAACTGCTCTGTGTTCTGTTAATTCATCTCACAGAGTTACATCTTTCCCTTCAAGAAGCCTTTCGCTAAGGCTGTTCTTGTGGAATTGGAAAAGGGGTATTTAGAAGCCCTTAGAGTTCTATGGTGAAAAAGGAAATATCTTCCGTTCAAAACTGGAAAGAAGCTTTCTGAGAAACTGCTCTGTGTTCTGTTAATTCATCTCACAGAGTTACATCTTTCCCTTCAAGAAGCCTTTCGCTAAGGCTGTTCTTGTGGAATTGGCAAAGGGATATTTCGAAGCCCATAGAGGGCTATGGTGAAAAAGGAAATATCTACCGTTCAAAACTGGAAAGAAGCTTTCTGAAAAACTGCTCTGTGTTCTGTTAATTCATCTCACAGAGTTACATCTTTCCCTTCAAGAAGCCTTTCGCTAAGGCTGTTCTTGTGGAATTGGCAAAGGGATTTTTGGAAGCCCATAGAGGGTTATGGTGAAAAAGGAAATATCTTCCGTTCAAAACTGGAAAGAAGCTTTCTGAGAAACTGCTCTGTGTTCTGTAAATTCATCTCACAGAGTTACATATTTCCCTTCAAGAAGCCTTTCGCTGAGGCTGTTCTGGTGGAATTGGCAAAGGGATATTTGGAAGCCCATAGAGGGCTATGGTGAAAAAGGAAATATCTTCCGTTCAAAACTGGAAAGAGGCTTTCTGAAGAAAAGCTCTGTGTTCTGTTAATTCATTTCACGGAGTTACATCTTTTCCTTCAAGAAGCCTTTCGCTAAGGCTGTTCTTGTGGAATTGGAAAAGGGATATTTAGAAGCCCATAGAGGGCTATGGTGAAAAAGGAAATATCTTCCGTTCAAAAATGGAAAGAAGCTTTCTGAGAAACTGCTCTGTGTTCTGTTAATTCATCTCACAGAGTTACATCTTTCCCTTCAAGAAGTCTTTCGCTAAGGCTGTTCTTGTGGAATTGGCAAAGGGATATTTGGAAGCCCATAGAGGGCTATGGTGAAAAAGGAAATATCTTCCGTTCATAACTGGAAAGAAGCTTTCTGAGAAACTGCTCTGTGTTCTGTTAATTCATATCACAGAGTTACCTCTTTCCCTTCAAGAAGCCTTTCGCTAAGGCTGTTCTTGTGGAATTGGCAAAGGGATATTTGGAAGCCCATAGAGGGCTATGGTGAAAAAGGAAATATCTTCCGTTCAAAACTGGAAATAAGCTTTCTGAGAAACTGCTCTGTGTTCTGTTAATTCATATCACAGAGTTACCTCTTTCCCTTCAAGAAGCCTTTCGCTAAGGCTGTTCTTGTGGAATTGGCAAAGGGATATTTGGAAGCCCATAGAGGGCTATGGTGAAAAAGGAAATATCTTCCGTTCAAAACTGGAAAGAAGCTTTCTGAGAAACTGCTCTGTGTTCTGTTAATTCATCTCACAGAGTTACATCTTTCCCTTCAAGAAGTCTTTCGCTAAGTCTGTTCTTGTGGAATTGGCAAAGGGATATTTGGAAGCCCATAGAGGGCTATGGTGAAAAAGGAAATATCTTCCGTTTAAAACTGGAAAGAAGCTTTCTGAGAAACTGCTCTGTGTTCTGTTAATTCATCTCACAGAGTTACATCTTTCCCTTCAAGAAGCCTTTCGCTAAGGCTGTTCTTGTGGAATTGGCAACGGCATATTTGGAAGCCCATAGAGGGTTATGGTGAAAAAGGAAATATATTCCGTTCAAAACTGGAAGGAAGCTTTCTGAGAAACTTCTTTGTGTTCTCTTAATTCATCTCACAGAGTTACATCTTTCCCTTCAAGAAGCCTTACGCTAAGGCTCTTCTTGTGGAATTGGCAAAGGTATATTTGGAAGCCCGTAGAGGGCTATGGTGAAAAAGGAAATATCTTCCGCTCAAAACTGGAAAGAAGCTTTCTGAGAAACTGCTCTGTGTTCTGTTAATTCATCTCACAGAGTTACATCTTTCCCTTCAAGAAGCCTTTCGCTAAGGCTGTTCTTGTGGAATTGGCAAAGTCATATTTGGAAGCCCATAGAGGGCTATGGGGAAAAAGGAAATATCTTCCGTTCAAAACTGGAAAGAAGCTTTCTGAGAATCTGCTCTGTGTTCTGTTAATTCATATCACAGAGTTACCTCTTTCCCTTCAAGAAGCCTTTCGCTAAGGCTGTTCTTGTGGAATTGGCAAAGGGATATTTGGAAGCCCATAGAGGGCTATGGTGAAAAAGGAAATATCTTCCGTTCAAAACTGGAAAGAAGCTTTCTGAAAAACTGCTCTGTGTTCTGTTAATTCATCTCACAGAGTAACATCTTTCCCTTCAAGAAGCCTTTCGCTAAGGCTGTTCTTGTGGAATTGGAAAAGGGGTATTTAGAAGCCCATAGAGTTCTATGGTGAAAAAGGAAATATCTTCCGTTCAAAACTGGAAAGAAGCTTTCTGAGAAACTGCTCTGTGTTCTGTTAATTCATCTCACAGAGTTACATCTTTCCCTTCAAGAAGCCTTTCGCTAAGGCTGTTCTTGTGGAATTGGCAAAGTCATATTTGGAAGCCCATAGAGGGCTTTGGGGAAAAAGGAAATATCTTCCGTTCAAAACTGGAAAGAAGCTTTCTGAGAAACTGCTCTGTGTTCTGTAAATTCATCTCACAGAGTTACATCTTTCCCTTCAAGAAGCCTTTCGCTAAGGCTGTTCTTGTGGAATTGGCAAAGGGATATTTGGAAGCCCATAGAGGGCTATGGTGAAAAAGGAAATATCTTAAGTTCAAAACTGGAAAGAAGCTTTCTGAAGAACAGCTCTGTGTTCTGTTAATTCATCTCACAGAGTTACATCTTTCCCTTCAAGAAGCCTTTCGCTAAGGCTGTTCTTGTGCAATTGGAAAAGGAATATTTAGAAGCCCATAGAGGGCTATGGTGAAAAAGGAAATATCTTCCGTTCAAAAATGGAAAGAAGCTTTCTGAGAAACTGCTCTGTGTTCTGTTAATTCATCTCACAGAGTTACATCTTTCCCTTCAAGAAGTCTTTCGCTAAGGCTGTTCTTGTGGAATTGGCAAAGGGATATTTGGAAGCCCATAGAGGGCTATGGTGAAAAAGGAAATAACTTCCGTTCAAAACTGGAAAGAAGCTTTCTGAGAAACTGCTCTGTGTTCTGTTAATTCATATCACAGAGTTACATCTTTCCCTTCAAGAAGCCTTTCGCTAAGGCTGTTCTTGTGGAATTGGCAAAGGGATATTTGGAAGCCCATAGAGGGCTATGGTGAAAAAGGAAATATCTTCCGTTCAAAACTGGAAAGAAGCTTTCTGAAAAACTGCTCTGTGTTCTGTTAATTCATCTCACAGAGTTACATCTTTCCCTTCAAGAAGCCTTTCGCTAAGGCTGTTCTTCTGGAATTGGAAAAGGTGTATTTAGAATCCCATAGAGTTCTATGGTGAAAAAGGAAATATCTTCCGTTCAAAACTGGAAAGAAGCTTTCTGAGAAACTGCTCTGTGTTCTGTTAATTCGTCTCACAGAGTTACATCTTTCCCTTCAAGAAGCCTTTCGCTAAGGCTGTTCTTGTGGAATTGGCAAAGTCATATTTGGAAGCCCATAGAGGGCTTTGGGGAAAAAGGAAATATCTTCCGTTTAAAACTGGAAAGAATCTTTCTGAGAAACTGCTCTGTGTTCTGTTAATTCATCTCACAGAGTTACATCTTTCCCTTCAAGAAGCCTTTCGCTAAGGCTGTTCTTGTGGAATTGGCAAAGGGATATTTGGAAGCCCATAGAGGGCTATTTTGAAAAAGGAAATATCTTCGGTTCAAAACTGGAAAGAAGCTTTCTGAGAAACTGCTCTGTGTTCTGTTAATTCATCTCATGGAGTTACATCTTTCCCTTCAAGAGGCCTTTCGCTAAGGCTGTTCTTGTGGAATTGGCAAAGGGATATTTGAAAGCCCATAGAGGGCTATGGTGAAAAAGGAACTATCTTCCGTTCAAAACTGGAAAGAAGCTTTCTGAGAAACTGCTCTGTGTTCTGTTAATTCATCTCACAGAGTTACATCTTTCCCTTCATGAAGCCTTTCGTAAGGCTGTTCTTGTGGAATTGGCAAAGGGATATTTGGAAGCCCATAGAGGGCTATGGTGAAAAAGGAAATATCTTCCGTTCAAAACTGGAAAGAAGCTTTCTGAGAAACTGCTCTGTGTTCTGTTAATTCATCTCACAGAGTTACATCTTTCCCTTCAAGAAGCCTTTCGCTAAGGCTGTTCTTGTGCAATTGGCAAAGGGATATTTGGAAGCCCATAGAGGGCTATGGTGAAAAAGGAAATATCTTCCGTTCAAAACTGGAAAGAAGCTTTCTGAGAAACTGCTCTATGTTCTGTTAATTCATCTCACAGAGTTACATCTTTCCCTTCAAGAAGCCTTTCGCTAAGGCTGTTCTTGTGGAATTGGAAAAGGGGTATTTAGAAGCCCTTAGAGTTCTATGGTGAAAAAGGAAATATCTTCCGTTCAAAACTGGAAAGAAGCTTTCTGAGAAACTGCTCTGTGTTCTGTTAATTCATCTCACAGAGTTACATCTTTCCCTTCAAGAAGCCTTTCGCTAGGCCTGTTCTTGTGGAATTGGCAAAGGGATATTTCGAAGCCCATAGAGGGCTATGGTGAAAAAGGAAATATCTACCGTTCAAAACTGGAAAGAAGCTTTCTGAAAAACTGCTCTGTGTTCTGTTAATTCATCTCACAGAGTTACATCTTTCCCTTCAAGAAGCCTTTCGCTAAGGCTGTTCTTGTGGAATTGGCAAAGGGATTTTTGGAAGCCCATAGAGGGTTATGGTGAAAAAGGAAATATCTTCCGTTCAAAACTGGAAAGAAACTTTCTGAGAAACTGCTCTGTGTTCTGTAAATTCATCTCACAGAGTTACATCTTTCCCTTCAAGAAGCCTTTCGCTAAGGCTGTTCTTGTGGAATTGGCAAAGGGATATTTGGAAGCCCATAGAGGGCTATGGTGAAAAAGGAAATATCTTCCGTTCAAAACTGGAAAGAAGCTTTCTGAAGAAAAGCTCTGTGTTCTGTTAATTCATTTCACAGAGTTACATCTTTCCCTTCAAGAAGCCTTTCGCTAAGGCTGTTCTTGTGGAATTGGAAAAGGGATATTTAGAAGCCCATAGAGGGCTATGGTGAAAAAGGAAATATCTTCCGTTCAAAAATGGAAAGAAGCGTTCTGAGAAACTGCTCTGTGTTCTGTTAATTCATCTCACAGAGTTACATCTTTCCCTTCAAGAAGTCTTTCGCTAAGGCTGTTCTTGTGGAATTGGCAAAGGGATATTTGGAAGCCCATAGAGGGCTATGGTGAAAAAGGAAATATCTTCCGTTCAAAACTGGAAAGAAGCTTTCTGAGAAACTGCTCTGTGTTCTGTAAATTCATCTCACAGAGTTACATCTTTCCCTTCAAGAAGCCTTTCGCTAAGGCTGTTCTTGTGGAATTGGCAAAGGGATATTTGGAAGCCCATAGAGGGCTATGGTGAAAAAGGAAATATCTTCCGTTCAAAATTGGAAAGAAGCTTTCTGAAGAAAAGCTCTGTGTTCTGTTAATTCATTTCACAGAGTTACATCTTTCCCTTCAAGAAGCCTTTCGCTAAGGCTGTTCTTGTGGAATTGGAAAAGGGATATTTAGAAGCCCATAGAGGGCTATGGTGAAAAAGGAAATATCTTCCGTTCAAAAATGGAAAGAAGCGTTCTGAGAAACTGCTCTGTGTTCTGTTAATTCATCTCACAGAGTTACATCTTTCCCTTCAAGAAGTCTTTCGCTAAGGCTGTTCTTGTGGAATTGGCAAAGGGATATTTGGAAGCCCATAGAGGGCTATGGTGAAAAAGGAAATATCTTCCGTTCAAAACTGGAAAGAAGCTTTCTGAGAAACTGCTCTGTGTTCTGTTAATTCATATCACAGAGTTACCTCTTTCCCTTCAAGAAGCCTTTCGCTAAGGGTGTTCTTGTGGAATTGGCAAAGGGATATTTGGAAGCCCATAGAGGGCTATGGTGAAAAAGGAAATATCTTCAGTTCAAAACTGGAAAGAAGCTTTCTGAAAAACTGCTCTGTGTTCTGTTAATTCATCTCACAGAGTTACATCTTTCCCTTCAAGAAGCCTTTCGCTAAGGCTGTTCTTGT
Organism: Chlorocebus sabaeus; assembly: GCF_047675955.1. NCBI lineage: Eukaryota > Metazoa > Chordata > Mammalia > Primates > Cercopithecidae > Chlorocebus > Chlorocebus sabaeus. The sequence continues at coordinate 1,334,997 of NW_027327925.1, read as the reverse complement.
GGAATTGGAAAAGGGGTATTTAGAAGCCCTTAGAGTTCTATGGTGAAAAAGGAAATATCTTCCGTTCAAAACTGGAAAGAAGCTTTCTGAGAAACTGCTCTGTGTTCTGTTAATTCATCTCACAGAGTTACATCTTTCCCTTCAAGAAGTCTTTCGCTAAGGCTGTTCTTGTGGAATTGGCAAAGGGATATTTGGAATCCCATAGAGGGCTATGGTGAAAAAGGAAATATCTTCCGTTCAAAACTGGAAAGAAGCTTTCTGAGAAACTGCTCTGTGTTCTGTTAATTCATATCACAGAGTTACCTCTTTCCCTTCAAGAAGCCTTTCGCTAAGGCTGTTCTTGTGGAATTGGCAAAGGGATATTTGGAAGCCCATAGAGGGCTATGGTGAAAAAGGAAATATCTTCCGTTCAAAACTGGAAAGAAGCTTTCTGAGAAACTGCTTTGTGTTCTGTTAATTCATCTCACAGAGTTACCTCTTTCCCTTCCAGAAGCCTTTCGCTAAGGCTGTTCTTGTGGAATTGGCAAAGGGATATTTGGAAGCCCATAGAGGGCTATGGTGATAAAGGAAATATCTTCCGTTCAAAACTGGAAAGAAGCTTTCTGAGAAACTGCTTTGTGTTCTGTTAATTCATCTCACAGAGTTACATCTTTCCCTTCAAGAAGTCTTTCGCTAAGTCTGTTCTTGTGGAATTGGCAAAGGGATATTTGGAAGCCCATAGAGGGCTATGGTGAAAAAGGAAATATCTTCCGTTTAAAACTGGAAAGAAGCTTTCTGAGAAACTGCTCTGTGTTCTGTTAATTCATCTCACAGAGTTACATCTTTCCCTTCAAGAAGCCTTTCGCTAAGGCTGTTCTTGTGGAATTGGCAACGGCATATTTGGAAGCCCATAGAGGGTTATGGTGAAAAAGGAAATATATTCCGTTCAAAACTGGAAGGAAGCTTTCTGAGAAACTGCTTTGTGTTCTCTTAATTCATCTCACAGAGTTACATCTTTCCCTTCAAGAAGCCTTACGCTAAGGCTGTTCTTGTGGAATTGGCAAAGGTATATTTGGAAGCCCGTAGAGGGCTATGGTGAAAAAGGAAATATCTTCCGCTCAAAACTGGAAAGAAGCTTTCTGAGAAACTGCTCTGTGTTCTGTTAATTCATCTCACAGAGTTACATCTTTCCCTTCAAGAAGCCTTCCGCTAAGGCTGTTCTTGTGGAATTGGCAAAGTCATATTTGGAAGCCCATAGAGGGCTATGGGGAAAAAGGAAATATCTTCCGTTCAAAACTGGAAAGAAGCTTTCTGAGAATCTGCTCTGTGTTCTGTTAATTCATATCACAGAGTTACCTCTTTCCCTTCAAGAAGCCTTTCGCTAAGGCTGTTCTTGTGGAATTGGCAAAGGGATATTTGGAAGCCCATAGAGGGCTATGGTGAAAAAGGAAATATCTTCCGTTCAAAACTGGAAAGAAGCTTTCTGAAAAACTGCTCTGTGTTCTGTTAATTCATCTCACAGAGTTACATCTTTCCCTTCAAGAAGCCTTTCGCTAAGGCTGTTCTTGTGGAATTGGAAAAGGGGTATTTAGAAGCCCATAGAGTTCTATGGTGAAAAAGGAAATATCTTCCGTTCAAAACTGGAAAGAAGCTTTCTGAGAAACTGCTCTGTGTTCTGTTAATTCATCTCACAGAGTTACATCTTTCCCTTCAAGAAGCCTTACGCTAAGGCTGTTCTTGTGGAATTGGCAAAGGTATATTTGGAAGCCCGTAGAGGGCTATGGTGAAAAAGGAAATATCTTCCGCTCAAAACTGGAAAGAAGCTTTCTGAGAAACTGCTCTGTGTTCTGTTAATTCATCTCACAGAGTTACATCTTTCCCTTCAAGAAGCCTTCCGCTAAGGCTGTTCTTGTGGAATTGGCAAAGTCATATTTGGAAGCCCATAGAGGGCTATGGTGAAAAAGGAAATATCTTCCGTTCAAAACTGGAAAGAAGCTTTCTGAGAAACTGCTCTGTGTTCTGTTAATTCATATCACAGAGTTACCTCTTTCCCTTCAAGAAGCCTTTCGCTAAGGCTGTTCTTGTGGAATTGGCAAAGGGATATTTGGAAGCCCATAGAGGGCTATGGTGAAAAAGGAAATATCTTCCGTTCAAAACTGGAAAGAAGCTTTCTGAGAAACTGCTTTGTGTTCTGTTAATTCATCTCACAGAGTTTCCTCTTTCCCTTCAAGAAGCCTTTCGCTAAGGCTGTTCTTGTGGAATTGGCAAAGGGATATTTGGAAGCCCATAGAGGGCTATGGTGAAAAAGGAAATATCTTCCGTTCAAAACTGGAAAGAAGCTTTCTGAGAAACTGCTCTGTGTTCTGTTAATTCATATCACAGAGTTACCTCTTTCCCTTCAAGAAGCCTTTCGCTAAGGCTGTTCTTGTGGAATTGGCAAAGGGATATTTGGAAGCCCATAGAGGGCTATGGTGAAAAAGGAAATATCTTCCGTTCAAAACTGGAAAGAAGCTTTCTGAGAAACTGCTTTGTGTTCTGTTAATTCATCTCACAGAGTTACATCTTTCCCTTCAAGAAGTCTTTCGCTAAGTCTGTTCTTTTGGAATTGGCAAAGGGATATTTGGAAGCCCATAGAGGGCTATGGTGAAAAAGGAAATATCTTCCGTTTAAAACTGGAAAGAAGCTTTCTGAGAAACTGCTCTGTGTTCTGTTAATTCATCTCACAGAGTTACATCTTTCCCTTCAAGAAGCCTTTCGCTAAGGCTGTTCTTGTGGAATTGGCAACGGCATATTTGGAAGCCCATAGAGGGTTATGGTGAAAAAGGAAATATATTCCGTTCAAAACTGGAAGGAAGCTTTCTGAGAAACTGCTTTGTGTTCTCTTAATTCATCTCACAGAGTTACATCTTTCCCTTCAAGAAGCCTTACGCTAAGGCTGTTCTTGTGGAATTGGCAAAGGTATATTTGGAAGCCCGTAGAGGGCTATGGTGAAAAAGGAAATATCTTCCGCTCAAAACTGGAAAGAAGCTTTCTGAGAAACTGCTCTGTGTTCTGTTAATTCATCTCACAGAGTTACATCTTTCCCTTCAAGAAGCCTTCCGCTAAGGCTGTTCTTGTGGAATTGGCAAAGTCATATTTGGAAGCCCATAGAGGGCTATGGGGAAAAAGGAAATATCTTCCGTTCAAAACTGGAAAGAAGCTTTCTGAGAATCTGCTCTGTGTTCTGTTAATTCATATCACAGAGTTACCTCTTTCCCTTCAAGAAACCTTTCGCTAAGGCTGTTCTTGTGGAATTGGCAAAGGGATATTTGGAAGCCCATAGAGGGCTATGGTGAAAAAGGAAATATCTTCCGTTCAAAACTGGAAAGAAGCTTTCTGAAAAACTGCTCTGTGTTCTGTTAATTCATCTCACAGAGTTACATCTTTCCCTTCAAGAAGCCTTTCGCTAAGGCTGTTCTTCTGGAATTGGAAAAGGGGTATTTAGAATCCCATAGAGTTCTATGGTGAAAAAGGAAATATCTTCCGTTCAAAACTGGAAAGAAGCTTTCTGAGAAACTGCTCTGTGTTCTGTTAATTCATCTCACAGAGTTACATCTTTCCCTTCAAGAAGCCTTTCGCTAAGGCTGTTCTTGTGGAATTGGCAAAGGGATATTTGGAAGCCCATAGAGGGCTATGGTGAAAAAGGAAATAACTTCCGTTCAAAACTGGAAAGAAGCTTTCTGAGAAACTGCTCTGTGTTCTGTTAATTCATCTCACAGAGTTACATCTTTCCCTTCAAGAAGCCTTTCGCTAAGGCTGTTCTTGTGGAACTGGCAAAGGGATATTTGGAAGCCCATAGAGGGCTATGGTGAAAAAGGAAATATCTTCCGTTCAAAACTGGAAAGAAGCTTTCTGAGAAACTGCTCTGTGGTCGGTAATTTCATCTCACAGAGTTACATCTTTACCTTCAAGAAGCCTTTCGCTAAGGCTGTTCTTGTGGAATTGGCAAAGGGATATTTCGAAGCCCATAGAGGGCTATGGTGAAAAAGGAAATATCTTCCGCTCAAAACTGGAAAGAAGCTTTCTGAGAAACTGCTCTGTGTTCTGTTAATTCGTCTCACAGAGTTACATCTTTCCCTTCAAGAAGCCTTTCGCTAAGGCTGTTCTTGTGGAATTGGCAAAGTCATATTTGGAAGCCCATAGAGGGCTTTGGGGAAAAAGGAAATATCTTCCGTTTAAAACTGGAAAGAATCTTTCTGAGAAACTGCTCTGTGTTCTGTTAATTCATCTCACAGAGTTACATCTTTCCCTTCAAGAAGCCTTTAGCTAAGGCTGTTCTTGTGGAATTGGCAAAGGGATATTTGGAAGCCCATAGAGGGCTATTTTGAAAAAGGAAATATCTTCGGTTCAAAACTGGAAAGAAGCTTTCTGAGAAACTGCTCTGTGTTCTGTTAATTCATCTCATGGAGTTACATCTTTCCCTTCAAGAGGCCTTTCGCTAAGGCTGTTCTTGTGGAATTGGCAAAGGGATATTTGAAAGCCCATAGAGGGCTATGGTGAAAAAGGAACTATCTTCCGTTCAAAACTGGAAAGAAGCTTTCTGAGAAACTGCTCTGTGTTCTGTTAATTCATCTCACAGAGTTACATCTTTCCCTTCATGAAGCCTTTCGTAAGGCTGTTCTTGTGGAATTGGCAAAGGGATATTTGGAAGCCCATAGAGGGCTATGGTGAAAAAGGAAATATCTTCCGTTCAAAACTGGAAATAAGCTTTCTGAGAAACTGCTCTGTGTTCTGTTAATTCATATCACAGAGTTACCTCTTTCCCTTCAAGAAGCCTTTCGCTAAGGCTGTTCTTGTGGAATTGGCAAAGGGATATTTGGAAGCCCATAGAGGGCTATGGTGAAAAAGGAAATATCTTCCGTTCAAAACTGGAAAGAAGCTTTCTGAGAAACTGCTCTGTGTTCTGTTAATTCATCTCACAGAGTTACATCTTTCCCTTCAAGAAGTCTTTCGCTAAGTCTGTTCTTGTGGAATTGGCAAAGGGATATTTGGAAGCCCATAGAGGGCTATGGTGAAAAAGGAAATATCTTCCGTTTAAAACTGGAAAGAAGCTTTCTGAGAAACTGCTCTGTGTTCTGTTAATTCATCTCACAGAGTTACATCTTTCCCTTCAAGAAGCCTTTCGCTAAGGCTGTTCTTGTGGAATTGGCAACGGCATATTTGGAAGCCCATAGAGGGTTATGGTGAAAAAGGAAATATATTCCGTTCAAAACTGGAAGGAAGCTTTCTGAGAAACTTCTTTGTGTTCTCTTAATTCATCTCACAGAGTTACATCTTTCCCTTCAAGAAGCCTTACGCTAAGGCTGTTCTTGTGGAATTGGCAAAGGTATATTTGGAAGCCCGTAGAGGGCTATGGTGAAAAAGGAAATATCTTCCGCTCAAAACTGGAAAGAAGCTTTCTGAGAAACTGCTCTGTGTTCTGTTAATTCATCTCACAGAGTTACATCTTTCCCTTCAAGAAGCCTTTCGCTAAGGCTGTTCTTGTGGAATTGGCAAAGTCATATTTGGAAGCCCATAGAGGGCTATGGGGAAAAAGGAAATATCTTCCGTTCAAAACTGGAAAGAAGCTTTCTGAGAATCTGCTCTGTGTTCTGTTAATTCATATCACAGAGTTACCTCTTTCCCTTCAAGAAGCCTTTCGCTAAGGCTGTTCTTGTGGAATTGGCAAAGGGATATTTGGAAGCCCATAGAGGGCTATGGTGAAAAAGGAAATATCTTCCGTTCAAAACTGGAAAGAAGCTTTCTGAAAAACTGCTCTGTGTTCTGTTAATTCATCTCACAGAGTAACATCTTTCCCTTCAAGAAGCCTTTCGCTAAGGCTGTTCTTGTGGAATTGGAAAAGGGGTATTTAGAAGCCCATAGAGTTCTATGGTGAAAAAGGAAATATCTTCCGTTCAAAACTGGAAAGAAGCTTTCTGAGAAACTGCTCTGTGTTCTGTTAATTCATCTCACAGAGTTACATCTTTCCCTTCAAGAAGCCTTTCGCTAAGGCTGTTCTTGTGGAATTGGCAAAGTCATATTTGGAAGCCCATAGAGGGCTTTGGGGAAAAAGGAAATATCTTCCGTTCAAAACTGGAAAGAAGCTTTCTGAGAAACTGCTCTGTGTTCTGTAAATTCATCTCACAGAGTTACATCTTTCCCTTCAAGAAGCCTTTCGCTAAGGCTGTTCTTGTGGAATTGGCAAAGGGATATTTGGAAGCCCATAGAGGGCTATGGTGAAAAAGGAAATATCTTAAGTTCAAAACTGGAAAGAAGCTTTCTGAAGAACAGCTCTGTGTTCTGTTAATTCATCTCACAGAGTTACATCTTTCCCTTCAAGAAGCCTTTCGCTAAGGCTGTTCTTGTGCAATTGGAAAAGGGATATTTAGAAGCCCATAGAGGGCTATGGTGAAAAAGGAAATATCTTCCGTTCAAAAATGGAAAGAAGCTTTCTGAGAAACTGCTCTGTGTTCTGTTAATTCATCTCACAGAGTTACATCTTTCCCTTCAAGAAGTCTTTCGCTAAGGCTGTTCTTGTGGAATTGGCAAAGGGATATTTGGAAGCCCATAGAGGGCTATGGTGAAAAAGGAAATAACTTCCGTTCAAAACTGGAAAGAAGCTTTCTGAGAAACTGCTCTGTGTTCTGTTAATTCATATCACAGAGTTACATCTTTCCCTTCAAGAAGCCTTTCGCTAAGGCTGTTCTTGTGGAATTGGCAAAGGGATATTTGGAAGCCCATAGAGGGCTATGGTGAAAAAGGAAATATCTTCCGTTCAAAACTGGAAAGAAGCTTTCTGAAAAACTGCTCTGTGTTCTGTTAATTCATCTCACAGAGTTACATCTTTCCCTTCAAGAAGCCTTTCGCTAAGGCTGTTCTTCTGGAATTGGAAAAGGTGTATTTAGAATCCCATAGAGTTCTATGGTGAAAAAGGAAATATCTTCCGTTCAAAACTGGAAAGAAGCTTTCTGAGAAACTGCTCTGTGTTCTGTTAATTCGTCTCACAGAGTTACATCTTTCCCTTCAAGAAGCCTTTCGCTAAGGCTGTTCTTGTGGAATTGGCAAAGTCATATTTGGAAGCCCATAGAGGGCTTTGGGGAAAAAGGAAATATCTTCCGTTTAAAACTGGAAAGAATCTTTCTGAGAAACTGCTCTGTGTTCTGTTAATTCATCTCACAGAGTTACATCTTTCCCTTCAAGAAGCCTTTCGCTAAGGCTGTTCTTGTGGAATTGGCAAAGGGATATTTGGAAGCCCATAGAGGGCTATTTTGAAAAAGGAAATATCTTCGGTTCAAAACTGGAAAGAAGCTTTCTGAGAAACTGCTCTGTGTTCTGTTAATTCATCTCATGGAGTTACATCTTTCCCTTCAAGAGGCCTTTCGCTAAGGCTGTTCTTGTGGAATTGGCAAAGGGATATTTGAAAGCCCATAGAGGGCTATGGTGAAAAAGGAACTATCTTCCGTTCAAAACTGGAAAGAAGCTTTCTGAGAAACTGCTCTGTGTTCTGTTAATTCATCTCACAGAGTTACATCTTTCCCTTCATGAAGCCTTTCGTAAGGCTGTTCTTGTGGAATTGGCAAAGGGATATTTGGAAGCCCATAGAGGGCTATGGTGAAAAAGGAAATATCTTCCGTTCAAAACTGGAAAGAAGCTTTCTGAGAAACTGCTCTGTGTTCTGTTAATTCATCTCACAGAGTTACATCTTTCCCTTCAAGAAGCCTTTCGCTAAGGCTGTTCTTGTGCAATTGGCAAAGGGATATTTGGAAGCCCATAGAGGGCTATGGTGAAAAAGGAAATATCTTCCGTTCAAAACTGGAAAGAAGCTTTCTGAGAAACTGCTCTATGTTCTGTTAATTCATCTCACAGAGTTACATCTTTCCCTTCAAGAAGCCTTTCGCTAAGGCTGTTCTTGTGGAATTGGAAAAGGGGTATTTAGAAGCCCTTAGAGTTCTATGGTGAAAAAGGAAATATCTTCCGTTCAAAACTGGAAAGAAGCTTTCTGAGAAACTGCTCTGTGTTCTGTTAATTCATCTCACAGAGTTACATCTTTCCCTTCAAGAAGCCTTTCGCTAGGCCTGTTCTTGTGGAATTGGCAAAGGGATATTTCGAAGCCCATAGAGGGCTATGGTGAAAAAGGAAATATCTACCGTTCAAAACTGGAAAGAAGCTTTCTGAAAAACTGCTCTGTGTTCTGTTAATTCATCTCACAGAGTTACATCTTTCCCTTCAAGAAGCCTTTCGCTAAGGCTGTTCTTGTGGAATTGGCAAAGGGATTTTTGGAAGCCCATAGAGGGTTATGGTGAAAAAGGAAATATCTTCCGTTCAAAACTGGAAAGAAACTTTCTGAGAAACTGCTCTGTGTTCTGTAAATTCATCTCACAGAGTTACATCTTTCCCTTCAAGAAGCCTTTCGCTAAGGCTGTTCTTGTGGAATTGGCAAAGGGATATTTGGAAGCCCATAGAGGGCTATGGTGAAAAAGGAAATATCTTCCGTTCAAAACTGGAAAGAAGCTTTCTGAAGAAAAGCTCTGTGTTCTGTTAATTCATTTCACAGAGTTACATCTTTCCCTTCAAGAAGCCTTTCGCTAAGGCTGTTCTTGTGGAATTGGAAAAGGGATATTTAGAAGCCCATAGAGGGCTATGGTGAAAAAGGAAATATCTTCCGTTCAAAAATGGAAAGAAGCGTTCTGAGAAACTGCTCTGTGTTCTGTTAATTCATCTCACAGAGTTACATCTTTCCCTTCAATGAGCCTTTCGCTAAGGCTGTTCTTGTGGAATTGGCAAAGGGATATTTGGAAGCCCATAGAGGGCTATGGTGAAAAAGGAAATATCTTCCGTTCAAAACTGGAAAGAAGCTTTCTGAGAAACTGCTCTGTGTTCTGTTAATTCATCTCACAGAGTTACATCTTTCCCTTCAAGAAGCCTTTCGCTAAGGCTGTTCTTGTGGAATTGGAAAAGGGGTATTTAGAAGCCCTTAGAGTTCTATGGTGAAAAAGGAAATATCTTCCGTTCAAAACTGGAAAGAAGCTTTCTGAGAAACTGCTCTGTGTTCTGTTAATTCATCTCACAGAGTTACATCTTTCCCTTCAAGAAGCCTTTCGCTAAGGCTGTTCTTGTGGAATTGGCAAAGGGATATTTCGAAGCCCATAGAGGGCTATGGTGAAAAAGGAAATATCTACCGTTCAAAACTGGAAAGAAGCTTTCTGAAAAACTGCTCTGTGTTCTGTTAATTCATCTCACAGAGTTACATCTTTCCCTTCAAGAAGCCTTTCGCTAAGGCTGTTCTTGTGGAATTGGCAAAGGGATTTTTGGAAGCCCATAGAGGGTTATGGTGAAAAAGGAAATATCTTCCGTTCAAAACTGGAAAGAAGCTTTCTGAGAAACTGCTCTGTGTTCTGTAAATTCATCTCACAGAGTTACATATTTCCCTTCAAGAAGCCTTTCGCTGAGGCTGTTCTGGTGGAATTGGCAAAGGGATATTTGGAAGCCCATAGAGGGCTATGGTGAAAAAGGAAATATCTTCCGTTCAAAACTGGAAAGAGGCTTTCTGAAGAAAAGCTCTGTGTTCTGTTAATTCATTTCACGGAGTTACATCTTTTCCTTCAAGAAGCCTTTCGCTAAGGCTGTTCTTGTGGAATTGGAAAAGGGATATTTAGAAGCCCATAGAGGGCTATGGTGAAAAAGGAAATATCTTCCGTTCAAAAATGGAAAGAAGCTTTCTGAGAAACTGCTCTGTGTTCTGTTAATTCATCTCACAGAGTTACATCTTTCCCTTCAAGAAGTCTTTCGCTAAGGCTGTTCTTGTGGAATTGGCAAAGGGATATTTGGAAGCCCATAGAGGGCTATGGTGAAAAAGGAAATATCTTCCGTTCATAACTGGAAAGAAGCTTTCTGAGAAACTGCTCTGTGTTCTGTTAATTCATATCACAGAGTTACCTCTTTCCCTTCAAGAAGCCTTTCGCTAAGGCTGTTCTTGTGGAATTGGCAAAGGGATATTTGGAAGCCCATAGAGGGCTATGGTGAAAAAGGAAATATCTTCAGTTCAAAACTGGAAAGAAGCTTTCTGAAAAACTGCTCTGTGTTCTGTTAATTCATCTCACAGAGTTACATCTTTCCCTTCAAGAAGCCTTTCGCTAAGGCTGTTCTTGTGGAATTGGAAAAGGGGTATTTAGAAGCTCTTAGAGTTCTATGGTGAAAAATGAAATATCTTCCGTTCAAAACTGGAAAGAAGCTTTCTGAGAAACTGCTCTGTGTTCTGTTAATTCATCTCACAGAGTTACATCTTTCCCTTCAAGAAGTCTTTCGCTAAGGCTGTTCTTGTGGAATTGGCAAAGGGATATTTGGAAGCCCATAGAGGGCTATGGTGAAAAAGGAAATATCTTCCGTTCAAAACTGGAAATAAGCTTTCTGAGAAACTGCTCTGTGTTCTGTTAATTCATATCACAGAGTTACCTCTTTCCCTTCAAGAAGCCTTTCGCTAAGGCTGTTCTTGTGGAATTGGCAAAGGGATATTTGGAAGCCCATAGAGGGCTATGGTGAAAAAGGAAATATCTTCCGTTCAAAACTGGAAAGAAGCTTTCTGAGAAACTGCTCTGTGTTCTGTTAATTCATCTCACAGAGTTACATCTTTCCCTTCAAGAAGTCTTTCGCTAAGTCTGTTCTTGTGGAATTGGCAAAGGGATATTTGGAAGCCCATAGAGGGCTATGGTGAAAAAGGAAATATCTTCCGTTTAAAACTGGAAAGAAGCTTTCTGAGAAACTGCTCTGTGTTCTGTTAATTCATCTCACAGAGTTACATCTTTCCCTTCAAGAAGCCTTTCGCTAAGGCTGTTCTTGTGGAATTGGCAACGGCATATTTGGAAGCCCATAGAGGGTTATGGTGAAAAAGGAAATATATTCCGTTCAAAACTGGAAGGAAGCTTTCTGAGAAACTTCTTTGTGTTCTCTTAATTCATCTCACAGAGTTACATCTTTCCCTTCAAGAAGCCTTACGCTAAGGCTGTTCTTGTGGAATTGGCAAAGGTATATTTGGAAGCCCGTAGAGGGCTATGGTGAAAAAGGAAATATCTTCCGCTCAAAACTGGAAAGAAGCTTTCTGAGAAACTGCTCTGTGTTCTGTTAATTCATCTCACAGAGTTACATCTTTCCCTTCAAGAAGCCTTTCGCTAAGGCTGTTCTTGTGGAATTGGCAAAGTCATATTTGGAAGCCCATAGAGGGCTATGGGGAAAAAGGAAATATCTTCCGTTCAAAACTGGAAAGAAGCTTTCTGAGAATCTGCTCTGTGTTCTGTTAATTCATATCACAGAGTTACCTCTTTCCCTTCAAGAAGCCTTTCGCTAAGGCTGTTCTTGTGGAATTGGCAAAGGGATATTTGGAAGCCCATAGAGGGCTATGGTGAAAAAGGAAATATCTTCCGTTCAAAACTGGAAAGAAGCTTTCTGAAAAACTGCTCTGTGTTCTGTTAATTCATCTCACAGAGTAACATCTTTCCCTTCAAGAAGCCTTTCGCTAAGGCTGTTCTTGTGGAATTGGAAAAGGGGTATTTAGAAGCCCATAGAGTTCTATGGTGAAAAAGGAAATATCTTCCGTTCAAAACTGGAAAGAAGCTTTCTGAGAAACTGCTCTGTGTTCTGTTAATTCATCTCACAGAGTTACATCTTTCCCTTCAAGAAGCCTTTCGCTAAGGCTGTTCTTGTGGAATTGGCAAAGTCATATTTGGAAGCCCATAGAGGGCTTTGGGGAAAAAGGAAATATCTTCCGTTCAAAACTGGAAAGAAGCTTTCTGAGAAACTGCTCTGTGTTCTGTAAATTCATCTCACAGAGTTACATCTTTCCCTTCAAGAAGCCTTTCGCTAAGGCTGTTCTTGTGGAATTGGCAAAGGGATATTTGGAAGCCCATAGAGGGCTATGGTGAAAAAGGAAATATCTTAAGTTCAAAACTGGAAAGAAGCTTTCTGAAGAACAGCTCTGTGTTCTGTTAATTCATCTCACAGAGTTACATCTTTCCCTTCAAGAAGCCTTTCGCTAAGGCTGTTCTTGTGCAATTGGAAAAGGGATATTTAGAAGCCCATAGAGGGCTATGGTGAAAAAGGAAATATCTTCCGTTCAAAAATGGAAAGAAGCTTTCTGAGAAACTGCTCTGTGTTCTGTTAATTCATCTCACAGAGTTACATCTTTCCCTTCAAGAAGTCTTTCGCTAAGGCTGTTCTTGTGGAATTGGCAAAGGGATATTTGGAAGCCCATAGAGGGCTATGGTGAAAAAGGAAATAACTTCCGTTCAAAACTGGAAAGAAGCTTTCTGAGAAACTGCTCTGTGTTCTGTTAATTCATATCACAGAGTTACATCTTTCCCTTCAAGAAGCCTTTCGCTAAGGCTGTTCTTGTGGAATTGGCAAAGGGATATTTGGAAGCCCATAGAGGGCTATGGTGAAAAAGGAAATATCTTCCGTTCAAAACTGGAAAGAAGCTTTCTGAAAAACTGCTCTGTGTTCTGTTAATTCATCTCACAGAGTTACATCTTTCCCTTCAAGAAGCCTTTCGCTAAGGCTGTTCTTCTGGAATTGGAAAAGGTGTATTTAGAATCCCATAGAGTTCTATGGTGAAAAAGGAAATATCTTCCGTTCAAAACTGGAAAGAAGCTTTCTGAGAAACTGCTCTGTGTTCTGTTAATTCGTCTCACAGAGTTACATCTTTCCCTTCAAGAAGCCTTTCGCTAAGGCTGTTCTTGTGGAATTGGCAAAGTCATATTTGGAAGCCCATAGAGGGCTTTGGGGAAAAAGGAAATATCTTCCGTTTAAAACTGGAAAGAATCTTTCTGAGAAACTGCTCTGTGTTCTGTTAATTCATCTCACAGAGTTACATCTTTCCCTTCAAGAAGCCTTTCGCTAAGGCTGTTCTTGTGGAATTGGCAAAGGGATATTTGGAAGCCCATAGAGGGCTATTTTGAAAAAGGAAATATCTTCGGTTCAAAACTGGAAAGAAGCTTTCTGAGAAACTGCTCTGTGTTCTGTTAATTCATCTCATGGAGTTACATCTTTCCCTTCAAGAGGCCTTTCGCTAAGGCTGTTCTTGTGGAATTGGCAAAGGGATATTTGAAAGCCCATAGAGGGCTATGGTGAAAAAGGAACTATCTTCCGTTCAAAACTGGAAAGAAGCTTTCTGAGAAACTGCTCTGTGTTCTGTTAATTCATCTCACAGAGTTACATCTTTCCCTTCATGAAGCCTTTCGTAAGGCTGTTCTTGTGGAATTGGCAAAGGGATATTTGGAAGCCCATAGAGGGCTATGGTGAAAAAGGAAATATCTTCCGTTCAAAACTGGAAAGAAGCTTTCTGAGAAACTGCTCTGTGTTCTGTTAATTCATCTCACAGAGTTACATCTTTCCCTTCAAGAAGCCTTTCGCTAAGGCTGTTCTTGTGCAATTGGCAAAGGGATATTTGGAAGCCCATAGAGGGCTATGGTGAAAAAGGAAATATCTTCCGTTCAAAACTGGAAAGAAGCTTTCTGAGAAACTGCTCTATGTTCTGTTAATTCATCTCACAGAGTTACATCTTTCCCTTCAAGAAGCCTTTCGCTAAGGCTGTTCTTGTGGAATTGGAAAAGGGGTATTTAGAAGCCCTTAGAGTTCTATGGTGAAAAAGGAAATATCTTCCGTTCAAAACTGGAAAGAAGCTTTCTGAGAAACTGCTCTGTGTTCTGTTAATTCATCTCACAGAGTTACATCTTTCCCTTCAAGAAGCCTTTCGCTAGGCCTGTTCTTGTGGAATTGGCAAAGGGATATTTCGAAGCCCATAGAGGGCTATGGTGAAAAAGGAAATATCTACCGTTCAAAACTGGAAAGAAGCTTTCTGAAAAACTGCTCTGTGTTCTGTTAATTCATCTCACAGAGTTACATCTTTCCCTTCAAGAAGCCTTTCGCTAAGGCTGTTCTTGTGGAATTGGCAAAGGGATTTTTGGAAGCCCATAGAGGGTTATGGTGAAAAAGGAAATATCTTCCGTTCAAAACTGGAAAGAAACTTTCTGAGAAACTGCTCTGTGTTCTGTAAATTCATCTCACAGAGTTACATCTTTCCCTTCAAGAAGCCTTTCGCTAAGGCTGTTCTTGTGGAATTGGCAAAGGGATATTTGGAAGCCCATAGAGGGCTATGGTGAAAAAGGAAATATCTTCCGTTCAAAACTGGAAAGAAGCTTTCTGAAGAAAAGCTCTGTGTTCTGTTAATTCATTTCACAGAGTTACATCTTTCCCTTCAAGAAGCCTTTCGCTAAGGCTGTTCTTGTGGAATTGGAAAAGGGATATTTAGAAGCCCATAGAGGGCTATGGTGAAAAAGGAAATATCTTCCGTTCAAAAATGGAAAGAAGCGTTCTGAGAAACTGCTCTGTGTTCTGTTAATTCATCTCACAGAGTTACATCTTTCCCTTCAAGAAGTCTTTCGCTAAGGCTGTTCTTGTGGAATTGGCAAAGGGATATTTGGAAGCCCATAGAGGGCTATGGTGAAAAAGGAAATATCTTCCGTTCAAAACTGGAAAGAAGCTTTCTGAGAAACTGCTCTGTGTTCTGTAAATTCATCTCACAGAGTTACATCTTTCCCTTCAAGAAGCCTTTCGCTAAGGCTGTTCTTGTGGAATTGGCAAAGGGATATTTGGAAGCCCATAGAGGGCTATGGTGAAAAAGGAAATATCTTCCGTTCAAAATTGGAAAGAAGCTTTCTGAAGAAAAGCTCTGTGTTCTGTTAATTCATTTCACAGAGTTACATCTTTCCCTTCAAGAAGCCTTTCGCTAAGGCTGTTCTTGTGGAATTGGAAAAGGGATATTTAGAAGCCCATAGAGGGCTATGGTGAAAAAGGAAATATCTTCCGTTCAAAAATGGAAAGAAGCGTTCTGAGAAACTGCTCTGTGTTCTGTTAATTCATCTCACAGAGTTACATCTTTCCCTTCAAGAAGTCTTTCGCTAAGGCTGTTCTTGTGGAATTGGCAAAGGGATATTTGGAAGCCCATAGAGGGCTATGGTGAAAAAGGAAATATCTTCCGTTCAAAACTGGAAAGAAGCTTTCTGAGAAACTGCTCTGTGTTCTGTTAATTCATATCACAGAGTTACCTCTTTCCCTTCAAGAAGCCTTTCGCTAAGGGTGTTCTTGTGGAATTGGCAAAGGGATATTTGGAAGCCCATAGAGGGCTATGGTGAAAAAGGAAATATCTTCAGTTCAAAACTGGAAAGAAGCTTTCTGAAAAACTGCTCTGTGTTCTGTTAATTCATCTCACAGAGTTACATCTTTCCCTTCAAGAAGCCTTTCGCTAAGGCTGTTCTTGTGGAATTGGAAAAGGGGTATTTAGAAGCCCTTAGAGTTCTATGGTGAAAAAGGAAATATCTTCCGTTCAAAACTGGAAAGAAGCTTTCTGAGAAACTGCTCTGTGTTCTGTTAATTCATCTCACAGAGTTACATCTTTCCCTTCAAGAAGTCTTTCGCTAAGGCTGTTCTTGTGGAATTGGCAAAGGGATATTTGGAATCCCATAGAGGGCTATGGTGAAAAAGGAAATATCTTCCGTTCAAAACTGGAAAGAAGCTTTCTGAGAAACTGCTCTGTGTTCTGTTAATTCATATCACAGAGTTACCTCTTTCCCTTCAAGAAGCCTTTCGCTAAGGCTGTTCTTGTGGAATTGGCAAAGGGATATTTGGAAGCCCATAGAGGGCTATGGTGAAAAAGGAAATATCTTCCGTTCAAAACTGGAAAGAAGCTTTCTGAGAAACTGCTTTGTGTTCTGTTAATTCATCTCACAGAGTTACCTCTTTCCCTTCCAGAAGCCTTTCGCTAAGGCTGTTCTTGTGGAATTGGCAAAGGGATATTTGGAAGCCCATAGAGGGCTATGGTGATAAAGGAAATATCTTCCGTTCAAAACTGGAAAGAAGCTTTCTGAGAAACTGCTTTGTGTTCTGTTAATTCATCTCACAGAGTTACATCTTTCCCTTCAAGAAGTCTTTCGCTAAGTCTGTTCTTGTGGAATTGGCAAAGGGATATTTGGAAGCCCATAGAGGGCTATGGTGAAAAAGGAAATATCTTCCGTTTAAAACTGGAAAGAAGCTTTCTGAGAAACTGCTCTGTGTTCTGTTAATTCATCTCACAGAGTTACATCTTTCCCTTCAAGAAGCCTTTCGCTAAGGCTGTTCTTGTGGAATTGGCAACGGCATATTTGGAAGCCCATAGAGGGTTATGGTGAAAAAGGAAATATATTCCGTTCAAAACTGGAAGGAAGCTTTCTGAGAAACTGCTTTGTGTTCTCTTAATTCATCTCACAGAGTTACATCTTTCCCTTCAAGAAGCCTTACGCTAAGGCTGTTCTTGTGGAATTGGCAAAGGTATATTTGGAAGCCCGTAGAGGGCTATGGTGAAAAAGGAAATATCTTCCGCTCAAAACTGGAAAGAAGCTTTCTGAGAAACTGCTCTGTGTTCTGTTAATTCATCTCACAGAGTTACATCTTTCCCTTCAAGAAGCCTTCCGCTAAGGCTGTTCTTGTGGAATTGGCAAAGTCATATTTGGAAGCCCATAGAGGGCTATGGGGAAAAAGGAAATATCTTCCGTTCAAAACTGGAAAGAAGCTTTCTGAGAATCTGCTCTGTGTTCTGTTAATTCATATCACAGAGTTACCTCTTTCCCTTCAAGAAGCCTTTCGCTAAGGCTGTTCTTGTGGAATTGGCAAAGGGATATTTGGAAGCCCATAGAGGGCTATGGTGAAAAAGGAAATATCTTCCGTTCAAAACTGGAAAGAAGCTTTCTGAAAAACTGCTCTGTGTTCTGTTAATTCATCTCACAGAGTTACATCTTTCCCTTCAAGAAGCCTTTCGCTAAGGCTGTTCTTGTGGAATTGGAAAAGGGGTATTTAGAAGCCCATAGAGTTCTATGGTGAAAAAGGAAATATCTTCCGTTCAAAACTGGAAAGAAGCTTTCTGAGAAACTGCTCTGTGTTCTGTTAATTCATCTCACAGAGTTACATCTTTCCCTTCAAGAAGCCTTACGCTAAGGCTGTTCTTGTGGAATTGGCAAAGGTATATTTGGAAGCCCGTAGAGGGCTATGGTGAAAAAGGAAATATCTTCCGCTCAAAACTGGAAAGAAGCTTTCTGAGAAACTGCTCTGTGTTCTGTTAATTCATCTCACAGAGTTACATCTTTCCCTTCAAGAAGCCTTCCGCTAAGGCTGTTCTTGTGGAATTGGCAAAGTCATATTTGGAAGCCCATAGAGGGCTATGGTGAAAAAGGAAATATCTTCCGTTCAAAACTGGAAAGAAGCTTTCTGAGAAACTGCTCTGTGTTCTGTTAATTCATATCACAGAGTTACCTCTTTCCCTTCAAGAAGCCTTTCGCTAAGGCTGTTCTTGTGGAATTGGCAAAGGGATATTTGGAAGCCCATAGAGGGCTATGGTGAAAAAGGAAATATCTTCCGTTCAAAACTGGAAAGAAGCTTTCTGAGAAACTGCTTTGTGTTCTGTTAATTCATCTCACAGAGTTTCCTCTTTCCCTTCAAGAAGCCTTTCGCTAAGGCTGTTCTTGTGGAATTGGCAAAGGGATATTTGGAAGCCCATAGAGGGCTATGGTGAAAAAGGAAATATCTTCCGTTCAAAACTGGAAAGAAGCTTTCTGAGAAACTGCTCTGTGTTCTGTTAATTCATATCACAGAGTTACCTCTTTCCCTTCAAGAAGCCTTTCGCTAAGGCTGTTCTTGTGGAATTGGCAAAGGGATATTTGGAAGCCCATAGAGGGCTATGGTGAAAAAGGAAATATCTTCCGTTCAAAACTGGAAAGAAGCTTTCTGAGAAACTGCTTTGTGTTCTGTTAATTCATCTCACAGAGTTACATCTTTCCCTTCAAGAAGTCTTTCGCTAAGTCTGTTCTTTTGGAATTGGCAAAGGGATATTTGGAAGCCCATAGAGGGCTATGGTGAAAAAGGAAATATCTTCCGTTTAAAACTGGAAAGAAGCTTTCTGAGAAACTGCTCTGTGTTCTGTTAATTCATCTCACAGAGTTACATCTTTCCCTTCAAGAAGCCTTTCGCTAAGGCTGTTCTTGTGGAATTGGCAACGGCATATTTGGAAGCCCATAGAGGGTTATGGTGAAAAAGGAAATATATTCCGTTCAAAACTGGAAGGAAGCTTTCTGAGAAACTGCTTTGTGTTCTCTTAATTCATCTCACAGAGTTACATCTTTCCCTTCAAGAAGCCTTACGCTAAGGCTGTTCTTGTGGAATTGGCAAAGGTATATTTGGAAGCCCGTAGAGGGCTATGGTGAAAAAGGAAATATCTTCCGCTCAAAACTGGAAAGAAGCTTTCTGAGAAACTGCTCTGTGTTCTGTTAATTCATCTCACAGAGTTACATCTTTCCCTTCAAGAAGCCTTCCGCTAAGGCTGTTCTTGTGGAATTGGCAAAGTCATATTTGGAAGCCCATAGAGGGCTATGGGGAAAAAGGAAATATCTTCCGTTCAAAACTGGAAAGAAGCTTTCTGAGAATCTGCTCTGTGTTCTGTTAATTCATATCACAGAGTTACCTCTTTCCCTTCAAGAAACCTTTCGCTAAGGCTGTTCTTGTGGAATTGGCAAAGGGATATTTGGAAGCCCATAGAGGGCTATGGTGAAAAAGGAAATATCTTCCGTTCAAAACTGGAAAGAAGCTTTCTGAAAAACTGCTCTGTGTTCTGTTAATTCATCTCACAGAGTTACATCTTTCCCTTCAAGAAGCCTTTCGCTAAGGCTGTTCTTCTGGAATTGGAAAAGGGGTATTTAGAATCCCATAGAGTTCTATGGTGAAAAAGGAAATATCTTCCGTTCAAAACTGGAAAGAAGCTTTCTGAGAAACTGCTCTGTGTTCTGTTAATTCATCTCACAGAGTTACATCTTTCCCTTCAAGAAGCCTTTCGCTAAGGCTGTTCTTGTGGAATTGGCAAAGGGATATTTGGAAGCCCATAGAGGGCTATGGTGAAAAAGGAAATAACTTCCGTTCAAAACTGGAAAGAAGCTTTCTGAGAAACTGCTCTGTGTTCTGTTAATTCATCTCACAGAGTTACATCTTTCCCTTCAAGAAGCCTTTCGCTAAGGCTGTTCTTGTGGAACTGGCAAAGGGATATTTGGAAGCCCATAGAGGGCTATGGTGAAAAAGGAAATATCTTCCGTTCAAAACTGGAAAGAAGCTTTCTGAGAAACTGCTCTGTGGTCGGTAATTTCATCTCACAGAGTTACATCTTTACCTTCAAGAAGCCTTTCGCTAAGGCTGTTCTTGTGGAATTGGCAAAGGGATATTTCGAAGCCCATAGAGGGCTATGGTGAAAAAGGAAATATCTTCCGCTCAAAACTGGAAAGAAGCTTTCTGAGAAACTGCTCTGTGTTCTGTTAATTCGTCTCACAGAGTTACATCTTTCCCTTCAAGAAGCCTTTCGCTAAGGCTGTTCTTGTGGAATTGGCAAAGTCATATTTGGAAGCCCATAGAGGGCTTTGGGGAAAAAGGAAATATCTTCCGTTTAAAACTGGAAAGAATCTTTCTGAGAAACTGCTCTGTGTTCTGTTAATTCATCTCACAGAGTTACATCTTTCCCTTCAAGAAGCCTTTCGCTAAGGCTGTTCTTGTGGAATTGGCAAAGGGATATTTGGAAGCCCATAGAGGGCTATTTTGAAAAAGGAAATATCTTCGGTTCAAAACTGGAAAGAAGCTTTCTGAGAAACTGCTCTGTGTTCTGTTAATTCATCTCATGGAGTTACATCTTTCCCTTCAAGAGGCCTTTCGCTAAGGCTGTTCTTGTGGAATTGGCAAAGGGATATTTGAAAGCCCATAGAGGGCTATGGTGAAAAAGGAACTATCTTCCGTTCAAAACTGGAAAGAAGCTTTCTGAGAAACTGCTCTGTGTTCTGTTAATTCATCTCACAGAGTTACATCTTTCCCTTCATGAAGCCTTTCGTAAGGCTGTTCTTGTGGAATTGGCAAAGGGATATTTGGAAGCCCATAGAGGGCTATGGTGAAAAAGGAAATATCTTCCGTTCAAAACTGGAAAGAAGCTTTCTGAGAAACTGCTCTGTGTTCTGTTAATTCATCTCACAGAGTTACATCTTTCCCTTCAAGAAGCCTTTCGCTAAGGCTGTTCTTGTGCAATTGGCAAAGGGATATTTGGAAGCCCATAGAGGGCTATGGTGAAAAAGGAAATATCTTCCGTTCAAAACTGGAAAGAAGCTTTCTGAGAAACTGCTCTATGTTCTGTTAATTCATCTCACAGAGTTACATCTTTCCCTTCAAGAAGCCTTTCGCTAAGGCTGTTCTTGTGGAATTGGAAAAGGGGTATTTAGAAGCCCTTAGAGTTCTATGGTGAAAAAGGAAATATCTTCCGTTCAAAACTGGAAAGAAGCTTTCTGAGAAACTGCTCTGTGTTCTGTTAATTCATCTCACAGAGTTACATCTTTCCCTTCAAGAAGCCTTTCGCTAGGCCTGTTCTTGTGGAATTGGCAAAGGGATATTTCGAAGCCCATAGAGGGCTATGGTGAAAAAGGAAATATCTACCGTTCAAAACTGGAAAGAAGCTTTCTGAAAAACTGCTCTGTGTTCTGTTAATTCATCTCACAGAGTTACATCTTTCCCTTCAAGAAGCCTTTCGCTAAGGCTGTTCTTGTGGAATTGGCAAAGGGATTTTTGGAAGCCCATAGAGGGTTATGGTGAAAAAGGAAATATCTTCCGTTCAAAACTGGAAAGAAACTTTCTGAGAAACTGCTCTGTGTTCTGTAAATTCATCTCACAGAGTTACATCTTTCCCTTCAAGAAGCCTTTCGCTAAGGCTGTTCTTGTGGAATTGGCAAAGGGATATTTGGAAGCCCATAGAGGGCTATGGTGAAAAAGGAAATATCTTCCGTTCAAAACTGGAAAGAAGCTTTCTGAAGAAAAGCTCTGTGTTCTGTTAATTCATTTCACAGAGTTACATCTTTCCCTTCAAGAAGCCTTTCGCTAAGGCTGTTCTTGTGGAATTGGAAAAGGGATATTTAGAAGCCCATAGAGGGCTATGGTGAAAAAGGAAATATCTTCCGTTCAAAAATGGAAAGAAGCGTTCTGAGAAACTGCTCTGTGTTCTGTTAATTCATCTCACAGAGTTACATCTTTCCCTTCAAGAAGTCTTTCGCTAAGGCTGTTCTTGTGGAATTGGCAAAGGGATATTTGGAAGCCCATAGAGGGCTATGGTGAAAAAGGAAATATCTTCCGTTCAAAACTGGAAAGAAGCTTTCTGAGAAACTGCTCTGTGTTCTGTAAATTCATCTCACAGAGTTACATCTTTCCCTTCAAGAAGCCTTTCGCTAAGGCTGTTCTTGTGGAATTGGCAAAGGGATATTTGGAAGCCCATAGAGGGCTATGGTGAAAAAGGAAATATCTTCCGTTCAAAACTGGAAAGAAGCTTTCTGAAGAAAAGCTCTGTGTTCTGTTAATTCATTTCACAGAGTTACATCTTTCCCTTCAAGAAGCCTTTCGCTAAGGCTGTTCTTGTGGAATTGGAAAAGGGATATTTAGAAGCCCATAGAGGGCTATGGTGAAAAAGGAAATATCTTCCGTTCAAAAATGGAAAGAAGCGTTCTGAGAAACTGCTCTGTGTTCTGTTAATTCATCTCACAGAGTTACATCTTTCCCTTCAAGAAGTCTTTCGCTAAGGCTGTTCTTGTGGAATTGGCAAAGGGATATTTGGAAGCCCATAGAGGGCTATGGTGAAAAAGGAAATATCTTCCGTTCAAAACTGGAAAGAAGCTTTCTGAGAAACTGCTCTGTGTTCTGTTAATTCATATCACAGAGTTACCTCTTTCCCTTCAAGAAGCCTTTCGCTAAGGGTGTTCTTGTGGAATTGGCAAAGGGATATTTGGAAGCCCATAGAGGGCTATGGTGAAAAAGGAAATATCTTCAGTTCAAAACTGGAAAGAAGCTTTCTGAAAAACTGCTCTGTGTTCTGTTAATTCATCTCACAGAGTTACATCTTTCCCTTCAAGAAGCCTTTCGCTAAGGCTGTTCTTGTGGAATTGGAAAAGGGGTATTTAGAAGCCCTTAGAGTTCTATGGTGAAAAAGGAAATATCTTCCGTTCAAAACTGGAAAGAAGCTTTCTGAGAAACTGCTCTGTGTTCTGTTAATTCATCTCACAGAGTTACATCTTTCCCTTCAAGAAGTCTTTCGCTAAGGCTGTTCTTGTGGAATTGGCAAAGGGATATTTGGAAGCCCATAGAGGGCTATGGTGAAAAAGGAAATATCTTCCGTTCAAAACTGGAAAGAAGCTTTCTGAGAAACTGCTCTGTGTTCTGTTAATTCATATCACAGAGTTACCTCTTTCCCTTCAAGAAGCCTTTCGCTAAGGCTGTTCTTGTGGAATTGGCAAAGGGATATTTGGAAGCCCTTAGAGGGCTATGGTGAAAAAGGAAATATCTTCCGTTCAAAACTGGAAAGAAGCTTTCTGAGAAACTGCTTTGTGTTCTGTTAATTCATCTCACAGAGTTACATCTTTCCCTTCAAGAAGTCTTTCGCTAAGTCTGTTCTTGTGGAATTGGCAAAGGGATATTTGGAAGCCCATAGAGGGCTATGGTGAAAAAGGAAATATCTTCCGTTTAAAACTGGAAAGAAGCTTTCTGAGAAACTGCTCTGTGTTCTGTTAATTCATCTCACAGAGTTACATCTTTCCCTTCAAGAAGCCTTTCGCTAAGGCTGTTCTTGTGGAATTGGCAACGGCATATTTGGAAGCCCATAGAGGGTTATGGTGAAAAAGGAAATATATTCCGTTCAAAACTGGAAGGAAGCTTTCTGAGAAACTGCTTTGTGTTCTCTTAATTCATCTCACAGAGTTACATCTTTCCCTTCAAGAAGCCTTACGCTAAGGCTGTTCTTGTGGAATTGGCAAAGGTATATTTGGAAGCCCGTAGAGGGCTATGGTGAAAAAGGAAATATCTTCCGCTCAAAACTGGAAAGAAGCTTTCTGAGAAACTGCTCTGTGTTCTGTTAATTCATCTCACAGAGTTACATCTTTCCCTTCAAGAAGCCTTCCGCTAAGGCTGTTCTTGTGGAATTGGCAAAGTCATATTTGGAAGCCCATAGAGGGCTATGGGGAAAAAGGAAATATCTTCCGTTCAAAACTGGAAAGAAGCTTTCTGAGAATCTGCTCTGTGTTCTGTTAATTCATATCACAGAGTTACCTCTTTCCCTTCAAGAAGCCTTTCGCTAAGGCTGTTCTTGTGGAATTGGCAAAGGGATATTTGGAAGCCCATAGAGGGCTATGGTGAAAAAGGAAATATCTTCCGTTCAAAACTGGAAAGAAGCTTTCTGAAAAACTGCTCTGTGTTCTGTTAATTCATCTCACAGAGTTACATCTTTCCCTTCAAGAAGCCTTTCGCTAAGGCTGTTCTTGTGGAATTGGAAAAGGGGTATTTAGAAGCCCATAGAGTTCTATGGTGAAAAAGGAAATATCTTCCGTTCAAAACTGGAAAGAAGCTTTCTGAGAAACTGCTCTGTGTTCTGTTAATTCATCTCACAGAGTTACATCTTTCCCTTCAAGAAGCCTTTCGCTAAGGCTGTTCTTGTGGAATTGGCAAAGGGATATTTCGAAGCCCATAGAGGGCTATGGTGAAAAAGGAAATATCTTCCGTTCAAAACTGGAAAGAAGCTTTCTGAGAAACTGCTCTGTGTTCTGTTAATTCATATCACAGAGTTACCTCTTTCCCTTCAAGAAGCCTTTCGCTAAGGCTGTTCTTGTGGAATTGGCAAAGGGATATTTGGAAGCCCATAGAGGGCTATGGTGAAAAAGGAAATATCTTCGGTTCAAAACTGGAAAGAAGCTTTCTGAGAAACTGCTCTGTGTTCTGTTAATTCATCTCACAGAGTTACATCTTTCCCTTCAAGAAGCCTTTCGCTAAGGCTCTTCTTGTGGAATTGGCAAAGTGATATTTGGAAGCCCATAGAGGGCTATGGTGAAAAAGGAAATATCTTCCGTTCAAAACTGGAAAGAAGCTTTCTGAAAAACTGCTCTGTGTTCTGTTAATTCATCTCACAGAGTTACATCTTTCCCTTCAAGAAGCCTTTCGCTAAGGCTGTTCTTGTAGAACTGGCAAAGGGATATTTGGAAGCCCATAGAGGGCTATGGTGAAAAAGGAAATATCTTCCGTTCAAAACTGGAAAGAAGCTTTCTGAGAAACTGCTCTGTGTTCGGTAAATTCATCTCACAGAGTTACATCTTTACCTTCAAGAAGCCTTTCGCTAAGGCTGTTCTTGTGGAATTGGCAAAGGGATATTTCGAAGCCCATAGAGGGCTATGGTGAAAAAGGAACTATCTTCCGCTCAAAACTGGAAAGAAGCTTTCTGAGAAACTGCTCTGTGTTCTGTTAATTCATCTCACAGAGTTACATCTTTCCCTTCAAGAAGCCTTTCGCTAAGGCTGTTCTTGTGGAATTGGCAATGTCATATTTGGAAGCCCATAGAGGGCTTTGGGGAAAAAGGAAATATCTTCCGTTTAAAACTGGAAAGAAGCTTTCTGAGAAACTGCTCTGTGTTCTGTTAATTCATCTCACAGAGTTACATCTTTCCCTTCAAGAAGCCTTTCGCTAAGGCTGTTCTTGTGGAATTGGCAAAGGGATATTTGGAAGCCCATAGAGGGCTATGGTGAAAAAGGAAATATCTTCGGTTCAAAACTGGACAGAAGCTTTCTGAGAAACTGCTCTGTGTTCTGTTAATTCATCTCATGGAGTTACATCTTTCCCTTCAAGAAGCCTTTCGCTAAGGCTGTTCTTGTGGAATTGGCAAAGGGATATTTGGAAGCCCGTAGAGTGCTATGGTGAAAAAGGAAAAATCTTCCGTTCAAAACTGGAAAGAAGCTTTCTGAGAAACTGCTCTGTGTTCTGTTAATTCATCTCACAGAGTTGCATCTTTCCCTTCAAGAAGCCTTTCGTAAGGCTGTTCTTGTGGAATTGGCAAAGGGATATTTGGAAGCCCATAGAGGGCTATGGTGAAAAAGGAAATATCTTCCGTTCAAAACTGGAAAGAAGCTTTCTGAGAAACTGCTCTGTGTTCTGTTAATTCATCTCACAGAGTTACATCTTTCCCTTCAGGAAGCCTTTCGCTAAGGCTGATCTTGTGCAATTGGCAAAGGGATATTTGGAAGCCCATAGAGGGCTATGGTGAAAAAGGAAATATCTTCCGTTCAAAACTGGAAAGAAGCTTTCTGAGAAACTGCTCTATGTTCTGTTAATTCATCTCACAGAGTTACATCTTTCCCTTCAAGAAGCCTTTCGCTAAGGCTGTTCTTGTGGAATTGGCAAAGTCATATTTGGAAGCCCATAGAGGGCTTTGGGGAAAAAGGAAATATCTTCCGTTCAAAACTGGAAAGAAGCTTTCTGAGAATCTGCTCTGTGTTCTGTTAATTCATATCACAGAGTTACCTCTTTCCCTTCAAGAAGCCTTTCGCTAAGGCTGTTCTTGTGGAATTGGCAAAGGGATATTTGGAAGCCCATAGAGGGATATGGTGAAAAAGGAAATATCTTCCGTTCAAAACTGGAAAGAAGCTTTCTGAAAAACTGCTCTGTGTTCTGTTAATTCATCTCACAGAGTTACATCTTTCCCTTCAAGAAGCCTTTCGCTAAGGCTGTTCTTGTGGAATTGGAAAAGGGGTATTTAGAAGCCCATAGATTTCTATGGTGAAAAAGGAAATATCTTCCGTTCAAAACTGGAAAGAAGCTTTCTGAGAAACTGCTCTGTGTTCTGTTAATTCATCTCACAGAGTTACATCTTTCCCTTCAAGAAGCCTTTCGCTAAGGCTGTTCTTGTGGAATTGGCAAAGGGATATTTGGAAGCCCATAGAGGGCTATGGTGAAAAAGGAACTATCTTCCGTTCAAAACTGGAAAGAAGCTTTCTGAGAAACTGCTCTGTGTTCTGTTAATTCATCTCACAGAGTTACATCTTTCCCTTCAAGAAGTCTTTCGCTAAGGCTATTCTTGTGGAATTGGCAAAGGGATATTTGGAAGCCCTTAGAGGGCTATGGTGAAAAAGGAAATATCTTCCTTTCAAAACTGGAAAGAAGCTTTCCGAGAAACTACTCTGTGTTCTGTCAATTCATATCACAGAGTTACCTCTTTCCCTTCAAGAAGCCTTTCGCTAAGGCTCTTCTTGTGGAATTGGCAAAGGGATATTTGGAAGCCCATAGAGGGCTATGGTGAAAAAGGAAATATCTTCCGTTCAAAACTGGAAAGAAGCTTTCTGAGAAACTGCTCTGTGTTCTGTTAATTCATCTCACAGAGTTACATCTTTCCCTTCAAGAAGTCTTTCGCTAAGGCTGTTCTTGTGGAATTGGCAAAGGGATATTTGGAAGCCCATAGAGGGCTATGGTGAAAAAGGAAATATCTTCCGTTTAAAACTGGAAAGAAGCTTTCTGAGAAACTGCTCTGTGCTCTGTTAATTCATCTCACAGAGTTACATCTTTCCCTTCAAGAAGCCTTACGCTAAGGCTGTTCTTGTGGAATTGGCAAAGGGATATTTGGAAGCCCGTAGAGGGCTATGGTGAAAAAGGAATTATCTTCCGCTCAAAACTGGAAAGAAGCTTTCTGAGAAACTGCTCTGTGTTCTGTTAATTCATCTCACAGAGTTACATCTTTCCCTTCAAGAAGCCTTTCGCTAAGGCTGTTCTTGTGGAATTGGCAAAGTCATATTTGGAAGCCCATAGAGGGCTTTGGGGAAAAAGGAAATATCTTCCCTTCAAAACTGGAAAGAAGCTTTCTGAGAATCTGCTCTGTGTTCTGTTAATTCATATCACAGAGTTACCTCTTTCCCTTCAAGAAGCCTTTCGCTAAGGCTGTTCTTGTGGAATTGGCAAAGGGATATTTGGAAGCCCATAGAGGGCTATGTTGAAAAAGGAAATATCTTCCGTTCAAAACTGGAAAGAAGCTTTCTGAAAAACTGCTCTGTGTTCTGTTAATTCATCTCACAGAGTTACATCTTTCCCTTCAAGAAGCCTTTCGCTAAGGCTGTTCTTGTGGAATTGGAAAAGGGGTATTTAGAAGCCCATAGAGTTCTATGGTGAAAAAGGAAATATCTTCCGTTCAAAACTGGAAAGAAGCTTTCTGAGAAACTGCTCTGTGTTCTGTTAATTCATCTCACAGAGTTACATCTTTCCCTTCAAGAAGCCTTTCGCTAAGGCTGTTCTTGTGGAATTGGCAAAGGGATATTTCGAAGCCCATAGAGGGCTATGGTGAAAAAGGAAATATCTTCCGTTCAAAACTGGAAAGAAGCTTTCTGAGAAACTGCTCTGTGTTCTGTTAATTCATATCACAGAGTTACCTCTTTCCCTTCAAGAAGCCTTTCGCTAAGGCTGTTCTTGTGGAATTGGCAAAGGGATATTTGGAAGCCCATAGAGGGCTATGGTGAAAAAGGAAATATCTTCGGTTCAAAACTGGAAAGAAGCTTTCTGAGAAACTGCTCTGTGTTCTGTTAATTCATCTCACAGAGTTACATCTTTCCCTTCAAGAAGCCTTTCGCTAAGGCTCTTCTTGTGGAATTGGCAAAGTGATATTTGGAAGCCCATAGAGGGCTATGGTGAAAAAGGAAATATCTTCCGTTCAAAACTGGAAAGAAGCTTTCTGAAAAACTGCTCTGTGTTCTGTTAATTCATCTCACAGAGTTACATCTTTCCCTTCAAGAAGCCTTTCGCTAAGGCTGTTCTTGTGGAACTGGCAAAGGGATATTTGGAAGCCCATAGAGGGCTATGGTGAAAAAGGAAATATCTTCCGTTCAAAACTGGAAAGAAGCTTTCTGAGAAACTGCTCTGTGTTCGGTAAATTCATCTCACAGAGTTACATCTTTACCTTCAAGAAGCCTTTCGCTAAGGCTGTTCTTGTGGAATTGGCAAAGGGATATTTCGAAGCCCATAGAGGGCTATGGTGAAAAAGGAAATATCTTCCGCTCAAAACTGGAAAGAAGCTTTCTGAGAAACTGCTCTGTGTTCTGTTAATTCATCTCACAGAGTTACATCTTTCCCTTCAAGAAGCCTTTCGCTAAGGCTGTTCTTGTGGAATTGGCAATGTCATATTTGGAAGCCCATAGAGGGCTTTGGGGAAAAAGGAAATATCTTCCGTTTAAAACTGGAAAGAAGCTTTCTGAGAAACTGCTCTGTGTTCTGTTAATTCATCTCACAGAGTTACATCTTTCCCTTCAAGAAGCCTTTCGCTAAGGCTGTTCTTGTGGAATTGGCAAAGGGATATTTGGAAGCCCATAGAGGGCTATGGTGAAAAAGGAAATATCTTCGGTTCAAAACTGGAAAGAAGCTTTCTGAGAAACTGCTCTGTGTTCTGTTAATTCATCTCATGGAGTTACATCTTTCCCTTCAAGAAGCCTTTCGCTAAGGCTGTTCTTGTGGAATTGGCAAAGGGATATTTGAAAGCCCATAGAGGGCTATGGTGAAAAAGGAACTATCTTCCGTTCAAAACTGGAAAGAAGCTTTCTGAGAAACTGCTCTGTGTTCTGTTAATTCATCTCACAGAGTTGCATCTTTCCCTTCAAGAAGCCTTTCGTAAGGCTGTTCTTGTGGAATTGGCAAAGGGATATTTGGAAGCCCATAGAGGGCTATGGTGAAAAAGGAAATATCTTCCGTTCAAAACTGGAAAGAAGCTTTCTGAGAAACTGCTCTGTGTTCTGTTAATTCATCTCACAGAGTTACATCTTTCCCTTCAGGAAGCCTTTCGCTAAGGCTGATCTTGTGCAATTGGCAAAGGGATATTTGGAAGCCCATAGAGGGCTATGGTGAAAAAGGAAATATCTTCCGTTCAAAACTGGAAAGAAGCTTTCTGAGAAACTGCTCTATGTTCTGTTAATTCATCTCACAGAGTTACATCTTTCCCTTCAAGAAGCCTTTCGCTAAGGCTGTTCTTGTGGAATTGGCAAAGTCATATTTGGAAGCCCATAGAGGGCTTTGGGGAAAAAGGAAATATCTTCCGTTCAAAACTGGAAAGAAGCTTTCTGAGAATCTGCTCTGTGTTCTGTTAATTCATATCACAGAGTTACCTCTTTCCCTTCAAGAAGCCTTTCGCTAAGGCTGTTCTTGTGGAATTGGCAAAGGGATATTTGGAAGCCCATAGAGGGATATGGTGAAAAAGGAAATATCTTCCGTTCAAAACTGGAAAGAAGCTTTCTGAAAAACTGCTCTGTGTTCTGTTAATTCATCTCACAGAGTTACATCTTTCCCTTCAAGAAGCCTTTCGCTAAGGCTGTTCTTGTGGAATTGGAAAAGGGGTATTTAGAAGCCCATAGATTTCTATGGTGAAAAAGGAAATATCTTCCGTTCAAAACTGGAAAGAAGCTTTCTGAGAAACTGCTCTGTGTTCTGTTAATTCATCTCACAGAGTTACATCTTTCCCTTCAAGAAGCCTTTCGCTAAGGCTGTTCTTGTGGAATTGGCAAAGGGATATTTGGAAGCCCATAGAGGGCTATGGTGAAAAAGGAACTATCTTCCGTTCAAAACTGGAAAGAAGCTTTCTGAGAAACTGCTCTGTGTTCTGTTAATTCATCTCACAGAGTTACATCTTTCCCTTCAAGAAGTCTTTCGCTAAGGCTATTCTTGTGGAATTGGCAAAGGGATATTTGGAAGCCCTTAGAGGGCTATGGTGAAAAAGGAAATATCTTCCGTTCAAAACTGGAAAGAAGCTTTCCGAGAAACTACTCTGTGTTCTGTCAATTCATATCACAGAGTTACCTCTTTCCCTTCAAGAAGCCTTTCGCTAAGGCTCTTCTTGTGGAATTGGCAAAGGGATATTTGGAAGCCCATAGAGGGCTATGGTGAAAAAGGAAATATCTTCCGTTCAAAACTGGAAAGAAGCTTTCTGAGAAACTGCTCTGTGTTCTGTTAATTCATCTCACAGAGTTACATCTTTCCCTTCAAGAAGTCTTTCGCTAAGGCTGTTCTTGTGGAATTGGCAAAGGGATATTTGGAAGCCCATAGAGGGCTATGGTGAAAAAGGAAATATCTTCCGTTTAAAACTGGAAAGAAGCTTTCTGAGAAACTGCTCTGTGCTCTGTT
The DNA here is from genome assembly GCF_047675955.1 of Chlorocebus sabaeus. Lineage (NCBI taxonomy): Eukaryota > Metazoa > Chordata > Mammalia > Primates > Cercopithecidae > Chlorocebus > Chlorocebus sabaeus. The sequence continues at coordinate 1,304,964 of NW_027327925.1, read as the reverse complement.
AATTCATCTCACAGAGTTACATCTTTCCCTTCAAGAAGCCTTACGCTAAGGCTGTTCTTGTGGAATTGGCAAAGGGATATTTGGAAGCCCGTAGAGGGCTATGGTGAAAAAGGAATTATCTTCCGCTCAAAACTGGAAAGAAGCTTTCTGAGAAACTGCTCTGTGTTCTGTTAATTCATCTCACAGAGTTACATCTTTCCCTTCAAGAAGCCTTTCGCTAAGGCTGTTCTTGTGGAAGTGGCAAAGTCATATTTGGAAGCCCATAGAGGGCTATGGGGAAAAAGGAAATATCTTCCGTTCAAAACTGGAAAGAAGCTTTCTGAGAAACTGCTCTGTGTTCTGTTAATTCATCTCACAGAGTTACATCTTTCCCTTCAAGAAGCCTTTCGCTAAGGCTGTTCTAGTGGAATTGGAAAAGGGGTATTTAGAAGCCCTTAGAGTTCTATGGTGAAAAAGGAAATATCTTCCGTTCAAAACTGGAAAGAAGCTTTCTGAGAAACTGCTCTGTGTTCTGTTAATTCATCTCACAGAGTTACATCTTTCCCTTCAAGAAGCCTTTCGCTAAGGCTGTTCTTGTGGAATTGGCAAAGGGATATTTCGAAGCCCATCGAGGGCTATGGTGAAAAAGGAAATATCTACCGTTCAAAACTGGAAAGAAGCTTTCTGAAAAACTGCTCTGTGTTCTGTTAATTCATCTCACAGAGTTACATCTTTCCCTTCAAGAAGCCTTTCGCTAAGGCTGTTCTTGTGGAATTGGCAAAGGGATTTTTGGAAGGCCATAGAGGGCTATGGTGAAAAAGGAAATATCTTCCGTTCAAAACTGGAAAGAAGCTTTCTGAGAAACTGCTCTGTGTTCTGTAAATTCATCTCACAGAGTTACATCTTTCCCTTCAAGAAGCCTTTCGCTAAGGCTGTTCTTGTGGAATTGGCAAAGGGATATTTGGAAGCCCATAGAGGGCTATGGTGAAAAAGGAAATATCTTCCGTTCAAAACTGGAAAGAAGCTTTCTGAAGAAAAGCTCTGTGTTCTGTTAATTCATTTCACAGAGTTACATCTTTCCCTTCAAGAAGCCTTTCGCTAAGGCTGTTCTTGTGGAATTGGAAAAGGGATATTTAGAAGCCCATAGAGGGCTATGGTGAAAAAGGAAATATCTTCCGTTCAAAAATGGAAAGAAGCTTTCTGAGAAACTGCTCTGTGTTCTGTTAATTCATCTCACAGAGTTACATCTTTCCCTTCAAGAAGTCTTTCGCTAAGGCTGTTCTTGTGGAATTGGCAAAGGGATATTTGGAAGCCCATAGAGGGCTATGGTGAAAAAGGAAATATCTTCCGTTCAAAACTGGAAAGAAGCTTTCTGAGAAACTGCTCTGTGTTCTGTTAATTCATCTCACAGAGTTACATCTTTCCCTTCAGGAAGCCTTTCGCTAAGGCTGATCTTGTGCAATTGGCAAAGGGATATTTGGAAGCCCATAGAGGGCTATGGTGAAAAAGGAAATATCTTCCGTTCAAAACTGGAAAGAAGCTTTCTGAGAAACTGCTCTATGTTCTGTTAATTCATCTCACAGAGTTACATCTTTCCCTTCAAGAAGCCTTTCGCTAAGGCTGTTCTTGTGGAATTGGCAAAGTCATATTTGGAAGCCCATAGAGGGCTTTGGGGAAAAAGGAAATATCTTCCGTTCAAAACTGGAAAGAAGCTTTCTGAGAATCTGCTCTGTGTTCTGTTAATTCATATCACAGAGTTACCTCTTTCCCTTCAAGAAGCCTTTCGCTAAGGCTGTTCTTGTGGAATTGGCAAAGGGATATTTGGAAGCCCATAGAGGGATATGGTGAAAAAGGAAATATCTTCCGTTCAAAACTGGAAAGAAGCTTTCTGAGAAACTGCTCTGTGTTCTGTTAATTCATCTCACAGAGTTACATCTTTCCCTTCAAGAAGTCTTTCGCTAAGGCTGTTCTTGTGGAATTGGCAAAGGGATATTTGGAAGCCCTTAGAGGGCTCTGGTGAAAAAGGAAATATCTTCCGTTCAAAACTGGAAAGAAGCTTTCCGAGAAACTACTCTGTGTTCTGTCAATTCATATCACAGAGTTACCTCTTTCCCTTCAAGAAGCCTTTCGCTAAGGCTCTTCTTGTGGAATTGGCAAAGGGATATTTGGAAGCCCATAGAGGGCTATGGTGAAAAAGGAAATATCTTCCGTTCAAAACTGGAAAGAAGCTTTCTGAGAAACTGCTCTGTGTTCTGTTAATTCATCTCACAGAGTTACATCTTTCCCTTCAAGAAGTCTTTCGCTAAGGCTGTTCTTGTGGAATTGGCAAAGGGATATTTGGAAGCCCATAGAGGCCTATGGTGAAAAAGGAAATATCTTCCGTTTAAAACTGGAAAGAAGCTTTCTGAGAAACTGCTCTGTGCTCTGTTAATTCATCTCACAGAGTTACATCTTTCCCTTCAAGAAGCCTTACGCTAAGGCTGTTCTTGTGGAATTGGCAAAGGGATATTTGGAAGCCCGTAGAGGGCTATGGTGAAAAAGTAATTATCTTCCGCTCAAAACTGGAAAGAAGCTTTCTGAGAAACTGCTCTGTGTTCTGTTAATTCATCTCACAGAGTTACATCTTTCCCTTCAAGAAGCCTTTCGCTAAGGCTGTTCTTGTGGAAGTGGCAAAGTCATATTTGGAAGCCCATAGAGGGCTATGGGGAAAAAGGAAATATCTTCCGTTCAAAACTGGAAAGAAGCTTTCTGAGAAACTGCTCTGTGTTCTGTTAATTCATCTCACAGAGTTACATCTTTCCCTTCAAGAAGCCTTTCGCTAAAGCTGTTCTAGTGGAATTGGAAAAGGGGTATTTAGAAGCCCTTAGAGTTCTATGGTGAAAAAGGAAATATCTTCCGTTCAAAACTGGAAAGAAGCTTTCTGAGAAACTGCTCTGTGTTCTGTTAATACATCTCACAGAGTTACATCTTTCCCTTCAAGAAGCCTTTCGCTAAGGCTGTTCTTGTGGAATTGGCAAAGGGATATTTCGAAGCCCATCGAGGGCTATGGTGAAAAAGGAAATATCTACCGTTCAAAACTGGAAAGAAGCTTTCTGAAAAACTGCTCTGTGTTCTGTTAATTCATCTCACAGAGTTACATCTTTCCTTTCAAGAAGCCTTTCGCTAAGGCTGTTCTTGTGGAATTGGCAAAGGGATTTTTGGAAGCCCATAGAGGGCTATGGTGAAAAAGGAAATATCTTCCGTTCAAAACTGGAAAGAAGCTTTCTGAGAAACTGCTCTGTGTTCTGTAAATTCATCTCACAGAGTTACATCTTTCCCTTCAAGAAGCCTTTCGCTAAGGCTGTTCTTGTGGAATTGGCAAAGGGATATTTGGAAGCCCATAGAGGGCTATGGTGAAAAAGGAAATATCTTCCGTTCAAAACTGGAAAGAAGCTTTCTGAAGAAAAGCTCTGTGTTCTGTTAATTCATTTCACAGAGTTACATCTTTCCCTTCAAGAAGCCTTTCGCTAAGGCTGTTCTTGTGGAATTGGAAAAGGGATATTTAGAAGCCCATAGAGGGCTATGGTGAAAAAGGAAATATCTTCCGTTCAAAAATGGAAAGAAGCTTTCTGAGAAACTGCTCTGTGTTCTGTTAATTCATCTCACAGAGTTACATCTTTCCCTTCAAGAAGTCTTTCGCTAAGGCTGTTCTTGTGGAATTGGCAAAGGGATATTTGGAAGCCCATAGAGGGCTATGGTGAAAAAGGAAATATCTTCCGTTCAAAACTGGAAAGAAGCTTTCTGAGAAACTGCTCTGTGTTCTGTTAATTCATATCACAGAGTTACCTCTTTCCCTTCAAGAAGCCTTTCGCTAAGGCTGTTCTTGTGGAATTGGCAAAGGGATATTTGGAAGCCCATAGAGGGCTATTGTGAAAAAGGAAATATCTTCAGTTCAAAACTGGAAAGAAGCTTTCTGAAAAACTGCTCTGTGTTCTGTTAATTCATCTCACAGAGTTACATCTTTCCCTTCAAGAAGCCTTTCGCTAAGGCTGTTCTTGTGGAATTGGAAAAGGGGTATTTAGAAGCCCTTAGAGTTCTATGGTGAAAAAGGAAATATCTTCCGTTCAAAACTGGATAGAAGCCTTCTGAGAAACTGCTCTGTGTTCTGTTAATTCATCTCACAGAGTTACATCTTTCCCTTCAAGAAGTCTTTCGCTAAGGCTGTTCTTGTGGAATTGGCAAAGGGATATTTGGAAGCCCATAGAGGGCTATGGTGAAAAAGGAAATATCTTCCGTTCAAAACTGGAAAGAAGCTTTCTGAGAAACTGCTCTGTGTTCGGTAAATTCATCTCACAGAGTTACATCTTTACCTTCAAGAATCCTTTCGCTAAGGCTGTTCTTGTGGAATTGGCAAAGTGATATTTGGAAGCCCATAGAGGGCTATGGTGAAAAAGGAAATATCTACCGTTCAAAACTGGAAAGAAGCTTTCTGAAAAACTGCTCTGTGTTCTGTTAATTCATCTCACAGAGTTACATCTTTCCCTTCAAGAAGCCTTTCGCTAAGGCTGTTCTTGTGGAACTGGCAAAGGGATATTTGGAAGCCCATAGAGGGCTATGGTGAAAAAGGAAATATCTTCCGTTCAAAACTGGAAAGAAGCTTTCTGAGAAACTGCTCTGTGTTCTGTAAATTCATCTCACAGAGTTACATCTTTACCTTCAAGAAGCCTTTCGCTAAGGCTGTTCTTGTGGAATTGGCAAAGGGATATTTGGAAGCCCATAGAGGGCTATGGTGAAAAAGGAAATATCTTCCGTTCAAAAATGGAAAGAAGCTTTCTGAGAAACTGCTCTGTGTTCTGTTAATTCATATCACAGAGTTACCTCTTTCCCTTCAAGAAGCCTTTCGCTAAGGCTGTTCTTGTGGAATTGGCAAAGGGATATTTGGAAGCCCATAGAGGGCTATGGTGAAAAAGGAAATATCTTCAGTTCAAAACTGGAAAGAAGCTTTCTGAAAAACTGCTCTGTGTTCTGTTAATTCATCTCACAGAGTTACATCTTTCCCTTCAAGAAGCCTTTCGCTAAGGCTGTTCTTGTGGAATTGGAAAAGGGGTATTTAGAAGCCCTTAGAGTTCTATGGTGAAAAAGGAAATATCTTCCGTTCAAAACTGGATAGAAGCTTTCTGAGAAACTGCTCTGTGTTCTGTTAATTCATCTCACAGAGTTACATCTTTCCCTGCAAGCAGTCTTTCGCTAAGGCTGTTCTTGTGGAATTGGCAAAGGGATATTTGGAAGCCCATAGAGGGCTATGGTGAAAAAGGAAATATCTTCCGTTCAAAACTGGAAAGAAGCTTTCTGAGAAACTGCTCTGTGTTCGGTAAATTCATCTCACAGAGTTACATCTTTACCTTCAAGAATCCTTTCGCTAAGGCTGTTCTTGTGGAATTGGCAAAGTGATATTTGGAAGCCCATAGAGGGCTATGGTGAAAAAGGAAATATCTACCGTTCAAAACTGGAAAGAAGCTTTCTGAAAAACTGCTCTGTGTTCTGTTAATTCATCTCACAGAGTTATATCTTTCCCTTCAAGAAGCCTTTCGCTAAGGCTGTTCTTGTGGAACTGGCAAAGGGATATTTGGAAGCCCATAGAGGGCAATGGTGAAAAAGGAAATATCTTCCGTTCAAAACTGGAAAGAAGCTTTCTGAGAAACTGCTCTGTGTTCGGTAAATTCATCTCACAGAGTTACATCTTTACCTTCAAGAAGCCTTTCGCTAAGGCTGTTCTTGTGGAATTGGCAAAGGGATATTTCGAAGCCCATAGAGGGCTATGGTGAAAAAGGAAATATCTTCCGCTCAAAACTGGAAAGAAGCTTTCTGAGAAACTGCTCTGTGTTCTGTTAATTCATCTCACAGAGTTACATCTTTCCCTTCAAGAAGCCTTTCGCTAAGGCTGTTCTTGTGGAATTGGCAAAGTCAAATTTGGAAGCCCATAGAGGGCTTTGGGGAAAAAGGAAATATCTTCCGTTTAAACCTGGAAAGATGCTTTCTGAGAAACTGCTCTGTGTTCTGTTAATTCATCTCACAGAGTTACATCTTTCCCTTCAAGAAGCCTTTCGCTAAGGCTGTTCTTGTGGAATTGGCAAAGGGATATTTGGAAGCCCATGGAGGGCTATGGTGAAAAAGGAAATATCTTCGGTTCAAAACTGGAAAGAAGCTTTCTGAGAAACTGCTCTGTGTTCTGTTAATTCATCTCATGGAGTTACATCTTTCCCTTCAAGAAGCCTTTCGCTAAGGCTGTTCTTGTGGAATTGGCAAAGGGATATTTGAAAGCCCATAGAGGGCTAGGGTGAAAAAGGAACTATCTTCCGTTCAAAACTGGAAAGAAGCTTTCTGAGAAACTGCTCTGTGTTCTGTTAATTCATCTCACAGAGTTACATCTTTCCCTTCAAGAAGCCTTTCGTAAGGCTGTTCTTGTGGAATTGGCAAAGGGATATTTGGAAGCCCATAGAGGGCTATGGTGAAAAAGGAAATATCTTCCGTTCAAAACTGGAAAGAAGCTTTCTGAGAAACTGCTCTGTGTTCTGTTAATTCATCTCACAGACTTACATCTTTCCCTTCAAGAAGCCTTTCGCTAAGGCTGTTCTTGTGCAATTGGCAAAGGGATATTTGGAAGCCCATAGAGGGCTATGGTGAAAAAGGAAATATCTTCCGTTCAAAACTGGAAAGAAGCTTTCTGAGAAACTGCTCTGTGTTCTGTTAATTCATCTCACAGACTTACATCTTTCCCTTCAAGAAGCCTTTCGCTAAGGCTGATCTTGTGCAATTGGCAAAGGGATATTTGGAAGCCCATAGAGGGCTATGGTGAAAAAGGAAATATCTTCCGTTCAAAACTGGAAAGAAGCTTTCTGAGAAACTGCTCTATGTTCTGTTAATTCATCTCACAGAGTTACATCTTTCCCTTCAAGAAGCCTTTCGCTAAGGCTGTTCTTGTGGAATTGGCAAAGGGATATTTGGAAGCCCATAGAGGGCTATGGTGAAAAAGGAAATATCTTCCGTTCAAAACTGCAAAGAAGCTTTCTGAGAAACTGCTCTGTGTTCTGTTAATTCATCTCACAGAGTTACATCTTTCCCTTCAAGAAGCCTTTCGCTTAGGCTGTTCTTGTGGAATTGGCAAAGTGATATTTGGAGGCCCATAGAGGGCTATGGTGAAAAAGGAAATATCTACCGTTCAAAACTGGAAAGAAGCTTTCTGAAAAACTGCTCTGTGTTCTGTTAATTCATCTCACAGAGTTACATCTTTCCCTTCAAGAAGCCTTTCGCTAAGGCTGTTCTTGTGGAACTGGCAAAGGGATATTTGGAAGCCCTTAGAGGGCTATGGTGAAAAAGGAAATATCTTCCGTTCAAAACTGGAAAGAAGCTTTCTGAGAAACTGCTCTGTGTTCGGTAAATTCATCTCACAGAGTTACATCTTTCCCTTCAAGAAGCCTTTCGCTAAGGCTGTTCTTGCGGAATTGGCAAAGGGATATTTCGAAGCCCATAGAGGGCTATGGTGAAAAAGGAAATATCTTCCGCTCAAAACTGGAAAGAAGCTTTCTGAGAAACTGCTCTGTGTTCTGTTAATTCATCTCACAGAGTTACATCTTTCCCTTCAAGAAGCCTTTCGCTTAGGCTGTTCTTGTGGAATTGGCAAAGTCATATTTGGAAGCCCATAGAGGGCTTTGGGGAAAAAGGAAATATCTTCCGTTCAAAACTGGAAAGAAGCTTTCTGAGAAACTGCTCTGTGTTCTGTAAATTCATCTCACAGAGTTACATCTTTCCCTTCAAGAAGCCTTTCGCTAAGGCTGTTCTTGTGGATTTGGCAAAGGGATATTTGGAAGCCCATAGAGGGCTATGCTGAAAAAGGAAATATCTTAAGTTCAAAACTGGAAAGAAGCTTTCTGAAGAACAGCTCTGTGTTCTGTTAATTCATCTCACAGAGTTACATCTTTCCCTTCAAGAAGCCTTTCGCTAAGGCTGTTCTTGTGGAATTGGCAAAGGGATATTTGGAAGCCCATAGAGGGCTATGGTGAAAAAGGAAATATCTTCCGTTCAAAACTGGAAAGAAGCTTTCTGAAGAAAAGCTCTGTGTTCTGTTAATTCATTTCACAGAGTTACATCTTTCCCTTCAAGAAGCCTTTCGCTAAGGCTGTTCTTGTGGAATTGGAAAAGGGATATTTAGAAGCCCATAGAGGGCTATGGTGAAAAAGGAAATATCTTCCGTTCAAAAATGGAAAGAAGCTTTCTGAGAAACTGCTCTGTGTTCTGTTAATTCATCTCACAGAGTTACATCTTTCCCTTCAAGAAGTCTTTCGCTAAGGCTGTTCTTGTGGAATTGGCAAAGGGATATTTGGAAGCCCATAGAGGGCTATGGTGAAAAAGGAAATATCTTCCGTTCAAAACTGGAAAGAAGCTTTCTGAGAAACTGCTCTGTGTTCTGTTAATTCATATCACAGAGTTACCTCTTTCCCTTCAAGAAGCCTTTCGCTAAGGCTGTTCTTGTGGAATTGGCAAAGGGATATTTGGAAGCCCATAGAGGGCTATGGTGAAAAAGGAAATATCTTCGGTTCAAAACTGGAAAGAAGCTTTCTGAGAAACTGCTCTGTGTTCTGTTAATTCATCTCATGGAGTTACATCTTTCCCTTCAAGAAGCCTTTCGCTAAGGCTGTTCTTGTGGAATTGGCAAAGGGATATTTGAAAGCCCATAGAGGGCTATGGTGAAAAAGGAACTATCTTCCGTTCAAAACTGGAAAGAAGCTTTCTGAGAAACTGCTCTGTGTTCTGTTAATTCATCTCACAGAGTTGCATCTTTCCCTTCAAGAAGCCTTTCGTAAGGCTGTTCTTGTGGAATTGGCAAAGGGATATTTGGAAGCCCATAGAGGGCTATGGTGAAAAAGGAAATATCTTCCGTTCAAAACTGGAAAGAAGCTTTCTGAGAAACTGCTCTGTGTTCTGTTAATTCATCTCACAGAGTTACATCTTTCCCTTCAGGAAGCCTTTCGCTAAGGCTGATCTTGTGCAATTGGCAAAGGGATATTTGGAAGCCCATAGAGGGCTATGGTGAAAAAGGAAATATCTTCCGTTCAAAACTGGAAAGAAGCTTTCTGAGAAACTGCTCTATGTTCTGTTAATTCATCTCACAGAGTTACATCTTTCCCTTCAAGAAGCCTTTCGCTAAGGCTGTTCTTGTGGAATTGGCAAAGTCATATTTGGAAGCCCATAGAGGGCTTTGGGGAAAAAGGAAATATCTTCCGTTCAAAACTGGAAAGAAGCTTTCTGAGAATCTGCTCTGTGTTCTGTTAATTCATATCACAGAGTTACCTCTTTCCCTTCAAGAAGCCTTTCGCTAAGGCTGTTCTTGTGGAATTGGCAAAGGGATATTTGGAAGCCCATAGAGGGATATGGTGAAAAAGGAAATATCTTCCGTTCAAAACTGGAAAGAAGCTTTCTGAGAAACTGCTCTGTGTTCTGTTAATTCATCTCACAGAGTTACATCTTTCCCTTCAAGAAGTCTTTCGCTAAGGCTGTTCTTGTGGAATTGGCAAAGGGATATTTGGAAGCCCTTAGAGGGCTCTGGTGAAAAAGGAAATATCTTCCGTTCAAAACTGGAAAGAAGCTTTCCGAGAAACTACTCTGTGTTCTGTCAATTCATATCACAGAGTTACCTCTTTCCCTTCAAGAAGCCTTTCGCTAAGGCTCTTCTTGTGGAATTGGCAAAGGGATATTTGGAAGCCCATAGAGGGCTATGGTGAAAAAGGAAATATCTTCCGTTCAAAACTGGAAAGAAGCTTTCTGAGAAACTGCTCTGTGTTCTGTTAATTCATCTCACAGAGTTACATCTTTCCCTTCAAGAAGTCTTTCGCTAAGGCTGTTCTTGTGGAATTGGCAAAGGGATATTTGGAAGCCCATAGAGGCCTATGGTGAAAAAGGAAATATCTTCCGTTTAAAACTGGAAAGAAGCTTTCTGAGAAACTGCTCTGTGCTCTGTTAATTCATCTCACAGAGTTACATCTTTCCCTTCAAGAAGCCTTACGCTAAGGCTGTTCTTGTGGAATTGGCAAAGGGATATTTGGAAGCCCGTAGAGGGCTATGGTGAAAAAGTAATTATCTTCCGCTCAAAACTGGAAAGAAGCTTTCTGAGAAACTGCTCTGTGTTCTGTTAATTCATCTCACAGAGTTACATCTTTCCCTTCAAGAAGCCTTTCGCTAAGGCTGTTCTTGTGGAAGTGGCAAAGTCATATTTGGAAGCCCATAGAGGGCTATGGGGAAAAAGGAAATATCTTCCGTTCAAAACTGGAAAGAAGCTTTCTGAGAAACTGCTCTGTGTTCTGTTAATTCATCTCACAGAGTTACATCTTTCCCTTCAAGAAGCCTTTCGCTAAGGCTGTTCTAGTGGAATTGGAAAAGGGGTATTTAGAAGCCCTTAGAGTTCTATGGTGAAAAAGGAAATATCTTCCGTTCAAAACTGGAAAGAAGCTTTCTGAGAAACTGCTCTGTGTTCTGTTAATACATCTCACAGAGTTACATCTTTCCCTTCAAGAAGCCTTTCGCTAAGGCTGTTCTTGTGGAATTGGCAAAGGGATATTTCGAAGCCCATCGAGGGCTATGGTGAAAAAGGAAATATCTACCGTTCAAAACTGGAAAGAAGCTTTCTGAAAAACTGCTCTGTGTTCTGTTAATTCATCTCACAGAGTTACATCTTTCCTTTCAAGAAGCCTTTCGCTAAGGCTGTTCTTGTGGAATTGGCAAAGGGATTTTTGGAAGCCCATAGAGGGCTATGGTGAAAAAGGAAATATCTTCCGTTCAAAACTGGAAAGAAGCTTTCTGAGAAACTGCTCTGTGTTCTGTAAATTCATCTCACAGAGTTACATCTTTCCCTTCAAGAAGCCTTTCGCTAAGGCTGTTCTTGTGGAATTGGCAAAGGGATATTTGGAAGCCCATAGAGGGCTATGGTGAAAAAGGAAATATCTTCCGTTCAAAACTGGAAAGAAGCTTTCTGAAGAAAAGCTCTGTGTTCTGTTAATTCATTTCACAGAGTTACATCTTTCCCTTCAAGAAGCCTTTCGCTAAGGCTGTTCTTGTGGAATTGGAAAAGGGATATTTAGAAGCCCATAGAGGGCTATGGTGAAAAAGGAAATATCTTCCGTTCAAAAATGGAAAGAAGCTTTCTGAGAAACTGCTCTGTGTTCTGTTAATTCATCTCACAGAGTTACATCTTTCCCTTCAAGAAGTCTTTCGCTAAGGCTGTTCTTGTGGAATTGGCAAAGGGATATTTGGAAGCCCATAGAGGGCTATGGTGAAAAAGGAAATATCTTCCGTTCAAAACTGGAAAGAAGCTTTCTGAGAAACTGCTCTGTGTTCTGTTAATTCATATCACAGAGTTACCTCTTTCCCTTCAAGAAGCCTTTCGCTAAGGCTGTTCTTGTGGAATTGGCAAAGGGATATTTGGAAGCCCATAGAGGGCTATTGTGAAAAAGGAAATATCTTCAGTTCAAAACTGGAAAGAAGCTTTCTGAAAAACTGCTCTGTGTTCTGTTAATTCATCTCACAGAGTTACATCTTTCCCTTCAAGAAGCCTTTCGCTAAGGCTGTTCTTGTGGAATTGGAAAAGGGGTATTTAGAAGCCCTTAGAGTTCTATGGTGAAAAAGGAAATATCTTCCGTTCAAAACTGGATAGAAGCCTTCTGAGAAACTGCTCTGTGTTCTGTTAATTCATCTCACAGAGTTACATCTTTCCCTTCAAGAAGTCTTTCGCTAAGGCTGTTCTTGTGGAATTGGCAAAGGGATATTTGGAAGCCCATAGAGGGCTATGGTGAAAAAGGAAATATCTTCCGTTCAAAACTGGAAAGAAGCTTTCTGAGAAACTGCTCTGTGTTCGGTAAATTCATCTCACAGAGTTACATCTTTACCTTCAAGAATCCTTTCGCTAAGGCTGTTCTTGTGGAATTGGCAAAGTGATATTTGGAAGCCCATAGAGGGCTATGGTGAAAAAGGAAATATCTACCGTTCAAAACTGGAAAGAAGCTTTCTGAAAAACTGCTCTGTGTTCTGTTAATTCATCTCACAGAGTTACATCTTTCCCTTCAAGAAGCCTTTCGCTAAGGCTGTTCTTGTGGAACTGGCAAAGGGATATTTGGAAGCCCATAGAGGGCTATGGTGAAAAAGGAAATATCTTCCGTTCAAAACTGGAAAGAAGCTTTCTGAGAAACTGCTCTGTGTTCTGTAAATTCATCTCACAGAGTTACATCTTTACCTTCAAGAAGCCTTTCGCTAAGGCTGTTCTTGTGGAATTGGCAAAGGGATATTTGGAAGCCCATAGAGGGCTATGGTGAAAAAGGAAATATCTTCCGTTCAAAAATGGAAAGAAGCTTTCTGAGAAACTGCTCTGTGTTCTGTTAATTCATATCACAGAGTTACCTCTTTCCCTTCAAGAAGCCTTTCGCTAAGGCTGTTCTTGTGGAATTGGCAAAGGGATATTTGGAAGCCCATAGAGGGCTATGGTGAAAAAGGAAATATCTTCAGTTCAAAACTGGAAAGAAGCTTTCTGAAAAACTGCTCTGTGTTCTGTTAATTCATCTCACAGAGTTACATCTTTCCCTTCAAGAAGCCTTTCGCTAAGGCTGTTCTTGTGGAATTGGAAAAGGGGTATTTAGAAGCCCTTAGAGTTCTATGGTGAAAAAGGAAATATCTTCCGTTCAAAACTGGATAGAAGCTTTCTGAGAAACTGCTCTGTGTTCTGTTAATTCATCTCACAGAGTTACATCTTTCCCTGCAAGCAGTCTTTCGCTAAGGCTGTTCTTGTGGAATTGGCAAAGGGATATTTGGAAGCCCATAGAGGGCTATGGTGAAAAAGGAAATATCTTCCGTTCAAAACTGGAAAGAAGCTTTCTGAGAAACTGCTCTGTGTTCGGTAAATTCATCTCACAGAGTTACATCTTTACCTTCAAGAATCCTTTCGCTAAGGCTGTTCTTGTGGAATTGGCAAAGTGATATTTGGAAGCCCATAGAGGGCTATGGTGAAAAAGGAAATATCTACCGTTCAAAACTGGAAAGAAGCTTTCTGAAAAACTGCTCTGTGTTCTGTTAATTCATCTCACAGAGTTATATCTTTCCCTTCAAGAAGCCTTTCGCTAAGGCTGTTCTTGTGGAACTGGCAAAGGGATATTTGGAAGCCCATAGAGGGCAATCGTGAAAAAGGAAATATCTTCCGTTCAAAACTGGAAAGAAGCTTTCTGAGAAACTGCTCTGTGTTCGGTAAATTCATCTCACAGAGTTACATCTTTACCTTCAAGAAGCCTTTCGCTAAGGCTGTTCTTGTGGAATTGGCAAAGGGATATTTCGAAGCCCATAGAGGGCTATGGTGAAAAAGGAAATATCTTCCGCTCAAAACTGGAAAGAAGCTTTCTGAGAAACTGCTCTGTGTTCTGTTAATTCATCTCACAGAGTTACATCTTTCCCTTCAAGAAGCCTTTCGCTAAGGCTGTTCTTGTGGAATTGGCAAAGTCAAATTTGGAAGCCCATAGAGGGCTTTGGGGAAAAAGGAAATATCTTCCGTTTAAACCTGGAAAGATGCTTTCTGAGAAACTGCTCTGTGTTCTGTTAATTCATCTCACAGAGTTACATCTTTCCCTTCAAGAAGCCTTTCGCTAAGGCTGTTCTTGTGGAATTGGCAAAGGGATATTTGGAAGCCCATGGAGGGCTATGGTGAAAAAGGAAATATCTTCGGTTCAAAACTGGAAAGAAGCTTTCTGAGAAACTGCTCTGTGTTCTGTTAATTCATCTCATGGAGTTACATCTTTCCCTTCAAGAAGCCTTTCGCTAAGGCTGTTCTTGTGGAATTGGCAAAGGGATATTTGAAAGCCCATAGAGGGCTAGGGTGAAAAAGGAACTATCTTCCGTTCAAAACTGGAAAGAAGCTTTCTGAGAAACTGCTCTGTGTTCTGTTAATTCATCTCACAGAGTTACATCTTTCCCTTCAAGAAGCCTTTCGTAAGGCTGTTCTTGTGGAATTGGCAAAGGGATATTTGGAAGCCCATAGAGGGCTATGGTGAAAAAGGAAATATCTTCCGTTCAAAACTGGAAAGAAGCTTTCTGAGAAACTGCTCTGTGTTCTGTTAATTCATCTCACAGACTTACATCTTTCCCTTCAAGAAGCCTTTCGCTAAGGCTGTTCTTGTGCAATTGGCAAAGGGATATTTGGAAGCCCATAGAGGGCTATGGTGAAAAAGGAAATATCTTCCGTTCAAAACTGGAAAGAAGCTTTCTGAGAAACTGCTCTGTGTTCTGTTAATTCATCTCACAGACTTACATCTTTCCCTTCAAGAAGCCTTTCGCTAAGGCTGATCTTGTGCAATTGGCAAAGGGATATTTGGAAGCCCATAGAGGGCTATGGTGAAAAAGGAAATATCTTCCGTTCAAAACTGGAAAGAAGCTTTCTGAGAAACTGCTCTATGTTCTGTTAATTCATCTCACAGAGTTACATCTTTCCCTTCAAGAAGCCTTTCGCTAAGGCTGTTCTTGTGGAATTGGCAAAGGGATATTTGGAAGCCCATAGAGGGCTATGGTGAAAAAGGAAATATCTTCCGTTCAAAACTGCAAAGAAGCTTTCTGAGAAACTGCTCTGTGTTCTGTTAATTCATCTCACAGAGTTACATCTTTCCCTTCAAGAAGCCTTTCGCTTAGGCTGTTCTTGGGGAATTGGCAAAGTGATATTTGGAGGCCCATAGAGGGCTATGGTGAAAAAGGAAATATCTACCGTTCAAAACTGGAAAGAAGCTTTCTGAAAAACTGCTCTGTGTTCTGTTAATTCATCTCACAGAGTTACATCTTTCCCTTCAAGAAGCCTTTCGCTAAGGCTGTTCTTGTGGAACTGGCAAAGGGATATTTGGAAGCCCTTAGAGGGCTATGGTGAAAAAGGAAATATCTTCCGTTCAAAACTGGAAAGAAGCTTTCTGGGAAACTGCTCTGTGTTCGGTAAATTCATCTCACAGAGTTACATCTTTCCCTTCAAGAAGCCTTTCGCTAAGGCTGTTCTTGCGGAATTGGCAAAGGGATATTTCGAAGCCCATAGAGGGCTATGGTGAAAAAGGAAATATCTTCCGCTCAAAACTGGAAAGAAGCTTTCTGAGAAACTGCTCTGTGTTCTGTTAATTCATCTCACAGAGTTACATCTTTCCCTTCAAGAAGCCTTTCGCTTAGGCTGTTCTTGTGGAATTGGCAAAGTCATATTTGGAAGCCCATAGAGGGCTTTGGGGAAAAAGGAAATATCTTCCGTTCAAAACTGGAAAGAAGCTTTCTGAGAAACTGCTCTGTGTTCTGTAAATTCATCTCACAGAGTTACATCTTTCCCTTCAAGAAGCCTTTCGCTAAGGCTGTTCTTGTGGATTTGGCAAAGGGATATTTGGAAGCCCATAGAGGGCTATGCTGAAAAAGGAAATATCTTAAGTTCAAAACTGGAAAGAAGCTTTCTGAAGAACAGCTCTGTGTTCTGTTAATTCATCTCACAGAGTTACATCTTTCCCTTCAAGAAGCCTTTCGCTAAGGCTTTTCTTGTGGAATTGGCAAAGTCATATTTGGAAGCTCATAGAGGTCTATGGTGAAAAAGGAAATATCTTCCGTTCAAAACTGGAAAAAGCTTTCTGAGAAACTGCTCTGTGTTCTGTAAATTCATCTCACAGAGTTACATCTTTCCCTTCAAGAAGCCTTTCGCTAAGGCTGTTCTTGTGGAATTGGCAAAGGGATATTTGGAAGCCCATAGAGGGCTATGGTGAAAAAGGAAATATCTTCCGTTCAAAACTGGAAAGAAGCTTTCTGAGAAACTGCTCTGTGTTCTGTTAATTCATCTCACAGAGTTACATCTTTCCCTTCAAGAAGCCTTTCGCTAAGGCTGTTCTTGTGCAATTGGCAAAGGGATATTTGGAAGCCCATAGAGGGCTATTTTGAAAAAGGAAATATCTTCCGTTCAAAACTGGAAAGAAGCTTTGTGAGAAACTGCTCTATGTTCTGTTAATTCATCTCACAGAGTTACATCTTTCCCTTCAAGAAGTCTTTCGCTAAGGCTGTTCTTGTGGAATTGGCAAAGGGATATTTGGAAGCCCATAGAGGGCTATGGTGAAAAAGGAAATATCTTCCGTTCAAAACTGGAAAGAAGCTTTCTGAGAAACTGCTCTGTGTTCTGTTAATTCATCTCACAGAGTTACATCTTTCCCTTCAAGAAGCCTTTCGCTAAGGCTGTTCTTGTGGAATTGGCAAAGTGATATTTGGAAGCCCATAGAGGGCTATGGTGAAAAAGGAAATATCTACCGTTCAAAACTGGAAAGAAGCTTTCTGAAAAACTGCTCTGTGTTCTGCTAATTCATCTCACAGAGTTACATCTTTCCCTTCAAGAAGCCTTTCGCTAAGGCTGTTCTTGTGGAACTGGCAAAGGGATATTTGGAAGCCCATAGAGGGCTATGGTGAAAAAGGAAATATCTTCCGTTCAAAACTGGAAAGAAGCTTTCTCAGAAACTGCTCTGTGTTCGGTAAATTCATCTCACAGAGTTACATCTTTACCTTCAAGAAGCCTTTCGCTAAGGCTGTTCTTGTGGAATTGGCAATGGTATATTTCGAAGCCCATAGAGGGCTATGGTGAAAAAGGAAATATCTTCCGCTCAAAACTGGAAAGAAGCTTTCTGAGAAACTGCTCTGTGTTCTGTTAATTCATCTCACAGAGTTACATCTTTCCCTTCAAGAAGCCGTTCGCTAAGGCTGTTCTTGTGGAATTGGCAAAGTCATATTTGGAAGCCCATAGAGGGCTTTGGGGAAAAAGGAAATATCTTCCGTATAAAACTGGAAAGAAGCTTTCTGAGAAACTGCTCTGTGTTCTGTTAATTCATCTCATGGAGTTACATCTTTCCCTTCAAGAAGCTTTTCGCTAAGGCTGTTCTTGTGCAATTGGCAAAGGGATATTTGGAAGCCCATAGAGGGCTATGGTGAAAAAGGAAATATCTTCCGTTCAAAACTGGAAAGAAGCTTTCTGAGACACTGCTCTGTGTTCTGTTAATTCATCTCACAGAGTTACATCTTTCCCTTCAAGAAGCCTTTCGCTAAGGCTGATCTTGTGCAATTGGCACATGGATATTTGGAAGCCCATAGAGGGCTATGGTGAAAAAGGAAATATCTTCCGTTCAAAACTGGAAAGAAGCTTTCTGAGAAACTGCTCTATGTTCTGTTAATTCATCTCACAGAGTTACATCTTTCCCTTCAAGAAGCCTTTCGCTAAGGCTGTTCTTGTGGAATTGGCAAAGGGATATTTGGAAGCCCATAGAGGGCTATGGTGAAAAAGGAAATATCTTCCGTTCAAAACTGGAAAGAAGCTTTCTGAGAAACTGCTCTGTGTTCTGTTAATTCATCTCACAGAGTTACATCTTTCCCTTCAAGAAGCCTTTCGCTTAGGCTGTTCTTGTGGAATTGGCAAAGTGATATTTGGAGGCCCATAGAGGGCTATGGTGAAAAAGGAAATATCTACCGTTCAAAACTGGAAAGAAGCTTTCTGAAAAACTGCTCTGTGTTCTGTTAATTCATCTCACAGAGTTACATCTTTCCCTTCAAGAAGCCTTTCGCTAAGGCTGTTCTTGTGGAACTGGCAAAGGGATATTTGGAAGCCCATAGAGGGCTATGGTGAAAAAGGAAATATCTTCCGTTCAAAACTGGAAAGAAGCTTTCTGAGAAACTGCTCTGTGTTCGGTAAATTCATCTCACAGAGTTACATCTTTCCCTTCAAGAAGCCTTTCGCTAAGGCTGTTCTTGTGGAATTGGCAAAGGGATATTTGGAGGCCCATAGAGGGCTATGGTGAAAAAGGAAATATCTACCGTTCAAAACTGGAAAGAAGCCTTCTGAAAAACTGCTCTGTGTTCTGTTAATTCATCTCACAGAGTTACATCTTTCCCTTCAAGAAGCCTTTCGCTAAGGCTGTTGTTGTGGAATTGGCAAAGTGATATTTGGAGGCCCATAGAGGGCTATGGTGAAAAAGGAAATATCTACCGTTCAAAACTGGAAAGAAGCCTTCTGAAAAACTGCTCTGTGTTCTGTTAATTCATCTCACAGAGTTACATCTTTCCCTTCAAGAAGCCTTTCGCTAAGGCTGTTCTTGTGGAATTGGCAAAGTCATATTTGGAAGCCCATAGAGGGCTTTGGGGAAAAAGGAAATATCTTCCGTTCAAAACTGGAAAGAAGCTTTCTGAGAAACTGCTCTGTGTTCTGTAAATTCATCTCACAGAGTTACATCTTTCCCTTCAAGAAGCCTTTCGCTAAGGCTGTTCTTGTGGAATTGGCAAAGGGATATTTGGAAGCCCCTAGAGGGCTATGGTGAAAAAGGAAATATCTTAAGTTCAAAACTGGAAAGAATCTTTCTGAAGAACAGCTCTGTGTTCTGTTAATTCATCTCACAGAGTTACATCTTTCCCTTCAAGAAGCCTTTCGCTAAGGCTGTTCTTGTGGAATTGGAAAAGGGATATTTAGAATCCCATAGAGGGCTATGGTGAAAAAGGAAATATCTTCCGTTCAAAAATGGAAAGAAGCTTTCTGAGAAACTGCTCTGTGTTCTGTTAATTCATCTCACAGAGTTACATCTTTCCCTTCAAGAAGTCTTTCGCTAAGGCTGTTCTTGTGGAATTGGCAAAGGGATATTTGGAAGCCCATAGAGGGCTATGGTGAAAAAGGAAATATCTTCCGTTTAAAACTGGAAAGAAGCTTTCTGAGAAACTGCTCTGTGTTCTGTTAATTCATCTCACAGAGTTACATCTTTCCCTTCAAGAAGTCTTTCGCTAAGGCTGTTCTTGTGGAATTGGCAAAGGGATATTTGGAAGCCCATAGAGGGCTATGGTGAAAAAGGAAATATCTTCCGTTTAAAACTGGAAAGAAGCTTTCTGAGGAACTGCTCTGTGCTCTGTTAATTCATCTCACAGAGTTACATCTTTCCCTTCAAGAAGCCTTACGCTAAGACTGTTCTTGTGGAATTGGCAAAGGGATATTTGGAAGCCCGTAGAGGGCTATGGTGAAAAAGGAATTATCTTCCGCTCAAAACTGGAAAGAAGCTTTCTGAGAAACTGCTCTGTGTTCTGTTAATTCATCTCACAGAGTTACATCTTTCCCTTCAAGAAGCCTTTCGCTAAGGCTGTTCTTGTGGAATTGGCAAAGTCATATTTGGAAGAACATAGAGGGCTATGGGGAAAAAGAAAATATCTTCCGTTCAAAACTGGAAAGAAGCTTTCTGAGAAACTGCTCTGTGTTCTGTTAATTCATCTCACAGAGTTACATCTATCCCTTCAAGAAGCCTTTCGCTAAGGCTGTTCTTGTGGAATTGGAAAAGGGGTATTTAGAAGCCCTTAGAGTTCTATGGTGAAAAAGGAAATATCTTCCGTTCAAAACTGGAAAGAAGCTTTCTGAGAAACTGCTCTGTGTTCTGTTAATTCATCTCACAGAGTTACATCTTTCCCTTCAAGAAGCCTTTCGCTAAGGCCGTTCTTGTGGAATTGGCAAAGGGATATTTGGAAGCCCATAGAGGGCTATGGTGAAAAAGGAAATATCTACCGTTCAAAACTGGAAAGAAGCTTTCTGAAAAACTGCTCTGTGTTCTGTTAATTCATCTCACAGAGTTACATCTTTCCCTTCAAGAAGAATTTCGCTAAGGCTGTTCTTGTGGAATTGGCAAAGGGATTTTTGGAAGCCCATAGAGGGTTATGGTGAAAAAGGAAATATCTTCCGTTCAAAACTGGAAAGAAGCTTTCTGAGAAACTGCTCTGTGTTCTGTAAATTCATCTCACAGAGTTACATATTTCCCTTCAAGAAGCCTTTCGCTAAGGCTGTTCTTGTGGAATTGGCAAAGGTATATTTGGAAGCCCATAGAGGGCTATGGTGAAAAAGGAAATATCTTCCGTTCAAAACTGGAAAGAGGCTTTCTGAAGAAAAGCTCTGTGTTCTGTTAATTCATTTCACAGAGTTACATCTTTCCCTTCAAGAAGCCTTTCGCTAAGGCTGTTCTTGTTTAATTGGAAAAGGGATATTTAGAAGCCCATAGAGGGCTATGGTGAAAAAGGAAATATCTTCCGTTCAAAAATGGAAAGAAGCTTTCTGAGAAACTGCTCTGTGTTCTGTTAATTCATCTCACAGAGTTACATCTTTCCCTTCAAGAAGTCTTTCGCTAAGGCTGTTCTTGTGGAATTGGCAAAGGGATATTTGGAAGCCCATAGAGGGCTATGGTGAAAAAGGAAATATCTTCCGTTCATAACTGGAAAGAAGCTTTCTGAGAAACTGCTCTGTGTTCTGTTAATTCATATCACAGAGTTACCTCTTTCCCTTCAAGAAGCCTTTCGCTAAGGCTGTTCTTGTGGAATTGGCAAAGGGATATTTGGAAGCCCATAGAGGGCTATGGTGAAAAAGGAAATATCTTCAGTTCAAAACTGGAAAGAAGCTTTCTGAAAAACTGCTCTGTGTTCTGTTAATTCATCTCACAGAGTTACATCTTTCCCTTCAAGAAGCCTTTCGCTAAGGCTGTTCTTGTGGAATTGGAAAAAGGGTATTTAGAAGCCCTTAGAGTTCTATGGTGAAAAAGGAAATATCTTCCGTTCAAAACTGGAAAGAAGCTTTCTGAGAAACTGCTCTGTGTTCTGTTAATTCATCTCACAGAGTTACATCTTTCCCTTCAAGAAGTCTTTCGCTAAGGCTGTTCTTGTGGAATTGGCAAAGGGATATTTGGAAGCCCATAGAGGGCTATGGTGAAAAAGGAAATATCTTCCGTTCAAAACTGGAAAGAAGCTTTCTGAGAAACTGCTCTGTGTTCTGTTAATTCATATCACAGAGTTACCTCTTTCCCTTCAAGAAGCCTTTCGCTAAGGCTGTTCTTGTGGAATTGGCAAAGGGATATTTGGAAGCCCATAGAGGGCTATGGTGAAAAAGGAAATATCTTCCGTTCAAAACTGGAAAGAAGCTTTCTGAGAAACTGCTCTGTGTTCTGTTAATTCATCTCACAGAGTTACATCTTTCCCTTCAAGAAGTCTTTCCCTAAGTCTGTTCTTGTGGAATTGGCAAAGGGATATTTGGAAGCCCATAGAGGGCTATGGTGAAAAAGGAAATATCTTCCGTTTAAAACTGGAAAGAAGCTTTGTGAGAAACTGCTCTGTGTTCTGTTAATTCATCTCACAGAGTTACATCTTTCCCTTCAAGAAGCCTTTCGCTAAGGCTGTTCTTGTGGAATTGGCAACGGCATATTTGGAAGCCCATAGAGGGTTATGGTGAAAAAGGAAATATATTCCGTTCAAAACTGGAAGGAAGCTTTCTGAGAAACTGCTTTGTGTTCTCTTAATTCATCTCACAGAGTTACATCTTTCCCTTCAAGAAGCCTTACGCTAAGGCTGTTCTTGTGGAATTGGCAAAGGTATATTTGGAAGCCCGTAGAGGGCTATGGTGAAAAAGGAAATATATTCCGCTCAAAACTGGAAAAAAGCTTTCTGAGAAACTGCTCTGTGTTCTGTTAATTCATCTCACAGAGTTACATCTTTCCCTTCAAGAAGCCTTTCGCTAAGGCTGTTCTTGTGGAATTGGCAAAGTCATATTTGGAAGCCCATAGAGGGCTATGGGGAAAAAGGAAATATCTTCCGTTCAAAACTGGAAAGAAGCTTTCTGAGAATCTGCTCTGTGTTCTGTTAATTCATATCACAGAGTTACCTCTTTCCCTTCAAGAAGCCTTTCGCTAAGGCTGTTCTTGTGGAATTGGCAAAGGGATATTTGGAAGCCCATAGAGGGCTATGGTGAAAAAGGAAATATCTTCCGTTCAAAACTGGAAAGAAGCTTTCTGAAAAACTGCTCTGTGTTCTGTTAATTCATCTCACAGAGTTACATCTTTCCCTTCAAGAAGCCTTTCGCTAAGGCTGTTCTTGTGGAATTGGAAAAGGGGTATTTAGAAGCCCATAGAGTTCTATGGTGAAAAAGGAAATATCTTCCGTTCAAAACTGGAAAGAAGCTTTCTGAGAAACTGCTCTGTGTTCTGTTAATTCATCTCACAGAGTTACATCTTTCCCTTCAAGAAGCCTTTCGCTAAGGCTGTTCTTGTGGAATTGGCAAAGGGATATTTCGAAGCCCATAGAGGGCTATGGTGAAAAAGGAAATATCTTCCGTTCAAAACTGGAAAGAAGCTTTCTGAGAAACTGCTCTGTGTTCTGTTAATTCATCTCACAGAGTTACATCTTTCCCTTCAAGAAGTCTTTCGCTAAGGCTGTTCTTGTGGAATTGGCAAAGGGATATTTGGAAGCCCATAGAGGGCTATGGTGAAAAAGGAAATATCTTCCGATTAAAACTGGAAAGAAGCTTTCTGAGAAACTGCTCTGTGCTCTGTTAATTCATCTCACAGAGTTACATCTTTCCCTTCAAGAAGCCTTACGCTAAGACTGTTCTTGTGGAATTGGCAAAGGGATATTTGGAAGCCCGTAGAGGGCTATGGTGAAAAAGGAATTATCTTCCGCTCAAAACTGGAAAGAAGCTTTCTGAGAAACTGCTCTGTGTTCTGTTAATTCATCTCACAGAGTTACATCTTTCCCTTCAAGAAGCCTTTCGCTAAGGCTGTTCTTGTGGAATTGGCAAAGTCATATTTGGAAGCCCATAGAGGGCTATGGGGAAAAAGGAAATAACTTCCGTTCAAAACTGGAAAGAAGCTTTCTGAGAAACTGCTCTGTGTTCTGTAAATTCATCTCACAGAGTTACATCTTTCCCTTCAATGAGCCTTTCGCTAAGGCTGTTCTTGTTTAATTGGCAAAGGGATATTTGGAAGCCCATAGAGGGCTATGGTGAAAAAGGAAATATCTTCCGTTCAAAACTGGAAAGAAGCTTTCTGAGAAACTGCTCTGTGTTCTGTTAATTCATCTCACAGAGTTACATCTTTCCCTTCAAGAAGCCTTTCGCTAAGGCTGTTCTTGTGGAATTGGAAAAGGGGTATTTAGAAGCCCTTAGAGTTCTATGGTGAAAAAGGAAATATCTTCCGTTCAAAACTGGAAAGAAGCTTTCTGAGAAACTGCTCTGTGTTCTGTTAATTCATCTCACAGAGTTACATCTTTCCCTTCAAGAAGCCTTTCGCTAAGGCTGTTCTTGTGGAATTGGCAAAGTCATATTTGGAAGCCCATAGAGGGCTTTGGGGAAAAAGGAATTATCTTCCGTTCAAAACTGGAAAGAAGCTTTCTGAGAAACTGCTCTGTGTTCTGTAAATTCATCTCACAGAGTTACATCTTTCCCTTCAAGAAGCCTTTCGCTAAGGCTGTTCTTGTGGAATTGGCAAAGGGATATTTGGAAGCCCATAGAGGGCTATGGTGAAAAAGGAAATATCTTAAGTTCAAAACTGGAAAGAAGCTTTCTGAAGAACAGCTCTGTGTTCTGTTAATTCATCTCACAGAGTTACATCTTTCCCTTCAAGAAGCCTTTCGCTAAGGCTGTTCTTGTGGAATTGGCAAAGTCATATTTGGAAGCCCATAGAGGGCTTTGGGGAAAAAGGAAATATCTTCCGTTTAAAACTGGAAAGAATCTTTCTGAGAAACAGCTCTGTGTTCTGTTAATTCATCTCACAGAGTTACATCTTTCCCTTCAAGAAGCCTTTCGCTAAGGCTGTTCTTGTGGAATTGGCAAAGGGATATTTGGAAGCCCATAGAGGGCTATGGTGAAAAAGGAAATATCTTCCGTTCAAAACTGGAAAGAAGCTTTCTGAGAAACTGCTCTGTGTTCTGTTAATTCATCTCATGGAGTTACATCTTTCCCTTCAAGAAGCCTTTCGCTAAGGCTGTTCTTGTGGAATTGGCAAAGGGATATTTGAAAGCCCATAGAGGGCTATGGTGAAAAAGGAACTATCTTCCGTTCAAAACTGGAAAGAAGCTTTCTGAGAAACTGCTCTGTGTTCTGTTAATTCATCTCACAGAGTTACATCTTTCCCTTCATGAAGCCTTTCGTAAGGCTGTTCTTGTGGAATTGGCAAAGTGATATTTGGAGGCCCATAGAGGGCTATGGTGAAAAAGGAAATATCTACCGTTCAAAACTGGAAAGAAGCCTTCTGAAAAACTGCTCTGTGTTCTGTTAATTCATCTCACAGAGTTACATCTTTCCCTTCAAGAAGCCTTTCGCTAAGGCTGTTCTTGTGGAATTGGCAAAGTCATATTTGGAAGCCCATAGAGGGCTTTGGGGAAAAAGGAAATATCTTCCGTTCAAAACTGGAAAGAAGCTTTCTGAGAAACTGCTCTGTGTTCTGTTAATTCATCTCACAGAGTTACATCTTTCCCTTCAAGAAGCCTTTCGCTAAGGCTGTTCTTGTGGAATTGGCAAAGGGATATTTGGAAGCCCCTAGAGGGCTATGGTGAAAAAGGAAATATCTTAAGTTCAAAACTGGAAAGAAGCTTTCTGAAGAACAGCTCTGTGTTCTGTTAATTCATCTCACAGAGTTACATCTTTCCCTTCAAGAAGCCTTTCGCTAAGGCTGTTCTTGTGGAATTGGAAAAGGGATATTTAGAAGCCCATAGAGGGCTATGGTGAAAAAGGAAATATCTTCCGTTCAAAAATGGAAAGAAGCTTTCTGAGAAACTGCTCTGTGTTCTGTTAATTCATCTCACAGAGTTATATCTTTCCCTTCAAGAAGTCTTTCGCTAAGGCTGTTCTTGTGGAATTGGCAAAGGGATATTTGGAAGCCCATAGAGGGCTATGGTGAAAAAGGAAATATCTTCCGTTCAAAACTGGAAAGAAGCTTTCTGAGAAACTGCTCTGTGTTCTGTTAATTCATATCACAGAGTTACCTGTTTCCCTTCAAGAAGCCTTTCGCTAAGGCTCTTCTTGTGGAATTGGCAAAGGGATATTTGGAAGCCCATAGAGGGCTATGGTGAAAAAGGAAATATCTTCCGTTCAAAACTGGAAAGAAGCTTTCTGAGAAACTGCTCTGTGTTCTGTTAATTCATCTCACAGAGTTACATCTTTCCCTTCAAGAAGTCTTTCGCTAAGGCTGTTCTTGTGGAATTGGCAAAGGGATATTTGGAAGCCCATAGAGGGCTATGGTGAAAAAGGAAATATCTTCCGTTTAAAACTGGAAAGAAGCTTTCTGAGGAACTGCTCTGTGCTCTGTTAATTCATCTCACAGAGTTACATCTTTCCCTTCAAGAAGCCTTACGCTAAGACTGTTCTTGTGGAATTGGCAGAGGGATATTTGGAAGCCCGTAGAGGGCTATGGTGAAAAAGGAATTATCTTCCGCTCAAAACTGGAAAGAAGCTTTCTGAGAAACTGCTCTGTGTTCTGTTAATTCATCTCACAGAGTTACATCTTTCCCTTCAAGAAGCCTTTCGCTAAGGCTGTTCTTGTGGAATTGGCAAAGTCATATTTGGAAGCCCATAGAGGGCTATGGGGAAAAAGGAAATATCTTCCGTTCAAAACTGGAAAGAAGCTTTCTGAGAAACTGCTCTGTGTTCTGTAAATTCATCTCACAGAGTTACATCTTTCCCTTCAATGAGCCTTTCGCTAAGGCTGTTCTTGTGGAATTGGCAAAGGGATATTTGGAAGCCCATAGAGGGCTTTGGGGAAAAAGGAATTATCTTCCGTTCAAAACTGGAAAGAAGCTTTCTGAGGAACTGCTCTGTGCTCTGTTAATTCATCTCACAGAGTTACATCTTTCCCTTCAAGAAGCCTTACGCTAAGACTGTTCTTGTGGAATTGGCAGAGGGATATTTGGAAGCCCGTAGAGGGCTATGGTGAAAAAGGAATTATCTTCCGCTCAAAACTGGAAAGAAGCTTTCTGAGAAACTGCTCTGTGTTCTGTTAATTCATCTCACAGAGTTACATCTTTCCCTTCAAGAAGCCTTTCGCTAAGGCTGTTCTTGTGGAATTGGCAAAGTCATATTTGGAAGCCCATAGAGGGCTATGGGGAAAAAGGAAATATCTTCCGTTCAAAACTGGAAAGAAGCTTTCTGAGAAACTGCTCTGTGTTCTGTAAATTCATCTCACAGAGTTACATCTTTCCCTTCAATGAGCCTTTCGCTAAGGCTGTTCTTGTGGAATTGGCAAAGGGATATTTGGAAGCCCATAGAGGGCTTTGGGGAAAAAGGAATTATCTTCCGTTCAAAACTGGAAAGAAGCTTTCTGAGAAACTGCTCTGTGTTCTGTAAATTCATCTCACAGAGTTACATCTTTCCCTTCAAGAAGCCTTTCGCTAAGGCTGTTCTTGTGGAATTGGCAAAGGGATATTTGGAAGCCCATAGAGGGCTATGGTGAAAAAGGAAATATCTTAAGTTCAAAACTGGAAAGAAGCTTTCTGAAGAACAGCTCTGTGTTCTGTTAATTCATCTCACAGAGTTACATCTTTCCCTTCAAGAAGCCTTTCGCTAAGGCTGTTCTTGTGGAATTGGCAAAGTCATATTTGGAAGCCCATAGAGGGCTTTGGGGAAAAAGGAAATATCTTCCGTTTAAAACTGGAAAGAATCTTTCTGAGAAACAGCTCTGTGTTCTGTTAATTCATCTCACAGAGTTACATCTTTCCCTTCAAGAAGCCTTTCGCTAAGGCTGTTCTTGTGGAATTGGCAAAGGGATATTTGGAAGCCCATAGAGGGCTATGGCGAAAAAGGAAATATCTTCCGTTCAAAACTGAAAAGAAGCTTTCTGAGAAACTGCTCTGTGTTCTGTTAATTCATCTCATGGAGTTACATCTTTCCCTTCAAGAAGCCTTTCGCTAAGGCTGTTCTTGTGGAATTGGCAAAGGGATATTTGAAAGCCCATAGAGGGCTATGGTGAAAAAGGAACTATCTTCCGTTCAAAACTGGAAAGAAGCTTTCTGAGAAACTGCTCTGTGTTCTGTTAATTCATCTCACAGAGTTACATCTTTCCCTTCATGAAGCCTTTCGTAAGGCTGTTCTTGTGGAATTGGCAAAGGGATATTTGGAGCCCCATAGAGGGCTATGGTGAAAAAGGAAATATCTACCGTTCAAAACTGGAAAGAAGCCTTCTGAAAAACTGCTCTGTGTTCTGTTAATTCATCTCACAGAGTTACATCTTTCCCTTCAAGAAGCCTTTCGCTAAGGCTGCTCTTGTGGAATTGGCAAAGTCATATTTGGAAGCCCATAGAGGGCTTTGGGGAAAAAGGAAATATCTTCCGTTCAAAACTGGAAAGAAGCTTTCTGAGAAACTGCTCTGTGTTCTGTAAATTCATCTCACAGAGTTACATCTTTCCCTTCAAGAAGCCTTTCGCTAAGGCTGTTCTTGTGGAATTGGCAAAGGGATATTTGGAAGCCCCTAGAGGGCTATGGTGAAAAAGGAAATATCTTAAGTTCAAAACTGGAAAGAAGCTTTCTGAAGAACAGCTCTGTGTTCTGTTAATTCATCTCACAGAGTTACATCTTTCCCTTCAAGAAGCCTTTCGCTAAGGCTGTTCTTGTGGAATTGGAAAAGGGATATGTGCTCTGTTAATTCATCTCACAGAGTTACATCTTTCCCTTCAAGAAGCCTTACGCTAAGACTGTTCTTGTGGAATTGGCAGAGGGATATTTGGAAGCCCGTAGATGGCTATGGTGAAAAAGGAATTATCTTCCGCTCAAAACTGGAAAGAAGCTTTCTGAGAAACTGCTCTGTGTTCTGTTAATTCATCTCACAGAGTTACATCTTTCCCTTCAAGAAGCCTTTCGCTAAGGCTGTTCTTGTGGAATTGGCAAAGTCATATTTGGAAGCCCATAGAGGGCTATGGGGAAAAAGGAAATATCTTTCGTTCAAAACTGGAAAGAAGCTTTCTGAGAAACTGCTCTGTGTTCTGTAAATTCATCTCACAGAGTTACATCTTTCCCTTCAATGAGCCTTTCGCTAAGGCTGTTCTTGTGGAATTGGCAAAGGGATATTTGGAAGCCCATAGAGGGCTATGGTGAAAAAGGAAATATCTTCCGTTCAAAACTGGAAAGAAGCTTTCTGAGAAACTGCTCTGTGTTCTGTTAATTCATCTCACAGAGTTACATCTTTCCCTTCAAGAAGCCTTTCGCTAAGGCTGTTCTTGTGGAATTGGAAAAGGGGTATTTAGAAGCCCTTAGAGTTCTATGGTGAAAAAGGAAATATCTTCCGTTCAAAACTGGAAAGAAGCTTTCTGAGAAACTGCTCTGTGTTCTGTTAATTCATCTCACAGAGTTACATCTTTCCCTTCAAGAAGCCTTTCGCTAGGCCTGTTCTTGTGGAATTGGCAAAGGGATATTTCGAAGCCCATAGAGGGCTATGGTGAAAAAGGAAATATCTACCTTTCAAAACTGGAAAGAAGCTTTCTGAAAAACTGCTCTGTGTTCTGTTAATACATCTCACAGAGTTACATCTTTCCCTTCAAGAAGCCTTTCGCTAAGGCTGTTCTTGTGGAATTGGCAAAGGGATTTTTGGAAGCCCATAGAGGGTTATGGTGATAAAGGAAATATCTTCCGTTCAAAACTGGAAAGAAGCTTTCTGAGAAACTGCTCTGTGTTCTGTAAATTCATCTCACAGAGTTACATCTTTCCCTTCAAGAAGCCTTTCGCTAAGGCTGTTCTTGTGGAATTGGCAAAGGGATATTTGGAAGCCCATAGAGGGCTATGGTGAAAAAGGAAATATCTTCCGTTCGAAACTGGAAAGAAGCTTTCTGAAGAAAAGCTCTGTGTTCTGTTAATTCATTTCACAGAGTTACATCTTTCCCTTCAAGAAGCCTTTCGCTAAGGCTGTTCTTGTGGAATTGGAAAAGGGATATTTAGAAGCCCATAGAGGGCTATGGTGAAAAAGGAAATATCTTCCGTTCAAAAATGGAAAGAAGCGTTCTGAGAAACTGCTCTGTGTTCTGTTAATTCATCTCACAGAGTTACATCTTTCCCTTCAAGAAGTCTTTCGCTAAGGCTGTTCTTGAGGAATTGGCAAAGGGATATTTGGAAGCCCATAGAGGGCTATGGTGAAAAAGGAAATATCTTCAGTTCAAAACTGGAAAGAAGCTTTCTGAAAAACTGCTCTGTGTTCTGTTAATTCATCTCACAGAGTTACATCTTTCCCTTCAAGAAGCCTTTCGCTAAGGCTGTTCTTGTGGAATTGGAAAAGGGGTATTTAGAAGCCCTTAGAGTTCTATGGTGAAAAAGGAAATATCTTCCGTTCAAAACTGGAAAGAAGCTTTCTGAGAAACTGCTCTGTGTTCTGTTAATTCATCTCACAGAGTTACATCTTTCCCTTCAAGAAGTCGTTCGCTAAGGCTGTTCTTGTGGAATTGGCAAAGGGATATTTGGAAGCCCATAGAGGGCTATGGTGAAAAAGGAAATATCTTCCGTTCAAAACTGGAAAGAAGCTTTCTGAGAAACTGCTCTGTGTTCTGTTAATTCATATCACAGAGTTACCTCTTTCCCTTCAAGAAGCCTTTCGGTAAGGCTGTTCTTGTGGAATTGGCAAAGGGATATTTGGAAGCCCATAGAGGGCTATGGTGAAAAAGGAAATATCTTCCGTTCAAAACTGGAAAGAAGCTTTCTGAGAAACTGCTCTGTTTTCTGTTAATTCATCTCACAGAGTTACATCTTTCCCTTCAAGAAGTCTTTCGCTAAGTCTGTTCTTGTGGAATTGGCAAAGGGATATTTGGAAGCCCATAGAGGGCTAGGGTGAAAAAGGAAATATCTTCCGTTTAAAACTGGAAAGAAGCTTTCTGAGAAACTGCTCTGTGTTCTGTTAATTCATCTCACAGAGTTACATCTTTCCCTTCAAGAAGCCTTTCGCTAAGGCTGTTCTTGTGGAATTGGCAACGGCATATTTGGAAGCCCATAGAGGGTTATGGTGAAAAAGGAAATATATTCCGTTCAAAACTGGAAGGAAGCTTTCTGAGAAACTGCTTTGTGTTCTCTTAATTCATCTCACAGAGTTACATCTTTCCCTTCAAGAAGCCTTACGCTAAGGCTGTTCTTGTGGAATTGGCAAAGGTATATTTGGAAGCCCGTAGAGGGCTATGGTGAAAAAGGAAATATCTTCCGCTCAAAACTGGAAAGAAGCTTTCTGAGAAACTGCTCTGTGTTCTGTTAATTCATCTCACAGAGTTCCATCTTTCCCTTCAAGAAGCCTTTCGCTAAGGCTGTTCTTGTGGAATTGGCAAAGGGATATTTGGAAGCCCATAGAGGGCTATGGTGAAAAAGGAAATATCTTCCGATTAAAACTGGAAAGAAGCTTTCTGAGAAACTGCTCTGTGCTCTGTTAATTCATCTCACAGAGTTACATCTTTCCCTTCAAGAAGCCTTACGCTAAGACTGTTCTTGTGGAATTGGCAAAGGGATATTTGGAAGCCCGTAGAGGGCTATGGTGAAAAAGGAATTATCTTCCGCTCAAAACTGGAAAGAAGCTTTCTGAGAAACTGCTCTGTGTTCTGTTAATTCATCTCACAGAGTTACATCTTTCCCTTCAAGAAGCCTTTCGCTAAGGCTGTTCTTGTGGAATTGGCAAAGTCATATTTGGAAGCCCATAGAGGGCTATGGGGAAAAAGGAAATAACTTCCGTTCAAAACTGGAAAGAAGCTTTCTGAGAAACTGCTCTGTGTTCTGTAAATTCATCTCACAGAGTTACATCTTTCCCTTCAATGAGCCTTTCGCTAAGGCTGTTATTGTGTAATTGGCAAAGGGATATTTGGAAGCCCATAGAGGGCTATGGTGAAAAAGGAAATATCTTCCGTTCAAAACTGGAAAGAAGCTTTCTGAGAAACTGCTCTGTGTTCTGTTAATTCATCTCACAGAGTTACATCTTTCCCTTCATGAAGCCTTTCGCTAAGGCTGTTCTTGTGGAATTGGCAAAGTCATATTTGGAAGCCCATAGAGGGCTTTGGGGAAAAAGGAATTATCTTCCGTTCAAAACTGGAAAGAAGCTTTCTGAGAAGCTGCTCTGTGTTCTGTAAATTCATCTCACAGAGTTACATCTTTCCCTTCAAGAAGCCTTTCGCTAAGGCTGTTCTTGTGGAATTGGCAAAGGGATATTTGGAAGCCCATAGAGGGCTATGGTGAAAAAGGAAATATCTTCCGTTCAAAACTGGAAAGAAGCTTTCTGAGAAACTGCTCTGTGTTCTGTTAATTCATCTCACAGAGTTACATCTTTCCCTTCATGAAGCCTTTCGTAAGGCTGTTCTTGTGGAATTGGCAAAGTGATATTTGGAGGCCCATAGAGGGCTATGGTGAAAAAGGAAATATCTACCGTTCAAAACTGGAAAGAAGCCTTCTGAAAAACTGCTCTGTGTTCTGTTAATTCATCTCACAGAGTTACATCTTTCCCTTCAAGAAGCCTTTCGCTAAGGCTGTTCTTGTGGAATTGGCAAAGTCATATTTGGAAGCCCATAGAGGGCTTTGGGGAAAAAGGAAATATCTTCCGTTCAAAACTGGAAAGAAGCTTTCTGAGAAACTGCTCTGTGTTCTGTAAATTCATCTCACAGAGTTACATCTTTCCCTTCAAGAAGCCTTTCGCTAAGGCTGTTCTTGTGGAATTGGCAAAGGGATATTTGGAAGCCCCTAGAGGGCTATGGTGAAAAAGGAAATATCTTCCGTTCAAAACTGGAAAGAAGCTTTCTGAGAAACTGCTCTGTGTTCTGTTAATTCATATCACAGAGTTACCTCTTTCCCTTCAAGAAGCCTTTCGCTAAGGCTCTTCTTGTGGAATTGGCAAAGGGATATTTGGAAGCCCATAGAGGGCTATGGTGAAAAAGGAAATATCTTCCGTTCAAAACTGGAAAGAAGCTTTCTGAGAAACTGCTCTGTGTTCTGTTAATTCATCTCACAGAGTTACATCTTTCCCTTCAAGAAGCCTTTCGCTAGGCCTGTTCTTGTGGAATTGGCAAAGGGATATTTCGAAGCCCATAGAGGGCTATGGTGAAAAAGGAAATATCCACCTTTCAAAACTGGAAAGAAGCTTTCTGAAAAACTGCTCTGTGTTCTGCTAATACATCTCAAAGAGTTACATCTTTCCCTTCAAGAAGCCTTTCGCTAAGGCTGTTCTTGTGGAATTGGCAAAGGGATTTTTGGAAGCCCATAGAGGGTTATGGTGAAAAAGGAAATATCTTCCGTTCAAAACTGGAAAGAAGCTTTCTGAGAAACTGCTCTGTGTTCTGTAAATTCATCTCACAGAGTTACATCTTTCCCTTCAAGAAGCCTTT
This sequence comes from Chlorocebus sabaeus, assembly GCF_047675955.1. Taxonomy (NCBI): domain Eukaryota; kingdom Metazoa; phylum Chordata; class Mammalia; order Primates; family Cercopithecidae; genus Chlorocebus; species Chlorocebus sabaeus. The sequence goes on along the minus strand of NW_027327925.1, from coordinate 1,272,846 downwards.
CGCTAAGGCTGTTCTTGTGGAATTGGCAAAGGGATATTTGGAAGCCCATAGAGGGCTATGGTGAAAAAGGAAATATCTTCCGTTCGAAACTGGAAAGAAGCTTTCTGAAGAAAAGCTCTGTGTTCTGTTAATTCATTTCACAGAGTTACATCTTTCCCTTCAAGAAGCCTTTCGCTAAGGCTGTTCTTGTGGAATTGGAAAAGGGATATTTAGAAGCCCATAGAGGGCTATGGTGAAAAAGGAAATATCTTCCGTTCAAAAATGGAAAGAAGCGTTCTGAGAAACTGCTCTGTGTTCTGTTAATTCATCTCACAGAGTTACATCTTTCCCTTCAAGAAGTCTTTCGCTAAGGCTGTTCTTGTGGAATTGGCAAAGGGATATTTGGAAGCCCATAGAGGGCTATGGTGAAAAAGGAAATATCTTCAGTTCAAAACTGGAAAGAAGCTTTCTGAAAAACTGCTCTGTGTTCTGTTAATTCATCTCACAGAGTTACATCTTTCCCTTCAAGAAGCCTTTCGCTAAGGCTGTTCTTGTGGAATTGGAAAAGGGGTATTTAGAAGGCCTTAGAGTTCTATGGTGAAAAAGGAAATATCTTCCGTTCAAAACTGGAAAGAAGCTTTCTGAGAAACTGCTCTGTGTTCTGTTAATTCATCTCACAGAGTTACATCTTTCCCTTCAAGAAGTCTTTCGCTAAGGCTGTTCTTGTGGAATTGGCAAAGGGATATTTGGAAGCCCATAGAGGGCTATGGTGAAAAAGGAAATATCTTCCGTTCAAAACTGGAAAGAAGCTTTCTGAGAAACTGCTCTGTGTTCTGTTAATTCATATCACAGAGTTACCTCTTTCCCTTCAAGAAGCCTTTCGCTAAGGCTGTTCTTGTGGAATTGGCAAAGGGATATTTGGAAGCCCATAGAGGGCTATGGTGAAAAAGGAAATATCTTCCGTTCAAAACTGGAAAGAAGCTTTCTGAGAAACTGCTCTGTGTTCTGTTAATTCATCTCACAGAGTTACATCTTTCCCTTCAAGAAGTCTTTCGCTAAGTCTGTTCTTGTGGAATTGGCAAAGGGATATTTGGAAGCCCATAGAGGGCTAGGGTGAAAAAGGAAATATCTTCCGTTTAAAACTGGAAAGAAGCTTTCTGAGAAACTGCTCTGTGTTCTGTTAATTCATCTCACAGAGTTACATCTTTCCCTTCAAGAAGCCTTTCGCTAAGGCTGTTCTTGTGGAATTGGCAACGGCATATTTGGAAGCCCATAGAGGGTTATGGTGAAAAAGGAAATATATTCCGTTCAAAACTGGAAGGAAGCTTTCTGAGAAACTGCTTTGTGTTCTCTTAATTCATCTCACAGAGTTACATCTTTCCCTTCAAGAAGCCTTACGCTAAGGCTGTTCTTGTGGAATTGGCAAAGGTATATTTGGAAGCCCGTAGAGGGCTATGGTGAAAAAGGAAATATCTTCCGCTCAAAACTGGAAAGAAGCTTTCTGAGAAACTGCTCTGTGTTCTGTTAATTCATCTCACAGAGTTACATCTTTCCCTTCAAGAAGCCTTTCGCTAAGGCTGTTCTTGTGGAATTGGCAAAGTCATATTTGGAAGCCCATAGAGGGCTATGGGGAAAAAGGAAATATCTTCCGTTCAAAACTGGAAAGAAGCTTTCTGAGAATCTGCTCTGTGTTCTGTTAATTCATATCACAGAGTTACCTCTTTCCCTTCAAGAAGCCTTTCGCTAAGGCTGTTCTTGTGGAATTGGCAAAGGGATATTTGGAAGCCCATAGAGGGCTATGGTGAAAAAGGAAATATCTTCCGTTCAAAACTGGAAAGAAGCTTTCTGAAAAACTGCTCTGTGTTCTGTTAATTCATCTCACAGAGTTACATCTTTCCCTTCAAGAAGCCTTTCGCTAAGGCTGTTCTTGTGGAATTGGAAAAGGGGTATTTAGAAGCCCATAGAGTTCTATGGTGAAAAAGGAAATATCTTCCGTTCAAAACTGGAAAGAAGCTTTCTGAGAAACTGTTCTGTGTTCTGTTAATTCATCTCACAGAGTTACATCTTTCCCTTCAAGAAGCCTTTCGCTAAGGCTGTTCTTGTGGAATTGGCAAAGGGATATTTCGAAGCCCATAGAGGGCTATGGTGAAAAAGGAAATATCTTCCGTTCAAAACTGGAAAGAAGCTTTCTGAGAAACTGCTCTGTGTTCTGTTAATTCATCTCACAGAGTTACATCTTTCCCTTCAAGATGTCTTTCGCTAAGGCTGTTCTTGTGGAATTGGCAAAGGGATATTTGGAAGCCCATAGAGGGCTATGGTGAAAAAGGAAATATCTTCCGTTCAAAACTGGAAAGAAGCTTTCTGAGAAACTGCTCTGTGTTCTGTTAATTCATATCACAGAGTTACCTCCTTCCCTTCAAGAAGCCTTTCGCTAAGGCTCTTCTTGTGGAATTGGCAAAGGGATATTTGGAAGCCCATAGAGGGCTATGGTGAAAAAGGAAATATCTTCCGTTCAAAACTGGAAAGAAGCTTTCTGAGAAACTGCTCTGTGTTCTGTTAATTCATCTCACAGAGTTACCTCTTTCCCTTCAAGAAGCCTTTCGCTAAGGCTGTTCTTGTGGAATTGGCAAAGGGATATTTGGAAGCCCATAGAGGGCTATGGTGAAAAAGGAAATATCTTCCGTTCAAAACTGGAAAGAAGCTTTCTGAAAAACTGCTCTGTGTTCTGTTAATTCATCTCACAGAGTTACATCTTTCCCTTCAAGAAGCCTTTCGCTAAGGCTGTTCTTGTGGAATTGGAAAAGGGGTATTTAGAAGCCCATAGAGTTCTATGGTGAAAAAGGAAATATCTTCCGCTCAAAACTGGAAAGAAGCTTTCTGAGAAACTGCTCTGTGTTCTGTTAATTCATCTCACAGAGTTACATCTTTCCCTTCAAGAAGCCTTTCGCTAAGGCTGTTCTTGTGGAATTGGCAAAGTCATATTTGGAAGCCCATAGAGGGCTATGGGGAAAAAGGAAATATCTTCCGTTCAAAACTGGAAAGAAGCTTTCTGAGAAACTGCTCTGTGTTCTGTAAATTCATGTCACAGAGTTACATCTTTCCCTTCAATGAGCCTTTCGCTAAGGCTGTTCTTGTGGAATTGGCAAAGGGATATTTGGAAGCCCATATTGGGCTATGGTGAAAAAGGAAATATCTTCCGTTCAAAACTGGAAAGAAGCTTTCTGAGAAACTGCTCTGTGTTCTGTTAATTCATCTCACAGAGTTACATCTTTCCCTTCAAGAAGCCTTTCGCTAAGGCTGTTCTTGTGGAATTGGAAAAGGGGTATTTAGAAGCCCTTAGAGTTCTATGGTGAAAAAGGAAATATCTTCCGTTCAAAACTGGAAAGAAGCTTTCTGAGAAACTGCTCTGTGTTCTGTTAATTCATCTCACAGAGTTACATCTTTCCCTTCAAGAAGCCTTTCGCTAAGGCTGTTCTTGTGGAATTGGCAAAGGGATATTTCGAAGCCCATAGAGGGCTATGGTGAAAAAGGAAATATCTACCGTTCAAAACTGGAAAGAAGCTTTCTGAGAAACTGCTCTGTGTTCTGTTAATTCATCTCACAGAGTTACATCTTTCCCTTCAAGAAGCCTTTCGCTAAGGCTGTTCTTGTGGAATTGGCAAAGGGATTTTTGGAAGCCCATAGAGGGCTATGGTGAAAAAGGAAATATCTTCCGTTCAAAACTGGAAAGAAGCTTTCTGAGAAACTGCTCTGTGTTCTGTAAATTCATCTCACAGAGTTACATCTTTCCCTTCAAGAAGCCTTTCGCTAAGGCTGTTCTTGTGGAATTGGCAAAGGGATATTTGGAAGCCCATAGAGGGCTATGGTGAAAAAGGAAATATCTTCCGTTCAAAACTGGAAAGAAGCTTTCTGAAGAAAAGCTCTGTGTTCTGTTAATTCATTTCACAGAGTTACATCTTTCCCTTCAAGAAGCCTTTCGCTAAGGCTGTTCTTGTGGAATTGGAAAAGGGATATTTAGAAGCCCATAGAGGGCTATGGTGAAAAAGGAAATATCTTCCGTTCAAAAATGGAAAGAAGCTTTCTGAGAAACTGCTCTGTGTTCTGTTAATTCATCTCACAGAGTTACATCTTTCCCTTCAAGAAGCCTTTCGCTAAGGCTGTTCTTGTGGAATTGGCAACGGCATATTTGGAAGCCCATAGAGGTTTATGGTGAAAAAGGAAATATATTCCGTTCAAAACTGGAAGGAAGCTTTCTGAGAAACTGCTTTGTGTTCTCTTAATTCATCTCACAGAGTTACATCTTTCCCTTCAAGAAGCCTTACGCTAAGGCTGTTCTTGTGGAATTGGCAAAGGTATATTTGGAAGCCCGTAGAGGGCTATGGTGAAAAAGGAAATATCTTCCGTTCAAAACTGGAAAGAAGCTTTCTGAGAAACTGCTCTGTGTTCTGTTAATCCATATCACAGAGTTACCTCTTTCCCTTCAAGAAGCCTTTCGCTAAGGCTGTTCTTGTGGAATTGGCAGAGGGATATTTGGAAGCCCATAGAGTGCTATGGTGAAAAAGGAAATATCTTCAGTTCAAAACTGGAAAGAAGCTTTCTGAAAAACTGCTCTGTGTTCTGTTAATGCATCTCACAGGGTTACATCTTTCCCTTCAAGAAGCCTTTCGCTAAGGCTGTTCTTGTGGAATTGGAAAAGGGGTATTTAGAAGCCCTTAGAGTTCTAAGGTGAAAAAGGAAATATCTTCCGTTCAAAACTGGAAAGAAGCTTTCTGAGAAACTGCTCTGTGTTCTGTTAATTCATCTCACAGAGTTACATCTTTCCCTTCAAGAAGTCTTTCGCTAAGGCTGTTCTTGTGGAATTGGCAAAGGGATATTTGGAAGCCCATAGAGGGCTATGGTGAAAAAGGAAATATCTTCCGTTTAAAACTGGAAAGAAGCTTTCTGAGAAACTGCTCTGTGTTCTGTTAATTCATCTCACAGAGTTACATCTTTCCCTTCAAGAAGCCTTTCGCTAAGGCTGTTCTTGTGGAATTGGCAACGGCATATTTGGAAGCCCATAGAGGGTTATGGTGAAAAAGGAAATATATTCCGTTCAAAACTGGAAGGAAGCTTTCTGAGAAACTGCTTTGTGTTCTCTTAATTCATCTCACAGAGTTACATCTTTCCCTTCAAGAAGCCTTACGCTAAGGCTGTTCTTGTGGAATTGGCAAAGGTATATTTGGAAGCCCGTAGAGGGCTATGGTGAAAAAGGAAATATGTTCCGCTCAAAACTGGAAAGAAGCTTTCTGAGAAACTGCTCTGTGTTCTGTTAATTCATCTCACAGAGTTACATCTTTCCCTTCAAGAAGTCTTTCGCTAAGGCTGTTCTTGTGGAATTGGCAAAGGGATATTTGGAAGCCCATAGAGGGCTATGGTGAAAAAGGAAATATCTTCCGTTTAAAACTGGAAAGAAGCTTTCTGAGAAACTGCTCTGTGTTCTGTTAATTCATCTCACAGAGTTACATCTTTCCCTTCAAGAAGCCTTTCGCTAAGGCTGTTCTTGTGGAATTGGCAAAGGGATATTTGGAAGCCCATAGAGGGCTATGGTGAAAAAGGAAATATCTTCCGTTCAAAACTGGAAAGAAGCTTTCTGAGAAACTGCTCTGTGTTCTGTTAATTCATATCACAGAGTTACCTCCTTCCCTTCAAGAAGCCTTTCGCTAAGGCTCTTCTTGTGGAATTGGCAAAGGGATATTTGGAAGCCCATAGAGGGCTATGGTGAAAAAGGAAATATCTTCCGTTCAAAACTGGAAAGAAGCTTTCTGAGAAACTGCTCTGTGTTCTGTTAATTCATCTCACAGAGTTACATCTTTCCCTTCAAGAAGTCTTTCGCTAAGGCTGTTCTTGTGGAATTGGCAAAGGGATATTTGGAAGCCCCTAGAGGGCTATGGTGAAAAAGGAAATATCTTCCGTTTAAAACTGGAAAGAAGCTTTCTGAGAAACTGCTCTGTGCTCTGTTAATTCATCTCACAGAGTTACATCTTTCCCTTCAAGAAGCCTTACGCTAAGACTGTTCTTGTGGAATTGGCAAAGGGATATTTGGAAGGCCGTAGAGGGCTATGGTGAAAAAGGAATTATCTTCCGCTCAAAACTGGAAAGAAGCTTCTGAGAAACTGCTCTGTGTTCTGTTAATTCATCTCACAGAGTTACATCTTTCCCTTCAAGAAGCCTTTCGCTAAGGCTGTTCTTGTGGAATTGGCAAAGTCATATTTGGAAGCCCATAGAGGGCTATGGGGAAAAAGGAAATATTTTCCGTTCAAAACTGGAAAGAAGCTTTCTGAGAAACTGCTCTGTGTTCTGTAAATTCATGTCACAGAGTTACATCTTTCCCTTCAATGAGCCTTTCGCTAAGGCTGTTCTTGTGGAATTGGCAAAGGGATATTTGGAAGCCCATATTGGGCTATGGTGAAAAAGGAAATATCTTCCGTTCAAAACTGGAAAGAAGCTTTCTGAGAAACTGCTCTGTGTTCTGTTAATTCATCTCACAGAGTTACATCTTTCCCTTCAAGAAGCCTTTCGCTAAGGCTGTTCTTGTGGAATTGGAAAAGGGGTATTTAGAAGCCCTTAGAGTTCTATGGTGAAAAAGGAAATATCTTCCGTTCAAAACTGGAAAGAAGCTTTCTGAGAAACTGCTCTGTGTTCTGTTAATTCATCTCACAGAGTTACATCTTTCCCTTCAAGAAGCCTTTCGCTAAGGCTGTTCTTGTGGAATTGGCAAAGGGATATTTCGAAGCCCATAGAGGGCTATGTTGAAAAAGGAAATATCTTTCGTTCAAAACTGGAAACAATCCTTCTGAGAAACTGCTCTGTGTTCTGTTAATTCATCTCACAGAGTTACATCTTTCCCTTCAAGAAGCCTTTCGCTAAAGCTGTTCTTGTGGAACTGGCAAAGGGATATTTGGAAGCCCATAGAGGGCTATGGTGAAAAAGGAAATATCTTCCGTTCAAAACTGGAAAGAAGCTTTCTGAGAAACTGCTCTGTGTTCTGTTAATTCATCTCACAGAGTTACATCTTTCCCTTCAAGAAGTCTTTCGCTAAGGCTGTTCTTGTGGAATAGCAAAGGGATATTTGGAAGCCCAAAGAGGGCTATGGTGAAAAAGGAAATATCTTCCGTTTAAAACTGGAAAGAAGCTTTCTGAGAAATTGCTCTATGTTCTGTTAATTCATCTCACAGAGTTACATCTTTCCCTTCAAGAAGCCTTTCGCTAAGGCTGTTCTTGTGGAATTGGCAAAGGGATATTTGGAAGCCCATAGAGGGCTATGGTGAAAAAGGAAATATCTTCGGTTCAAAACTGGAAAGAAGCTTTCTGAAGAACAGCTCTGTGTTCTGTTAATTCATCTCACAGAGTTACATCTTTCCCTTCAAGAAGCCTTTCGCTAAGGCTGTTCTTGTGGAATTGGAAAAGGGATATTTAGAAGCCCATAGAGGGCTATGGTGAAAAAGGAAATATCTTCCGTTCAAAACTGGAAAGAAGCTTTCTGAGAAACTGCTCTGTGTTCTGTTAATTCATCTCACAGAGTTACATCTTTCCCTTCAAGAAGTCTTTCGCTAAGGCTGTTCTTGTGGAATTGGCAAAGGGATATTTGGAAGCCCATAGAGGGCTATGGTGAAAAAGGAAATATCTTCCGTTCAAAACTGGAAAGAAGCTTTCTGAGAAACTGCTCTGTGTTCTGTAAATTCATCTCACAGAGTTACATCTTTCCCTTCAAGAAGCCTTTCGCTAAGGCTGTTCTTGTGGAATTGGCAAAGGGATATTTGGAAGCCCATAGAGGGCTATGGTGAAAAAGGAAATATCTTCCGTTCAAAACTGGAAAGAAGCTTTCTGAAGAAAAGCTCTGTGTTCTGTTAATTCATTTCACAGAGTTACATCTTTCCCTTCAAGAAGCCTTTCGCTAAGGCTGTTCTTGTGGAATTGGAAAAGGGATATTTAGAAGCCCATAGAGGGCTATGGTGAAAAAGGAAATATCTTCCGTTCAAAAATGGAAAGAAGCTTTCTGAGAAACTGCTCTGTGTTCTGTTAATTCATCTCACAGAGTTACATCTTTCCCTTCAAGAAGCCTTTCGCTAAGGCTGTTCTTGTGGAATTGGCAACGGCATATTTGGAAGCCCATAGAGGTTTATGGTGAAAAAGGAAATATATTCCGTTCAAAACTGGAAGGAAGCTTTCTGAGAAACTGCTTTGTGTTCTCTTAATTCATCTCACAGAGTTACATCTTTCCCTTCAAGAAGCCTTACGCTAAGGCTGTTCTTGTGGAATTGGCAAAGGTATATTTGGAAGCCCGTAGAGGGCTATGGTGAAAAAGGAAATATCTTCCGTTCAAAACTGGAAAGAAGCTTTCTGAGAAACTGCTCTGTGTTCTGTTAATCCATATCACAGAGTTACCTCTTTCCCTTCAAGAAGCCTTTCGCTAAGGCTGTTCTTGTGGAATTGGCAGAGGGATATTTGGAAGCCCATAGAGTGCTATGGTGAAAAAGGAAATATCTTCAGTTCAAAACTGGAAAGAAGCTTTCTGAAAAACTGCTCTGTGTTCTGTTAATGCATCTCACAGGGTTACATCTTTCCCTTCAAGAAGCCTTTCGCTAAGGCTGTTCTTGTGGAATTGGAAAAGGGGTATTTAGAAGCCCTTAGAGTTCTAAGGTGAAAAAGGAAATATCTTCCGTTCAAAACTGGAAAGAAGCTTTCTGAGAAACTGCTCTGTGTTCTGTTAATTCATCTCACAGAGTTACATCTTTCCCTTCAAGAAGTCTTTCGCTAAGGCTGTTCTTGTGGAATTGGCAAAGGGATATTTGGAAGCCCATAGAGGGCTATGGTGAAAAAGGAAATATCTTCCGTTTAAAACTGGAAAGAAGCTTTCTGAGAAACTGCTCTGTGTTCTGTTAATTCATCTCACAGAGTTACATCTTTCCCTTCAAGAAGCCTTTCGCTAAGGCTGTTCTTGTGGAATTGGCAACGGCATATTTGGAAGCCCATAGAGGGTTATGGTGAAAAAGGAAATATATTCCGTTCAAAACTGGAAGGAAGCTTTCTGAGAAACTGCTTTGTGTTCTCTTAATTCATCTCACAGAGTTACATCTTTCCCTTCAAGAAGCCTTACGCTAAGGCTGTTCTTGTGGAATTGGCAAAGGTATATTTGGAAGCCCGTAGAGGGCTATGGTGAAAAAGGAAATATGTTCCGCTCAAAACTGGAAAGAAGCTTTCTGAGAAACTGCTCTGTGTTCTGTTAATTCATCTCACAGAGTTACATCTTTCCCTTCAAGAAGTCTTTCGCTAAGGCTGTTCTTGTGGAATTGGCAAAGGGATATTTGGAAGCCCATAGAGGGCTATGGTGAAAAAGGAAATATCTTCCGTTTAAAACTGGAAAGAAGCTTTCTGAGAAACTGCTCTGTGTTCTGTTAATTCATCTCACAGAGTTACATCTTTCCCTTCAAGAAGCCTTTCGCTAAGGCTGTTCTTGTGGAATTGGCAAAGGGATATTTGGAAGCCCATAGAGGGCTATGGTGAAAAAGGAAATATCTTCCGTTCAAAACTGGAAAGAAGCTTTCTGAGAAACTGCTCTGTGTTCTGTTAATTCATATCACAGAGTTACCTCCTTCCCTTCAAGAAGCCTTTCGCTAAGGCTCTTCTTGTGGAATTGGCAAAGGGATATTTGGAAGCCCATAGAGGGCTATGGTGAAAAAGGAAATATCTTCCGTTCAAAACTGGAAAAAAGCTTTCTGAGAAACTGCTCTGTGTTCTGTTAATTCATCTCACAGAGTTACATCTTTCCCTTCAAGAAGTCTTTCGCTAAGGCTGTTCTTGTGGAATTGGCAAAGGGATATTTGGAAGCCCCTAGAGGGCTATGGTGAAAAAGGAAATATCTTCCGTTTAAAACTGGAAAGAAGCTTTCTGAGAAACTGCTCTGTGCTCTGTTAATTCATCTCACAGAGTTACATCTTTCCCTTCAAGAAGCCTTACGCTAAGACTGTTCTTGTGGAATTGGCAAAGGGATATTTGGAAGCCCGTAGAGGGCTATGGTGAAAAAGGAATTATCTTCCGCTCAAAACTGGAAAGAAGCTTCTGAGAAACTGCTCTGTGTTCTGTTAATTCATCTCACAGAGTTACATCTTTCCCTTCAAGAAGCCTTTCGCTAAGGCTGTTCTTGTGGAATTGGCAAAGTCATATTTGGAAGCCCATAGAGGGCTATGGGGAAAAAGGAAATATTTTCCGTTCAAAACTGGAAAGAAGCTTTCTGAGAAACTGCTCTGTGTTCTGTAAATTCATGTCACAGAGTTACATCTTTCCCTTCAATGAGCCTTTCGCTAAGGCTGTTCTTGTGGAATTGGCAAAGGGATATTTGGAAGCCCATATTGGGCTATGGTGAAAAAGGAAATATCTTCCGTTCAAAACTGGAAAGAAGCTTTCTGAGAAACTGCTCTGTGTTCTGTTAATTCATCTCACAGAGTTACATCTTTCCCTTCAAGAAGCCTTTCGCTAAGGCTGTTCTTGTGGAATTGGAAAAGGGGTATTTAGAAGCCCTTAGAGTTCTATGGTGAAAAAGGAAATATCTTCCGTTCAAAACTGGAAAGAAGCTTTCTGAGAAACTGCTCTGTGTTCTGTTAATTCATCTCACAGAGTTACATCTTTCCCTTCAAGAAGCCTTTCGCTAAGGCTGTTCTTGTGGAATTGGCAAAGGGATATTTCGAAGCCCATAGAGGGCTATGTTGAAAAAGGAAATATCTTTCGTTCAAAACTGGAAACAATCCTTCTGAGAAACTGCTCTGTGTTCTGTTAATTCATCTCACAGAGTTACATCTTTCCCTTCAAGAAGCCTTTCGCTAAAGCTGTTCTTGTGGAACTGGCAAAGGGATATTTGGAAGCCCATAGAGGGCTATGGTGAAAAAGGAAATATCTTCCGTTCAAAACTGGAAAGAAGCTTTCTGAGAAACTGCTCTGTGTTCTGTTAATTCATCTCACAGAGTTACATCTTTCCCTTCAAGAAGTCTTTCGCTAAGGCTGTTCTTGTGGAATAGCAAAGGGATATTTGGAAGCCCAAAGAGGGCTATGGTGAAAAAGGAAATATCTTCCGTTTAAAACTGGAAAGAAGCTTTCTGAGAAATTGCTCTATGTTCTGTTAATTCATCTCACAGAGTTACATCTTTCCCTTCAAGAAGCCTTTCGCTAAGGCTGTTCTTGTGGAATTGGCAAAGGGATATTTGGAAGCCCATAGAGGGCTATGGTGAAAAAGGAAATATCTTCGGTTCAAAACTGGAAAGAAGCTTTCTGAAGAACAGCTCTGTGTTCTGTTAATTCATCTCACAGAGTTACATCTTTCCCTTCAAGAAGCCTTTCGCTAAGGCTGTTCTTGTGGAATTGGAAAAGGGATATTTAGAAGCCCATAGAGGGCTATGGTGAAAAAGGAAATATCTTCCGTTCAAAACTGGAAAGAAGCTTTCTGAGAAACTGCTCTGTGTTTTGTTAATTCATCTCACAGAGTTACATCTTTCCCTTCAAGAAGTCTTTCGCTAAGGCTGTTCTTGTGGAATAGCAAAGGGATATTTGGAAGCCCAAAGAGGGCTATGGTGAAAAAGGAAATATCTTCCGTTTAAAACTGGAAAGAAGCTTTCTGAGAAATTGCTCTATGTTCTGTTAATTCATCTCACAGAGTTACATCTTTCCCTTCAAGAAGCCTTTCGCTAAGGCTGTTCTTGTGGAATTGGCAAAGGGATATTTGGAAGCCCATAGAGGGCTATGGTGAAAAAGGAAATATCTTCGGTTCAAAACTGGAAAGAAGCTTTCTGAAGAACAGCTCTGTGTTCTGTTAATTCATCTCACAGAGTTACATCTTTCCCTTCAAGAAGCCTTTCGCTAAGGCTGTTCTTGTGGAATTGGAAAAGGGATATTTAGAAGCCCATAGAGGGCTATGGTGAAAAAGGAAATATCTTCCGTTCAAAACTGGAAAGAAGCTTTCTGAGAAACTGCTCTGTGTTCTGTTAATTCATCTCACAGAGTTACATCTTTCCCTTCAAGAAGTCTTTCGCTAAGGCTGTTCTTGTGGAATTGGCAAAGGGATATTTGGAAGCCCATAGAGGGCTATGGTGAAAAAGGAAATATCTTCCGTTCAAAACTGGAAAGAAGCTTTCTGAGAAACTGCTCTGTGTTCTGTAAATTCATCTCACAGAGTTACATCTTTCCCTTCAAGAAGCCTTTCGCTAAGGCTGTTCTTGTGGAATTGGCAAAGGGATATTTGGAAGCCCATAGAGGGCTATGGTGAAAAAGGAAATATCTTCCGTTCAAAACTGGAAAGAAGCTTTCTGAAGAAAAGCTCTGTGTTCTGTTAATTCATTTCACAGAGTTACATCTTTCCCTTCAAGAAGCCTTTCGCTAAGGCTGTTCTTGTGGAATTGGAAAAGGGATATTTAGAAGCCCATAGAGGGCTATGGTGAAAAAGGAAATATCTTCCGTTCAAAAATGGAAAGAAGCTTTCTGAGAAACTGCTCTGTGTTCTGTTAATTCATCTCACAGAGTTACATCTTTCCCTTCAAGAAGCCTTTCGCTAAGGCTGTTCTTGTGGAATTGGCAACGGCATATTTGGAAGCCCATAGAGGTTTATGGTGAAAAAGGAAATATATTCCGTTCAAAACTGGAAGGAAGCTTTCTGAGAAACTGCTTTGTGTTCTCTTAATTCATCTCACAGAGTTACATCTTTCCCTTCAAGAAGCCTTACGCTAAGGCTGTTCTTGTGGAATTGGCAAAGGTATATTTGGAAGCCCGTAGAGGGCTATGGTGAAAAAGGAAATATCTTCCGTTCAAAACTGGAAAGAAGCTTTCTGAGAAACTGCTCTGTGTTCTGTTAATCCATATCACAGAGTTACCTCTTTCCCTTCAAGAAGCCTTTCGCTAAGGCTGTTCTTGTGGAATTGGCAGAGGGATATTTGGAAGCCCATAGAGTGCTATGGTGAAAAAGGAAATATCTTCAGTTCAAAACTGGAAAGAAGCTTTCTGAAAAACTGCTCTGTGTTCTGTTAATGCATCTCACAGGGTTACATCTTTCCCTTCAAGAAGCCTTTCGCTAAGGCTGTTCTTGTGGAATTGGAAAAGGGGTATTTAGAAGCCCTTAGAGTTCTAAGGTGAAAAAGGAAATATCTTCCGTTCAAAACTGGAAAGAAGCTTTCTGAGAAACTGCTCTGTGTTCTGTTAATTCATCTCACAGAGTTACATCTTTCCCTTCAAGAAGTCTTTCGCTAAGGCTGTTCTTGTGGAATTGGCAAAGGGATATTTGGAAGCCCATAGAGGGCTATGGTGAAAAAGGAAATATCTTCCGTTTAAAACTGGAAAGAAGCTTTCTGAGAAACTGCTCTGTGTTCTGTTAATTCATCTCACAGAGTTACATCTTTCCCTTCAAGAAGCCTTTCGCTAAGGCTGTTCTTGTGGAATTGGCAACGGCATATTTGGAAGCCCATAGAGGGTTATGGTGAAAAAGGAAATATATTCCGTTCAAAACTGGAAGGAAGCTTTCTGAGAAACTGCTTTGTGTTCTCTTAATTCATCTCACAGAGTTACATCTTTCCCTTCAAGAAGCCTTACGCTAAGGCTGTTCTTGTGGAATTGGCAAAGGTATATTTGGAAGCCCGTAGAGGGCTATGGTGAAAAAGGAAATATGTTCCGCTCAAAACTGGAAAGAAGCTTTCTGAGAAACTGCTCTGTGTTCTGTTAATTCATCTCACAGAGTTACATCTTTCCCTTCAAGAAGTCTTTCGCTAAGGCTGTTCTTGTGGAATTGGCAAAGGGATATTTGGAAGCCCATAGAGGGCTATGGTGAAAAAGGAAATATCTTCCGTTTAAAACTGGAAAGAAGCTTTCTGAGAAACTGCTCTGTGTTCTGTTAATTCATCTCACAGAGTTACATCTTTCCCTTCAAGAAGCCTTTCGCTAAGGCTGTTCTTGTGGAATTGGCAAAGGGATATTTGGAAGCCCATAGAGGGCTATGGTGAAAAAGGAAATATCTTCCGTTCAAAACTGGAAAGAAGCTTTCTGAGAAACTGCTCTGTGTTCTGTTAATTCATATCACAGAGTTACCTCCTTCCCTTCAAGAAGCCTTTCGCTAAGGCTCTTCTTGTGGAATTGGCAAAGGGATATTTGGAAGCCCATAGAGGGCTATGGTGAAAAAGGAAATATCTTCCGTTCAAAACTGGAAAGAAGCTTTCTGAGAAACTGCTCTGTGTTCTGTTAATTCATCTCACAGAGTTACATCTTTCCCTTCAAGAAGTCTTTCGCTAAGGCTGTTCTTGTGGAATTGGCAAAGGGATATTTGGAAGCCCCTAGAGGGCTATGGTGAAAAAGGAAATATCTTCCGTTTAAAACTGGAAAGAAGCTTTCTGAGAAACTGCTCTGTGCTCTGTTAATTCATCTCACAGAGTTACATCTTTCCCTTCAAGAAGCCTTACGCTAAGACTGTTCTTGTGGAATTGGCAAAGGGATATTTGGAAGCCCGTAGAGGGCTATGGTGAAAAAGGAATTATCTTCCGCTCAAAACTGGAAAGAAGCTTCTGAGAAACTGCTCTGTGTTCTGTTAATTCATCTCACAGAGTTACATCTTTCCCTTCAAGAAGCCTTTCGCTAAGGCTGTTCTTGTGGAATTGGCAAAGTCATATTTGGAAGCCCATAGAGGGCTATGGGGAAAAAGGAAATATTTTCCGTTCAAAACTGGAAAGAAGCTTTCTGAGAAACTGCTCTGTGTTCTGTAAATTCATGTCACAGAGTTACATCTTTCCCTTCAATGAGCCTTTCGCTAAGGCTGTTCTTGTGGAATTGGCAAAGGGATATTTGGAAGCCCATATTGGGCTATGGTGAAAAAGGAAATATCTTCCGTTCAAAACTGGAAAGAAGCTTTCTGAGAAACTGCTCTGTGTTCTGTTAATTCATCTCACAGAGTTACATCTTTCCCTTCAAGAAGCCTTTCGCTAAGGCTGTTCTTGTGGAATTGGAAAAGGGGTATTTAGAAGCCCTTAGAGTTCTATGGTGAAAAAGGAAATATCTTCCGTTCAAAACTGGAAAGAAGCTTTCTGAGAAACTGCTCTGTGTTCTGTTAATTCATCTCACAGAGTTACATCTTTCCCTTCAAGAAGCCTTTCGCTAAGGCTGTTCTTGTGGAATTGGCAAAGGGATATTTCGAAGCCCATAGAGGGCTATGTTGAAAAAGGAAATATCTTTCGTTCAAAACTGGAAACAATCCTTCTGAGAAACTGCTCTGTGTTCTGTTAATTCATCTCACAGAGTTACATCTTTCCCTTCAAGAAGCCTTTCGCTAAAGCTGTTCTTGTGGAACTGGCAAAGGGATATTTGGAAGCCCATAGAGGGCTATGGTGAAAAAGGAAATATCTTCCGTTCAAAACTGGAAAGAAGCTTTCTGAGAAACTGCTCTGTGTTCTGTTAATTCATCTCACAGAGTTACATCTTTCCCTTCAAGAAGTCTTTCGCTAAGGCTGTTCTTGTGGAATAGCAAAGGGATATTTGGAAGCCCAAAGAGGGCTATGGTGAAAAAGGAAATATCTTCCGTTTAAAACTGGAAAGAAGCTTTCTGAGAAATTGCTCTATGTTCTGTTAATTCATCTCACAGAGTTACATCTTTCCCTTCAAGAAGCCTTTCGCTAAGGCTGTTCTTGTGGAATTGGCAAAGGGATATTTGGAAGCCCATAGAGGGCTATGGTGAAAAAGGAAATATCTTCGGTTCAAAACTGGAAAGAAGCTTTCTGAAGAACAGCTCTGTGTTCTGTTAATTCATCTCACAGAGTTACATCTTTCCCTTCAAGAAGCCTTTCGCTAAGGCTGTTCTTGTGGAATTGGAAAAGGGATATTTAGAAGCCCATAGAGGGCTATGGTGAAAAAGGAAATATCTTCCGTTCAAAACTGGAAAGAAGCTTTCTGAGAAACTGCTCTGTGTTCTGTTAATTCATCTCACAGAGTTACATCTTTCCCTTCAAGAAGTCTTTCGCTAAGGCTGTTCTTGTGGAATTGGCAAAGGGATATTTGGAAGCCCATAGAGGGCTATGGTGAAAAAGGAAATATCTTCCGTTCAAAACTGGAAAGAAGCTTTCTGAGAAACTGCTCTGTGTTCTGTTAATTCATATCACAGAGTTACCTCTTTCCCTTCAAGAAGCCTTTCGCTAAGGCTGTTCTTGTGGAATTGGCAAAGGGATATTTGGAAGTCTATAGAGGGCTATGGTGAAAAAGGAAATATCTTCCGTTCAAAACTGGAAAGAAGCTTTCTGAGAAACTGCTCTGTGTTCTGTTAATTCATCTCACAGAGTTATATCTTTCCCTTCAAGAAGCCTTTCGGTAAGGCTGTTCTTGTGGAATTGGTAAAGGGATATTTGGAAGCCCGTAGAGGGCTATGGTGAAAAAGGAAATATCTTCCGTTCAAAACTGGAAAGAAGCTTTCTGAGAAACTGCTCTGTGTTCTGTAAATTCATCTCACAGAGCTACATCTTTCCCTTCAAGAAGCCTTTCGTTAAGGCTGTTCTTGGGAATTGGCAAAGTGATATTTGGAAGCCCATAGAGGGCTATGGTGAAAAAGGAAATATCTACCGTTCAAAACTGGAAAGAAGCTTTCTGAAAAACTGCTCTGTGTTCTGTTAATTCATCTCACAGAGTTACACATTTCCCTTCAAGAAGCCTTTCGCTAAGGCTGTTCTTGTGGAATTGGCAAAGGGATATTTGGAAGCCCGTAGAGGGCTATGGTGAAAAAGGAAATATCTTCCGCTCAAAACTGGAAAGAAGCTTTCTGAGAAACTGCTCTGTGTTCTGTTAATTCATCTCACAGAGTTACATCTTTCCCTTCAAGAAGCCTTTCGCTATGGCTGCTCTTGTGGAATTGGCAAAGTCATATTTGGAAGCCCATAGAGGGCTATGGTGAAAAAGGAAATATCTTCCGTTCAAAACTGGAAAGAAGCTTTCTGAGAAACTGCTCTGTGTTCTGTAAATTCATCTCACAGAGTTACATCTTTCCCTTCAATGAGCCTTTCGCTAAGGCTGTTCTTGTGGAATTGGCAAAGGGATATTTGGAAGCCCATAGAGGACTATGGTGAAAAAGGAAATATCTTCCGTTCAAAACTGGAAAGAAGCTTTCTGAGAAACTGCTCTGTGTTCTGTTAATTCATCTCACAGAGTTACATCTTTCCCTTCAAGAAGCCTTTCGCTAAGGCTGTTCTTGTGGAATTGGAAAAGGGGTATTTAGAAGCCCATAGAGTTCTATGGTGAAAAAGGAAATATCTTCCGTTCAAAACTGGAAGGAAGCTTTCTGAGAAACTGCTCTGTGTTCTGTTAATTCATCTCACAGAGTTACATCTTTCCCTTCAAGAAGCCTTTCGCTAAGGCTGTTCTTGTGGAATTGGCAAAGGGATATTTCGAACCCTTAGAGGGCTATGGTGAAAAAGGAAATATCTTCCGTTCAAAACTGGAAAGAAGCTTTCTGAGAAACTGCTCTGTGTTCTGTTAATTCATCTCACAGAGTTACATCTTTCCCTTCAAGAAGCCTTTCGCTAAGGCTGTTCTTGTGGAATTCGTAAAGGGATATTTGGAAGCCCATAGAGGGCTATGTTGAAAAAGGAAATATCTTCCGTTGAAAACTGGAAACAATCCTTTTGAGAAACTGCTCTGTGTTCTGTTAATTCATCTCACAGAGTTACATCTTTCCCTTCAAGAAGCCTTTCGCTAAGGCTGTTCTAGTGGAATTGGCAAAGTGATATTTGGAAGCCCATAGAGGGCTATGGTGAAAAAGGAAATATCTTCCGTTCAAAACTGGAAAGAAGCTTTCTGAGAAACTGCTCTGTGTTCTCTTAATTCATCTCACAGAGTTACATCTTTCACTTCAAGAAGCCTTTCGCTAAGGCTGTTCTTGTGGAATTGGCAAAGGGATATTTGGAAGCCCATAGAGCGCTATGGTGAAAAAGGAAATATCTTCGGTTCAAAACTGGAAAGAAGCTTTCTGAGAAACTGCTCTGTGTTCTGTTAATTCATCTCACAGAGTTACATCTTTCCCTTCAAGAATCCTTTCGCTAAGGCTGTTCTTGTGGAATTGGCAAAGGGATATTTGGAAGCCCATAGAGGGCTATGGTGAAAAAGGAAATATCTTCCGTTCAAAACTGGAAAGAAGCTTTCTGAGAAACTGCTCTGTGTTCTGTTAATTCATCTCACAGAGTTACATCTTTCCCTTCAAGAAGCCTTTCGCTAAGGCTGTTCTTGTGGAATTGGCAAAGTGATATTTGGAAGCCCATAGAGGGCTATGGTGAAAAAGGAAATATCTACCTTTCAAAACTGGAAAGAAGCTTTCTGAGAAACTGCTCTGTGTTCTGTTAATTCATCTCACAGAGTTACATCTTTCCCTTCAAGAAGTCTTTCGCTAAGGCTGTTCTTGTGGAATAGGCAAAGGGATATTTGGAAGCCCAAAGAGGGCTATGGTGAAAAAGGAAATATCTTCCGTTTAAAACTGGAAAGAAGCTTTCTGAGAAATTGCTCTATGTTCTGTTAATTCATCTCACAGAGTTACATCTTTCCCTTCAAGAAGCCTTTCGCTAAGGCTGTTCTTGTGGAATTGGCAAAGGGATATTTGGAAGCCCATAGAGGGCTATGGTGAAAAAGGAAATATCTTCCGTTCAAAACTGGAAAGAAGCTTTCTGAAGAACAGCTCTGTGTTCTGTTAATTCATCTCACAGAGTTACATCTTTCCCTTCAAGAAGCCTTTCGCTAAGGCTGTTCTTGTGGAATTGGAAAAGGGATATTTAGAAGCCCATAGAGGGCTATGGTGAAAAAGGAAATATCTTCCGTTCAAAACTGGAAAGAAGCTTTCTGAGAAACTGCTCTGTGTTCTGTTAATTCATCTCACAGAGTTACATCTTTCCCTTCAAGAAGTCTTTCGCTAAGGCTGTTCTTGTGGAATTGGCAAAGGGATATTTGGAAGCCCATAGAGGGCTATGGTGAAAAAGGAAATATCTTCCGTTCAAAACTGGAAAGAAGCTTTCTGAGAAACTGCTCTGTGTTCTGTTAATTCATATCACAGAGTTACCTCTTTCCCTTCAAGAAGCCTTTCGCTAAGGCTGTTCTTGTGGAATTGGCAAAGGGATATTTGGAAGTCTATAGAGGGCTATGGTGAAAAAGGAAATATCTTCCGTTCAAAACTGGAAAGAAGCTTTCTGAGAAACTGCTCTGTGTTCTGTTAATTCATCTCACAGAGTTATATCTTTCCCTTCAAGAAGCCTTTCGGTAAGGCTGTTCTTGTGGAATTGGTAAAGGGATATTTGGAAGCCCGTAGAGGGCTATGGTGAAAAAGGAAATATCTTCCGTTCAAAACTGGAAAGAAGCTTTCTGAGAAACTGCTCTGTGTTCTGTAAATTCATCTCACAGAGTTACATCTTTCCCTTCAAGAAGCCTTTCGTTAAGGCTGTTCTTGGGAATTGGCAAAGTGATATTTGGAAGCCCATAGAGGGCTATGGTGAAAAAGGAAATATCTACCGTTCAAAACTGGAAAGAAGCTTTCTGAAAAACTGCTCTGTGTTCTGTTAATTCATCTCACAGAGTTACACATTTCCCTTCAAGAAGCCTTTCGCTAAGGCTGTTCTTGTGCAATTGGCAAAGGGATATTTGGAAGCCCGTAGAGGGCTATGGTGAAAAAGGAAATATCTTCCGCTCAAAACTGGAAAGAAGCTTTCTGAGAAACTGCTCTGTGTTCTGTTAATTCATCTCACAGAGTTACATCTTTCCCTTCAAGAAGCCTTTCGCTATGGCTGCTCTTGTGGAATTGGCAAAGTCATATTTGGAAGCCCATAGAGGGCTATGGTGAAAAAGGAAATATCTTCCGTTCAAAACTGGAAAGAAGCTTTCTGAGAAACGGCTCTGTGTTCTGTAAATTCATCTCACAGAGTTACATCTTTCCCTTCAATGAGCCTTTCGCTAAGGCTGTTCTTGTGGAATTGGCAAAGGGATATTTCGAACCCTTAGAGGGCTATGGTGAAAAAGGAAATATCTTCCGTTCAAAACTGGAAAGAAGCTTTCTGAGAAACTGCTCTGTGTTCTGTTAATTCATCTCACAGAGTTACATCTTTCCCTTCAAGAAGCCTTTCGCTAAGGCTGTTCTTGTGGAATTGGCAAAGGGATATTTGGAAGCCCATAGAGGGCTATGGTGAAAAAGGAAATATCTTCCGTTCAAAACTGGAAAGAAGCTTTCTGAGAAACTGCTCTGTGTTCTCTTAATTCATCTCACAGAGTTACATCTTTCACTTCAAGAAGCCTTTCGCTAAGGCTGTTCTTGTGGAATTGGCAAAGGGATATTTGGAAGCCCATAGAGGGCTATGGTGAAAAAGGAAATATCTACCTTTCAAAACTGGAAAGAAGCTTTCTGAGAAACTGCTCTGTGTTCTGTTAATTCATCTCACAGAGTTACATCTTTCCCTACAAGAAGCCTTTCGCTAAGGCTGTTCTTGTGGAATTGGCAAAGGGATATTTGGAAGCCCATAGAGGGCTATGGTGAAAAAGGAAATATCTTCCGTTCAAAACTGGAAAGAAGCTTTCTGAGAAACTGCTCTGTGTTCGGTAAATTCATCTCACAGAGTTACATCTTTCCCTTCAAGAAGCCTTTCGCTAAGGCTGTTCTTGTGGAATTGGCAAAGGGATATTTCGAAGCCCATAGAGGGCTATGGTGAAAAAGGAAATATCTTCCATTCAAAACTAGAAAGAAGCTTTCTGAGAAACTGCTCTGTGTTCTGTTAATTCATCTCACAGAGTTACACATTTCCCTTCAAGAAGCCTTTCGCTAAGGCTGTTCTTGTGGAATTGGCAAAGGGATATTTGAAAGCCCATAGAGGGGTATGGTGAAAAAGGAAATACCTTCCGCTCAAAACTGGAAAGAAGCTTTCTGAAAAACTGCTCTGTGTTCTGTTAATTCATCTCACAGAGTTACATCTTTCCCTTCAAGAAGCCTTTCGCTAAGGCTGTTCTTGTGGAATTGGCAAAGTCATATTTGGAAGCTCATAGAGGGGTATGGTGAAAAAGGAAATATCTTCCATTCAAAACTGGAAAGAAGCTTTCTGAGAAACTGCTCTGTGTTCTGTAAATTCATCTCACAGAGTTACATCTTTTCCTTCAAGAAGCCTTTCGCTAAGGCTGTTCTTGTGGAATTGGCAAAGGGATATTTGGAAGCCCATAGAGGGCTATGGTGAAAAAGGAAATATCTTCCGATCAAAACTGGAAAGAAGCTTTCTGAAAAACTGCTCTGTGTTCTGTTAATTCATCTCACAGAGTTACATCTTTCCCTTCAAGAAGCCTTTCGCTAAGGCTGTTCTTGTGGAATTGGCAAAGGGATATTTGGAAGCCCATAGAGGGCTATGGTGAAAAAGGAAATATCTTCCGTTCAAAACTGGAAAGAATCTTTCTGAGAACCTGCTCTGTGTTCTGTTAATTCATCTCACAGAGTTACATCTTTCCCTTCAAGAAGCCTTTCGCTAAGGCTGTTCTTGTGGAATTGGCAAAGGGATATTTGAAAGCCCATAGAGGGCTATGGTGAAAAAGGAAATATCTTCCGTTCAAAACTGGAAAGAAGCTTTCTGAGAAACTGCTCTGTGTTCTGTTAATTCATCTCACAGAGTTACATCTTTCCCTTCAAGAAGCCTTTCGCTAAGGCTGTTCTTGTGGAATTGGAAAAGGGATATTTAGAAGCCCATAGATGGCTATGGTGAAAAGGAAAATATCTTCCGTTCAAAAATGGAAAGAAGCTTTCTGAGAAACTGCTCTGTGTTCTGTTAATTCATCTCACAGAGTTACACATTTCCCTTCAAGAAGCCTTTCGCTAAGGCTGTTCTTGTGGAATTGGCAAAGGGATATTTGAAAGCCCATAGAGGGGTATGGTGAAAAAGGAAATATCTTCCGCTCAAAACTGGAAAGAAGCTTTCTGAAAAACTGCTCTGTGTTCTGTTAATTCATCTCACAGAGTTACACATTTCCCTTCAAGAAGCCTTTCGCTAAGGCTGTTCTTGTGGAATTGGCAAAGGGATATTTGGAAGCCCGTAGAGGGCTATGGTGAAAAAGGAAATATCTTCCGCTCAAAACTGGAAAGAAGCTTTCTGAGAAACTGCTCTGTGTTCTGTTAATTCATCTCACAGAGTTACATCTTTCCCTTCAAGAAGCCTTTCGCTATGGCTGCTCTTGTGGAATTGGCAAAGTCATATTTGGAAGCCCATAGAGGGCTATGGTGAAAAAGGAAATATCTTCCGTTCAAAACTGGAAAGAAGCTTTCTGAGAAACTGCTCTGTGTTCTGTTAATTCATCTCACAGAGTTACATCTTTCCCTTCAAGAAGCCTTTCGCTAAGGCTGTTCTTGTGGAATTGGAAAAGGGGTATTTAGAAGCCCATAGAGTTCTATGGTGAAAAAGGAAATATCTTCCGTTCAAAACTGGAAGGAAGCTTTCTGAGAAACTGCTCTGTGTTCTGTTAATTCATCTCACAGAGTTACATCTTTCCCTTCAAGAAGCCTTTCGCTAAGGCTGTTCTTGTGGAATTGGCAAAGGGATATTTCGAACCCTTAGAGGGCTATGGTGAAAAAGGAAATATCTTCCGTTCAAAACTGGAAAGAAGCTTTCTGAGAAACTGCTCTGTGTTCTGTTAATTCATCTCACAGAGTTACATCTTTCCCTTCAAGAAGCCTTTCGCTAAGGCTGTTCTTGTGGAATTCGTAAAGGGATATTTGGAAGCCCATAGAGGGCTATGTTGAAAAAGGAAATATCTTCCGTTGAAAACTGGAAACAATCCTTTTGAGAAACTGCTCTGTGTTCTGTTAATTCATCTCACAGAGTTACATCTTTCCCTTCAAGAAGCCTTTCGCTAAGGCTGTTCTAGTGGAATTGGCAAAGTGATATTTGGAAGCCCATAGAGGGCTATGGTGAAAAAGGAAATATCTTCCGTTCAAAACTGGAAAGAAGCTTTCTGAGAAACTGCTCTGTGTTCTCTTAATTCATCTCACAGAGTTACATCTTTCACTTCAAGAAGCCTTTCGCTAAGGCTGTTCTTGTGGAATTGGCAAAGGGATATTTGGAAGCCCATAGAGCGCTATGGTGAAAAAGGAAATATCTTCGGTTCAAAACTGGAAAGAAGCTTTCTGAGAAACTGCTCTGTGTTCTGTTACTTCATCTCACAGAGTTACATCTTTCCCTTCAAGAAGCCTTTCGCTAAGGCTGTTCTTGTGGAATTGGCAAAGGGATATTTGGAAGCCCATAGAGGGCTATGGTGAAAAAGGAAATATCTTCCGTTCAAAACTGGAAAGAAGCTTTCTGAGAAACTGCTCTGTGTTCTGTTAATTCATCTCACAGAGTTACATCTTTCCCTTCAATGAGCCTTTCGCTAAGGCTGTTCTTGTGGAATTGGCAAAGGGATATTTCGAACCCTTAGAGGGCTATGGTGAAAAAGGAAATATCTTCCGTTCAAAACTGGAAAGAAGCTTTCTGAGAAACTGCTCTGTGTTCTGTTAATTCATCTCACAGAGTTACATCTTTCCCTTCAAGAAGCCTTTCGCTAAGGCTGTTCTTGTGGAATTGGCAAAGGGATATTTGGAAGCCCATAGAGGGCTATGGTGAAAAAGGAAATATCTTCCGTTCAAAACTGGAAAGAAGCTTTCTGAGAAACTGCTCTGTGTTCTCTTAATTCATCTCACAGAGTTACATCTTTCACTTCAAGAAGCCTTTCGCTAAGGCTGTTCTTGTGGAATTGGCAAAGGGATATTTGGAAGCCCATAGAGGGCTATGGTGAAAAAGGAAATATCTACCTTTCAAAACTGGAAAGAAGCTTTCTGAGAAACTGCTCTGTGTTCTGTTAATTCATCTCACAGAGTTACATCTTTCCCTACAAGAAGCCTTTCGCTAAGGCTGTTCTTGTGGAATTGGCAAAGGGATATTTGGAAGCCCATAGAGGGCTATGGTGAAAAAGGAAATATCTTCCGTTCAAAACTGGAAAGAAGCTTTCTGAGAAACTGCTCTGTGTTCGGTAAATTCATCTCACAGAGTTACATCTTTCCCTTCAAGAAGCCTTTCGCTAAGGCTGTTCTTGTGGAATTGGCAAAGGGATATTTCGAAGCCCATAGAGGGCTATGGTGAAAAAGGAAATATCTTCCATTCAAAACTAGAAAGAAGCTTTCTGAGAAACTGCTCTGTGTTCTGTTAATTCATCTCACAGAGTTACACATTTCCCTTCAAGAAGCCTTTCGCTAAGGCTGTTCTTGTGGAATTGGCAAAGGGATATTTGAAAGCCCATAGAGGGGTATGGTGAAAAAGGAAATACCTTCCGCTCAAAACTGGAAAGAAGCTTTCTGAAAAACTGCTCTGTGTTCTGTTAATTCATCTCACAGAGTTACATCTTTCCCTTCAAGAAGCCTTTCGCTAAGGCTGTTCTTGTGGAATTGGCAAAGTCATATTTGGAAGCTCATAGAGGGGTATGGTGAAAAAGGAAATATCTTCCATTCAAAACTGGAAAGAAGCTTTCTGAGAAACTGCTCTGTGTTCTGTAAATTCATCTCACAGAGTTACATCTTTTCCTTCAAGAAGCCTTTCGCTAAGGCTGTTCTTGTGGAATTGGCAAAGGGATATTTGGAAGCCCATAGAGGGCTATGGTGAAAAAGGAAATATCTTCCGATCAAAACTGGAAAGAAGCTTTCTGAAAAACTGCTCTGTGTTCTGTTAATTCATCTCACAGAGTTACATCTTTCCCTTCAAGAAGCCTTTCGCTAAGGCTGTTCTTGTGGAATTGGCAAAGGGATATTTGGAAGCCCATAGAGGGCTATGGTGAAAAAGGAAATATCTTCCGTTCAAAACTGGAAAGAATCTTTCTGAGAACCTGCTCTGTGTTCTGTTAATTCATCTCACAGAGTTACATCTTTCCCTTCAAGAAGCCTTTCGCTAAGGCTGTTCTTGTGGAATTGGCAAAGGGATATTTGAAAGCCCATAGAGGGCTATGGTGAAAAAGGAAATATCTTCCGTTCAAAACTGGAAAGAAGCTTTCTGAGAAACTGCTCTGTGTTCTGTTAATTCATCTCACAGAGTTACATCTTTCCCTTCAAGAAGCCTTTCGCTAAGGCTGTTCTTGTGGAATTGGAAAAGGGATATTTAGAAGCCCATAGATGGCTATGGTGAAAAAGAAAATATCTTCCGTTCAAAAATGGAAAGAAGCTTTCTGAGAAACTGCTCTGTGTTCTGTTAATTCATCTCACAGAGTTACACATTTCCCTTCAAGAAGCCTTTCGCTAAGGCTGTTCTTGTGGAATTGGCAAAGGGATATTTGAAAGCCCATAGAGGGGTATGGTGAAAAAGGAAATATCTTCCGCTCAAAACTGGAAAGAAGCTTTCTGAAAAACTGCTCTGTGTTCTGTTAATTCATCTCACAGAGTTACACATTTCCCTTCAAGAAGCCTTTCGCTAAGGCTGTTCTTGTGGAATTGGCAAAGGGATATTTGGAAGCCCGTAGAGGGCTATGGTGAAAAAGGAAATATCTTCCGCTCAAAACTGGAAAGAAGCTTTCTGAGAAACTGCTCTGTGTTCTGTTAATTCATCTCACAGAGTTACATCTTTCCCTTCAAGAAGCCTTTCGCTATGGCTGCTCTTGTGGAATTGGCAAAGTCATATTTGGAAGCCCATAGAGGGCTATGGTGAAAAAGGAAATATCTTCCGTTCAAAACTGGAAAGGAGCTTTCTGAGAAACTGCTCTGTGTTCTGTTAATTCATCTCACAGAGTTACATCTTTCCCTTCAAGAAGCCTTTCGCTAAGGCTGTTCTTGTGGAATTGGAAAAGGGGTATTTAGAAGCCCATAGAGTTCTATGGTGAAAAAGGAAATATCTTCCGTTCAAAACTGGAAGGAAGCTTTCTGAGAAACTGCTCTGTGTTCTGTTAATTCATCTCACAGAGTTACATCTTTCCCTTCAAGAAGCCTTTCGCTAAGGCTGTTCTTGTGGAATTGGCAAAGGGATATTTCGAACCCTTAGAGGGCTATGGTGAAAAAGGAAATATCTTCCGTTCAAAACTGGAAAGAAGCTTTCTGAGAAACTGCTCTGTGTTCTGTTAATTCATCTCACAGAGTTACATCTTTCCCTTCAAGAAGCCTTTCGCTAAGGCTGTTCTTGTGGAATTCGTAAAGGGATATTTGGAAGCCCATAGAGGGCTATGTTGAAAAAGGAAATATCTTCCGTTGAAAACTGGAAACAATCCTTTTGAGAAACTGCTCTGTGTTCTGTTAATTCATCTCACAGAGTTACATCTTTCCCTTCAAGAAGCCTTTCGCTAAGGCTGTTCTAGTGGAATTGGCAAAGTGATATTTGGAAGCCCATAGAGGGCTATGGTGAAAAAGGAAATATCTTCCGTTCAAAACTGGAAAGAAGCTTTCTGAGAAACTGCTCTGTGTTCTCTTAATTCATCTCACAGAGTTACATCTTTCACTTCAAGAAGCCTTTCGCTAAGGCTGTTCTTGTGGAACTGGCAAAGGGATATTTGGAAGCCCATAGAGCGCTATGGTGAAAAAGGAAATATCTTCGGTTCAAAACTGGAAAGAAGCTTTCTGAGAAACTGCTCTGTGTTCTGTTAATTCATCTCACAGAGTTACATCTTTCCCTTCAAGAAGCCTTTCGCTAAGGCTGTTCTTGTGGAATTGGCAAAGGGATATTTGGAAGCCCATAGAGGGCTATGGTGAAAAAGGAAATATCTTCCGTTCAAAACTGGAAAGAAGCTTTCTGAGAAACTGCTCTGTGTTCTGTTAATTCATCTCACAGAGTTACATCTTTCCCTTCAAGAAGCCTTTCGCTAAGGCTGTTCTTGTGGAATTGGCAAAGTGATATTTGGAAGCCCATAGAGGGCTATGGTGAAAAAGGAAATATCTACCTTTCAAAACTGGAAAGAAGCTTTCTGAGAAACTGCTCTGTGTTCTGTTAATTCATCTCACAGAGTTACATCTTTCACTTCAAGAAGCCTTTCGCTAAGGCTGTTCTTGTGGAACTGGCAAAGGGATATTTGGAAGCCCATAGAGGGCTATTGTGAAAAAGGAAATATCTTCCGTTCAAAACTGGAAAGAAGCTTTCTGAGAAACTACTCTGTGTTCGGTAAATTCATCTCACAGAGTTACATCTTTCCCTTCAAGAAGCCTTTCGCTAAGGCTGTTTTTGTGGAATTGGCAAAGGGATATTTCGAAGCCCATAGAGGGCTATGGTGAAAAAGGAAATATCTTCCGATCAAAACTGGAAAGAAGCTTTCTGAAAAACTGCTCTGTGTTCTGTTAATTCATCTCACAGAGTTACATCTTTCCCTTCAAGAAGCCTTTCGCTAAGGCTGTTCTTGTGGAATTGGCAAAGGGATATTTGGAAGCCCATAGAGGGCTACGGTGAAAAAGGAAATATCTTCCGTTCAAAACTGGAAAGAATCTTTCTGAGAACCTGCTCTGTGTTCTGTTAATTCATCTCACAGAGTTACATCTTTCCCTTCAAGAAGCCTTTCGCTAAGGCTGTTCTTGTGGAATTGGCAAAGGGATATTTGAAAGCCCATAGAGGGCTATGGTGAAAAAGGAAATATCTTCCGTTCAAAACTGGAAAGAAGCTTTCTGAGAAACTGCTCTGTGTTCTGTTAATTCATCTCACAGAGTTACATCTTTCCCTTCAAGAAGCCTTTCGCTAAGGCTGTTCTTGTGGAATTGGCAAAGGGATATTTGGAAGCCCATAGAAGGCTATGGTGAAAAAGGAAATATCTTCCGTTCAAAACTGGAAAGAAGCTTTCTGAAGAACAGCTCTGTGTTCTGTTAATTCATCTCACAGAGTTACATCTTTCCCTTCAAGAAGCCTTTCGCTAAGGCTGTTCTTGTGGAATTGGAAAAGGGATATTTAGAAGCCCATAGATGGCTATGGTGAAAAAGAAAATATCTTCCGTTCAAAAATGGAAAGAAGCTTTCTGAGAAACTGCTCTGTGTTCTGTTAATTCATCTCACAGAGTTACACATTTCCCTTCAAGAAGCCTTTCGCTAAGGCTGTTCTTGTGGAATTGGCAAAGGGATATTTGAAAGCCCATAGAGGGGTATGGTGAAAAAGGAAATACTTTCCGCTCAAAACTGGAAAGAAGCTTTCTGAAAAACTGCTCTGTGTTCTGTTAATTCATCTCACAGAGTTACATCTTTCCCTTCAAGAAGCCTTTCGCTATGTCTGCTCTTGTGGAATTGGCAAAGTCATATTTGGAAGCCCATAGAGGGCTATGGTGAAAAAGGAAATATCTTCCGTTCAAAACTGGAAAGAAGCTTTCTGAGAAACTGCTGTGTGTTCTGTAAATTCATCTCACAGAGTTACATCTTTCCCTTCAATGAGCCTTTCGCTAAGGCTGTTCTTGTGGAATTGGCAAAGGGATATTTGGAAGCCCATAGAGCGCTATGATGAAAAAGGAAATATCTTCCGTTCAAAACTGGAAAGAAGCTTTCTGAGAAACTGCTCTGTGTTCTGTTAATTCATCTCACAGAGTTACATCTTTCCCTTCAAGAAGTCTTTCGCTAAGGCTGTTCTTGTGGAATTGGCAAAGTCATATTTGGAAGCTCATAGAGGGGTATGGTGAAAAAGGAAATATCTTCCGTTCAAAACTGGAAAGAAGCTTTCTGGTAAACTGCTCTGTGTTCTGTAAATTCATCTCACAGAGTTACATCTTTCCCTTCAAGAAGCCTTTCGCTAAGGCTGTTCTTGTAGAATTGGCAAAGTCATATTTGGAAGCCCATAGAGGGCTATGGGGAAAAAGGAAATATCTTCCGTTGAAAACTGGAAAGAAGCTTTCTGAGAAACTGCTCTGTGTTCTGTAAATTCATCTCACAGAGTTACATCTTTCCCTTCAAGAAGCCTTTCGCTAAGGCTGTTCTTGGGAATTGGCAAAGTGATATTTGGAAGCCCATAGAGGGCTATGGTGAAAAAGGAAATATCTACCGTTCAAAACTGGAAAGAAGCTTTCTGAAAAACTGCTCTGTGTTCTGTTAATTCATCTCACAGAGTTACATCTTTCCCTTCAAGAAGACTTTCGCTAAGGCTGTTCTTGTGGAACTGGCAAAGGGATATTTGGAAGCCCATAGAGGGCTATGGTGAAAAAGGAAATATCTTCCGTTCAAAACTGGAAAGAAGCTTTCTGAGAAACTGCTCTGTGTTCTGTTAATTCATCTCACAGAGTTACATCTTTCCCTTCAAGAAGCCTTTCGCTAAGGCTGTTCTTAAGGAATTGGTAAAGGGATATTTGGAAGCCCATAGAGGGCTATGTTGAAAAAGGAAATATCTTCCGTTGAAAACTGGAAACAATCCTTCTGAGAAACTGCTCTGTGTTCTGTTAATTCATCTCACAGAGTTACATCTTTCCCTTCAAGAAGCCTTTCGCAAAGGCTGTTCTTGTGCAATTGGCAAAGGGATATTTGGAAGCCCATAGAGCGCTATGGTGAAAAAGGAAATATCTTCCGTTCAAAACTGGAAAGAAGCTTTCTGAGAAACTGCTCTATGTTCTGTTAATTCATCTCACAGAGTTACATCTTTCCCTTCAAGGAGCCTTTCGCTAAGGCTGTTCTTGTGGAATTGGCAAAGGGATATTTCGAAGCCCATAGAGGGCTATGGTGAAAAAGGAAATATCTTCCGTTGAAAACTGGAAAGAAGCTTTCTGAGAAACTGCTCTGTGTTCTGTTAATTCATCTCACAGAGTTACATCTTTCCCTTCAAGAAGCCTTTCGCTAAGGCTGTTCTTGTGGAATTGGCAAAGGGATATTTGGAAGCCCATAGAGGGCTATGGTGAAAAAGGAAATATCTACCGTTCAAAACTGGAAAGAAGCTTTCTGAAAAACTGCTCTGTGTTCGGTAAATTCATCTCACAGAGTTACATCTTTCCCTTCAAGAAGCCTTTCGCTAAGGCTGTTCTTGTGGAATTGGCAAAGGGATATTTGGAAGCCCATAGAGGGCTATGTTGAAAAAGGAAATATCTTCCGTTGAAAACTGGAAACAATCGTTTTGAGAAACTGCTCTGTGTTCTGTTAATTCATCTCATGGAGTTACATCTTTCCCTTCAAGAAGCCTTTCGCTAAGGCTGTTCTTGTGGAATTGGCAAAGGGATATTTGAAAGCCCATAGAGGGCTATGGTGAAAAAGGAAATATCTTCCGTTCAAAACTGGAAAGAAGCTTTCTGAGAAACTGCTCTGTGTTCTGTTAATTCATCTCACAGAGTTACATCTTTCCCTTCAAGAAGCCTTTCGTAAGGCTGTTCTTGTGGAATTGGCAAAGGGATATTTGGAAGCCCATAGAGGGCTATGGTGAAAAAGGAAATATCTTCCGTTCAAAACTAGAAAGAAGCTTTCTGAGAAACTGCTCTGTGTTCTGTTAATTCATCTCACAGAGTTACATCTTTCCCTTCAAGAAGCCTTTCGCTAAGGCTGTTCTTGTGGAATTGGCAAAGGGATATTTGGAAGCCCATAGAGGGCTATGGTGAAAAAGGAAATATCTTCCGTTCAAAACTGGAAAGAAGCTTTCTGAGAAACTGCTCTGTGTTCTGCTAATTCATCTCACAGAGTTGCATCTTTCCCTTAAGAAGCCTTTCGCTAAGGCTGTTCTTGTGGAATTGGCAAAGTGATATTTGGAAGCCCATAGAGGGCTATGGTGAAAAAGGAAATATCTACCTTTCAAAACTGGAAAGAAGCTTTCTGAAAAACTGCTCTGTGTTCTGTTAATTCATCTCACAGAGTTACATCTTTCCCTTCAAGAAGCCTTTCACTAAGGCTGTTCTTGTGGAACTGGCAAAGGGATATTTGGAAGCCCATAGAGGGCTATGGTGAAAAAGGAAATATCTTCCGTTCAAAACTGGAAAGAAGCTTTCTGAGAAACTGCTCTGTGTTCGGTAAATTCATCTCACAGAGTTACATCTTTCCCTTCAAGAAGCCTTTCGCTAAGGCTGTTCTTGTGGAATTGGCAAAGGGATATTTCAAAGCCCATAGAGGGCTATGGTGAAAAAGGAAATATCTTCCGTTCAAAACTGGAAAGAAGCTTTCTGAGAAACTGCTCTGTGTTTTGTTAATTCATCTCACACAGTTACATCTTTACCTTCAAGAAGCCTTTCGCTAAGGCTGTTCTTGTGGAATTGGCAAAGTCATATTTGGAAGCTCATAGAGGGGTATGGTGAAAAAGGAAATATCTTCCGTTCAAAACTGGAAAGAAGCTTTCTGAGAAACTGCTCTGTGTTCTGTAAATTCATCTCACAGAGTTACATCTTTTCCTTCAAGAAGCCTTTCGCTAAGGCTGTTCTTGTGGAATTGGCAAAGGGATATTTGGAAGCCCATAGAGGGCTATGGTGAAAAAGGAAATATCTTCCGATCAAAACTGGAAAGAAGCTTTCTGAGAAACTGCTCTGTGTTCTGTTAATTCATCTCACAGAGTTACATCTTTCCCTTCAAGAAGCCTTTCGCTAAGGCTGTTCTTGTGGAATTGGTAAAGGGATATTTGGAAGCCCATAGAGGGCTATGTTGAAAAAGGAAATATCTTCCGTTGAAAACTGGAAACAATCCTTTTGAGAAACTGCTCTGTGTTCTGTTAATTCATCTCACAGAGTTACATCTTTCCCTTCAAGAAGCCTTTCGCTAAGGCTGTTCTTGTGGAATTGGCAAAGGGATATTTGGAAGCCCATAGAGGGCTATGGTGAAAAAGGAAATATCTTCCGTTTAAAACTGGAAAGAAGCTTTCTGAGAAACTGCTCTGTGTTCTCTTAGTTCATCTCACAGAGTTACATCTTTCACTTCAAGAAGCCTTTCGCTAAGGCTGTTCTTGTGGAATTGGTAAAGGGATATTTGGAAGCCCATAGAGGGCTATGTTGAAAAAGGAAATATCTTCCGTTGAAAACTGGAAACAATCCTTTTGAGAAACTGCTCTGTGTTCTGTTAATTCATCTCACAGAGTTACATGTTTCCCTTCAAGAAGCCTTTCGCTAAGGCTGTTCTTGTGGAATTGGCAAAGGGATATTTGGAAGCCCATAGAGGGCTATGGTGAAAAAGGAAATATCTTCCGTTTAAAACTGGAAAGAAGCTTTCTGAGAAACTGCTCTGTGTTCTCTTAGTTCATCTCACAGAGTTACATCTTTCACTTCAAGAAGCCTTTCGCTAAGGCTGTTCTTGTGGAATTGGCAAAGTGATATTTGGAAGCCCATAGAGCGCTATGGTGAAAAAGGAAATATCTTCGGTTCAAAACTGGAAAGAAGCTTTCTGAGAAACTGCTCTGTGTTCGGTAAATTCATCTCCCAGAGTTACATCTTTCCCTTCAAGAAGCCTTTCGCTAAGGCTGTTCTTGTGGAATTGGCAAAGTCATATTTGGAAGCTCATAGAGGGGTATGGTGAAAAAGGAAATATCTTCCGTTCAAAACTGGAAAGAAGCTTTCTGGTAAACTGCTCTGTGTTCTGTAAATTCATCTCACAGAGTTACATCTTTTCCTTCAAGAAGCCTTTCGCTAAGGCTGTTCTTGTGGAATTGGCAAAGGGATATTTGGAAGCCCATAGAGGGCTATGGTGAAAAAGGAAATATCTTCCTTTCAAAACTGGAAAGAAGCTTTCTGAGAAACTGCTCTGTGTTCTGTTAATTCATCTCACAGAGTTACATCTTTCCCTTCAAGAAGCCTTTCGCTAAGGCTGTTCTTGGGAATTGGCAAAGGGATATTTGGAAGCCCGTAGAGGGCTATGGTGAAAAAGGAAATATCTTCCGCTCAAAAGTGGAAAGAAGCTTTCTGAGAAACTGCTCTGTGTTCTGTTAATTCATCACACAGAGTTACATCTTTCCCTTCAAGAAGCCTTTCGCTAAGGCTGTTCTTGTAGAATTGGCAAAGTCATATTTGGAAGCCCATAGAGGGCTATGGGGAAAAAGGAAATATCTTCCGTTGAAAACTGGAAAGAAGCTTTCTGAGAAACTGCTCTGTGTTCTGTAAATTCATCTCACAGAGTTACATCTTTCCCTTCAAGAAGCCTTTCGCTAAGGCTGTTCTTGGGAATTGGCAAAGTGATATTTGGAAGCCCATAGAGGGCTATGGTGAAAAAGGAAATATCTACAGTTCAAAACTGGAAAGAAGCTTTCTGAAAAACTGCTCTGTGTTCTGTTAATTCATCTCACAGAGTTACATCTTTCCCTTCAAGAAGACTTTCGCTAAGGCTGTTCTTGTGGAACTGGCAAAGGGATATTTGGAAGCCCATAGAGGGCTATGGTGAAAAAGGAAATATCTTCCGTTCAAAACTGGAAAGAAGCTTTCTGAGAAACTGCTCTGTGTTCTGTTAATTCATCTCACAGAGTTACATCTTTCCCTTCAAGAAGCCTTTCGCTAAGGCTGTTCTTAAGGAATTGGTAAAGGGATATTTGGAAGCCCATAGAGGGCTATGTTGAAAAAGGAAATATCTTCCGTTGAAAACTGGAAACAATCCTTCTGAGAAACTGCTCTGTGTTCTGTTAATTCATCTCACAGAGTTACATCTTTCCCTTCAAGAAGCCTTTCGCAAAGGCTGTTCTTGTGCAATTGGCAAAGGGATATTTGGAAGCCCATAGAGCGCTATGGTGAAAAAGGAAATATCTTCCGTTCAAAACTGGAAAGAAGCTTTCTGAGAAACTGCTCTATGTTCTGTTAATTCATCTCACAGAGTTACATCTTTCCCTTCAAGGAGCCTTTCGCGAAGGCTGTTCTTGTGGAATTGGCAAAGGGATATTTCGAAGCCCATAGAGGGCTATGGTGAAAAAGGAAATATCTTCCGTTGAAAACTGGAAAGAAGCTTTCTGAGAAACTGCTCTGTGTTCTGTTAATTCATCTCACAGAGTTACATCTTTCCCTTCAAGAAGCCTTTCGCTAAGGCTGTTCTTGTGGAATTGGCAAAGGGATATTTGGAAGCCCATAGAGGGCTATGGTGAAAAAGGAAATATCTACCGTTCAAAACTGGAAAGAAGCTTTCTGAAAAACTGCTCTGTGTTCGGTAAATTCATCTCACAGAGTTACATCTTTCCCTTCAAGAAGCCTTTCGCTAAGGCTGTTCTTGTGGAATTGGCAAAGGGATATTTGGAAGCCCATAGAGGGCTATGTTGAAAAAGGAAATATCTTCCGTTGAAAACTGGAAACAATCCTTTTGAGAAACTGCTCTGTGTTCTGTTAATTCATCTCATGGAGTTACATCTTTCCCTTCAAGAAGCCTTTCGCTAAGGCTGTTCTTGTGGAATTGGCAAAGGGATATTTGAAAGCCCATAGAGGGCTATGGTGAAAAAGGAAATATCTTCCGTTCAAAACTGGAAAGAAGCTTTCTGAGAAACTGCTCTGTGTTCTGTTAATTCATCTCACAGAGTTACATCTTTCCCTTCAAGAAGCCTTTCGTAAGGCTGTTCTTGTGGAATTGGCAAAGGGATATTTGGAAGCCCATAGAGGGCTATGGTGAAAAAGGAAATATCTTCCGTTCAAAAATAGAAAGAAGCTTTCTGAGAAACTGCTCTGTGTTCTGTTAATTCATCTCACAGAGTTACATCTTTCCCTTCAAGAAGCCTTTCGCTAAGGCTGTTCTTGTGGAATTGGTAAAGGGATATTTGGAAGCCCATAGAGGGCTACGGTGAAAAAGGAAATATCTTCCGTTCAAAACAGGAAAGAAGCTTTCTGAGAAACTGCTCTATGTTCTGTTAATTCATCTCACAGAGTTACATCTTTCCCTTCAAGAAGCCTTTCGCTAAGGCTGTTCTTGTGGAATTGGCAAAGGGATATTTGGAAGCCCATAGAGGGCTATGGTGAAAAAGGAAATATCTTCCGTTCAAAACTGGAAAGAAGCTTTCTGAGAAACTGCTCTGTGTTCTGCTAATTCATCTCACAGAGTTGCATCTTTCCCTTAAGAAGCCTTTCGCTAAGGCTGTTCTTGTGGAATTGGCAAAGTGATATTTGGAAGCCCATAGAGGGCTATGGTGAAAAAGGAAATATCTACCTTTCAAAACTGGAAAGAAGCTTTCTGAAAAACTGCTCTGTGTTCTGTTAATTCATCTCACAGAGTTACATCTTTCCCTTCAAGAAGCCTTTCGCTAAGGCTGTTCTTGTGGAACTGGCAAAGGGATATTTGGAAGCCCATAGAGGGCTATGGTGAAAAAGGAAATATCTTCCGTTCAAAACTGGAAAGAAGCTTTCTGAGAAACTGCTCTGTGTTCGGTAAATTCATCTCACAGAGTTACATCTTTCCCTTCAAGAACCCTTTCGCTAAGGCTGTTCTTGTGGAATTGGCAAAGGGATATTTCAAAGCCCATAGAGGGCTATGGTGAAAAAGGAAATATCTTCCGTTCAAAACTGGAAAGAAGCTTTCTGAGAAACTGCTCTGTGTTTTGTTAATTCATCTCACACAGTTACATCTTTACCTTCAAGAAGCCTTTCGCTAAGGCTGTTCTTGTGGAATTGGCAAAGTCATATTTGGAAGCTCATAGAGGGGTATGGTGAAAAAGGAAATATCTTCCGTTCAAAACTGGAAAGAAGCTTTCTGAGAAACTGCTCTGTGTTCTGTAAATTCATCTCACAGAGTTACATCTTTTCCTTCAAGAAGCCTTTCGCTAAGGCTGTTCTTGTGGAATTGGCAAAGGGATATTTGGAAGCCCATAGAGGGCTATGGTGAAAAAGGAAATATCTTCCGATCAAAACTGGAAAGAAGCTTTCTGAGAAACTGCTCTGTGTTCTGTTAATTCATCTCACAGAGTTACATCTTTCCCTTCAAGAAGCCTTTCGCTAAGACTGTTCTTGTGGAATTGGCAAAGGGATATTTCGAACCCTTAGAGGGCTATGGTGAAAAAGGAAATATCTTCCGTTCAAAACCGGAAAGAAGCTTTCTGAGAAACTGCTCTGTTTTCTGTTAATTCATCTCACAGAGTTACATCTTTCCCTTCAAGAAGCCTTTCGCTAAGGCTGTTCTTGTGGAAATGGTAAAGGGATATTTGGAAGCCCATAGAGGGCTATGTTGAAAAAGGAAATATCTTCCGTTTAAAACTGGAAAGAAGCTTTCTGAGAAACTGCTCTGTGTTCTCTTAGTTCATCTCACAGAGTTACATCTTTCACTTCAAGAAGCCTTTCGCTAAGACTGTTCTTGTGGAATTGGCAAAGTGATATTTGGAAGCCCATAGAGCGCTATGGTGAAAAAGGAAATATCTTCCGTTCAAAACTGGAAAGAAGCTTTCTGAGAAACTGCTCTGTGTTCGGTAAATTCATCTCACAGAGTTACATCTTTCCCTTCAAGAAGCCTTTCCCTAAGGCTGTTTTTGTGGAATTGGCAAAGGGATATTTCGAAGCCCATAGAGGGCTATGGTGAAAAAGGAAATATCTTCCGTTCAAAAGTGGAAAGAAGCTTTCTGAGAAACTGCTCTGTGTTCTGTTAATTCATCTCACAGAGTTACATCTTTCCCTTCAAGAAGTCTTTCGCTAAGGCTGTTCTTGTGGAATTGGCAAAGGGATATTTGGGAGCCCAGAGAGGGCTATGGTGAAAAAGGAAATATCTTCCGTTTAAAACTGGAAAGAAGCTTTCTGAGAAACTGCTCTGTGTTCTGTTAATTCATCTCCCAGAGTTACATCTTTCCCTTCAAGAAGCCTTTCGCTAAGGCTGTTCTTGTGGAATTAGCAAAGTCATATTTGGAAGCTCATAGAGGGGTATGGTGAAAAAGGAAATATCTTCCGTTCAAAACTGGAAAGAAGCTTTCTGGTAAACTGCTCTGTGTTCTGTAAATTCATCTCACAGAGTTACATCTTTTCCTTCAAGAAGCCTTTCGCTAAGGCTGTTCTTGTGGAATTGGCAAAGGGATATTTGGAAGCCCATAGAGGGCTATGGTGAAAAAGGAAATATCTTCCTTTCAAAACTGGAAAGAAGCTTTCTGAGAAACTGCTCTGTGTTCTGTTAATTCATCTCACAGAGTTACATCTTTCCCTTCAAGAAGCCTTTCGCTAAGGCTGTTCTTGGGAATTGGCAAAGGGATATTTGGAAGCCCGTAGAGGGCTATGGTG
Organism: Chlorocebus sabaeus; assembly: GCF_047675955.1. Taxonomy (NCBI): domain Eukaryota; kingdom Metazoa; phylum Chordata; class Mammalia; order Primates; family Cercopithecidae; genus Chlorocebus; species Chlorocebus sabaeus. Next base: position 1,235,826 of record NW_027327925.1, on the reverse strand, counting down.
AAAAAGGAAATATCTTCCGCTCAAAAGTGCAAAGAAGCTTTCTGAGAAACTGCTCTGTGTTCTGTTAATTCATCTCACAGAGTTACATCTTTCCCTTCAAGAAGCCTTTCGCTAAGGCTGTTCTTGTAGAATTGGCAAAGTCATATTTGGAAGCCCATAGAGGGCTATGGGGAAAAAGGAAATATCTTCCGTTGAAAACTGGAAAGAAGCTTTCTGAGAAACTGCTCTGTGTTCTGTAAATTCATCTCACAGAGTTACATCTTTCCCTTCAAGAAGCCTTTCGCTAAGGCTGTTCTTGGGAATTGGCAAAGTGATATTTGGAAGCCCATAGAGGGCTATGGTGAAAAAGGAAATATCTACCGTTCAAAACTGGAAAGAAGCTTTCTGAAAAACTGCTCTGTGTTCTGTTAATTCATCTCACAGAGTTACATCTTTCCCTTCAAGAAGACTTTCGCTAAGGCTGTTCTTGTGGAACTGGCAAAGGGATATTTGGAAGCCCATAGAGGGCTATGGTGAAAAAGGAAATATCTTCCGTTCAAAACTGGAAAGAAGCTTTCTGAGAAACTGCTCTGTGTTCTGTTAATTCATCTCACAGAGTTACATCTTTCCCTTCAAGAAGCCTTTCGCTAAGGCTGTTCTTAAGGAATTGGTAAAGGGATATTTGGAAGCCCATAGAGGGCTATGTTGAAAAAGGAAATATCTTCCGTTGAAAACTGGAAACAATCCTTCTGAGAAACTGCTCTGTGTTCTGTTAATTCATCTCACAGAGTTACATCTTTCCCTTCAAGAAGCCTTTCGCAAAGGCTGTTCTTGTGCAATTGGCAAAGGGATATTTGGAAGCCCATAGAGCGCTATGGTGAAAAAGGAAATATCTTCCGTTCAAAACTGGAAAGAAGCTTTCTGAGAAACTGCTCTATGTTCTGTTAATTCATCTCACAGAGTTACATCTTTCCCTTCAAGGAGCCTTTCGCTAAGGCTGTTCTTGTGGAATTGGCAAAGGGATATTTCGAAGCCCATAGAGGGCTATGGTGAAAAAGGAAATATCTTCCGTTGAAAACTGGAAAGAAGCTTTCTGAGAAACTGCTCTGTGTTCTGTTAATTCATCTCACAGAGTTACATCTTTCCCTTCAAGAAGCCTTTCGCTAAGGCTGTTCTTGTGGAATTGGCAAAGGGATATTTGGAAGCCCATAGAGGACTATGGTGAAAAAGGAAATATCTACCGTTCAAAACTGGAAAGAAGCTTTCTGAAAAACTGCTCTGTGTTCGGTAAATTCATCTCACAGAGTTACATCTTTCCCTTCAAGAAGCCTTTCGCTAAGGCTGTTCTTGTGGAATTGGCAAAGGGATATTTGGAAGCCCATAGAGGGCTATGTTGAAAAAGGAAATATCTTCCGTTGAAAACTGGAAACAATCCTTTTGAGAAACTGCTCTGTGTTCTGTTAATTCATCTCATGGAGTTACATCTTTCCCTTCAAGAAGCCTTTCGCTAAGGCTGTTCTTGTGGAATTGGCAAAGGGATATTTGAAAGCCCATAGAGGGCTATGGTGAAAAAGGAAATATCTTCCGTTCAAAACTGGAAAGAAGCTTTCTGAGAAACTGCTCTGTGTTCTGTTAATTCATCTCACAGAGTTACATCTTTCCCTTCAAGAAGCCTTTCGTAAGGCTGTTCTTGTGGAATTGGCAAAGGGATATTTGGAAGCCCATAGAGGGCTATGGTGAAAAAGGAAATATCTTCCGTTCAAAACTAGAAAGAAGCTTTCTGAGAAACTGCTCTGTGTTCTGTTAATTCATCTCACAGAGTTACATCTTTCCCTTCAAGAAGTCTTTCGCTAAGGCTGTTATTGTGGAATTGGCAAAGGGATATTTGGAAGCCCATAGAGGTCTATGGTGAAAAAGGAAATATCTTCCGTTCAAAACTGGAAAGAAGCTTTCTGAAAAACTGCTCTGTGTTCTGTTAATTCATCTCACAGAGTTACATCTTTCCCTTCAAGAAGCCTTTCGCTAAGGCTGTTCTTGTGGAACTGGCAAAGGGATATTTGGAAGCCAATAGAGGGCTATGGTGAAAAAGGAAATATCTTCCGTTCAAAACTGGAAAGAAGCTTTCTGAGAAACTGCTCTGTGTTCGGTAAATTCATCTCACAGAGTTACATCTTTCCCTTCAAGAAGCCTTTCGCTAAGGCTGTTCTTGTGGAATTGGTAAAGGGATATTTGGAAGCCCATAGAGGGCTATGTTGAAAAAGGAAATATCTTCCGTTGAAAACTGGAAACAATCCTTTTGAGAAACTGCTCTGTGTTCTGTTAATTCATCTGACAGAGTTACATCTTTCCCTTCAAGTAGCCTTTCGCTAAGGCTGTTCTTGTGGAATTGGCAAAGGGATATTTGGAAGCCCATAGAGTGCTATGGTGAAAAAGGAAATATCTTCCGTTCAAAACTGGAAAGAAGCTTTCTGAGAAACTGCTCTGTGTTCTGTTAATTCATCTCACAGAGTTACATCTTTCCCTTCAAGAAGTCTTTCGCTAAGGCTGTTCTTGTGGAATTGGCAAAGGGATATTTGGAAGCCCATAGAGGGCTATGGTGAAAAAGGAAATATCTTCCGTTTAAAACTGGAAAGAAGCTTTCTGAGAAACTGCTCTGTGTTCTGTTAATTCATCTCACAGAGTTACATCTTTCCCTTCAAGAAGCATTTCGCTAAGGCTGTTCTTGTGGAATTGGCAAAGGGATATTTGGAACCCCATAGAGGGCTATGGTGAAAAAGGAAATATCTTCGGTTCAAAACTGGAAAGAAGCTTTCTGAGAAACTGCTCTGTGTTCTGTTAATTCATCTCATGGAATTACATCTTTCCCTTCAAGAAGCCTTTCGCTAAGGCTGTTCTTGTGGAATTGGCAAAGGGATATTTGAAAGCCCATAGAGGGCTATGGTGAAAAAGGAAATATCTTCCGTTCAAAACTGGAAAGAAGCTTTCTGAGAAACTGCTCTGTGTTCTGTTAATTCATCTCACAGAGTTACATCTTTCCCTTCAAGAAGCCTTTCGTAAGGCTGTTCTTGTGGAATTGGCAAAGGGATATTTGGAAGCCCATAGAGGGCTACGGTGAAAAAGGAAATATCTTCCGTTCAAAACTGGAAAGAAGCTTTCTGAGAAACTGCCCTGTGTTCTGTTAATTCATCTCACGGAGTTACATCTTTCCCTTCAAGAAGCCTTACGCTGAGGCTGTTCTTGTGCAATTGGCAAAGGGATATTTGGAAGCCCATAGAGGGCTATGGTGAAAAAGGAAATATCTTCCGTTCAAAACAGGAAAGAAGCTTTCTGAGAAACTGCTCTATGTTCTGTTAATTCATCTCACAGAGTTACATCTTTCCCTTCAAGAAGCCTTTCGCTAAGGCTGTTCTTGAGGAATTGGCAAAGGGATATTTGGAAGCCCATAGAGGGCTATGGTGAAAAAGGAAATATCTTCCGTTCAAAACTGGAAAGAAGCTTTCTGAGAAACTGCTCTGTGTTCTGCTAATTCATCTCACAGAGTTACATCTTTCCCTTCAAGAAGCCTTTCGCTAAGGCTGTTCTTGTGGAATTGGCAAAGTGATATTTGGAAGCCCATAGAGGGCTATGGTGAAAAAGGAAATATCTACCTTTCAAAACTGGAAAGAAGCTTTCTGAAAAACTGCTCTGTGTTCTGTTAATTCATCTCACAGAGTTACATCTTTCCCTTCAAGAAGCCTTTCGCTAAGGCTGTTCTTGTGGAATTGGCAAAGTCATATTTGGAAGCCCATAGAGGGCTATGGGGAAAAAGGAAATATCTTCCGTTCAAAACTGGAAAGAAGCTTTCTGAGAAACTGCTCTGTGTTCTGTAAATTCATCTCACAGGGTTACATCTTTCCCTTCAATAAGCCTTTCGCTAAGGCTGTTCTTGTGGAATTGGCAAAGGGATATTTGGAAGCCCATAGAGGGATATGGTGAAAAAGGAAATATCTTCCGTTCAAAACTGGAAAGAAGCTTTCTGAGAAACTGCTCTGTGTTCTGTTAATTCATCTCACAGAGTTACATCTTTCCCTTCAAGAAGCCTTTCGCTAAGGCTGTTCTTGTGGAATTGGAAAAGGGATGTTTAGAAGCCCATCGAGGGCTATGGTGAAAAAGGAAATATCTTCCGTTCAAAACTGGAAAGAAGCTTTCTGAGAAACTGCTCTGTGTTCTGTTAATTCATCTCACAGAGTTACATCTTTCCCTTCAAGAAGCCTTTCGCTAAGGCTGTTCTTGTGGAATTGGCAAAGGGATATTTGGAAGCCCATAGAAGGCTATGGTGAAAAAGGAAATATCTTCCGTTCAAAACTGGAAAGAAGCTTTCTGAGAAACTGCTCTGTGTTCTGTTAATTCATATCACAGAGTTACATCTTTCCCTTGAAGAAGCCTTTCACTAAGGCTGTTCTTGTGGAATTGGTAAAGAGATACTTGGAAGCCCATAGAGGGCTATGTTGAAAAAGGAAATATCTTTCGTTGAAAACTGGAAACAATCCTTCTGAGAAACTGCTCTGTGTTCTGTTAATTCATCTCACAGAGTTACATCTTTCCCTTCAAGAAGCCTTTCGCTAAGGCTGTTCTTGTGGAACTGGCAAAGGGATATTTGGAAGCCCATAGAGGGCTATGGTGAAAAAGGAAATATCTTCCGTTCAAAACTGGAAAGAAGCTTTCTGAGAAACTGCTCTGTGTTCTGTTAATTCATCTCACAGAGTTACATCTTTCCCTTCAAGAAGTCTTTCGCTAAGGCTGTTCTTGTGGAATTCGCAAAGGGATATTTCGAAGCCCATAGAGGGCTATGGTGAAAAAGGAAATATCTTCCGTTCAAAACTGGAAAGAAGCTTTCTGAGAAACTGCTCTGTGTTCTGTTAATTCATCTCACAGAGTTATATCTTTCCCTTCAAGAAGCCTTTCGCTAAGGCTGTTCTTGTGGAATTGGCAAAGGGATATTTGGAAGCCCATAGAGGACTATGGTGAAAAAGGAAATATCTTCCGTTCAAAACTGGAAAGAAGCTTTCTGAAGAACAGCTCTGTGTTCTGTTAATTCATCTCACAGAGTTACATCTTTCCCTTCAAGAAGCCTTTCGCTAAGGCTGTTCTTGTGGAATTGGAAAAGGGATATTTAGAAGCCCATAGATGGCTATGGTGAAATAGGAAATATCTTCCGTTCAAAAATGGAAAGAAGCTTTCTGAGAAACTGCTCTGTGTTCTGTTAATTCATCTCACAGAGTTACATCTTTCCCTTCAAGAAGTCTTTCGCTAAGGCTGTTATTGTGGAATTGGCAAAGGGATATTTGGAAACCCATAGAGGGCTATGGTGAAAAAGGAAATATCTTCCGTTCAAAACTGGAAAGAAGCTTTCTGAGAAACTGCTCTGTGTTCTGTTAATTCATATCACAGAGTTACATCTTTCCCTTCAAGAAGCCTTTCGCTAAGGCTGTTCTTGTGGAATTGGCCAAGGGATATTTGGAAGCCCATAGAGGGCTATGTTGAAAAAGGAAATATCTTCCGTTCAAAACTGGAAAGAAGCTTTCTGAGAAACTGCTCTGTGTTCTGTTAATTCATCTCAAAGAGTTACATCTTTCCCTTCAAGAAGCCTTTCGCTAAGGCTGTTCTTGTGGAATTGGTAAAGGGATATTTGGAAGCCCATAGAGGGCTATGGTGAAAAAGGAAATATCTTCCGTTCAAAACTGGAAAGAAGCTTTCTGAGAAACTGCTCTGTGTTCTGTAAATTCATCTCACAGAGTTACATCTTTCCCTTCAAGAAGCCTTTCGCTAAGGCTGTTCTTGGGAATTGGCAAAGTGATATTTGGAAGCCCATAGAGGGCTATGGTGAAAAAGGAAATATCTACCGTTCAAAACTGGAAAGAAACATTCTGAAAAACTGCTCTGTGTTCTGTTAATTCATCTCACAGAGTTACATCTTTCCCTTCAAGAAGCCTTTCGCTAAGGCTGTTCTTGTAGAATTGGCAAAGTCATATTTGGAAGCCCATAGAGGGCTATGGGGAAAAAGGAAATATCTTCCGTTGAAAACTGGAAAGAAGCTTTCTGAGAAACTGCTCTGTGTTCTGTAAATTCATCTCACAGAGTTACATCTTTCCCTTCAAGAAGCCTTTCGCTAAGGCTGTTCTTGGGAATTGGCAAAGTGATATTTGGAAGCCCATAGAGGGCTATGGTGAAAAAGGAAATATCTACCGTTCAAAACTGGAAAGAAGCTTTCTGAAAAACTGCTCTGTGTTCTGTTAATTCATCTCACAGAGTTACATCTTTCCCTTCAAGAAGACTTTCGCTAAGGCTGTTCTTGTGGAACTGGCAAAGGGATATTTGGAAGCCCATAGAGGGCTATGGTGAAAAAGGAAATATCTTCCGTTCAAAACTGGAAAGAAGCTTTCTGAGAAACTGCTCTGTGTTCTGTTAATTCATCTCACAGAGTTACATCTTTCCCTTCAAGAAGCCTTTCGCTAAGGCTGTTCTTAAGGAATTGGTAAAGGGATATTTGGAAGCCCATAGAGGGCTATGTTGAAAAAGGAAATATCTTCCGTTGAAAACTGGAAACAATCCTTCTGAGAAACTGCTCTGTGTTCTGTTAATTCATCTCACAGAGTTACATCTTTCCCTTCAAGAAGCCTTTCGCTAAGGCTGTTCTTGTGGAATTGGCAAAGGGATATTTCGAAGCCCATAGAGGGCTATGGTGAAAAAGGAAATATCTTCCGTTCAAAACTGGAAAGAAGCTTTCTGAGAAACTGCTCTGTGTTCTGTTAATTCATCTCACAGAGTTACATCTTTCCCTTCAAGAAGCCTTTCGATAAGGCTGTTCTTGTGGAATTGGCAAAGTGATATTTGGAAGCCCATAGAGGGCTATGGTGAAAAAGGAAATATCTACCTATCAAAACTGGAAAGAAGCCTTCTGAGAAACTGCTCTGTGTTCTGTTAATTCATCTCACAGAGTTACATCTTTCCCTTAAAGAAGCCTTTCGCTAAGGCTGTTCTTGTGGAGTTGGCAAAGTGATATTTGGAAGCCCATAGAGGGCTATGGTGAAAAAGGAAATATCTACCGTTCAAAACTGGAAAGAAGCTTTCTGAAAAACTGCTCTGTGTTCGGTAAATTCATCTCACAGAGTTACATCTTTCCCTTCAAGAAGCCTTTCGCTAAGGCTGTTCTTGTGGAATTGGCAAAGGGATATTTGGAAGCCCATAGAGGGCTATGTTGAAAAAGGAAATATCTTCCGTTGAAAACTGGAAACAATCCTTTTGAGAAACTGCTCTGTGTTCTGTTAATTCATCTCATGGAGTTACATCTTTCCCTTCAAGAAGCCTTTCGCTAAGGCTGTTCTTGTGGAATTGGCAAAGGGATATTTGAAAGCCCATAGAGGGCTATGGTGAAAAAGGAAATATCTTCCGTTCAAAACTGGAAAGAAGCTTTCTGAGAAACTGCTCTGTGTTCTGTTAATTCATCTCACAGAGTTACATCTTTCCCTTCAAGAAGCCTTTCGTAAGGCCGTTCTTGTGGAATTGGCAAAGGGATATTTGGAAGCCCATAGAGGGCTATGGTGAAAAAGGAAATATCTTCCGTTCAAAACTAGAAAGAAGCTTTCTGAGAAACTGCTCTGTGTTCTGTTAATTCATCTCACAGAGTTACATCTTTCCCTTCAAGAAGCCTTTCGCTAAGGCTGTTCTTGTGGAATTGGTAAAGGGATATTTGGAAGCCCATAGAGGGCTACGATGAAAAAGGAAATATCTTCCGTTCAAAACAGGAAAGAAGCTTTCTGAGAAACTGCTCTATGTTCTGTTAATTCATCTCAAAGAGTTACATCTTTCCCTTCAAGAAGCCTTTCGCTAAGGCTGTTCTTGTGGAATTGGCAAAGGGATATTTGGAAGCCCATAGAGGGCTACGGTGAAAAAGGAAATATCTTCCGTTCAAAACTGGAAAGAAGCTTTCTGAGAAACTGCTCTGTGTTCTGTTAATTCATCTCACGGAGTTACATCTTTCCCTTCAAGAAGCCTTACGCTGAGGCTGTTCTTGTGCAATTGGCAAAGGGATATTTGGAAGCCCATAGAGGGCTATGGTGAAAAAGGAAATATCTTCCGTTCAAAACAGGAAAGAAGCTTTCTGAGAAACTGCTCTATGTTCTGTTAATTCATCTCACAGAGTTACATCTTTCCCTTCAAGAAGCCTTTCGCTAAGGCTGTTCTTGAGGAATTGGCAAAGGGATATTTGGAAGCCCATTGAGGGCTATGGTGAAAAAGGAAATATCTTCCGTTCAAAACTGGAAAGAAGCTTTCTGAGAAACTGCTCTGTGTTCTGCTAATTCATCTCACAGAGTTACATCTTTCCCTTCAAGAAGCCTTTCGCTAAGGCTGTTCTTGTGGAATTGGCAAAGTGATATTTGGAAGCCCATAGAGGGCTATGGTGAAAAAGGAAATATCTACCTTTCAAAATTGGAAAGAAGCTTTCTGAAAAACTGCTCTGTGTTCTGTAAATTCATCTCACAGGGTTACATCTTTCCCTTCAATAAGCCTTTCGCTAAGGCTGTTCTTGTGGAATTGGCAAAGGGATATTTGGAAGCCCATAGAGGGATATGGTGAAAAAGGAAATATCTTCCGTTCAAAACTGGAAAGAAGCTTTCTGAGAAACTGCTCTGTGTTCTGTTAATTCATCTCACATAGTTACATCTTTCCCTTCAAGAAGCCTTTCGCTAAGGCTGTTCTTGTGGAATTGGAAAAGGGATATTTAGAAGCCCATCGAGGGCTATGGTGAAAAAGGAAATATCTTCCGTTCAAAACTGGGAAGAAGCTTTCTGAGAAACTGCTCTGTGTTCTGTTAATTCATCTCACAGAGTTACATCTTTCCCTTCAAGAAGCCTTTCGCTAAGGCTGTTCTTGTGGAATTGGCAAAGGGATATTTGGAAGCCCATAGAAGGCTATGGTGAAAAAGGAAATATCTTCCGTTCAAAACTGGAAAGAAGCTTTCTGAGAAACTGCTCTCTGTTCTGTTAATTCATATCACAGAGTTACATCTTTCCCTTCAAGAAGCCTTTCACTAAGGCTGTTCTTGTGGAATTGGTAAAGAGATACTTGGAAGCCCATAGAGGGCTATGTTGAAAAAGGAAATATCTTTCGTTGAAAACTGGAAACAATCCTTCTGAGAAACTGCTCTGTGTTCTGTTAATTCATCTCACAGAGTTACATCTTTCCCTTCAAGAAGCCTTTCGCTAAGGCTGTTCTTGTGGAACTGGCAAAGGGATATTTGGAAGCCCATAGAGGGCTATGGTGAAAAAGGAAATATCTTCCGTTCAAAACTGGAAAGAAGCTTTCTGAGAAACTGCTCTGTGTTCTGTTAATTCATCTCACAGAGTTACATCTTTCCCTTCAAGAAGTCTTTCGCTAAGGCTGTTCTTGTGGAATTCGCAAAGGGATATTTCGAAGCCCATAGAGGGCTATGGTGAAAAAGGAAATATCTTCCGTTCAAAACTGGAAAGAAGCTTTCTGAGAAACTGCTCTGTGTTCTGTTAATTCATCTCACAGAGTTATATCTTTCCGTTCAAGAAGCCTTTCGCTAAGGCTGTTCTTGTGGAATTGGCAAAGGGATATTTGGAAGCCCATAGAGGGCTATGGTGAAAAAGGAAATATCTTCCGTTCAAAACTGGAAAGAAGCTTTCTGAAGAACAGCTCTGTGTTCTGTTAATTCATCTCACAGAGTTACATCTTTCCCTTCAAGAAGCCTTTCGCTAAGGCTGTTCTTGTGGAATTGGCAAAGGGATATTTAGAAGCCCATAGAGCGCTATGGTGAAATAGGAAATATCTTCCGTTCAAAACTGGAAAGAAGCTTTCTGAGAAACTGCTCTGTGTTCGGTAAATTCATCTCACAGAGTTACATCTTTCCCTTCAAGAAGCCTTTCGCTAAGGCTGTTCTTGTGGAATTGGCAAAGGGATATTTGGAAGCCCATAGAGGGCTATGATGAAAAAGGAAATATCTTCCGTTCAAAACTGGAAAGAAGCTTTCTGAGAAACTGCTCTGTGTTCTGTTAATTCATCTCACAGAGTTACATCTTTCCCTTCAAGAAGTCTTTCGCTAAGGCTGTTCTTGTGGAATTGGCAAAGGGATATTTGGGAGCCCAGAGAGGGCTATGGTGAAAAAGGAAATATCTTCCGTTTAAAACTGGAAAGAAGCTTTCTGAGAAACTGCTCTGTGTTCTGTTAATTCATTTCCCAGAGTTACATCTTTCCCTTCAAGAAGCCTTTCGCTAAGGCTGTTCTTGTGGAATTGGCAAAGTCATATTTGGAAGCTCATAGAGGGGTATGGTGAAAAAGGAAATATCTTCCGTTCAAAACTGGAAAGAAGCTTTCTGGTAAACTGCTCTGTGTTCTGTAAATTCATCTCACAGAGTTACATCTTTTCCTTCAAGAAGCCTTTCGCTAAGGCTGTTCTTGTGGAATTGGCAAAGGGATATTTGGAAGCCCATAGAGGGCTATGGTGAAAAAGGAAATATCTTCCGATCAAAACTGGAAAGAAGCTTTCTGAAAAACTGCTCTGTGTTCTGTTAATTCATCTCACAGAGTTACATCTTTCCCTTCAAGAAGCCTTTCGATAAGGCTGTTCTTGTGGAATTGGCAAAGGGATATTTGGAAGCCCATAGAGGGCTATGGTGAAAAAGGAAATATCTTCCTTTCAAAACTGGAAAGAATCTTTCTGAGAAACTGCTCTGTGTTCTGTTAATTCATCTCACAGAGTTACATCTTTCCCTTCAAGAAGTCTTTCGCTAAGGCTGTTCTTGTGGAATTGGCAAAGGGATATTTGGAAGCCCATAGAGGGCTATGGTGAAAAAGGAAATATCTTCCGATCAAAACTGGAAAGAAGCTTTCTGAAAAACTGCTCTGTGTTCTGTTAATTCATCTCACAGAGTTACATCTTTCCCTTCAAGAAGCCTTTCGCTAAGGCTGTTCTTGTGGAATTGGTAAAGGGATATTTGGAAGCCCATAGAGGGCTATGTTGAAAAAGGAAATATCTTCGTTGAAAACTGGAAACAACCCTTTTGAGAAACTGCTCTGTGTTCTGTTAATTCATCTCACAGAGTTACATCTTTCCCTTCAAGAAGCCTTTCGCTAAGGCTGTTCTTGTGGAATTGGCAAAGGGATATTTGGAAGCCCAGAGAGGGCTATGGTGAAAAAGGAAATATCTTCCGTTTAAAACTGGAAAGAAGCTTTCTGAGAAACTGCTCTGTGTTCTCTTAGTTCATCTCACAGAGTTACATCTTTCACTTCAAGAAGCCTTTCGCTAAGGCTGTTCTTGTGGAATTGGCAAAGTGATATTTGGAAGCCCATAGAGCGCTATGGTGAAAAAGGAAATATCTTCGGTTCAAAACTGGAAAGAAGCTTTCTGAGAAACTGCTCTGTGTTCGGTAAATTCATCTCACAGAGTTACATCTTTCCCTTCAAGAAGCCTTTCGCTAAGGCTGTTTTTGTGGAATTGGCAAAGGGATATTTCGAAGCCCATAGAGGGCTATGGTGAAAAAGGAAATATCTTCCGTTCAAAACTGGAAAGAAGCTTTCTGAGAAACTGCTCTGTGTTCTGTTAATTCATCTCCCAGAGTTACATCTTTCCCTTCAAGAAGCCTTTCGCTAAGGCTGTTCTTGTGGAATTGGCAAAGTCATATTTGGAAGCTCATAGAGGGGTATGGTGAAAAAGGAAATATCTTCCGTTCAAAACTGGAAAGAAGCTTTCTGGTAAACTGCTCTGTGTTCTGTAAATTCATCTCACAGAGTTACATCTTTTCCTTCAAGAAGCCTTTCGCTAAGGCTGTTCTTGTGTAATTGGCAAAGGGATATTTGGAAGCCCATAGAGGGCTATGGTGAAAAAGGAAATATCTTCCTTTCAAAACTGGAAAGAAGCTTTCTGAGAAACTGCTCTGTGTTCTGTTAATTCATCTCACAGAGTTACATCTTTCCCTTCAAGAAGCCTTTCGCTAAGGCTGTTCTTGGGAATTGGCAAAGGGATATTTGGAAGCCCGTAGAGGGCTATGGTGAAAAAGGAAATATCTTCCGCTCAAAAGTGGAAAGAAGCTTTCTGAGAAACTGCTCTGTGTTCTGTTAATTCATCTCACAGAGTTACATCTTTCCCTTCAAGAAGCCTTTCGCTAAGGCTGTTCTTGTAGAATTGGCAAAGTCATATTTGGAAGCCCATAGAGGGCTATGGGGAAAAAGGAAATATCTTCCGTTGAAAACTGGAAAGAAGCTTTCTGAGAAACTGCTCTGTGTTCTGTAAATTCATCTCACAGAGTTACATCTTTCCCTTCAAGAAGCCTTTCGCTAAGGCTGTTCTTGGGAATTGGCAAAGTGATATTTGGAAGCCCATAGAGGGCTATGGTGAAAAAGGAAATATCTACCGTTCAAAACTGGAAAGAAGCTTTCTGAAAAACTGCTCTGTGTTCTGTTAATTCATCTCACAGAGTTACATCTTTCCCTTCAAGAAGACTTTCGCTAAGGCTGTTCTTGTGGAACTGGCAAAGGGATATTTGGAAGCCCATAGAGGGCTATGGTGAAAAAGGAAATATCTTCCGTTCAAAACTGGAAAGAAGCTTTCTGAGAAACTGCTCTGTGTTCTGTTAATTCATCTCACAGAGTTACATCTTTCCCTTCAAGAAGCCTTTCGCTAAGGCTGTTCTTAAGGAATTGGTAAAGGGATATTTGGAAGCCCATAGAGGGCTATGTTGAAAAAGGAAATATCTTCCGTTGAAAACTGGAAACAATCCTTCTGAGAAACTGCTCTGTGTTCTGTTAATTCATCTCACAGAGTTACATCTTTCCCTTCAAGAAGCCTTTCGCAAAGGCTGTTCTTGTGCAATTGGCAAAGGGATATTTGGAAGCCCATAGAGCGCTATGGTGAAAAAGGAAATATCTTCCGTTCAAAACTGGAAAGAAGCTTTCTGAGAAACTGCTCTATGTTCTGTTAATTCATCTCACAGAGTTACATCTTTCCCTTCAAGGAGCCTTTCGCTAAGGCTGTTCTTGTGGAATTGGCAAAGGGATATTTCGAAGCCCATAGAGGGCTATGGTGAAAAAGGAAATATCTTCCGTTGAAAACTGGAAAGAAGCTTTCTGAGAAACTGCTCTGTGTTCTGTTAATTCATCTCACAGAGTTACATCTTTCCCTTCAAGAAGCCTTTCGCTAAGGCTGTTCTTGTGGAATTGGCAAAGGGATATTTGGAAGCCCATAGAGGGCTATGGTGAAAAAGGAAATATCTACCGTTCAAAACTGGAAAGAAGCTTTCTGAAAAACTGCTCTGTGTTCGGTAAATTCATCTCACAGAGTTACATCTTTCCCTTCAAGAAGCCTTTCGCTAAGGCTGTTCTTGTGGAATTGGCAAAGGGATATTTGGAAGCCCATAGAGGGCTATGTTGAAAAAGGAAATATCTTCCGTTGAAAACTGGAAACAATCCTTTTGAGAAACTGCTCTGTGTTCTGTTAATTCATCTCATGGAGTTACATCTTTCCCTTCAAGAAGCCTTTCGCTAAGGCTGTTCTTGTGGAATTGGCAAAGGGATATTTGAAAGCCCATAGAGGGCTATGGTGAAAAAGGAAATATCTTCCGTTCAAAACTGGAAAGAAGCTTTCTGAGAAACTGCTCTGTGTTCTGTTAATTCATCTCACAGAGTTACATCTTTCCCTTCAAGAAGCCTTTCGTAAGGCTGTTCTTGTGGAATTGGCAAAGGGATATTTGGAAGCCCATAGAGGGCTATGGTGAAAAAGGAAATATCTTCCGTTCAAAACTAGAAAGAAGCTTTCTGAGAAACTGCTCTGTGTTCTGTTAATTCATCTCACAGAGTTACATCTTTCCCTTCAAGAAGCCTTTCGCTAAGGCTGTTCTTGTGGAATTGGTAAAGGGATATTTGGAAGCCCATAGAGGGCTACGGTGAAAAAGGAAATATCTTCCGTTCAAAACAGGAAAGAAGCTTTCTGAGAAACTGCTCTATGTTCTCTTAATTCATCTCACAGAGTTACATCTTTCCCTTCAAGAAGCCTTTCGCTAAGGCTGTTCTTGTGGAATTGGCAAAGGGATATTTGGAAGCCCATAGAGGGCTATGGTGAAAAAGGAAATATCTTCCGTTCAAAACTAGAAAGAAGCTTTCTGAGAAACTGCTCTGTGTTCTGCTAATTCATCTCACAGAGTTACATCTTTCCCTTAAGAAGCCTTTCGCTAAGGCTGTTCTTGTGGAATTGGCAAAGTGATATTTGGAAGCCCATAGAGGGCTATGGTGAAAAAGGAAATATCTACCTTTCAAAACTGGAAAGAAGCTTTCTGAAAAACTGCTCTGTGTTCTGTTAATTCATCTCACAGAGTTACATCTTTCCCTTCAAGAAGCCTTTCGCTAAGGCTGTTCTTGTGGAACTGGCAAAGGGATATTTGGAAGCCCATAGAGGGCTATGGTGAAAAAGGAAATATCTTCCGTTCAAAACTGGAAAGAAGCTTTCTGAGAAACTGCTCTGTGTTCGGTAAATTCATCTCACAGAGTTACATCTTTCCCTTCAAGAAGCCTTTCGCTAAGGCTGTTCTTGTGGAATTGGCAAAGGGATATTTCAAAGCCCATAGAGGGCTATGGTGAAAAAGGAAATATCTTCCGTTCAAAACTGGAAAGAAGCTTTCTGAGAAACTGCTCTGTGTTTTGTTAATTCATCTCACACAGTTACATCTTTACCTTCAAGAAGCCTTTCGCTAAGGCTGTTCTTGTGGAATTGGCAAAGTCATATTTGGAAGCTCATAGAGGGGTATGATGAAAAAGGAAATATCTTCCGTTCAAAACTGGAAAGAATCTTTCTGAGAAACTGCTCTGTGTTCTGTAAATTCATCTCACAGAGTTACATCTTTTCCTACAAGAAGCCTTTCGCTAAGGCTGTTCTTGTGGAATTGGCAAAGGGATATTTGGAAGCCCATAGAGGGCTATGGTGAAAAAGGAAATATCTTCCGATCAAAACTGGAAAGAAGCTTTCTGAGAAACTGCTCTGTGTTCTGTTAATTCATCTCACAGAGTTACATCTTTCCCTTCAAGAAGTCTTTCGCTAAGGCTGTTATTGTGGAATTGGCAAAGGGATATTTGGAAGCCCATAGAGGTCTATGGTGAAAAAGGAAATATCTTCCGTTCAAAACTGGAAAGAAGCTTTCTGAAAAACTGCTCTGTGTTCTGTTAATTCATCTCACAGAGTTACATCTTTCCCTTCAAGAAGCCTTTCGCTAAGGCTGTTCTTGTGGAACTGGCAAAGGGATATTTGGAAGCCAATAGAGGGCTATGGTGAAAAAGGAAATATCTTCCGTTCAAAACTGGAAAGAAGCTTTCTGAGAAACTGCTCTGTGTTCTGTTAATTCATCTCACAGAGTTACATCTTTCCCTTCAAGAAGTCTTTCGCTAAGGCTGTTCTTGTGGAATAGGCAAAGGGATATTTGGAAGCCCAAAGAGGGCTATGGTGAAAAAGGAAATATCTTCCGTTTAAAACTGGAAAGAAGCTTTCTGAGAAATTGCTCTATGTTCTATTAATTCATCTCACAGAGTTACATCTTTCCCTTCAAGAAGCCTTTCGCTAAGGCTGTTCTTGTGGGATTGGCAAAAGGATATTTGGAAGCCCATAGAGGGCTATGGTGAAAAAGGAAATATCTTCCGTTCAAAACTGGAAAGAAGCTTTCTGAAGAACAGCTCTGTGTTCTGTTAATTCATCTCACAGAGTTACATCTTTCCCTTCAAGAAGCCTTTCGCTAAGGCTGTTCTTGTGGAATTGGAAAAGGGATATTTAGAAGCCCATAGAGGGCTATGGTGAAAAAGGAAATATCTTCCGTTCAAAACTGGAAAGAAGCTTTCTGAGAAACTGCTCTGTGTTCTGTTAATTCATCTCACAGAGTTACATCTTTCCCTTCAAGAAGTCTTTCGCTAAGGCTGTTCTTGTGGAATTGGCAAAGGGATATTTGGAAGCCCATAGAGGGCTATGGTGAAAAAGGAAATATCTTCCGATCAAAACTGGAAAGAAGCTTTCTGAGAAACTGCTCTGTGTTCTGTTAATTCATCTCACAGAGTTATATCTTTCCCTTCAAGAAGCCTTTCGGTAAGGCTGTTCTTGTGGAATTGGTAAAGTGATATTTGGAAGCCCGTAGAGGGCTATGGTGAAAAAGGAAATATCTTCCGTTCAAAACTGGAAAGAAGCTTTCTGAGAAACTGCTCTGTGTTCTGTAAATTCATCTCAGAGAGTTACATCTTTCCCTTCAATGAGCCTTTCGCTAAGGCTGTTCTTGTGGAATTGGCAAAGGGATATTTGGAAGCCCATAGAGGACTATGGTGAAAAAGGAAATATCTTCCGTTCAAAACTGGAAAGAAGCTTTCTGAGAAACTGCTCTGTGTTCTGTTAATTCATCTCACAGAGTTACATCTTTCCCTTCAAGAAGCCTTTCGCTAAGGCTGTTCTTGTGGAATTGGAAAAGGGGTATTTAGAAGCCCATAGAGTTCTATGGTGAAAAAGGAAATATCTTCCGTTCAAAACTGGAAGGAAGCTTTCTGAGAAACTGCTCTGTGTTCTGTTAATTCATCTCACAGAGTTACATCTTTCCCTTCAAGAAGCCTTTCGCTAAGGCTGTTCTTGTGGAATTGGCAAAGGGATATTTCGAACCCTTAGAGGGCTATGGTGAAAAAGGAAATATCTTCCGTTCAAAACTGGAAAGAAGCTTTCTGAGAAACTGCTCTGTGTTCTGTTAATTCATCTCACAGAGTTACATCTTTCCCTTCAAGAAGCCTTTCGCTAAGGCTGTTCTTGTGGAATTCGTAAAGGGATATTTGGAAGCCCATAGAGGGCTATGTTGAAAAAGGAAATATCTTCCGTTGAAAACTGGAAACAATCCTTTTGAGAAACTGCTCTGTGTTCTGTTAATTCATCTCACAGAGTTACATCTTTCCCTTCAAGAAGCCTTTCGCTAAGGCTGTTCTAGTGGAATTGGCAAAGTGATATTTGGAAGCCCATAGAGGGCTATGGTGAAAAAGGAAATATCTTCCGTTCAAAACTGGAAAGAAGCTTTCTGAGAAACTGCTCTGTGTTCTCTTAATTCATCTCACAGAGTTACATCTTTCACTTCAAGAAGCCTTTCGCTAAGGCTGTTCTTGTGGAATTGGCAAAGGGATATTTGGAAGCCCATAGAGCGCTATGGTGAAAAAGGAAATATCTTCGGTTCAAAACTGGAAAGAAGCTTTCTGAGAAACTGCTCTGTGTTCTGTTAATTCATCTCACAGAGTTACATCTTTCCCTACAAGAAGCCTTTCGCTAAGGCTGTTCTTGTGGAATTGGCAAAGGGATATTTGGAAGCCCATAGAGGGCTATGGTGAAAAAGGAAATATCTTCCGTTCAAAACTGGAAAGAAGCTTTCTGAGAAACTGCTCTGTGTTCTGTTAATTCATCTCACAGAGTTACATCTTTCCCTTCAAGAAGCCTTTCGCTAAGGCTGTTCTTGTGGAATTGGCAAAGTGATATTTGGAAGCCCATAGAGGGCTATGGTGAAAAAGGAAATATCTACCTTTCAAAACTGGAAAGAAGCTTTCTGAGAAACTGCTCTGTGTTGTGTTAATTCATCTCACAGAGTTACATCTTTCACTTCAAGAAGTCTTTCGCTAAGGCTGTTCTTGTGGAACTGGCAAAGGGATATTTGGAAGCCCATAGAGGGCTATTGTGAGAAAGGAAATATCTTCCGTTCAAAACTGGAAAGAAGCTTTCTGAGAAACTACTCTGTGTACGGTAAATTCATCTCACAGAGTTACATCTTTCCCTTCAAGAAGCCTTTCGCTAAGGCTGTTTTTGTGGAATTGGCAAAGGGATATTTCGAAGCCCATAGAGGGCTATGGTGAAAAAGGAAATATCTTCCGTTCAAAACTAGAAAGAAGCTTTCTGAGAAACTGCTCTGTGTTCTGTTAATTCATCTCACAGAGTTACATCTTTCCCTTCAAGAAGTCTTTCGCTAAGGCTGTTCTTGTGGAATTGTCAAAGGGATATTTGGGAGCCCAGAGAGGGCTATGGTGAAAAAGGAAATATCTTCCGTTTAAAACTGGAAAGAAGCTTTCTGAGAAACTGCTCTGTGTTCTGTTAATTCATCTCCCAGAGTTACATCTTTCCCTTCAAGAAGCCTTTCGCTAAGGCTGTTCTTGTGGAATTGGCAAAGTCATATTTGGAAGCTCATAGAGGGGTATGGTGAAAAAGGAAATATCTTCCGTTCAAAACTGCAAAGAAGCTTTCTGGTAAACTGCTCTGTGTTCTGTAAATTCATCTCACAGAGTTACATCTTTTCCTTCAAGAAGCCTTTCGCTAAGGCTGTTCTTGTGTAATTGGCAAAGGGATATTTGGAAGCCCATAGAGGGCTATGGTGAAAAAGGAAATATCTTCCTTTCAAAACTGGAAAGAAGCTTTCTGAGAAACTGCTCTGTGTTCTGTTAATTCATCTCACAGAGTTACATCTTTCCCTTCAAGAAGCCTTTCGCTAAGGCTGTTCTTGGGAATTGGCAAAGGGATATTTGGAAGCCCGTAGAGGGCTATGGTGAAAAAGGAAATATCTTCCGCTCAAAAGTGGAAAGAAGCTTTCTGAGAAACTGCTCTGTGTTCTGTTAATTCATCTCACAGAGTTACATCTTTCCCTTCAAGAAGCCTTTCGCTAAGGCTGTTCTTGTAGAATTGGCAAAGTCATATTTGGAAGCCCATAGAGGGCTATGGGGAAAAAGGAAATATCTTCCGTTGAAAACTGGAAAGAAGCTTTCTGAGAAACTGCTCTGTGTTCTGTAAATTCATCTCACAGAGTTACATCTTTCCCTTCAAGAAGCCTTTCGCTAAGGCTGTTCTTGGGAATTGGCAAAGTGATATTTGGAAGCCCATAGAGGGCTATGGTGAAAAAGGAAATATCTACCGTTCAAAACTGGAAAGAAGCTTTCTGAAAAACTGCTCTGTGTTCTGTTAATTCATCTCACAGAGTTACATCTTTCCCTTCAAGAAGACTTTCGCTAAGGCTGTTCTTGTGGAACTGGCAAAGGGATATTTGGAAGCCCATAGAGGGCTATGGTGAAAAAGGAAATATCTTCCGTTCAAAACTGGAAAGAAGCTTTCTGAGAAACTGCTCTGTGTTCTGTTAATTCATCTCACAGAGTTACATCTTTCCCTTCAAGAAGCCTTTCGCTAAGGCTGTTCTTAAGGAATTGGTAAAGGGATATTTGGAAGCCCATAGAGGGCTATGTTGAAAAAGGAAATATCTTCCGTTGAAAACTGGAAACAATCCTTCTGAGAAACTGCTCTGTGTTCTGTTAATTCATCTCACAGAGTTACATCTTTCCCTTCAAGAAGCCTTTCGCAAAGGCTGTTCTTGTGCAATTGGCAAAGGGATATTTGGAAGCCCATAGAGCGCTATGGTGAAAAAGGAAATATCTTCCGTTCAAAACTGGAAAGAAGCTTTCTGAGAAACTGCTCTATGTTCTGTTAATTCATCTCACAGAGTTACATCTTTCCCTTCAAGGAGCCTTTCGCTAAGGCTGTTCTTGTGGAATTGGCAAAGGGATATTTCGAAGCCCATAGAGGGCTATGGTGAAAAAGGAAATATCTTCCGTTGAAAACTGGAAAGAAGCTTTCTGAGAAACTGCTCTGTGTTCTGTTAATTCATCTCACAGAGTTACATCTTTCCCTTCAAGAAGCCTTTCGCTAAGGCTGTTCTTGTGGAATTGGCAAAGGGATATTTGGAAGCCCATAGAGGGCTATGGTGAAAAAGGAAATATCTACCGTTCAAAACTGGAAAGAAGCTTTCTGAAAAACTGCTCTGTGTTCGGTAAATTCATCTCACAGAGTTACATCTTTCCCTTCAAGAAGCCTTTCGCTAAGGCTGTTCTTGTGGAATTGGCAAAGGGATATTTGGAAGCCCATAGAGGGCTATGTTGAAAAAGGAAATATCTTCCGTTGAAAACTGGAAACAATCCTTTTGAGAAACTGCTCTGTGTTCTGTTAATTCATCTCATGGAGTTACATCTTTCCCTTCAAGAAGCCTTTCGCTAAGGCTGTTCTTGTGGAATTGGCAAAGGGATATTTGAAAGCCCATAGAGGGCTATGGTGAAAAAGGAAATATCTTCCGTTCAAAACTGGAAAGAAGCTTTCTGAGAAACTGCTCTGTGTTCTGTTAATTCATCTCACAGAGTTACATCTTTCCCTTCAAGAAGCCTTTCGCTAAGGCTGTTCTTGTGGAATTGGTAAAGGGATATTTGGAAGCCCATAGAGGGCTACGGTGAAAAAGGAAATATCTTCCGTTCAAAACAGGAAAGAAGCTTTCTGAGAAACTGCTCTATGTTCTCTTAATTCATCTCACAGAGTTACATCTTTCCCTTCAAGAAGCCTTTCGCTAAGGCTGTTCTTGTGGAATTGGCAAAGTGATATTTGGAAGCCCATAGAGGGCTATGGTGAAAAAGGAAATATCTTCCGTTCAAAACTAGAAAGAAGCTTTCTGAGAAACTGCTCTGTGTTCTGCTAATTCATCTCACAGAGTTACATCTTTCCCTTAAGAAGCCTTTCGCTAAGGCTGTTCTTGTGGAATTGGCAAAGTGATATTTGGAAGCCCATAGAGGGCTATGGTGAAAAAGGAAATATCTACCTTTCAAAACTGGAAAGAAGCTTTCTGAAAAACTGCTCTGTGTTCTGTTAATTCATCTCACAGAGTTACATCTTTCCCTTCAAGAAGCCTTTCGCTAAGGCTGTTCTTGTGGAACTGGCAAAGGGATATTTGGAAGCCCATAGAGGGCTATGGTGAAAAAGGAAATATCTTCCGTTCAAAACTGGAAAGAAGCTTTCTGAGAAACTGCTCTGTGTTCGGTAAACTCATCTCACAGAGTTACATCTTTCCCTTCAAGAAGCCTTTCGCTAAGGCTGTTCTTGTGGAATTGGCAAAGGGATATTTCAAAGCCCATAGAGGGCTATGGTGAAAAAGGAAATATCTTCCGTTCAAAACTGGAAAGAAGCTTTCTGAGAAACTGCTCTGTGTTTTGTTAATTCATCTCACACAGTTACATCTTTACCTTCAAGAAGCCTTTCGCTAAGGCTGTTCTTGTGGAATTGGCAAAGTCATATTTGGAAGCTCATAGAGGGGTATGGTGAAAAAGGAAATATCTTCCGTTCAAAACTGGAAAGAAGCTTTCTGAGAAACTGCTCTGTGTTCTGTAAATTCATCTCAGAGAGTTACATCTTTTCCTACAAGAAGCCTTTCGCTAAGGCTGTTCTTGTGGAATTGGCAAAGGGATATTTGGAAGCCCATAGAGGGCTATGGTGAAAAAGGAAATATCTTCCGATCAAAACTGGAAAGAAGCTTTCTGAGAAACTGCTCTGTGTTCTGTTAATTCATCTCACAGAGTTACATCTTTCCCTTCAAGAAGTCTTTCGCTAAGGCTGTTATTGTGGAATTGGCAAAGGGATATTTGGAAGCCCATAGAGGTCTATGGTGAAAAAGGAAATATCTTCCGTTCAAAACTGGAAAGAAGCTTTCTGAAGAACAGCTCTGTGTTCTGTTAATTCATCTCACAGAGTTACATCTTTCCCTTCAAGAAGCCTTTCGCTAAGGCTGTTCTTGTGGAACTGGCAAAGGGATATTTGGAAGCCAATAGAGGGCTATGGTGAAAAAGGAAATATCTTCCGTTCAAAACTGGAAAGAAGCTTTCTGAGAAACTGCTCTGTGTTCGGTAAATTCATCTCACAGAGTTACATCTTTCCCTTCAAGAAGCCTTTCGCTAAGGCTGTTCTTGTGGAATAGGTAAAGGGATATTTGGAAGCCCATAGAGGGCTATGTTGAAAAAGGAAATATCTTCCGTTGAAAACTGGAAACAATCCTTTTGAGAAACTGCTCTGTGTTCTGTTAATTCATCTGACAGAGTTACATCTTTCCCTTCAAGTAGCCTTTCGCTAAGGCTGTTCTTGTGGAATTGGCAAAGGGATATTTGGAAGCCCATAGAGTGCTATGGTGAAAAAGGAAATATCTTCCGTTCAAAACTGGAAAGAAGCTTTCTGAGAAACTGCTCTGTGTTCTGTTAATTCATCTCACAGAGTTACATCTTTCCCTTCAAGAAGTCTTTCGCTAAGGCTGTTCTTGTGGAATTGGCAAAGGGATATTTGATAGCCCATAGAGGGCTATGGTGAAAAAGGAAATATCTTCCGTTTAAAACTGGAAAGAAGCTTTCTGAGAAACTGCTCTGTGTTCTGTTAATTCATCTCACAGAGTTACATCTTTCCCTTCAAGAAGCCTTTCGCTAAGGCTGTTCTTGTGGAATTGGCAAAGGGATATTTGGAAGCCCATAGAGGGCTATGTTGAAAAAGGAAATATCTTTCGTTGAAAACTGGAAACAATCCTTCTGAGAAACTGCTCTGTGTTCTGTTAATTCATCTCACAGAGTTACATCTTTCCCTTCAAGAAGCCTTTCGCTAAAGCTGTTCTTGTGGAACTGGCAAAGGGATATTTGGAAGCCCATAGAGGGCTATGGTGAAAAAGGAAATATCTTCCGTTCAAAACTGGAAAGAAGCTTTCTGAGAAACTGCTCTGTGTTCTGTTAATTCATCTCACAGAGTTACATCTTTCCCTTCAAGAAGTCTTTCGCTAAGGCTGTTCTTGTGGAATAGGCAAAGGGATATTTGGAAGCCCAAAGAGGGCTATGGTGAAAAAGGAAATATCTTCCGTTTAAAACTGGAAAGAAGCTTTCTGAGAAATTGCTCTATGTTCTATTAATTCATCTCACAGAGTTACATCTTTCCCTTCAAGAAGCCTTTCGCTAAGGCTGTTCTTGTGGAATTGGAAAAGGGGTATTTAGAAGCCCATAGAGTTCTATGGTGAAAAAGGAAATATCTTCCGTTCAAAACTGGAAGGAAGCTTTCTGAGAAACTGCTCTGTGTTCTGTTAATTCATCTCACAGAGTTACATCTTTCCCTTCAAGAAGCCTTTCGCTAAGGCTGTTCTTGTGGAATTGGCAAAGGGATATTTCGAACCCTTAGAGGGCTATGGTGAAAAAGGAAATATCTTCCGTTCAAAACTGGAAAGAAGCTTTCTGAGAAACTGCTCTGTGTTCTGTTAATTCATCTCACAGAGTTACATCTTTCCCTTCAAGAAGCCTTTCGCTAAGGCTGTTCTTGTGGAATTCGTAAAGGGATATTTGGAAGCCCATAGAGGGCTATGTTGAAAAAGGAAATATCTTCCGTTGAAAACTGGAAACAATCCTTTTGAGAAACTGCTCTGTGTTCTGTTAATTCATCTCACAGAGTTACATCTTTCCCTTCAAGAAGCCTTTCGCTAAGGCTGTTCTAGTGGAATTGGCAAAGTGATATTTGGAAGCCCATAGAGGGCTATGGTGAAAAAGGAAATATCTTCCGTTCAAAACTGGAAAGAAGCTTTCTGAGAAACTGCTCTGTGTTCTCTTAATTCATCTCACAGAGTTACATCTTTCACTTCAAGAAGCCTTTCGCTAAGGCTGTTCTTGTGGAATTGGCAAAGGGATATTTGGAAGCCCATAGAGCGCTATGGTGAAAAAGGAAATATCTTCGGTTCAAAACTGGAAAGAAGCTTTCTGAGAAACTGCTCTGTGTTCTGTTAATTCATCTCACAGAGTTACATCTTTCCCTACAAGAAGCCTTTCGCTAAGGCTGTTCTTGTGGAATTGGCAAAGGGATATTTGGAAGCCCATAGAGGGCTATGGTGAAAAAGGAAATATCTTCCGTTCAAAACTGGAAAGAAGCTTTCTGAGAAACTGCTCTGTGTTCTGTTAATTCATCTCACAGAGTTACATCTTTCCATTCAAGAAGCCTTTCGCTAAGGCTGTTCTTGTGGAATTGGCAAAGTGATATTTGGAAGCCCATAGAGGGCTATGGTGAAAAAGGAAATATCTACCTTTCAAAGCTGGAAAGAAGCTTTCTGAGAAACTGCTCTGTGTTGTGTTAATTCATCTCACAGAGTTACATCTTTCACTTCAAGAAGCCTTTCGCTAAGGCTGTTCTTGTGGAACTGGCAAAGGGATATTTGGAAGCCCATAGAGGGCTATTGTGAGAAAGGAAATATCTTCCGTTCAAAACTGGAAAGAAGCTTTCTGAGAAACTACTCTGTGTACGGTAAATTCATCTCACAGAGTTACATCTTTCCCTTCAAGAAGCCTTTCGCTAAGGCTGTTTTTGTGGAATTGGCAAAGGGATATTTCGAAGCCCATAGAGGGCTATGGTGAAAAAGGAAATATCTTCCGTTCAAAACTAGAAAGAAGCTTTCTGAGAAACTGCTCTGTGTTCTGTTAATTCATCTCACAGAGTTACATCTTTCCCTTCAAGAAGTCTTTCGCTAAGGCTGTTCTTGTGGAATTGGCAAAGGGATATTTGGAAGCCCAGAGAGGGCTATGGTGAAAAAGGAAATATCTTCCGTTTAAAACTGGAAAGAAGCTTTCTGAGAAACTGCTCTGTGTTCTGTTAATTCATCTCACAGAGTTACATCTTTTCCTTCAAGAAGCCTTTCGCTAAGGCTGTTCTTGTGGAATTGGCAAAGTCATATTTGGAAGCTCATAGAGGGGTATGGTGAAAAAGGAAATATCTTCCATTCAAAACTGGAAAGAAGCTTTCTGAGAAACTGCTCTGTGTTCTGTAAATTCATCTCACAGAGTTACATCTTTTCCTTCAAGAAGCCTTTCGCTAAGGCTGTTCTTGTGGAATTGGCAAAGGGATATTTGGAAGCCCATAGAGGGCTATGGTGAAAAAGGAAATATCTTCCGATCAAAACTGGAAAGAAGCTTTCTGAAAAACTGCTCTGTGTTCTGTTAATTCATCTCACAGAGTTACATCTTTCCCTTCAAGAAGCCTTTCGCTAAGGCTGTTCTTGTGGAATTGGCAAAGGGATATTTGGAAGCCCATAGAGGGCTATGGTGAAAAAGGAAATATCTTCCGTTCAAAACTGGAAAGAATCTTTCTGAGAACCTGCTCTGTGTTCTGTTAATTCATCTCACAGAGTTACATCTTTCCCTTCAAGAAGCCTTTCGCTAAGGCTGTTCTTGTGGAATTGGCAAAGGGATATTTGAAAGCCCATAGAGGGCTATGGTGAAAAAGGAAATATCTTCCGTTCAAAACTGGAAAGAAGCTTTCTGAGAAACTGCTCTGTGTTCTTTTAATTCATCTCACAAAGTTACATCTTTCCCTTCAAGAAGCCTTTCGCTAAGGCTGTTCTTGTGGAATTGGCAAAGGGATATTTGGAAGCCCATAGAAGGCTATGGTGAAAAAGGAAATATCTTCCGTTCAAAACTGGAAAGAAGCTTTCTGAAGAACAGCTCTGTGTTCTGTTAATTCATCTCACAGAGTTACATCTTTCCCTTCAAGAAGCCTTTCGCTAAGGCTGTTCTTGTGGAATTGGAAAAGGGATATTTAGAAGCCCATAGATGGCTATGGTGAAAAAGAAAATATCTTCCGTTCAAAAATGGAAAGAAGCTTTCTGAGAAACTGCTCTGTGTTCTGTTAATTCATCTCACAGAGTTACACATTTCCCTTCAAGAAGCCTTTCGCTAAGGCTGTTCTTGTGGAATTGGCAAAGGGATATTTGAAAGCCCATAGAGGGGTATGGTGAAAAAGGAAATACCTTCCGCTCAAAACTGGAAAGAAGCTTTCTGAAAAACTGCTCTGTGTTCTGTTAATTCATCTCACAGAGTTACATCTTTCCCTTCAAGAAGCCTTTCGCTATGTCTGCTCTTGTGGAATTGGCAAAGTCATATTTGGAAGCCCATAGAGGGCTATGGTGAAAAAGGAAATATCTTCCGTTCAAAACTGGAAAGAAGCTTTCTGAGAAACTGCTGTGTGTTCTGTAAATTCATCTCACAGAGTTACATCTTTCCCTTCAATGAGCCTTTCGCTAAGGCTGTTCTTGTGGAATTGGCAAAGGGATATTTGGAAGCCCATAGAGCGCTATGATGAAAAAGGAAATATCTTCCGTTCAAAACTGGAAAGAAGCTTTCTGAGAAACTGCTCTGTGTTCTGCTAATTCATCTCACAGAGTTACATCTTTTCCTTCATGAAGCCTTTCGCTAAGGCTGTTCTTGTGGATTTGGAAAAGGGGTATTTAGAAGCCCATAGAGTTCTATGGTGAAAAAGGAAATATCTTCCGTTCAAAACTGGAAGGAAGCTTTCTGAGAAACTGCTCTGTGTTCTGTTAATTCATCTCACAGAGTTACATCTTTCCCTTCAAGAAGCCTTTCGCTAAGACTGTTCTTGTGGAATTGGCAAAGGGATATTTCGAACCCTTAGAGGGCTATGGTGAAAAAGGAAATATCTTCCGTTCAAAACTGGAAAGAAGCTTTCTGAGAAACTGCTCTGTTTTCTGTTAATTCATCTCACAGAGTTACATCTTTCCCTTCAAGAAGCCTTTCGCTAAGGCTGTTCTTGTGGAATTGGTAAAGGGATATTTGGAAGCCCATAGAGGGCTATGTTGAAAAAGGAAATATCTTCCGTTGAAAACTGGAAACAATCCTTTTGAGAAACTGCTCTGTGTTCTGTTAATTCATCTCACAGAGTTACATCTTTCCCTTCAAGAAGCCTTTCGCTAAGGCTGTTCTTGTGGAATTGGCAAAGGGATATTTGGAAGCCCATAGAGGGCTATGGTGAAAAAGGAAATATCTTCCGTTTAAAACTGGAAAGAAGCTTTCTGAGAAACTGCTCTGTGTTCTCTTAGTTCATCTCACAGAGTTACATCTTTCACTTCAAGAAGCCTTTCGCTAAGGCTGTTCTTGTGGAATTGGCAAAGTGATATTTGGAAGCCCATAGAGCGCTATGGTGAAAAAGGAAATATCTTCGGTTCAAAACTGGAAAGAAGCTTTCTGAGAAACTGCTCTGTGTTCGGTAAATTCATCTCACAGAGTTACATCTTTCCCTTCAAGAAGCCTTTCCCTAAGGCTGTTTTTGTGGAATTGGCAAAGGGATATTTCGAAGCCCATAGAGGGCTATGGTGAAAAAGGAAATATCTTCCGTTCAAAAGTGGAAAGAAGCTTTCTGAGAAACTGCTCTGTGTTCTGTTAATTCATCTCACATAGTTACATCTTTCCCTTCAAGAAGTCTTTCGCTAAGGCTGTTCTTGTGGAATTGGCAAAGGGATATTTGGGAGCCCAGAGAGAGCTATGGTGAAAAAGGAAACATCTTCCGTTTAAAACTGGAAAGAAGCTTTCTGAGAAACTGCTCTGTGTTCTGTTAATTCATCTCCCAGAGTTACATCTTTCCCTTCAAGAAGCCTTTCGCTAAGGCTGTTCTTGTGGAATTGGCAAAGTCATATTTGGAAGCTCATAGAGGGGTATGGTGAAAAAGGAAATATCTTCCGTTCAAAACTGGAAAGAAGCTTTCTGGTAAACTGCTCTGTGTTCTGTAAATTCATCTCACAGAGTTACATCTTTTCCTTCAAGAAGCCTTTCGCTAAGGCTGTTCTTGTGGAATTGGCAAAGGGATATTTGGAAGCCCATAGAGGGCTATGGTGAAAAAGGAAATATCTTCCTTTCAAAACTGGAAAGAAGCTTTCTGAGAAACTGCTCTGTGTTCTGTTAATTCATCTCACAGAGTTACATCTTTCCCTTCAAGAAGCCTTTCGCTAAGGCTGTTCTTGGGAATTGGCAAAGGGATATTTGGAAGCCCGTAGAGGGCTATGGTGAAAAAGGAAATATCTTCCGCTCAAAAGTGGAAAGAAGCTTTCTGAGAAACTGCTCTGTGTTCTGTTAATTCATCTCACAGAGTTACATCTTTCCCTTCAAGAAGCCTTTCGCTAAGGCTGTTCTTGTAGAATTGGCAAAGTCATATTTGGAAGCCCATAGAGGGCTATGGGGAAAAAGGAAATATCTTCCGTTGAAAACTGGAAAGAAGCTTTCTGAGAAACTGCTCTGTGTTCTGTAAATTCATCTCACAGAGTTACATCTTTCCCTTCAAGAAGCCTTTCGCTAAGGCTGTTCTTGGGAATTGGCAAAGTGATATTTGGAAGCCCATAGAGGGCTATGGTGAAAAAGGAAATATCTACCGTTCAAAACTGGAAAGAAGCTTTCTGAAAAACTGCTCTGTGTTCTGTTAATTCATCTCACAGAGTTACATCTTTCCCTTCAAGAAGACTTTCGCTAAGGCTGTTCTTGTGGAACTGGCAAAGGGATATTTGGAAGCCCATAGAGGGCTATGGTGAAAAAGGAAATATCTTCCGTTCAAAACTGGAAAGAAGCTTTCTGAGAAACTGCTCTGTGTTCTGTTAATTCATCTCACAGAGTTACATCTTTCCCTTCAAGAAGCCTTTCGCTAAGGCTGTTCTTAAGGAATTGGTAAAGGGATATTTGGAAGCCCATAGAGGGCTATGTTGAAAAAGGAAATATCTTCCGTTGAAAACTGGAAACAATCCTTCTGAGAAACTGCTCTGTGTTCTGTTAATTCATCTCACAGAGTTACATCTTTCCCTTCAAGAAGCCTTTCGCAAAGGCTGTTCTTGTGCAATTGGCAAAGGGATATTTGGAAGCCCATAGAGCGCTATGGTGAAAAAGGAAATATCTTCCGTTCAAAACTGGAAAGAAGCTTTCTGAGAAACTGCTCTATGTTCTGTTAATTCATCTCACAGAGTTACATCTTTCCCTTCAAGGAGCCTTTCGCTAAGGCTGTTCTTGTGGAATTGGCAAAGGGATATTTCGAAGCCCATAGAGGGCTATGGTGAAAAAGGAAATATCTTCCGTTGAAAACTGGAAAGAAGCTTTCTGAGAAACTGCTCTGTGTTCTGTTAATTCATCTCACAGAGTTACATCTTTCCCTTCAAGAAGCCTTTCGCTAAGGCTGTTCTTGTGGAATTGGCAAAGGGATATTTGGAAGCCCATAGAGGGCTATGGTGAAAAAGGAAATATCTACCGTTCAAAACTGGAAAGAAGCTTTCTGAAAAACTGCTCTGTGTTCGGTAAATTCATCTCACAGAGTTACATCTTTCCCTTCAAGAAGCCTTTCGCTAAGGCTGTTCTTGTGGAATTGGCAAAGGGATATTTGGAAGCCCATAGAGGGCTATGTTGAAAAAGGAAATATCTTCCGTTGAAAACTGGAAACAATCCTTTTGAGAAACTGCTCTGTGTTCTGTTAATTCATCTCATGGAGTTACATCTTTCCCTTCAAGAAGCCTTTCGCTAAGGCTGTTCTTGTGGAATTGGCAAAGGGATATTTGAAAGCCCATAGAGGGCTATGGTGAAAAAGGAAATATCTTCCGTTCAAAACTGGAAAGAAGCTTTCTGAGAAACTGCTCTGTGTTCTGTTAATTCATCTCACAGAGTTACATCTTTCCCTTCAAGAAGCCTTTCGCTAAGGCTGTTCTTGTGGAATTGGCAAAGGGATATTTGGAAGCCCATAGAGGGCTATGGTGAAAAAGGAAATATCTTCCGTTCAAAAATAGAAAGAAGCTTTCTGAGAAACTGCTCTGTGTTCTGTTAATTCATCTCACAGAGTTACATCTTTCCCTTCAAGAAGCCTTTCGCTAAGGCTGTTCTTGTGGAATTGGTAAAGGGATATTTGGAAGCCCATAGAGGGCTACGGTGAAAAAGGAAATATCTTCCGTTCAAAACAGGAAAGAAGCTTTCTGAGAAACTGCTCTATGTTCTGTTAATTCATCTCACAGAGTTACATCTTTCCCTTCAAGAAGCCTTTCGCTAAGGCTGTTCTTGTGGAATTGGCAAAGGGATATTTGGAAGCCCATAGAGGGCTATGGTGAAAAAGGAAATATCTTCCGTTCAAAACTGGAAAGAAGCTTTCTGAGAAACTGCTCTGTGTTCTGCTAATTCATCTCACAGAGTTGCATCTTTCCCTTAAGAAGCCTTTCGCTAAGGCTGTTCTTGTGGAATTGGCAAAGTGATATTTGGAAGCCCATAGAGTTCTATGGTGAAAAAGGAAATATCTACCTTTCAAAACTGGAAAGAAGCTTTCTGAAAAACTGCTCTGTGTTCTGTTAATTCATCTCACAGAGTTACATCTTTCCCTTCAAGAAGCCTTTCGCTAAGGCTGTTCTTGTGGAACTGGCAAAGGGATATTTGGAAGCCCATAGAGGGCTATGGTGAAAAAGGAAATATCTTCGGTTCAAAACTGGAAAGAAGCTTTCTGAGAAACTGCTCTGTGTTCGGTAAATTCATCTCACAGAGTTACATCTTTCCCTTCAAGAAGCCTTTCGCTAAGGCTGTTCTTGTGGAATTGGCAAAGGGATATTTCAAAGCCCATAGAGGGCTATGGTGAAAAAGGAAATATCTTCCGTTCAAAACTGGAAAGAAGCTTTCTGAGAAACTGCTCTGTGTTTTGTTAATTCATCTCACACAGTTACATCTTTACCTTCAAGAAGCCTTTCGCTAAGGCTGTTCTTGTGGAATTGGCAAAGTCATATTTGGAAGCTCATAGAGGGGTATGGTGAAAAAGGAAATATCTTCCGTTCAAAACTGGAAAGAAGCTTTCTGAGAAACTGCTCTGTGTTCTCTAAATTCATCTCACAGAGTTACATCTTTTCCTTCAAGAAGCCTTTCGCTAAGGCTGTTCTTGTGGAATTGGCAAAGGGATATTTGGAAGCCCATAGAGGGCTATGGTGAAAAAGGAAATATCGTCCGATCAAAACTGGAAAGAAGCTTTCTGAGAAACTGCTCTGTGTTCTGTTAATTCATCTCACAGAGTTACATCTTTCCCTTCAAGAAGCCTTTCGCTAAGGCTGTTCTTGTGGAATTGGTAAAGGGATATTTGGAAGCCCATAGAGGGCTATGTTGAAAAAGGAAATATCTTCCGTTGAAAACTGGAAACAATCCTTTTGAGAAACTGCTCTGTGTTCTGTTAATTCATCTCACAGAGTTACATCTTTCCCTTCAAGAAGCCTTTCGCTAAGGCTGTTCTTGTGGAATTGGCAAAGGGATATTTGGAAGCCCATAGAGGGCTATGGTGAAAAAGGAAATATCTTCCGTTTAAAACTGGAAAGAAGCTTTCTGAGAAACTGCTCTGTGTTCTCTTAGTTCATCTCACAGAGTTACATCTTTCACTTCAAGAAGCCTTTCGCTAAGGCTGTTCTTGTGGAATTGGTAAAGGGATATTTGGAAGCCCATAGAGGGCTATGTTGAAAAAGGAAATATCTTCCGTTGAAAACTGGAAACAATCCTTTTGAGAAACTGCTCTGTGTTCTGTTAATTCATCTCACAGAGTTACATCTTTCCCTTCAAGAAGCCTTTCGCTAAGGCTGTTCTTGTGGAATTGGCAAAGGGATATTTGGAAGCCCATAGAGGGCTATGGTGAAAAAGGAAATATCTTCCGTTTAAAACTGGAAAGAAGCTTTCTGAGAAGCTGCTCTGTGTTCTCTTAGTTCATCTCACAGAGTTACATCTTTCACTTCAAGAAGCCTTTCGCTAAGGCTGTTCTTGTGGAATTGGCAAAGTGATATTTGGAAGCCCATAGAGCGCTATGGTGAAAAAGGAAATATCTTCGGTTCAAAACTGGAAAGAAGCTTTCTGAGAAACTGCTCTGTGTTCGGTAAATTCATCTCACAGAGTTACATCTTTCCCTTCAAGAAGCCTTTCCCTAAGGCTGTTTTTGTGGAATTGGCAAAGGGATATTTCGAAGCCCATAGAGGGCTATGGTGAAAAAGGAAATATCTTCCGTTCAAAAGTGGAAAGAAGCTTTCTGAGAAACTGCTCTGTGTTCTGTTAATTCATCTCACAGAGTTACATCTTTCCCTTCAAGAAGTCTTTCGCTAAGGCTGTTCTTGTGGAATTGGCAAAGGGATATTTGGGAGCCCAGAGAGGGCTATGGTGAAAAAGGAAATATCTTCCGTTTAAAACTGGAAAGAAGCTTTCTGAGAAACTGCTCTGTGTTCTGTTAATTCATCTCCCAGAGTTACATCTTTCCCTTCAAGAAGCCTTTCGCTAAGGCTGTTCTTGTGGAATTGGCAAAGTCATATTTGGAAGCTCATAGAGGGGTATGGTGAAAAAGGAAATATCTTCCGTTCAAAACTGGAAAGAAGCTTTCTGGTAAACTGCTCTGTGTTCTGTAAATTCATCTCACAGAGTTACATCTTTTCCTTCAAGAAGCCTTTCGCTAAGGCTGTTCTTGTGGAATTGGCAAAGGGATATTTGGAAGCCCATAGAGGGCTATGGTGAAAAAGGAAATATCTTCCTTTCAAAACTGGAAAGAAGCTTTCTGAGAAACTGCTCTGTGTTCTGTTAATTCATCTCACAGAGTTACATCTTTCCCTTCAAGAAGCCTTTCGCTAAGGCTGTTCTTGGGAATTGGCAAAGGGATATTTGGAAGCCCGTAGAGGGCTATGGTGAAAAAGGAAATATCTTCCGCTCAAAAGTGGAAAGAAGCTTTCTGAGAAACTGCTCTGTGTTCTGTTAATTCATCTCACAGAGTTACATCTTTCCCTTCAAGAAGCCTTTCGCTAAGGCTGTTCTTGTAGAATTGGCAAAGTCATATTTGGAAGCCCATAGAGGGCTATGGGGAAAAAGGAAATATCTTCCGTTGAAAACTGGAAAGAAGCTTTCTGAGAAACTGCTCTGTGTTCTGTAAATTCATCTCACAGAGTTACATCTTTCCCTTCAAGAAGCCTTTCGCTAAGGCTGTTCTTGGGAATTGGCAAAGTGATATTTGGAAGCCCATAGAGGGCTATGGTGAAAAAGGAAATATCTACCGTTCAAAACTGGAAAGAAGCTTTCTGAAAAACTGCTCTGTGTTCTGTTAATTCATCTCACAGAGTTACATCTTTCCCTTCAAGAAGACTTTCGCTAAGGCTGTTCTTGTGGAACTGGCAAAGGGATATTTGGAAGCCCATAGAGGGCTATGGTGAAAAAGGAAATATCTTCCGTTCAAAACTGGAAAGAAGCTTTCTGAGAAACTGCTCTGTGTTCTGTTAATTCATCTCACAGAGTTACATCTTTCCCTTCAAGAAGCCTTTCGCTAAGGCTGTTCTTAAGGAATTGGTAAAGGGATATTTGGAAGCCCATAGAGGGCTATGTTGAAAAAGGAAATATCTTCCGTTGAAAACTGGAAACAATCCTTCTGAGAAACTGCTCTGTGTTCTGTTAATTCATCTCACAGAGTTACATCTTTCCCTTCAAGAAGCCTTTCGCAAAGGCTGTTCTTGTGCAATTGGCAAAGGGATATTTGGAAGCCCATAGAGCGCTATGGTGAAAAAGGAAATATCTTCCGTTCAAAACTGGAAAGAAGCTTTCTGAGAAACTGCTCTATGTTCTGTTAATTCATCTCACAGAGTTACATCTTTCCCTTCAAGGAGCCTTTCGCTAAGGCTGTTCTTGTGGAATTGGCAAAGGGATATTTCGAAGCCCATAGAGGGCTATGGTGAAAAAGGAAATATCTTCCGTTGAAAACTGGAAAGAAGCATTCTGAGAAACTGCTGTGTGTTCTGTTAATTCATCTCACAGAGTTACATCTTTCCCTTCAAGAAGCCTTTCGCTAAGGCTGTTCTTGTGGAATTGGCAAAGGGATATTTGGAAGCCCATAGAGGGCTATGGTGAAAAAGGAAATATCTACCGTTCAAAACTGGAAAGAAGCTTTCTGAAAAACTGCTCTGTGTTCGGTAAATTCATCTCACAGAGTTACATCTTTCCCTTCAAGAAGCCTTTCGCTAAGGCTGTTCTTGTGGAATTGGCAAAGGGATATTTGGAAGCCCATAGAGGGCTATGTTGAAAAAGGAAATATCTTCCGTTGAAAACTGGAAACAATCCTTTTGAGAAACTGCTCTGTGTTCTGTTAATTCATCTCATGGAGTTACATCTTTCCCTTCAAGAAGCCTTTCGCTAAGGCTGTTCTTGTGGAATTGGCAAAGGGATATTTGAAAGCCCATAGAGGGCTATGGTGAAAAAGGAAATATCTTCCGTTCAAAACTGGAAAGAAGCTTTCTGAGAAACTGCTCTGTGTTCTGTTAATTCATCTCACAGAGTTACATCTTTCCCTTCAAGAAGCCTTTCGTAAGGCTGTTCTTGTGGAATTGGCAAAGGGATATTTGGAAGCCCATAGAGGGCTATGGTGAAAAAGGAAATATCTTCCGTTCAAAACTAGAAAGAAGCTTTCTGAGAAACTGCTCTGTGTTCTGTTAATTCATCTCACAGAGTTACATCTTTCCCTTCAAGAAGCCTTTCGCTAAGGCTGTTCTTGTGGAATTGGTAAAGGGATATTTGGAAGCCCATAGAGGGCTACGGTGAAAAAGGAAATATCTTCCGTTCAAAACAGGAAAGAAGCTTTCTGAGAAACTGCTCTATGTTCTCTTAATTCATCTCACAGAGTTACATCTTTCCCTTCAAGAAGCCTTTCGCTAAGGCTGTTCTTGTGGAATTGGCAAAGGGATATTTGGAAGCCCATAGAGGGCTATGGTGAAAAAGGAAATATCTTCCGTTCAAAACTAGAAAGAAGCTTTCTGAGAAACTGCTCTGTGTTCTGCTAATTCATCTCACAGAGTTACATCTTTCCCTTAAGAAGCCTTTCGCTAAGGCTGTTCTTGTGGAATTGGCAAAGTGATATTTGGAAGCCCATAGAGGGCTATGGTGAAAAAGGAAATATCTACCTTTCAAAACTGGAAAGAAGCTTTCTGAAAAACTGCTCTGTGTTCTGTTAATTCATCTCACAGAGTTACATCTTTCCCTTCAAGAAGCCTTTCGCTAAGGCTGTTCTTGTGGAACTGGCAAAGGGATATTTGGAAGCCCATAGAGGGCTATGGTGAAAAAGGAAATATCTTCCGTTCAAAACTGGAAAGAAGCTTTCTGAGAAACTGCTCTGTGTTCGGTAAATTCATCTCACAGAGTTACATCTTTCCCTTCAAGAAGCCTTTCGCTAAGGCTGTTCTTGTGGAATTGGCAAAGGGATATTTCAAAGCCCATAGAGGGCTATGGTGAAAAAGGAAATATCTTCCGTTCAAAACTGGAAAGAAGCTTTCTGAGAAACTGCTCTGTGTTTTGTTAATTCATCTCACACAGTTACATCTTTACCTTCAAGAAGCCTTTCGCTAAGGCTGTTCTTGTGGAATTGGCAAAGTCATATTTGGAAGCTCATAGAGGGGTATGGTGAAAAAGGAAATATCTTCCGTTCAAAACTGGAAAGAAGCTTTCTGAGAAACTGCTCTGTGTTCTGTAAATTCATCTCACAGAGTTACATCTTTTCCTACAAGAAGCCTTTCGCTAAGGCTGTTCTTGTGGAATTGGCAAAGGGATATTTGGAAGCCCATAGAGGGCTATGGTGAAAAAGGAAATATCTTCCGATCAAAACTGGAAAGAAGCTTTCTGAGAAACTGCTCTGTGTTCTGTTAATTCATCTCACAGAGTTACATCTTTCCCTTCAAGAAGTCTTTCGCTAAGGCTGTTATTGTGGAATTGGCAAAGGGATATTTGGAAGCCCATAGAGGTCTATGGTGAAAAAGGAAATATCTTCCGTTCAAAACTGGAAAGAAGCTTTCTGAAAAACTGCTCTGTGTTCTGTTAATTCATCTCACAGAGTTACATCTTTCCCTTCAAGAAGCCTTTCGCTAAGGCTGTTCTTGTGGAACTGGCAAAGGGATATTTGGAAGCCAATAGAGGGCTATGGTGAAAAAGGAAATATCTTCCGTTCAAAACTGGAAAGAAGCTTTCTGAGAAACTGCTCTGTGTTCGGTAAATTCATCTCACAGAGTTACATCTTTCCCTTCAAGAAGCCTTTCGCTAAGGCTGTTCTTGTGGAATAGGTAAAGGGATATTTGGAAGCCCATAGAGGGCTATGTTGAAAAAGGAAATATCTTCCGTTGAAAACTGGAAACAATCCTTTTGAGAAACTGCTCTGTGTTCTGTTAATTCATC